>NC_140933.1:121068315-122335815 GCF_014529385.1 Adiantum capillus-veneris
GGAGATTTGAGTAGATGATGAGCATGCTTTGAATCTTGACTCTTGCTTGGATTTGCACTCCATAGCCAAGAGGTGTTGGTGTAGGCTCTCTACTTCTCAAGCTTGGAGAAGGATATCATTTCTTGCTTAACACACAATGAGAGAATGTGTGTGTGGGCTCGTGGGCTGCAAGAGAAATAGATAGATAGATAGATAGATAGATAGATAGATAGATAGATAGATAGATAGAGAGAGAGAGAGAGAGAGAGAGAGAGAGAGAGAGAGAGAGAGAGAGAGAGAGAGAGAGAGAGAGAGAGAGAGAGAGAGAGAGAGAGAGAGAGAGAGAGAGAGAGAGAAATTGACCCTCCTTGCTTACACTAGCTCAAAGCCCATTGACCCAAGCCTGGGACTAACTAATGGAAGGCCCAGATCAAATCAAGCAAGGGGTGTAGCATTTAGACAAGTGTCCTTCTTTCCCCCTTTGAGAGAGAGCTTGGTTTATTAAATAATGGATGCTAAATTCTTATTGGCTCTTTAGGTCAATTGGCCAATAGGAATTAAGCTTGCATAAGCTCTCCTCAATTTGCATGGGACTCCTTGGTAGATTGTCCAATAGGAATAAGGTAGGTCCTAAATCTTATTGGTCCTTTTTAGGGGGTTTTCCATATAAATTAAGCTTATTTCTCATTGGACCTTTCTGTAAGCCATCTAATAGCATTTAGGTTCAATTGGGGACAACTTAGCTAGGGGCCTGATATGTATCCTTTATGCCTTTTATGGAAGGGTGACTCTTGGGGAGTGTCTATGTGTGTGTTCTCTCTCATGCTCCTACTTGCCAAGGGCTCGCCCCTCCTTTCTAGGATTTGTGTTGACTTTTGTGCTCAAGCACCTCAAACACTTAAAATTGGCCAAAATCTTACCTAAAGGTTCTAGGCCTGAGGAATTTTAACCCTATCCTTCGGAGGCTTTAATAAGGCTTAACCCAAGGTATTTTATAGCTCCATTAAGTGTACATTTCTCTTTGGTAAACCTGTCTCCATTTGGACCCTTATTGAGATAAGCTTATCTCTCTTCTTGGTCCCCTGCTAAGAATGGGTCTAGAACCACATATTCATATTCTAACTATTGTCCCCATTTATCTTTTCATATTAAATGATCATTTCAACATGAGAAAATCATTTGAGATATATTTTATGACAGGCGACAAGCTATGATCAAGTTGGTATACATGCACGACAAGTTGTGAGATTCTACAATCACCTTGTGATAGTTTAAAACTTTACAGAAAGTTTATTAGGTGATGATGCTAGAGTGGAAATGGTGAAGCATGAGATTTATGGCAAGTTTATGAAGTGGTTTTGCTAAAATGTTTGTTGAAAACCCAAGTTTTTGTCTATGTGGATATCAATGTAGCATTACATTGGTCTCAAGAATGTTCAATTGCCTGTGTGCTATTCTTGCAAGTTACATTTAGGTCAATTTCATATAGTGGTGAGACTAAACTTCTTGTTGAAAATATGAATTTTTTTTGTCAATGCGGTAGTGGATATTTTCATTACATTGGTTTCAAGAATTTTTGTTTGCTGACATGTTAGTTTTGCAATGTGCACATTGCGCATGTATGTCACACGTATTTAGAGTTGCTGTTTTAATGAATAGGGACAACAACATTGAACTATTTGTTTGTGAAGATGATTTTTCAAGTGGATGAAAGCAATAATGTGTCATTATTTGGTTGTAAGGGTGGGCCGATAATATTTTTCATGTCAAGCATATTTGTTTTTGAGGTGTAATCCACATTTTTATTGACGTAAGCTTATTCTGTTTTACCATACTTACTTTGGGATGCTTTATCAAGTTCCTAAAAATGGTCCATCTTTGTCTATTTTTTAAAAAAATGACTTACATATGGTATACCAATCCCTCAAAATGAATTAGTAGTATGATTTCCGTAAGGGTACACCCCATCTTCATCCACTCATGTGTGCAAGCCCTCTTACACTTTGACATCCATGTGTAGGAAATCCACAAACTATATGCATGTGATGACACCTAGAAGCCCACGTGTTAACCTGTGTGTATGATTTTCAATCAAGTACTTCAAGCATCATTTTCATTATGTACGTGTCACTTGAGTTTCCCCCTAGTGCAACAACTGGTGAAATGTCTTCAGAAGATAGGGAAGAAGGTGGATCTTCAGGGCGGCAAGAGTCACTACATCCCCGACACAATGACCATCTAGACAACCTCTAGTCATTCAACAGCAACTTCAAAGTTAGTAACAAGAGCAAGAACGGTCTAAAGGGCCAATTGCTGTCGTCAGATGTGGATGGAGATGAGGCAGTGTCACCGCCGGAAGTTAACTCTCACATCTTTAGTGATGAGAATGCCAACTCTTGCCGAGTTATGTGAAAAATTATGTGTTAAATCAGTTTTAAGGTTCTTATAATCCCTGTTAGTTTAGTTCTTTGTTTTTAATATAACATAATTTACGTTAGATTTAGATTTATGTTATATTAGATTAGACTTAGGTTTATTTAGGTTTATTTAGGTTTACCCACACACACACACACACACACACACACACACACACACACACACACACACACACACACACACACACACACACACACACACACACACACACACACACACACACACACACACACACACACACAAGAAGAAGAGAGTTTTAACGTCGTAGGAAACTATCCCAAAAGACGTTAAAGATTAGGTTAGATGTAGACTTACGTTAAATTAGATTTAGGTTTATTTTTAGTTAGATTTACGTTTATTTAGATTTACACTTATTTACGTTAGATCGAGTCCACGCAAGAATTACTTACGGTTTAGGGTTTAGAGTTAGACGAACAGTGAAAAGATCTACTGTGAAAAGATGTTAAGATGCTGTGAAGTGCTACAGCTAGAGAAGAGGCAAAGGGGTTTTGTCCACTACATGCAGTATCATGTAGATGTGGGTCTGTAGATTTCTTGTACCCACAAATATAGGTATTGACCAATAAAGACGAGATTATAACCCGGTGGTTCTGATCTCCGTGCACCTCTAGACCGAGGTGTGCAAGGATTGGACATGACTAGAGAATGTGAGGTAGAGAGAGAGAGAGAGAGAGAGAGAGAGAGAGAGAGAGAGAGAGAGAGAGAGAGAGAGAGAGAGAGAGAGAGAGAGAGAGAGAGAGAGAGAGAGAGATAAGACGAAGAATGCCAATAGAATATTAAATTTGTTGTCCAGGTTATAAGATTTTTATCCTCATTATGAGTAGTGACGAGGATGTGGGACCGTCCAATCGAAACACCTATCTCTCAACGAGGGTCTTATGTCCTTGTAATCAATGCAAGCATGCTGTGCGACGGACAAGACGTGTTTCTTTGCAGCACGTTCACGAATTTGGCGACTTCGATCCATCTATTATAGATCGAGTTGTTGCCAATTATAACTCGTCGGACTCTGACGCTGGCCAACAAGCAGCAATCTTGCAACCCAATAGACGTGATCGCAGGCGCTTTGGTCAAGCAGCATATGTGAGGCCACAAGGTGTAGCCTCTGACAGCTCGGGGGATGATCATGCAGAGCACATTCCCAACGAGGCAATGTTTGAGCCCGAGATTGATGAAATGATCGAGACGATCATGGATTCAGAAAGGCTTATCTATGATGATATGAAAAGTGAAGCCGATACGCCATTGTATAATGGAGCACGTATGTCTAGATTGAAAGCACTCCTGGTTCTTCTCAACATGCAGGCAAAGTTTGGATGGAGTGACACTAGCGTCACAGCGCTTTTCAGGTGATCTATTACAATTAGTTTACTTTAATAAAACTCTAAATGTATAATGATCTGATAGATTTTTACACGACTGTATCGTATTTTTATGTTGTGTAGATTGCTTAAAGAGCACATACTACCAGCTGACAATGTGATGCCAGATTCCCGAGATGAAGCAAGAAAGATTTTGCGAAACTTGGGGATGGATTACAATTCTATCCACACTTGTCCGAATGACTGCATTCTTTTCAGAGGGGAATACATAGACATGGAGAAGTGTCCGAAATGTGATTCCGAAAGATATCAAGTAGATCTCCACGGGACAAAAATTCCACAAAAGGTTTTGCGACATTTTCCTCTGCTTCCTCGCATCAAGCATTTCTTTGAATGTAAGTCCATTGCCGCCCTAGCATCATGGCATGAATGTGCGTGCACATCACAAACACACACACACACACACACACAGAGAGAGAGAGAGAGAGAGAGAGAGAGAGAGGAGAGAGAGAGAGAGAGAGAGAGAGAGAGAGAGAGAGAGAGAGAGAGAGAGAGAGAGAGAGAGAGAGAGAGAGAGAGAGAGAGAGAGAGAGAGAGAGAGAGAGAGAGAGAGAGAGAGAGAGAGAGAGAGAGAGAGAGAGAGAGAGAGAGAGAGATGCGGTACATCGTGGGTCACAGAGAGAGGATTTTGATATCTGTCAAAATGCTTTGTGTATCACAGGTTTGAGAGAGAGAGAGAGAGAGGTGTGTTCGTCATGGCTGTGTGTGTGTGTGTGTGTGTGTGTGTGTGTGATAATAATCAATATCTAATTCTCCTAAATGATTTTCTCATATTAAACTGATCATTTAATGTGGGGAAGTGCCAAGGGAGAAAAAAGCTAGAATATTGGTTAAGTTAGCAGACCGGCCACAGTAGGGATCCAAAGGAGGGAAAATAGGGATCCAAAGGGGGGGCCATCTGCAAAAGAGCCATGTGAAACAATGGGCCAAAAAGACCCTAAGGTTCAGCCCATTAAGACTTCCAAAATGCTAAGGTTCCAAAATTCAAAGGTTGTGTCCAAAAGTCAACCCTAGGGAAAATTGGATGCTTAGTGTGTGCCCAAAAAGTCTTTCTACATCCCTACATGGGAGGGGGCGAGCCCCAAAGCTAGGGGATGAGAGAGAAAGCCACACACACACACACAGGCTCCCTTTACACAAAGGGAATGAGGGACACATGTCACCTCCCTAGGCCAGATGCCCACAAGGGGTGCCCAATTCCTATTGGAAGACCCTTGAAGTGGACCAATGAGAATTAAGCTAGAGTAAATCTAGTTTAATTAAATTAAAAACATTTAATAAAAGAAACCAATGAGAATTAAGTCTCCTAGAAGACTATTGGGCAGTCTCCCAAGGGGTCCAATGAGCATTCAGGAGCCCCATGGCTTGCCTGATTCCTATTGGCCAGGAGGCAAAGGGGTCCAATGAGAGTTTAGTTTAATTATTTAATTACCTAAAGCTCTCACAAAAGGGGAAAGGGGGACACATGTCTAAAGGCTATCACTTATGATGCTTAATTCCTATTGGCTTGACCTGGGGAGGTCCAATGAGGCAAAGGCCAGACTTATTTAGCAGCTAGGGCTCGCCCAAGAGAGAGGGGGGCTGATTTTTGCTTGGCATGGACACACACACTCTCACACTTGACCATGTGTGAAGGGAAAATACTCTATCTCCTCCCAAGCTTTAATGGAGAGCTCATCACCTACTCCAAGCTTGTGAGATAGAAGCCTACATCAACACTCTCTTGGCATGTGGATGCAAATCCAACCAAGAGCCAAGCTTCAATGCATGCTCATCTTCTCTACCAAGCTAATTACTAAGCTAAGCTATGCTAATATGAGTGATTATGTGAGGAGATGTACTTCTTTCTCGTAAGATACTTCTTTTTCCTCTCAATCTACTCTCATACCCTGCTAGCTCTCACCATCTTCGAAGGTGTGTGAGGTCTTGGGTCTGAGAACGGGGATAATTCAAGTTGTGTTTGATTAAGTGTTTTGCTTGGTGTATGAAGCTTCCATCTTCATTGCACTAGCTAGTCTTGAAGGAACACAAAGAATTGTATTGTACAATGTCTCTCTTGATGGGAGAAACCATAATACAAAGCCTTTTGGAGGGGGGACCGGCTCCATGCAAATCCGGTCCTCAACTATTGTCAATAGCTTAATTGCTCTCTCTCTCTTTTGAAAGTATTGTCGATGCTATCTAACTAGGTGTTATGCTTTTTGTTGCTCTCTCCACCCAAGCACTCTTGTAATTCTCATTAGGAATCTATTCTAATGAAATGCCCACTAGGTTCATGCTAATTTCCGCTACACATAAGATCTTAGGCCATTAAATGTTACAGTGTGTGTGTGTGTGTGTGTGTGTGTGTGTGTGTGTGTGAGAGAGAGAGAGAGAGAGAGAGAGAGAGAGAGAGAGAGAGAGAGAGAGAGAGAGAGAGAGAGAGAGAGAGAGAGAGAGAGAGAGAGAGAGAGAGTCAGAGAGAGAGATGATGCCCTATTTGAGTGCAAGATCCCTAAAACCCTAGTGGACTGGCGACCTATCACCATGATGGGGATACTGTATAAAATACTCGCAAAATCCATTACTCTCAGGATTGGTTCTGAACTCAGAAAACACATTCACCCAACTCAAACAGGCTTCATTGGAGGCAGGTCAATATTTAATAGTATTCTCACAGTTCAGTTGGGCATAAGAGCATGCCTTATCTTCACAACAAGACATGGTAATGTTTCAGATAGATTTTGCCAAGGCATTTGACACAATGCAGTGGGACTTTGTGTAGCAAACCATGCAAGGTATGGGGTTTGGCCCTCAGATCAGCAGGTGTATCTCTCTGCTTGGTGAACATGCTTACTCCAGATTGAGCATTAATGGTAGACTCTCGGACAAATTGTACATTTTGAGATCGGTAAGACAAGGATGTCCCGTTAGCCCTCTTTTTTTTTCTGTGGCCTCCCACTCCCTTTATGCATACCTGGATCAACTGGCACAACATGGCTATTTGCAAACCCTCAAATTAGGAGGTAAAGACATCTCGGGCAAAGGGTTTGCGGATGACACCTTTCTATTTTTGAAGGCCCACAACATCAATATTCACAGATGTATGAAAACTCTATATATGTATTCTCTTGCGGCTGGTCTTACACTCAACCTATGCAAATCTTCTTTGATTGACATATCTGCAAGGGAATTTGTCTCTCTGATTTGGTCCGGGAAAATATTTCCTAAGGGTCATGTTTTTAGACACCTTGGCTACCCAATTGGGGTCATGGTCTCTCAGAAACACTTGCAATAGTGGGTTCTAGAGAGAATGTTGGCTAAAATTTCTTCTTGGCACTGTGATGAATGGCCTTTACATGTCGTCTCAGAATCGTTCAGAGTATTCTCATACCTTATCTTCTGTTTTACTTGCCCTTGATCAACTAGTATGATAAAATGCTTCAGAAATGCGTCTCGGTCCTGGCTAAGTTTTTGTGGAACTCCTCTCGATCTTCCAATGCTTTGGTTTCTTGGAGAAAAATTGCAGTACCATACTCTCAGGGAGGCTTAAACATCTTGAATATACAGGTCCATGCTCAGGAAGGGAGGGCCTCCCTTATCAAGCATATGCTGGCTTCTGATATCGACTGGGCTTTATGCTTGTGGAAGCTGGTTGACAAATCAGTTGTTTACTTCCATGGAATTTGGAATATGTCAGTCTGGGATAAAGTTTTCTCATCTGCTCCTCTTAAAACAGGATATGACATGTCAAGCATGCTAATATCTTCTTGAAAGATGATATGCTCTGCTTTGGTTTGGCAAGGTAGGGCTAGGTATACATGAAACTCATTGGGGGGGGAGAGCTTGTTCTGAAGCTTTGCTTTTAAAACCCCACCAGCCAGGTTGTTGGGTAAGGTTGCACTGTCGATGCACAGAAAAGATCTCAATCAAATTCAGCAAATGGTTGATTCTAACCTCGACTTGAAACTCTTTTCGGTTGCCAAATGACAATATAGACTAGGGTTTGGATTCAGAATACCTTGGCATCAACTTTGTGCTTAGATTCACGGCTTGACTCTTAGAGATGCTCTCAATCTAGAAGAACCACATCGGGATTGGAACATTCCTAATCAGGTAGTTAATTGGTGGACCGCTAACACCTCTGTCTTTTATGCTTTGTTGTTACCAAAACCAAATATTTTTGTGAGATGTAATTCACAATGGTCCCTTCATCAGGATGCATATTGGTGGAAAAAAACTCTTGCAGATGTATGGTTGATTCCTAACCAGTTTAAATTCAGACCTTTTTTTTGGAGAGCTCTCACAGGTGTATTGGCCACTGCCATGAATCTAAAGAAAATGGGTACTACCTTTGGCAAATGCATCAGATGCTCTTGTCCTAAAACCACTAGACATGTATTTTGGTCATGCAAGCCTGTTATGGAATGGTGGAAGCGGGCAAAATGGATGTGGTATGATGCTCGGAAGATCTCCATATGTATGTACTAGGTGACCTTTTTCAAGCTCCAAATCCCAAAAGATCGAGCACTTGAGTTTGTACTATAGCCCTTCAGAGTATGGCTCTTATGGTTTGTATGGAATATGAGAAATCAATGTACATTTGATCCGAGCCATAGCTACAATCATACAGTTCCCATGTTTGTCATTAGAGATAGGATGATGGAAGATGCTCTCTCTTTAACAGATCAAGCTTTCAGAGACAAAGTGGTATGAATCATACAAAAGATGTCAGTGTGACAACAGATTGTAAATTATTGTAATATAAAGAGCAAGTTTTCCCCAGAGAGAGAGAGAGAGAGAGAGAGAGAGAGAGAGAGAGAGAGAGAGAGAGAGAGAGAGAGAGAGAGAGAGAGAGAGAGAGAGAGAGAGAGAGAGAGAGAGAGAGAGAGAGAGAGAGAGAGAGAGAGTTTTGAAATTTAAGGAGTGAGCAAAACTTTTGAGTATGATTCTGCAAGGAGCAATGCACATTAACCTCAGTGACCGCAACCACAACCCATTGTGTGAGAATTCTAAGTACCTCTAAGCCCATTGATGCGATGTCAATACCTTGCAAAGCCATGATCTTTGTCCAGTGCTTCATCGATATCCCTTTATTGAGGGTTGTAGCTCATTCCAATATTAATAACTCCCTCACACCGCCTCCATATCTCCTTTATATAGGTGCCCCATAGGAGATACCCCTCATGCACCTTCTAGGTGGTTCACATAAGAATACGAAAAAGGTTGGATCACCACAAAAACTCCACATCTGTAGCTAAGTAAACAACCTCGGGGAGAAGCTGAGTAACATATAAGAGGTAGATCGGATGATTAAAGAGGCAATTGTTGATGGGGATGTTCAGATCAACCATATGGGGATCTGGATAACCAAGACGATGTTGGGAAAATTGTGGTTTCCATTTGAATTTCACCTATAGAAATGTGTCCATCGTCCTCAAGAGGAAATTGTTGATGGGGATGGTTAGATCAACTATATGTGGATTTGGATATATAACCAAGACAATGTTGGGCAAATTGTGGTTTCCATTTGAAGTTCACCTATAGAAGTGTGTCCATTGTCCTCCTGATTGATGTCATACACCCTCAATTTAGTTAGCATATAGGTACGGACGGCTAAACAAGTGCATACCTTCTCTATGTGGAGAGTGTTTCAAATATACAAAGATGGGCATTATATCTCCATTCCCAAGAATGGAACGTGTAACAACTCTCCATGATCTAGGTTTGAGAGTTTGGACATCAAACAATCATGGTTACTTGAATGCTTATAGATTTGATCACTCTTGAGTCCCTACATACTTTCTTTCCCAATTACTTTGTGGAATGTCAATGGCCACCCTTATATCCACAATCCTCCAGCATCGAGTTTCATTAATCAACCTCAGCATAGAGCATACAACATGTGGAATTTTCTACCATACATGATGTTTGACCTTTGAGGACAATAATTCAATCTATCCATCTCTCTCTCTCTCTCTCTCTCTCTCTCTCTCTCTCTCTCTCTCTCTCTCATACAACATGTGGAATTTTCTACCATACAGGATGTTTAACCTTTGAGGACAATAATACAATCTATCCATCTCTCTCTCTCTCCCTCTATCTAAGTGCAAATTCCATGCGCCTTATCTTGCTTGGAGACCTTGCCAAACATATTGCCCCTGAGGATACCAAGACTAACTTACCAACAATATAACCTTTCTCACAAGTGCTTCATGTAAACATCAAGATTCAATTATTCCTCCTTTCTTGGTTTATACACATGTTATCATTTTGAGGATGTGTGCATATAAATGTTGTATCTAAACGGGAACTATTTAGTGATACAATGTTATGCTAGATTAGGAGCAAGGTAATGACATCATTAGGTATGGGTACAACATACTTTAATTCTACTTGATATAAAGGTTTGCAAGTAAGTGACATAATTCAAAGCATCACATTCTCTCTCTCTCTCTCTCTCTCTCTCACACACACACACACACACACACACACACACACACACACACACACACACACACACACACACACACACACACACACACACACAAACACACATCTGCATGGGAAAAGGAGTTTCTTATGCCATAGGGACACTCCCAAGAGACCTCAAAGACCGACGAGACAATAAGAAGAGTCTCTCTCAAAAGACCTCAAACACCGAGGGCAGAGACTCTGTCGTCCTAGGTTTGTTTCCGAGACATTAAGAATGGCAATGATGACTATTCTTGCTTTTAACTTACTTTCCTATACATTTAATTCTATTTTTTACCTTTATCATTGTGTCAGATACACCAAGCCTGCATTGGTTCTCTCGTTGACATTTTGGAATTTTGCAGACGTTCAATATAACATTTCATCTCTCTCTCTCTCTCTCTCTCTCTCTCTCTCTCTCTCACACACACACACACACACACACACACACAGACACACACACATGCATGCATGCACAGGGGCATGCACAAATGCACGTGAGCTCGCACATAGGAGCATGCACAAATGCACAAACACCCATGCATAATAGAATGAGTTAGTGTTAGTGTATCTCTGACTTGGAAAATAATACATGCGGCGGGAGATTTGTAAAATTTTTGTAGCACATCTTACCTTGGAACGATTTCAAAGGTGAAGAGGTGACTCAGCATTTGGTAGGCGCGACTACACGAACCCTAGTTGTGGCGTGAATAATGTACATACCTAGTAACCTTGAATTTGGCACGCAAACTGAGGGTTTAGGTGAAATAGATCCTTTAATATTCAAACTCGACAATGATGGTCAGTAGAGACCATCTTTCCTAGTGCAAAATAGGACTCTTCAAGGACGGTGGCAAGGAGGGTTGTCTAAGAGACAAGCCCAAAGCAACTCTTGATGCTAGTAATCCAATGTATAGAGGGAGATATGTTTATGATGATAATAGAAGACAAGCAAGATATCCACCAACAAAACGCTCCATTTTGGAAATTTCCAATGCAATAACTCAGGCTTGAAGAGCAACCTCTCAAACTCAAAGAGAAACTAATCTTGCACATGTAGGACTATCTAGAGAGTCAGTGTTATGGAAGATCTTTGACTTATATGGCTTTGACTTGTCACATGACTTGGTGTATGATACACTGCATGTTCTTCCATTGAATTTGTTCAGTAAATATACATCAAATGTCATGCAAGGATTGCAAAATGAATCAAAAAAGAAGGTGGATGAATGTTGCAAGCTTGTATACAAGCTTGCACCACCATCAATTCGCAATGGCAGGTGGCCACACACTCCTAGCAAGTACTTTGAAGGCTTTAAGGCATAGGAAAATAAAAAATTTGTTCAGTGGTGTCTGCCATATGTATTGAGTGTCATCAACGAGGTATCAAGACCCATGTATGAGCTTGGTCTTCTCCTAATAGACATTGCCCACACATTTTACAATTTTAGTCGTGAGAAGGTTGGACAAAGGAGAGTATCAAGATGATGCGATCATTGTTCTCATCTTGGCGAGTAAGGAGCGAGGAATTATTTGGTCCAAACTCTTCACCATTGGAGCATGTTGCTGGGAATGGGGAATTGCTTGATGACATTATCAAGCATGGATCTCATGATGTATATCGGTGCTACATTTTTGAAAGGATGGTCTCCATATATATGGGAGTAAAGACAAATAAAAATAATAATGAGATAACTTATGTCCACTTTTACAAGCGTGTTTTGTTTACATGGGTTACTCTCATGCTTCAAGAGGGGAAAGATGGATTCCTGCCACATGAGAGGAATTTGTCATTCTTACACCAAAGGTTGATACTCCCAGACAATTTCACTCTATTGCATCCTATGAGTCCACAATGCTCTATCTTCCATGAAAAAGGGCTCTTGGAACTCTCATCTCTAACAAGAGACATGGAGCTATGGCATAAGATTTTGGCAGATTATGAACCGGCTTACTGCCACAACATGATTAGGGCAAAAGGGATTGGTATAACCAAGAAGAAACGCACAAAGAGATGCCTTTCAGATGAGGAGAAAAGGTACTTTTAGCAACTGTGGGTGATGACAGTTAGTGAAGGTGAAAATACTCTTGTCACAACCTACCAAAAGGTACTTTACCCGGGTGAGGCTTTTAAAGTTGGTGATCATGTGAGTGTAAAGCAGGACAATGGTGATATTGATGATATTCTTGTAGGGCATTGGAAGGCCAAAATAAAAACATTGTTCTCTATCAAGCACAATGGTCAATATTATTTGTATTTTGGGGCAGAGTATTATAGACAATGCATATCCTCACACAATGGGGTTAACGAACTAATAGTTCATCATGCAAGTGGAATGAGCATTGTACAACAACAAACTATGGCATACACTTGGGATTGTGCTAGACCAATCTCATCTTTGATGCATAAGTTCATACCTCTTCCGTTGACAGGTAACAAGCTAGTAGCATATGAGGTGAAGGATTTGATTCAAAGAAAGTGGCTTACAACTCTCGGAGAGGTCGGACATGCACCCCCTTGGTTAGAGGTTGGTGATATCTTTCTAGCAACCAAAAGTGATGGTGAAGATGATCTTGTACACGCAGTTGTTAGAGAGATTGACCACCAGGGCAAAAAATGCAAATTAGCTTGACTAGTACATGATAGTTTTGATCATTGTACATGGAGGGTACAAAGTCAGCAGAATGAAGAGAGATTGGAACTCATGCAAAGTAGTGATAAATGACTTTATTGTAGTTAGTAGGAGGTGCATGTCTTCAAAAAGTGGTGCACAATTAAATTTGCCAGTAGTTTGGAGATGCACAAGTGCTTAGCCTTTGATGTATCTAACAATGAAATACTTTAATTGATTGGAAAAAATATTTTGTTGTGGTTTTTAAGTTTTATTCACACTTTATATGATTTAAGGTATAACTTGTGACATTATAGCTATTACATGGCTTCTCCATCTGAAACAATGTCTCTAAAAGAGACAATAGCAATGCTAGAGAAAAGGGTAAAAGAGCTAGAATCAAGTGGTGGAGAGTCCTCTAAGGCTGATCATAAGAACAGTATGGTAGCTGGAAGATTGTCTCAAAGGCATAGCAAGGCTATACAAGTCGCAAAGGAAGACACAGTTGAAAACCGGTTCCGACATATGAGCAACTCTTTCACTTCCCACTCAAGAAAAGTGATAGAGATCCAGCACTCTTGTATGGAAAAGAGTTCCTTGCAAAGTATTACATTGACAGTGTACATGCAGTCCATTGCTCCAATCTAAGAACTATTAGAGGTTGGATGAAAGCATTTGATTCCAAGCATTGTGACCTACGGCACAATCTAGAGGGGAAGGATGAACTTGTGAGCTTCATTCAAGATCACCATGATGAAATCGAGGAGATGAATTTCCATGGTGCAGAGTACCATTGGAAAGCGGAGGACATCTACACATTTTGCTTACGTCATAGGCAAGCAAAGCAAAAGAATGAAAAGAAAAAATCAACACTGGTCAATACCACAAATTTAATATTTGTAAGCCACATTATCATTATTTTTTCATAGTTTCTAGCTATCAGAATAAGATTGATTATGTGAAGTTGTGCATTGTAGGGAACCGACTTAGTGAATGCAAAGGCGGAAGACAAAGAAAAACAGCTTGTGGGAGTTTCTACATTTTTTTTTTTAATAAAGTTATCTAGAAATGTTATACAATTGCAAATTGAGGACAATCATTTACAACCTATCAATGAGGATGTGTATCATCCTCATATTGACTTTGAGAAAGACCAGAAATATTCAGAGGAAATTTTCACTGGCGTGCAAGTTGAAGCCCTTGTAGATGTATGTTTCTCAACTTATACTATCTCGAGTTATTTTGTACACTTTATTTAATCTAGTTATTTACTATTAGAATGTAGAAGAAGAGGATGAGGCTTTAACTTCAAATGGGTCTTTCTTGGCTCTTATTGAAGATGTCACAAAGATATGTCTATGTTATTGCCCTTTATAATAATTAAACTAGATATGTATTTAATGTGTTTTATTCTGAGAACATGAAAAGGTTGATCTCATTAAAGAACAAATGGATTTTGAGAGCTCTCATGAGGAATATCAAGTAGATGTGAGCTCTAGAAAGAGCAAGCGTGCACCTAAGGTTTACTCACATCTTTTAACTTTTATATATTTCATATCCTTGTATGCTTTGAGCTTTAACTTAACTTTTTGATGTAGTGGAATCAAAAGATGATGGATATGATGCAGACTAAAAAGGCAAAAAGAGATTGCACCAAGAAAAAGGTAGTTGTTATCTATTGCCCAAATGTTCATAGTCTAGAGCTCTAACTGAACTTTTATACTTTCAATTTTCTATGCATACAGAGAATGTTCTTAATGAGAGTGTTACTCTTCAAAACACAAAGGCCTTCAATGAACTCTCAAATGGGCTGCATGAATATGTAAGGAGATTTGACTTTAGTTTTACTCATCTTTTGGCATGGATTAAGCTTTTTCTATTAAGTAGTGACTTTTTACAATTGAACTTTTATTTAGGATATGAACTTTGATAAAGACGACCAAGAGACGATTTTAATCAAGTTTTTAGAGATTCCAACAGTTGATGCATTGTATATAATGCTAAAGTCTAGTTTCAATCTAGCAAAGCGTAGTACAGATTTCATAGGAGATCGTCAAGAGCAAAGTGTGGATGGAATGGGCTCATCATTTGTGGTGTACCTTTTGGCCACAAACAAAGTTAGAATTTTCAAATGTGACTCTTTTCCACTAAGTGTGGATGATGTAATTGTGGTTGAGTGATGTTATGCTGATTTGTTTATTTTAATGTAACCTTGAGACCCAAAGAAAGGGTGAACATTCTAGCATCAACTGTTTTCAAGTATTAAATTTATGACGTAGATTGAATTCTTTTAAAAGCTATTGTGAGTTACTCTTATATATTGTTCTTTTCTTATGAGCTAGTCTCTGCTCCAAAAACCCATGCATAATGAGTTTGATGCAAAGATTTAATTTCTTTGATGCAAGATGTACAACACATTTGTAAGATTTGTTATTATAATATTATTATTTTGATTATAAAGTCAATAAATTTGTATAGAAAAGAAAAATGAAATTTATGTTTTTCACTTATGTGACTCTTTTTGTCTAGCTATTGTATTAGACTGTGTATATAAAACTAACGTGAATATTACTATATAGATTTTCTTCTGTTCCAATTACTATGTAGTTTTTTCTAGTGCATATGTTGGTCAAAAAGCTATATAGTTTTCTTTTCGTGCGTGTTGGATCAAAAAACTACATACTTTTATTATGTGGGTCATTTTTACCGCATATATAAATAATAAAAGATTCCGTTTTTACTAGTTTGGACTTTTCCTACATATGTTCAAGTTTTATGTAGGAAAGTCTTTTTTTTGCTATGTAAGAATTGAATTAAAGGTCCTTGTGAAACCGCATCCAAATGTGTAACGATCCGAAAGTCACATCCCAAAGTATCACTTTCATACATAACAATAAGGTATATTCTCTCTCAAATAGCACCACAGTGTGCCACACGTACATAGCCAAAGATGAAAACCGCATCACTCTCTACACTTTAGGAATCAAACTGCAAAACCTTGATATGTCGAGATCGTTGACAAGCTGTTGCAAAAAATTCAGCACTCAGAATTTCAAAATTTTGATATGACTAGCGCATCCAGAACATGACGAAACCCCAGGGTAGACTCCTAGATCACATGTATCCAAGTCCGGGTGTGAGAGATATGCCAAAAATCTTCGTTTTTTACCCAAAAATTGCAGCATAAACTTGTTGTTGTTGCACCTGCTGTGATTTAGAGTAGAATTTCAGATGCATATGGGATCATTGGTGATAGCCAGAGGTGCTAGGAGTGGTCTCGTATGCGCTTTGCATATTTCTGACACACGAGGCGATGTAATCTCTGTGTATTTGCAGCCATGTTTGGAATGAGAGACGAGACGTGGGTACAATACATTGGGTTTAAGTCAAGGCCACATCTCTGAAATTCATCCCACATCTTGCAGGTCATCTCTTTGAGCCTTGCTATCCCTTTTTCTAGTAATGGTATTCCATAGCCTATCTCCCCCACATTCTTAAAAATATGCATTGGGTCAAGCAAATGATTAATAAGTAAGTCACTCCAATATGGAAGGCCATGAAAAAGAGAGTCTTTTCATCCCAAGTGGCATAAAATCTCCTGATTCTTTACATATGTTCCTTCAATCATTTGCATGCAATCGGTGCATGTTGTGTTTGCATATTTTTAGGTAAAGGTAGTGTGCCTCACCGTGTTTTGCTCGTGTCTGCCAGCTAGTGTCCCAATCGCCCACATTTATCTCGTTATTCTTTATACATACAAAGAGTAAGGATCTCTCACTCATTCTCACATTGTGGTCATACAGTGAGATTTGGGAGCTCCATCCACATCTTGTGTACTCTCTCTGTCTCTCTCTCTCCCCTTCTTACTCTCCGCAAACGCACTGCATTCCCGTACTCACACATATGTTTGGTCCATGCAGCTCATGTCCTTCTGGCAAAAATTTTCCATGCTCCTCGTACATTGTCTTGCCCAAATAATCAAAGTTACGAAAGCCAAGTCAAGGACCACATAGTGCACATGCATGGTTGCCTGAGTAACTCAAACCTTGAAACCAGAAATAACAAAACAAAAAGGATCAAGCATTAGACAAGCACCACCTACATAATGTATATATGTATGGGTTCAAGAGTACTTACCTAAACACTAACCAAATCCTAGCCAATCATGCATGGTCCAAATTAGACAAGCACCACCTACAGAATGTATATATGTATGGGTTCAAGAGTACTTACCTAAACACTCACCAAATCCTAGCCAATCATGTATGGTCCACATGAGAATGCCTTGCACATGGGCATGTCGTCGACCAACCGGCTCGGACATGTCAACCACATCAATCCCTCTCCACAAGATTTACAGCTCTTCTATAAGTGGTGTCAGATAAAGATCCATGTTATCTACCTTGTACTTCCATGGAACAATCAATGACAATAGCAAATGGTCCTTTTTGATAGCCAACCATGGTGAAAGGCTATATTTCACCAAGAAATAGACCATGTGCTCCATGAGGAACTCCAAATTCAAAATGGGTTTACTCCATTCATTGTTAAACCAAAACCGACACAACAAGGTTTTTCTTTTAATGCAGGCCATTGTTCCTCTATGTGCTTCCATGCAAGCAAATTGGCAGGCACCCACATCACATCATCTATGGATTTGGTGTTTTGATTCCATGTCATCAAAGTTGCTATAGACTTGCACCTAAACATGCTCTTTATTCTTGGAATGATTGAAAAGTGTCGTAGAATAGTTGTAGGGATTTTCCCTGTGTGTCCTCTCTATACCTATTTGATCCGCATTTGGAAATTGTTCCAAATACTCATACTCATTTCAAAAGAGTAAGAAATCATTAGGACATGCATGGGTTGATAGCTGTTTGGTGGCAAGTCAGGTAGTGATTGCCTTTTGATAAAATTTGCTCGTTGAGCAATCTGAGAAAACCATTTAAAAAATTTAAACAATTACTTTTTATTTTTAATTAAATTAGTATATAAAAATATATATTTACTTGAAAAGCTCTGTAACACTCATGTTGGACCATCCATAAATAGATTGCAGCTTAAGCATTGCAAAAGTTGTACGAAGAACACAAATTTTGGCACTGTTGTAAAGTAGCATGTGGGCAAGCATTTGCATCATCTCTCCTTCCTCTTCATCATTTTCATGCCGTCATTGTAAATGGGATGATAGAGGTTGAGAGGTTGTGTTTCCTTGATTGCTAGTGCTTTTTCCACCTTGTCTTTCAATGATGGGGTCCATGTCAAAAGAAGACATCCAGCATCTGTTCCATCTCAACTTCTTGAAATGTGGCATCGAATGTTGATGGAGTAGACTTCATCGGTGGTGGCTCATTTTATATTCTCCTCCTTTGTTGAGATCGTGATGAAATTGGAGCAATATCTAAGAGTTGAACTATCCTCCCATGACCATGAGATTAATAACATAGATCTTGTAGTTGATCTACGGGAAAGATATCATTAGTTGCATATATGCTGATCATAGATCTTTCGTTTCTAAAATATTTGATGCTTACATAGAATACAAGAGCATGCCATCCTATCCTCCATAATTAGTCTAAATATTGCAAAAAAAAAAAAGTAATAGTAAGTGCACACGGCTAGATTATTATTAGAACATATAACATGAGTTAACACACAAATTGGAAAAAATGGCTATAGCTAGCTAGCTGTAAGCAGACCATTGAACAACCATAAACGTCTTCATACAGCCAACCCTAATGGGGCCAAACCAAAAGTTGCTAGCCTTAATCGGCCAAACCATAAGCGAATTTATAGGGCCAAACCCTAATCGGTCAAACCATTTGTTGCTAGCCCTAATCGTCCAAACCATAAGCGTCTTCACACAGACAATCCTAATCGACCAAGACAAAAGTAGATAACAATGTAAACTACCTCACATTCTCCAGCCATGTCCGATCCCTGCACACCTCCGTCTAGAGGTGCATGGAGACATTAGGAAGAGAATGGGGTCTAGGAGGACCTCTTTATTTTCAGATTATGAAGGTGATCTAAGTTTCATAATATGTTATACAAGAAACATATAATACGTCATATACTACATGACCTCATATTATACGGGCGTATTATACGGTGCCATGTCAGCAAAAACGGGCAATCAATTCTTTTCGTAGTTTTTTGATCGAAAAAACTTTTGATTCAAAAATACTTTGGACAAAGTATTTTTCAATTGAAGAATATATTGATTAAAAAGAAGTATTTATAGCAGCAACACGCCTTATTGAGACTAGTATTTATCACAAAAGGTATTCCATGTTAAGAGTAAAAGAATGAATCTTGAATCTTTTTATAATTCAAAAATTATTGAAAATTAAAATAGTTTTAATTTTTTTTATTAAAATCAATTTAATGCTTTTTAAAAATTTGATTGATTTTTTTTTTTAAGGCTCAAATTATGTAAGCTTTGTATGTTGTGTAGAGCTCAAATTATCACTCATACAAGGTGTTTATTTTTTAGGAATCACTTGCTACGTGCTCAATTTACTAACATGCGGAAGTGAATTAGTGATTTAATTTAGAGATTGTTGTTGTGTGAAGAGTGTACTCTCATATGAGGTTATCACTTTGCAAAATATAATAGAATAGAGTTCAATTTTGTTTAGATAGGTTCGATTTTGACGTGCAGATACTTTCTCACCTCAAAGGGAACATAGATAGAATTTTTTTTGTCTAGTGTAGAGCCATTATATTATGCTCTCACTCAAATCAAAATTTAGAAATCTCATGTCCAAATTATACATTGATATTACGTTATCTTTATTTGGATTGCTATGTCTATCATACTGTGTGATTGTACACATGCAACAACTGCAGATAGATAAGATTTCAAAGATCTACCATGGAGTGTGAGAACTTCATGTTCACACTTCAGAGAGATATGACAATCATCAAGGTTTACAATTAATCCTCATGTTCCAATGAGAATCAATTGCAAGATTTGATCAATATTATCGATTATCATAATATGTGAAAGCCATAAGCTTGCACTTTAGATAAATTATAGTGCAACGTGATGATGAGTTTTGTTTGTATTGTTTTAAATAAGTGATTAAGATTATCGCTTATCAATTATCGTAATGCGTGAAAGACAAAAGCTTGCACTTTAGATGAATCAATATAGTACGATGTCATTGAAATGTTTTGTTTGAAGTGATGAAGTTAATTATCGCATCAAAATATAATTTCATTGACATAAGTGTATTGAAGAATGATAAGACTATCATTGTTTATTGCTAATTGATAATGTAGCGTGAGACTAACTGATAATATGGACAGATTCTGATCACTTTATTGTTCGATAGAGCATTGCTTGTGTGGTTTGTTGCTTTGAATTAATTTTTGACCTCAAAATTGACAAGTGGATTTGTTGATCTAGCAGTTCAAATTTATATGTCAGCATGGTGAAAGGACATGAGTGGAGTTACGTCCACGAGCTACGTGCTGGAAAGAATACATCTTGATTAAAATGCAAGACCTACAGCCATGAGTTCAATGGTAATGTGACCAGAATTAAAGAGCATTTGTTTAAAGTCCCTAGTAATGTGGCCGAGTGTACGGCTCTGCCAAGAAACATTCATGCTAGATTGCCAAAGTATGCTCGCATAGAAAAGAAAATTCTTGCAGCTAA
The DNA here is from genome assembly GCF_014529385.1 of Adiantum capillus-veneris. Taxonomy (NCBI): domain Eukaryota; kingdom Viridiplantae; phylum Streptophyta; class Polypodiopsida; order Polypodiales; family Pteridaceae; genus Adiantum; species Adiantum capillus-veneris. Next base: position 121,088,865 of record NC_140933.1, read on the forward strand.
AAATAAAAGTGCTAATGCCAAACAAGTTGCAACGGATGTTGAAATGTTTGTTGTCAATGAGAGGACAGAGCATGTGCCTACAGAAGAAAATGACCACACTCCCCAGTCAGCACCTTTTGATGGGATGCTTCAATGTCAGCAACAACAAATCCTAGCTAGCTAAAGTTAGTAAAGCATCATCCAATTGCCAAACACTGTATGAAGTGATATATAAGCAATGGTTGCTTGAGTTGCACTTGAAATGGACACAAGATTTTGTGGCATGCGGTATACCATTCAATGCTATGCGCAACCCCATATTTCAAGGTGCTTTAATGAGCACAACCAAAAAAGGGTTTGTGCTTCCTGATTATAATAAAATGCACACAGAGTATGTAGATAAATTGAAAGACAGTACTGAAGCCATCCTCAAGCACACGGTGGTGGACTTTGTTCTTGCATATGGTTGCACCATAGCATTGGATGGATGGACCAACTATCAAAAGAAGCCGTCGTCAATGTGATGCTTATCAACCCTAGAGGGTCTATGTTCGTAGAAGCAATTGACAAATCTTTAAAAGAGAAGACCAATTATTATCTAGCAAGGATATATGAGTGTGCTATAGCAAAGGCAGGTGGGCCAAAGAATGTGACTGTAATTGTCACAGATAATGCATCCAATTACAAGGCTACAGGGAGGGCTATCCAAGTTAAGTACCGAGAGAGTACTTGGGTGCCATGTGCCACGCATACTCTTAATTTTCTAATAAAAGACATTGGTAAAATGGTCGTCATAAAACAAACGTTTCCGGATGAAAATCATGTGGTGAAATTTATTAGAGAGCATCAATTTCCGTATGATCTTTTTTGAATAAAATCCCCCAACAAAACTTTGCAGATATTATGTGCGACAAGAATTGTAGCCACATACTATGTTCTTGCTTGCAAGAGATGGGCCTGCAGGTTCTTGTTGCAAATGACCGGCCTAATCTAGAAATGGTCAGTAAAGTGATGCATACTATTGCAGCTTGGCTTGGGCCTCTGATAGCTCTATCTCAAGCTCAAGGATTTTGCCGCACAAAATATCAGGTGTCTCTCCTTGGCTTGCAAGATCTTGCCCTTGGCTTGCTAATGCAACAAGCATCTCTAACTCTTTGAAAAGCAGAATTATGGGACATTTACATGCAAGCATTAAATTATTGGTGTGACTTGCTACCACTTTCTCTGCAATCTAGCCAAGCCCAACGCCAGAATTCTTGGGGCAGTCTAACCAATCTACATGTCTCCCAAGGATGTCGTAAACATAGCATTACTGTATAAAGTAGAGTGCCGTTTGGTTATTATTTGGCAAAGCTCTCTCTTGGCGTATGAATCTTTGTAGCAATACTCGTGCAAGTCCTTTGTGCTACAAATCTGATAGCTTTACAGAAGCCGATTCCTTGGCATTGCTGCTGATTCAAAATAGTTGCTAGCACACAAAGTGGATTGGACATAGCTTCCTACACTCCTTAAGACTGAGAGGCTCACCTTGCAACCCGGACTCGTCCTCTTTGATTTGCACAATAGCTTTGAGGTCTTTCTCTTGGCCATAATCCTCTCCCTCTTCTTTGTAAATGGCTTGTGCTTCAGCGTGGTTAAGTTCTTCTTCCATATCTATCAATCAAGTGAATATGTCATCATTAAAAAGACTTATCATGAAGTTAACAAGCTATCACTTTCAAATCTTCAAAGAAAAAGATAGGTTAACTTAATCATGCTGCAAGAAAGAGACATAATATTTATCACCATGTCGATGGAAAGAGACAAGATAACTTGATCCATTATATAATTACAAGCACAACTAAAGAGAACAATAATCAAATCATCACTTTAATCATCAGATGGGCGTATACTAAAAATCCTTACAATTTCATAGCCCACTCTATGGGAACCGTTTAGATAGAGAGAAAGATCAAGAATGTTAGGTTGGGTTGAGGGATTGTTTTGCTTGCCACTCTCAAGGTGGGTAAGTACATTCCTAAAAAATAAATTTTGTTTTGCTCTTGTGGCATTGAAATGCACTTCAAGAGTCATTTACAAGTATGACACATGGAGTAGATATCCATGGCTTTATTCCAGGGAGGGGGATTAGTAGATATGCATTCTGGGGCAACCCATGGAAAATATATCTCGATCTGCTTTCTAGTTCCTATTTGCAAGTTGCAGAGAGGAGGAAAGCACCTTCGTTGTTTTGGTCTTTATACATGACCCCCAATCCACAACGCCTGCATAGACCCCCTTCTATCCCGCAAAGTGAAGCATCATGTGCGATAGTGAAGGTCATTGTGGAGATAGTCGTGCACTTGTAGATACTTTAGGGTCTGAAGAAGAGTGTTTATTATCTGCAAAATTTTTATTTTGGAATAGCTCTATTGTTCCTTCAGTGGTTACATAATCGCGAATGGTAGGTTGATTGGCATCAAAAGTGTACTCTTTCATCCAGTGCTCTACATGGCCTCCATTCCATAAACGTGAAATGAGCATTGGATGCTCTATGTGGCAAACCATGGCAAGTGGATAAATAATGCCGCGATGAGCGATGTCCAAAATTGTGGCTTTGTTTTTGACCTACGGATCCAATGTGGGTCCATGCAAGTGGACTTTGAAGATCTTCAACGCATACAATGGCTCTTTAAATGCAAAATGTGTGACACCTACATGCTTCACGTGTGCCCATCTCCCTCCTCCCAGTTGCGGAGCCTATATGTTGAAGATTGCAGTTTCTGGCAAAAGATGTAATACAGGGGGGAACTGAGACTGATCAAGAGTGAGAGTGACACTAGAAGCAGACTCTATTATAACGATAGTTTTATGACTCTTTAGTAGCATCAAAAGAGTTGATGCCCACTCTCGTGTGCTTTGCTGCTCTTTCTGTCTTTCCCTTGCTCTTGAACTCAGTATACAACTCTTGCACAAGTTGTATGCGAGTAGCTATGCCTGGAAAAGTAATGATTTTAGGACTTTTTAGATCCTGAAAAATCTTTGCAATCTGTCTAATAGACTGCTTGACCATGTTCAATAATGAACCTGATGTCATTAGAGATATGTCAAAAGCAGCTGGTGTAAATGCGTACTAAAGCTACTCAAATAGAGACTTTGCTAAGGCCTCTGTGAATTGGTAATAATGTTCCGGAGTAGAGGGGTTTAGGAAACAACAAAGCTCAGGCTCTGACATGTGATAAAAGTGCCATACTATCACTTCAAATGAAAATTTTCATTTGATGTTTCGCCATCTTAGTATCCGCCATATCTGCAAGATATAGTTTTAAAACATAAATGTTGTCAGAGGAGAGGGGAAAATATCAAAATTGTGTCATGATCCTAATCCATACATAGCAAACAACAATATATTATGATTGCAATCCATACATTAATTGTACAATAGAGAGGAGAACACCCAAAGAGAGAGAGAGAGAGAGAGAGAGAGAGAGAGAGAGAGAGAGAGAGAGAGAGATGGAGAGAGGTGAACAAGCTAGGAGTATGAGGGACGTTCATCACAAGAACTAGACCCTGTTATGTGCGTTACATAATACACGTAAACAATTGGAGAATGAATGTGAACAACCCAGCTTGTGTGAGGTACGCTTAGCACAAGTTTTGGACGTTGTTATAATGTTGATTGATAGTTTAATCAATCTAATTCCTGATGAAGTGTTTGGAACGCACAACACAACCAGTAGCGAACAATTTAAGAATCTTAGATTGTGGCCAAACATCGTACATATTTACATCCAAGACAACACCAAGTCATCTACTGATGAGTGGCATATCTACATATTAAAAAGTACAAGGGATTTTATGTAATGCTCCAATTTTGGATCTAACCCTTTTCAATTTATTTATCAAAGGTTGTGTCTACTAGGTATGATGTTAAGGCTCTTTTTATGATGTTTGTGGTATTTAAGGTGTTTATCACCACAACATACACTATGAGATGTGGACTCTTTACTAAATGAAAAATCATTCTACAAGTGATTGTAGCACATATTGAACATGATAACCTCATGCTTGAGCAAAATTCATGTTGTGTAATACTTCTGAAATTTTGGCATGACTAGGTTTTCCAAAATAAGTGGGATTTTTTCCATTTTAAGTGGGATGGGTCAAAGTTTCACATTCCCATTTTGGTGAGAATTTCCTAGTTTATTTGATATGGTGTTAATTGCATGTGGAGAGAAGGAGACTATCACATGGGGTATTGTATGCAAAGAAATTTGACACCTCATTTGTCACTTCATTCATCACATCAAAGTGAGAAACTACAATAGGTCAGCATAAACAATGTACTACTTGGCCATTTAGTTCCTTATTTGGAAGCACTTCATTCACCTTCGGGACTAGCCTTAGAATTTATCAAAGCAACACTCTCCATAGAGAGTGAGTACTCAGTCAACTAAAATGTGGTGTGCCCCGTTTGTGTGTTTTAGCACATTGCACAGTAGGATGTGTGGTTGTGGTATTGCAAGCATTTGGGTTTAGATTGTTTGGAAGGATTCATTATAAGGGTGCCTCCTAAGCCACATGTTCAATTTGCCAAATTCTATCCATGGAAAAATATACACTGTGATAGAGTATCATTTGTAATGAAGACATATTTGTACCACATTTTCCTTCTGCAATATTATTTGTATTGTGAGTCCTGATTGGGTGATCAATATCGTGTAAGTTTGACAATGCTCATGGTTGTAAATTTGAAGTATTGACATAGTGATGTATATAGAGTTTTCTTGTCATTCAATGACTTGAAGATCAATTTAAAATGATTTTTTTTATAGCTTTGTTGTAATTCAATGGCCTAAAAATGAAATTTCAATTTACTTTCAAATGACATTGTTTTTTAATTCTACCACTTTTCAAGGGGGAGGAAATGGGAGGTTAAGATGAGGTGTCAACATGGAGAGAGGAATCGGGGAATTATAGGAGAAAGTGAAGGGGAGGGAGGGAGAGTTAACAGAGGGTAATCTTGCGACAAAAAGGAAAGGGGGGGGGGGGATATGTGAGAAGGAATCCTACAAGGCTAGAGGCATGAGGAGTGTGGATGGAAGGGACGAGAGAGAGAGAGAGAGAGAGAGAGAGAGAGAGAGAGAGAGAGAGAGAGAGAGAGAGAGAGAGCTAGTGGAGCACACAATAGAGTGAAAGGATCCATAGGTTTATACATAAATAAATAAATAAATAAATAAATAAATAAATAAATAAACAAATAAATAAATAAATAAATATATATATATATATATATATATAGAGAGAGATGATCGCCTTCCAAGATGAGAGAGAAAAGGGGTGGTGGGAGAAGAAAGAAACGTATGCATGGCAAGAGCGAGGTATAGTGAGGTGGGAGAAAGAGGTGTGTAGAGAGAGGGGTATGGTGAAGGGGGCACATTAGCTCACTCAATTGGAAGGAAGAGGAAAGATATGTAGGTAGCATACATGCCAAGAAGCCTCGGAGAGAAGATCAAGACATAGACACGATTTGACTAGAAGGGAGAGGTGGGGAAAATGCTAGGGAGAATTGGAGTGAGGCAGATGGAGAGTGACAGAGAGATACATATGCATGGAGGATAGAGTGAGGGGAGGGGAGGAGGCAGAGGTTGAGTGTGGGGGAGGAGGGGTGGCAAAGGTGGTGAAAGGGTGTCCCTGGAAAAGAAAACACTCGCTTCCAAGCTCACTGCCACAAGCTCGCTCATTGCCCTCCCTCGAACAAGGCTATGTTGAGATTCAAAACACAGAGAGATGCATCAAGTTTGAGATCTCACAATATGTTGGATCTCTGTTTGTCCTAAAATACACTATTCAAAGTAGAAAACACTGTGGGCAAGTCAAAGATCTTACAACTGTCTATGGTCTCTTAGAATATCACCTTAAGTAGGATTTGACAAGTCAAACATGAGGTGTGCTATCTTTTTTTTCCATATATTCTTGTGGGATTAAGAGACTATATCAAATGACAACAACCCACAATAGTACCTAAACCCAAATCCTCTAAACTAACTATAGACACTACTAGCATGCTTTGGCGCGAGGGACGCCTTTTTGCGTCGCATAAGCAACAAAAAATGCGTCGCAACAGACGTTGCTATAGAACCGTCACTTAAGCAACGTTCTTATTAGCGATGCCAAAGCGTTGCATAATACGCCAACAATTTGCATTGAATATGCAATGCCCGCCATTGCTTATGCAATGTATATAATGATCGTTTTTTGCATCGTTCAAATGATATACTGTAAAATACATTGCTAAAGCGACACTGTTCCGCGTCTTTTTAGCACAAATCTATCGGGCTCCCAAGAGCCCAACCATATATGTGCTTACTTATAACCAAGGCTCTCTCTCTCTCTCTCTCTCTCTCTCTCTCTCTCTCTCTCTCTCTCCCTCACTCTCTCTCTCTCTCTCTTTCTCTCTCTCACTTGGGAGCGTTGTACATACATTACAACATAAAGACAGCCGGTGAACTTATGCGAACACAAAATTAAAAGTATGAATGATCACAGTATGATACTATGCAGTTATACAAAAACTATTGAAATAAACTAAAAATGAATGAAAAAACTTGATTTGATTTTGAATGATCATCACGATATGGTCTTTTCTTCATACTATGTGATTACACAAAAACGAAATAAAGTGAAAATGAATGGAAAAACTTGACAATATAAACAAAAATGATTGAAACAAACTGAATGTTAATGAACAAACTTAACAATACTATACTGCAAGTAGACTAGAACTGAATATATAGACCATCAATGTATGTATATATAGTACAATATCAACACCCAAACATGATCACCAATCCAAAATATTGCTATTTCTATATATCAGTGTCGGACTTGTCAGGAGACTGAATATATAGATCATCAATGTACGTATATATAGTACAATATCAACACCCCAACATGATCATCTATCTAAAATATGGCTATGGCTATATATCAGTGTCGGACTTGTCAAATGATCCTCTTGTCCCCCAGCACAGTGAAGTCTGTCCCCTAGCGTGTGAAGACATTGCAGCGTGTTCCCACTCCTCATCTATCCTCCTACCTTCCTCCTCCTCTCTTGCAACAATCTTGACATCTCTCTTGTCATGAGCCTTTTGCATTCATAAAAATTAAATTAAACTGATTAACAAACAAAAACTAATCTAAAAATCATTTAAACTTAAACCGATACCTCAAAGTACTCACAAAAAGGGTGTGATGGTGAAAGGATGCACTGCAAAACTCTGTCTCCCTGGTATATCCCCATCTCAGTCTTTGTTGGAGTCGGAGGTTGAACATTATCTTTGGTCTATACAAAAAATATCCAAAGTTTTGGGTTGTTGTTATTCACATCATTCTAAAAACTATGCTATGAAAAGCTGTAAATTTATACTTACAAAAGTGGCTATGAAGCCATCCTTGCCTCATGCGACCCAAGTGGGATCTGTGGCCGTTCGCCACTCTAGATTATCCTACCTCCTACATTGGATTTATTGAAAATAAAATGATATTAAAGTTACATTATAGGTAAATACATAGGTAGCTTAATTAGAAATTGAAATTGTAGATTGACATACTTTTTGCTACGATAATGCTACTCGTAATTGCACCTCCCATCAAAAGTGGGTCCATGACTCCTCTTGGAATCTCAGAGGTCTCTTATTTTCAGGGACCATAGCATACTGCATGTTTGTGTTCACAACAAGAGGAACCAACATATGTTTTTATGTAAAAATGTATGTATGTATGTGTTTATATATCCTCATATACATGTATACATGCATGTGAATATGTATGTATGTACATACACACACACGTGTATGTATATATATGTATGTATACATGTATACATATATAGGAGTATTACAATAAGGAGGATACCACCAAACGCGTTCCTCTCTTAGGAGCTCATCAGTGGTGGTGTTGGTGAGTTGTGTTTGGAATAGAGGAGGAGGAGGTAGAGGTTTATAAAGGGTGTTTTGGTAAGCTTCTCTTTTGAGGGCTAACATTTTTCTTCGGGACCAACTTATTTTTGGAAAGAGTGGAATTGAAGGCCAAGTACCCAGGTACATGGAGAGAAGTTAAGGTGAGTTAGGTATAGGCAAAATCAAGGTCCAAGAGTACAAATTTGAGAGTACACAATTAAGGATGAGGTAGCAATCTGTGCATAAGGGGGGATTGCTTTAAGTAAGGGAGAAGCAACAATATGAGAAGAAAGGTAGGGTTAAAAAAGGGGGAGTGGGTTAAGAATAGTATGTAAAAACTTGAAGACTTTTAAACTACAAGAGTAAAAAAAATTCATGAGGGAAAAAGGTGTCCAAAGGCAATATGAGAAGAGAGAAGGCGTGGTAGTGGGGTTCACATGTCAAAAAACTTTGGAATATAGATAGCAAGGTGCAGGAGGTAACCGTAGAGGGAAAAATGAGAAAGCAAGTTTTTTAGGAAAAATTAATCAGAAGGTAAGGGGGTTGGGGTGGTGTGGCACGATCCAAGATAAAACTTGTGGGGTAAAAAGTTGAATGAAGGGGGGTGTAGGCTAGGTACCAAAAGGCTGTGAATGTTGGGTCCAAAAGTCCAAGAAATGGTTGGTCTAGGGAGAGGTTGGAATTGAGTTGGAAAGCTTTAGAAATGGGATTGCTAATACACTGGGAGGGTAGCATTTATCTAGTGGTGGGTGTGAAGGGAATTTTGAGCCTTGTGGGTGGGTTTTTTGTTTTTTTGTGTGAGGGTAGGAGGAGTGCGATGCGGTTGAGGTAAGCAACTTTGTTAAAAACCTTTACAAGGAAACTAGGCGGGTAGCCCTTAGCCAAAGGCATAAGTAGAAGACGTTGTAGAGGTGGAGGTATCCCTTCATGTCTGATTCCTTGATAATATATCTTTTGAGTTCGGAGATGATCAAAGAAAACTTTTGATGTGTAGGGTGCCAAGAGATCCAAGGGATGTAGTTGTAGGCATTTAAGAGTTTTTGATAGCAATGGGAGTCCAAGAGACTAGATGAAGTGAAGCGGGCACCTTTAAAGAATTCAATGTCAAGTATAATGACATGGGTATGGGAGATGGTACTTGAGATTTTAATGTGCTCTTGTAGAGGTTCAACATAAGAATTTAAGAGGCGGGTAAGGTTATTGAAGGATCCCTTCCATAGTCCAAAAGCATCATCCACATAACGCTTGAAGTAGAGGAGGTTAGGGTTGAGTAAGAGAGGGCAAAAGGGGACCATCATAAATCACGACAAAGTTTGAGCCCATGGCGGTGCCTTTGGTTTGTTTCCAAAATTTTCCTTTAAAGGTGATGTAATGATGCAAAAGGATAAGGGAGGCAAAGGAGAGGAAAAACTGGGATTTGTGAGAGTAAAAAAAGTTAGTAATGGTAGATTTGAGAGCAATGAGGCATTGATTAATAGGAATTCTAGGGTATAAGGCTTCTATGTCAAAGGTAAAAAGGAGGGTGTTAGGTGGAAGGGGAAGTTTGTCCAAGTCTTGGATGAGGGTAAGGGAGCTTTGTAGGTGTTTTTTTTTGCAAAGGAGAACTGGATAGAGTTCTAAATGGAGCCAAATAGAAGCCTTCTCAAAGAGGTATCCCTTATAGGAACATATAGGTCGAGAGACGATGGATGGCTTATGTATTTTATGGACGAAGTAGACAGGACAAGGTTTAGGGGGTTTTTTAAGGGGGGAGAGCATAAAGTTGCGTGTTCCAAAGAGGGAAGAGCGGAGTAGCAGAGGGTGATAGAGGAAAGAAGGGAAGCTAAGAAGGAAAAAGGAATGTTAAGGAAAGGCTCATAGGTGGAACGGTCATTGAGATGAGAGAGGGCATCTTTTACATACCAATCTAATGGTAGGATTACTACACCAAGGTTTTTGTTAATGAGTTTTATGATTATTGAAGGGTCCAAGGAGAGGCTAGCTAACGCTTCAATGACATAATGAGGTCACTTTGAGATGGGGGAATTGCAAGAATTCAGAATGAGGTTAAAGTTATGCCTATTAGTGGACAAAATATGGCTAAGATAGGGATTTATTATAGGTGGTTTCCAAAGGGGGTTGGGTTTCTTAAAAGGAGAGGGGGGGAGGAAGGTTTAAGGTCTTTAAAGAAAAACTTAAGGTTGAGATTTCTTCAAAAATTATAGTGTGAGTTAAGGAGTAAGATAGGGGAAGGGTTTAGCATGGGAGGGATGTATTTTAAGCCAAAGGCCAAGCATCACCTTTCGAAGAGAGAGAGAGAGAGAGAGAGAGAGAGAGAGAGAGAGAGAGAGAGAGAGAGAGAGAGAGAGCTCGATGTGCCAAATTGTGAATTTTAAAGTTAGAGATATCGTGCTCCAAAGTTGAAACTTTACATTTGCCAAAGAGCAAGAGTTTGTAGCCTTGTGGATTTGTGAGTTGGGAGCCAAATTTTTTTTCCTTTGCTTCCTTTGTGGAGTGGTGGCTCGGGAGTGGCTTTTGAAATCCAAATATATGGGAGGAAGGGTGGTTTGGAGAAGTAGAGGTGTACCCAAGTGTATGGGTGGCTTAACCCTAATCCCTCCTCCCTTTGTTGTTTCTCAAGTGGTTTTCCTTGTGGTAGGTGGTAACATTATGGGGGTGGTGCTTATTGTGTGGATGCGGGTAAGGGTGGTTGTGGGGTTTTTGTGAAGCGGAGGAACCAAGAAAGAAGGGTGCGGGAATGAGGGTTTTAAGAGGTTACAAAGGATAGGCAGGGGTGTTGGGGGAAGGGGAAGATTTGGGTTTTTTAAATATAGGGGAAGTCTTTTCAAAGGACGGTTTGGAGGGTGGTTGAAGAGACCGTTTATTAGAGGTTACGTTTGAGGGTGGGGGTCGGGGGTGGTGGTGTTTTAAGCTCCGGGGGGGGGGGAGCTCTAGGAGGCAAAAAGGGATTTTTAGACAAGGGATGGGCATATTTTTTAGGGGGAGGCAAGACCAGCTTAGATGGGGAGCTGGGGGAGGTGACTTGAAACTTGGGAGTTTTTTAATTGAATTTTTCTCTGACAACTTTTTTGACGAGTTCTTTGATGGTTTGTTCCTTTGGGAGTGAGAGCACTTCTTCTTCAATGTTGTTGATGGCCTTCTTGCGAGCGAGTTGAGCTGCATCTTCTTTTGTGGTGGCAAGGTGCACATTTACCACATGGTTTGAATATCCAAGAAGAATCTTTGGAGGGATGTAGTTTTCCATTGTTGTACCTTGATGCCCCAAGCATGCTTGGAGACTAAGGGGATGGAGACTTGGAGAAGCTTAAGTATAAGATCGTTGAGCCGTTCTTCTACTAAGACATGATAGCCATCAAGATAGGTTTGTAGATTATTTATGAGGAGAGTTTGTGCTTGTACAAGAGCTTTTGTGCAATCAAGTTGGTATCTTATGTTAAGAGAGAGAGCCTTCAGAGAGAGCGTCTTCAACTAATTATGAAGAGGAACCGATTCCATGTTGGTGCGATAGATGTCGAGCCTAACATTGAAGGCCATGATGCTAATGTCATTTACATGAGGTGGATTGGGGTGTTTATGCTCATGCATCAACGCTCGCACACCAAGATCAACCTATGGTTAGTATTCTTTCTTCTAATTTATATTTATTTAAATCCTTATAGCTAATTGTGTCAATAATACAAAAAATATTTCACATGTACGGAATGCATGTCTAGTTGATGAGGAGGATACCATCTATGATCAAGTTGCTCGTCATTCTCACACATGACATGATCATGAAATCCCATAATTGCAAATGGACATTGAGCAACAACCTTCGTCTCTGGCCTTGAGAGTGAGACTCATGGCGATTATACATTGCCTAATCGTCAAGTGTCTTTAGTGAAGACGTATGATTGTAGACACTATGGGGGATGGCATGGAAGATCTCTTTCTAGAGATGGAGAGGTTTTTAGCGTTGGGGTGCTCGTTACATAATAGCTCCTTCTAGCCTTCCGAATGGAGGACGTGGAAAATTCATTGCACAAAATCTACAAGTCCCACCACATTCAGTGGTGACCTTAATGTGCTTTATGGACCCATATATGGATGGGGCCCTTGGCATGAGTTGGCGTGCTACATCCATAGCATGAGCACGTATGGTTTGTGTCTGAATGCAGCATCCCTTTCTGATAGAGGCATTACCCATGCAGAAAGTCAAAGAATTTATGTAGATGGTAGACCATATACACATGGAAATATAGTCCACATAATTAATAGGAGTTGGGGAAGGAATGCACGAACCAATTGCACATTTATGGAATGCAAAAATGGGCATCAACTGAAATACATGAGCAGAGATGTTCCAAGATACATTCTTGTAAATGCCATTAGATCATTATGTTTCAAGGATGAACTATTAGTGAATTACGAATTTCATGGGCTAGAAAGAGCACCTCCACCTCTAGATTGAATATGTACCAGTGTATACAAGAAATGTGCACTTGTGGATTATGTATTAAAATTTTCAAATTTCCATGTATATATTTGATACTAGTTGATTTTTTTGCTTAATCAATTTGTTTCCTTCGTAACTGCTAAGTATGTTTACAAAATATAAATTTTGATTTTTGTATATAGAATTCATATAATTGTGTCTATGTGATAGGTTCCAGAGTATACTATTGAAAATGATGTGCATCTACCTTCTCATGGTATTTCATGTATGTCAACTGAGTGCATGAAACTCCTTCATAAGAGTGATCCAAACAGCCTATGAGAGATTAAAGAAACTATATGGTTTGCATTTTGACAAAGAGAATGATGTTTTTGATGACGATGATGGCATGGATGATTTTATTCATGATTGGTACGAAGACATTGAAGCGTGTTTTAACAAAAGTTTTCTTAGAGAAAAAGCACTTGAGCAAATCTAAGGAGGTGCAAATTTGTCATGTGATTAAGCGCGAGTTTGCTTAATTTGAACCTCCAAAATTTTTATGCTTGGAGTAATGCATCCATTTTGGCACTATTAAAGTAGATGTCTTCTCCACTGCCAATGTCTATTTTATTAATTTTTAATGTGGTGTTTGCTCAAAATGTTCCAGGCTACTATCTCTAAAAAATTTACCCTCAAACAACGTCCTTCCTACATCAAGAGATGAAGTGAAAAAGACTTTGAACAAGCTTGGACTCTATTACAACACCATACACGCATGTCCCAACGATTGTATTTTGTATAGAGATGAATCCAAAAATGAAAAGGCAATGCCATGTCCAAAATGTAAACCATCTCATTATAAAGATATGGGCGAACGAATCCCTCGTAAGGTGTTTCGACATTTTTCATTGGCACCCCGTATACAACACATATTTTGAACCCCAGATTTAGCGAGACATATGGAATGGGGAGCAAAGAATGCAAGTACAGATGGGATTATGAGAACTCCCTCGGATTGCGCTGCTTTCAAACATATCAATACAAAATGGCCCAAGTTTGAAGCAGAGCCATGGCACATTAAGATGGATGTTGGCTTGGATGGTGTGAATTCATTCTCCATGCGCTCAAGTAAATGGTCTACCTGGCCAATAGTTCTAGTTAACTACAATCTGTCACCTTTTATTTTCTTAAAAGAACAGCATTTATCTTTGTCTCTCATAATTCCAAAAAAACGTCAAGTAAAAATATCAATGTATACTTGGCACCTCTAATTGACGACCGCCAAGAGTTGTGGAGTGGCATAGACATGCTTGACATGTCAAAATCAAAAAATGAAAGGAGATTCAGAGTTTGAGGAATCCTAGTATGGACTATACACAACTTTCTCGACTACGGATTATGTGACGGTACGCGTTTGTGTTTAAGTAATACATGCATATAATTTTCATTTCATTCTATTTTTTATCATCATACTTAATATTTTACTATGGATGTAGGGTGCTCAATCAAAGGTTATAAAGCTTGTCCCTCATGCGGTGATTGGTTGAAATCTATGTAATATAGTAAGCATCTCAATAAAAATATATACCTTTGACATAGATGATTCTTGTTTGAAGATCATTTGCTATGCCAAATAGAAAAAACTAGACATTTCAATGGAAAGGGTGAGAGAAAACAATGTCCAAAATGGATGACACCCGCAGATATATACCTAAAGTGGACCGAAGGGCATATAATTGATCTAGAGTCAGAGCTTACAAGCGATCAAGATGATGACCGAATTGAAGGACGGCCCTCTTTGATTCCCTCTATCTCTGAATGGTTTTCTTTGGAGTATTGGAAGGATTTTAAGATGGATCATCTTCTTGATCCTATGCACATATTCAAAAATGTAGGCCACTCTTTGTGGAAACATCTTATAGGTTTGAAAGACACGAAAGTAGCTCAAAACGACTTAAAGTATTAAAAGTAAAAACCCAACTTGTGGTCCATGTTGATGAAGAGACGGGTCAAAAAGAATATGCACCTACACCATGGGTGCTTAGTTTCGAACATATTGACATGATTAATCAAAGAATATGATCTATCCGCAAACCCACAAGATATGGTGCCTCATTGAAGAATATATTTGCTGTGGATGGCACAAGTCTTTTGAGCTTGAAGACACATGATTAGCATAATTTCATCAAGGTAACCTAATATGCGATTAATTGTAACAATTCCTTCCTCCAACCAAGAGATACTAATTTGACTGTAACTTGATATATGTAGCATGTTCTCCCCCTTGTTATTGACATCTTTTTAACGAGTGGTATCCGAGATGTTGTCTATCATTTAGGGAAGCTACCAAGGTATGTGTATAGCTTGCGGATGTTTGTATATATACTTTTAATAAAGATTTCACACATTTTTCTTTTATTTTTTTATAGATGGATCACATCTAAGGAGATTGATATAGGGTCAATGGTGGAAAAGAAAGGGAATGCACTAAGCTCCTTTGTTTGGCAGAGAAAGAGTTATCAACATCCTTTTTTGATATCCAAGTCCATGTAATTGTTCATCTTGTGGATGAGATAGAATGACAGATGTTGTTGGAAGTCATTGGATGTTTTGGGTCAAAAGAATGTTTTGGGTCAAAAGAATTATGGGATATCTAAAGGGGCTTGTTCACCAAAGAGCACTACCAGAGGGTTCAATGGCCGAGGGATGGGTGCTTGGAGAGTTACCCTTCATAGTAGCTTGAGCGTGTTGACATATCTGCTCCTTGGAGATGGACAATGAAAGAGTCTTCTACATTTTCAGATGAGGTGCTATGCGGAAAAGTCATTCCTCGCAAGCTCACAATGATAGAACATTTGAACATAGCCATGTTTGTTATTTATAAGTCACAGTGTATGAAAAGATTTGTTGACGAGTACCAGGAGGCTTGCAACCCACAAAAAAGGCACATAGCTAGAAAATCTACTCAGAGTGAACCTCCGTTCATTATTTTATGGTTATCTAAATGTATCAGAGATAGAATTATGGAGGGGGAAGACAATATTGATGAGTAGAGAGAGATTGGATTTGGCTGTGATAGAGAAGTACTAATTCTTTATTAGTTATATAAATGTATCAAAGATGGAATTCTAGAGGTACAAGACATCATTGATGAGCAGAGAGAGATTGGATTTGGTTGTGATAGACAAGTATTAATTCTTCTATGAATTTATATTTATGAGGTTGTTTTCGAATTTCTCTATGAATGTATATTACGAAGTTGTTTGAATTTCTAATATTCTTACTTGGACTTTAGGTACTCGGCTCTGTACTTTTAGGTATCTGTGTATAGAAACATGTGGGACTATGGACAACACCTTTGAGTCGACAAAATTGATCAACGATGCATTATTCAAGGCTCTTGCATTGTTTCATCTTTTAGGCAGCAATCACGTGCAAGTGCAAGAGATACAAACCCTATCAATGAGAAGCTTGGATATGTGGGAACCCTAGTTGGTATTTATGAACTCAAATTTTGTGTTTGCAAGCGAGTAATAAGATTTTGTAGATATGCAAACACAGGATGCTATAAACTTTGAAGTTTCTTTTAAAGCATTTTAAATATCTTATGTTAAAATAGATTGTATTGAAGATTGATTGGTTCTGTAATGAGTATAAAGGGGCTAGAGCCATGATGAGACAAGAGCCATCTGGTTTTTGGCTAGTTGACTCTTCAAAATCATTACGGACAACACAAGAACCATATATTTTGTCGGCACATTGTGAGAAAGACTTTTTCTTCTACAGTTCTCCAGATTCTCTCAGTCCATGGAGGCAAGTCATGCATGTCAATTCTTGAGGACGTCGGATATTTGACACCACCAACTTAGATGGAATCTTAGATGATGTAACTCAAGAGAACAACACAATTTCTATGCATTCTTATCTCCTAATAGCATTAGCACATGACGAATACTCTAACAAAGAAGAGAGTGACACTAATGAAATGAAAGATCTGGCCTAAGAGTTAGACATTGAGTCTTCATGCAAGCCTAATCCATCCTCGATTGGTTCGCCAGACACTCTCTCTCTTGATGAAAACTTGACAATTGAAGAGCTTCTTGAAGCAATGAAGGACAATGAACAGATCAAATTAATCATTGACTCCTTTTCGAGTTTGAGTGAACTCTAAAAAATAGAGTACCGTAAAAGAGAATGAGCACTCTAATCCATTCAAAAGAATGACTAACCAAATCCTGAATCGATAAGAACAAACTCCACTACTTTATTTTTTTTATCGAATAGAATTTGGTACTACATATTTTTTATTTATTTTATTGCAAGCCCTCAGGCTCGGGGGTGAGCCCATATTTACTCTATGGTTGGGAGGTGAGCATGATGTTCACCCATTACGTGTCTAGGAGTGAATCTCATTTGTGATTCGTCCCGCACACCCGTACTAGTGTGGAATCATTGGTACGGGACATCGGCTCTTGCAGTAGAGGATAGCCCACTGGCTACAGGCCTTGAGGCTTGAGGGTGAGTCCATATTGGCTCTATGGTTGGGAGGTGAGCTTGATGTCCGCCCATCATGTATCTAGGAGTCTACACCAATGAAGACTCTGTCCGCACACCCATAGTGGTATGGGCTCGTTGGTATGGGACACTTGCTCTTGCGGTAGAGGCTAGCCCACTGGGCTATAGGCCCTCAGGATTGGGGGTGAGCCCACATTGGCTCTATGGTTGGTAGGTGAGCCTGATGTCTTTCCATTACCTATCTAGGAATATTCATCGATGGCAACTCTCTTTGCACACCTATACTAGTGTGGGCTTGTTGGTATGGGACACCGACTCTTGTAGTTGAGGCTAGCCCACTGGCTGTAGGCCCTCAGGCTTAGGGGTGAGCCCATATTAGCTCTATGCTTGGGAGGTGAGCCTGATGTCCTCCCATTACATATATAGGACTCTACATTGATGGCAACACCCACACGTACTGGTGTGGGCTCATGGGTATGGGACACCGGCTCTTGCGGTAGAGGATAGCCCACTGGTTGCAGGCCCTCAGGCTTGAGGGTGGGTGCATGTTGACTCTATGGTCGAGAGATGAGCCTAATGTCTGATTATTACATATCTAGGAATCTACATTGATGGAAAATCTCCCTGCACACCCGTATTGGTGTGGGATCGTTGGTATGGGACACCAGATCTTGCGATAGAGGCTAGCCCACTGGCTGCAATCCCTTAGGCTTGGAGGTGAGCCCATATTGGCTCTATGGTTGGGAGATGAGTCTGATGTCCACACATTATGTATCTAGGACTCTACATCAACGAGAACTATGTCCGTACACTCGTATTGGTGCAGGCTCGTTGATATGGGACACCGGCTCTTGTGGTAGAGGCTAGCCCACTGGCTATAGGCCCTTAGGCTTGGGGTGAGCCCATATTGGCTCTATTGTTGGGAGGTGATCTTGATGTACACCCATTACGTATCTAGGACTCTACATCAATGGAGACTCTGTCCACACACCCGTACTGGTGTGGGCTGGTTGGTATGGACACTGGCTCTTGTAGTAGAGGCTAGCCGACTGGCTACAGGCCCTCACGCTCAGGGGTGAGGCCATATTGGCTCTATGGTTGGGAGGTCATCTTGATGTCCGCCCATTACGTATCTAAGACTCTACACTGATGGCAACTCTGTCTGCACACCCGTATTGGTCTGGGATCGTTGGTATGGGACACCGTCTCTTGCGGTATAGTTTACTTCTTTCAAGTGAAGTAAAGTATCCCTTGTGTTTGTGCGGAGTACTAGATCCGAGCTAAATCCTTAAACACTTCCATTGCACCTGCCATTGGTATCAGAGCTTTGTGCGTGCTTTGGCTTTGCGAGCTCAAGGGAAGAACTAAAGAAGAACTCCCAAAGAACCAAGAGCCCCAAGAACTCTAGAACCAAAGAACCTCTCCCAGTTTTTTTTTACGAAGAATTTTTGCGTCCCAACCATGGACTTACCAGATCCCACCTTGCACTCCATGTCTTTAAAGGAAGATTGACATTAGATACACAAGAACCTAGATCTTGAGTACCAATATCTACTTGACTCCTATGCGGATATGGAAGGAGTTGGAGGTAGGATCCCTAACCTCTTCTACATTCGCATTTGCATGTAGCGTGCATCCATTTTCGTTGTTGACAAGAAAACCTTAGAAAGCACCCAATCGGTAGCACCTCAGGAGTTCTAGCATTTTTTCTAGGATCATCCTAGCGGTTTTAGCTTTAGAAGATAAGCGTTTTCAACTCATATAACCAACATTTTTTGGATTAGATCTAAACCTCACCATATCGCACCCTTCTCAATTGGAGATGCCTATCGCATTGACCATCAAAAGCACCCATATCAGCTTAGCGTTTTTGGTTTCAATCCAAAGCATCCAACGATTTGAAAATTTAGCATAGATTAGCTAGCATTTTTTCATTTCAGCTTTGCATGCATTGGCGGTGGCAGATCCTTGCCGCAGTACCGCCACAAATTATAGATCCATAGCAGAACACCTAGCGTTTCTAGTTTTCAGCATTCACATTGTCAGGAGTTTTTTGGAGCAAGGGATTGCGCATATGTACATATCCATGCATGGTGCATCGAATAAAGGATTGCCCATTTTCCAGAGCCAGGTGGTTACGTGGGGCCCACATGTGTACAGGTAGGACACCATGTACATAGTGCATCGATTTTCACTATTACGAGTACCAATGTGTTTTTTCTACAATAATGAGGAGTTGATAGTGCTTAAAACTTCTCGAGGAATCTATCCGCGGGCCGACGACATGAGGTAAGCAGGTGCGTCAGATGGAATCTAGTGGCGTCAGGAGGCCGAACGGGGTCAATACTTGCACGTGGATGAGTACGGACACAACGTGGATGTTTTCTTGTGATAATTATGCAAAAATGTCATCATGAGGACCATATTTTGGGGCCACTTCACGTGGTGGCGGGATGCATTATTGGAAAAGTTTGAGTGCCAGGTGTGCGCATGGATGCAGCAGGGTGACAACTATGTACTGCAAGGTCAGTTTTTGGTCTGTTCGGGGTCCGTTTGAGGTCATCTAAAAGGCCAAGGGTGCCCAACTAATAAAGCTAAGTGTGGGAACTGAAAAAAAAGAGAGAAGACTAGAAAAAACATGGATAAGATAAGAGGAACAGCCGCAACTGTGTTTTTGGGGTTTTTGGAGCTTGTTTTGGCCGTAAATTGCTCATCCGAGGTCGGATTTGAGCACTTTGACATTGTAGACTGGGGTTTTGGGCCATTCCGGACGCGATGGCGCTGTAAATTTTGCCAAATTCATCCCTCTTTTTCTACTGTTTTGGCTGTGTAAGTTTCTCCTATGAGCGAAGTTTCTGCTCCAGTTTGTGATTGTATCTGGCTTATTTTACCCATATTGTGTGAGCTATTTGCCCCATTGGTGTTGGCCCAAGCTCATTTGTATCTAAACATAAGAAATTCTCCTCTTTTGAGCTGAGTTTTTTGGGTGTGTGTGTGTATCTCTCTATGTGGAGTGGGTAAACAGATAGTCTCTCTCCTCTCACTCCATAGGTGTGTTCCCTATCTCGGCCAGGTGTGTTGTGTAAGCCGAGTGGTGCCCCATAGTGTGTGTGTGTGTGTGTGTGTGTGTGTATCCTTCCAAGAGTGTGTGTGGGGTCATTATAGAGGCGTTCTGTGTGTTTCCATCCCGCTCACATTCTTTTGGTGCCCCCACGGAGGATCTTCTTCGAGTACGTTCTGCTTCGAGCTTCAAGCTTCGAGATTCGGGCTTACAGGTTGCAGGTTGCAGGTTACAGGTTACATGTTACAGGTACAGGTACAGGTACAGGTGATTCACACAGGTACATGTAGTAGCTGGAGTACAGTGATATACTAGCAGTGATGTCACTTGCAGTTGTTATGGGTATGCATCACTTGGCGCCTGTTTGAGCGCATTGTCTGTTGGATTGTACGTTACTTGTGGAAACTGCCATTGTACACATTTGTGGAGCCATACTTGGTTTTATTTGGCAGTCCCATCCATTTCTGAGACTTGGTCTGGAAGATAGTCATTTCTGAAACTTGACTATATGCGATTTGCATTAGCCTTCATGTGAGGGTCGATAGCGTGAGGTTTTATTGAGCTGGGGGATTCTCAAATGTGGAGATCCTTTCGGTGATACAGGTAGCTGGAGCACCCTTTTCGTGACCTCGCCGTAGGCTATGTACTAGTGAGTCCTATTTGATGCTCGGGTTCTATTGTTGACAATTTATGCATACATATACGGTCTACATTTTGGGTTCTTACTGCTCTACTTCTGGGGAAACTCTGCCAAAATTTTTCCAAATTGTGATGGCTGGTTTTTTGGTCTTTTGAGCCATTTATGCTGTTATGCTACTGAAATTTTGGCAAAATCAGAGGATAAGACAAGTGTGCTTTCTTGGGAGCTTCATGGTTGGCTTTAATGGATGATCAAAATGGACCTCAGTTCACTCCTTTTCATTTAACACAGAGAATCCAGATAAATGTTCATATGTCCAGGAAGATTTTTTTCCAGCAGTGCATAGTCTTTATGTTCGGGCCAAGAAGATTAAGAGAGATATTGGAATGTCCTTTACCTATTGTAATTCCAATGATCAACTACGAAAACTCATTTGATGTGCATGTGTTTGTCCTTATCTGAAGTTAAGCTCCATTGAAGTTTCTCAGAATTGAGTCAGTCAAAAGTTTTGGGTTCTTGCACGTGTTTTCGAAGGGGTTCTCAAAGCATTGTAATTTGGGTAGCCATGGCTTTCTCTTATCCGGAGTTTCATGGAAGAAGTGATGAAGATGTGGAAGACTTTTTGGAAAAGATGGAGGTTGCCTATATTAGCAACCAGATTCATGACCCGACGCAGATGTTACGTCTTCTCCAAATCTGTTTGAAGAGTGATGCATGAGTTTGGTCCAAAGCATTTGAAGAGGAGTTGCATGCAGCGGATCCACCCATAAGATTGAGCTGGGAAAATCTAAGGCGTGGATTGGAAGTGGAGTTTGTGAAGATAGAAGATCCTGAAAAAGTGTGGCAAGAAGTACAAGGTTTGGTGCAGAAGGAAGGTGAGCCAGTAGATGCGTACATATGTAAGTTTTCATTGGCATGGGAGTGAATGTGCAAGGCCTTAGCACCACAGGTACCCCCGCCTGACATGATGACGAAGGACAGGTTCTTGGATGGTCTTTGGGAGAATATACGTTGGAGAGTGGAGCTAAAGAAGCCTAGGACATATGAAGATGCATTGGAGGTAGCAAGGAACAAAGAGTGGAAGTTGAGGAAAATGAGCCAGTTAGGGGTGGAGTCTTTGCCCATGAGGTCTGAATTTCAGCCTATGGACTCTTTACAAGGTCGCATGCCAGGGGTTCATCACGAACCAGTGGTTCCTGTTACTACTCAGGTTATGCCAGCAGTGGTCACTACATCGGTGCAACATGATGGGCTAAGGCAAGACATGAGGCAAGTGGTAGATTTGATGAAGAATATCAGCCTAAACATGCTAGGTCAAGTGGGAAATAATCAAGGTCGAGGGAGGTTTGCAAATTAGCCAGGAGGTGAAGAAAGGCTTAGGAATGGTGTTGGACAAAGCAATGGTAGGTTTTGCAGGCAGATGCCCACATGTTATAATTGTGGAGAGCTGGGTCACATCAGCCCGCAATGTGATAAGCCACCAAGGACGGGGGGAGACAAGTATCCATTGCCAAGACAGGTGTTAACTGGGTCAAATGATTATGGCATCGAAATTAAGGGAGATGAAGCAACCAGTGGATTAACCCAGGAGGAAAGGGGAAAGACAAAAGTGCTAAGTGTAGTCACCTTGGAGAAGGCATCAAAGCTAGAGGATACATTAGTGATGCCTATTGGGAAGAGGATCACAGAGGAAAAGGAAGGAAGAAGTGCCCCAGGTCCTAGCAAGAAGAAGGGAAAGAGCCATGAAGGTGAGGATGTCAAGGCCAAGAGAAAAAGGAGGGCTCGTCGCAAGTTTCATGTTTCAGATTTTCCACTAGGGGATGGGCAATTAAGCTATGACTTGAAGGAGGATCTGACAAGCAGGAAAGCCGATGTTACTTTTGGGCAGCTTATAGAGAAGGTGCCTAAGCTAAAGCGACAGTGGAAGAGGATGGTTAACCCAATGGAGAAAGAGCCAGAGAGAGGTTCAGTGAAGGTGTTGGCGATGGATGAGATACCAGACATTTGCCCAATAGTAGATGTGTGGCACAAAAGAAAAAATTTGGGACAAGGTTATGTGGATGTTGGAGCCCAAATATGCCTCATAACACACTCATGCGTTGAGAAGATGGGTCTTACAGTGTTGTAAAATGTTTGGGTGTTGTAAAGATCTTAGAAGTGGAAGCATATGATGCAAAGACAGTGGTTGATTTTCATGTGATGCCAGCGGGGTTGGGAGCATATCCTATTATACTGGGCAGACCATGGTTACGTGCAGTGGGAGCTTTTCAAGATTGGTGACATGGTACGATTAGCCTCTATGGAAAGACAGGTACCAAGAAGCTTTATAATATGGACACAAGGAAACGATTGGAAGAGCTTTATGAAGATGAGGATGGGTCTAGTGATGAAGAATATTCCACAGTGTCTGATGAGGACAGTGATAGTACTACCAGCAGTGATGAGGATATTGATGTTGCATTTATTTTGATGGACAAAGGAATCCAGGAGTCTGGTGTAGTCGCATTTGCAAATGAGGTTGAAGATGAAAGTGAAGGGCCTTATGAAGTGATTGAAGGGCTGATGCAAACCAAGGTTGAGTTGTCAAAGAAGCAGGAATCGATGACACAAATGATCAGTGGAGACCTCTCAACCATGGAGAAGGAGATATATTTGCACATGTTGGCTAGTTTTCCTTATTTGTTCATTACTTCATATGAAGAGATCAGAGGGTTCAAGGGCAAAGAGATGCATATAGAGATGAAAGAGGGTGCTAAGCCAGTGCGGCAAAGGCTAAGAAGGATGGGTCAAGAGCAGATGGCAGCATTGCAAGAAGAGGTGCACAAGTTATTGAAGGCAGGGTTCATAGTCCCTGTGGAGACCACAGAATGGGTGAGTCCAGTAGTAGTCAATCCAAAGAAGGGTGGGAAGTGGAGGATTTGTGTAGATTTTAAACCCTTAAATGCAGCCACTAAGAAAAACCCATATCCTCTTCCATTCATTGATCGGATCTTGGATTCAGTGGCAGGTTATGAGAGGTACAGTGTATGTGATGGTTTTTCAGGCTATTTTCAATTGAAGATTGCTCTTAAAGACCGAACAAAGACAACTTTTATTATGCCATGGGGCTGCTATTGTTACACAGTATTGCCATTTGGGTTGTCAAATGGACCATCTTTCTATCAAGAGAGGGAAAATTGGGTATTGGAACCATTCATTGGTAGTTGTGTTAAAGCTTTTATGGACGACTTCTGTGTCTACAGCAGTAGGGCTGAACACCATGAGAAGTTGCAGATGGTATTAGCTCGATATGATGAATGTGGAGGACAAGTAAATCCCAAGAAATTTCATCTAGCACAGCCAAGGGTGAAGTTATTGGGCCATATGGTGTCAGAAAATGGCATTGAGGCTGATCCAGATAAGGTTAAGTCTATTATTCTTCTTCCATCACCTACGAGTACGAAGCAATTGGCAACCTTTATACACAAAGTGAAGTACATGGCACGGTTTATTCCATTGTCTTTGCAGCTTCTTTATCCATTACAGCAAGTGGCAAAGCATGATCCATTGCAATGGGATGACAAGTTTGAAGAATTGTTTCAAAAGGTGAAAGAGGTGTTAGGGGGCTTGTCAGCCATGCATGCTCCTGATTGGGAGAAAGTGTTTTATGTAAATCCATCAGTAGGGGATGATGCCATTGGAGCCATGCTATTTCAAAAGGGGAAGGTCAACCATTATATGAGGCCAGTGTATTGTGCAAGCCGAGTGAAGTTGGTAGCGGAGAGAAAGTTCTAGGAAGTAGAGCTAGTGATGGCCAGTGTAATATTTGCTTGTCGACGATTTCATCATTACTTGCTACCACGGCCTTTTGTTTTCTTGAAGAGTTATGCCTTTTTGCCACAGTTAATTAATGGTACTAACATGTCAAATGTGGTGAAGAAATGGGTAATTGAGCTGCAAGATTTTGAGTTCTCTTTTCTAGTGGAAGATACTAACAAGGGCTACCCTAGCTGATTTGTTGACCTACAAGGAGAATCCCCTTATTGTTAAGGAAGAGGTGGTGAGAAAGGTAGTTGAAGAAGTGCCACAGATCAGCAATGCACATGTGTTGTTCTTTGATGGTTCAGACAGAAAGTGCCATGATGCAACTTCAGGGGGTATAGCACTTTAGGATCTAGAGGGGAAGCTAGTATGCAAGAGAGGGTTCAAATTGGATGCTCATAGTAACAATGAAGCTGAATATGCTACTCTGGAAGCCGGATTACACATTTTTTTGAAGCATGGGGTTCGAAGATTGAGCATAAAAGGTGATGCCTTGTTAGTGGTGAAGCAAGTGCTGGGTGTGTGGAAGAGCAAGAACAACTCATTGAAGGAAATGTGTTTCATAATTAAAGGGCTGTTTAAAAAGTTTGAGTCATGGAGCATCAGACACATTGAACGTTCTCTAAATGGAGAGGCACATGAAGCAGCTCAAAGCATGATTGGGGAGCTATTTGTGTTGAGGACCACTTTACCTCTTTATCATGGCCGGGAAAGTTTGGCTCAAGAAGAGGAGTTTTTGCTAACAGGAATCATTCCAAAGGAGATTCAGAAGTCTAAGAAGTATGGTTTTGTGCGTAGAGCATACAGGTACAAATTGATTGGTGATGTCTTATACATGAAAGGGGCTGATCTCGTGTTGAGACGTGTACCTTGGAGGGAGGAGCTTTACAGAGTGTTGGAAGAGAATCATGAAGGCACATGTGGCGGCCATTTTGCTCTAAAGATCACCTTGCATAAGATCTTGCAAGAGGGCTATGTATGGCCCAGTTTTCACAAGGATGTTCACCATTGGTGTAGGTCTTGCAATAGGTGTCAAGCATTTGGGAAGAGATTGTTGAAGCCAGAGCTACGAAAAACCATTATGGCGTTTGATGTGTTTGAAAAGTGGGGGATTGATGCAATAGGCCGATTACCTATCACAAGCAGGGGCAAAAGCTATATTTTGACTGTAGTGGACTATCTCTCTAGATGGGCAGAGGCTATTGCAGTAAAACAGATCACTGCAAAGGATGTGGTAAACTTTGTGTACGAGGAAATATGTTGCAAGTTTGGGGTGCCATTGGAGCTACTTTCGGATAAGGGGCCAAGATTTAGAGCTAAACTGCTAGACTTTTTATGCGCGAAGATGAAGATTGGGCACCAACATACCACTCCTTATTATCCGCATTGTAATGGCTTAAATGAAAGATTCAATGGTGAGTTGGTACAGATTCTTTCGAAAGTGACAGAGCACCAAGGAAAGAATTGGGATTTGGAATTTCCTAGTGCATTATGGGCTTACCGTACTTCGGTGAAGACAGGTATAGGGTTTACTCCATTTCATTTGGTGTATGGAAAGGAAGCATTATTTCCTGTGGAGGTAGAGTTTCCTGCAGTCAAGATGTTAGAAAAGTTGCTTGGGCCGCCTAGTGATGCTTTCAAAGAGAGGCTCTTACAGTTACAAGAGGTTCAATTGGATAGGATGAGTGCATTGGAACATTATGGGCAAATGCAGGATAAGGCTTTGGCAAAGATAAATGAAAAGGTCAAAAGTAAGGGTATCAAGAAGCATGACTTGGTTTTGCGCTACAATAGTAAGCTAGACAACACCTTCCAAAAGAAGTTTCAAATTAAGTGGGAAGGCCCTTTCAAGGTAGTGGAGTGTTTCCCTAATGGTACATATCAGCTGGCTAACCTGGATGGGGTTCTACATAAGTCAAGGGTTAATGGATTGCGTCTTAAATTGTATCATGCCAGGTTAATGATGGTCGAGCAAGATGAGTTGTCTGTGGATCAAGGAGTGTTGGTGAAGGATGAGGAGGCTTGTGATGCTGCGAGTGTCATATCGCTTTTTGCTGCTGCTGATCATGAATGATCTAGCAGGCTAGGGGATGGGCAAATTATGTCAGGAGTTTTTTGGATCAAGGGATTGCGCATATGTACATATCCATGCATCGTGCATCGAATAAAGGATTGCCCATTTTCCAGAGCCAGGTGGTTACGTGGGGCCCACATGTGTACAGGTAGGACACCATGTACATAGTGCATCGATTTTCACTATTACCAGTACCAGTGTGTTTTTTCTACAATAATGAGGAGTTGGTAGCTCTTAAAACTTCTCAAGGAAGCTATCCGTGGGCCAACGACATGAGGTAAGCAGGTGCGTCAGATGGCATCTAGTGGCGTCAGGAGGCCGAACGGGGTCAATACTTGCACGTGGATGAGTACGGACACAACGTGGATGTTTTCTTGTGATAATTATGCAGAAAGGTCATCATGAGGACCATATTTTGGGGCCACTTCACGTGGTGGTGGGATGAATTATTGGAAAAATTTGAGTGCTAGGTGTACGCATGGATGCAGCAGGGTGACATCTATGCACTACGAGGTTAGTTTTTGGCCTGTTCGGGGTCTGTTTGAGGTAATCTAAAAGGCCAAGGATGCCCAACTAATAAAGCTAAGTGTGGGAACTGAAAAAACAGAGAGAAGACCAGAAAAAACGTGGAGAAGAGAAGAGGAACAGCCGCAACTGTGTTTTTGGGGTTTTTGGAGCCTGTTTTGGCCGTAAATTGCTCATCCGAGGTCGGATTTGAGCACTTTGACATTGTAGACTGGGGGTTTTGGGCCGTTCCGGACGCGATGACACTGTCCATTTTGCCAAATTTCTCCCTCTTTTTCTGCTGTTTTGGCTGTGTAAGTTTCTCCTATGAGCGAAGTTTCTGCTCCAGTTTGTGATTGTATCTGGCTTATTTTACCCATATTGTGTGAGCTATTTTCCCCATTGGTGTTGGCCCAAGCTCATTTGTATCTAAACATAAGAAATTATCCTCTTTTTGAGCAGAGTTTTTTGGGTGTGTGTGTGTGTATCTCTCTATGTGGAGTGGGTAAACGAATAGTCTCTCTCCTCTCACTCCATAGGTGTGTTCCCTGTCTTGGCCAGGTGTGTTGTGTAAGCCGAGTGGTGCCCCATAGTGTGTGTGTATATCCTTCCAAGAGTGTGTGTCGGGTCATTAAAGAGGCGTTCTGTGTGTTTCCATCCCGCTCACAATGTCGTCATCATCATTGTGCCCATCATCGTTGGAGTTCAATTCAATTCTTTCAAGTGAAGCAAAGTGTCCCTTGTGTTTGTGCGGAGTACTAGATCCGTGCTAAATCCTTAAACACTTCTGCTGCACTTGACATTGTGTTTTCAGCAAGACCAACATTTTTATATTGGCCCTTAGCCTCATTGAATTGCTTCCATCTAGTAGTAGAACCTTACAGCAGACTCTCTATTGCAAAAGATCGGCTAGCAACCAAATTCAGCCCTAAGAAAAGCCTACATTTTCAATTTTAAGCCCTAAGCAGTTAACATTTTTTCAGTTATTAGTCCTTCCAGGCTTTGGCATTGTTTTCTTTGTACCCAGATATTGTTTTTTTTTTTGTACCTAGATATTGTATTAGATTCACCAAGATTGTATCAGCTTGGTCTCATAGGTCATTTTGGCCTTTTGAAGACATTTAATACAACATTCCATTCCTCTGTGTGTGTGTGTGTGTGTGTGTGTGTGCGAGTAATTATGCATTGTCCTTTCTATGTTCTAATAGCTTGGCCATTCGTTGCTCGACTTTTTTTGGTCCATCCCTCTCCAAACTTGCATTGTAGCTGAGCAATCGCAAGCTTTTTGTTGATAGGTAGATGATCTCTATGTTACAAGAAGATAGATTAGAACAAGGGAATAGTTATAAAACATTTAAAACAACCCATAGGTACGTAGGCCAAAGTACAGATGAGGCATGTACAGCTCTAGCTATGCACTGGAAAAAAACGATGCCGCATTGGATGGGCACAACCTGCATGTCCACGGCAATATCACAAGTCACACCGTACGAGCCGACACACGTCCAAAACGGTCCCTGGTGGTGAAAACGGGGTGCTGGCGAGGGCGTGGCAAACGCATGGGATCGCGACCGAGAGGGTGTTGGTGTTGACATTAGCGTCGGGATCAAAGAAGGTCCCGAGGCTGTAGAGATACACTGACGGACTCATGGAGAAGGGACACTACGGACATAAATTAACAAAAAGATAATTAGATCAATGTTTATGAAAATATCTTACTTTTATAATTAAATATCAAATTAATACCGTGTGTCCTGGTCCTGCTGTGTGACCTCCTCGTTTGGTGGCCGCCGCTGAGTGGTCTGTATTGGCGGTTGAGAAATGGTAGCTGACTCTAGAAGAGGGTTCCTGCTATTATCACGAGTGTATCACGTTTTGGTGAGACAAAATGATATAGTTAGGTGCACTATATATATATATATATATATATATATATATATATATATATATATATATATATATATATATATATATATATATATATATATATATATATATATATATATATATATATATATATATATATATACATATATACACACACACACACACACACACACACACACATATATATATATATACATAGATACATACTTTAGATAAAAAGAGAATCAAACTATGTGCTACTCCTGCTAAAGGGTCTCAAGAAGAGCCCTCGGACTGGGCGTACAGGTCTCAAGACCACTTGTAGCCAGTGTATGGTCACCTCCAAGTACTCGTCGGGGAGCTGCTCATACTCTATGATGTCCTGTGCTATCTACTCCCTCGGAACGTTGATAACTCATAACATGCGCTTCACCGTCAGTAGTAGCCCCACTCAACCTGCGGTAGGAGCCATCAAAATGATTTGTTTGAAAATTTTAGGTTTTAGTCAAAGGTAAAACAATCCACAGAGCCTCTCTAAAGAAATTTTGTCGCTTACCAAAGAAAAAGAGAGAGGCTTTACACTTCCACAAATCTTTACTTCTTTCCTTGCTTCAATGATTGCTTTTAGCATGAATGATTATTCCTTTTACTTTCCATGAAGAGAGGGGATGCGAGAGAGTGGTAGAAATGTATAGAGGGAGAAAGAGAGAGGGAGAAGAGGAGAACGAAACCCAATGGGGTCTCAACAAACCCTCTCAAGGACCCCCACACCATTGCCAATATGGTATTTTCTTTTGATTGCATATATAAAAAGTCATTGTGATAACTCCTTGCAAAGAGGCACCTGCGGACTATTTTGATACACCGTTGGATCCATCTCAATATGGGATTGTTGATGGTCAGCAAGGGGTAGATCTAGGTTTGCATGCTTTCCATGAGGTCTTTCCCGGCCGTAGAGGTACCCAAAGAGTTGATTTGGGGGATCATGGCTCTATACAAGTTAGTGGTGGGGAATGTACGCACTCAAGAGAACACCATATTAGTGAATTTAATAATTTCCCAATTTCCACTTTCAAACCAAGCTTAAAACTTGACCACATGGCCAAATCTTAGCCAAAGTTTTGAGAGCATGGCTCGGAAGATCTTTTCAAGTACTACCCTGTGGAAGGCTTTGGTCTTAAAAAATAGTTTGAGATTTTTCCATATGGAAAAATCTTCAAGACATTGGTGACTCCCAAATTTTTTCTAAAGCCTCAAACTCTCTAATATGGTGTTAGAGGGGATTTTTTATTTCATTCACTCCACTATTGGGGTGAAACAAGGCTGTCCGCTATATCTTACCTATTTGGCGTGTATGTGAGTGAGGTTGCTAACTACATTGAGATGTTTGATGATAGAGGAGCATAGTTGGCAAGGACATGTGTGGTGACGACAATGACAATGACGGTGACGATGACGATGATGTCAATGATGACGTATTGACGGGGTCTATGGATCCTTATGCCAAGCCAAGGCACAAGGGGTACTAGGTACTAGGGCAACATTCCTTTGGTGAGCTTCATGTCCCCAAATGTTGTCTCATGGAGTGCATTGGTTGCAAGATATTTCCAATAGGGTCAGTATTAGGAAGCTCTAGCTATTTTTAGTAGATGCACAGAGAGGGCATCTCTCCAAATCCAATCACTATACACTTGCACCTTGAAGGCATGAGGCAAGATGCTGATATGGGCAAAGGAATTCACAATGTTATTACTAGCTAGGGGTTGTTGAAGAAATTTTTGTGCTTGCCACTACCTTGGTCGTCATGTAGGCCAAATGTGGTGCATCCCATAAAGCACAAAAAGTGCTTAAGGATATTTTTTTCTGGGATTTCGTTTCTTGGAATGCACTGATTATGGGATATGCTAAAATTCCACACGGCGAACTAAAATTCCACACGGCGAAGAAGCTCTGGGCTGTTTTTGAAGGATGCAAGACGAGGTTCTCTCTTCAGATGCAATTTCATACGCTTGCATCTTGAAGGTCTATGGCTCTGAAGAAGGATTTTTACCAAGGCCTATGACTATGCTAAGAAAAGGCAGTAGATACATGCTAATATTTGTGATAGTCGGCTACTTGAAAAGACTATGCTTAGGCAATAGGTTAGTCAGTATGTATGTCAAGGGTAACAATACTTCTCAAAGAGAAACAAGTCCTCGACGAGATTCCTATCTCCAATGTTGTCTAATGGAGTGCATTGATTGCAGGATATGTCCAATAGGGTTAGGGACAAAGAGCTCTAGGCTATTTTTGATAGATGTAGAGACAAGGTGGTGCACCTCTCAGAGCACAATATATCCTTGACAAGGCTAGGGCTGAGATATATTGTCAAGAACAACGATGATTGAAATCCACTAGCACTCAAATCTAAAAACGCTGGCTATCTTGGGCTGAAAACATCGGCCTTTTAGTATACAACTAGACACTTCCCATACATCTCGGGATGCGTCGTTTGGAGGTTTTCTACAAATTAAAAAAATGCTCCTAGACGTCCCGTCTGTGTCATTCCAAGGTTTTCAAGCAAACAATAAACAATCCCCAGACATCTCGTCTGCATCGTTGCGAGGTTCAAAAATACCAAAATAGCATTTCTCACTACTCCACCCGGGAGAAAATCACCAAGCATTGTGTGGGACGGGTGTCT
Source organism: Adiantum capillus-veneris (assembly GCF_014529385.1). Classification (NCBI taxonomy): domain Eukaryota; kingdom Viridiplantae; phylum Streptophyta; class Polypodiopsida; order Polypodiales; family Pteridaceae; genus Adiantum; species Adiantum capillus-veneris. The sequence goes on from NC_140933.1 coordinate 121,120,345, forward strand.
AACCTCACTCCTATCTTATTGCAGACATAGCGAGAATCATGAATATAATTGCCAATCCATGGGACAAGGCTAACTTGACTAGTGCATAGAGGCTACAAGAGGTTGTCAATCTCTTGGAAAACAACAGACAACTCGCATCTAACTCAAGATACACTTAAGTGACAGAAATCATCAAAAGCTAGTCGCTAATCGGCAAACAAATTATAGTGTTACATCATCAAACGACATCCAAACGTTACGAAACTTCTAGGACATGTTTGTAAGACCTAAGCACACATGATTATGGTCTCAAATATCACTTTAGATCAAGTGCAAAAATTGCGATTATTGACAGCAGAGTGAGTTTTTGACATAGTCGTTTTTGACCCATAATGCATCTGGGTGAAAGCATGTTAACCTGTCGCGCTTTTTGTGCTAGTTAGCAGTTTCTAGTTAGCACATCTTCAAAAAGTTGGGCGTCCGGTAAATTTTTTTACAAATAATATCAAAATTTGTCGGAGGTTATACATTTGGATTCCTTGTTTCAAGTGCTTTCTATTGATATATCATATGTCATAGATCTTGGAGATGTAGCTCAAGTTATTGTACTAGTTAGCATATGTCAAAATTGTGCTAGTTAGCATTGTCCGGGACATGAAAAAGCATGACAGGTTAATATGCTTTCACCCATCTAAATGCTTAGCAATGATACCCCAATACCCCGCTTATACTTATTTTATGATTTTTAAGCTTAAATTCCTACTTATGATGAAATAAGGCCGCGGGTCAACGACGCCAAAAGCTACGGATTAGCGTGAAATGCTTATGTCAATGCGTAGAGCTCTTACCTGCGGTTGCAACGCAACACATGGCACTGCAATGTGACAACCGAGAAGGGAGTAGGAAGCGCGAGAAGGAGATAAGTGAGCGCCATTAGCTCACGTTGTGTTTCATTATCCAAAAACACAAAATACTTACAAAAAATGGCTTTTATACCTTAGATAAGGTTTTCGTGGTCAAAACTAATAATCTGGGAGCTCTAACTAAAGATAGATTGATACAATCTGGAAGCTTGTAGCCCCGGCTCATCAATTACACTGTTTATCTAAAAAGTAGGAGTTACAACATTCCCGATTCATCAAAATAATTAGTGTTTTTACAATAAAAGCTCCAAAAAATGTTATCCGAGTTAGCTTGCTACTAACATTCCCCCCCTCCTCGACTATGTCGTCCCTTGACATAGCTTCATGGACTGAAGTAGTCTTTGGGTTCACGGCTGGCAAGGCGGTCTTTAAGCGCATGTAGGGATTTTTCATATTTGATTCTTCTTTCTTTGTCTGGGACTTGCAAAAATTGCATGGTGACTCTGTTTTTAAGTTCAATGACTGAATGCCAACAAACCTTGATGTAAGGTTGCTTATCACTGGCCCAAATATCTTCATCCTCCATATGAAGAAACCTATATAGAATGCCTCTTTAAATGCCAACATATTGCTAGATGGCAGAAACATGCAACTGGCATAGAAGTCGTAGAGGACTTCTTTTGAAGGCTCTCCACTTAAATAACATAGAACTTTGTTGCCTTCGAGGAAAGACATCCATGGTGCTCCTACTTGCTCAAGCTCATGAAAAGTTTGAATGCAAGTGAGCAGCATTATGAAAATCTTACAAAGCATTGCACATGAGAGGTCAGGGAGGCTATTGAATAATGTCATGGCGCCCATTATGGTTTTCGCCAGGTATTCTTCCGTTGCTGGTCCCTAATATGGAGCTGGCAGTCGTGGTAATTCAACCATGTTGGCCTCTTCTTCTTCAATGCATCGTATGTCTGCGATATCCTTACCCTTGGTACATGACAAAATGTAGGGTCCTTTTGTAGGGTTGCAGGTGCTCTTGTGAACAGAATTAGATATCTGGAGTTTTTGTTCAACCAGTTCTTTTTCCACTTGGGGTAGATGTTCTCTGAGCCTTCTGCTTGCATATCCTTGTATAGTCTTTCCTTAACATGCAGTAATTCCACCTTTATCAACGGGAAGGATAGTGATTGCTGATGCCATTGAGCATTGATTTGGTTGAGAGTGAGCTCAGTTACATTTACTCAGTGGAGAACTCTTAAGTGAGTGCAAATTGTCTTCTTGGACAATCTGCTCTTTTAGTGCATCTTCCTCAGCTTTAGAAATCTAGGCCATGGGCACTTGCTCGACTTCAGTGATTGGTACATGAAAATCAGACTCTCCTGCTAGTCCTTCTATGGGCTATGTTTCCATATTAGCAAAAGAGACTGAGAGTATGCCAATGGTTGGTTTTATGTATTGAATGCTAACAATCTTTTGCCTGTTAACAATCTTTTGCCTGTTAACAATCTTTTGCCTGAAGTGGTGCTGCACTTGAAGCCAGGGAAGCGAATCCTGAAGTGGGTGATCGAACTTCAAGAGTTTGAGTTTGAATTCAAAGTGGATCACACTCGGCGGTCTCATTTGGCGGACATTTTGGTCACAAGGAGGTTGAGTTGCCCATTTATCCAAGAGTGGTGCAAGAGGAGGATAAGGAGGAACATGACTTGCAAGGGGCTTTCACGATGTGGTTTGATGGTGCTTATAGACGAGTAACACAGAAAGCAGGTGGAGGTGTGGTTATTCAGGATCCGCACGACACAGTCATTTTTTCCAAAGCTTACGACTTGGAGGAGGCGCATACCAACAATGAAGCAGAATATCTTACCTTACACCTGGGGCTCAAGTAATTCATTGACTTTGGCATTTCAAGGTTGGTCGTAAAGGGTGATGCTCTACTAGTTATCAAACAACTTTTGGGCCAATGGCAGGTAAAGAGGGATTCTCTCAAGAATTGGTTTTTTTCCATAAAGAAGTTGTTGAAGTTTTTTGAAGCAGTACAATTCAAACATGTGCAGAGAGAACAAAACCAGGAAGTAGATCACTTGGCTAGGAGTCGTGTTCAGACTCAAGTGTCGAGTTTATATGTGGGGCCAGCCACTTATGCAGGTAGAGAGACTTTGACGGATATTGATGATTTCTTGAATACAGGTCAATGTTCTGACGGGCTTTCCAAACTACAAAAAAGGAGAGTTGTTCAAAAGGCTAAGAGGTTCACTCTTATTGGCGAGGATCTTATGGTGTACAGTCGTGATGGAGTGCTACGTCGTGTTCTTTACAAAGAAGAGATCGGCATGGTGTTGGAGCAATTCCATGAAGAAAGCGGTCATCAAGGTAAGAGTCAAGTTTTGTTTCGTATCTTAAGAAGTGGATTCTGGTGGCCTTCTGTGGTACGAGATACGCACTATTGGTGCAAGATGTGCCATCAATGCCACGTGATGGGTGAAAGACGACTGGTAGTCGAGCAACAAGGGGCTATCATTGCACATGATGCCTTTGAAAAGCGGGGCTTGGATGCAATTGGTCCATTGCCCAAGTCAGCGAGTGGTAAGAAATATGTGGTAGTGGCAATAGACTACCTTACACGATGGGTCGAGCTAAAGCAGTCAAAGAGGTAAATGCGCATACTGTTGCTCAGTTTGTATTTGATTGCATATGTTGTCGTTTTGGAGTACCTTGGGTGCTTATATCAGATCGAGGACAGGGATTCAGAAGCAAGTTGGTGCGTGATCTGGTGGAAAAATTGGGTATTCAACACCGATTTTCATCTCCATACCACGCGCAATGCAATGGTTTGGTGGAAAGTGCGACTGGGCAGATAGTCAAGATGCTTACAAAGTATATATACCAGCAGGTTGAAGAGTGGGAGTCTAACCTTGATAAATGTTTGTGGGCTTACAGGACTTCTTATAAGGTGGCAACCAACTTCACTCCATACGAGTTGGTATATGGCAAGGAAGCGGTCCTGCCTGTGCATGTGCAGCTAGGGGTTCTCAAAGGTCTATGGCGCATTGATAAAACTCATCAAGTTATTTTGCAGGATAGAATTACAAGTCTCGAAACCTTGAAGATGGATCATGAAGCAGCGGCAAATTTTTATGTGAAGCAACGCGAAAGGAGGGTAGCAAAGTTCAACCAACATTTGCCAGCTAAGCAGATTGAGAAGGGCGATCTAGTTATGAAGTACAAGAGTTATCTTGACTTCACATTTTAGAAGAAGTTCAAGAAAAATTGGACGGGGCCTTACAAGGTTCATCGGGTTTTTCCCAATGGTACATATGCACTAATCAGGTTGGATGGTCGGTTTCTTAAACACAGGATAAATGGTCTTCGTCTCAAGCTCTACTTTGAAAGGGAGTTAGTGCCAGCGGTGCATCATATTCTTATGCAGGGGGTGGGGTAACCCACTTGAAGGTTTGGTGATAGAGTGCAATAAAACTATGTACATATGGTTTTCGTTTTCTCATAGTGTGTGCCAGGTTGTGCAATTTATAGTGAAATAAAGATTTCATGTGGTTGAGCATGAATGCTCAACAGGGGGGTGGGCAATGATGGTGCAGCCAAAGTATGTCGACTCTAGAAGATGGCATGGGCAGGTGTATACAAGCAAGAAGAATTGAGTGTGTGTCTGCCTAATTTTGGTGTGTGTGCACTATTTTGCCCATGTTTATACACCTAAAAATCAGTGTTTGCTTAATGATTTTTTAATTGTGATGCTTGATTTGTGTTGTAGTCATGCCCAACTAATGATTTGTGAAGCCACATTGCAATTTCGACAAGATAAACCCTTTTGTGTGCGCACCTAAAGATTGATAAAAACTGCAAATTATTTAAGTGTGTGTGTGTGTGACACTAAAAAGTGCATGATTAATTCAATTTTTGATTGCATAATTGATGTGTGTAATGGTTAAGTGCTACGTGTTTGAGCTCAAAACAGGGATTTACACACTCCAATTGCGTCAAATTTGACCTAATTTTGTCGATTTAATTGCCTAGTTTGGATTTTATTGATCAAATTAATTGGCAATTGAATTGATGTGCTTTTTGTGATTTCATTTGGCTGCACTGATCCCCTATGTGTGGAGAAGTTTTTTTTTAAAAGGGTATTTTTTGGATAATCTTTGCATTTTGTTGGCAATTTTTACTATTTTTTATTCCATAAAAAATTGATATTTTGCGATATGTACGAACTGTTTTGTATTTTTTATTTACGACATCATCTTGTTCACAGTTGTTTCCTCCGTGGTCGAGTTCTGAGCGTTTTGCTATTTCCGGGGACCGGGTTGACGATTGTGTCGTAAGTTATATTTTTGGTAAAATCTGCTATTTTTAGTGTGCTTTTGTGTGTTGAAAATGTTCGGTTGTGAATGACGATGATTTTTTAAGGTTTCTAGAATCTTTCGGGATTTTTTTGGCGATTCAAGGGATTTTCAGGTGAATTTTACCGTTTTCGGCCTAATTTTGGCATTTTTGGACATTTGGAAATAAAAGTAATAATAAAACAACAGGTTCGAGCTCGATCCCCGTGCCTTGCGGGGCATAAAATACGGTGCGGGTGGATAGATCTTTATGGTCCGTTGGAATAATGTCCGCCTGTGTTAAAATTCTCTTCTTCTTCTTCCCTCTCCGTGTGAACCTACCCAACACCCTCTCTCTCTCTAACCTCCCCTCTAACTTATTCTCTCCCTCTCTCTCTCTCTTTCTCTCTCCCCCACTAACGATTATTAACATCCTCTTTCTAATCCCCTCACTCTCTCTCACTCTCTCACTAACCCTCTCCCTCTCTCTCTAACTCTCTCTCTTTATCTCTCTAAAATCGCTCTTTATCCTTTTCTCTCTCTCTCTCTCTCTCTCTCTCTCTCTCTCTCTCTCTCTCTCTCTCTCTCTCTCTCTCTCTCTCTCTCTCTCTCTCTCTCTCTCTCTCTCTCTCTCTCTCGTTAACTATGCTCGTCTTTGTCGCCTTGCACCTCGGCCGCTAGGCTGGATCCCCGTGATTGACGGCGCATCCTCACACATGAGCCCGAGATTGGCCAATGGCAGCTCTTGAAGAGACTCTCGTGACTGCGCACCACGCGTGACCAACCCTCTCTTACTCTCTCCCTCTGACGTACTATCCGCACCCAGGCCCGTCTATCTCTGCTGCCTTTTGGGGCTGCTCTCTGCTCTCTTTAACATTCCCCCCTTCCGCAAGTTGCATGCCATCAACACTAACATCCACTAGTCAACGCCACAAAATCCACGCAGCCCCGCCATTCAGCTACCGCCGGTCAACGTTGCAGGTAAGTAGGGCAGGTAAAAAAAAGTTTTATTTATTTATTTGTTGTGCATTAAAAAAAGTTTTAAAAATAAAAAAAGTAAAAAATTCAAAGAATTAAAATTAAAATTAAAAGTCACAAAAAATTACCAGAAAAGAATTAGAAAATAACAAAAAATAGAAAAACCTCATAAAAAATAAAAACCTCTTAGAAAATTCAATAAAAATTTTCAAAAAATCACGAAAAATTTAGAAAAAAATAATTATAAAAATTCACACAAAAAAAATCTATTAAAAAATCAAATAAATTTCACAAGTAAATCCCAAAAATAGTGGAAAATTCATAAAGCACGAAACAAAATTATTAAAAAGTAGAAAGTGATCGAAAAAAATCAAAATTAAATCACAAAAAATTCATAAAAACTCAAAACAAATACATAAAAATTCCAAAATTCACAAAACACTTACTAAAAAATCAAAACCTTCCCAAAAGATTTTATTAAAAATAAAAAAAATACTAAAAAATTTAAGAAAAATATAATTTCACAGAAAAGTAATAAAAATAAAAAGAAAGTCTTCCAAATGGCCAGAAAGAGCTAGAAAGATCCAGAAAAGCAAAAAAAACAATGCCGGAAGAGTCTCACACCGAAAAAACCGTACAAAAGCCAGAAGAGCCGTAAACCGAGCAAACCGCGCAAAAGCGAGCTAGTCAAAAGAAGAAAAGCCAAGAAAATTACGCATCGCAAAGCGAATCAGATCAACCAAAAAAAGCGAGCAAAAGGATCAACTCGAAGTAGTGAGCATCAGTCAAAATTCAAAAATTTTGCACGTTAGAAATTGGCAAGTGCAAGCAATTGCATTGCAATTGAGATTCCACGAACAGGTACAAATCACGGGGGATTGCAGATTAAGTTGTTCAAGGCCCAAATTTTCATCATTTCAAAAGGTTGCAATCAGTTCTGACACTGTCGAGCTAAAGTTAATCAACTCTTGTGAGTCTGAAGAGCAGTCAACTGCAAAAGTGCTTCGACACTAGCAGTTTTATCAAACCCGAGCGTGAGAAATTTTGTTAATCAACACCAAAATATGCTAGGAGACAGTTTTGGTAGAACAAGCCAACATAGACTCAAGTCAAGCTATGAATTCAAGTACAACATAGCAAAACAGTAGCATTGGCAACACATGCACAACTGCAACATAGCAAATTTTGCAGCTATATGGCTACAATGGGGATAAATTTTTGTACACAGATTTAGAAGGCCATAGATAATTCATGAGCAGTAAAAGAAGCACAGGAGCCAAGATCCTATCCATCAGAGTAAATCCAGATTTAGAAAGCTCTCAGATGTTCACAGACTTCAGTGGAGCTAGGTATTGCAAGCTCAAAGATGAAGTACAAATTACAAATAGAAGTGCAAAAAATCAACCCAAGTGTTTATCCAAAAATCAGCACATGCCAGCAAAACATATAGTTGGTGCTTATGCAATCAGGATCATTGTGCATGGATTACAGTGGTTAGATCTATAATCGAGAGCCAGTAATGGAAGATCCAACACATCAACCAATAGAAGCAAATCTAATTGGAGAACCAAGTCAAAGACGGTACAAAGGTCAAGATGGAGCACTCTATAGCTTGATGCTCAGTGTTTTGAAAGAAGATGCCCACAACTTGACAAGCAGAGAAGCAGAAACTTCTCAGCTAGATCTTGACATGACAAAGACGATTGAAATACCACCAGTCATGGCGTATGGCTCAGATTGTGGACGAAAAGGTGGACATTTTTTTGAAGATTGTCGAAGAAATCCTGACAATAGGGATACATCAACTACCAAGCAAGGCACAAAGAAAATTGAAAATGTGAATCTCAATGTAAGTGCATGTGAGTCATCACTTTTAATGAAATTGGATGATTTTTCATTACCATTAGAAGCATCGGTAAAAACACTGCAAATTCAAAATAAGCATAAAGATGCACAGACACCTGAAAATCTTAAAATTGACTCTTTGAACAACAAATTGTTGCATGAATTTGGTCAAGGTGTCCAGATATCACCAAATGTGGAAAAGATTGTTAGGTTTGCAAATGATTCTACATCCACTACCACAAGTGTGCAATCATTCACGAGTCTAAGAAACACATCAAACAGAATGTTATTAGCATTGTATGGCACCCATAATTTATATGTACACTATGTAGACCAAAAAGGGCAATTGTACAAAAGGGATCAACCAGTGTTTGAACGGCCCACATACCAACTCATAGAAGTGCGTCTAGTGATAGATCAGAAAGGATGGTTCATTTCAGAGGAAAGAATCTATTATAGCCCATCCTCTCTAGAGCTGAAGGATATTACCCGAGTGAACCCAGAAATCTGTTCAGAGCCAAACTCTCCTTTATCAGAAATCAATCTTTGATGTTGTGACCAAATGAGCATATACTTTGACCAAAACATTTGTAGATATAGACGAGAGTCTAGCATCTATGCTGCCTTGGGTCCTGAAACCACAAAAGCTCATATCATAGGAGACCCATGGGATAGACAATGTCAGGGCAAAGATAATGCTATCTACAGCTTGACTTGGGGAATAATTTGTCATGTTTCACGGAGATACATAGGAAACTATGCAGAAGGTTTACAGATGCCAAATGTCAACAATGCTACTCAAAGTGTACCTTCACAGTTCCAAAAGGTGAGACTAAACCAGAGCCAAACAATTTTGAACTCTTACAATGAAGTAGGCTATAGTGATCACCGTAGGAAGGGGGGAGCTGTAAATCCATCAAGCTCAGCTCTTCTACCAGGAACCACAATGTCAGTTAGAAGCCCTAGAACTTCTAGCCAGCAAACCCCTTCACGACAAAAACCATTGAAAGATCATATGGTTGTTGGAAGTTTCCATTTGACCCGGATTCCTTTAGAATCTGCAAATAAATGCCTATATGAATATTATCAGGGACATAAGTTTCAGTTGATCTCCACAAATCAAAGTTAAAAGTTGACAAATCCCATAGTGTTTAAAAAGTTACATGTGACCAAGCTCACATATGCATATCAAGATGCACATGGTAACAAAAATTTGCAAGATTAAGACCTTGTACAAACCCCTATGGATGGTAAGACGGAAGTCAAAGACTATCTGAAGATGATGCAAAGCCTCAACTTGCCAAAACAGGTGATAGAAAAGTCAAAATCAATGAAAGCAAAAGTCCAAAAAGCTACACAAAGGTCACCACGGAAATCTCCTCGAAAGAGATAGATTCTTCCAAAAAGTACAATGGGTCTATTAAGATCAAGAGTTACTCAGATACAGGTGGACAATGCTCATGAATTATAAACAAAAAGTGTATTATTGTAGCCAATGGAGCCAACATCAATTGAAGCACGTGGTCAAAGGAAAGAAAATGTAGATAAAGCTCAACTAAAGGACACTGCCACAACAAAAGCAGTCAATACAGTAAGAAATCTGGAGACGATCAAGTGCAACATTGTTGGTGAGAATAAAGAAAAGCTATAAAGAGAAGTAAAGCTAGATTTTCAACTAGACAAGAAACTCATGTCTTTTCGCACTTGGAAAAGATGTGTCCAGCCACAGCTGGAAGATGCTCCTAAATTTGTGAGCATATCTAGAAACAAACGAGCAGAATGCTGGGGAATCATCTCCACCACCATTGAAGTAAGTTCACAGATCATCATAGCTCAATTCCACGTGATCACAGCAAAAGATATGCCTGACGACATCATAATGGGAATGCCAATGGCTCAGAATATGTGAGAGATATAGAGTGTAAACAGGATACAGTCTTCAAAGAAATCAAAGAATGAAGAAGAAGACTGGTCACTCGCGGTTGACAGCACAAGGTCCTCAAGCACAATTAAAATGGAGACTGAAATTAAAGCATATCTTATTGAAGATGATTCATCTCCATGGAATAGAACTTCAGAAGAGCTTAACGCAAATCAGGCAATAGCAAGTGCAGATCAAACAGAACAAAAAGCAACCATAGAAGCTATTGAGCAAATAATGCCACCAAAGCCAGAAGTTAAGAAGAACGAGGTTGCAAAAAACCAGGAAGCAATAGAAAGTTCAAAGATGCAAACATTGCCAGCTAAATTAGCTGATGAAAGTCAGATTGGAAAACAGAGTCTCAAGCTATCCTCCATAGAGACACAACTAGATCAAATGAGACCATGACAAAATCAAGACATAAATCTTCAATAGAACCAACAACGAGAATAGCTATAGTCCTTAGTAGTGTAAATGGAGCAAGTGTCAGATGCAATGCTCTATTGGATAAAGAAGCAAAGTGCAATATGGTTGCAAACAACATTTAGAGAATTCTAGAGATTATTCAAAGCAATCCAGATACTATAAAAATCATGGGTAAGGCTACAAGTCAAGAAGAAATGGTTGCTACCCTTAGCATCCAAAATCATGAAGAGCAGGTGAAGTTTTAGGCGAAGCCTTCAAAAGACATGCATACAGATGTCATCCTTGGACATTAGTGGTTAGACCAACAAAAGGCCTACAAAGAAGATACAATGTTAATACTCTCTTCTTTAAGAGGTAGCCAGCAACATTTACAGGTATCGTTAATGCTAGATTCAGAGTTTCAGAACTCACAAGGATCAAAGACAAATCTTGCAGACAAAGGTAAAGCTAAAGTGGAACTTCCATCGACTAGCACAGAAGGTGTGACAACATATGCCTCTACATCAAAGAACCCTCATGGATCATCTTGTTCAAGCAAGTCAGGCTTTCAAAACTTCAAGTCAATTGCTGACCCAACTAAAACCTCTAAGGAGACACCTAGAAAAGCAAAGATATTTCAGCCAAAGTACTCAAGAAAGCAAAGGAAAGTCAAGCAAGTGTTTGTTCTGAGTAGTCTAGTCGTCAAAGTCAATGATCCCGTTTCGATTAAAGACAGGAAATCAGCATAGAAAGACAAACACATGGGATGGATAGCATCACAATGGAGCTTAAAAGAACAGGAGTACTATAGAGGGAACAGATAGATATGGGTACCAAAACCGCAGGTTAGAGCACATGAAGTAACGTCAAATCTCTCCCAAAAAAAGACCCACAAGGTATCAACCTCGACAATATCCTAGGATACCTAAGAAGCATGTATACAACAGAACAATATTGAATACTGCTACAATCAGCCACAACTCACAAGAGGATACAGAACAGAGATGGATCTCAAAGGATCTTCCTCTTAAACAAGGATTATACACAATCTATACAAAGATTTGGCTACTAGTCAACCACAAGACAATTGCAACTACACCAGACCTACATGAAGATCTCAAGAACTCAACAAGACCTAGAACGAGGCAAAGTCAACAAAGGAGATACAAAGGTCATCAAGAGATTTGAATTCCTAAGTCTTCCAATAAACCAAGTCAAAAGCTAAATGCCAACAGTGAACAAAGGCCTAAAACAACATCAGAGACTTCCTACAACTGCCCAATTGGAGAATCAAAAAGATAATGGAGTCTTCACAGTAGTCAAAGAAGGACTACCCAAGCAACGCAAATGTAGACTTGAAGAAGATCAAACAAGTATGGCAAAAGAAACCCTCAATGCCAACTTGTTCCTTCACTAATCCTCTTTTTGAGGATTTAAGCTTACTTTTACGCGAAGAAATGTTTGTAGTAAGCACAAGAATGTAAACAGTCAAGTCGCCAGGGTGCACAAAACACTCTTTGTCATAGTCACACTCGGGCTGCTGAGCCATAAAATGAGCAAAGCATTAGTCCCAAAGCTTCAAGTCATATTAAACTTTGTGCTAAGAGTAGTAGTTATTAGGCTTATGCTCAAGCTGGAAGAGTTGAGCATATCTAAGTCATGTCGCTCATGCTGGATGAGATGAGCATAAGAGTTGAAGTCTATTAACTTACAAATGGTGGAGTGTCGTAAAGTCCAACATTCACGCACAATGCACAGTAAGATGAGAGAACATATCCTTGATTAATAAAACCATTCTTAAAGGGGTGCCAGCTTGCAAAGCCATGTCATATGCTTTAATAGCTACACCATCTTTCTGAGGAACCCCTCAAAATCTTTCTTGCATAACATATTGTTTTCCATGCATTTTTGTGTATGTATAAATAAGATGTCCCACCATTGGACATATGCATTCGACACTCTTTTTTGCTTCCACCTATGCACCTTGAGTGGACTACAACAAGCAAACCAATGTTCCATCATGCTACCCTCTCATATTTGCTACCTTTTTTAATTCCATATCTATCACCATATAATTCCTTGAGTAATTTATTAATATTTTCCATGCTAGTAAGTACTCCAAGAATGCGCGTATCCCAAAGGCACTTTTTTCCCACTGGGTTTTTTCCCTTTGGTTATCCAGGCATTAGACCCTAATTTTGATCCTCATCATTTTACTTATCTTGTACATGCTTTTCATAAATAAATAGCAGCATCATCATTATGATATTACAATGGACAAATGCAACATCATCTCTCACATCGGACATATTTGGACCAATGAAGATGCTACAACAAATTGAACCTCATCAACAAATCGAATGGCAAATAAAGACAATCAACCCATCAACAACCAATCAAAACCTTCCAAATCCTCCACGGACACTTTTCAACAGTGCCCAAGGACTGGCACCAAAATCAAAAGGGGGGAATGTTAATTGAGTCAACGTTAGTTAACAAAAGCTGCTAAAGACTGAAGACGTACAAATGCACATCGAAGATCAACATGAACAAGTAGTAAAGAGTTACACATTTTTCACGTTTTCCCAAAATGGTCATGTATTGTTAATTCTCGCTTTATTGCAAGCCATCGTAATATTTTAATATGTTACGGGCTCAATGGGAGTTCCAAGCTATAAAAAACATGTCAGTTAGTGTGCCTAGGTTGCAAATTCAGTAAGTGGTGGAGCCCTAAAGGCCTTGGGTGCCCAGACATTGCATATTTATACCCTACGTATATAAGGCAGTGCGTAAAAGAAATTAGGGTTCTCAAGCTCATTTGTTGAGAGCACTCTTTGGTCAGAGCTCTTGAGGTGTGTGGCTATGGAGTCCTTGAGCTTCTCCTTGCTCATGCAACTTGGTTAACACTAATCAATGCTTAATTCTCTTTCACTATGCCTCTCTCATGCTTCTTATGATTGGATAGGATGCTTAGATTATCTAGATTGTAACTAATTAGTGGTTAATCCCTCTCTAATCTTGTGTGATTGCCCTCTTTTGCTTGTGCATGCATGTAGGTTTGATATGAGTGTGGTGCTCGATAGATCTATGTATGTGTGGTTGCGATTAGTGTGTTGCATGATAGGATTAGTATTGTGTGTGTCTTACAATCATTAGTGTGTGTGATTGGGTTGATTAGAGGTGAAGAGAAGTAGATGTGGAGATTGTTCTTCATTGTGGCTTTGCTCCTCCATAGTCCGAGAAGCTCACCTCATAGAGTTAACCATTTTTGTTTCCATAATTAGCTCATTAACGTGTGAGTGTTTCCATGCCCTAGCCGGGTAGCTCATCCCTCCGAATTGATAATTTTGTTGGTCATTGGAGTTATGCAACGATGGAGCCCCCAACATTTTTTTTTCTCATCGCATACCTTTGGCTTCTGCTTCTCTTGGTCTTTTGAGAGAAAATTTTAGTATTTTCTAAATCATCAGAGGAGTTATGTCTCTTTTCTTAGCCTGGGCTTTGGTGATTACCTTGATTGGAACAATAGGTTCACTCTTAGATGAGCTACTAGGTATCACTTGGACTACGTTCACTACTGCTTTATCCTTGTTTAAATGATTTTTTGGACAATCTTCAGGGAAGTTTTCTCCCTTTTTGCAACACTGTATACATAAATCTTCCACTGGCTTAATGTTCTTGTTAGGCTCAGGATGTTCATTTTTCCAGTGATGATCTGCACCAGAGTTATGACAGTTTCCAGTTCTTGGCTTAATCATGGGTCTTACCATCGGAGGTCTAACACCTTGATTAGCTACATAGTACATTGGTGCAAGCTCTCGTGTAGTATAAGTCACAAGTTCTTCCATTGGTGGTGGATGTGAATTATGTCAATCTCCTTCTACCATTATTGTAGATGGACTAGGCTCCACATAGGGTGTAACAAGCACAAGTGCTTGTTCATCTCTGATTCCCTCAGAATGCATGTACTTTATCGGCACTGTATTATGTCCAGGATATGGAGATTTTTAACCCAACATGGATTGAGGTCTTTCCATATCCATTGGTGGTCTTTGAGCTGGGGCCATATTAGGCTGATATCTATACATGGGTTGTCCTTGTGTCTTCATAGGCACATATTGAACATTTCCATCATACTTTGGTCGGTAATAACACTTATTGGTCTCATGGTTGTTCCATTAACCCTCGATTGCACACCATTTCTGCGGCCTATTTGGTTTTCCCTGTTGAGATATCCCTTGCCCTGATCCCCTCATAGGTGTTTTTTTCATGTTATTCATCATTTCATTTATCCTTTTGAGCATGTCTTCTATGGCTGTAAGCTGTGTTGCAACAGCCGTTCCCACTTGTGTTGTTTTGATGGATGTTGTTTTCTTGCTTTGATTATCCTTAGGGACATCTTCTTCATTGAAAATATCACAATTGTCTCCTAAGTCAATAGCATCTGACACACACTCTTCTAGGGTCATATGTTTCTTGCTATACAATGTAGCATGAAGTTCTTTGTTTAGGAGCCCCTCTAGAAACAATGATACTAATCTTTCTTCTGCAGGTATTTCTAGTTCTGGGCATCTTGCAATGTATTGCTTCATTCTAGTTTCACAATCCCTAACAGACTCACCTTTTTTTTGTTTGAAGCTATAGATTTGAGCTACAGTATTATGTTTGATCCCGGTTTTGGAACATGCAACTACAAATCCTTGAACTAATGTATTTAAGTCCATGATCAAACTCAGTGGAATGTTTTGGAACCAAGTCAGTGCTTTTCCTTCTAATGTCATTCCAAATCCCTCAAATTGAGTATGGAAATCAAATATGTGTTTTGCTCTTAAAACTTGCTTAAAGCTTGCTAAGTGATCATATAGATCCCCAGATCCACTGTATTTTTTGATCCATTTTTGAAAATCAGCTAGTCTGACATGTCTATTTGGTTCAACTCTCGGTCTCCTTGCAGTTGGTCATATCCCACGTCCTTTAAACCAGTCTGTTGGAAATAGTGACTCATGTATCCCTAGACTGGCTTTAGTGTCACGATGTTTTCTTTGCGATGAGGTAGTTTTGGGTTTTTTAATATTGCTCCCAAAAGATCTCTCGCTGAGTTCCTCTCTTGGAATAGTTTCTGGTCCTTGGCCCAATATCCAATCTCTTATGGAGTACCTTTGGTATTTGGTTTGTTCTACCTCCTCAGGACTCATCATAATGAGGTGGTCTGAGGCGAGCAACAAGAGAGGCAACCTCTAAACACCGCTCAAGGCTCCTGTGCTGCTTAATTGGGACAGGGGTAGCCATAAGCAAGAAACAACAACAATAAACCCATAGCCATACAAGTGAATGGGCACCACCTAGTTATAGAGCGAACTAGGACGCAAAAAAAAGGAGAATCCCTACACAATACAAGCGAGAAGAAAGGGTACACTATCACTAATATCAATGCTACAAATACACACACCAAACACAGGGATATATATATATATATATATATATATATATATAGAGAGAGAGAGAGAGAGAGAGTTTTGTGCAAGAACTTAGCTTCAATGTTGATGATTTACGCGGGTGTATAAACAGCTTGGAGGAGAGTCAAGAGACACAATTAAGTTTGATGATGTTACAATCTACACATTATCTTAGGGTTATGAGAGCCCTCTCACCATACAACCCTCTTATAGTTTTTTTCCAAGCAACAAAACAAAAACAAAAGATCTTGAGTCACATACAATCAAATACTACAAAGAATCTCAAAATGAAAACGTGTCACCTTAAACCAAACGAGATGAGGTTGCCAAGTGTGAATTGAAGAGACTCAAGAGAGATTTGAGCCGTGGTTGCACCCAGCTTATTGATTCATTTCATGATCAAGAGTAGGTACAACTTTGATTGGAACTTATGAATCACTCACTCCCTTGCAATGCTACAACTAGCTCAAAGAAGCTTTCTTACACGCCACAAGTAATGGTGTATAGAGAGCTCACTCTTTCTCCCTACAACTAAGATGGAGAATGGTATGCTCAAAATAGTGAGCAATAATGTAGATATCATGCTCTTTACAAAGGAAAAAGGGCTCTATTTATAGGTGAGAAGAGCCCTTATTAAAATTATCTCCTAATCAACATTTACATAGAAAACCATGTTTATGAAATTTTTTATATGTTTTTATGAGAGTGGGCCTCTCTTGTCTCTTGAGTCACATGGATGTGGACTCAAGAGGAGAGAATTATTGAGGTGAAATAGATAAGATTATAGAGAGGTGAGTGATTCTTTGTGTAAGGTTGTCAACTCTATTAGATAGTAGAGGGTGCAATTTACAAGAAGGGTTAGTCATTAGTGTTAGTAGTTTGTAGTTAGTAGGATGAGATAAAATTACATGGAATATGCACTCAAGTTGTATTATATGATTTATACAATGATAAAAACTAAAAGAAGGATGAGAATATACACAATTTGATGGAAACCACAAGATGGAAAGGGAATTTTCCACCTATCTCCTCCAGTGAATGAAGCAGTTGTAGACCTTTTTGTCGGTGTAGGTTTTGTGACCATGGAAAAGTTGAATTTTCCATGATAAAACTCCTCCTTTTTCAAATCTTAAGTTTGGTTATTTTCTGATTTTTTCTTTTTTTGTGAAAAGATGAAGAGGTTATTGTAATATGAGTTTGATTCTAGAGAGAGAAATTTAGCTATATGTGTATAGAGATGATAATTTTGAGCTATAGAGTAAGGGAGAGATGGAAATGGTGAAGAAAATAAAAGAAGCCATGAAAGTTGCAGGTTTGAGTGAGAGATGGAGAGGAATGTGTGTGTGTGTGTGAAAGTGGGAAAGGAGGTGAGAGAAGACTATGGGTTACTTTGTGAGAAAAGTGGGTAGATTGGGGTCCACTCAAAAAATCCTATCTCATCTGTGGTAGCTCCAAAAATCTTGAAAAACTTTGAGGTGCTTATTCAGCTTGTGGGCTACATTTTCTTTGTTGATAACTTCTTCAAATTCCGAGTGGAGATAGACGCCGAAAATCTAACCAAAAAGCCTGTTATTTTATGCCTGCAAAAATCTTTCAGTGGCCCCCTCCTTTGTTGAATTTTCAAAATGCATCCAAGAGTGAGTCCCTCCTTTGTCATATCATGATACAAAGCATCCAAGTTACCTTTACACATGCATGGAGGAGGATTACAAATGAAATAATAAATATATACATGGTGGGACTAGTGTATGGACTATTATTGGATTTTAGCTCAATGAGCACATGGTGCTAGAATAATGAGTATATATATAAAAATAATATGAAAGAATTATGGATATGAGAAAAGATATTGGAATCATATGATATGGTCCCTCTTTTGTATTATCTTGTGTAAAAGAGGAAAATGTTTGCAAGTAAATGAAAATAATATAATAAACGTGACTAAGGAAGTAGAAATCAATTTGTTGCTTTCATGAGGATGAGGGTGAAAATGTGGGGGTGATTTGTATAAAAGAAAAATACGAGGTTAGAGTATGTACACATTGGCAAAAAATATACTTATGGTGCTAGAGGATGAAAGAATGCGTACATAGGTTTAATAAAACACACACCTAGGTATAAATATTTAAATAAAATACCAAAATAATTATAAAAAATACCTATATTTAGACCATATATAAAGTGAAATATTTATACACCAAAAAAATCATAATATTATTTTTTTAATGATCATCTTTATTATTTTTTGGCTCAACTACCCTAGTGACTATCTAATTGAGGGTTTTTAAGGAGATATGGAAAAAGTTCCTTAACTCACACACACCTATGTATAGTGAAATGGTTGGGATACTCACAGTGCTTGGGTGATTTTGATAGGGTGAGGTAGCTCACTATAGAAATTTTGGATAGCCAAAAAACGGCTATCATTAGCCCTCCCCCGGGATGATGATATATTCATGTACCATCATAAAGCATCTTTTCCAAAGAGAGTGCTTCAGAGTCCTTGACAAGATCTTGATTGTTTGGCCCCTTGGCATTTTGATTTGAGTTACACTCATGCTTCATGGAACAATACTTACATGAGATAGCTACCTTTTGACAGATCTCTGGTAGATCCTTTGGTAGAAGACGATTCAAATAGGGTTTCAAGCGATACCCGTTTACCTTCCTGGAGTGCTCTTTCCCATTCAAGTTTGTAAGCTAATATTAACTTGAGTTGAAAGCCTTCTTGACTATGTATGGCCCTTGCCATCAAGTTTCAAATTTGGCATCAAAACAATTATCGAGTCAATTGTCATACCTTAGCACAAGATCTCCTTCCTTGATGCCTTTGTCTTTCAGTTTCTTGTCAAGCTTCTCCTTTCCCTGTGTAGCTTTCCTCTTGTAGCACTCGTATGTTGCTTCTCTTTTCCACTCAAGCTCAACTAAGGTAAGAAGTCGATCCATCCATGCTTCTTGATCATCTTGTGTTGCTTTTCCATGAAGTCGCATTGTTGGAATGTTGAGCTCAATTGGCTGTAAAGCCTCTTGACCATGGACCAAGTAGAATGGTGTGAAGTCCGTGTCCTCCCTATACGTGGTTCAATATGCCCACAATGTTCCATCCAAGAATTCATCCCACGACTTTGTATTGTTTTTCAACATCTTTCTGATGATGCCTGCAATGACACCATTAGCTTTTTCCACCAAACCATTTAACTGTGGGTAGTAGGGTATACTATGACATTGTAGAATGTGAAGCTCTTCATAGACTTCTGTGAGAAAGCCCTTTCTAAACCCTGGACCATTATCAGAACCAATCTCTAAAGGTGTGCCAAATCTACAACAAATGTGAGTGTAGACGAATCTTCTCACTGTTTTTCCATTTACCCTTGCCACACTTTGAGCCTCTACCCACCTAGTCATGTAATCTACAGCCACTAGAATGTAGAGTTTACCATTTTTTGTTCTAGGAAGAGGACCCATAGCATCAATGCCCCACTTTTCAAAGGGTCCATTTGCAAGCACTATTTGCCTTGGGCCATGCACCAACCTTATATTTCCATTTACCTGACAGTTGTGACAGCTTCTACACCAATGTTGGACATCCATATGCAGACTTTGCCGAACATATCCTGCAAGCGAAATATTCTTCACAGTTAACTCTTGGGCAAAATGACCACCACATGCCTCTTCATGCAAACCTTTTAAAATGGCTGGAATTTCCTCGATAATCAGTACTCTTCTGCACACTTGATCCTTCCCTCTTTGATAGAGGGATCCTTCTAGGAAGAGATAGGAACTTGCTTTCTTAATGAATCTCCTCTTTTGAGCTTTTGTGAAGTCTTGTGGAAACTCACCTTCTAGAATGTAGCTAATAATGGGAGCCAATGACTCCAATCTCTCGTATCTTGGTTGCTTGACAATTGTTGCCACCATGATGACCTGCAATTCCTTCTTAACACATGTAACTGCTTGTTGTGCAAGTAAATCTGCATCTTCATTTTGTTTCCTAGGAATATGATAAAGTTGCACTTCTTCAAACTGATTAAATAACCTACGAATGGCATGAACTTTTGTCCTTAGGCTTTCATTCGTACATGCTCAAATGCCTAAAATATGCTTCACAATGAGAAGTGCACCCCCTTTTACCATGAGATGTTTTATACCTTGGCCAATGCACATTTTTAAACCATGAAGTAGTGTGTCGTGTTCTGCTTCATTGTTGCTAGTTGAACCTGGTAGATTCACTTTCTCTTTCATGACCACCTCCCCACTTGGGTTGAGCAACACTAGCCCTCCCCCTACTTTTCTTGTGGCTCGATGAAAAGCTCCATCAAAGAACAAGGTAAAAGCATTAGGAATACTTTTTGGTGGTGGCAATGGTAGGGTCTTTATTTCAGGCACCTTAATCTCCTTCTCATGTACCCTAAAAGTGAGAATCCCTGCCAATTGTGCACGCACACTATCTTCTACCTTGAAAGAGTATTGGAACTCTTGCAACTCCATAATCCACTTTGAGATCCTAGTACTAAGATTCATTTGGGATGACACCCAAGGAAATAATTTTTTTGCAGTGAGAATTACAAAAGGTTTTGGTAGCAAGTAGGATCTAAACTTTCTCATTGCAAACATAAGAGAAACACTACAAGAGGCTATTCATATTAGCGACGCTAAAAAAAAAAAATTCCCGGCGTCGCTATGAGCGTCGCAACTTTCTTTGTAAATTTGCGACGCTCATAGCGACGCCGGCTGGGCTAAAAAAATAACCGAGCGCGCCCAAAAACTCAGATCTCAGATCTGAGTTTTTCGACGCCCTCAAGCAAGGACTAGGTAACGCTCTCCCTCTCTCTCTCTCTCTCTCTCTCTCTCTCTCTCTCTCTCTCTTTCTTCTCCACACACACACACACACACACACACACACGAGGAGAGGAAGGAGAGCCAGGTATGCTCCTTCCCTCTCCTCATTCTCATGTTCCCTTCCTCTCTTTCTCTCTCCCTCTCTCTCTCTCTCACACACACACACATACACACACACACATAGTGTTTTTGAGAGAGAGAGAGAGAGAGAGAGAGAGAGAGAGAGAGAGAGAGAGAGAGAGAGAGAGAGAGTACAAACAAAAACAAAAACGCACACACACATACATAAACAAAGAATGCACACACACATTGAGAGAGGAAAAGAGAGAGAGAGCATGCATAAACAAAAAACACACGCATTGAGAGAGGAAAAGAGAGAGAGAACATGCATAAACAAAAAACGCACACATTGAGAGAGGAAAAGAGAGAGAAAACATGCATACGATCCAAAAAAACGCACACACATTGAGAGAGAAACTAATTTAACGTCGTAGGAAACTAATTAAAATTAAAAGACCTAAAGATCTAGTCGACGAGGAGTTGAACTCAAGACCTCTATCATACTTGGCATGGGTGATAGAAAGGTTATACCATTTATCTCTTTTTATTGGCACACACATCCACACACGCGCACACACACAAGAAGAAGAGAGTTATAACGTCGTAGGAAACTATCTGAAAAGACGTTAAAGATTAGGTTATATGTAGACTTACATTAAATTAGATTTAGGTTTATTTTTAACTAGATTTACGTTTATTTACGCTAGATTTAGATTTACGTTATATTAGATTAGATTTAGGTCTCCATAGACTGTGATGCCTGCATGAAGCGGGTGAAGAAAGCCCTCAATGGAATATAGGGTATTGCTGCCTTCACTCATGGTGGGCTACGTCGATCCAAAAGTACTGGTGAAATGTCTTCAGAAGATAGGGAAGAAGGTGGATCTTCAGGGCGGCAAGAGTCACTACATCCCCGACACAATGACCATCTAGACAACCTCTAGTCATTCAACAGCAACTTCAAAGTTAGTAACAAGAGCAAAAACGGTCTAAAGAGCCAATTGCTGTCGTCAGATGTGGATGGAGATGAGGCAGCGTCACCGCCGGAAGTTAACTCTCACATCTTTAGTGATGAGAATGCCAACTCTTGCTGAGTTATGTGAAAAATTATGTGTTAAATCAGTTTTAAGGTTCTTATAATCCCTGTTAGTTTAGTTCTTTGTTTTTAATATAACATAATTTACGTTAGATTTAGATTTATGTTATATTAGATTAGACTTAGGTTTATTTAGGTTTACCCACACACACACACACACACACACACACACACACACACACACACACACAAGAAGAAGAGAGTTTTAACGTCGTAGGAAACTATCCCAAAAGACGTTAAAGATTAGGTTAGATGTAGACTTACGTTAAATTAGATTTAGGTTTATTTTTAGTTAGATTTAGGTTTATTTAGATTTACGCTTATTTACGTTAGATCGAGTCCACGCAAGAATTACTTACGGTTTAGGGTTTAGAGTTAGACGAACAGTGAAAAGATCTACTGTGAAAAGATGTTAAGATGCTGTGAAGTGCTACAGCTAGAGAAGAGGCAAAGGGGTTTTGTCCACTACATGCAGTATCATGTAGACGTGGATGTGTAGATTTCTTGTACCCACAAATATAGGTATTGACCAATAAAGACGAGATTATAACCCGGTGGTTCTAATCTCCGTGCACCTCTAGACCAAGGTGTGCGGGGATTGGACATGACTAGAGAATGTGAGGTAAAGAGAGTGAGAGAGAGAGAGAGAGAGAGAGACAGAGAGACAGAGAGAGAGAGAGAGAGAGAGAGAGAGAGAGAGAGATAAGACGAAGAATGCCAATAGAATATTAAATTTGTTGTCCAGGTTATAAGTTTTTTATCCTCATTATGAGTAGTGACGAGGATGTAGGACCGTCCAACCGAAAAACCTATCTCTCAACGAGGGTCTTATGTCCTTGTAATCAATGCAAGCATGCTGTGCGATGGACAAGACGTGTTTCTTTGCAGCACATTTGCGAATTTGGCGAGTTCGATCCATCTATTATAGATCGAGTTGTTGCCAATTATAACTCGTCGGACTCTGACGCTGGCCAACAAGCAGCAATCTTGCAACCCAATAGACGTGTTCGCAGGCGCTTTGGTCAAGCAGCATATGTGAGGCCACAAGATGTAGCCTCTGACAGCTCGGGGGATGATCATGCAGAGCACATTCCCAACGAGGCAATGTTTGAGCCCGAGATTGATGAAATGATCGAGACGATCATGGATTCAGAAAGGCTTATCTATGATGATATGAAAAGTGAAGCCGATACGCCATTGTATAATGGAGCACGTATGTCTAGATTGAAAGCACTCCTGGTTCTTCTCAACATGCAGACAAAGTTTGGATGGAGTGACACTAGCATCACAACGCTTTTCAGGTGATCTATTACAATTAGTTTACTTTAATAAAACTCTAAATGTATAATGATCTGATAGATTTTTACACGATTGTATCATATTTTTATGTTGTGTAGATTGCTGAAAGAGCACATACTACCAGCTGACAATGTGATGCCAGATTCCCGAGATGAAGCAAGAAAGATTTTGCGAAACTTGGGGATGGATTACAATTCTATCCACGCTTGTCCTAATGACTGCATTCTTTTTAGAGGGGAATACATAGACATGGAGAAGTGTCCGAAATGTGATTCCGAAAGATATCGAGTAGATCTCCACGGGACAAAAATTCCACAAAAGGTTTTGCGACATTTCCCTCTGCTTCCTTGCATCAAGCATTTCTTCGAATGTAAGTCCATGGCCGCCCTAGCATCATGGCATGAGGAGAATAAATCTTCGGATGGTGTGCTACGAATTCCTGCAGATTGCGTAGCCTGGAAACATATAGATGGAACATGGTCGGATTTTGTCAGGCAAGCTTGAAATTTGCGCTTAGGCCTGGCTATGGATGGCGTAAATCCATTTGGTCAAAGATCAACATCTTACAGTGTATGGCCCGTTGTCATCGTCAACTACAACATTCCCCCGTGGTTGACTACGAAGAAGGGGCACCTATGGCTAAGCTTGATTGTGCCAGGGCGATATAAAGTGGGGAATATGGATGTGTATCTTCGTCCACTATTGGAAGAGCTACAACAATTGTGGATTGGCATAGAGGTGGTGGATATGAGCCGACACACATGACGACAGAATGCTTTGATCAGAGGCATTCTAATGTGGACCATGCATGACTATCCCGGGCTAACAGAATGCTCAAGTGATCTATTGACACTCCTCACTCAGACACTGTAAATCTTGTTTTTTCCCATAGTTGATCTATTATCATGTGTATACATGCAGGGCTTCAAACAAGCGGATATAGAGCATGTGTCACATGTGGACCTAGACTGAATGCACGTAGGGCACCCTCATTGAAGAAGCAAATCTACGAAGGTCATCAAGCGTATCTTCCAGAGAATCATGTGTTACGCGACGGCTTTTTGGGAAGAGAGCCACCAAGGATGTCTGCACAAGCATGGTTAGAGCAGAAGGAGATGTGCGATGACGGATTGCCTCCAGGGATGAAGAGACTATCTCTATGGTACGAGTTACCATACTGGCCCCGACTCATGATCAATCACTTGCTCGATCCAATGCACATATTCAAGAATGTGGGTAATCTACTATGGGACCATCTGACCGGCAAGAAAGATACTTTGGGAGCCAGAGTTGACCTTAGAAATGTGGATCGTATGGAGCAATATTGGCTGCAAACAGCGTCTGATGGATCGATAAAACTCCCTAAAGCACCATGGATTTTCACAGGAGCCCAAGAACGCAAAGTAAAAGAGACCATTCGATCTTTGCGGACCCCCACTGGCGTAATGCACTCGCTCCGAACGTGTTTTACTAAAGAAGGAAAGCTTACCGGTTTGAAGTCACACAATTGGCATAAAATGTGTCAGGTACGTTCATAGTGGACTTTAATATCATTGCATAAAATGTGGACTTTAATATCATTGCTGCACATACTTTACAGTTTATTTTACCGGTTGCCATTGAGGGATGTTTGTCTCTCGACATCCGTAACACAATCTACAAACTTGCAAAGCTGGTGCAATGGATCTCACAAAAGGAGATCAACATAGACTCCATACCATTCGCCAAACTAAATGCTGCGGAGCTTGTGTGCATGTTTGAGAAACATTTTCCTACTACAATGCTAACCATTCAGGTGCATCTTCTTGTTCACATAGTTGATGAGGTGGAAATAGCTGGCATAGTTCATTCCAGATGGATGTTCTTCTTAGAATGTTTCATGAAAACGCTTAAGGGATATGTGCGTCAAAAGGCACGTCCGGAGGGTAGCATGGTAGAAGGTTGGTTGGTATCAGAGTCCCTAGTGTACATTGGAGAGTGGCTAGACGGATTTGATAAAGCCCGGGACACGCTATGGCGAACCATAGATGATGAGCGCATATCTGGGATTGTCATGTGCAATCTCGGTGTTGAGAAGAAGATGACGGAAGATCTAGAGGCTAAAATCAACCGATTTTGCATGCTTCACAATCCAGTGATGCAAAAGTGGATTTCACAATATGAGGATGCAAAGCAAGAGCGACAAAGGGCACGAATCGAGTGGAGACGGGGAAGACGACCACCGATGCACTATCCAGCGGTTCTGGAGAGCCTACCAACCTTCATGAGCTTAAGATGGTTGCACAACCAATTGAAAAGCGCACAACAATGCGGTGACGAAGTGACTGAGGAAGAGTGGGAGTACTCTCGGGGTTGCGCAACCAAGGTAAGTTTGCAATGTACGACTAGCAAGTGACTTTATTTATAAACGTTTGAACGGCCACTCATAATCTTTGTTCGTTGTAGTATAAGTCATACACATCAGCATGTTGTAAAGGTCGACATTTTAGGGTGGAACGAATCGACAAAAAGCGTTTTACTCAAGATTGTGGAATCATGGCAAAATTTGAACAGTCTAGTTGACGACGTTCCTCTGATGCAGATCCTGTGGTGGCGGAACTCACTTACTTCGGCACGCTGCAAGAGATTTTGAGGATCGATTACAGAGGATTTTTTGTCGACTTGTTCGACGTGCAATGGTTCAAGATAATCATGGAGGGTCGCAACGCTACTGTGCGTAGAGGAGAGTCTGGTTTTCTTGAGGTGGATTCTACTAAGAAATGGACTGACCTAAGAGACACTTTCGTACTACCCGAGCATTGTGAACAAGTAAGTATGTAAATAGTTAACATCCCCCTTTTACAAGTTATGTGCTTGAAAGCTCTCATGTAAGCTAAGTGGCTCTGGCAGGTAATATTTCATCCTACAAAGTCTACATCAAACTGGTGGTACGTCATAGAGGTAGCCCCTCGTAGTGCAAGGACGTATGAAGGCTACCATGTGCCAATCACAACGGCATCAATGGAGGAGATCAGAGAAGATGCTCAATCAGAATCCCCTGCGGTGGTGCCAGACGAGCATCAAGATGCTACTACTCTATATGGGGTGCATGCAGAGGAGCTACAAAATGAAACAGAGGATATTTGTTTAAACCGAGAGATCTATATAGATATAGGAAATTATGCTGAGTTATGCGAGGATGAGAGAGAGATCTCTTAAAGCCACAAATATTGTATTTGAACAATTTTGCTCCGTGTTGTAAAAGCTCTAGCTCTCTAAGTACCTTCCATGGTGTATAACGCTCTTTTCTACTCGCGCTCACATCTTTTGATTGAAAATTCTGAGTTTTCGACTTGCCTCTTCTATCACTCAATTCATTGCGTCATTACGTCATTGTATTTAATGGTCTTTGCGTCATTGTCTACTCTATTCATTCAATATTAAGTTTAAATATTCGTGTGTTTAATGCAGGTATGGATGATGAGGAGTTTCTTTCTTCTTTGTCACTGCAGCAGAGACAGTGGTACGTGGAGCGTCATCGCTCTGGCGCATCATCGCGCGTTCCTACTCCATCCGCATCTCCCTCTCTTTCGGAGCATTCGGCGCGCTCCGAAGCTTCGGCGTCGATGAGACGAGCTTCACACTCGTCTAGACACCGGCGCTCTAGTGGTGGCGGTGGCGGTTGTTGTGGGGATTCCGCCACCGATGCCTCCACACCGTCTCGTGTTCGACGAGGCTCTTTACCATCCCCTTCTTTGCCCGCCCCCACACCAGCCACAGCATCGCCATCTACGCCAGGTTTTGCACGGCTGACTGTTCCTAGAAGCTACACACCTCTACCTACTCCGCCAGGAGCCACCCCACTCGACACTCCTCGCTTCGGGGCCCATGCAAGAAACTTAGGCCATGAGATATCGGGACCCTTACCTCTCATGTCTTCCAACAAGTTGTATGGAGCCATACCATGTCCAAGAGGAATGTCTTGGAGGTTGATACGACATCGAGTCCGCTTAGCTTCCTTGGTCTCCTTCGCCTTCTTCTCTCATCCATGATCACTTTGTGACGTGACTCCTTCTTTCTCCTTACCTTTTCCTTCTCTTATAGTGGAAGTAGGTGCACTAGACGGTGAATCAAACCATATATATTCAGTCTACACATGCCATATGTGAAGTGGGACATGCCAAAGATGCATGTATTAGTCTCGTACCAAAAGAGGACACTTAAGTGTCCATTTTAAGGTTTTTTGTAAAAAATTTGATGCCTTTTTCCAAAAATTGTTGGGCTAGGGCGAATCTCAAGTGACGCACTCATAATGAAAATGATGCTTGAATTACTTGATTGAAAATCATATAGAAACGACTTCAAATATAGGCATGGAGGGTGGTGTAGCTTCTCGACACACAGGTTAACACATGGGCTTCTAGGTGTCATCACATGCATAGATTTTGTGGCTTTGATACACATGGCTATCAAAGTGTAAGAGAGCTTGCACACATGAGTGGATGAAGATGGGGTTTACCCTTACAATCGCCCCCTAAAGCCAAATTCATAGGTATGTTCAAATACATCATGGCTGGTTCTCAAAAAGGATACATTAGCTCATGGTTTAAAAGAACATCCTTAGGACACATGAGATCACATTTGGATGCATCAAGACATGATTCTACACAGATACATCATGCTTGGTTCACACTTGGATACATTCATAAAATATGGTTTAAAGGGAAGGTCTTAGTTCATATGGACCAATGTCTAATTAAACCCTTAAACTGTTTAAGAAATTGATTACTTTATAGACAAGTTTCTGTGCATACGTGTTAGTTCATACGGACCAATGTCTAAACCCTTAAACTGTTTAAGAAATTGATTACTTTATAGACAAGTTTATGTGCATACGTGTTAGGTAAACCCTAGCTTCATCTATGTATTCTTTAGTATGCAACCCCTCTTACAACTTGATAGCCATGTGTAAGCAAAGCTTTAAGCCTCATGCATGTAATGACACCTACAAGCCTATGTGCCAAGCTATGTGTCAAGAAGCTCTATCCCTCTCTATGCTATATAAGAGGCACTTTGTACATGAATTTCTATCCTAGCAATATTAAGCACCTTTTTCATTATGAATACATCACTTTTCTGCCATAGCCTTACAAGTGATATCAAAGCATAATGTAAAGTTTATTTATCTATTATTAGCTTTTTGATTAATAAAAACATTTTTTTTTAATATCTTTCTTTTCCCCTTTTTTGGTTGTCTCATTGTATCATTGTACGCATATGATAAGAGGCATAGAAAAGTGATATTCAAAGCCAAGTACCTTGGATCTTTTTGTGTTTTTTCGTTTATGAAGTTTTTTTTTCCCTTTTCTCTCTCTCTCTCTCTCTCTCTCTCTCTCTCTCTCAAGCCACACGGTGTCTCTATTTGCAAGCTTTTGCCTAGCTCAAGAAACTTCAAGCACTACCGAGTGCGACATCCTTTGCTTGCAGCCAACCTTAACATCAGCGCCACCTGCTCAGGCTACAGCAGATTTGGTGGCGGCATCAAGCTTGCTAGTGGGGCTGAGCGAGTCAGCGAAAACAAAGGTACTACCAATTCGGCATCGAGCATCGCCCTGCCAAGATTGGCGCTCACCGACCTGCAATCACTTGTTGCAGTCAAATCAGGCCCACAATCACCTTGAGACTAAAGCCAAACAGCGTGCTGAAATTGCACAGTGCGCTTTCCAGCATCGGAGATTTGTTCTTTGCAATTTTGTGCTTATACACGAGACGAGCTTGCCTGCTGCCCATGCTTCTCCTTGGCGGTGCTACCAAGCCCAGCTTTGGCCGCTCCCTTGCAATTGGTGAACCTAACTGCAAGCCCTCGCAAACACTCACTGTGCACTGATCTCGCCATCGAAGTGTCCTTTGCCCTCGTTGAAACACCAAGCTTCTGTAGGCATCGCACTCGCACCATACTCGTCAGTACTCTTCAACGTTATTTCACATGCTGTTGTCCGCCTACCCTCATCTCGCTACTCGTGGCCCGCAACACCTGCTACCGTTGCATTCCTTACACCAGCAAGCTCAACATCGCTAGCTCGTCAAGCCCTGTAACGCGTGTTGCAGTCACGAGATCAGCATGTCGAGCCTATTTTACTTTTATCTATTTATTATTTAAAGTTTTTTAAAGGCTTCATTTCCACATATGATCGCCATGACCATTCCCGCTTTATGAGATTTTTTACGAAGTTTATCAATTTGGATCACCTCTAGCTTCTAAGGGTGAAGGGATCATCCTCACACCAATACAACAAGGAGAAGAGAAGATGATGTGCTTATTTCTGTGAAGTCCACTGCTAGGGGTCAGGTTGACGACGTGGAGATGTCAAGTCGCCACCAAGGCCGAGATTATTGGCATAATAAGTTGGCTTCTCTACCACCTCCACTACAACAATTTGAAGAGATGTGGCCACCCGGTTTCGTAGATAAAGGAATTGACAAAAACGGCATCAACCAAGCATATAGGGCGTCTGCACACAAAAAAACTTGTCAATAAAGTAATCAATTCCTAAAATAGTGTATGGGTTTAGACCTTGGTCCATATGGACTAAGAACTACCCTAAAATCGTATTTTATGAATGTATCCAAGCGTGAACCAAGCATGATGTATCTATGTAGAACCATGTCTTGATGCATCCAAATGTGATCTCATGTGTCCTAAGGATGTTCTTCTGAACCATGAGCTAATGTATCCTTTTGAGAACTAGCCATGATGTATCTGAACATACCTAGGATGAATCTAGATTAAAGGGGGCGATTGTTAAGTAAACCCTAGCTCCATCTATGTATTCTTTAGTGTGCAACCCCTCTTACAACTTGACAGCCATGTGTAAGCAAAGCATTAAACCTTATGCATGTAATGACACCTACAAGCCTATGTGTTAGGCTCTGTGTCAATTAGAAGCTCTATCCCTCTCTATGGCTATATAAGAGGCACTTTGTACATGAATTTCTATCCGGACAATATTAAGCACCTTTTTCATTATGAATGCATCACTTTTATTTCCACCATAGCCTTACAATACACCCTATATGCTTGGTTGATGTCATTTTTGTTGATTCCTTCATTAGAGTTGAAAAAAAGTGGCCACATCTAAACCGACTTGCTTTGCCAATAATCTCGGTCTTGGTGGAAACTTAATATCTCCACGCCCTTAGCCTGACTCTTGGTAGTGGATTTTAATGAGTGCTCGAAATCTTCGTCTCTGATTATTGACTTCAATGAGCTCTTGAAATCCTAGTGTTGGCTACCGGCCATAATGAATAAATGACTTGAATTTTTTGCAAGCCGTGTGCGAGTATGTCTGAATGATTTTGAATAATGAGCGAAAAGTGAGAATCAAACGGAGGTGCGGGTGTTTAATAAGTTTAGATCGAGAGTGGAGGCGTGTAGGTGTGCCACTCTCCAAAATCATCTTTCTGTATCTTTGTGGAACTCTCTCTCCCCAGAAACTTCTCCAGGCGGTGGGCGGTTGGCCTTTATGCGACTGCAAACGTGAGCAGATGGAGGCTCGTGCAGGGGATGGGTTCTCTCTCTCTCTCTCTCTCTCTCTCTCTCTCTCTCTCTCTCTCTCTCTCTCTCTCTCTCTCTCTCTCTCTCTCTCTCTCTCTCTCTCTCTCTCTCTCTCGTTTGCAGATGAGGAGCAGCAACAACAGGGCCCGAATTGAGCAAAGAGATGAGGAGGTGGGCGAGGCCAGGCCAGTAGGCATTTTTTAGTCTGGCTGGAGTAGGCGAGGAGACTAGGCGAACTACCTCCGTTAGTTTTTTGAGATGGGGGCAGCGGGAAAGCAGGTGGTCTCTCTCTCATGACGTCTGCAAGCAGACTCTCTCTCTCTCTCTCTCATCGCTCTCTTTCATGTGCCAATCGCAGGGGAGAGTTCCTTGAGTGCTGCAACCAAAGGGCTCTCTGTTTCTCTGCTCTTCTTGTGTCGCATGGAAGAGTTCCTCCAGTGCTGCAATGTGCACACGGGAGGTTAGGGAAGTGGAGGGGGTAGTTGGCAGGCACGACGGGGCGGGGCCAGGAGCAGGGCGATGGAGGGATATCGAGCTGCGCGAGTAGAGAGGCCTGAGGAGACGTGTGGGACGGAGGGGGCATCTGATGTGGATTTGTTTTTGGGGGTTGTGGGAGAGAATATTGGCGCAACATCCAGGATTTCTTTTACTCGTGTGCAAATAGCAACTTCAAGGTAAAATAGTGAAATTAATAAAAAGAAGCACCCAATAATGAAAATGAATTCTGTTGTGTTGAATGAAGCCAAGTGGACAATTCTATTGTAGATGGGTAACGTGGCTTAGGCCGCGTGGTCTGTGTGAGGGCAATTTGTTGTAGAGGCATCCGAGAAGCAAAACCGCAAGCAAACCGTGTGTGTGTGTGTGTGTGTGTGTATGTGTAGTATGAGCGCAAGAAAAAGGACATGGCAGCTTCTGTACTTCCAATAAGATCCAAAGAAGTAGCTAGGAAGTGTTGCAGGGAATCGTGACGGTGACGGTGAAGGAACACACAGAGTTCTATGCACAAATGATGGCTTGAAGTGGTCTGCGATCAGGAATTGAGCCAGACAAATACATGTTCAAATGGAGTTTAATCACTCGCAAATTTGAGCGCCTTGCAGCAACAAGTTCGGCTTCGAGTTGTTTCAGCTGTTTCATGCGCATTGTTTGATTGTGTGGGGCATTTTAGAGAGCTTTTTTAGCACGGTTTTGTGCAGTTTCATGCTATGTATGCATTATGCAAATACATTTTGAGCTAGCCATAGCTCCCAGGTAGCAGGTTTACAGGTTTGTAGTGTTTTTGGACAGGTACACGTCCATAGAGCTACTCGGTCAGGAGTGAGCCAGTTTACCAAGCTTTTGGCATTGCATGTAGACCATTTGTGGATTTTGCTACTGAGACAGTGTCTATTGTCATGCGTATTTGGTGAGATTTTTTGAGTTTTTTCTTAGTTTCCAGGGAGAACTCTGTCGGATTTTTCCTAAGATTTCTCACCATGGTTTGCGTATTTGCAGTTTGCTCTCTGATGGTATAGTGGTTGATATATTCCCACTTTGACAATGATCGAGTGTTTACTCTCACTTTGATAGGTTTTGTCAATTTGGACACGGTTTGGTGTTCTTGTACCCGCTCTCGCAAGAGTGAGGATTTGCGTATGCTTGTGTATGATACGGTTTTCTGACACATTTTTCATTCATTGACACATTTTGGCAGCAGTTTTCCACTCACATATGTATTTGTGGCACCGTTGAGTGATACTCCGGCTAGAGCGGTTTGGCTCTGTGTATGACTTTGTGTGGTGATTCTGGACGAGTACATTCTCGGATTGGTTCCAATGAGTACATTCCCGGATTGTCCATTTGGGTTTTTTTTTTCTCCATTGCGATTTATTGCTGAGGTTTTTGCTCTAGTTCAGGGGAGACTGCCGAAATTTTGTCAGTTATGTATCCCTATTGCAGAGGCTAGTGAGCTTGATCGTTTGCTTACCTTCTTTGCTTGAGACAGTGGTTTGCTCTTGGGCTGGAGAGTCTTTTGATCTCGAGCATTGTTTTCCATAGTTTTGGCATGGATATGAAGACGCTTTAGTTTAGATACCGTTCTCGCTCATGATCGTGACTCACATGTTGGCACTACGGCCACGATGGACATATTAGGCATCGTTGCTTTAGGTGTTGTTCATACTGTGAGATTTGGGAGCTCCACGCACATCATGTGCACTCTCTTTCTCTCCCCTTATTACTCTTTGTACACGCATCGCATTCACACACTCACAATTTGTATCAGAGCTTTGGCGACGTACATGCGACGGCTTCCCAACGAGACGGAAGCGATGGAGCTCGGCTATGGGCTTGAGCTCGGCGGAGGTGGATACAACTTGACGACATCAGATCTCAGCTTAGGCATGTATATTTAGCTTGTGTAGAGCTTGTGTAGTAGGAAGACATTGCTAAATTTTGCAGAAAAAGAGCAGGAACAAGAAGTGTTGTAGCTCGTTTTTGCTGTTTTTGGCTCCTTAAACAGTGTTTTTTTCATATCTCCGTCACACGGAGTCGGATGGATATGATCCAGGATTCTAGGTTGAGATTTTGGCACATTCCGAACGCGATGGTAATGCCCATTTTATGAAATTTTTCTTTGAAACCAATTTGAGTACGCGAATGTGGTGTGTGTGCAGAGAGTAATAAGGGGAGAGAGAGAGAGAGTACACAGGATGTGGGTGGAGCTCCCAAATCTCATTGTATGAGCACAATGTGAGAATGAGTGAGAGATCCTTATTCTTGGTATGTATAAAGAATAAGGAGATAAATGTGGGCGGCCGACGGACACTGACCGACAGACACGAGCAAAGCACCATGAGGCACACCGTCTTTACCTAACAATATGCAAACACGGCACCCACTGAAGGCGAATGATTAGAAGCACATATGGCAAGAATCAGGAGATTTTATGCCACCTAGGATGAAAAGAATCTCTATTTTTCATGGCCTTCCATATTGGAGTGACTTATAATCATTTGCTCGACCCAATGCATACTTTTAAGAATGTGGGGGAGATAGGCTATGGAATACCATTACTAGAAAAAGGGATAGCAAGGTCCAAAGAGATGACCTGCAATATGTGGGATGAATTTCAAAGATGTCACCTTGACTTAAACCCAATGGAAACTATGTGTATCCAGAAGTTCCATGGGTTTTGACAAAGGTAGAGCACCAACAAGTGAAGAGGGTCGTATCTACATTCAAAACTCCTACTGGGGACATGTGATGCTTGAAAATAGCTTCTAGTAAAGATTTCAAACAAAGTGGTCTTACGTCTCATAATTGGAACAAGTTTTTACAATTTACCTTACCGATTTTCATCAAAGACTACCTAATAGATGAAATAAGAAACACAATTTACAAGATTAGTGAGTTATTCTATTGGATCTCATCAAAAGAGATAAGGAGAGACACCATAGATGCAGCTCGCCTAAATGTTATAGAGGCACTGTGTATGGTGGATAAGTATTTTCAACAAACATTATCATTATCCATATGCATTCACTTGTCCATGTGGTTGATGAAGTTGTAGTAGCTGGAATCATCCATTATAGGTGGATGTTCTTCTTGGAGAGATTCATGAAGACTTTAAAAGGGTTTTTTCATTAAAGGGCTCACCCAGAGAGTAGCATAGAAGAGGTATGACTTGTATAGGTCTCTTATTTCTATGAGTGAGTTCTTGGGTTCAATTGACCCATGGATGCCCCATTTGTGGACTTCCAAAACAAACACCAAGGTAACTGGGGAGCTGGAGCCACAAGGGCAAGGCATCATGAGGAAGATAAATGTCAAAATGTGCAAAAAGGTTATGAGATTTTGTCTTCTCAACTTAGAAGTCATGCAAAAGTAGATTGAGAAATATGAAGTGGAAAAGAAAAACATTGGCTCATTGGATGCGATTCAAGCACAATTGTGCCACTAGAAATATTCCCTTTTCAAATCATTTTTAAAAAAAATTAGACTTTCTCTATGGATGCTAGCTAGATGTAGCAATTTTGGAGGCAAAGCAAAATGGAGTATTGATCACTAAAGAAGCAGAGGTGATGTCGAGGGGATGTGATTGGCATGTATGTATTGTACCTACTTTTTTTTTTAATCACATGAAAATATTTCTAAAGTATAAAATTGTTTTATTGCCACTAATATTACAATATAGAGATTAATGATCACATGGGAGACACTTTAGAGTGCAACAGATAGACAAACGAAGGGTCACCTTCCACAGTGGTGTCATGGCAAGCTTTGTTCAAGAAAGTCGGAGTAGTACCAAGGATAAGAATACACAAACTGGCCATCTTTGGCTACATCTAAGACATCTTGAATACTAGCTTTAGCAAGTTTGATATTTTTATTTTTAATGCCGAAGTGGTCCAAGGTTATTACTAGTGGTCCCAATGCAACTCTGCGCAAAGATAAGAGTGGACTAATTCAAGTGAACTCTTGGCGGGTGTGGATGGATAATTGGGATACACTTATGCTTCCAAAACATTGTGAACAGATTGTGTTTAGCATAGATCCACTATGGAGATGAAGAAGATTTGACTAAAACATGCTGGCTCTTTGTCATCCAATTTTCTCCACAAAGTAAACAAGTCTACAAAGATAGAAGCCTAAACCTGAAGAAGAGTGATCAGATACAAAAATAGATGCAAAGATCGATGGAGCCGTGGGGTTTGATGACGGAGATGTAGAAGCTCGTTTAAGGATAGATGTCTATGGTGCATCATCTCTCATAGAAGATCGATGAGAGATTGACTATTAATTTTTGTTAAGAAATCCCTTGTAATGTCTACTTTTAATTGCTGGATTTTAATTACTTTCCAACAGTGAATAAATAATTATTTTTATGTACTTATGATGGCTGTTTATGGTTAAGTGAACTAACGTACACTTTATATGTTTTTAGATTAGTTTTTTTAGCCATGGTTGATGACGAGGAGCCATACTCTCCGAGATTCACTGTTCCAATCACTCTAGTCGGCATGTTACCTAAGTAGATGCATACCTTTTTCTCAAAAAATTTCCCAGTGCAGTTTGCATACGCACAGTAGGTCTGGATAGTTGGTTCTTTTAGACCAGATACAATTTCTCGGGCCCCTCATACAAGCATTCAAGTCTCACCGAGTGGTGGTGTCACACCTTCGACAAGCGTCCTAGTTACACCGATTGGGAGAGGTACACCAGAGACTATGCTCTATAATTCTTCTTCAAGATGACAGTCTTTGTTCAGATGGTGGAGGTGGTGGTTGTGGTAGTGTCCCTATCGATGCATCCACACCACCGAGAGAGCATCCACATGTCTCTTTAGTAGATACTACACCGCTTAGCACATCACATACACCTTGGGGTCACATGAGTTTGATCATAGCAAGGTGTACAAGACCATGTATGGGGCACCAGTTACGGATAGGTCTAGAAAGGCCATGTGAAAGAGGATTTTTCTACTATGTATAGTGTAGTTTGGGCACTCTGTGATGGAGCATTGGGATGCTCAGGATCAAGAGAGAAAGAATTCCATCAAAGATGCCATTCACAGAGAGTATATGCCAACAAATGTATATAAACCAGTATCCAATGAATGGATTTTGGGCGTGGCTATTGCAATGATATCACATTGTAGATCAGAGATGCAAGATGGATACAAAAATAATGAGCCAAAGCAGACATGTTTGGAAAAAGAAGAGTGGACAAGGATCACGCAAGAGGCACATGGGCGTCCATCTAGGTTTCAACAGCAACAAGATACATCTAGGATCTTCTCATCTTGGGAGTGGAGGCTATGAGACTCTTCAGCATGATTTTGTTTCATAAATTATTTAATATAGTATGTACATATGTATTTCTAATGTTTATCTTATGTTTAAGTGTTTATATTACAAGAGCTTGCCATGAAGCATCCTCCAACACGTAGAAAAGAGAAATATGGATTAAATCATGGACTATTAGCTCCTTTTCCAGCTTTAGGATGAGGGAGAGGCCGTTGACATGAATGCCTTACCTTGATGAGTATGTTCTATGTATATCTTTTCCTTGAGACATGTTGAAGTATAGCTAGTTATGTTCTGGTACATGTATACTTTTAGACATTAGCCATGGTTCTACATATATTCATGTATGTTCAATTTTGGTTTTGGTTTTGATTATGAACATTGTTATAGCTATGGTTATGGTTTTAATCATGTTATGATTTTGGTTAAGGTTCTGAATTTGCTTATGGTTACGATTTTCAAATCATATTATGGTTATGGTTGTGGTTTGAGAATTTGGTTATGGTTATGGTTTGAGAATTTGGTTACGGTTATGGGTTAATTTGAAAACCGCTTAAGGTTATGGTTTGATAATTTGGTTATGGTTATGGTTTTGAAAACCACTTAAGGTTATGGTTATGGCTAGTCCAAGAAAGGTTGGTGATGGTTATGGTTTTGAAAACTGCTTAAGCTTATGGTCATGGTTTGAGAATTTGGTTATGGTTTTGGAATCCACTTAAGGTTATGTTTTGAGAATTTGGTTATGGTTATGGTTTTGGAATCTGCTTAAGGTTATGGTCATGGCTTGAGAAATTGGTTATGATTATGCTTTTGGAATTCGTTTAAGGTTATGGTTATGGTTTGAGGATTTGGTTATGGTTATCCTTAAGGTTATGGCTATGTTTGAGAATTCGGTTATGGTTATGGTTTGCGAGTATTATTGTGGTTATGTTTTGTCAATCTTGTCATAGTCAACATGTACTCACACTTTTACTCAATTTTCAAGAAAAATGAAGGTGGAGTGCAGTTGCTTTTGCACTCTTTCCTTTGAATAGAGAAGCTTTCTTTTGATGCTACAGTACATGTGGCACAATCTGTCAGTCCTCTTTGCTCAAATTTTTTTGTTGGTTTTGGTGTCGGTATACGCGACTATATACGCGTCGGTATGGGTATAAGTGTTGGTATGCGCATTTACCATTTCAATGCATATATCGATGCTCTATATATACTAAATGAGATAGAGGGGGATATTAAGAATATAGGAGCAACCTTTACATGGTAGCAAAGAGAAGGACAAGTTATAAACAATACCTAAAGGCCTTCAAATTAAGAGAACTTGATGTGGTTCCTTAATCAAACAAACACCGGGGAGCCGGGGCTTCTTTTCCTCAATGGGGTTCCGATGCTTAGGGCCTCTATCGATGCCTTAAGTTTGTAGGACCCCAATTGGGTCTACACCAATCACATCCCTTGCCACCCTATCCTCCTAGTCCCCGCACAACTTTCCCTTGACATGTCCATGCAATCAAAGGCTTGGATTACAGGTCATGTATTTGAAGCATGGTTAGAGCATTTTCAAGAGAATTTTCCTTCATTTTTATCTCCTATAGATAGATAGATTTTGATAGTCGATGGGCATGGGAGTCATACAAGTCTTGAAGTGATTGAGAAAGCGGTCTAGTGGGGGAAGACATAGTGATGCTACCAACTCACACCTCCCATGCATTGCAGCAATTATATGTTCAAATCCATTCAAACTGAATTTCTAGGAGTGCAGTTTATGGCAAGTAAGGAGCTTCTCATATTGCAAGCATCCAAGGGGTAACTTGCTGAGATTGGTAGCTGAGGCCTTCTCACTAAAATCAGTATCAACAAAAAATTCAAGGAAACCAAGATTTGCCCTCTCCATGGCAAGATTCTTGATCTCACACACATGCCATGTGATGGTTATGAACTCCACACCTTCAATGTTTGAAGACCAAGAGAGGCTAGCTATGCAAGAGGCCAATTGTGTTGGAGATATTGAAAGTGCTTGAGAAAGAGTCGCCTATTTTAAGCATATGTTGATTACTCAAACTCCTAATACCTATCTCCACATGATACATAGAAAGTATGAAAGCAAAGTCAGCAACACCAAAGGTGAAGGTGGAGATAATGAATAAGGAGAGGTGAGCCAAAAGGATAAGAAGCAGAGGCCAACCTAGAGGCAACCAACCAAAAACAAGCATCTCAGAGAGGAGGACAAGATTGCAAATCAAGACCCTCATGGAAGTTTTATGGGAGGGATTGTCTCTGATTGAGTGATTGCCCAATTTGCATAGTTCCACTAATTCATAGTGCAAGCAGTGATTGTCTTTAATGCATACCAAAAGAGTGAATGCATACATCTCATCACACTTGATGTAACCCTCGAATACATGCACATAGTTTCCCATTCTCCGTTGTCCTCAATAACTAATTTGTTCATGCCGTAGTGCGTAAAAATTTCATCATCTATTTCAGAAGTCCAATAGTAACTCCGACATAATTTAGTATGTCTCCAATCCAAACTTAAACTCAAATTTTCTAGCCATACAATCACAAGCATTCCATCATTTCAGGACCGGTATTTCAAGAAGATGGAGTCAAGAGCATCATCATTTTATAACCTGCATAACATTGGGGTCTTCCTGCATTTCAGAACCACCATTTAATCAGCATACTAGGACCAATATTTTGGAATGGCATATCTTTAGAATCATTCACAACAAGATTTTTAACGTCAAGATTTTTTCTAATTCATTACCATTTAAATAGTAGGAATTCCATGATGTGAAAAATCACCGACCTTAGTGTTCTATCCTTGAATCTTGCCCCCTATGCTTACATCAATCTTGATGTTAGCATAGTGGTAGTTTGGGATTGTAAACTCCCCATTCTCTCTATTGTCAAGCCTAGTCATAGGCCTTCTTGCAAAGGAGTTTGGAAAGAGACTATACATTGTACACAACAATTTGGGGAAAATCACCCATCTTAGTGTCCTATTCTTGAATCTTGCCTCCTCTACTTACATCAACCTTGATGTTAGCAGAGTGGTAGTTCGGGATTTTATACTCACCATTCTCTCTATTGTCAATCCTAGTCATAGGCCTTCTTGCAGAGGAGTTTGGGAAGAGACTATAAATGTGGGACATTGTGAATCTCACTATTTTAGCTCGCCTTTCTATTCGTGATGCTTTTTCTAAAGCTAGAATCGTTATTCTAGCTCTCCCTTCGTGAAGTTCTTTATAGGAATTAAGAATATGGGACCCTCTTCTCTTGGAAAGAGGCAAGACGGCTCCTCTACCATGCACCATCATGGGGATATCTTCGCATGCTCTCTAGATACAAGCGTGCTATTGTTGGTCCTTGCTTGCCATTGAATGCATTGCACAATGCTTAAAGTTGGGGCGTACTTGTTGCCACATGGCAATGGGTCATTTTTTTAGCACACAAAAACTTCATTTTCTTATTTTATGGTATGAGGCACATTCGGTGCGCTTGGAGATTTTTGGGGTGCACATAAACCTAACCTTTTGGGTAGGCTTTGGGTATTGTCCATGTGCTTAGCTGGTCGTAAGAGGGGCCTCGATTATGGTGCCATTGTATTGGCCCCCCTACCTTACATTTTTGGATTTACGTTGTCAAGGGGAGTTCACCTAGTGGTAAAGGTGAGGGGCTTTGTGCGTGTTTGCTCTGGTTCAACCCTCTAACATGCGGGTGTGCAAGCCCCTAAAACTAGTTGATGAGAAGCATCAGATTGCAGAACAAAAAGAACAAGGTCGTCTACAGTAGACGAGGGCACTGCCTAAAAGTAAAATTGAAATTGCTGGTTCAAAATGTTATTGAATCATGCTCGATAGGTTATAGTAATAATTAATATAAATGGTGATCTAGGAAAATACTAAATTTTGGGCTATGAAAGATATGTGGTTTATAATATAAATGTGAAAAATGTGATGCAAGAGAAAAAGTGTTCAAAGATCTGAATTAATATTTGAGAATGCTAAGGGCATATTAGAGAAGAATAGCTATAGGCTTGAGTATACTACAAGCGCAGGATCGGTTGATATATCTAGGAATGGTCAATATGAAGGCTGTACTTTGTAGAATATGTGTCATGTATCTCCAATATTGTGGAAAATTAGACATATAGAGCTTGCGAGGTAGTCAACTGTGACATCGGACTATCTTACTAATTACGTAAAATTTTCATGAAAAGAGTTCGAAATACAAATTATATAACCAATTACTATATTTTACCAATAATTATTTCTTAAATGATATGAACAAAAAGACATTGTAGCAAATCAATTGACAAAAATAGCATATTTAAAATTTTATTTCAATAGGATAACAGGGAACTTGGAAATCAGACATCTATACATAAGCTATTTGTAGTTTGTTCTCTTTGGCGACAAACAAAGCTCCTCAAAAGTGATACATCTTTCAGGTTCGGGGACTTTTCTGCATATATCATTTCTATATTTCTGCAGAGAAAAAAGTGAGTTGTAGTTAGCTAAGTTTTTTTGGGGGCACCAATCTCCAAAACTTCGTATCTTTAGATGATAGTTTGATTCTGAGGATGAACCCAATGGTAAGATCAATAATCTCTTGGGGGAGATTTTTTTGTTCGAGGTGGCTTTGTGAAATTTCTGTTAGTCCTCCACATTTGGTCGTTTGGGCTGTACAATTTCAAATGGCAGATGGATTTTTGTTGGGGGAGATCTATCATGCCAAATATCAACACTTGTGCCTTCTCCATTAAGTTTTTACTTGGGTAGTGATTTAATCGACGTTGAAAACTATGTTTTTGATAGTCGAGCCTTGCATTACGAGACAAATGGATTTTGTTATTAGAATCTACATGAGAATTGTAGCAAACACTTTAAAGCACGAGAAATGTTTATAAAAGAGAAGGGGCTTCTCTTTGATACTTACGTTTTGTTGTCTTTTCATAATTGCTACATTACGAAGATAGTTGTTCTCATTTCAATGGTGGAGCTACTTGTATAACCATATCTACATGTCACTTTGAGAGTCTTAATTTGTTTATATTTATGAGGGCAATGTATACTTTGGGTTTTGCATGGCTCTATGCATATGAATATGCATAGTTGAGAAGAATCCATTTGCAATATTTTTAAAATAGCAAAGACATGATAGTAAGTATCATAGCATTGAGACATCTGAAATCCAAATGAAGAAATAAAATATAGAGTAGTAAGTAATTTTACCTTGGGATGGAAATAAC
Organism: Adiantum capillus-veneris; assembly: GCF_014529385.1. Taxonomy (NCBI): domain Eukaryota; kingdom Viridiplantae; phylum Streptophyta; class Polypodiopsida; order Polypodiales; family Pteridaceae; genus Adiantum; species Adiantum capillus-veneris. Next base: position 121,161,985 of record NC_140933.1, read on the forward strand.
AAGACAAATAAGGATGGGATACGAGAAGTATTTGTACATATTGTGTTAGTGAATAAGGCATTATGTATGTTTTTTGAGTTTTTTTGTCATGGAAAGGTTGCCTAGCGATACAGTAAGAGAAATGGAGTATTACTCGTTGTTTTGTTGTACTTTGATTGAAGCTGTTTGGTTTTTTCTTCTAGTTTATTTCAAAGTTTTGTTTATTTATAATAGTGATGGTGTATTTACCTCGGGAAGTTTATTGTGTAGTAGCTTAAAAGAGTATTATTGTTATTTGTCTTAGTCTATATCATATTTAAAAGACTTGCTCATTGGTTTTTAAAAACTTTTGTATATGTTCAGTAAGTTGATCGAAGACACTTAAAAAAAAACAAAAAAACAATGTCTCATAGAGCAAAGAAGGATTATTGTTTTTGTTCTGTATTGTTTTAAGTAGTATTAAAAAACGGTCTTCTTTTTGTATTGGTAGTATATAGTACTATAATTCATAGTCATCTGTTTCAACGGTCTTGTAATTTTTTTAATCTATATGTGATTGAGTAAATTTATGTATGTAGTTATTAGTAATTTGTTTTTTTATTACAAGCTGTTGTAAGTTTGACTATTGATAAGATAGTCTAAGATCTTGTTTTTTTTAATAAAAAATATGGCAGAATACATATTGTTAAATGTTTGTGATTCTGATATGTATTAAGACTTTTTTTTCTCAAGAATGTTGTGTTGCTAGAATATGAAAAATATATTTTTTGTCTTGTTGTATTATTTTAATTGGTGTAAGAAAGCGATTTGTTTTTATATTGATACATAGACATCATCACGATCCGACCAATATACAGGATAGTTATTTGTTTCAAGTATTGTTTGTGTTCTTTTAGTCCATATGTAATCAAACAAACGTACATATGTAGTTGTTGATAATTTGTTTTACAATTTGTAAGTTATTCTTGTTCATTAATTGTTGTAAGCTTAGTTGTTGATGAGATGGTCTAAGCATGTTGATGTTGAAATCACCGATAATAAGTAATTGTGTATCATGAGAGAATGTAAGTAAAATTGTCTCAAGAATGTCAAGAAATGGCAGTATATTTGTATTTGGAAATCAATAATTTAATATTATTTGTAGGTGTTTTATTTCATTAGCTATAAATGTTTCTTTGATAATGTCATAAAAAGTAGATGCGTATATATTTTTTGAAGTGAGTATGATAGATGGATCATATATAATTGTTGTATTGTGTAAAGTTTCAGTTGAGATCAAGTTAAATTTTCTTCTCCAAAACGGTAAAGCAAGATTCATTGTATTGACTTCTTGAAAACAAATTATATCAGTTGATTCTAGCAGAGGATGTAATTGTATATCATCGTAATATTTAAAGAATGATTTAATGTTTAATGTTGTTACCATGATGCTATCCTTGTTTGGAGTGTTCAAGTTTGGAATTATCGTATTCCATTTTGCTTCTGTAGAAAGTCTGTGGGTTTCATTTTTGACATCCTTGTCTAAAGAAAAAATTTTCTCGTTATGAGGATCAAATAAATATAAGTATTCCAGTGTTTATACATGTGACAAAGCTGTGTAGGTTAATCCATGTTTGTTACATTCCTTAGCAGAAAATGTCATTGCATGTAATGAGAGTCCTTGGGAACGATGCACCATTCGAGCAGAAGCTTGTTGAACTGGAAATTGTGTTCTGTATATTCGTTTACTGGTGTTCGATCCTAATTGAAATTATTTTATTGTTGGAAATATTCATGTCCATGTAAGATCCATGGTAGAATTATAGAGGAATTTATCCTTTGTGCGTGTTTCTTGTCCTATTTTTTTGTTTAAAAAATGAATCCATATAAATTTTTTGCGTTGTACGTTGTAATAGTTTTAAAATATCCATCTGCCAAAAACATCATAATTTTTTTCACATAATTGATGGTTTTATTTTTATAATGGTATGTAGTCCTACATTATTGTTTGTGTTGGTGGTTAAAATTGTAGGATTAGTTATGGGGGACATGTCTATTGCGACAAGAGTAAAGGTTGATCCTTCTGTCAATTCAAGAACATCATTATTATATTTTTGAGTTTCTTGTTGTGTATAGAATAAATGAGGTACATGAATCTCATGCTCAATTTTTTTTAAGCACAATGTGTTCAAATTTTGGTATCGGTTTCTGTCTGCTGATTAATTCTGGTTCTATTCAATATGTCTATGAAGGTCGTGTCATTTTTCCGCATAACTTATGTTAATTCATATTGCGTAAAGTAATTTTTCCAGATGTTCTGTGTAAGTGGATTAGTGTCGAAGAATATCCATTTTTCTCTTAGAGGAGGAAGCTCATTAGATCACAGAAACAAAAGATATGCAGTCCTCCAATTGATGGATGGTAAATATGTTTGATTGTTTGGAGACATTTATTTATGTACAAATACATGCGTGCTTCTATTAATGAAATTTCATCAATGATGATAGCTTTCAGATCATTATATGATTTAGTCAGATTGTCTAGGTATAAGTCTGGAATCTGTGTTAGAGTTTTCTAGTTTATTGGTATATGCAGAGCTGAATGAATTGTAGTTCCATCAATATTATATGTTGCTTTACCCGTGTATGCTAGTCTAAGGACTTTTGGCTTCATCAATTCACAATTACTATTGGAATTATAAAACCTAACAAGTTCTTCACTGATTGCTCTTAAGAGATTTGTTTTACTTGTTCCAGCTCCACCTGTTATAAAAGAAAATATTTGGCTTTGAGACTCATAATGCAGTCTATATTGTATATCATCGAAAAAGTGTCGTTGTTGTGTATTAAGATTTCATATTTGCATATGGTGTTGAGATGTTTCAAGATTGAACCAGGAATCATTAGTATATGGTGCTGCTCTTTTTTATATGTTTTATATCCTATTTTTCCAATTTGAGTGTCGATATCGACAGTTTCTATATCCATTGTATTTGTAATTTTGATGTAGGTATTCTCATCATTATCAGAGTCTGAATGATTCTCTGTATTTCTATTTAGTTCTTCAATATTGTTCCATTGGTTTTGCATTATATTACTTAACCAATAGTTGTATTTATCATAATTTTCTTGTATTTTCTTTTCATTAGATTCAAATACTTCTTTCCATGTCATATACCATTTATAAGAGTATCTTCATTGTTTTAAAAAGGTAAGTGCATAAGTGCCATTTCTCTATAGTAGTTCCCAGGATCTTGTGCTTTGTTATATCCGATTGATCTAATTACTTTTTCTGTTTTCCTTTTTTTAAAACATTAATCATAATTATATTCAGCTGCAATGTCTGCTAATATGCAATCTTTTAAATGTGGTGGTCGCTGACAGTACTTGTCTATGATTGATTCTTTCATTATACTTGTAGATTCATCTCGTAAGCCTTCTAATTCTCATGGATGTTTTAGAACAAAAGCACGTTCATTTTTTGGTATTGTATTTATGAACTGGAATGTGCGTGTTGCATGGAAGAGAGGTAATGATAATATTATGTAAATTGCTTGCTGTATTGCCATTTGCTGCGTATTTAGTAATGCTGATCCGATCCAAGTTGTTTGATTCGTTCAATTGTACTTGTATTTTCTATTTTTGCACGTTTTAATATTTCTTGAAAGGTTTTTGTAAGAGTGTTATCGACTTTCGTTAAATATGAAGTACAATATTGTGTTGTTGCATATGGTTTTAAAATGAACTTGGGGTCTATATTAGCTTCCCAAATATTAATGAGATATTTTGTGAATGCATTTGTTCGTATATTTTGTAAGTTTCTCCTCAAAAAAATTGTTGGTCTTTTAATCGTTGATTGTATTGCTCTTAAATAAGTAGTCTCAATCATTTTCTAGAGAGAAGAGAAATTGGCAAAAATCAAGGGCCTTGCTATCATCGAATATTTCTAAGTATTGTTGAATCTTATTAGCATTTCTTTATCACTATGTTTTATTTTTTCTAGAGGTTTAAGAATAATTGTATTGAAAAATGGTGGTTTTGGAAATTTAAATCTACAACGTTTTTACTATGTTTTTTACATATGTGTGTGAAAATGTATTTGACTGTGTTGCAAATGTTCTGCGATTTGCATCTTATCACAAGATATATAATGATCTACAAAAGTTACTATTTTTTTTTTTTTGTTCCATTGTAAACCGGAGCATTATTAATCCAAACAAGACCGTGATCGTGTTCACTTCCACGTGATTGAAACTCTCAGTGACGAAGAAGAAATCTTTGATTGTACCATATATAAATGATGCACGCTTCAATGTGTGCCATAAGCATGTTGTTCTGCGGTTATAATACCGTGCACATGTAACTGGATCTTCTCTTATGCGATCTTGCAAACTTGGTTGTTGCTTTTGGAGAGAGTTTGTAGTGCTTTTTGTAATGGCTTCCAATTATATTCTCCGCTTGTAAAAAGCATAGGTGGTCCAAGCTGACGGATCATTGCAAAAACATTTTTCCGTAATTGCTCATAGTAATCTAGAGAAATTTGTAATCATTGAAGGTCTCTATAGCCAATGTTTCAATGTAGTATATTCTCAAGGTTTTCTGTTTTCTTGACGTCTTTGACACATAGTACTCGATTGTTTAGTGTAGCTTTTCTAAGTCTTTCCATGCTGATGAGTGAATCTTATGAATCATTATTTTTATTGTCTTAAAAATATGTTTGTTATATGGTTAGCAAATCGTTGATCTTTGTTTGTGGTTTCCCACTGGCAAATGCCTTGGTATGTATATCGATAGGGTCCAAGTGGCTTGTAGCGTCTTTTCCCATAAAAAAGAGAAGGGAAATTTAGTTCTTTGCAGTCTTTATCAACAAATATACCTAATGGTTTTTTGTTTTGGCAAGACACAATAATTAAAACATTTGAAGAAGCATCAAAAAAGTCGTTCAAATCTAAAAAACTATGTATTAAAGTATCTATATGTGGCTCGACTGCTTCTTCATGAAGTTTGCTATTTTTGATGTTGTGATTTTCAAAGTTTGTATTATTCAATGAACTAAAATCATGTCTATTGTTATTAGATTTTGAAGATCAGCGACTAAGGAGTTGTTGAATAAGTTTTTCATGAATTTGTATCGCATATCTTTATAGTAAAGCTTCAATTACATATCGTGGTTGAATCTAACCACTTTTAAAAATGAAGTTGTATTCTAATTTTCATTTTATGGCTATACCTGTAGTTGTGTTTTCAATGCTTATTTGAGGCAATAATTTGCAAATTATGTCGATCGCTGCTGGAATATTGATTATACTTCCTCGTAGTAGAAATTGCCCATAATGCAAATATTGGTGAATCTGGCCAAATGTGTTTCTTGGTGCAATTAAACGTTCTTCAAGTCCATTAAGAATATAGACCGATGGAATAGGTTCATTCATTTGAATAAATGAAGGCAAGGTAAATTTTGGATTTTTCTTTTTTTTACAATAATAAATGCAGCTAGTACATAGTTGGGCTTCTGGTGCATTGTTTTGGTTCAAAATAGACAAGGTTTCATGCTCAATTATCCGTATTTCATATGTATGATTTGAAGTTAATTATCTCATTAGAAAAACACAATTGTTGACAACAAACATAAGGGCTTATGGGTATTTCTTGCATAGCATCATGAAATTTTGTCATAGCGTATTGAATTTCGCTCTTAAAATCATTGGATATTGTATCTTATTCTAGTTCTTCTTCTGGATGTCTGTCTTTATTTTTTTTAAGTAGGAAATCCAAATGTTTCCTTACTTTATTGAGGTTATTTATTGGTATATTGATTTGGTGCAAAAAATTAATACAAATTTCTTTTTCTAATACTAGTTGTTCTTCTTTATAACAATCAAACAATTTTATATTTTTATACGAGCTCCATTTTAGTGGCCTAGTATGTTCCATATTTTCAAAAAAATTAGGAGAGTTTTGTCTTTTCAACAACCTTGTAAGTTTAGTAATAACTGCATTTAGAGTTCTAGTAAAATTTTGATTTTGTTCTAAAAATATATTAGATATTTCTTGTTTTTTTAAATGCATATTGTTTCCAAAAATTTCTAATAGATTTCCTCAAAAATTTTGTTCCATTTTGTGTATTTTTTTCTATTTTGAAGAGCAAATTTATTCTCTTGGTTATACTTATTTCTAAATACAAAATTCTCATTTCTTGTGTATACTACTTTCTTGTTCTGGCATTCAATGTATTGAGCTAATTTTCTATTAAAATAAGAGGTTTCTAATGTCCCTCTTTTCCATATTTGTCGTGAAAAATTAAGTACATTCAATATTTTATCATTGCTCATGAAGGTTGTATTAAATAATATTGTATGATAAGATGAGCCCCACACATTGATCTTTAATTTGAGAGCTCGTGCAATCCAATATAGTATAACTGCATCTCCCCATAAACCACCTAGAGATGATGGTAATATCATTCGTTGAATATATTCTTCTATAGTCTCAATACCATGAGTTTCTTGTAGAAAGGATGGTGCTAAATGGATTTGTATTGTTTTGATAGCTATAGGATCATTTTTATAGAGGCTTTCAACTAGTTCAATGACACTTCTGTGTCTTAGCTCTTCGCTTGTGATAATCAAATGTTCTTGTGTGTTTTCATCGTTAAGCATGAATGCAATAGAATCAAGCATACAATCACCAACATATATTAAAATTAAAATCTTTCACCGTTTGCAAATCACAAAAGCATGGATAAAATGTAGTAGTTTCTTGTGGTTAGCAGTAAAAGTAGGTTGGTGTGGTACTAAGGGCTCAAAATGTCCTACATATGCAAGTCGATCATCATATAGTATATGTAAAGTTCCATTAAACGTAGACGAGTATGTAATATATGTTTTCTGTGAGGTCTTGGACCATAGTGTTACACTCTTATTAAATAAGCAAGAAAACCAAAATATGCAAAAGTGGTCACCCCACAAACCTCCAGTCGATGCTGGTAGCGGCATTTTTTCAAAATATTCATTTAAAGAGTAGACATTATGCAAAGTCAATAGGATATCAAGCGACAAAAAAGTTTTTAAACATTTTAGGGCTTCATTATTATAATTATGTAAAGAGGATATGAAGCTATTAATGATAGTTTTTCCTAGTATAACAGAGGAGACTATGTTATGCAGTAAATAACTAAGAGTATTGAACAACCAGTCACCAGGTACATATATATAATCTCTCAAACATTCTAATCGTGCCTCAAAGTATGTTAAATTCTTATACAATAAGCTGTCAGCCATTTGTCTTATAGATTTTTGATAGTTTTTATAGGGAAGTAAATTTTGTCTATGTGTAAAACGTCCATGCTTTATACAAAATGACCAAGTTCATGTACAAGTATGTATTTTTTATGCGTTTCTCCGAACGCCTAATACTCGAAATTGTTCGCACCAAGTCCCTGTAAAAGTAGGAAAAACATTATTTCACAGTAAAGGTAGTGGCTATGCATCTAGTCACTTAAGTGAATACCTGAATTTACATTTCCAGTGAGCATGCTACAGACTCCTGAAGAAAGAAACATAAAAACGTGAGAGATTTTAATGGAAAAATACTTTTTTGTAAAAATATGCCAATGACAATATATACCTGTGATGATTCATCAATTTTAATCTTTTTGAAAGATCCTCCTTCGTAATCTACAATAGCATTTGCATTATTTATCTTGAAGTGGCCTTCAATACGCGCAGTTATCACTTTTTTGTAAAACTCTTTTTTAAGGGTTTGAAAAAATGTGTCGATTGCTTCATGACCGAATCATTTATTACAGACACATTCATACAAATCCCATCACTCTGAATTGTCCCAGTCAAGTATGGGATGGGCTTCACTTGAGTAGATCTGGAGCATCGCATACAATATAATTCGAATGTGTTGGTATTAGGCGTAGGGTAGAAACTATCTTGGACTCTGTAGCTACAACATTCACAGCCAATATGAAATGAACGGGTTGGAGGTGCAAAAACTAAACAACCATTCACCTGTACAAATAACAATGCTTCAAGCTTCACATGTACATGTATGTAGAGAAGTGTGCATATATATGTACATATCTTTTTTTTTTAAGAGTTTGAGTATAATATGTAATACTGTAAATTACCTCTTTTACCATTTTCCAAAAATTGACAACATTCTATAAATGGTGTTTGCAGTCGTCGTCAGTAACAGGGACTACAATTGAAGATGTGCAAAATTGCAAAGACCGTTTGCATCTATATGAACTAGAGAACAAATTTTTAAGCACGAACATTGCGTACTTCCTATTGTTAAACTCATTCAAAATAGTGTTTTGATCTTCTTCACATCCACTCATGAAGACAACCTTCATAAATATATTTTCCAAAGAACATTGATCAAGTATATATAATTTTGGCTAAAATCTATATAAAATTGAATCTAGTACTTACATCACGTCGATCATATTCATTCACGCCATCTCCAAATTGTATATGAAAAATGGTTTTATCTTTTCCTGTAACTTCTGGCCCTCCATCTTGGATTACTACTGCAGAGATTGTATCTTCTTTCTCAACATGTTTTGAGATGTGAGTCAACTCAACAATTTTTTCATTCGAGAAGAACATAATTTCTATGTTCTTAATTGGCAGTTTCTGTATCACCGTATTATTGTCAGGGACAATAATTACTGGAGCATCGTCTTTGTTGTATGGAGGTTTTTTTAGCTAGATCAGAAAATTCTCTATCTTGATCCACGTTCATTTTTGATTAATTTCCAGTGGAATAGTTGTGAATCCTTCTTCATTGACAAGGTCTGCTTGTAGGAATGGGGCCACGTTTGTGGAAAAAGCTTGGTCATATGTTCCGTATCTGTTAAGAATGAGCTCTTCAAAGACTGTACCAAATCTTATTTGTTCAGAGAAATCGTTGACCTTCATTATAGGTGTGCTAATAGCAGTGTTCTATTTGCAAAGGAGGTTCAGTAGGTAAGTCCAGAGGAAAATAAAAAAAATAATTAGTACTATTTATTTATCAAAATAAACTATTTGTATATACTACATGCATATATACTCTATACTATTTTTATAACTAATTATTCTCAAATATTTTCTTTATATATATATATAATTACAATATTTATTATAAATAGTATGGTTGACTATGGGATTCTTTTGAAAAATCTAATAAGCAAGTGTAAAATTTATCGTATAAAAAAGATGATTTGAAAATAAAAATTTAAATCTATACCTGCCCGGCACTGACTACGTCGATGGTGAACTACTTTTTTTAAAAAGAATCTACGAGCAAAACAGAAGAAGAAGAGGAAAACATAAGTTTTTTTTTTTGGAGAAATCTACAAGTGAAGTAAAAGAAGAAGATAACATATATGCTAATCATCAATGTAAAAGTATCTACAATTAAAAAATGAGGTATGTATAATTCTTACTATGCAAAAAAAAATTCAATAAATACTTTACATACATTTTTCTTTAATGATAATATAATGCATTCTGCATTATTGATTATAAAGAGTGTAGGTGCACCATATTATTTTGTTAAGCACAGTATTGGACATAGTATTTGTGTAGAATTTTTTTTCCCTTGTAAATATACATAATAAGTATAACCGTTATGCAAATAACTTATGTCTCGTGTATATTTATGTAAAGCATGTATTATACTACTCGTATACTAAAAGAGTAGTTTGAAAATATAATTTTTCTTCTTTTGTATATTGTTTAAAATAAAGTTTATGTTTATACTCATTACGTTTATAAATAGTGTTAGTATAATATTTTAGTTGGATGTTAGTTGTGTGTTAATTCATGCATGGTAATATAAATAATTAAGCCTTTTTTTAAATAGTTATTTCATTGTTATATATAGTAGAACTAAGTATATGGGTCGATTAAATATGACTAATATTTAAGAAATTAATTGTCTATGGATGTTCTTGCAAAAAAAGGACATATATTTTAAAATGTATTATGTTTTATTACTATCTATAGTTTAAGTCTATAGATAAATCCGGCGGTATTTTGTGTGAGAGAGTGAGATTGAGAGGCTATAGTTTAAGTCTCGGATCTCTTGGATTTTTTCTATGACATTAAGAACTTGTTTGCTTCATTTTCTTCTTCTTCTCTCTCTCTCTCTCTCTCTCTCTCTCTCTCTCTCTCTCTCTCTCTCTCTCTCTCTCTCTCTCTCTCTCTCTCTCTCTCTCTCTCTCTCTATTGTGCTCACATTTTGAAAACATATAACATTATGTAAACTATACTATTATTTAATAAAAAGTAAAGTATTGTAAATAAAAGAATTTCAAAGATTCACTTCAAATTGTGTGTGTGTGTTGTGTGTGTGTGTGTGTGTGTGTGTGTATATATATATATATATATATATATATATATATATATATATATATATATATATATATAATTTAGATACATATTCAAGATGGTCTCGAAAGAAATCTGTCAGCAAGGAAGAAATACATTGTAAAAAGAAGCTTCCCGTTCTTTTGTAATTAGCAATGGATTGAATCTATATGTGTGATATATGTGTGAGAGAAATTGGTAGTATAGGCATAAGTCTCTGGACAAAATACATACAATGAAGATGTCTATATACAAATTGTCAAAAGTTATTTTGGAATTTGTAATTATTTCTAGCAAAATTTATTATGCTTATAGTTTATGTAATATTTAGAATATAAATTATTAAACGTATATTATTCAAATTAAATAAACAATATTAAGTATATATTATATATATTAGATTTATAATATAATTATTTACTTTGTTATTTTATAATAATTTGAAGCAATACTCATTAACGTATCGATCACCATGTTTTCCTAACTTAGAGTTCAAAATAAATTCCTGGATTGTTGTAATCTAGTTTTCTTTTTTTATTGATACACTCTATTATGCACCTTTTTTTCTATCAAATGAATTTTATTTTTATCAATTTAAGATACAACTATATTAGACTATATTGACATACAGAATAAAAGTGTCGGTTCTCTTGTAAATTTTCTATGTGATGCATCATACATGGGCATCCTGTGGCTTTTTAGGACAAACAGATATACAAATAAATTTAGGAGCGCCGAAGTATAAGTGAAGAGGGAGGCCCGTGTTGGCTGGATTAAATAAGATGGTGTGCCTCTATTATATTATGTTCTACTATTGCAAATTAGTCCAAAGCTCAAGTCCCAGATAGGTTTTTGAGTTTTTTTGACATTGTTCCTATGATGTTAAGAATTCTCCTTCTTCTTCTCTGGCTCTCTCTCTCTCTCTCTCTCTCTCTCTCTCTCTCTCTCTCTCTCTCTCTCCAATGGTTACAATTTGAAAGCATAAAGTATTATGCAGACCATATTATTGTTACGTAATAAAAAGCAAAGTGTTGCAAATGAAAAAAACTTAAAAGTTTCACTTCAAACTGTTCAGGTATACACACACACACACATATATATATATATATATTATTTAGATACATATTCAAGATGACTGTGAAAGGAAGCTTTTAACAAGGAAGAAATATAGGGTAAGGAGAAGCTTCCGAACTTTTGCAACTAGCTATGGGTTCCATGTTCTGAAATCTGCGTACAAAATCTCTTAATTTTGTATACTTAGCTCTCCATCGGTAAGCCTATCATGATTTTCATACCATTCTTCAGTATTGGTTGTATCAGAGAGTGGAAGACGGCGCATCTTATTGACATAAGCTTGTGTTTCTGTGAGACGATCCATGAAAAAAATAGAATCTTGATCAACCATTGCTTCAGATATTCGAGCATTGTCCCATACACATCTTGGTTTATAATAATGATCAAATCTTATATCCAAACCCAAGGGATTATTGGCAGTGATCTTTCCAAAATGCTCATGAAATAAACGTTGTGGCACACAAGTAAAGTTCAGCCGAAGTGCATCTTGCTTCCAAATCTTGAAGATCACGATTGAACAGATTCCAAGCTTTTGATTCATCATCAAGGCTTTTTTTGCACGTATAGTATCCTTTGAAGGGTGTATCAGTAATTCATGGAAATCAATGTATAATATACCACACCCTATTATAATATTCCCTTGAGCAGTTTGTTCTTGTGTCCGTTGAATATTCTGACATAAAGTTAGTTGAAGGTTCAATACGGAATTCTGATTGACCATTCATGTAACTTTCCCAGGCAAGAAACGTATTTGGTATCAAATACCCAATTGTTGTTGTATTTACTAATTTTTGGATGACTTGAACTCTGCAGCAACAGAATGCTACCGTTGTGTATCGGGAAAATATTTTCTTTGCACATTCAAGAGGCAACGTACATGAATATGCCATTAAATCTATCTATAACAAAGAAAGAAAAAATGAAGCTCAATGCTATATACCAATTTTTAAAAATCTCTTAAATTTCAAGAATTACTTAAATGTAGTCTAATTTTAGTTAAGTTAAATGATTGAAAGAAAATTATTTGCTATATTTTATTAATTATAATCATTTCTATAATGAGAATAAGGATAAAAGAATGCATAGGAAATGGTCCTTTTTTATTTTCAAATTATAAAATGATTTGAAAGATACATATATGTACTAGAGTCTTGATTTTCTAAATGTGTAATTTCAAGTAAGATTCTATACGTTGATAACCAAGAATGTGTTATAGCTTTGGATATATATATATATATATATATATATATATATGTGTGTGTGTGTGTGTGTGTGTGTGTATGTCTATTTTTTATTAAAACTGTAATCGTATATTATTGTAAAATACAACCATGAGATATACTAGCCAAATCTAGAAAATGATTGATTTAATATATTGTATAGATATTCTATCAACAAATACTAACTGTAAAAATGAAAGCTTAAAATGTAAAAGATCAATTTAATAATATCATATAAATATTTTTTTAAATGAATACGAGTCATAGAGATATAAAAGCCCATATAGAAAGACCAAACAATATCTTTTTCTAGCTTTTATAAATACAAACTAGTAAAAAAAGAATCAGCAAAGAAATACAAACACGATATTAATGTCAAGTGCAAAAATATAAAGCATACCATACCAGGTTCTTTCAAAAGATTTCTATGTTGTCGAACATCATAAAAGTTATTAAAATAAACAATTTTTGTATCGGTAATTTTATATATTATTCTTTTACAAATTACCTACATACAAAAATAGGAGAAGTTGGTCTAAAGCAATAAGACCTTTTCTAGAAAACATGTCAGCTGTATAATTTATACATTATTCGGAACATGGGTTCCATAGTACAAACTATCTAAACATCAATTATAAACAACAGTTATTTTGTTTTTTTGGAATAGTTTTTGGTAGCTTCTTCAACAGCGTTCTCGTCACTGCGTTTTTCAGGTTCAAAACCTGGAGGAAAGTCTTGAACTACTACCTCTTCTGAATCATGTACATCAATACATCCTTTTCTTACTCTGCCTAGTAGTTTCTGTATTTGCTGTCGAGAGCAACAAAGTTTCTATACTTGTTTATGCAGAACTATTGCTAGCTGGGGAAATGAATACTGGAGTCGAGTCATTCAAAGGAGCAACTGGATTGCTTGACTCCATTTAGAATTGTTCTTTTGAAAATATTTTGAAAAATATTATGCATATGTTTGTTAATTAAAAAATAAAAAAAAGTTAAAGAACAAAGCAATTAATCTGTACATTAATTGTTATACTCTAATAGTAAATAGTCTATTTAAAAGCACGTATTTTTGAAATGCACGATTTTATTTCAATGCCAACAGTAGACACACACACACACACACAGGGAGGGAGTGAGACAGAGCATAACTATAACTTGATATATATATTGTAAGAATTCAATATTATTTAGTATACAGAGAAAATAGTTTTTATTGTTATTATATTATACTTCACACATATTTAAAAAAATCATAGTATTGAATTACATATAATCAAAATACATTTTTTACACGTATGTATAAATATCAATTCTTATATAAATGTATTAAAATTATATCAAATGATGATCTAATTAAATTTTTTTAAATCAACCATGAAAACATTTTATAATCTATACTTTTAAGTGCTTAATAATATGTAATATAAGCTTGGTTTTAATAGACAACTACACATAAAATTCATTACAAAATATTATTTGTTATAACATTTTTTGATAAAATTACGAACTGAGATAAAGGATTATAAAATATACATTTGTTATTATTTAAAGAAAGACCAAGTAATGAACAATATATACATTGTGTACTTTTATATAGAAATAATTATTAAGAAGACAAAATTACTTATTGAGAAATCAAAATCGATGCAGATTGAGCTGGTAATTTTGAAAAAAACGGCAAACATTTCTATTCATAGTTTGATAGCAGGCCAACATCTACATCTATATAGAGACTGTACTAATGAGCATTTTGCAACATAGCAAATAACTCGTACAATCTAGGCCTTTCTAGTGGATTTGTACGAGTACAACGTTCTACAAAGCTCTTATAAATAAATTTTTCGGTTCGTTACCCTCAGGTAAAACAAACTTCAAAAGCCTACGAAGAGTTTTGTCAAAGGAATAAATTTCAGCTGCTAGGCTATAAACTGCTGATTTAGAACTAAAAAATTCGAGAGCGACCCATGGATAACGCTTTTTGTATGCTTCAACGGCCTCTGTTCTATTGTCTGGCAATGGTTCATGCTTTTTCTTTGTACTGATGCTCGTACTTTTTCCCCAGTTCGAAATACCTACATAAACGTCTTCTATTTTCTCTGAGAAATGCAGGTAAATATTGTGTAGCTACAAGTCATTGTGCAAATAGCCGTTCAAATGTATGTAGCTTATGGTTTGTTCCAGTCCATCAATAATGTCGAATATATGTGCCTTGAAATGATCGTTTGTACCAACCTTCTAGGAGATACTGACATAATGCTTAGGTGGTGTAGTAGTACTTCGTGAAGCTCCTAACCATGTCCAATTTGTGAGTGCAAGTCCATTCCAGAAACTGTAAATCACAATGGACTCTTCTTCACTGCAAGACAGAGACCAAGTGGTAATGTAATGCCACTATTCTTTATAGATATGCTTGTAGCTTTAGAGGCTGCTCGCAACTCTGGCAAAGTAATATTTCCACGGTAGTAAATATTTTCGTTGTATACGTGTTTTCCATGAACAACTGATCTAGAATTTTGCATTCACAAGAGTAAGGACCATAGCCATGCTGAATCCGCTGTGAGTCTTCATAAAAATGAATTTGTTGACGCTGCAACAAGAGAAGCTGCACGTGTTGAGATGGTTCTCCACCATGATTAATTTTTTTGGGTTGTGCATAGTCCATCTGTACATACTTTCATTTTCCTTTTGCTCCTTGAAGTTTTTTGTACAGTTGCTCTAATTTTTCTACTCTCAATACAATAGAAGTATCTTCGCGATCTTTTTGTTCTAATTGCAAAAACAATCTTTTAAATTCACCAAGACCTCTACTTATTTCATTAAGAAAAGTTTTTGAAGAAAGAAATTTATTGCAATGTTCAAAATAAGGCCATGTGGCTTTCAAACTAGCAGCACTTGCTTCTTGCAATATTGCTAATAACTCTTGTAGATCAACACAAGTAGGATCAAAATAAATTTCAAGCTCTTGGTCGGTGAAAGCCAAGCATCTTCTAACAATTGTAGCCACCAAACACTGGCGCTCATCTTTATCTAAACCCCTCTTTTGTCTTGAAATTTCCATGATCTACATTAAAATAATGACACCTATGTTTAGTATTAAAGAAGAGAGTGATTATTAGTTAACAATCATAGGAAATCAATGCAAAATCATGGTATGTTCTAGTATATTGGTTTGTAGTTTTTTGCTCTTACTAATATCTTTTTTTATAAAAAAAGCATAATTGAACCTAATAAACTATAGGTAGTTTAATGAAAGTTTTTAGTAAATATAGTTTTATATAAGTATTTAGTGAAAAATATTTTTTTATTCTAAAATAATTATATACATGTTTCTATATTTTCAAATCAATATAGATAGACAGTAGTTCAAAATGTCAAACTATGTAAAAGTTTAAAGAAACTAATCTATCAAAAAAATTAAAAATGCAATAAAGTATTGTAAAATAAAATTATTTTCCAATACACTAGTTTATACTACAATACATGGTTAACTAATTATAAAAGAATATTATTCATATACAAACATAGACGTCAGTAATAGAGATCAAGTTGCTCGAGCGTGAACTAAGTATACTGCAAATCATTAGAAGACAAAATAAACATATTATTTTGTACTCATTTACTTGATCACAATTACCTAATATATATGAAAAGTTAAATAGTAGAAAATATGTCTCCTATCTATAGAAGAATTGTTTTGTGTTTCATTACTTGTCTGTAACCCATTAGTATCAAAATTTAGCCAATAGAGAACTTGTTTTTTCATCTTCTAGAGTATATGTCTCTTAAGTATAAATCAAATATATTATAGACCGTTGTAAGAAAAAATGATTATACCATTTTGTACTCCATTATTCTATCCTATTAGTCAATCGGACTAATTAGCATAGAAATCTGATCAATGGAAAATTTTGTTCTTATGTATAAATATGATTTTTTTTTAGGACAGGTTATTTCTTAAAATGCATGCAATGTAAATGATTATAACAATTTTCTAAGCAACATAAACAAATCCTAAACATAAATATAAGCATACATTCAAGTGGAGCAAGAACATATTTTTTACTCATGAAAAAAATACAACTATGAATTGTACACGACTAATCATTAAATTATCAAAACACAAAATGACCTTTAAATACGACAATCCAAACCGTATTCTTGATTATGGTTAGTAAACATGAAAATTTGATTAGTCAAAACATTTTTTTGAACAAGATAAATAAAGTCTACATAAAGACATAAGCATATATTCAAGCAAGATAGAAATATATTTTTCTATCCAAACAAAAGAACATGACTAGGAATTATATATGAGTCAATCATTGAACTATCAAAAATCAAAACCATTGAATTCTCAATAGACAAAAAAACTATTATATATGACACTTTACACTGTACTACTTGATTGTGACCAATGAGCATAAAAATTTGATAAAGAAACCTCTTAAATACACATATAAAACTTCATGAACTATCTTTTTTTTTAATATAAAATATAATTCTTGTGAAATGAATTTTCAAACGCAGCATTAAAAAGACTAAAAATAAATAAATTATCATCATCATTATAGAGACTTAACTGACATTTACAAATCAATACCATAAATTCTATTATTATTTCTAGTATGTACAACATTAAAAAAAGATTGTTTTAAATTTGTATAATTTAACATGAGTATTAACCATATAAATTATTGATAAGATTGAGTACAATACTTTATTTTCTTTGAAGAAACGCTACCAAGTCTTCAAGAGAAGACACTAGCGTGCATTCAAGCAGGGAGTTTTGTATTTATTTTGTACTACTTTGTCTTTGAAAGAGGTAAGAGTGTACTTACATGCAATTTTTTTAATTTTAATTTTTTTATTGGAACACAACCAAGTCTTTAAGAAAAGACGATGGTGTGTATTTAAACATAGACTTATTTTCTATTTTTCCTGCACAAATATGTCCTGAGAGGACAGCAAAGTGCAAAGAAAAAAAAAACTAGAACTGAGTATGTCCTAAATCAAAACTTGCTTCATGTATGATTTGGAGTTTCATTTTTTTAGTATATCTATTTCTTATAATTCAATTTAAACATTATTTCTTTTTTATTTGCATAGCTATATTCTCAGAATATCATATCAAGACAATTTTAAGATATTTTTTTTGGAAATCAAACATATTATAAAGAAAAATCTAATCCTTTCTAGAAACAAACATATACACTAGAAGGGCTACTAATTTGGTCTCTCAACAATACCCCTACATACCATTAAAAATATTTAGACCCATTGAAAAGAGCACCAAATAGTTGACTAATGAATCTTGCAACGGAAGAAGCTTCAATCATCTAAGCTTCAACACATTAAACAAACACAAACAAGCAACAACACCCGGACAAAATACTAAACAAAAGACCTACAAAGAACAAAGGCAATTATTCAAATCAATCATCTTCAATAGGTCCAAGTATCAATAGGTCCAAGTATCAATAGGTCTCATTATCAATGGTTATCTCTAACATTTGGTTTCGTCTTTAGCTAGGAAAGAGGTATGTAATCGTGTAGTGAGTTGCTAGGAACACTTACCACTATGTCAGTTCCGCTTGTCAATAAATATACTTGACATCGGCAAAGTGTACACAGTCTTGTAGATGCATAATGGAGCAGTGAGCGGTAAAATAATCAAGTCATGGCCAGTCACCTTCAATAAGAAGGTGGGTCTCTCCAGCACCCTCGAGAATCATTGAAAAGCCAAATTGTACACAACTCTACTAGTCATGATAAACACATGAGCCTCATTTATCTTAAAAGCACCATACTCTCCCTC
Source organism: Adiantum capillus-veneris (assembly GCF_014529385.1). Taxonomy (NCBI): domain Eukaryota; kingdom Viridiplantae; phylum Streptophyta; class Polypodiopsida; order Polypodiales; family Pteridaceae; genus Adiantum; species Adiantum capillus-veneris. The sequence goes on from NC_140933.1 coordinate 121,180,420, forward strand.
GGGAAACACCCATGCATTGATTTGCTCATACATGGCCCCTGGTTGTGTGGTTGCATCTGCCAGAAAAACTTGTTTGTTGTCAAGGGCTCATAACTTGTTTGAAATACGAGGTTGAACATGCAACCTAATAATTGTGTACTGTTTTCGCTCGAGACCTTTACTAGAGACTCTGTCGTGATTGCTACAAGGCTTCCTATCACGAGGAGAGTGTATCCTTGACCACTTTTCCTTGCATCTTCAAATCTCTGAACTACCATTTGACAAAAGAGTCGTGGTAAGGATTCATGTCTGTGGTGATGAATGATGGACACCAATCAACACCAGGACCAAAAGACTTGAGATCTTCAATGACATTGTCACGAAAGTAAGTCAGCCAATATGCTGGGCGAGTGAACGTTGGGATTTCATTTGGCGAGATGCCAAGAGATAACATAATCCTCCATTGATAGGCCTCACCACCAGGTTCTACTTCTGCTTTGAATTTCTTGCGTTTGTACTCTTTCTTCTTACCTGACCTGGGAAAACGGTTTCCTGCCTTAGCTTCTGTGTGTGAGGCTTCCTTTGCTACACCTGTACATGAGAGCTGAGTATCACAAAAGAGCAAGCAATACATAGGTCCACAAACCTACAAGAACTAGACAGTGTACTAAAGGATGAAATTTGATGGCTGATCTCGTTCTACTTCTACGACTCATGTGTATGATGATACTACTAGAGATCAGCTGAAATTAGACTGATTTGAGGGCTGAATAGTGAGGCTGAAGGATTGCTTTGATGGCAGAATATTGGTGCTAATTCTACAAATGAAGCACTTGAAAAACACAAGGTAAGTCATGGGTTAAATACGGTGTTGAATTGTCGCTCTAAGGCTGGCTGATCCTAATGTAAAAATGCTAGCTGAACATAGACTAAAAACACAGATACAAAGGAGCATATGATGGTGCCCAGGCAAGGGAAGGGAAGTAGGTGGAGAACACTACTCCTAGCTGCTTGAAGATGAAACGCAAGCAAGTGGCGGAAAGCACAAGGCACAATATGATGATATCACACAATGAAGACTTCAAGGGTCCCTCACTACCATTTCCAAAGTGGTATTTACTTCTAATTGTATGCCACAACTATACAACTTCATACTAAATTCTAATGAACACACTAAATGCTGATGAACGTAAGTATCCTCAAAGTGACAAAACTGAAGGGGAATAACACCAACCTATGGGATAGCTTCTAGGACTTGATGATGGTTGAAATCTGAGGGTACTAAAGGCTAACCTATGGGATAAATTCTAGGACTTGATGATGGCTGAAATCTAAGGGCACTAAAGGCTAAAACTTGATGGATAATCTGACACTACTTCTAGGGCTAATTTGGATGATGATACTGCTAAAGATCAGCTCAAAATAGGTTAATTTGAGGACTCAATAGTGAGACTGAAGGACTGCTTCCAATGGCCAAATACTGGTGCTGATTCTAGAGTTGAAGCACTTGCAAAATGCAAAGTGAGTGATGAGCCAAATAGGGTGATAAATACGAAGCAAGTGAAAACACTCCTCTAGGCTGTTTACAAATGAAACACAAGCAAGTTATGGTGGTGAATACACTGCAAAGCTCAGATGCGAACTCCGGTTGCAATCATGCATGATTGTAGCATGAGAGAGTCCATCACTTTGCATTGATAAAACAGTCCACATCTTTTTCACACATTTCTTGTGAATGGAAAACCATGCAAGCCCACTTCCAGCCCCGGGGTAGTCACTTATCAAAAGACCCCTATATCACGTGTGTTCAAGAGGTAATTAATAATACCCCAATATACATACTATACTTACACTGTGAGCCTATTTAAAAAACCCCCACCCCCCTTTGTATGTATACATTTTGGTCTTTTAATAATCCTCTCCGGTTAACTCACGTGATATCATACACATTCTAAAAAGTGACCACCCCGGGCTTCCAGCACAAGCCCCGTAGAAGCTAAGTATCATAAAAGAGCAAGCAATACATAGTTCCACAAACTTACAAGAGCTAGACAGAATCCCCTCGAAAATGCCATCTATGACCTATTGCCTGCAACACATTTTGGTGCTAATACTGATCTTGATTTTAAAACTCTTGATGGTTATACTCACTGATAAAGATATAGAAGCAGATAAGGATCAATTATGTTCTGGTACAATGCATTACTCCAGGTCACTCATGGCCTTTTTTTAGTTTTTGGCCCTTCTCCTACAGAGTTAGCTCGGACCTTGCCTCACTAGCCTCTTCATTGTGATCCAGTGCTTTGCCAATTCATTGTAGGCTGTAAGGAACATTGAGGTATACTATGGTATTTATGGGCAATGAAGATGTCCATACACTAGTGCAAGGGCAGACTGTAGAATAGAGGCTATTGAACGATATTGCTCATGTATGGTCATTTCGAGAGTCCGATGCACTTTTTGACCTTCCAGGTAGATTAGGAGACTCAAGTAGTGGTTTTGGTGCTTAGCATCAAGTCCACACACAAGGGATAGACTTAGGGTAGACTAAGTGATCAGAGAGCGAGCGGATTTTAGCTAGGTTCGACTACCCATCTCTGTCATCTTCTTTTGCGTTTTCTTTGTTCCTAGTTCGCATTGTGTTTTTGTTTTTGTTTAGTAGTAGTATAATTAGCTTATGGTTTTGGTGATTTCTCATGCTTACGTTCAGGTTGTAATTGCGAGCTATGTATGTCCATATACTTTGTTATCTAGGTTGCTTTTCAGAAACAGATTCGGCCTAGAGCAGATTACATGTCACACGCTGTGATTCGAGAAATGGAACTTGAGAAACCTTGCTTCCATACTTTTTTCATCATGAGTAGGTTGACTTGTGCTCATTTGGTTACCATTTCGTTATCATATTGACCACATCGACGTTTTTAGTGTTTTTAGTGTTTTTTTTGCAGAAAACCACCTAGAGCACAGAGCTTCAGGAGTGATTGGAAGCGCGAAAGTTGGGAATTCCTGTTCTCACACTCGCAGTAGCATCTAGAAATTGAGCCCTACTCATTTGGTTACCAGCTAATGACCATCGCAATGTCCAGAGCGCTTTGATGTCGGAAATTGTCTATGACACAATTTTAGTCATGTCTAGAGATTCAGAGCAGAGAATTCAAGAGTTTTGCTTTGTGTACTTGCATATACATTAGGAAAGATCATCTGAAGATTTTGGTTGCATTTGGAGCGGAATTTTTTGAGCTAGCCCATTGTCTGCGTTTTTCGACAAAGTATAGACAGAAAGCTTGGCTTTGCGTGAAAGAAGTATCCAAAAAAGTTTTGCAGCGTGTCATTGGAGAACCAGAGAGTAGGGGAATCATCAGAGACTAGCCAGCCAATGAAAAGTGACAAGTGGCACCCATAACGTGGATTTGGCACGCAAAATGCAACAGATTTATCTTATAAACCAGGGCTAAAAATGCAGGTTTTAACGAGGCTGACAATAGAAAATAACGGAGTAGCGAATCACCACAAAGAGGCTAGCCAAGCCAGATCCAAGCAATCCGACGAGGAAAGGGCTGAAAACTAAAAATGCTAGGGCTGTTTTATAGAGATGGAAAACGCTAGGGCTGATCTGGAGGTGCAAGGGAAAAGTACTGGGACTGAATGCTACTGCTGAAAACTCAAGCTGATCTAAATAAGCACGCCAAGGAGCTACTGCAGAGCACACTAGATGATCTAGAGAAAAAATGTCAGGGCTGATCTGCTACTCCATCGCAATTAACAAAGCCTACATCATACTCCCATGAAGCAAGAAATCTCTCTCAACCAAACCCAATAAGTGTTATTACGCATGCCATACATTGCCACGCATTACAAGCATAAAATCCATTAACTTCAATGCCATACATTGCCACACATTACAAGCATAAAATCCATTAACTTCACTTTACATTATTAGACAAGTGACTTATGAGTTTCATGCACGGACACCAAATTCAAAACGTTGCACACACCCCGATTTCCCAAAACATGTGATCAGCAATCAAACCAAGAGCATAATTACGCACCTTACTACAAATAACCTCGTCCGCTTTCCTTTCAAATACTTGCAAAGAGCTGCATAGAAAATAGTTATACGATGTAAACAAATGTGACTTCTTCCAATAACTAAAAAATACATTGCTTTGATAGGAAGATCTATGGTTTAAAATAGCCCCAGTGCCCAAAAAAACCTAAGTTTAGTGGAAATCTGTTGCTTTACCATAATAAGTTAAGAGTGGAAATGGAGATGCCTTTCCATTCTAGTCATAGCAGTCATTCTTTTTTAATACTTAACCCTACACCCGAAGAAAACTCTGATTCAAGATTCGTGCCCCAATTTTTTTTGGATTTGGTAGATCTTACATCGTCATTACATTTGCATAAAGCTTCTAGAGTGGAATCCGTTCGTTGGAACTAATTAAGCATTAACTAAATAAATCAGAATGCATAATAAGATTTCAAGAACTCGTCATTTTCCCTCCCATTACCAACATAAAAAATCATACACACAAGATGAAGACAGACCAATCAAATCTAGATTCCAAAAAAGCTCTAAGATGAGACTATGAAAGAGTCATTGCCATAAATCTAAAATGATACACTAACGTAGGACACACCCATCTCCCACAGAGTCACATGTAGCATCATGTTTTTCTTCAAGTTCCCTATTGACTGACGTCTACAGTTATAGAATGAACAATCAATGTTCGGTTTCTCACGAGCTCTGAAACAGTCTCTTCACTTGCCTTGGAGCTCTCCCAAAGCTGTCAAGATGGTTCCTATCAGTAAAGTCATGCCTGAGATGACTCAATTGATATCGCAGCTATCACACTTGGATGAGGTTGCAACCAAAGTTTTTGTCTATGATTCAGGAAGTGAAATCAAACAACTAAAATCCCTTTTGCACGGCAGAGTGAAGCTCAATCAAATTTTTCGTGTGAAACTAGATGCTCATGAACAACAAATAAAACCGCACGCACACACACACATGCACACACATACTAACACGCACTCTCCCTCGCAACTTGTATTCAAGAGCTCCTTAACTTTTCTCGAGGTAGTGTGTGCATATACACTTTCTGCCTCATCCGTTCTCTGTCCACAAAGTAGTGACAAATCGCAGATTTGAAGATCTTTTACAAGACGCAATTATCTAATATGAGAAGGCCTTTCACCCGATGCAATCACCTAACAAGGGAAGGCCTTTCGTTCTATGTTGCTTTCATAGGCAATTGCTCTCACTTGAAAGTCTGTGGACTTGCACAAGACATTTATATGCATGACAGAATTTCTGAGGAGATGGTTTGAACAAGCTGAGTATCTACCAGTCGTAATCTCCTTGATTGCATTGCGATGAAGGGAAGTCTTCCCTTCCAAGGCTTTCAAGGAAGGAATTTCCCGCATGAGTTTTCGAGAAGTGAAAAGGCATGAGTCATTGTCTTTCTGGCAATTGTTGTTGCTCAAGCTTCTATGAGGCTTGTGCTGGAAGTGGGCTTGCCTGGTTTTCCATTCGCAAGAAATGTGTGAAAAAAGCTGTGGACTGTTTTATCAATGCAAAGTGATGGACTCTCTTATGCTACAATCATGTATGATTGCAGTCGGAATTCGCATCTGAGCTTTGCAATGTATTCACCGCCTCTTTACCATGTCCAGCAAGCAAAAGACAGGCTGTCTAACTCAGCCAGCCAAGAGATCCAGGGGTTGAATGTGTTGGCAAGTATGAAGTGAGAAAGAATATTCAGGATCTTGAAAGCTCGGGTGATTCGATCATCAAAAGAATGTTCAAATCAGACATTCAAATTGGAAATGCATTAATTGACTTTTATGCAAAGTATCGGTATTTATGGGAAGTATGTTCCATTTTTCATAACATGACTGCCCATGATGTTGTTTCCTGGGATGTAATCATAACCAGCAGTGTAGAAAATGGGAGTTTTCTGGTTGCCCTCAAGTTTTACGAGAAGATGGCCAGGGAGGTCACTTTCCATAATAAAGTAATCTTCCTGGCCTGCTTGAGAGCATGTCCTACACATACACAACAGTAGAAGATAGGTGGACACACAGGATGATTGTGAAGAGCAAACCGACAACACAATGAAGACTTTAAGGATTGGCACCTATGAGGGAGAAGACCTGCTACTCCAAGTACAATAACACGAGTGCGAGGACCAATATTGTCAAAAACCCACTCACACTCTAGAGAGGGCAATGGATATAACTAGAGGGTGACAAGGCTAGAGAGTCTGAAAACAAGTGCAAGGTCTAGAATCATTTTTGGAAGCAAGATCAAAGACTTCTATTGCAGACAGCCAAGGTAGTATCATTGTCTCTTGGAACACATACCTAGATGAATTCGAGAAATTCCCAGATTTACCCAATAAAGAAAAGTGTAGTTATAAGCTCGTTGTAGTCAACCACAAGACTATATGACCATCAGCTCTATTATGCATAGTGTTAACCAAATACTATGACAACCGACTAATGTCATCTGTGCCCGATAGTGGGTGTAGAACTAAGTATGAATATATGCTCCCATACACACACCCCACACACATGCCCACATAAGAATGTACTCATATGAAGCTCTGTGAATTGAGTTGTTTCTCTCATTTTTTCTCTTGGAACACAATGATCTCATATGCCCATGTGATGGCCATATCTACCTTGTCCTTTTCTCTGATCAAAGGGTTGGCGATCAGCTTGTGGAGCCCTATTTGGCATCGTCCCCCTTCTGTAAACAATTTGGAGTAGCATTTTCCATATGTTGTCCTTTCCCTGCCTGGGAGCCATCATTTGCTAACCTGTATCTTCGTTTTCAACCTATGTGCATGCTAGCATTTTTGCATCTGGATCAGCCGGCCTCAACAACAGTTCAACACCGTATTTAGTTTAGTACCTTGCATTTGCAGGTACTTCAACCCTAGTGTCAACACCTATTGCAGCCTTAGTGCCACAACAAATAAGCCTCAATACCTTGCTTTCTCACCCACATTACATGACAAAAACTAGGATACACATGAGTGATTGGAGATCATACAACTTCTACATAATAAATCAATTTCTTCTTCAAGGGCGGCATTTCCCCCATAGGCGTAAACAACCCATTTCGAGGCCCTTTACGTGTCGCAGTAGTTTCGGACAACAACCGTCCATGACTTGTTGGGATCCTGTTGTTTGGCATGGGAGAATGAGAAAATGGGCACATATCGCCTCTAGTGAAAAATCCTTGAAGAAAATATCGACAATTGCCTGGATAATAGATGCGGATGTATAGTGGAGGCATGCCATGTATCTTAGAAGTGCCCATTTATAGATATTGCAATGTGGGATTCGATGATTGCAGGATATGCACAACATGAATCTCATAGTCATGTGGAGAAGTGTCTATGAGGCTTGCAACACCAACGGTCAATAGTATCAAGGCCTTCTTCCTTGTGTGCTTGCCCTCCATTAATGGGACCTTCCGTATCTAATACACTTTCATTTCGTCCATCACGACTAACAGAATTGGGCTCTGCCTTGCCAAAAGAAGGTTCGCCGCCTTTTTCATCCGACATTGGCATCCTAGAGGCTGTAAGCATGTCGTTCTGTAGCACCACCATGTCGTCAAAATTTCCATCATTGATTGGCTGCGACTCACTAGAAAGATAGCCTGGCTACATGCTCTTAGCTCCTAAATATTGACTCTCCGAAACCACCTGCATTTCACCACCCTCATTGTATCCAATATTGAAATCATCTGGCTTCGACTCTTCGAATCATTTCAGAAGGAAGGTGTTCGACCCGATGGTCGGCCTCTTGGCCGAGCTCGCTCTACTATTCTCTCTATTGGTACGCTTCTTCACTTCCAATCTAGAATATAAAAACTGCAACTGCTGTAGAGGCTTATTCACTCTTTCCTTTGTAGTCTTTTTCCATTGTCAGTCTAGGCTTAGACTTTTGGTTTTTATGCTCATAACTTCATAACTTCTGCTAAACCCCCAAGCACACATCAAAGAAAAGATATAAAAAATCTATGTATGTTAAGGCTCAATGTGCACACATTGATCGGAATTCGATCTTTTCGGGGCTTACATGCATATGAGATGTGCAATTTCTTACCCTGCATGGTTCCTACAAAGGCCCACTAGAAGTATTCCTGCCAGATGTTTACAAAACTTGCAGGCAGCTATGTGAATTTTACCTTGTCCAAATTCTTTTATTCTCAGACTTTACATGCATTTGATTTAGAATTGATTTCGGATATACTTGTGTGTGCACATGCTGTGGTTTGTCCTCTAACATATCACGTTTTACAACATGCCTTGTATTGGAGTACTATGTTTGAGAGAGAGAGAGAGAGAGAGAGAGAGAGAGAGAGAGAGAGAAGAAGAAGAAGAAGGAGGAGGAGGAGAAGATTGTTGCTGCCTCATTATCAGGTCCCGCCAACGTAGATGGGATACCTCTAGACACACTCCGATTAAAGTCTCTACAATATTAAATGAAGACAACAGAAAAGAAGTACTGTTCGGGTCTTTCAAAAACTCAAAACACTAAAAACTTTCAACAAATGAAACATTTCCATCATAGTCTTAGTATTAACCCAAACAAAATGAATACTGCAGAGCTACAGAAAATCCCACCTCTCTCTCTCTCTCTCTCTCTCTCACTCACACACACACACACACACACACACACTTCTACACCAAGTAATCGAAGCTGTAAATAACATAGATGATGAGAGAGAGAGAGAGAGACACCTCTTCAAAATCGCACGATCCCTTCCTCTCTCTCACAACCTCGCTATCAACTGCAGCAGAGAAAAAGTGTACACACACACACAATCAAATTTCCACGCCCAAAATACACCCTAACCACCAAACAAAAATAGAAATTTCACGCATGCCCTCCACCCAAAAAAGAAAAACCTTACTGGGCCACTCCCCATTGGAGTGATCCCCTATGGCCATGCTAGCAAAATTTCTTACGGCACTGCCAATAACCAAAACCATATGCCAAATAAAGAGAGTCAGTTGAGTGCGCAACAATGCCAAATCATTGAGGGAACTTTCAAAGAACATCCCACTTTAATAATGGACGTTGACCGGGCTCTTATTCTGAATTTCAGCCCTCGGGCTCTTTGAGAGCGCAGCGCGGCGCTTCATCGTCTTTTGCACTCTGTCATGCATATGCACCTCTCTCTCGTCGCTGCTTTTGCCGCTGCGTTTGTCGTGCTCCTGCCATTTGCACTCATCACAACTCATGCTGCAGGTGAGCAGAGACTCTCTCTCCCACCTCTCTGGAGCTTCTCCGCTGACCTCTCCTTGCCCTCTTCTTCTCCCTCTTCTCTCAATTCCTACTCCCAGCTCGCCCGCTTCTCCCTCTTCGCTCCCATTCTCAGCTCTTCTGCCTTCGCCTCCGGCTCCAAAGGATTTTCCTTCGGATTCCTCAGCCTGTTTCAAACCGCCTCCTCACCCCCCTCCCACATCTCCCTCTCCATCTGCTTGGGCGTCCAGCATAGCAGCAGCAATGGCGGCAGCCCCTTCCTCGTTCCTGTCTGGACTCTCAATACGACAACCCTCATCCAGCAGCAAGGTAGATCGGTTGTCAGGCTGCAGGTGGAGGAGAAGAATCAGTTGTCTCTGGTAGATGGAGATGGAAGCGTGGTGTGGGCCCTGAGCAATGTGGATAGCATGGAAATGCAGAGCAATGGCAATGTGGTGATATATGACAGCAGGAATGGATCCATTTGGGAGAGCTTTGAGCACCCAAGTGACTGTCTCTTGCAAGGGCAGAAGCTGAAGTTGGGAATGGAGTTGACCAGCAGCAATAACATGTATAAGGCAGTAATGCAAGCAGGGGGGATCGTATTCTACCAAGTGTCAGCCAACCCTTTGCCCCTGGTGTATTGGATCTTTCCTGTCAACATGACTGTGGAAGATTACTTTGATGACATGGTGGGTGCATTTTCGCTAAACAAAGACGCGCCCGTGAACCTTACAGCGTCTCTAGCTCTCGATCATCCGAGCTGTGCAATATTGAATAACTCTCTAGCCTATTATCTGGTGGAGGGGGATCGTTATGTGATGCAAGATGCTTGTGCAAACACCAAAATCATTCCGATGAACACCACTGCAGATCTGTTGAGGCTGGACACAGATGGTCATATGAGAGATTACTATGTCCAGCAGCTACCAAATTCTAGCTATGAATTAACTTCTCCCGATTCAAATGACAAGCCGTGCTTCAGCCCCAACGTCTGCGGAGCCTATGGAATCTGCTCTTTGTCTAGTACCTTTGGTACTGCTGTGTCACATAGTTGCAGGTATGGCCTCTCTCTCCTGTTGTCGTTCTGTAAGTAAGGAGGGGGTATTATTTCACTTCCATTTACAAGAGAGATTTGAGAAGGGTGGGTTCGGACGCATGCACATTTGCCTCACGTTTTCGACGTTGGCCCGTCTGAACCCAAGCCATTCTTGACAAGTGTAAAAACAAATGATAACAAATATTTCAGTATCTCATACAAGCGATATCACTTCCGTCAAGAAGTTTTTAAACCAAGCCAGTACGTGTTACACATAGAATCTTCAAAGATGCTCTCAGCTCTCGGAGTTAGAGTTCCGGTGGATCTGCAACTCGTGCATGAGGACTACATCAAGTTCTTTGTAGCACCTGCTCTTTCGCTCCTCGATGGAGAGGGTTTCGTTGTTGAAGAGCGACACGAGGAGGACGGGCCAAGGGAGGAAGGAAGATTTCTCTCTCTCTCTCATGCAGAGGCTGTTCACCTCTTTCTCTCTCGTGCGAGTAGGCTGTTCGCCTCTCTCTCAATCCGTATATGCAGCAATCGCAAGCAAGAAGAAAGAGCGGGCAGGCATGACAGGCTACATAGAGAGAGGAGGAGAGCGATGGAGGCTAGGGGGTGAGGCGCTGCAGAACGCGTAGGGGTAGGGGGAGGGAGGTACAAAGGGGCCGCGTAAGGGGAGTCAAATATTCGGCGTTAATTAATAAGTTTTTTAAAGGTAGAGCGAGCAGGAGCCTTCAGTATGAGTTCAAAAACTTGTGATAACAAACAATTTAAAACACAAAAATATGTAGGTGCCATAGTGGAGCCTCAACACGAAGTCCCACGGGGTCTTTAATGAAGACCTGTTACGGGATCTACGGCCTCCAATTAGACTCGCAAAATGCGAGGTGAATTCAACCGTCCGATTTTTAAGTAGTGTGTTCGAGTTTACCTTAGTTTGTCTTAGTTTACTTTTGCCAGTGTAAGCTTACTTTATAGGTTTCAAAATGGGGTAGGGAGCCACTAAAAGCATGCATATGTGTGGTTAGTCCATTGTGTTGCCATCGTGCAGGTGTTGTTTTCGAATCCCGAGGACCTTGCCCTTGTGCACATTTTCCTGGTCGTCGATCCACCTCGAGATCTATGTGAATCGCTCCTAGCCGTAGATCCCAAGATGGGTCTTTATTAAAGACCCCGTGGGACTTAATGTTGAGGATAGTGGATACGTTTAATTAGTGGGTATCTTACCATATGCCCACTTTGTGATCAAATAGCAAAGGGTAATGCATTGCTAAATAGCTGGAAAGGGAGGGAGGGGATGTAGGGCCGGTCAAGTGGTTCTGTAAGGGAGGAACGTTGATGAGTGAACATGCGACTCTTTTGTTAAAAGGCAGGGCACTGTACACCTCGCAAGAAGCCTCTCGCGGTGGAGTGGCTTAGGGTGGGTTCAGATTGGATGTTGAGCTTATATGTGAAGCTATACCATGTTGAGAGAGAAGGAGAGAGCACAGAAATAGAACCCCAAAGTGTGTAGAATACACACATGAGATGATGTATATATAGAGGGGACCTGGGTGCCATATATAGAGAAGCCATATATTGAGTAGCTTCACATATAAGCTCAACATTGGAGAGGTGGAAGAGAAACACCTTTCCACCACTTCTAGGCGGAACACACAGAGAATCAGCTTTGCCGCCGCCCTAGCGTTCACACAAGACGGTAGTCACTTTGCTTGCATGGCACGGCTCCATTGGCTGGAGAAGAAGGCATGAGGATGGAAGTGCTCATGGGCGGGGGGCTGGTCGGAAGAAAAAGAGGGCAGGGTGGAAGAGAAGAAGGCAAACTCTTCCTTGACATGGCAGCCCAGTCAACACCTTCCACCGCCTTATGTGAACAAGGCAGCGAGCTGGGAAGATTTTGATTGGTCCGTAAGAAATTCTCAGCTCTTCCACCAGGTGATGTGAACCCAGCCTTAGCTCAAAGGACTTCATCTGAGTTGTGAGGTATTGAGCTGGATTTCAGGTTGGTACATTGTGATTTTAATACGATTTGCGATAAGTACATCTTCAGAGGAAATTTGTGAAGATTCCAAGTTATGAAAAAGGAGAATGGAGTGAGTATGCAAAGCATCTAAGGCTGCGTTCATACCACGCGGCGATAGAGGAGCATGTTGTTGCATGGCCTATTTTGATTGGCTACAAAAAATGGAAGAGTTTTCGGGTCCACCATTCTTGTGCCCCCCCCCCCCCCCCCCCCAAAAAAAAAAAAAGATGAGAAGCTCCTGTGGCAAACGCCTGAAGGTACCCATACGTAGAGTTGAAAGATATAGAAATTCATGCACATTTCTTAGCACCTTCGTTGGCTACAAAAAATGGAAAGAGTTTTCGGGTCCACTAAAACACACACCTCCCTCTCTAGGCTTGAAGATGTCCATATGTAGAGTTGAAAGCTGTAGAGATTAATGAGTAGTCTTTAGCACTGTCGATCTGTTACAGCTTTCCCTACCTATTGCTATCACATTCTCGGGCTTTGTGAACGAGAGGTCGGAAAGGCTAAGAGGGAAGCTTGTTTTTTTGCCATGCCGTCTGAACCCAGAAAGACAACCATTGATATATAGCACTCTAATTTATTTTACAAAAAACATGAAAATGGGGTTTGTAAAGTGATATTAAAAGACTCCCAATGATACATGCCACTTTGAGGAACCAATAATATTGTCACTATTGTCAGTAATTCTTAGAATTTTAGCAATTCCCTTTGTACTAATCTAGGAAATGATGGTACATGTCACACTATTTCCTTAATGATAGTTTCAAGTTTAGTGAACATGCTATGAGTGTTGTACTTCAATGGCCATGGTCAAAGCACTGTAAAAATAGAAGTATCATGGAGCAATGTAAGCTAATTTCCTATTCTATATCTTGTGCTATGTTTGCAATTCACCATTAAACAAAAAGGCACTTGCAATTAGCCATTAGACAAAAGGCACTTACAGTGTGCAAATTATCCTCATTCATAAGCATTATCCTCTTTCATAGGCAACTTATAATAGTCACTCTATGCTTTACTGCATAACAATGGCTTTTAAAAATGCATTCCAAGGAAGATGGTAGAGAAGAAACAATCACTGCCACATGTTACTCACCCGAAGGACTTTGCAATTTACAAAAAATAGCCTCCGATAGTCATCCTGATTCCTAGATAATCTAATTTCATATACTAATGAAGTTATGTGCCACCTTAAAATACAATCAAGACACATGCTCTAATACCAAGATACCAAGACAAGGGGGGTTCAAAGGGCTTATATGAAGCCATTACGCAAGGTAGATGTATATTGTTAGTTTAGGTGGAAGTTGTTGCAGTGTCATAAAGGATGTTTCTAATGTAAAACTGTGATAAGTTGGAGATCTACCGCATTTAGCCTACTGAGAGCATCTTGCACTTCATAAGCTTTACAAATGAACACGGGATATTGGGTGCTTTCTGTGCACCCATTGTGAAACAAATACTACATGTCTTTACATGGGCAGTTAGATCAAGGGACATGTTAGCTTCGTTATTAAGAGAGAGATGTCAGTAGTATTTCTCAAAAAACAAAAAATTATGTTCTATATTTTTTTGGTACTCTACATACCTTATTTTAAAGTTTGATCCCTCTCCTTCCCTTGGTAGATTTGCAACAATAGTGAGGCCAACCTTGGTAGCCAGGCTTTTACTACATCCTACTCACAAGAATTTTGGGACAAATTCTCACAATATTTCCCACATTGTGACTTACCTCAACATCATGAGCTTCTGTGAGGAAGGCGCCGCATGCCTAGCTAGGTATGATTGGGGGCATGGGACCGCCGGCCCGGTGGGGGGGGGCGGTGGTCCCCTGCCCCCAGTCATACCTAGCTAGGTATGTGGTGCCTCTCGAGCAGAAGCTCATGATGTTATGCATTGTATGGAAAACACTGAGAAAGACTCCGTTTTCCTACATGAGAAAATTTCTAAATCTTCTTGTGACTCTTGGGCATCCATGTTGTTGCAGGCCATCACGAAAAACAAATGTTCTAGGGTGTAGATAGAGGTGACCAAGACAAATGTGATCGTAGAGAGTAACTATAGCATGGCATCCACAACAACAAAGCTTAACGATAATGAATTATTCAACATTGAAGGAGAAGCATAAGTCCCCTTCAACTTTAGTTATTAATTTATTTAGTTATTTAGTTATTTTTCCATAAGCGCGCCTTGAATTATATTAGAGAGAGATAAAATTACACACATTTACAATTACAGTTTTCTGTAAATTATTGCAGGTGCCCTTCTGAGCAAGATAACAAGAATTTAAGCAATGCATTCTCCCTCATTGACATATCCAACCCCTCTCAAGGTTGCACAAGGAAAGTCAGTTTGGAATGTAAGCAAGTCTCATCTCAATCTCTTGCAGAGATCCGGAAAGTAGCTTACATGTCTATGCTGCCCTTATTTGAGCAGATGTGGGAATCTAACACTAAGTCACTTGAAGACTGCAAGGCTTCATGCTCTTCAAATTGTTCTTGCTCGGGAATCATCTATCACACCAAATCATCCTTCTGCTTGCCATTTGGTGATACCACACCTTTGTCCAATGTAAGCTTCCTCACTCTACCATCGGATGAGCATATTGCATTCGTAAAAATACAGCTGATTGAAGCAAAATCTACATCACATTCTACCATAGTTGCGATTGCGGTGGCTGTGCCGATTTTCGTCCTTATCATTGCAGCAGCAGCAATCTATTGGAAGTGGAAGAAAGACATGGATCCTGAGTTAAAATTGGCAGAAGAGGAGCTGCTGGGTGTTTTGCCAATGCTGCCCACAAGATATTCATACAGAGAGTTAACAAGAATCACCCAAGGTTTTAGTAAACATCTTGGTTCGGGAGGATTTGGGTCCGTGTACGAGGGTGTGCTGCCGGACAGAAGGAGGGTGGCAGTCAAGAATCTAGAGATGCTGTCACAAGGACAAAAGGAGTTTCTGGCTGAGATTGCTACGATTGGAGGCATAAGCCATGTCAATATTGTCAATCTCTATGGCTTTTGCTTAGAAAAGAAGCACAGGTTGCTTGTCTACGAGTACATGGAAAATGGGTCTTTGGATAAGTGGCTCTTTTGCAAAGAAGGGGAGCAAAGGCAGCAGGTGATGAGTTGGGAAACTCGCTACAACGTGGCTCTTGGAACAGCGAGAGGTCTGGCTTATCTGCATGAAGAGTGCCCAAAGCCAATCTTGCACTTTGATGTGAAGCCTCAGAACATACTACTGGATGGAAATCTTGATGCTAAACTGGCGGACTTTGGGCTTGCAAAGCTGGTGGCAAGGGACCAATCATCAGTAATGACAGCGGTAAGGGGGACACCAGGCTACATAGCACCGGAGTGGGTATCCCAATCGATAGTGAGCAAGAAATGCGATGTGTACAGCTTTGGGATGGTGGCTTTGGAGTTGGTAAGTGGGAGGAAAAATGTGGAGCTGGGGCTGATGGGGAGCGAGGACTGGTATTTTCCGAAATGGGCAGCAAAGAAGACCAGGGAAGGGAAAGCTGGTGAACTTATGGACAAAAGGTTAGGTAGAACTATGGAATTAGAAGGTGGCGTCCATGCTGAGAACGAAGCAGAAGATGGTGTTATGGAGCAAGTGCAAACAATGGTGAGGGTAGCTCTGTCATGCATACAGGAAGAACCGGAGATGAGGCCAAGCATGACAATGGTGTGTGGGATGTTGGAAGGCACCATTGCCCTTCCCAAAGAGATCCCAGCAGTTGCTACCACCGAAATCATACCTGCCAGCTACAAAGTTTCATCTGGCACCGTTGAAGTAGTCCAATACTCGGAAATCCAAGGGCGTTGATTGCTGCGTTTTCCTGTCAGTGATTGGCACTTGGGCGGTGGTTCTCATAATTATACTTGTTTATAATTTTTTTAGTTTGGCACACTGTATAGAGATACTTGAAGGGGCTAATTGCTAGCTCTATTGGTTCCGACTGCCTTAATTTGAGATGCACCTTTGTTTGAGTTTTAGTTGTGCCACCTACTACTACTGCTGCTGCTGCTGCTGCTGCTGGTTGCAATGTTACTAAAGGGTGAAGTGCAGTTTGTGGCTAGGTTAATAACATATGTGTGAAAAGGTGTTTCTCTATAGGGTCACCAAATGGTCCTCAACACCTGCAACACACGGTGAAGGATCACGAAAATAAGTGCTTCAAAATTAAGGAGGAGGATAGATAAAGAAGCTAAAGGGGTTCATGGTGAGCAAGAAGACCATAATGTGCAATTACTTTGATTGAAAGAGAGGGGAAAGAGTTTTGCCATGAGGTGTAAGGTGGAGTGGTAAATTATGGAGATGTGTAGGAAGGTAGAGTTTTGGATTTTAATAATTGTTACTCATATATTGTTGAGTTGTAGACCTAGGGGATTCACTAGTAGTACCAAGGAGACATTACTTGTGTGTACCAAAATTGCCTTATTTACCCCTATATACAAGACTCCCCTTTGTAAAATCTACCGTCTCTTCCTTAAAAAACCTCCCTATTGTACACTCTCATGATATCATATGGTAACCCTTATTGAATACCCCGGGGTTGTAGGCTGTGGAGATGTGGTTGAACATGGGGCTTTAGATTGTGTATTTGGCTTATTAAACTATTTCAAAGAGAGAATCATGGTCATTATTTTATTAAAGTTGGAATTTGTGAGCTAGAATCTATATACTAAGTTCATTTGATGGCATTGATCAAAGGTGGTACCAAAACATAGACCGTAGTGTCACTTTAAGAAAGCTCACACACCCCCTTTTTGTTTCACGAAATAACAATGGAGGTTCTCCTTCTCCTTTTCCATTTCTAGATAAGTTTTCAAGGAAACATTGCCTCTGAAACATTAAGCAGTGACATGTTGGCTAAGTTACTAAGATCTTTCAAATTAGTATACAAATCAAGATAATCTAACAAATTAGTCGCCCCCTCCTGCCCAAGTGGCGTTCTTTGCAAGCTGTCGGAGCATCCGAGCATGCACGATGCTTCTATGCCATCTCGTGTGACAAAAACTAAAGACACTCCATGTGCAACCTTTTGGAAAACATGTGAAATCTCACATATGACTGGCAAGAGCCTTAGAACTTTCGAAACAAGTGATGTTAAAAAGCATAAGAGCTTGCACATGAGTTATGCGTCACACAGGTACTTGAGAAGCTTCTAGTGGGACAGGTCTCTAAGAAAAGTGTCGACCATGTCGACAGGCAGTTGAAAGGTTCTAGCTTATTATGGTAATGATGTATGTAAACACATTCAAGACCATCCAAGCACTTTTTCCCACTCTAAGAGGTGTATATAAGCCCATCTTTCTAGGGAAAGCCTTATAGCACACTCAATAATACTACTTTCTATGTTGTGTACTCTAGAGTGTCGCTTTCATCTTCTTCATAATTCTTGCATCGTGTCTAGAACATTGTGTAGGGTTACGATGTAAGACCATGTTTTGTGAGTGATGGTGGACTATCTTGCATGATATATCACTCGCAAAACGTTTTAAACGTGAATAATAGCAGTATAATAGTACATTCATCCCTATTAGACGGTGACACATCAATGTTTTTTTTTCTTATTGTTCCTACTAATCAATCGATTGCATTATTGATCAATACCGTTATCGATCGATAGAGAAAAGTATAAAAAACCTAGATTTCCACCATTTAAGTGTCATTCACCTTCTATAATATGCAAGGTCAACCCAAGTAGTGAAAGATAGGAGCTTAACTCAAATAGAACATTAAAATGATTTTCTTTGAAAAAAATCTAGTATGTGGTTACTTAAATGTACCTTGAATATAGGAAGCTTCATTTTTTGACCTTTTGGCTTACACTATTCAAATTAGACGAGATTTAAAGTTTTCTATATCTCCATCTCTTGTGTTGATGCCATTGGCAAACCAATAGCTCTACTATTTTTGGTGTATATCTGTGTTGGCACATAAAGTGTCAGGATTTAGGCTTAACCAATAGAAATCTAATGTTGTCACGTGTACATCTACTAACCCATGTGCATGTGGACAAGCTAACTCCTATTTCTAGGGTTTAGGAAAACCTAGGAAGGGTTCTGACACCCTTGTAAGCATGTATGTAGGACGTGCATGTCCACTGACTTTAGAGTAGCTGCATACCGTCTGATTGCAATGAGCATAGCCAGTGTCTATTGCTTGCATGTAGCCACTAGGGAGTGTTCCCATACAATTGCATTAACCTAACCTAGGTATTTATCTGCATATGAAGCACCTCTTATAAGTGAATTATTAACTCATCAATAAGTGACATTTAGAAATCATGAGTTTTTAGCTACATGGCCCGATCCAACTTTAATTCCTTATACAAGTAACCCTAGGGGTCACTTCTCAAGCATAACCTTGTTCCCTTGGTACCAACACCCAATACTCGCAGTACCACCAACATCCATGGTGTTTTTGCATTAGATTTTCATGACCAGGAGACCATCAACGTTTTCAGTCATCGATAGCAGATTCGCATCACCATTAGTTTTTGGCACTGGCGCTTTCCTGAAGTTGTAGGTTTTAGCCATAGCCTCAACGTTTTAAAAAAATTCCCTTAGATATGCCACTGTTTTTTAGTAGATTAGTCCATAGCCTCGTCGCAATTGCAGATCCTATTCAACATCCCTAGGGTTTTTCATTTTGAGCCCTTACCCTTGCAGATCCAAGCACCTACAACAAGATGCCATCAACATCTCAGTATCCAGAGCCATTGTATCAACATTTGTGCATTTTAAAGAAAAAACCTCTCTAGAGATAGAGAGGGGGTTCCTTGGAGTGCGGTTTGGGACCCCATCTAGTGTTAGTTTTCTCTCTCTCTCTCTCTACCTTCATTCACAATATTACTCTCTCTTCTCTCTCTAATCTTTGCACATCTATCATGAAGTAAAAGGAACTCTCTCATTCAAAAAAGGAACCTTGAGTACTCATTGAGCACTCACTACAAGAGGTTGTGTGCTCTTGTGACGCTGTTAGCGACGGAAATACACTGGGTTTTTATAACCCTCGGCGTCGCTAAAACCGTCGCTAATAGCGTCGCTACGAGAGCGTCGCTATAACCGTCGCTATATGCGTCGCTATATAGAGACGCTCATAGCGACGGTCATAGCGACGGTTATAGCGACGTTTACACAGAAGTCTATAGCGACGCTACAGAGCCATAAATAGCGACGGTTATAGCGACGCTCGAGAGAATTTTTTTTTTGGTGACAGGACATTGAATGCCCTACCACCCATCAACCATATTGTACTTGATTCACTTTTTTAAAAAAGTGCAAGGGTAGATAATAGACCCAAAATAGTCACCCACAAGACGCATTGTTTACAAAATTGGCAAGCGTAAAATTGACAATTGTACACATCATAGGCAAAATGAATTGATTGGCAAATGTAATAATGACAATTGTACAACATCATAGGCATAAAGAATTGATTGGCAAAATGAACTGCGGTGACAAATGTAATAATATACATGGTTCAAAAATACGTATAAAATCCGTCTCATGATACATAAGCTATGAGAAACCCTAAACTAATGCTATCTAGCTACGGCTAAACTGACGTCGTCTAGTCAGACGTCTCATCGCGTCCAAGCGGCGTATCTGTCGGATTCTGCAAAAAAAGACAATAAGACAGCTTTCAGTAAGTATAAACATATAACGACATTTATTAAACAATACAAAAAATAGAAAAGAGTAAACCCTAATACTAACCATGCCGCCGCGAGAACTGAGAATGTCCATCAGGGCGTTTAAGCCCTTCCTGCCTGCGTACTCGCGCTCGTACGGTGTGGGATCACGTCCTGTCATCGACCACTGTCAAAACATACAAAGAATTCATTATGTTAGAATTAAAAAACTCATAAACCCTAAACTATCGAACATAAAGAGCAATGCAAAAACACTTACAAAATCGGCCTCAAATGATGCCCATCCACCGCTCCCCAAGTGGTGCGAGCTCCCTGCCTCTACTCGCGCTCTGGCTGCATCCTTTTGTTGCTTCCACTTGTCGGGATTCTCGCGCGCTGCTTTCTTCGCATTCTTCCAATCTTCTTTGGCCAGCCAATCTGGCCTGTTCCACCCATGCTTGATTTCTTTTTGCACTTCGGAACGCTTGTGTTTGCAGTATTCGCGCATTTGAATCTTCATCAGGTCTTCATTGAAGCGCTGATCCCGTGTTGGAACGGGAAACTCATCATGAAGTATGCTGATGACTCTGTTTTTTAAATCACTTGGTACTTCACTCCATTTGTTTAGTATGTAGTGTCTAAACAGCTGAGAGCAAAGACCATGCATGCGCGAGATCACCTTCTTGCCGTCATCATCCATGATGATGCCGCCGCTGAAGTCGACGGAGTAAGGCAAGCCCTCTGGCCGGTGACGCGTGAACCTGGGTGTCCCGGCAGGGGTCTCTAGCGGCGTGTCGATGGGGGTACGGACATCAGGTGTCTCCACCGGCGCCTGGGCCCCGAAGCGAGGAGTGTCGAGTGGGGTGGCCCCTGGCGGAGTAGGTAGAGATGTGTAGCTGCCAGGAACAGTCAGCCGTGCAAAACCTGGCGTAGATGGCGATGCTGTGGCTGGTGTGGGGGCGGGCAAAGAAGGGGAGGGTAAAGAGCCTCGTCGAACACGAGACAGTGTGGAGGCATCGGTGGCGGAATCCCCACAACAACCGCCACCGCCACCACTAGAGCGCCGGTGTCTAGACGAGTGTGAAGCTCGTCTCGTCGACGCCGAAGCTTCGGAGCGCGCCGAATGCTCCGAAATAGAGGGAGATGCGGATGGAGTAGGAACGCGCGATGATGCGCCAGAGTGATGACGCTCCACGTACCACTGTCTCTGCTGCGGAGACAAAGAAGAAAGAAACTCCTCATCATCCATACCTGCATTAAACACACGAATATTTAAACTTAATATTGAATGAATAGAGTAGACAATGACGCAAAGACCATTAAATACAATGACGTAATGACGCATATAAATACAATGACGCAATGAATTGAGTGATAGAAGAGGCAAGTTGAAAACTCAGAATTTTCAATCAAAAGATGTGAGCGCTAGTAGAAAAGAGCGTTATACACCATGGAAGGTACTTAGAGAGCCAGAGCTTTTACAACACGGAGAAAAATTGTTCAAATACAATATTTGTGGCTTTAAGAGATCTCTCTCTCATCCTCGCATAACTCAGCATAACTTCCTATATCTATATAGAGCTCTCCGTTTAAACACATATCCTTTGTTTCATTTTGTAGCTCCTCTGCATGCACCCCATATAGAGTAGTAGCATCTTGATGCTCGTCTGGCACCACCGCAGCGGCTTCTGATTGAGCATCTTCTCTGATCTCCTCCATTGATGCCGTTGTGATTGGCACATGGTAGCCTTCATACGTCCTTGCACTACGAGGGGCTACCTCTATGACGTACCACCAGTTTGATGTAGACTTTGTAGGATGAAATATTACCTGCCAGAGCCACATAACTTACATGAGAGCTTTCAAGCACATAACTTGTAAAAGGGGGATGTTAACTATTTACATACTTACTTGTTCACAATGCTCTGGTAGTACGAAAGTGTCTCTTAGGTCAGTCCATTTCTTAGTAGAATCCACCTCAAGAAAACCAGACTCTCCTCTACGCACCGTAGCGTTGCGACCCTCCATGATTATCTTGAACCATTGCACGTCGAACAAGTCGACAAAAAATCCTTTGTAATCGATCCTTAAAATCTCTTGCAGCGTGCCGAAGTAAGTGAGTTCCGCCACCACAGGATCTGCATCAGAGGAACGTCGTCGACTAGACTGTTCAAATTTTGCCATGATTCCACAATCTTGAGTAAAATGCTTTTTGTCGATTCGTTCCACCCTAAAATGTCGACCTTTACACCATGCTGCTGTGTATGACTTATACTACAACGAACAAAGATTATGAGTGGCCGTTCAAACGTTTAGAAATAAAGTCACTAGCTAGTCGTACATTGCAAACTTACCTTGGTCGCGCAACCCCGAGAGTACTCCCACTCTTCCTCAGTCACTTCGTCACCGCATTGTTGTGCGCTTTTCAATTGGTTGTGCAACCATCTTAAGCTCATGAAGGTTGGTAGGCTCTCCAGAACCGTCGGATAGTGCATCGGTGGTCGTCTTCCCCGTCTCCACTCGATTCGTGCCCTTTGTCGCTCTTGCTTTGCATCCTCATATTGTGAAATCCACTTTTGCATCACTGGATTGTGAAGCATGCAAAATCGATTGATTTTAGCCTCTAGATCTTCCGTCATCTTCTTCTCAACACCGAGATTGCACATGACAATCCCAAATATGCGCTCATCATCTATGGTTCGCCATAGCGTGTCCCGGGCTTTATCAAATCCGTCTAGCCACTCTCCAATGTACACTACGGACTCTGATACCAACCAACCTTCTGCCATGCTACCCTCCGGACGTGCCTTTTGACGCACATATCCCTTAAGCGTTTTCATGAAACGTTCTAAGAAGAACATCCATCTGGAATGAACTGTGCCAGCTATTCCCACCTCATCAACTATGTGAACAAGAAGATGCACCTGAATGGTTAGCATGGTAGTAGGAAAATGTTTCTCAAACATGCACACAAGCTCCGCAGCATTTAGTTTGGCGAATGGTATGGAGTCTACGTTGATCTCCTTTTGTGAGATCCATTGCACCAGCTTTGCAAGTTTGTAGATTGTGTTACGGATGTCGAGAGACAAACATCCCTCAATGGCAACCGGTAAAATAAACTGGAAAGTATGTGCAGCAATGATATTAAAGTCCACATTTTATGCAATGATATTAAAGTCCACTATGAACGTACCTGACACATTTTATGCCAATCGTGTGACTTCAAACCGGTAAGCTTTCCTTCTTTAGTAAAACACGTTCGTAGCGAGTGCATTACGCCAGTGGGGGTCCGCAAAGATCGAATGGTCTCTTTTACTTTGCGTTCTTGGGCTCCTGTGAAAATCCATGGTGCTTTAGGGAGTTTTATCGATCCATCAGACGCTGTTTGCGGCCAATATTGCTCCATACGATCCACATTTCTAAGGTCAACTCTGGCTCCCAAAGTATCTTTCTTACCGGTCAGATGGTCCCATAGTAGATTACCCACATTCTTGAATATGTGCATTGGATCGAGCAAGTGATTGATCATGAGTCGGGGCCAGTATGGTAACTCGTACCATAGAGATAGTCTCTTCATCCCTGGAGGCAATCCGTCATCGCACATCTCCTTCTGCTCTAACCATGCTTGTGCAGACATCCTTGGTGGCTCTCTTCCCAAAAAGCCGTCGCGTAACACATGATTCTCTGGAAGATACGCTTGATGACCTTCGTAGATTTGCTTCTTCAGTGAGGGCGCCCTACGTGCATTCATTCTAGGTCCACATGTGACACATGCTCTGTATCCGCTTGTTTGAAGCCCTGCATGAATACACATGATAATAGATCAACTATGGGAAAAAACAAGATTTACAGTGTCTGAGTGAGGAGTGTCAATAGATCACCTGAGCATTCTGTTAGCCCGGGATAGTCATGCATGGTCCACATTAGAATGCCTCTGATCAAAGCATTCCGTCGTCCTGTGTGTCGGCTCATATCCACCACCTCTATGCCAATCCACAATTGTTGTAGCTCTTCCAATAGTGGACGAAGATACACATCCATATTCCCCACTTTATATCGCCTTGGCACAATCAAGCTTAGCCATAGGTGCCCCTTCTTCGTAGTCAACCACGGGGGAATGTTGTAGTTGACGATGACAACGGGCCATACACTGTAAGATGTTGATCTTTGACCAAATGGATTTACGCCATCCATAGCCAGGCCTAAGCGCAAATTTTGAGCTTCCCTGGCAAAATCCGACCATGTTCCATCTATATGTTTCCAGGTTGCGCAATCTGTAGGAATTCGTAGCACACCATCCGAAGATTTATTCTCCTCATGCCATGATGCTAAGGCAGCCATGGACTTACATTCGAAGAAATGCTTGATGCGAGGAAGCAGAGGAAAATGTCGCAAAACCTTTTGTGGAATTTTTGTCCCGTGGAGATCTACTCGATATCTTTCGGAATCACATTTCGGACACTTCTCCATGTCTATGTATTCCCCTCTGAAAAGAATGCAGTCATTAGGACAAGCGTGGATAGAATTGTAATCCATCCCCAAGTTTCGCAAAATCTTTCTTGCTTCATCTCGGGAATTTGGCATCACATTGTCAGCTAGTAGTATGTGCTCTTTAAGCAATCTACACAACATAAAAATACGATACAGTCGTGTAAAAATCTATCAGATCATTATACATTTAGAGTTTTATTAAAGTAAACTAATTGTAATAGATCACCTGAAAAGCGCTGTGACGCTAGTGTCACTCCATCCAAACTTTGCCTGCATGTTGAGAAGAACCAGGAGTGCTTTCAATCTAAACATACGTGCTCCATTATACAATGGCGTATCGGCTTCACTTTTCATATCATCATAGATAAGCCTTTCTGAATCCATGATCGTCTCGATCATTTCATCAATCTCGGGCTCAAACATTGCCTCGTTGGGAATGTGCTCTGCATGATCATCCCCCGAGCTGTCAGAGGCTACATCTTGTGGCCTCACATATGCTGCTTGACCAAAGCGCCTACGAACACGTCTATTGGGTTGCAAGATTGCTGCTTGTTGGCCAGCGTCAGAGTCCGACGAGTTATAATTGGCAACAACTCGATCTATAATAGATGGATCAAACTCGCCAAATTCGCGAACGTGCTGCAAAGAAACATGTCTTGTCCGTCGCACAGCATGCTTGCATTGATTACAAGGACATAAGACCCTCGTTGAGAGATAGGTGTTTCGGTTGGACGGTCCCACATCCTCGTTTCACTACTCATAATGAGGATAAAAATCTTATAACCTGGACAACAAATTTAATATTCTATTGGCATTCTTCATCTTATCTCTCTCTCTCTCTCTCTCTCTCTCTCTCTCTCTCTCTCTCTCTCTCTCTCTCTCTCTCTTTACCTCACATTCTCTAGTCATGTCCAATCCCCCGCACACCTCGGTCTAGAGGTGCACGGAGATCAGAACCACCGGGTTATAATCTCGTCTTTATTGGTCAATACCTATATTTGTGGGTACAAGAAATCTACAGACCCACGTCTACATGATACTGCATGTAGTGGACAAAACCTCTTTGCCTCTTCTCTAGCTGTAGCACTTCACAGCATCTTAACATCTTTTCACAGTAGATCTTTTCAGTGTTCGTCTAACTCTAAACCCTAAACCGTAAGTAATTCTTGCGTGGACTCGATCTAACGTAAATAAGCGTAAATCTAAATAAACGTAAATCTAACTAAAAATAAACCTAAATCTAATTTAACGTAAGTCTACATCTAACCTAATCTTTAACGTCTTTTTGGATAGTTTCCTACGACGTTAAAACTCTCTTCTTCTTGTGTGTGTGTGTGTGTGTGTGTGTGTGGGTAAACCTAAATAAACCTAAGTTTAATCTAATATAACATAAATCTAAATCTAACGTAAATTATGTTATATTAAAAACAAAGAACTAAACTAACAGGGATTATAAGAACCTTAAAACTGATTTAACACATAATTTTTCACATAACTCGGCAAGAGTTGGCATTCTCATCACTAAAGATGTGAGAGTTAACTTCCGGCGGTGACGCTGCCTCATCTCCATCTACATCTGACGACAGCAATTGGCCCTTTAGACCGTTCTTGCTCTTGTTACTAACTTTGAAGTTGCTGTTGAATGACTAGAGATTGTCTAGATGGTCATTGTGTCGGAGATGTAGTGACTCTTGCCGCCCTGAAGATCCACCTTCTTCCCTATCTTCTGAAGACATTTCACCAGTACTTTTGGATCGACGGAGCCCACCATGAGTGAAGGCAGCAATACCCTATATTCCATTGAGGGCTTTCTTCACCCGCTTCATGTAGGCATCGCAGTCTATGGAGACCTAAATCTAATCTAATATAACGTAAATCTAAATCTAGCGTAAATAAACGTAAATCTAATTAAAAATAAACCTAAATCTAATCTAATTTAACTTAAATAAACCTAAATCTAATTTAACGTAAGTCTACATCTAACCTAATCTTTAACGTCTTTTAGGATAGTTTCCTACGACGTTATAACTCTCTTCTTCTTGTGTGTGTGCGTGTGTGTGGATGTGTGTGCCAATAAAAAGAGATAAATGGTATAACCTTTCTATCACCCATGCCAAGTATGATAGATTGGTTATGCCATTTCCCTCTTGAATAATAGGTCTTGAGTTCAACTCCTCGTCGGCTAGATCTTTAGGTCTTTTAATTTTAATTAGTTTCCTACGACGTTAAATTAGTTTCTCTCTCTTTCTCTCTCAATGTGTGTGCGTTTTTTTGTTTATGCATGTTTTCTCTCTCTTTTCCTCTCTCAATGTGTGCGTTTTTTGTTTATGCATGTTCTCTCTCTCTTTTCCTCTCTCAATGTGTGCGTTTTTTGTTTATGCATGCTCTCTCTCTCTTTTCCTCTCTCAATGTGTGTGTGCATTCTTTGTTTATATATGTGTGTGTGCGTTTTTGTTTATGTTTGTACTCTCTCTCTCTCTCTCTCTCTCTCTCTCTCTCTCTCTCTCTCTCTCTCAAAAACACTATGTGTGTGTGTGAGAGAGAGAGAGAGGGAGAGAGAAAGAGGGGAAGGGAACATGAGAGTGAGGAGAGGGAAGGAGCATACCTGGATCTCCTTCCTCTCCTCGTGTGTGTGTGTGTGTGTGTGTGGAGAAGAAAGAGAGAGAGAGAGAGAGAGAGAGAGAGAGGGAGAGCGTTACCTGCTCCTTGCTTGAGGGCGCCAAAAAACTCAGATCTGAGATCTGAGTTTTTGGGCGCTCTCTGTTATTTTTTAGCCCAGTTGGCGTCGCTATGAGCGTCGCAAATGTCTTTGTAAATTTGCGACGCTCATAGCGACGCCGGGAATTTTTTTTTGAGCGTCGCTGTGTGAGCGTCGCTAACATGAATAGCCTCTTGTAGTGACTCACCCTGAGCATTGACCATCAATCACCTCCACTGCGTATTACACATGAAAAGAGAAAGGCTCGCTTCATAAAAACTGCAAGGGTGCACTAGATACAACTAGACTATCTAACCATTCAAGGACATGGAAGACGAAACATAAGTACCATAGAGTAAAGAGGCTAGTGTGTGTAGGTCCCCATTTCCATGTTTTAGAGGATCAACAAAAGTGATCTCGTGTGTAGGGAGTAGTCACAACACCTTGCAAATATTGCATGTAGTGTTCCAAAAGAAAGACATATACATATTTCCCTTAAAGTGGACTGAGGCTTTCATGACATGTGGGATTTCACTCAGCATCATTAGGAATCCCATTTTTAGGGATGAATTAATGGCCACTGCAAAAAGGGTTTGTCTTACTTGACTACAAGAAAATGCACATATATGTAGTTAAGGGCACTGCAAAAACGATACCCAAGCAAATAGTGCTTGATTTTGTCCCATTGTTTGGTTGTACCTTAGTGTTGAATGGATGGACCAACTGCCAAAAAAATCCATTGATCAATGTGATAATATTATTTCTTGCGGGCTCATGTTCTTAATGGACCATTGTTTGGTTGTACCTTAGTGCTAAATGGATGGACCAACTGCCAAAAAAAATCCATTGATCAATATGATAATATTATTTCTTGAGGGCTCATGTTTTTGGAAGCCATTGAAAACTCTTAACAAAAGTGTATGAGTGTACCATCAACCACCTAGGAGGGGCCCAAAATGTGACAGCAATTGTGATTGAGAGTGCCTCCAACTATAAGTGTGCATGCCTAGCCATCTTGAGACTAAGTCTTACATTTATGCAATAGTTAATACTTAAGCCATTTATCACAAAGATATCCCTTTTTTAGAAAGATAAGGGACGAAACAACAATCTAGCAATGTGTAATCATTAATTATTCCAAAACATCACAAAAATGGAATCTACAGTGCGACATTATACAATGGTTATCAATCATCATTTGGTTGTAACCATCAAAGGATCCCTATAAGGATGTTTGACTCTCTCTCCCTTGTCCAAAGTGGCCCACCCAATGAAGTCCATGAAGGATTTGTCAAAGCCTCCTCAAGTGACATATCATTGGAAAGATATTCAAAATCAGGTTCTAAATTTACAATCTCCAACAAATTTAGAGTTGATTGGAGAAGCTATGCCTCTCCATTAAAAACAAAAATGTAGTAGAGGATTCCATTTATAAGAGAGAGTTGTCACATCAAGGAATTGAATATTATAAAATATGAGGACCATGATGGCATGCTATATATCAATAGAATTTGATGGCATGCTTCAATAAGGGTATACACATCCTCTAAATTTGTATAAACTCGTGGGTAATTTGTAGATTTGCACCTTGGCGTAACCCACCATTACGTCTTCTTCTACTCTTCACATGTAGACAATGTTGCAAGTTTAGTGAAGCAGGAAATGTGTTTGTGTTCAGATAGAGGGTAGCTTGGCCCCAAGCCTACTTAGATTCCATGCCATCCAAAGTGGAGCAAGATATAACTGCCATGGATGTCATTGTGAGTGACATTGTTAGCACACAAGAAAATTATTGTGTGCAACAATTTATGGATAATGTTCCAAATATGGGCCTTAAACTACTTAAGAGTGGGCCTTGACATCTTTTAAGCTCTTGATATATTGGAGGTTCTTTCCCCCCTCCACCAATTGCTCCAAGTATTTTTCATGAGAGCCTCCATTCGAGAAGCAAAATACTAATACATGCACACATGAGGGGTGTCCGAAAATCCCTACTAGTGAAATAATAGCTACATGTGTAATAGGTACAATTATGCCCTCATGCAATGCTACAAGCTCAACTCATTGCACCTAATCACTTTTCATAGTCTTTGCTATATGAAATTCACATACAAATCCATCTTCAAGGAGCTTGACTTTGGCCATGATAACGAAACTGCCCTCACCAACATTGGTAGCTAGTATGTACTCAATGCATGCGTGGTGAAAGATGCATAGAACATGAGATAAGAGTGCCCGTATTTGGTGTTGATGGGGTTGCTAGTGTTTTCACCATTGATGCTTAGGTCGCTACAGTAACAAGGGACTCATCATCAATTTATGGGTGCTTGATCTTCCTCTTCATGTACAGTAGGCATACAAATACCTCTATAAACCAACACTCCAATTTTGTGAGCTTGCTGGTCATGGCGTATGGTGTACCTAGCTACATGATATTTTCTCCAATCACACAATCATAAATCTAGTTTAAAATAATCAAGAGGGAGAAATATACAATTTCAATCATGTGGTGACAACAACTTACAAGCTGATGTGCAATACATTGTGATCATAAAACATTGCCACCAATCACACAATTAAACAAACTCATTTATGGTCAAACAATGTAAGCAAGTAAACTCAAATATAATCAAGCAAACTCAAAATGGTCAAACAATCAAGCAGAATCAAATGAAATCAAGAAATCTCAAATAGTTAAACAATAAAGAAAACTCAAGTGCAATGAAGCAAACTCAAATGGCCAAACAATGATACTGCATGCAATTTCATCCCATTGTAAGAACCTACGCCATCCCAAGATTGAATTAGCCCCATTGTAAGAGCAAGAGAGTAATTGTGGATTCAAACATTGGGAAATATTACATTGAAAGTGTCACTATGAGTAGCAACATTGCTTCTCTTTGTATGAAACAAGGCGAGTCAAGCTTCGAAGCGAGCTTTGGTGCGACACCTTTTTTTTTTCCCCATGACCATGAGAGATGCTTAGGATGGATCTATGGTGCTGCCATTGCCACCACATTCCGCTCAGTACCACCACCTACTTCCCACCATTTCCATGTGCCTCGTAGCAGTGGCAAAGGACAATTTGCCACTTATCCCTCCACCCCTACTTCTTGATCTAGCTATTAATAAATGTTCCTCTTTGCAACTCTCCCTCTTCTCCATCTTTTTCTCAAGCTACATTGCATCAATCTCTATTAGTTTCTCTCTTTCTACTCATTTCTTCGTTCTTCTCTTTTTGGCTTTAACACTCACTCTCTCTCTCTCTCTCTCTCTCTCTCTCTCTCTCTCTCTCTCTCTCACAGGAATTAACTAATTACATTGGAAATATATGTATTTCTATCTAAGGGATAAATCCCATAACAAAGTATATAGGCAAGCAATTACATATGCAAATGTTCAATAGAAAAGTCTTTGGCAACAATATTTTCTTGACATTTCCTCTAGTTTTTTTGGCCCCTTGTTTTGCTTGTCTCCTTGCTCATTCCCTTTTTTCCTGCTACCTTGTTTTTCTTGTCTCATTCCTCTCTTTTTTTTTGCCCCCTTGTTTTGCTTTTCTCCTTCCTCATTCCCACTTCACTTTGCCTTTGTTGTTGGTGGATGCCCCTTTCGGCCTCCACTTGTCCACCCTCTAGCTCTTTACAAAGGTGCGATTCCTCCTCATTAAAGAGTATATTGTGTGTGCACCACAATGAAATGACAGATTCCCCTTTACACGCCGATGTTGTAATCGTGGGTAGGTCTTTGTGCCTTGTTCTCTCACCTCATTTTGTGTGAATTTAATGAACTCATTTCCTCTTTCTTTACCTTCTCTCTCTCTCTCTCTCTCTCTCTCTCTCTCTCTCTCTCTCTCTCTCTCTCGGGTGTGCAATTAAGCAATTACATAGTAAATAGATCTATTTGTTTCTAACAAATAGATCCCATATGAAATTACATGGGCAAAAAAATGCTCAGCAAACAAATTCTTTGTAAAACCATGTCATCCTACTTTGCCTCTTACTATTTCCCCCCCTTGTTTTATGGTCTCCTTTATTCACTCCCTCTTTATATTTCCCTTTGGATTTGCCTTTGTCACTTGCTACTGGAGGCCACCATCAACATCCACTTCTCCACCTCCTCCTTCAACTTGTTGCAAAAGTGCATATCTCTTCATTGGTGGGTATGTTGTATGTGCACCACATAAAATGGTGGATGTTCATTCAAGCTACAACACTATAATTGAGGTAAGGTCTTTCGGCCTTGGTGCATCACCCTATTCTATGTGAAGTCAATGAGCTCTAGAATGTAGTTAATGAGAATAGAAAATTTACCACAAGGAAGAAACAAATAAAAGAGAGAGAAGGGATAAACAACTGAAAGGAGAAAGGAGGGAAGGATTTTAGGTGTACATGAATCAATGTGCTTCCGCTTTGCTATATAAACAAAGAAAATTGTATGTATAATATTTAGGTTGCAAGAAATTTATTTGATAGGTACGAGCCATAGCTAAATGAGTATCACAAAATATAACTGATAAAAACTACATCATTATGGATTCCCAAAAAATGGTATTATTCCCAATTTATCCACCCCCAATCCTAAAGCAACCTCTTTGCCTAGAGTACAATGCCAAGCTCTTGGTATCCAAGGTTGGATTGGTGAATGAACATGTTGTGGTTCATGTCCATACCAAAGACGCATAGATAGATGTAGTACATGTGCTTGCAAGCCACAAAAGGGAGGCCCTCTCCCATCCTCCTTTGAAAGTCTCGACAAGTGCATCTTGGGTTCTTTGCCACTGTCACACAATACCTCTATCCAAGAAGCATGGAGTCTTGTATCTCCACTAGAAAACTTCATGTTTGCCCTTCTTTATGAGTTGCACATGTAGAACGACCAATTCCAAACCAAGAGATTTGCCGATCCTTTTTGAGGCATCTTTGGACGCCCCTGGTTGATATTTCCTAGGATGTCTTTGTGTCTCTACTTCATATTCTCTATTTCCAAATACAATCTAGCTTGCTCAAGGGATTCAATCTCTTGCATTGTTAAGGACATATTGTGTGCCATAGGCCATTTCAAAGGCACCCTAGCGGGCCTCATGGAAAGATGTGGGCAAACGAGTGGCAAACATTCCAAACATGCCTTGCAAAACAAACCCCATGTGTTAGTGTTGCATCCTTCCTAGCTTTGTTGACCAAAGAAACATGGCACCGTAGTACCTTCCTTGCTTAAATTTAGTTTCTTCTTACACTTGCCGTTGCCAAGTTGTATCCCTTGATAAGTGAACCTTGAACCAGCCTTGCATCTTTTATGGCCCACATGTTGTCATTGAAATCTACTTTTATGGCATGTCTCTTTGAAATAGACTCCACACCATCACATGAAAACTCATTTTGTTGTTGTAGCTCAGTGCCAAATGAAAGTTTTCTAGCTTTCGTTTGACTAAAGGATATACTTCGCCCTATGAGAGCTATTTGGTTCTACTTTATATACATTTACCATATGTTCGTCCAAATTTGACATTGTCACATTATCTCCCATGAACTTGGGCATCCTTGGTATGGAGGTATTAAAAATGTTATTGTTGGACAATGCGACTACTTTGGGTGGGACTAGGAGTTTGTAGTTGACAAGATGCACCCCTATCTTTGAGTTTTATAACACTAGCACCATGCCCAATGTACTTACCTTCTACATAAGCCATGTGCTCTATCTGCTCAAGAAAAGTGTACCTCATGTTGTAGACTGTGGCATCATACAAAAATATTTGTTTGCTTGTAGCCATCACCTGCAAGCCAAGATGCATGTTGTGACTTTGATAGATCTATCCTTGGGGTTGACTCACTGCATGTTTCATCCACACTCTATAGAAGAAAATTCACAATGGTTACTCACTATGCGGGTAGACCATCTAAAACATCAAACGTCGCCTCTCATGCCACTGTGACCCTATTAATTTTTTTCTTCCAGTGTGAGATACATGGAATGTGAGATACTCAGCTAGTAGTCCATGCATGCTAAATTTCCATCAACCACCTTTCTTGTTGCACACCATGCTCGAATGAACATGTATTGTCTCAATGACTCTTCTACAGATAGAGCACATTGCCACATACAGCAGAGTTGCTTGTGTTCAATTAAACCTCTTAACGACATATTTTGCGGTGTGGATGTCCAAACTCTACTCCCAAAGAAAAAGGCATGACCTTTCTTGTCCTTTTATGACCTCATTGGTCCTCCACTAAACATTGTGTAGTGCATTCCAATTGGATTGGGCTTCATTTAATTTGCCATGAATTCCACAAAGTCTGCTACATGAAATACATTCTTCTTGATGACTTCAATCACTTGCTACCAAAAAAGCCCTTGTGTGATGGTGTCCTCCTCTTTCTTATTGCATGTTACATTGTCATCAGTCTTACATAATGCACCCTCCCCAAAAACATAACACAAAGCAATTTTAAAGAACAACCGCATGAACTGACAAATTCAACTATATGTTTGTGTACTTGTTCTTGTCTAGGATTTTACACATTGGTAGCCATGATTGTCCACACTTTCGCCTGTTTTGCACATGATCAAAGAAAACCCATGCTCTATTCAAATCTCTAGTAATCGAGTGCCACATATGATTGACTAAATCAAGCCTTGAACCTGGCCCAGTGGTGGTTGAAATCTTGAAAACAAAATATGTATCTTCATCTTGGTGTGACTGTCCAAGAAATTGAATGCCCTAATTGAAGGGAAATGTAAGATGACGCTTTAGATCTATAATCAAAGATTCTTCCCCACAAGCACATGACCCTCATGTTTTTTATAAAAGTGAATTCATATTATTTTCCCTTAAAGAAATTGAAAAATACCTTGATTTTTGCACCAAACAAAATCATTCCCAAAGAACCATGGAAAAATCCTACTTGTTTAAGTTCAATGCTTGCCTTTGTCTGGGGTAGTAAAACAGATTGAGAAAGATGCTTCACGATTTTCATCTAGATTCATCAAGGAACAATAGTAGTAGCAAGGGATGTCACTACCCCATTGACAAGTATTTGTACCTTCTCAATTTATCATTTTGATGGGAGCTTCATCTCATGGCCATGAACTCCCTGGTGTACCATTGCCCAAGTATAATGTAAGGATTGATTAAGGGAGATAATGATTAGATGCATTCATAATTAGGACATTAAGTTAATACACTAATCTAGTAACTGACATAATCAACACAAGTAAAAAATACCAAAAGTAAGTAGGTTGATAAGATTCAAGAGGTCCATGTTACAAGCTAAGCATTATGGACGTATATAGGCTCACAATGGAAGGTGGTATTAATGCTAGAAAGTGATTTCCATCACATGTGGAAAGGGTCAAACATCACGTGGCTATAGTGAATAGCATGTGATTATAAAGAAGCATATGTTTAGGGAAGTCTATGTAGTGGGATGCAAGCATGCACATAAGGGCACATGCTTAGTATGCTTGACTTTTAGGGGTTGATCACAAATTGAGTGTAAGCTAGAGGATTACCCCAACATATAGCATGTGTAAATTGGTATAATGTAGTAGACTTTACAAGTGCACAAATTGCACAAAACACGCACATGGTGACAATAAAAACATTTTAGAGATCACCTTCTAGCATTGGATTTTCACTAAGCTAACCTAAAACAGAAACTTTGCACCATGAATCACACATTGTATTGACCAGGCTATGCTAAGACTAACCCAACAAAAAATATATACTACATACCTATCTAGTCGAACAATTTGTGACTCTTGATGACTTGTACATACATTCAAAGCTACCTTCACATTAGGTGTTGCACATAGTTTTTGGAATTGTTATGTTTGTGTGGTGGTTAGTTTTGTCCACACATGTCCATCTAGTGCTTGTTGCATCCCATGCATAGATGATATTGTTGCATCGGTTTGGGGTGTGTAGTTCAAAACTACATTACCATGACATGAACACGGGATTTTGGTGACCCATTTGCAATTTGAGGATGCAATCAGTTTCTTATGGTTTGTTGATCTCCTATTTGGATCCGACGCTATGTTAATTACGCTTAAATATCTTTTTCCAAAGACTCTTGATCTAAAATTTCACTTCTTCAAGAAAATCACAAAGATAAACTTCCTCTATCTATACTAAAGGAGGATGTATGTGCTTGCTTCACTCTTTCTACAACAAAATATCCACATGATCTCAATGTAAACCTCCCTTCCAATTGAAATAGGGATAGTGGATATTTCCAATGTGTCCAAGAATGCCACCTTGGGGGTGCACTATGCAATCATGTTAATGTACAATGTGAGTTCAAAAGGAGGGGTTTTAAAATAAAAAACTTTAGGCAATTTAACAGAGATACATTAAAATAAGGGGTTCTTATATTCAATTTTGAAAAAATCTAACTAAGATACATTAAAATAAGGGGTTTTTATATTAAATTTTGGAAAAAATCATTTTAAAAGGAGTTATTTTATTAATTCAGACATGTTAAACGAGGGGATTTTTTTAATACCCCACGAACACACAGTATATAGGGGTGTACTAAATGGTGAACCCCCCGAGAATGCCACATACTGTTCGGACAAAGATGAA
Source organism: Adiantum capillus-veneris (assembly GCF_014529385.1). Classification (NCBI taxonomy): domain Eukaryota; kingdom Viridiplantae; phylum Streptophyta; class Polypodiopsida; order Polypodiales; family Pteridaceae; genus Adiantum; species Adiantum capillus-veneris. The sequence continues at coordinate 121,216,149 of NC_140933.1, forward strand.
TTTAAAACATACAAAGGAGAGTTCCTCCTTATTCTTGCATTGTGAAAATGAACCATGATTGAATCTCCCACATCATTGCAAGGGATAGCACATACGCAACATGTTGAGCTACAATTGATGTCAATTTCATTTAGTACAAGCAATGGTCTATGTGAAGAAAATTGACAAGGAGAAGCTAGACCAATGCCCCCAACGTGGATGAGAAACTGGTGAGATGCCATTATCTTTTAAGAGAAAACGTTGTGCAAGCTAAGAGAGCAATGGGACCAAAAACAACATAGATTAATGGAGACCCACTAGGAGAGAGAAAGAGGGATGGAGAGAGAGAGAGAGAGAGAGAGAGAGAGAGAGAGAGAGAGAGAGAGAGAGAGAGAGAGAGAGAGAGAGAGACCTAAAACAAAAACTTTGCACCATGAATCACACATTGTATTGACCAGGCTATGCTAAGATTAACCAAAAGAAAAATATATACTACATACCTATCTAGGTCGAACAATTTGTGACTCTTGATGACTTGAGATGGCTGCATGACTTCTACATACATTCAAAGCTACCTTCACAATAGGTGTTGCACATAGTTTTTGGAATTGTTATGTTTGTGTGGGGTGGTTAGTTTTGTCCACACATGTCCATCTAGCACTTGCTCCATCCCATGCATCGATGATATTGTTGCATCGGTTTGGGGTGGTCGTTCAAAAACTACATTACCATCACATGAACACGTATTTTAGTGACCCATTTGCAATTTGAAGTTGCAATCAATTTCCTATAATTTGTTGATCTCTTATTTGGATCCAACGCTGTGTTGATGATGCTTAAATATCTTTTTCCAGAGACTCTTGATCTAAAATTTCACTTCTTCAAGAAAATCACAAAGATCAACTTCCTCTATCTATACTAAAGGAGGATGTATGTGCTTGCTTCACTCTTCCTACGACAAAATATCCATATGATCTCAATGTAAACCTCCCTTCCAATTCAAATAGTGATAGTGGATATTTCCAATGTGTCCAAGAATGCCACCTCCGGGGTGCACTATGTAATCATGTTAATGTACAACGTGAGTTCAAAAGGAGGGGTTTTAAAATGCAAAACTTTAGGGAATTTAATAGAGATACATTAAAATACGGGGTTCTTATATTCAATTTTGAAAAAATCTAACTAAGGTACATAAAAATAAGGGGGTTTCATATTCAATTTAAGGAAATGTAATAGAGATACATTAAAATAAGGGGTTTTTATATTAAATTTTGGAAAAAATATTTTTAAAAGGAGTCATTTTATTGATTTAGATATGTTAAAAGAGGGGGTTTTTTAATACCCCACAAACACATAGTATATAGGGGTGTACTAAATGGTGAAACCCCCGAGAGTGCCACATACTCTTCGGACAAAGGTGAATTTAAAACATACAAAGGAGAGTTCCTCGTTATTCCTACATTGTGAAAATGAACCATGATTGAATCTCCCACATCATTGCAAGGGATAGCACATACGCAAAATGTTGAGTTACAATTGATGTCAATTTCATTTAGTACAAGCAATGGTCTATGTGAAGAAAATTGACGAGGAAAAGCTAGATCAATGCCCCGAACGTGGATGAGAAATTGTTGGAGATGTCATTATATTTTGAGAGAAAACACCGTGCAAGCTAAGAGAGCACTGGAACCATAAACAACATAGATTAATGGAGACTCACTAGGAGAGAGAAAGAGGGACGAAGAGAGAGAGAGAGAGAGAGAGAGAGAGAGAGAGAGAGAGAGAGAGAGAGAGAGAGAGAGAGAGATGGAGGAGAGAGGGGGCGAGGAGAGAGATAAGAAGAGGGAGAGAGGAAGAAGATACAAAGCTATAGAAACGGCTAGATATTAGTAAGGGGAACGGAGAGGAGGGAGGGAAGGATGAAAAAAATACAATAATGAGCCTACTTATTAGGTCATTCAAGTTTTTGCAACCATTCAACAAGCTATAATTATAAAATGCATGCTTTGAAATTTGTGCATGAAGTGACAAAATAGGGAGAAGAGAGATAGAGTCACACAAAAGGGGAGAAAGAAAGAAGAAATGATAGAGAGGAAGGGGGGGGGGGGGGGGGGGGGGGGGGGGGGGGGGGGGGCATGGGAAGAGGAGGAAGGGGGTGCGCACGCACACACACACACACACACACACACACACACACACACACACACATTCTAAAGCTTGCTTTAGGGATAGTACTGAAGGTTGATTTTTTTAAAGTAAGAGAGAGTAAAGGAGGAGAAGGGGAGGAGGGGAGAAAGAGGGGTATATTGAATATATTTAGAATCTATTTTTTGGATCACTCCAATGCACTAGTGCTAATGCTAGTGCATTATTTTGCTCAAGGTGCTCGCTACTGCTGCTGCCCCCCCCGTTGCACCATCGCTGATCCCCCCCCCCCCCCCACTGCCCTTGCGCTACCTCCACTCCCGCCTACCCCAGCGCGCTGCCCCCCCATTCCCGTCGCTCCTGTGCGCTGCCCCACAGCCACCCGCTGCCCCGCGGGCCGCCTACTGCCTACCTGTGCGTTGCCATACTCCCCCCCCCCCCCTCTTTTTTTTCTTGCGTTTTGGCTCGTGTAGCTTTTGTCCTTTTGGGCAAGTGCTCGGCGCTTGTCTGCAGACCTTCTCCACCGCTCGTTCGTTTCGCCACAGTAGTAGACACAGATGGAGGCTCCAGCTCCGCCCCAGAGGGACTCGTCCGAAGCCCTCTCGCTTGACCCCGCTGAGCCCACCATCCGACTTGCTCTTTTTCCGACAGAGCAAGCAAGCCTTGCCGCAGAGGTAGAGCGATTGCACGCGACTTTTGTCATCTGCAAGATTCTAGGCACCCGACCTAGCAGAGGAGAGCTGCGTGACATTCTCAAGGACCACCTTCTCGCAGAGGTGGGCAAGATGCTGGACGTATAGATACTCAAACGAGGCTACTACCAGATCGAGTTTAAGACCACCGAGATGGCGTCCAAGGTCATCGCCATGAGTGCACTGACCATCCGACAGCACGTGCCTACTTTCGATAGTGGAGACATTGTTTCAACCCTGTTTCAGATGTTCTAGTAGAGGAGGCAGACATCCCCATCTCAGTCTGCTTTCCAGGTTTGCGGAGGGAGTACTAACCACTTCTATCCAGGATCAGCTCAGCCATTGGGATTGTCCTGTAGACACCTCGTACAGCAGCATCAGTAGCTGCCAAGGCGGCTGGCATTCCCTCAGTTCGAGTTTTGGTTAGAGACACTCACACGCTCGCGAAGGTTATTCTTTTGCCTCGAGTGAGTGGGGGTTGGTTTAGACAGAGTGTGGTGTATTCGGGCCTCCTAAACTAGTGCTTCATTTGTCGACAGATGGGCCAAACAGCGAAGGCCTGTCCACGGAGGAGGCCTCGACCTACACCACAGCCTCAGCCCCAGCCTACCAGGACGGGCCCGCAGCCACATACAGAGATAGAGCGCACACATGCAGAGCCACCCTCCGAGCCTGGGGCTCCAATGGAGGAGGGATGGCAGCAGACCCGTGGTAGACAACGACAGGGGCCACAGTGTCAGCCTGGCACTCAGAGTGGCCCTCAGGCGCCTACTCAGCAGCAGTGGGTTCCCACGGGGAACCGCTTTGGTCCTCTTGAGCAGGAGGAGGTCCTTGCTCTTGCCCCCACCCCAGCTTCACCCTCGAAAGCCTCTCCCCCCCCCAGAGTTTCCCCCCTCTTCCTCATCCTCCCCCCCGCCTTCTGCTCCCGCCGCCTCTTCACCTCGCCCGTCTACCTCTGTCGCCCCCTCCCGCCCCTCTTCTCCACCACTTCCCCCAACTCCTTCTCCCCCCCCTCCTACTCCAGTTCCGCAATCGACCCAGGGGGCAGGGCCTTCTCCGGTAGCTAGGAGATCTCTTGGCAGCGCCTTTGCCAGGAGTCGCCTAGCAAGAGAGGGTGAGCCTTTCTTACGGCCCCCTCTTCAGCTACAGACATCTTCCCTTGCAGCTATCCCTTGTGGTCTGATGAGCATTGACATTCGGCACCGCTGAGACTTCTTCGACTACGGCTTCACTCGTTTTCTCGGCAATCCCTCATTGCAGTCACGCCTATCTAGAGGATGGTCGGATGCGGATTACTCCCCATCCAAGCCAGCCTCGAAGATAGCCCATCTAGCTGCTGCGGCAGCATCTATTTTCTCTCGCTCCCCATGAGGATTGTCTCATGGAACGTGTAGGGACTAGGTGGGCCCCAGTTTCAGCGTCAACGGGGCCGATTGCATCAGGAGCTTCAGCGTTGCCTTGTGGGAGGAGAGATTGATCTTCTTATGCTTCAGGAGCACCATCTGTGTGAGAGCCGCATTCGGAGATGTGGTCAGCTTTTGCGTGGACGATATGATACTTTTTGGTCAGCTGCTTTTGGACCTAGAGGCATCCAAGGTGGGCTATGTATGACTATTGCGGACTCATTGCAGCAGGCCATTGTGGGCAGAGGGATTATTGTGCCAGGTAGGGCTCAGTGGATTAATATGAAGGTTCAGGGTGGCCTAGTGGGTTTCCTGAATATCTATGCACCCTATACGGTGAGTGCTCGTGCAGAGTTTTGGTCCCAGATTGTTGAGTCTCCAATGCAGGCAGATCATTGGTGCATAGGAGGGGACTTCAACATGTTGGAGGACCTTTCTGACAGGATTGGTGGTAGCCATGCTACTATGCATGGAGTCGAGTTGGCAGCTTGGGAGAGGTTTTGTATGACTCTGAGGGTCTTGGATACATGGCAACACTCTGGTTTTGTGAGGCCCCCAGACAGTCTTGCCTTCTCTCGATCGGATTGCAGAGTGGGAGGAGTGAATCTATCGCCGATAGATCGATTCTACACTAGTGACCACTTCAGTGACTTGGGAGGGTCAGTGGGCATCCTGGCAGGGACCTCCTTCTCGGACCATGTACCAGTGATCCTCACAGTGGCAGACAGACAGAGGAGTGGGAGCACGATGCTTCACATCCCAGAGAGGGTCTTGTTGGACTCAGCACTCAGAGAGAGGGTAGAGGATCTCTGGACAGAGGGCATGGACAAGCAGAATTCTCCTGCTGACAGAGTGGCCTCAGGCCTAGCTCAGATTAACCATTTTTTTCTTCAAGAGTCTCTGGCTTGACGGGCTGCAGTGAGAGAGGCAGAGCAACATCTCAAATGGGGCATTGATTCATTACAGAGGATGCAGGAGCAGCATCTAGACAGTCCTTGGTTGGAGGAGCAGTTATAGCAGGCTCGAGAGGAGCTTGCTAGCACAGAGGAGAGGCGACATGAGTTTGCTTTCCACCAACAAGAATCTCAGTAGACTCAGGTGGGTGATAGAGTGACTGGTGCTTTCTTTGAGACAGTGGGACCTCCTCACTCGCATGCCAAGGTCAGTCAGTTGAGGAGGCTCAATGGGTCAGTTGCTTGTGAGCCCAAGGATATGCGTGCAATTGCTACTGACTTCTACCGTGAGTTACTATCTGCAGAGCCCCAGTCAGTGCGGCAGGATGCATGTAGGGAGTAGGTTTGGGCACAGATGCCTTGTATTGTGACTAAGGAGATGCGCAAAGGCTAGAGATGCCGCTTCATCTTGAGGAGCTACACACGGCTCTTAGGGCCCTCCCCCGCGGTAGCTATCCAGGTGAGGATGGGTTGACTCCCAGCTTTTTCTTGGAGTACTGGGACCTGCTTGGCCCAGATCTCTGCACATAGGATTGATGCCTGCCAGCATGAGTGAGGGCCTAATCTACCTCATTCCCAAGGAGGGTGGCTCCTTGGATGAGATTCGACAGTGGCGCCCCATCACCATCCTCAACTCAGCCTACAAAATTCTTGCCAAGACTCTGAGTTAGAGGATTCAGCCACTTTTAGAGAGCCTTATACATGGGACTTAGACAGGTTTTGTCAAGGAATGCAGTATCCTTGACAACATCTTTACTTTTTGGGAGGCTTCTGCCCTGGCACGGCTCCGTGGTGAGGACCTTGTGATTCGTTTTCTCGATTTTGAGAAGGCATACGATAGACTGACTGGGACTTTCTAGAGGGCACTCTATGCAGGATGGGCTTCTCAGATGCTTGGATCAGAGGGGTGTCAACCTTGTACAGACAGGCTCACAGTCAGGTACTTTTGGCAGGAGGTAGAGGTGATCACTTCATGCTTACACGCTCGGTCAGACAGGGCTGTCCTCTTGCCCCCTTCCTCTTTCTGTTCTATGCGGAGGCAATGAGAAGGTTTTTGGTGTCACAGTAGGTTGGTCTACGGGGCTTAGCACTCCCTATTCGGAGAGATGAGCTACTGGACACTGAGTTTGCCGATGACAACCTTATACTTAGATGGCCAAGAGGCCAACCTTCACAGATGTGAGCAGGCTTTGGAGACCTTCTGTTGTGCATCTGGCACACTGATCAACTAGAGAAAGACAGTGGCTTTCTCGGTTGGTAGTGCTCCTGTTCCAGATTGGCTGCCAGGAGAGGGTTTCAGGTGGATTCCCCCCGGGACTGCAGTTCAGTACTTGGGTTGTCAGGTTGGTTTGGACTTGTCTCCCGAGCAACAGATTTCTCCCCTTCTCCAGTCTATCAGGAGAAAGTTGTTACATTGCAGCTCAGCACGACTTTCTCTAGCTGGCAGAGTAGTAGTTGCCAACCAGGTGTTGTTGGCGACTATGTGGTGCATCACTTCCTGCTGGATCTTCTCGAGTTCTTGTATCACCCAGGTAGAGAGGCTGATCAGGAAATTCCTTTGGTCAGGACGTGACACTCAGATAGCCCAAGCCAAGGTGGCTTGGCAGGTCATCACGCTTCCTTGTTCTCAGGGAGGGCTTGGGATCATTGATCCAACACACTAGAGCAGAGCCCTTCTTCAGAAGTTCATCGTCAGAGGACTTCTTCCAGGTGAGGAGCCCTGGAAGGAGTTCTTGCTACAACGGCTTCGTGCCAGGGTGCCTCAGTCAGGAGGCCCCTGGCAACCTTCAACCAGATGGATCTTTACAGAGATGCGCAGAGTTGGTTTGAGCAGGAAACTGGAGGACTGCTTCGCTGTGAGTTTGCTTCGATCTTGGGAGCTCTTACGACGTGGCCTAGAGCAGAGATAGCCAATGTGTACGGAGGAGCGCCTACGGCAGCCCCTCGTCCTCATGTTTCTTGGGGTCCCATGGCAGTAGGTCCAACGTGCTCTCTAGGTGACTAGCTAGAGTTCACAGGTTTGTCAGAGGAGGTGCAGGGGCTCCAGCTCTACAGGGCATGAGAGGGGTGCAGAGCATTTGTGAGGACATCTCAGAGTCAGTTCCAGTTGAGCGGCTCACACCTCTCGAGCCAGTAGCACCCCAGTGGATGGGAGCCTTCACACGACAGGAGGTTCTCATCTCAGTCAGGGCCTGCTTAGAGACTATCCCAGCCCTGTTCTTCGAGCTTCAGGGTGGGGGACGACTACAACGAGTTTCAATAGAGGCCCCGCAAGTAGCAGAGTGCTGTTTTCAGAGGATCAGAGTAGTGGGCATCTGTGGGAGGACTTGCGTCATAGACCCTGACCCAGCAGCTCTTGAGACTGGACAGTGGAGGCTGTGGGCTTGGAAGTGTTGTCCACTGGCATGAGTACAATGGGATCCTGATGAGTGGCTATGGAGGGACCCCTTCTCTTATACAGGCCATCAAGGAGTCCCGTTCTTTCAGTACACTGTTCGACTGGGATGTCATATACTAGTAGCCCAGAGAGAGGCCCGCCCCGCTGCAGCACGTCATTGGCAGGAGGAGGGTCTCAAAGTCGAGTTCTTGGCAACCTTTTGGGAGAGGTTGTGGGACTCCAAACAGCCAAGGTGAGTCACCTTGTTTCAGTGGCTGGTCGCACACAGAGATACAACAATAGGGACCTGGCTAGTGCATAGTGGTCTCTCGGCTGCAGGTGCCGCTTGTGACCATTTGGTGGAGAGTCAATGTCACTGTCTTTGGGGCTGTTCCTCGGCCTAGCAGATATGGCTACGAGTTCTTTGGCTAATGCCTGCTCTCTCCATGGCTCGACAGTAGACTTGGGGGGCAGCGGCTTGGTGCACCCTCACGGACCCGGCACTTTAGTTTGAGCTATCTTCCACCAGCAGGATGATAGTGATGCAAGAGGGTGACCTCCACTCCAGCCTGCTACAGAGCTTACTCCACAGGAGTGGTGCAGTGAGAGAGAGGAGTGTTGGGAGCTCATCAGTGGCCTGACACTTTGGTTCATCTGGCGGGCCCATTGTTTCCGCATCTTTGAGGCTCGCTCTGTGCCACTAGTAGAGACTGTTCGTGACTTTTGGCTAGAGTTGATCCATACTCTCAGAGGATAGCTTGAGGGACTATAGGGCAGCTCCGACCGCATGCGGGAGCGCCGCAAGGCTTTCTTTTCACTCTGGAACCCTGGGCCTTTCTACACCATAGTCTAGGGTGTGCTTAGACGGCACTACCATCCACCTGTGTGGCTCTTCCCTCCTCCCATCTCTTGATTTAGCCTCATTGTATATATGCTGTTTTTTCATTGGGAGAGTCTCCCCGGCATGTTTGTTGTAGCCCTCTCTTGCACAGGTGGTTGTAGCCTTATGAGCAGTTTTCATTAACTAATAAAAGGATATTTTTCTCGAAAAAAAAATAATGCTAGTGCATTGTTAGTGATCCATTTTATTTTACTCTCTTAAGGTTTACGAGTTTTCAAATTTTTTCTAAAAGAAGCTTGTTAATCACTTGAAAATTGAATGGCTAGAAATCCTCCTCTCTATACGTGCAAAGTTCTACTGCTCAATTTTTTGCTTCTCCTCCATGCCCCTCCTCCACCTCCTTGCTCACCACAACTCCTCACCTCCTCTCTCTCTCTCTCTCTCTCTCTCTCTCTCACACACACACACACACACACACACACACACACACACACACACACACACACACACACACACACACACACACACACACACACACACACACACACACACACACACACACACATGCTACTGTTATTACAAGGATTAAACTCCTTCGGCAAATGGGAGTGGCTTGTTGCCACGGACTCGGTGTAGTTAATTGGGGATTGGTCTAAATACCTTATATTAACCTAGGAAATTTCTTGTTATAAAGAGGTTTGTATTTACGAGGTGAATAATAAAATATTTGTGGGTGTACCTAACACCTAGTGAGTTAAGGAAGATACTGGGTTTTAGGCAAGCTGGCCTGGTTCTGTATAATGTGTCCTCACATGCTCTACAACGCATCTCTCTCTCTCTCTCTCTCTCTCTCTCTCTCTCTCTCTCTCTACAAGGCAGTGATGTTGATTCTTTCCCCTCTTGAAGAAGGACCCACCTTGCCTTCTTAAAGACGAAGCCACCTTGCTGCTGATGTTTAAAAATGACATGCCATATGGGGTGGCCTCTACACCACACATAGCCTAAATTCCCCAAGCATCATCTCAAGGAAGGGGGTTATCCTATAACTGTATAGGGCCCCACCTAGCATAAGTGCGGCTAGGACGCAGACATAGATGACCTAGGTTGGTAGGAATGAGATGCCATCTAGGTAATATACATAGAATATGATATAGCAATGTCCGGGTATAAAAAAGAATCCTAGTCAATAGTGAAGAGTGTGTGGACAAGAGAGGTATATGACAAGGATCAGAATGGAGCATGACTGACTGGTGATGGCGCACTTGATGAAGCACAAGCAGAGTGATATGCAAGGGGAGAATCACCCCACGAATATGGGGAGAACAAGCTAAGGAGAAGAGAGAATGTACTCAAAGATCATGATAGAATAATACACTTTTATTGATGATGATGATACTTACAAATGGTGGTCTTGGCTGTTACCAACCTTTCTCCTGACATTGGGGGTACATGATGGAATGAGAGCACCACATGGTGCATGGCAAACTTTGGAGTTAGCGGTGTTATCACATTAGCGGGAGGTTAGTTGAGGGAAACACCAAGATGATGCAGCCACTAGCAACATCGATCACTACCATTAAGAGTTTCCTAGGGTAGTATGGTGTCGGTGCACTCAATCCTAGTGTAGTTATGCTGCCTTGCGGGGTGATAATGAGTGCCTTGTGAGCATGGGGTGGCCATGATTAAATAACCATCGTGTGGGTGGAGATTGGTGGTGGTGGTGGTGTTGCCAATGCTAAAACGTCCATGTTTGCAACAGAAACATGACACAATAAGCTCCCTAGCTTGTGAGGTGCATTATGGGCTTAGTGGTGTATGGAATGTAGAGTGCATCGAGCCTGGGTGGTGCCTCCAATGTGTTATCCATTTTGTACTTAGTGGAGGCCTCTTTATATAGGCCTGTAAGGTGGTTTTTACCTAATGGTCCTTGCAAATACCCACTGGTCACTGTAGAGGGTCTAGATGCCTTTCTAGTGAGAGAGCTAAAGAGGGAGAGAAGATAGAGATAGAGAGAAGGGAGGTAAGAGTGGGGATGGGGAGTGTTTTCACAATTCACTAGTCGCTAGCTACGTTATTAGAGAAGAGTGGAGATCGGGGCATTTACGATGGGTGTTGTTGGTGGGGGGAAAGTCGTAGAAGAGGGATGGAGTATGCTGCTGCCATCGTTGGTGTTTTGCCCATGCCGAGATGCCACACATTTGTCATTTTCGGGGCTGGCCGGGGCATGCCTTCGGAATCAATCTTCAATTTCTTGTTGCCTTCGCTTGATTTTGATGTGTTTGTTGAAGCTTGTCATCCGTTTTTTTTGTTTTCTTTTGGGTTTCCCTCCGTCTTGTGTGTGTGTATGGCGTGTGTGTTCTTGTTTGAATGTGTGCGTGCATGTTGTGTGCATTGTCTGTATGTATTTGTGAGTGTATATGTGCTCATGAGTGTGTGTGTGTGTGTGTGTGTAAGAGAGAGAGAGAGAGAGAGAGAGAGAGAGAGAGAGAGAGAGAGAGAGAGAGAGAGAGAGAGAGAGAGAGAGAGAGAGAGAAATTATGATGAGTGTGTGTGTGCGTGTGAGTGTGAGTGTTTGTGGGTGTGTGTGTATGGTAATTGAGAGAGAGAGAGATGTGTGGAAGTGTGTGTGTGTGTGTGTGTGTGTGTGTAAAAGTAAGTGTGTGTTTAAGGTAAGAGAGAGAGAGAGACAGATCTCCTACACAGAGAACAAGAGATAGAGAGAGGATTGTGAGAGTCAGAGATGGGGAGAGAGTGGCCGACTGAGGGAGTGGGGTGTGTGTGTAAATAATGAGAGAGAGAACAACTTTTTTGATGCTACCGATAGGAAGAGAGAGAGAGAGAGAGAGAGAGAGAGAGAGAGAGAGAGAGAGAGAGAGAGAGAGAGAGAGATTTTTTGATATGCTGAAAACCAGAGAGAAAGAAAGTGGGGGGCGGGGGGGGCGGGGGGGGGGGGGGAACAAGGGAGAGAGAGAGAGAGAGAGTGGGATGGTGTGAGAGATGGGGAGAGAGTGGCTGAGTGTGTGTGTGTGTGTGTATGGGTAGGGGAACGAGAGAGAGAAATAAAATGCCTTCCACCCTCTTGGGCTGTCCACACAAGAAGAGAGGGAGAGAGAGAGAGAGAGAGAGAGATTCAACAAGAGGGGTTTGGTAGAGCCAAGCAAAAAAGAGAGAGAGCTTGTCCTCTCTCGATAATGGAGGAGAGATAGACAGAGTGGCGGCCCCCTTGATGGTGCTGGGAAAAGGAGGGGAGGGGGTGGGGTGGCGGCAGCCTGCAACACGAGGGGGGGAAAAATGTTTTTTTTGTTTATATAAGGCTCCCCTCTTGGGGTTTGTTCCCGCAGCCCGGTTTTGGAAACCCCGTCATTAGCCCTGCCCTAAAGGTTAGGGCATTTATGCCCCTAACTCATTTTTTTGGTCGTAGTCATCGGAGGTGGAGGCTGATGCAGTATCCTCATCTGGAATATTGATAGGTGGAGTTTGATCAAATTGTAGAAAAAGGGTTTAAGCCTCCATCCATTGACTCTCGTCTTATGCAGCTTAACATACGCTTCCATGAGTTGGTAACTACCGTTGGAATATTTATTCCCGATGATGAAAGGACCTTCCCATTGGAGTAGGAACTTGTTATCTTTGCGTGTGTTGAAGCAATTGTCATAGTGGAGCACCAACATGACCTTCTTTAAATCTTTGCACCGAAGATGTTGATCGCGTCTGTGTTCTGCCTGTGCCGCATAATGATTGATTGTTTCTTCTCTGTCCAATTGTAGTGGTTCCAAGTCAAGGATGTGATCTCTCAAATGCATGTTGGGTTGTTGAAACTGGCTTGCCATCACTTTGAGACTTTCTAGTTGCACCTCAATAGGTAAGATTTCATCCTTACCAAATGACAAATGATATGGGGTGAACCCCAAAGATGTTCGGAATGAGATTCGGTAGGCTCACAAAGCTGGGAGTAGATACTTATCCTAATCCCAAGGATGATTTATAACCTGCTTGGTGATAATTTTACAAACCATTCCATTCACTTTTTAAACTAGGCCATTACATTGAGGGTAGTATGGTGAGGAGTGCCTCCTTGTAATGCCTAGTTTTTCCTTAACTCTCCTACCAAGTCCGCTCTGAAACATGGCCCTCTATCAGAGATGATTTCTAATGGTGTGCAAAACCTGCAATGTATGTGCTCATAGACAAACTTAGCTACCTCCACAGTTGTGATCCTAGTTGTGGATGTAGCTTCCGTCCACCTAGTCATATAGTCGACTCCCATGATGATATAGAACTTTCCTGAGTTGGCCCTTGGCAATGGTCCTATGGCATCTATACCCCATTTTTCAAATGACCCATATGAAAGGATGGGTGTATTTGGTTCAGGCATGAGTTACCTGGTGCCGGCCCGTTGACACAACTTATATGTCTTACACCAGTAGTGTACATCACAATTGAGGCTAGGCCATACAAAACCAGCCTGTAATTTTTTTCTACTTGTTATATCTAGGGCAAAGCGACCACCACAAACACCATCATGACAACTGGCAATTACCCCCATAATTTCATTAGAGATAGGGACCTTCTTGAGTACTTGATCCTTACTTTTACAATACAAACCGTCATTGATAAGCCGATATCTTGTGACCATCCTGGTGGTAAGACATTGCTTCTTCACTTTGTTAGATCTCGTGGACATTCCCCTATTTCCAAGAAATGCATTATGTCGAGTAAGGTGTCACATCCTTGAAATAGAGGGAGCTTTAGCTTTATAGCCCCAACCACCCTTTCTTGTAGTCTTTTGCTTGCTAAGGTGTCGACTTCATGGTTTTGAGCCCTTGGGATGTGGTGTAGTTGAAATGCTTCAAACTTACCCAACAAAGTTTTTAAAATAGCTTAAGTGAGTCCTCAAACTAGGATTCTTACATCTCCATGTTCCATTTACTTGCCTTACCAAAAGTAGAGCATCCCCAAATACATTAAGGAACTTTACGCCTTGTGAGACACACCATTGTAACCCCTTGGTGAGTGCTGCATACTCAACTTCATTGTTGTATGAATGTGATTCTAACAAATGGCCAAGAAAAAATACAGGGATACCTTTGTCATCAAAAACCACTATGCCTGCAACTACTTTGTCAGATGCCCACTTGTAGGCTCCATCAAAGTGTAGAGAGTGTGCTCTTTCTACCACCAGTGGCTCTAGAAGTGGTTGAAATCCTTCCCCTTTAGATTGCTTTACCTTCTTCTCAAAGTTCTGGTAGTTCATGAGTCCCCCCAAGCTTGCCATTTTCGTGCTTTCCACCTGTACCGTGTAGTCAAATTCTTGCACACGAACTAGCCACTTAGTAATCCTAGTAGAAACATCCATGTGTTGTACCACATAGGGAAATGCTTTATCCATGGTTAAGATTAAAAATTGCCTTGGAAGCAAATATGACCAACACTTTGTAGTTGAAAATCTAAGAGCTAGGTGTTCCACATGGGTGAAACCTTTCTCTGCCACTGTCATCATTCGACTAAAGAAGTAGATTGGCCTCATGAAAGATGTCGTTGCATCCTTCTAGAGTAGCACAAACCCCAAGGAGTGATCACCCACGCTTGAGGCGCCATAGAACTTTTTGTCCCACTTAGACTGTGAGATAGTTGGTAGGGTGGCTAAGACCTCCTTTACCTTGTTGTAGTGATGTTCGCTCTCCTTGTCCCATGTGAAAGTCGATCATTGTGTGAGCTGTTGCAGTGGTAGAACAAGTTGTGATAGTAGATGTATGAATATACTCAAGTACCTCACCTTTGGTAGAAAAAAGACTAGTTGATGTGTGGTTGTTGGTGAAGGTAGTGCAATGAGTGTGGACACCTTACTTGGATCGGCATTGATACCTTTAGTTGAAATTTCATGGCCTAAAAGAATGACTCTACTTTCCCCAATGTGGCACTTGTCTACATTTAATTGCCCTCCTAGGCCTTGCAGCCTTGCTAAGCCTTCAGCCACCTTTTTTAAGTGTGAGATGCGAGGGCTATATATAAAAAAGTCATCAATGAGTACTCTTATGGTGGATGTTCCAAAGAACGGCTGAAAGACATATGTGACATATCTCTGGAATGTGGCAGGTGCATTTGTGAGACCAAATGGAATAACTCTATAAGCAAAATAACCCCATGGTGTAATGAAAGTGGTTCTTAATTGATCTTCAAAGGATATGCGTATTTGAAAATAGCCAGAATACCCGTCACACACCATGTAGAATTCAAAACCAGCTACTTCATTCAGAATTTTATCCAAGAAAGGGAGAGGGAAATGGTCTCTCTTTGTGACCGCTTTTAGTGGTTTATAGTCAACGCAAACCCTCCACTTACCATTCTTTTTAGGCGTCACCACTACGGGTGATACCCACTCTAAGTTTTCCTTAGGATAAATGAACCCTGCTTCAATTAGTTTCCTTACATCGGCGAGGCGTGCCTTTTTCTGTATGACCCCCAGCCGTCGTAGTTTCTGCACAACTGGCATCCTTCAACTTAATGTGATTCTCTACCGCTGTAATACCTGTGATTCTTTCATAGTTGTCAATGAAAAGGTCATGGAATCCCATTGCAAAAAAATTAACCCTCTCTTCACATACTCTCATAGACAACATACTCTTCAACCTACCTTCTCCTAGGCCAGGTGATTTATTTTCCCCTTGGTTGTTTTTCCCTTCTGGTGAAGGTTCGGCAGTCGTGCTTACCCTTTGTAGATCCTTCATAATAATTCCCATCACACCGATGGAACTATCGTTGTCATTAGTGGAAGTGTTCTCCTCCTCATAAGTGGAAGACTCACTAATGATTTTATCTGATGATGTCTCTAGGTCCATTTGTTTCTGCTTTCCGATTCTCATGTCGTAGTAGATTGTTTACCCCTTCTTTACCAGTCATGCGTAGAAGACCTGTGCCCCCGTCTTGCTTTGCCTTCATGGTGGCCAACAACCATGGCCTTTCCAAGATCAATGGATAGCCCTCCACCTTAGTTGGCATCACAAAAAAAAAAATTTCTACCTCAGTGTTGAAGGCTTCGATTTTCACGGCACTTACCACACCCACACATTATACTTTTGTGTTGTTTGCCATCTTTGCCTTGCATGGAGAAGGCCGGTCAACCTCGAGCCCTAGCCAAAGCATCATAGCTTCACTCATCACAAAAATTTGTGTGCCACCATCGATATAGGTGTTTCCAACCCTCTTACACTTTATGTTGACGTCAACGATAGGAAGGATATCATCCATGTTGCAACCCAAAATTGCTCCGGATACCTTTGCTTTGGAGCACCTTGTACTTACCATTTTAGACCATTGCCACCTTACCTTTGGTGCGAGATGTAGCACCTGTGGACATGTAATCTTTGGTTCTTGCTCTGCCACATCCAACATTAGATCATAAGGCCTAGAACTCTCCCCTAATTGAAAGTCGGCAATGCCTATTTTCCATCGTGGCCTTGACGGCCTTTTGCGAGTCTCTCCCTTCATGCTTCTCTCATCATCAACTTGTGCATTTTTCTCCCTCCTAGCTCTCTTTACAGTCATGGTTTCAAATGGTTCTACAAAGGTTACCTTTCCCTTACCCTTGACCTTCTCCTTCACTCTGAGTGGATCCACTACTACATCCTTTCCCTTCTCCTCTAGGCTTATGATGCTTATAGTGCAATCAGGTGGTGGTGTTGGTGGAAGAAATGGAATGGGTGCTTGTGGTGGTGCTTGGGATGGACGTAAAATTTGTGTCGGTGGGGCTCATGCTCGGGGTGGAGGTGATCTTTCTCTAGGGGGTGACAATTTTTTTCTCCTACCTCATATATTATAGGGTTGTCACGGTTGAGGGCAATAGTACATACCATGACCATCTTCTCCATAGTTTTAGTAGTGATACTCCTTGTTTTGTCGTCGTGCCCTTACGCCAGGAGCCAGTGGTGGTGGAGTGGTGGTTGTCAGAGTTGGCGGTTGACGCAATGTTCCTGCCTCTATTGACTTGGTTTCTTTGGCTTTCATCCATAGCTTCTTGTCCTTAAGGCAAGCAATCTCCACAGCTAGCTCATATGTAGCCAAGAATCTACCCTTCACCTTTTCCTTGAGCAGCGGCCACAAGCCATGTGTGAACCTGTTCTTTTTTAGGAAATCGGGTGCAACTTCCCCTCTTGCTAGTGACTCAACCCACCATTCCCACAAATCCACAAACTTGGACTCATAGGTGGCATACTCTAAAAGACCCTCCTGCTTCAAGTCTCTCAACTTGTCCCACAGCTTCTCTGAAGTGATACCTCCCCCAAAGTACATCTTAAAAGCAATTTTTAGGAGCTCCTAGTTATCCTTAGTTGCTTGTGGGAGTACGTTGTACCACAACCCAGCCTCTAGCTTCATGAGATGCTTAAATATTCTAACCCGTGACAAACCTGTGTCTTTGTTGCTTACTACACATGCTACTTCAAAGTCATCTAAGAAATCTGTTACCAAACCCTCCCCCTTCTTTCCTTTAAATGTTGGAAATGATACACTTGCCATGATTACTGAGAGAGAGAGAGCTAGAAAGATACACAGCTTAGCTTATAATCAAAAGATGTTTTTTCTTTACAAGAAGGCGTGTATACCCTTTCTATACTAGAACATAGATTAAAATCTCAAATGGTACATTGCCTTGTACCAAAGGTAAGACAAATGGCTGATCTGATGCCAAAACCTCAAAGAAGTGCTAACATACTCGTATTGGAATTTGTAATTTTCCTTGAGGTAGGTTGTACTGACTCATCTGAAGCTTAGAGGTAGAGGTACTTAGTCACTGTCCAAACTTGTGGAAGAGAGTGGTGTCCTTTCCTGAAACAGACTTAGTAGATCCCTAGTCTCTTTAGTGAGAGCGTGAGCATGTGCTTCCGTTATCTATGCTGTAGCATCAAGTGCGACTTGGAAATTGACTATGATAATTACCTTGGTGACTTGAGTTACCCGATTCTTGAAGTAGAGTAGTGTTGACTCTCTATTGTGTAGAGCTCCCTCCATCTTGTTGTTGCGGGTTGGTCGTAGGTTGCGGACATGGTCTTGACCTCCTCCTCCTTCTCCTTGTCACACGGACTATGTATATCCACTGAGTCTGACATGCTCGTTTTCATTCCCAATGCAAATCTATTACAGTTATGCCTGGCACTTGAGCCTCAATGAAGATGCGAAGTTCGTCCAGTTGTGCTTGGAGCTCTTCTTCTTCTGTAATGCAGTTAGCAAACCCTACTAACCATTCATCCAACCACAAAAGGTTAGGGTTTCAGTCTTGTAAACTGAAGGTCTTGAGTTCGATCTTCACTGGGGGAAACAAGAAAATGATGTTCGGAAATGACATGCTAGCTGGGGTGGCCTCTACATCACACATAGCGTGAACTCCCCAAGCATCATCTCAAGGTAGGAGGTTATCCTATAATTGTACAGGGAACCACCCAGCAATAGTGCGGCTAGGACATAGACATAGATGACCTAGGTTGGTAGGAATGAGATGTCATCTAGGTAATCAACATAAAATGATGATATAGCAACATCTGGTATAAAAAAATGCCTAGTCAACAATCAAGAGTGTGTGCACGAGGGAGGTATATGACAAGGATCAGAATGGAGCATGACTGACTGGTGATGGTACACTTGATGAAGCACAAGAAGAGTGATATGCAAGGGGATAATTACCCCACGGATATGGGGAGAACAAGCTAAGGATAACAGAGAATGGACTCAGAGATCATGATAGAATAACAAACTTTTATCGATGATGATGATACTTAGAAACGGTGGTCTTGGTGGCTGTTACCAGCCTTTCTCCTGATATTGGGGGTACATGATGGAATGCAAGCGCCACATGGTACCTGGCAAACTCTGGAGTTAGTGGCATTAGCACATTAGCGGAAGGTTAGTTGATGGAAACACCAAGATGATGCATCCACTAGCATCGAGAGTGGTAGAGGGTAGTATGGTGTTAGTGCACTCAATCCTAGTGTAGTTATGTTGCCTTATGGGGTGATAATGAGTGCCTTGTGTGCATGTGGTGGTCATAATTAGTTACTCAACCATGGTGTGGGTGGAGATTGGTGGTGGTGATGGTGTTGCCAATGCTAAAACGTTTATGTTTGTAACAAAAACATGACACCATGAGCTCCCTAGCTTGTGAGGTGTATTAAGTGCTTAGTGTTGTATGGAATGTAGCTCGGGGGGTTCACTATGTGTAAAACTACCATATCACGTGCGTTGAAGACATGTTTGTAAAACCCCTTATCTGTAAATTTTGTTAGGAATGTAATGTACCCCTTTTCTTTTAAAATCTGTAAGTTTTTTTCAAATTTGAAAAAATAATGTCCTTCCGTATATATATTTTTGTAAGTTTCAAGAACTTTCAATACCCTTCTGTTGAACTCACGTGATAGGTTACATTTTTCTTAGGTGACCTCCCCAGGGAATGTAGAGTGCATGGAACCTGGGTGGTGCCTCCGGTGTATTATCCCTTTTGTGCTTAGTAGAGGCCTCTTTATATATGCCTGGAAGGTGGTTCTTACCTAATGGTCCTTGCAAATACCCACTAGTCGTTGTAGAGGGTCTAGATGCCTTTCTAGTGAGAGAGCTAAAGAGTGAGAGAAGATAGAGAGCTAAAGTGGGAGAGAAGGTAGAGATAGAGAGAAGGGAGGTAAGAGTGCGGTGAAGAGTTTTTTTACAATTCACTAGCTGTTGGCTAGGTTATTAGAGAAGTGTGGAGATCGGGGCATTTACAATGGGTGTTTTTGGTGGGGGGAAAGTTGTAGAAGAGGGATGGACTAATGTTGTTGCCATCGTTGGTGTTTTTCCGATGCCAAGATGCCACACCCTCGTCAGTTTTAGGACCCGTTTTGGGCATGCCTTCGGCGTCAATCAATGATTTCTTGTTGCCTTTGCTTAATTTTGGTGTGTTTGTCGAAGCTTGTTGTCCGTTTTTGTTGTTTTCTTTTCAATTTCCCTTCTTCTTGTGCATTTGTATGGCATGCGTGTACTTGTTTGAATGTGTGCATGCAGTGTCTGTACATGTGTTCATGAGCATGTATGTGCTCATGAGTGTGTGTGTGTGTGTGTGTGTGTGTGTGTGTGTGTGTGTATGTAAGTGTAAGAGAGAGAGAATTGAAATTATTGAACGAGAGAGAGAGAGAAAGAGATTATGGTGAGAGAGAGAGAGAGAGAGAGTGTGTATGCGGGTGAGTGTGAGTGTTTGTGGGTGTGTGTGTATGGTAATTGAGCGAGAGAGATGTGTGGAAGTGTGTGTCTGTGTGTAAGTAAGTGTGTGTTTAAGGTGAGAGAGAGAGAGAGAGAGAGAGAGAGAGAGAGAGAGAGAGAGAGAGAGAGAGAGATGGAATGTTATATTAACGTCTTCAAAAGGCCAAAATGACCTATGAGACATAAAAGCTACAATTGGTGAATCAGATTCCATGTCTGAGTACAAAAATTACAAAGAGCTAACACTACCACTAACACTAAATCACTAAGGAGAAAGGAAATAAAGGGGAAGGGGGGGTGGGGGGGGGGGGGTTGTGGGTTCATATAAAATCTCTCATTGGTCGCTGTCAGATCTCATCGACCTCCTCCATGGTTAGAACTCTGGTTGGGCTTCTTGCATGTCGAGCTAGAGTGATCTGTATCTTCTGTTGCAACCTTCATCGATAGTGGGAGACCCCCCCAAGGTCGTGGATGTCTGGATCTGCCAAGTTTAGTGGCTCTGTCAAGCAGTGTACCTCTAGTATGAGTAGGTTCTAAGATCTGCTGTAATGAATGCTCCGTTGGCTTTCCTCTGTCTGGTGTAAAGAACTCTGTGATTCATCTCGGAGACTGTCTTTGCCCTGATGTCCTCAGCAAGCTCTCCCTAAGTCTGCGCAGATCTAGCAAGAACAATCTGAGACACTTCTGATCCTTGTATCTCATGACTCTAGAAAAAGGTTCGAACCCTTCTCTGAACAGGCAGTGAAAGTGGCCGCGTATCGCATAGTATGCCGAACAGTGACATGTGTAGTGCATCTTTGTCTCTGGCTCTGAGTTACATAGGTGGCATATCCAGGCTCCTGCCGGCACTCCTCAAAATTGCCAGTCTCGATCTGGAGCTGATGTGAGGATGTGCGTATCTGTCCAATAGCGCATCTTATCCCATGGGATAAATGTGTATCCATGTATGCTGGCGTAGTCACAAAGCCTTCCTCCGTGAGTTGGAGAAGGTGCTCTCTATAGAAGGCCATCTTCGTTCCCAACTCCTGTGTCGGCTGTATCCATGTGCTCCTGCTATTTAGCTAAATCAGATCCTGACGTATGAGCCTGGTGATCTCTGTCCGTGTGAGAGACAAGGAGGGTGCATCCAAGGAGTATTGAAGCGGAGGTAATCTATCCATGTTGAGACCGTGCGACTGAAACCATGATGTCATCTCTCCATACCAACATGTTGTATCGCCTTGTAGAGCTATTTGTCGAGATGACTCCACGGCAAGCCAAGCGTATCTGTCTCTGGGGAGATCCCATAGACCATGCATAAAGGAAGCTGATTTCGTCAGTGCCTCCACCACGAGGGGGGGGCGGCTAGCTCGGCTCGGATAATCTCATGTGGTACTGAGGCCTTAGCCCGAATCATCCGAGTGATCATAGAGACCAGAGGCCTCTCCATACATCTCCATCCATCTTTGTTACCAGATCCCATGGTGATCTATTGAGGGTCCCCATACCTCACCTCCATAGAGCATAACTGGAGTCACTAGAGTGTCAAAAAGCCAAAGCTTTGTTCGCGGTTCCTGAAACTGAACCTGCGAACACATCCTCTCGAGTCCTCCCAGAGCTGCATATGCTCTTGTCAGTCTAGTCTCTGATGCTCTCCTTAGTGAAAACACCGGTCCACTGAATACTACCCCAAGATAGGTATATGCATCTGTGTACTCTACAGTCTCCTGGCCATACATAAATGTGGGTGCCGACCTCCTGACCCACTGTGGTGTGGTGTTGAACACCATAACCTTGGTTTTCTCCAGATTGATCGACAATCCACTATCACAAGCAAATGTATGCAGAGCATCCAAATGACGATGCATCCCCTCTAGGGAGTCTGAAATCAGCACAACATCATCAGTATATAGTAACAGCAAAATCCATGTCCCTGCTAGCTGAGCCCCCCTGTCTCCCTGCCGCTCTACATAGCTAAAAATTCATCCACATACATCCCAAAAAGAGTCGGGGATAGGGGGCATCCCTGCTTTAATTCAATAGTGGAGTGGAACATGTTAGACATTCCCTCAGTGGTGCGTACCTACCCCATCACTGTCTTGCATAGAGCCAGAATACCCCATATCAGCTCTGTAGACACACCCATGTCCTGTAGTCTGTGTATAAGTCTGTCTCTCGGCACTGTGTCAAAAGCTTTGTGGAAATCCACAAAGCTACAATAGATTCTCTTGCCATGGTGTCTACCCTCCTCAATAATAGCTCTGAGTGTCAGAATCTGGTCAAGAGTGGAGAAACCTCTCTTGAAACCTGCTTGCCCTGGTGCGCTTATTCCCTCTCTCTTTGCCCATCTACTCAGCCCCTGCTCAAGAACGGATGCATACAACCTAGCTAATGTGTGGCCAACCATGATGGTGCGATAATTTGCAGGAATCATGGGATCTCTTGACTTGAAAATAGGCACAATCGTAGACATACTCCAAGTCTCTGGGAAGCCTTCATACATGGCTCAATTAAACATCATAGCCAGGAGCTTTGCAAGCATATCCATGGCATGGATGAAGTGCTCTGCTACCAGACCATCATGATCATGTGCTCTCCTTGTCTTCATCCTGTCAATGGCTTTCCTTACCCTCTTGGCAGTAAAGAAAGGACATGTCTTTGGGCATGTCTCTAGTGGGTCCGGCAAAGGTGGTTGCCCTGATGCTGTGTAGAGAGATGTGGCATATTCCCCCCATGTCTTAGTGGTGTGACTGTGGGCGGTGGTGAATGCTCGTGGAATAGCCTCCATGCTTCGCCTGAGTCCTGACTATAAATAGCTGATTAGATCCCACTCTAGCTGAGATAGATAGGCCCTTTTCTTTTGTCGCACTAGGCGGCGAAAGATAATTCGTGACTGTCTATGTGTGGTAATACCCATGAGCACTTCCCTCTGTAGTTTGATCCTCATCTCTCTGCACTCCTCATCATACCAACCGTTCTGGGGCATGTTCCCAGATTGTCTCCGTGTGGGCTAGTTGTGGGGGTATGCCTCTGATGTTGCATCATGGAGCATCTTTTTCAATATCTGAGTGAGTTCATCTAGTGGCTGTCCCGGCTCCTGGGTGCATAGCTGCATGTATATCTCATCCATATACACAGAATCCGTCTCCCTCATGAAGGTATACCGAGTGTGTGTGGGGACCTCTCCTAATGGAGCTGTGCTGAACTGAAAGGTCAGGGTGAAAGACACGATAGCGTGATCAACTGCTACTCCAACTGGCCTAGTGCCCACCATGAAATCCTGAAAGAAAGGAATGAGACCTGGCTGAGCCATAACATAATCCACTGTGCTGGCACCATGTTGGTGTGGAAAGCAAGTAAAACCTCCAGCTGTCAAAAATCTTTGTAGGCCATTCACAATGGCCAATCTGTGTGCGGTTCCCATATTTATCAAGTATCTGCCATATTCAATGTATTCCTCATCTTGTGATAGTCTGGATAGACCCATCTCCATGACATCCATCTCCCTAATCATCTCTTCGGAAGTATCATAAAATATTGTATGGTGGTGGGCAGTCCTAGCATTGAAATCCCCTAGTATGATAATGTCACCATCCTTGGAAAACTCCCATATGTCATTATCCAAAATAGCAAAGGGGGATTGTCCTCTAGGTGATGCATATACTGACATACTAGGAGGAAAGTAACAAATAGCAATGTAGAGGTATATGCCCGTCTCTACCCTGAGCCTCACCCACATGTACCTAGCCTGTTAATCCTTGCGTGCTATATATATCATTGGCAGCAGTTCCTCCCTGAATATAACTGCCACTCCCCCTGAGCCCCGTCCTCGATGCTCAGATCTGGTCTCCTTTCTGCAAGCTGTCTCCCATCTATATCCGCTCACCTGTGGCATGGATTGTCCCGGTGCATTACTTCTTGCATATGAGCAATTTGTGAGAGGGTGAGGTCATCTCCAAGAAAGATGCCCGTCTTCTTTAGAGTCGCTCTCTTCTTCAAGAAGTCTTTCTTCGCTTCCATGGAGAGGAAGCGGAGAATGAGTGCCCTTTCCTTCGAGGTTTCTTCGTTGCTCCCACTTTTCTTAGTGCCCACTCTCCAAGCCCTTGTATGCATCTGCTCGTTTGACCCCCACCAGAGTCATGACTTCTTTCACCTCTTTATCTACATTATCCTGGTCTCTAAGACCACATATCCTTACGTGTAAGGCCTGCACACATCTCCTTTGCTCCTCTTCTAGTGTCAAGTTGATGATGGTTGGTGTGTGGGTGGCAGTTATTTCCTTGCCTTTCCCTTTCTTGACAATCTCGATCCATTTTTCGGCCTTTTCTGCTTTTTTTTTGGGTCTTTGTGATGACATCTACCCGCGAGGTCATCATTTATTTTTGTTGCTCCCCACCTTCTTTGATGGCCCGTACTTGTTCCTTAATTGTGTTAAGATCTTCAATGAAAGAGGGTTGAAGTTCTCCCTCTTCGAGGACATTCTGCGATCGCACCTCTGTAAGCTCTTTCTTGAGTAGTGCGGTTTCCTCATCTTGGGCCTTCACGCGATCTTCAAGTGTATGTATCGTGCTTTCCTGTGCTACCGTGCATGTGTCGAGTCCGCTAATAGTACCTAAGAGGTGGCGGTTGATCTTGCTGATGGACTCGCTCAATTCTTCTTTGCATTTTTGGATGGCATCCTCCACGGGTCATCCTTGCTATTCAGCTTTCTCATGATTGAGAGGCCGCGATAGGAAAGGGAGAGGGGGTACCGGAGTGAGGAAGAGGTTTTTTTTCCCTCTCCTCTCTCTACGCTTGTAGGTTTTCTCGCATGCAGACCTATTATCTCTCTACGCTCTCGGATTTCCTCTCTCTATGCATTCTCTCTCTACGCTTCAAATCCCCTCTTTCTCTCTCTATGCCTAAACTTCCTTCTCTCTCTCTCTACGCTAGAACCTCCTCCTCTCTCTACGCTTGGGAAAATTCCAAAAAGGTCCATTCTCTCTCTACGGGGGGGGGGGAAGGTTAGGGTTGCAAGAAAATAAGGCACGGGGACGAGAGCACAGAGCGTGCAAGGGCGGGTGCAAAGCAACTGCGAGCAAGGGCGGCAGGAGCACCTGCCAGCAGGCGTGAGAGGGGGGGTGCAGAGCGCGCGTGAGCAAGGGCGGGTGCCGAGCAGTCGCGAGCAAGGGCACGTGCAGAGCAGAGAGAGAGAGAGAGAGAGAGAGAGAGAGAGAGAGAGAGAGAGAGAGAGAGAGAGAGAGAGAGAGAGAGAGAGAGAGAGAGGAGAGAGAGAGAGGCTTTTTTGATATGCTGAAAACGAGAGAGAAAGAAAGTTGGGGGGGGGGGGGGGGGCTGAATGACGGAGAGAAAGAGAGAGAGTGGGGTGGTGTGAGAGATGGGGAGAGAGTGGCTGAGAGTGTGTGTGTGTGTGTATGGGTAGGGGAATGAGAGAAATAGAAAATGCCTTGCACCCTCTTCGGTTGCTGACAAAGGAAGAGAGGGAGAGAGAGAGTCAACAAGAGGGGTTTGGCGGAGCCAAGCAAAAGAGAGAAAGAGCTTGTCCTCTCTCGATAATGGAGGAGAGATAGAGAGAGTGGCGGCCCCCTTGATGGTGCTGAGTCAAGGAGGGGAGGGGTTATGGTGGTGACAGCCTACAATAAGAGGGGGGGGGAAACTTTTTTTTGTTTAGTATAACGCTCCCCTCTTGGGGATTGTTCCTACGGTCCGGTTCCGAAAGCCCGTCGTCATTGCTATGAATGGAATGTGGCTATTGGCATCGAAGCCTATAAAAGGTGGGCTTCCATGCTCACTTAGCATTGGTACATGAGTGCATCTATGGTATGCGTATGTACTTGTGAAAGGTATCTGTACCTTGAGATTGTGAGGATTTGACTTGCAGGGGTGTGTGTAGTTATCTTTATGGAAAAAGGAAAAGACAAGCAAGCTATTGTGGAGCTAGCTACTCTGACTCAATCACAGGTGACTTTGTCTCCAATATGGACTACTGTCCAAGGTGCTTGGTTGTGTTGTGATTCACCTTTGATATGGTAGTAGAACTCATACATGTTCTTGACTATAATGGAGGAGAGATAGAGAGAGTGGCGTCCCCCTTGATGGAGCTGAGTCAAGGAGGGGAGGGGTTGGGGTGGCAACAGTCTACAATAGGAGGGGGAAAAAACGTTTTTTTGTTTATTATAATGCTCCCCTCTTGGGGATTGTTCCCGCGGCCCGGTTCCAGAAACCCTCCCGTCCTTGCTATGACTGGAATGTGGCTATTGGCATCGAAGCCTATAAAAGGTGGGCTTCCATGATCACTTAGCATTGGTACATGAGTGCATCTGTGGTATGCATATGAACTTGTGAAAGGTATTCGTACCTTGAGATTGTGAGGATTTGACTTGCAAGGGTGTGTGTTGTTATCTTTATGGAAAAAGGAAAAGACAAGCAAGCTATTGTGGAGCTACTCTGACTCAATCGCATGTGACTTTGTCTCCAATATGGACTAATGTCCAAGCTGCTTGGTTGTGTTGTAATTCAACTTTGATATGGTAGTAGAACTCATACATGTTCTTGACTATACTAAGTCAAAGTATGACTGTTATGAGAATAGTTGGTTACTTCTTCTGACCCTTAGGTGAAGGTTACCCTCTCAACTATGGTTTCAATGTTCCTTGGCTTGAAGATGGTGAACTTTTTTATCTTAAGGCTCTTGCTTTGAGTACTTGTGTACAAAGACAGTTCGGTACTATGAATGGGAATTATACCACCTTTCCATTTACATAGTATCTTTTGTAATTTGAAAGGATTCTTTAGTGGATCGGTACAAGTATACTAGTACCAGTATAGTAGTATAGAACACATGCATGGTCTTGACTATACTAAGTTGATGTATGACTGTTATGGTACCAGTACTACCAGTACCAATGCTAGCGATAAAAATCTGAGACCATTACCAGTATACCTTATACATAAACCAGTATTGAAATATAGCAATGCCAGTATACGAGTACCAGTTTAGCAGTATAGCAGTCTAGAACTCATGCATATTCTTTACTATATGAAGTCGTTGTAGTAGTACTACCTGTATGAGTACTAACACTAAAAATCTGAGACCATTATCAGTATACCAGTATTGCAATATAGCAGTACCAGTATACCAGTATAGAGCTCATAAATATTATTGACTATACTAAGTTGATGTATGACTATTATGGGTATAGTTGTCTTCTTCTTCTAATCCTTATCTCATGAAAGCTTGGGGCTCCATATGGTTTTCCCCTCGTAAATGAAACCATTTCTGAATATATGGTTATCTTTACCTTTTTTATTATTTATCTTTGAAAGAATCTAGCTGGGTGACATCTATAACATGTGGGATACCTATGCATCACTTGCATACGGTACCAATGCTAACTAAAAGTTGTGTTGTTTCCATGGGTGCAGGTAAGTGTTACCTTCTCAACTATGGTTTTCAAAGTTCCTTGGCTTGAAGATGGAAAATTTTATATCTTTTGGCCCTTGATTTCAGTACTGATGTATATAGATTGTTCTGTACCACCTTTTCACTGACATAGTTTCTAGTGTCTTTTGTAATTTGAAAGGATTCTTTGGTGTATATGTTATATTGTTTTTGGAACACCATACACACACTTAAGTAAGGATTACTTAAGGATTCTTTTGTAATTTGAAAGGGTTCTTTGGTGTATAACACACACTTAAGTAATCCTACATCTAGTATTTACTCCAAGTATAAAAAACCCCCCCGACTCTTTTTTGATAGGTTTAGCACTTATTTTACAACAAACCCTCAAAATAAAAAAAATGGTTTTCAAACCCCCCCCCCCCCCCCCCCCCCCCCCCCCCCCCCCCCCCACAATCAGGGGTTTCTAATCAACGAGCAAAGAAAACTGAGCAAAGACAATTTTTGAGCAAAAATGGGAAACACCCTGACAAATTGATGCGAGCACAAGGTGTATTGAAGAAAATAAGCTCTCCATGCTACATTCAACCACCTAGCACCTCAATGCAAAAGAATCATACATCAAAAATTGCCACAAAGCAGTAGTATAGCCTTCAAAATCTCAAACCTCCTTACATGTTGAGGCCCTAACAAAATCCAAAATCATATAAATACATAGAAAGAAGTTAATTATGGATGCATCAAAAACACCGAAAAA
Organism: Adiantum capillus-veneris; assembly: GCF_014529385.1. Taxonomy (NCBI): domain Eukaryota; kingdom Viridiplantae; phylum Streptophyta; class Polypodiopsida; order Polypodiales; family Pteridaceae; genus Adiantum; species Adiantum capillus-veneris. The sequence goes on from NC_140933.1 coordinate 121,243,897, forward strand.
GATTAGAACTAGCAAACTTCTAGCAAGTCAATGAGGACACTTGGGTACCTACCAAGGCTTGAAACAAATCTATCTTTGTGAGTGAAACCTAATGCACAAACTCATGGGAAATGGAGTCAAAACCAAGGACATGAAATTGTAGTTGTGTTTGCAAAGCACATATGTAGCATGTTTGTTATCCCCCCTTTGAAAATCCTTACAAGTGTAGCAAGGGAATTTGGCAAGGGTGACAATGTACATAACCCCTTTCTCCAATGGCCCAGTTGTACTGACATGGAGCACATGTGATGTTATGGTGACCACGATTACCTCTCGCTCCAATGTGGGCTGCATGCTTCTTCCCTGTGCAATTTTGTATTGAAAATCTCTTGTTAATCTTGATCTCCAGCTCACAAGCTTACCATCCTTGAACTTGGGGCAAAACACACTCAATACAGATACACCAAATTTGAAATTGCGGCTACACTCTATGCTTGCATCGGCTACACTCTATGCTTGCATCATTGCCTTTAAGAATAAACCCATTGTGTTGAAACAATATTTCAACCTTGGATGGCTACAAGTTAGTTCCCTCTCCACTAAACCTTTAAATAAGTCACTACTACAAGTCACATATTATGTCAAAGAACCTTCCCATCAACTCATTGTTCCATACCATACATGCTTGAGTTATCACATTATTGTGGTGTCATCTCAAAAGAAACATATCCATCATACTGTAATGGAAGCTCATAGACTTGCTTTACTTCTAGAGCTTGATTGAGCACAACAATAATGTTGGTATGCAATGGTATTCATCTAATGATATCAACAACACTTGCCCAGTGATGGATGTTGTCTTGGGGTTCCTCTTTGTATTGATGAAATCTTGGAACCAACGTTGCTCTACAATAGAGAAGTATACATAACAACATTGTAGAACTAAGAAACCTCATGATAATAGCATAAACATGCTCTCCCATATTATTTTCTGTATGCTCAAGAGTTACATGCTCACCTAACAAAATGGGAGGACTTTGCACGTTTAAGGTGTGTTTAAAAATGCACGTCTAGTCTTTTGTCCAATGCCACCGTAGATAGCTAAGGTTTTTCACCCTCTCATGTGAAATCCCTTTCCTCTTCAACCAAAGGTTGGATCATCTTGAAATTCTTGCCTTGCATTAGATGGGCAAAAAATGTGCATATTGACTAGCAAAAAGCATTGCATGTTAGAACCTTATAAAACAGTAAAAGCTTTAAGGGTTGACATGATGGACCCTCTTTTGAGGCTAATGGGCATGTTCTTTTATTACAACGACATGTAGCACAAGTGCTTTTTCTTGTAGGATGGCAACAATAACCGACGTGATGGGAGCTTGGACCAGCAGCTAGCTTCATTTAACTTTTTCTAGGCTTGCAAACTTCAATTTTAAAGCACCTATCGTACAAGAACGCACGCATGCAAGGGAGAGAGAGAGAGAGAGAGAGAGAGAGAGAGAGAGAGAGAGAGAGAGAGAGAGAGAGAGTTGAATGTGTATGTGTATTTCTCTTCTTTATGAGAGTGAAACGTTGGGAGAAGCCAGCTGAATCTTGAAGAGCATAGAATCTATGAGCTTCTATACATTCTCGTTGAATTTTTCTCTGTATGGCATAGATAAGCCATGCCAGGAATCCTCTTACCTTTCTGCTTACAAGGTACATGGGTATGGTTCTTGAAGGCTACATTGTCATGCAAATTTTTTTTTCCTATAGCAAAGGAACGATACTTTGAAGCCCAAATTGCATGGTTTACTCTTGTATCTAGTCTTCCACACCCTTTTCAATATTCTGACTAGCATGACTACTACATTCTTTGTGTCAAATTGCCAGCATGAATCGTTGCATCATTGAAGGGATGGCCGAGGTCACTTTGAGGAACATTGATTCCTTGGACACAATGTGAATCATGAGTACATAATATGTGGTTTTCTCTAATCTCCTAGATTTTCTTATGAGCTGAGCCATAACGACAAAAAAAAAAAGAATGAGCAAAATGAGCACTAGCTCTGATGATGCTAATCACTACCCAAAACTTAAGCCCCAAAAAGGAGGTTTTCTCTGATAGCTATGTGTCTAGGAAGCTTCTTCCCATGCTATTCACCGGGTGATGAGGAGAATGCTCATGAGACGAGGGTGGAAGAAAAATGTATTGGGCAGCTGGAGATAGTGAGATGGAGTTGAGGCTTGAGAAACAAGCAACAAGGATGCTTAATTCTGAAAGAGAGCTTTCATGGAGCTAGGGTCACTAGCATCACACCCATCACAAGCAAAGAAGCTTGGACACAAAAGGAGCATGCACTAGCTTATGCGTTCCGGAGCAGAGGGTCGAAGAGAGAGATCATTATTGCTCCCAAGTTATCCTATTCTATGTAGCGTGGGCTGTGGCCATGGCTGATGATGATGGCTCCCCCCCCCCCCCCCCCCCCCCCCTCTCTTTTCTGTTGTGAAACCTGTTGAAACCAGTCTACGTCGGCGCGGACTGGTTCTAACATGCATCCTTTCCAAATTCTCATGGGCTCCACCTGGTTCTCCTCTCTCTCATGAACCCGTGCTCCTTGCAGTGAGTAGGTGCTATCTTTACATGAGAGCCCCATAACTGCGGAGCTTGCATATGAGAGAAAGAGAGAGGCCATATTGGGTGTAGGGATTACATGGCCGATGAGTGTGAGAGAGAGTGAGAGAGGGGAGAGAGAGACGGTGAGATGGAGCTGAGGCTTGAGCTATGAATGACAAGGATGTTGCACTATGAAAGAGATTGAGCTTCCACACAGTCAGGGTCATGAGGTTCATCATCACACGCATCACCATCAAAGTAGCCTGGACGCAAAAGGAGCATATACTAGTTCACACCTTCTAGAAGGGTCAAAGAGAGCGAGACAACAAAGCCACAATGGAGTAGCAATAGTAATAGTGAATAATTTACTGTAGAGTCCTGAGAGATAACATGATATAATTACCGCTCTCTGCCCTTGTGAAACTTGTCAAAACCAGTCCGCGCCGGTGTGGACTGGTTCCAACATGCATCCTCCCCAAATCCTCAAGGGATGCACCTATGTCAAAGATTACATGTTTGTATATATGTTCTCCTCTCTCTCTCTCTCTCTCTCTCTCTCTCTGCTCTCGTGACTCATGTTTCTTGCAGTGTGTAGGGCCCATCCCCACCCAACATCTTTACATTGCACCAGTGATGACACATCTGAGAGCACGTAGCCCCCTGACAATAGGAGCAATTGTAGACCACCACCCCTCACCTCTGTACTCCTTGCTACACCATTTGTTGGTAGTTGTTGCCATTGACTTGTGGCAAGTAAAACGCGTCATGATGCTCACCAACGGTCGCTTCACTCTCTACGCATGTACCTGGCTTCCGAGAGCCCCAGATAGCCTGCGCACATGCCTTGATCCCGATGGGTGGCCGGTTGAGGAGAAGGCTTCACCACCTATATCGACAGTATGCGCACATGCTGCAGCTCCAGCCGGTGTCAAGACACTGAAGACAAAAAACGTTGTGCTGTCCTCCTGTCGCAGCCACTAAGGCTTCTTCCCGCCACGCAAACAGTCCTCACCGCTGAGTCATCGGGGTAACCGTTAAGGCGAGCAGAGGCACGTTGCGATTGCGCTGATGGGAGTGACGGTGGCTGCGTGCAAGGGCGTGGTGGACCTTTGGCGGGCGCGGAGTGCTTTTTCGTCGGGAGGAGCCGTCGCTCGTACGCATGTGCGCAGGCTAAGAGATGTTGAGCTTGCACATGCGAGAAAGAAAGAGGCCATATTGAATGCAGGGATCTCATGGCCAATCAGAGAGAGAGAGAGAGAGAGAGAGAGAGAGAGAGAGCTCTGGGTTGTGTCCTCGTGGTGCGTGCACTAATCTGCATGTGTTGATTCTCACAGAGATCACTGATGAGGTAATTATCCAAGTGGTCACGAAAGGGCGTGATGGCAAGACAAAAGGAAATCGCATCCTAGTTGTTGCTACTGTCAACACGAGTTGGCCTAACATGGAGCTGGATTACATTGAGGTTCATTTAGCGAAAGTGACCGATGAGCATGTGATGAGCTCCTACAACGTAAACCGCTTTTTCACTTGGTAGCTTTTCACACGGAGTTTTTATTTTATTTTGAGCTTTTCATGGCAACGATGTTTTTTTAAAAAAATTAAATCCAATGCCACGTGGTGGATTCTGTGTTTAGATACTGGGAAAAGAGCTTTGGGCTCACAAAGTAAATATTAAAATTAGTCTCTCAATACTTAATATAAAGTCCCAAACCTTCAAATTATAGTGACTAACACAAAGGATATGGTTGAGGAATGAGAGAGAGAGAGAGAGGGAGGGAGGAAGTAGGAGGGAGAAGTAGTGAATTTTAGCACGATGCGGCACCACTGCCTGAGGCAACGGATTAAGAACATGTTGCTATAGCGAGATTGGGTGCTAGTATGGAGGATTATTTTTGAAAAAAATGGATACTTGGTTCAACTTGATCACATTTGTATGAAGAAAAAGCACCAAGCATGTTGGAGAAGCAACAGAAATGACACCACATACCTACTTACAACAATTGTTTAGTATCTCCAACATGCGAAGGGTTTTTTAAAGAGGAAATATGATCTAAGTTAATACATTCATCGATTATTAATAGATTCATATAAATAAACATGTCGAGGTTTTTTTTCATGCAAATGTGATCCAAGTTAAGACATTCATCGATTATTAATACATTCATATAAATTAAATGTGTTCACGTTATTAGCCAACTGAAAAAGTATGTCTTATACACATAAAAATTAAATATTGAAACAATGAGGGCATTTAATTATGTAGTCCATCAACTGGTTGTGGTTCCCAACGACCTTTATTGACCCATGCTTAGGAAAGGAGCTTGAATGGTTTGATTATGTACTTAGTCTTCCCTGGGGAGGAGAGCTGGGTGGCTCTTGAGAAATTGAAGTTGATTACACTTTGTGATGCTACAATAAAAAAAGGAAACTCCTATGGGTGTCTTTGTTGGAGGCCAGCAAGACTACACGTGCTTCCTATGGATTGGTGCGAGGTGATCACAAGTTCTATGGGTAGGTGTCTCAAAGGCAGTTTGATTTCTTATAATTTTGTAAATTTGTACACTTCTAATCTGAATCATTGCTTACTTTCAAAGTTGGCTAAAGAGGGAAGGATCCTTGCATAAAATCTTAAATAGATTTAGCTCCTTGTTGACTATGTTGATGTCCCTTGATGAGGGATTGATTTCCTGCCTCATGGAGATGTACTACACATAGATATTGCTGGAGGGTAAAAATTATAAATTTTCGGCACTGCAAAATAAAACAAAGGATGTGGAACAATAAGCTATGAAGAAAATCAACTACTACCACATGGCATCTCGGTGACTAGTTTATAGATGATAGTTAAGTCATCCTTATCTTTTTGACCATTGTTTTTTTTTGAAGCAACAAGCTCTTTGGACAAGATCAAATAGATCGCTGCAGAGCAGGTGGTTGAAAACACCGGCCAACAAATGGTACAACAAGCAGTATGAAAATCTCTCTAGTTCATGAATAACTTAATTGAGGAACTTGCTTGTTTTTTTCGTCGCTCAAAAAAACTCGCTCACCATCTTGTAAGACTCCCCCCAACCGCCCTCTTTTTCTTTTATGAGAGTGGCTCCTTAAAGCATAATTTTGACAGATGCCTTTCAAAGGCGCATTAAAAATAAAACATTACCCCATAAAATACTGGCCGACAACACTGAGTATTGTAGTAAATGATCTTCAGTCTATCAAGGTGTTCACGCCTGTCCCTTATAGTGTATATAACACTTGGGAGCTCTATTCACACACAAATTGCATGTTGATGCTCTTCACCTCCTCTCTCCGCCCCTCTATGGGGCCAAGGTGGCTACCACTGGTAGCCTTATTGAGCTGTTCACACCTATCGCATACAATGTAGACCACACATAGATGCCCTATATACCCACATGCTACATAATGATGCTCTTCATCTCCTGTATATGGGAGCAGGTTGCATCCTCCCAGGCTTAGTCTCTCCAGTAGCTCCAACACACGCCTGCTCACTTTCTTCAATTTTTGTGAGCTTCGGTGACCGTTTGCAGGTCAATATCTGGGCTCATTTTGGCCTCCGTTTCCACTACAGGTAGTAGTACACAAGCTACTTTGTCATTTTGTATGTCAGTGCCGTTTTTTGCATAAACAGTCCCTTATAGTCTTCTACGGTTCGTGCTATATAGCACATGCTATTACTGCTTTGGTTCTCCTTCTTTTGGGCAGTTTTCACATCAAGTGTAAGCATTCACCATGACCGACAACGACACAGATGTGTTCAAGATGTTTGCTGCTGAGGAAAAATTGGATGGGGAAAATTACCCTATGTGGGCTTACATGATGCAACATGTTCTTGTGTCAAAGGGTGTCTAGAATATAGTGCGGGGCATTGTTGTACGTCATGGTTCTCAGGATGTAGGCAATGTTGAGGATGTTGCAGGTCTTGTTATGGATAAGGGATATGTTCATTTATTACTCAAGTTCTCATTACAAGATATGGCTATTTATGCCGGCCCGGCCAATGTGTATTCATTTTTTAGCATTGAAGAATCTATGAATAAAATACGTTGTGTGAAGCCGTCATTAAGGGCTACCATGGCATGAGCTGTAGAGGAAGAGCACGATGCCCAGGCCTGTTGCGGTTGGCACTCCGCCATGGGATGGCCTGTAAGTGTCGCCCACTGACAATATCACAATCATGTCATGTAATGACGTCAGAGAAAAACTACCGAGCGTCGTGTATTGTAGTTGTCTTTGCGACTCCATCCCTACCGCAAGAGTCAAGAATTTTGTGATGTCATGTGATATCGCTAGTTGGTGACCAATGTGACAAGCTGGGTCTCCGGATAGTGGGGATGGTGATGAGCATCAGAGTGGTGATGATGACAATGAAGAATGCATATGACAATAAGTTAGTGGATGAAATTAAAACTTAACCCTCATGTGAGGTGATTCCCACCACAATGTCATCTCTAATGGGGTTGCAGTGTGCACAACTGTGTATGGTAGTTCCTTAAATCCACTGCGTTAAAATTTCTCTTATTCTTCTACTTTCCATCACTTTTCATGCGGTTGGTTATATCCATAATATTTGGTAAATCGAAAGGATTTAATTAGCTATAATGAGAATCCTAATTAACTTTCCTTCACAACACCTAAGTAATTCGTGGATCACGGTGGTCTAACTTAACCAAACTACATAGTGATCAAACTAAGAAAAGAAAACACTGAATTTGACCAAGAAAATTAGTAGTACAAAAATAAATGAGCTTAGCTTTGGAGTAAGATTGCTATCATGATTCCCTTTGCCGGTGTGATGTCCATATTGTCAAGGACGCTCTGATACCACTGCTACAAAAAACGAGAGTGTGGTGTCCCTACCAAAATACCCAAAATAGCACACAACGAGCCATAAATGAACAAATCTACATACTTGACGACTTGCACAAATCCATAATCAAGCTCAACATGAACAGAGAGAGATAGAGAGCGAGATGGATTGAGAGATGCAGTGCACTCTCAGAGTGGAGTGCTACACCAGCACAGTGAGAGAGAAGGAGGAGATGAGAGAAAAACAACGCAAACACTCGGTGCAATATCCCCCTGTGAAATAGTGGGCATTTCTAACTTGCTTGTTGTCGAGGGATATGTGTTCAAAACGTGAGCCGGGAAGGTGCCGGGCCTCTAGCTGTGGGAGTTGGTGTGAGAAAGAATAAGAACAACGGGTGCAAATGGCTATGGCAATCACTGTAAACAATTGATCAAGTCAAGATTTAACTACAACTTAATCCTTGGCCAAGGCAGGCTATTAACAACATCCTCACTAGGATCATCTACTAACTAGGATTTTAAGCTCCCTTTTTACGGGATTAATCGGGTGTTAACAACATCGCTCTTAACATGATGATTAATCAATCTCTACCTGATGACGGTGATGAGATTCTCTTCTGTCGCTTTATCTGCTTCAATTGCCCCTTGGATTCTGCAAATTTTCTCTTTCTATGTCGATCTTTCCCTACTTCAATAGCACTCAAGATCTTTCTTTTTCCTACCATCTCAATTACCAAAAATAAGTTTCAGGCTTCTGCTCCAATTGTCGTGCTTTGATTGCCCTCAAGATCTCTAAAATAACTCCCCTTTGTTTGCTCTCCACGATTCTCCTAACTGAAAGAATGATTTTTCTTGAAGTCCCACTTTAGTCTAGAGAAGAGAGAGCATGATCTGCATGCCCTATATTCCCTTGGTAATCCCTTTTCCCGAGAGAGAGAGAGAGAGAGAGAGAGAGAGAGAGAGAGAGAGAGAGAGAGAGAGAGAGAGAGAGAGAGAGAGAGAGAGAGAGAGAGAGAGAGAGAGAGAGAGAATCTTCCACTTCTTCAAGGTAAAAAGAGAGATAGAAAAGCTTATTTTCTTCAAGCCGTGAGAGAGGATTTAGTGGAGAGATAATAGCCTTCGAGCACCCCAGGATAGGGAGAGAGAGATCCCGCTCCCTTCATGCCCCGGTTCCTCCGGCTTAATCCTTCTTCATGCTCGTACCCACTTTCCCTACTTCTCCTTCTCTTCTTGCCTTCCTCATGCGCCGTCTTGTTTGCTTGTGCTTCCTCTCTATAAGGGGGGGTGGGGGGGGGGAGAGAGAGAGAGAGAGAGAGAGAGATAGAGATCCAGCGAGCCCCTGTGAGAGCTCAATCATTCCTCCTTCTCCTCTCTTCCATTTTCATGCGATAAGAAACCCATTCATGCCTTTCTCATCTCCTGCTTGTTTCTTCCTCTTCACGTTTAGTGCTATAAATATCCCCCCATCAATAGGGCAGACGTCATTGATGTGGCATGTGAAGTGAGCTTGTGACATGGCAATTGAGGGTGGAGGTTTGCCAATTCGTGCGGAAGCAGTACTCAAAAGGGGTGCCAGGACACAACGAGCAAAGTTCATTTCATGCTTGTTTGTATCCAAGCCCTTCCTTGGCCACCGCCCGCTGATCCTTACCATGGCTCTCCTCTTTCTTTTTTTTATTTTCACACACTCTCCAAACCCTTTTTTAATTGGGTGACATCCCATGGGCGGCCAACTCCTCTTTAGGTCATGGGTGGGCTTTAGGCCTTTTGAGCAGCCGGTTCCCCTCAAGGGACACCACATTTGGCATACATATTGACCAAAGCATTACCAAGCACTGCAATCAGTACACTCTAGGAGACAACATTTTGGACAAAGATATCATCAAAACTCAATGTGCTTCCATGCGGGCACCACATTAGGCATACACTTGACCATACACTTTAACCAAGGCATTGCCTCGCACGACATCTTTTCATAGTAGTCCTTAACTAACAATAACATTGTGAATTTTGTTTCCCCTATCAGTGTCTCCTGCCCTCGAGATGCAAGACATGTGATTGGATTGGATAAAGGCATTCCCTTTGCACTCGGTTGTTTATTGCTTATATCAGCTTCTCGGATGATGCCAAAAATTATCCAGCTCCGTAGTGCCGACAATTGACACCGGCCTCAAGCCATATTATCTCATCAACCCGGACTTGGTCTGATGATTTGTAAATTCTATAGACTTCTCAAGCTGCATAAAAAGCATACAAACCCTTATGAACCAGTAAAATTCCCAGATGGCACATCGACCAACGCGACTGACCTGGCATGGAATTGGCCCCCGAGGAAACTTAAACTGGTAATAGCCTAGCAACCAAAATGCCGATTGCTGATCTAAAAAGACCGACGTGCTCCACAAAGTGAGCACTTTAGCCCCATGCATTCACTTCATTTTTGTCCCCTCAGATGCAGTTGCCCAATCGGTACGGATCTGCAATTGACTCAAACCTCAAACTATCATAACTTTTTCATCGTAGCTCCAATCGGAAATTGTAAAGACATGCTGATAGAGCACTTCAAACACTATAGTTCTAGATCATAAACTCTCAAGTGTGTTCACTTCAAGTATACTCTTTTTTAGCATCATTTAGGCATTTGTTGGCCCTTTAAAGTCGCATCTGGCATACATTAATCGTATAAATAGCTTGTTACCAAGCCCTGAACACTGATCATTAATCAGGTAAGCTTCAATTAAGCTTGATGTGCATCTTCCTAGTATATTTCTTAGCATGGTAGCAGATTTTCATCGAACCTCAGTGACATTTATACATTTCCCTTTCATTCTTTGAATTTTGTCAATCTTTGCAGGACAAGGCCTTCTACCATATGGCCCACACATATATCCCACAATAAGAACTTCATCCACACCAAGCACTGACTTATGGCCAGACAAGGTAAGGTTCACCTCTTCCAACCTCGACAAGATATTATCACAATCATTGATATGGTTTGCCACATACTTGCAGCACCTCATCGAGTCTAGAGCCACATTTATATCACTTACATCACATCCTTTGATTGGCAAATCATCAAGGAAAGGAATTGTAGTTTGAGGTATGAAGTCACGTAGGACTTTGTTCATACCATTCATCATATGTGCAACTGAACTAGTTGCTCTCTGAGGTAAGGTGCAAATCTTTACCAGGCCCAAAGGTGTCCTCATGGTAGTCAGGTCCTTGCTTTCCGTTGCTAGTTGAAATTAATCATACCCTGAGTAAAAATATCTCATAGAATATATTGCCCTTCCTACAAATTTCTCTGCAAATTCATCTACAACTGGCCCTGTACCCACATTTCTGATTGTCACCTTATTTACAGGTTGCATATCCCGAATAAAGCGTAAAGAACCATTTTTCTTCAGATTTGTGAACCACCTATTTGAATATGGAGCACAAGAAGGCTCCAAGATACCCATCTTGATCTTTTTATTAAGCAATTCAATGAGTTTTGGCAAATGGGCCTTTGGAACCAAAATGGGCCTCAGATTCCAAGTACATGAGGGATAGTGAAAATCACCATATGAGCAACAATGGATGGATCAACACACCCTATCTCATGCGGCTCAAATGCAAAATCTTTTTCGTGTTTGGCAAGCATGTCTTCAAAGCATATCTTTTTAGCTTTTGTCAAACTGTCATCGCAACCAACCTTTAACTCCTTCAAAGAATTCTGTGTGAACTTGTGTCCAACCTTTCTTGGGTCACAAAGGCTAGATTGCAAAGCAACTTGGTCCATCTTACTTGTGCAATCTTTTGGTAGAGGTAATGCCACTGGTTTCACTTTCTTTGCCACAGACTTATACTTAGTCTCCACTTGTACATCAATACCTTGAGTATTTTTGAAATCCTCAATGACTTTGTACATTTTTATTGAGAAAACAATCACAACCTCACTTTCCATACACAAATTGCAATCCACTAAAGACTCCAAGTCTTGCATAGTATCCACAAAAAAACACTCATCAAACACACCTGCAATGCAGTCATCATCTTCTAGAAAACCATTCATCTTCAAATCTCTTTGTACACTATTTATATATTGTCATTCACCCCGCTTTAAGTCCTCACACCTTGTAAAAGCAATAGATCCATAGTCTGTTAGTCTTACAAAACCTGTAGAAAACATCTCCTTTGCATATACATCATGCGATAACTTTTCTCTTCTTGCACCACTATAATCCCTCTCTACAATGGTACATGGCCAAAAACCCTCATATCCCTGTAGTCCTTGAATTCTTTGTTTGTCTTTGGCAAGGGTTTCTGTCTATGACTTTCATGGTTCCTTTCATGGTCCACACAAACAGTAAGGAATTGGACTCCACGCTTCCCATCCCTGCTCCTTATCGTATCATAAGTTGACCCATCATCCATTACCTTGGTTTCCATGCGAGTAGTAGTGATGTATGGCTACCCAAGGATAAGAGGGTATGTAGACAGCTCCTGTATAAAGAAATTTTGGTCATCTTTCACATCCCCTATAGCCACCTTTACATTTGGACAAGCTCGCTACAGCTCCTCTAATAAGTTGTTTGCTGCACGAATCATCCATCCATGATTTATATCAATTGGCCATTTTACTTTTTGATGAAGACTCTTTGACATGAGGTTAATTTTTGACCCATGATCTATCAATGCAATGTATGGCTCTTCTAAGTCTTTCACTTTTACTAGGGTCTTAGTAGTTGCTCTTGCCCAGTGACTCTTCAAGTAGTAACTCTTGTGAGTGATCTCAGCTTTGTCTTCATCATCCAAGAAGCGAATGTGTTTTACTCATCCCCTATACTTGTAGCATATAGCAATAGTTTGATCACCTTGCTCACCATAGACCTGTACTCCTTGTGCATTTAAAGTCTCTTCTTCACCCTGTACATGGCTAGATTCTGTAAGATATTGCCGCTTCCTCTTTATGATATCAATTATTTCTTCATGAAACTCCCTCTTTTCTATTCCAAGGACCTCACCCAAGGTAAATTACAGCTTACTATTTAAAATCCTCTCTTCCAGAACCTTTTTGAGATCAGTGGACGCCTCTATATCGGATTGGAGTTTGTAGGCTGGACCCTTTGCTTTGGATTTTTTTTCTTACTTCTTCTTTTCTTTGGAGGCTTCTTGCATAGGCACTTTGGGAACATGCATTTGCTGGGGGGAAGGTGATCTAGGAGGCAGTGTGTCATTTCTGCCTCCACTCCTCTTCTGCCTACGTTTCTCTTCAACAATGGCCTCATTGGCTTGACATTTGGCAATGTATGCACGCACTGACAAAGAGTCCACAGGTCATTCCAACCTGTTTCTAGCTGAATGCAATCTCCAGCTTCATGTAAAACCTATGTAGTCATTTTATCCTTCATAGTAAATTCTATAGTGCATGGCCATATCTGTCTAATACCATTAGATGCTTCTTCTCGAACCTTGACTCCTCTTTGCTTTATAGGCTCCACCTTCAACCCGTAGGCAGCTGTCTCGACCATTGAGATGGCATGGCTAGTAGCCATGTCCTCAACTAGCTTCTTTATCCCACCTTTGCCAAAATTTTTTCCTAAGAGTTTACTTGTTTCACTTAAATGTTTTTTTCCATCTTTAAAGAAAACAAGCTCCTTTGTCAAAGCGTCTTTAACACTTTTACAATCCCTCCTTCCATGGTCAATACTATCACACTATATGCATCTATTCACAAATCCTTCTGTTTTGAGGTCTTTGCCTTGTAGATTGTCCTGATGGTTGCCTCTTTTCTTCTAACCTTGTAAGCTTTAACTTGAGCTCTTGCATTCCCTTGACAATATAATCTAGAATGGATTTGTCACTATTTGGAACCACAATAACAGGCTTTATGGGACTCTCAGGAATGCTTGGGAATTGAGTAGGGTTAACTATCATTTTGTTTCTTTGTCGTTGTCACTTAGCTAGCACTGAAATTGCATCTTTAGACTCATTCCAATTAGTCTTCAAACCCTGTTTTGCATCCTTATCCTCAAGTAGTAGCTCTAACTTCTCTTCAATCTCTTTACATGCCGCCAACAAAAAGAGCTATGTATTCTCCGAGTTTAGGGTAGCCTTCGCATATATCACACTATGTGCATTATAGCATTCGGTCCCACTTAGCAAAAGAATTGAGAGTGAGGTATATATTTTAGTTTTCACATTATGCACATGCCACAACACGACGCCGTGGGTGTAGATACTTAAGTGCTTATTTTCAAAGGCTAAGAGGAGTATCAACTAAGGTTTTGAATTGCCAAAGGATACACTAATTAAACACATAAGTATAATTATCATGGCTGACAATAACTAAGAGAGTATAATGAACATTGATTACTTTGATTTTTCATATGAAGGTGCTCATGATGATGCCCCCACGTTTATCAATTATCTTGCTACTAGGTTGAATCAAGCTATGGGAAACCCTACTTTGCAAGACAAAGTTACTCGACAACTTCATACTTATGGGATTTCCCTTCCTCTCCAAGAGGAGAGAGAGAGAGAGTTTAGGAGGCCTCTTAACGAGACTCCCAAAAGAATACTCTCTCCCATAAGAGAGGAGAAATCCAAAGAACTATAAAGAAGTGAATCCCTAAGTTCCTCTAAAGGTGTGGCTCCATGAAGACGGCGATCTAGACTATCACTAACTCCTTCCAAGAGGAAAAATCAACCCATAGTTCTTCTCCTTGTCATTCCAAAAGGGAAGAGAGGAAACAAAGGAAGAAAAAGGCAAGAAAGATATCACCTTCTTCTCCTTCTTCTTCACCTTCCTCCTCTTCCGACAAAAGCAATAGTTATTCTCCTAGGGAATACAAGAGGAGAGGACATTGCAAAACTTACTCTGCATGGTGAAGGTCTGAAAAGCTCAAGAAATTCAAAGAGGGAGGAAAGATCATCTCTTTTCTCACCTAGGATGGCACCTTTGGTGCCACAGACAAAGTATTGGCATTCATCCAACAATTTGATGGGGACTTTGGAGATGAGGGCTTCATGGAGTTCTCCAAGGTACGCCATGTAGCTATGCACTTCTAGAAGTCTGCTCGCCAATGGTGGGCTAGCCTTCACAGAAACAACAAGGCCCCAAAGACATGGAAAACTCTACGAGTCTCCATAATGAATCAATTCCTTGAAAGTGATGCCAAGGACAAAATGCTCAACGAATGGAAAATTTTGAAGCTACTCTTGAACAAGTCTATCCATAAATATGTAGAAAAGTTTTGGGATTTACATCTTAAAGCTAAAGGATAGACTTTGCCGAAAAAAAGCAACAATTTTGTGTAGTATTACTTGAAGAAATGGTTGAGTATGTCAACTCACAATGGCCTAGCACTATCACCAAAGTCATCCACCACACTATGGTTGCTTCAAGGATCAATTTCCAACAAGCGGTGAGAAGAAATTTCAAGCCCATGGAAAACAAGGATCAATATAAAGCTACAGGGAAGATCAATGCTCAAAACTCTTTTCAAGGCAACATCAACACCAAAAACAACAAGGCCAAGAAGAAAGGAGGTTACAAAGGTAAAAACAAGCTCTCTCCCAAATAACTAGAGGCCTTTCATATAGACCATAAATGCTCTAAGTGTTGGGAGCAAGGACATGGTTATCGTTCTTGCCCCAAAAGAAATGTACTCAATGTTACTCCTAGAGCTTCCATGGTTGAAGATCCAAAAGAGGAAACTCATTGAAAAGGCTCATCAATCTCCTATGCTTGGGGAAAAGGGAGCATGATGCCTTCATCTTGTTTGACCCTGGCTCTACTCACAACCTCATATCAACGGAGTTGGCCACCAAGTTGGGCATTCAAGATTTTGAGATGGGAGATACTGTAGCTATTGACACATCTAGGGAAGTTGAGGCTTCAAGTCGAAAGCTACATTGCCAAAGAAGACTTTTTTTTCTCAGTAGGTGAAATTTGGACTCACAAAGGGGCCCTTTAAGGAGTTTGACTTTACCTCTCTCTACCCAAACGGGTGCATGTATAAAATTTTTCAAACAGACTCCAAAGTTGGTGGAGGTTTGACAGTTAGAATATCCT
This sequence comes from Adiantum capillus-veneris, assembly GCF_014529385.1. NCBI lineage: Eukaryota > Viridiplantae > Streptophyta > Polypodiopsida > Polypodiales > Pteridaceae > Adiantum > Adiantum capillus-veneris. The sequence goes on from NC_140933.1 coordinate 121,259,355, forward strand.
CTTCAAGCTCTATCTACTGATATATAGCACTCCATGAGATTCCTCATATTCTAGAAAGAATAAAAAAAGAATCTTCTAAAATATGAGGAATCTCATGGAGTGCTATATATCAGTAGATAGAGCTTGAAGAGGACATTCTAACTGTCAAACCTCTGCCAAATTTGGAGTTTGTTTGCAAAAATTTATCCGTGCGATTGTTTTGGTAGAGAGAGGTAAAGTCAAACTCCTTAAAAGGCCCCTTAGTGAGTCCAAATGCCTCTCCAACATGAGGATGTTATCCTAGGGGCACCATGGTTCAACCGCATGGCTGCCAACATGAAGTTCCTTGAATGGAGAATCTACTTTACCTGGAGAGAAAAGATCATGAACATAGATGCTAATGAGTCGGGGAACACCATATCCCCGGCAAATACGATTTCTTTTGGTAAGTCAATGAGAAGCTCTATTTTGGCATATATGATTTCTGTTAGAGAATCTGTAAATGATTCTGATGTTTCCACAGGTAGCACTAAAGGGAATCAAGAGGAATTAGATTTGTCTAATTTCCTAAATAAATTCCAAGATGTTTACATTGATGACATCCCTAGTGAGCTACCTCCAATACGAGGGGATGATGACCATGCAATAGTGCTTCTACTAGGATGCTCACCGCCCAAATAAACCTCCTTATTGAGTTTCACAAGATCAACAAGAGAAGATCATGAGGCAAGTGCATGAATTGGTGGAAAAAGGGATGGTGACGCATAGCTTCTCTCCATTCTATTCACCAGTACTTTTAGTGCAAAAGAAAGATGGCAGATATCACATGTGTGTTGACTATAGAGCACTAAATAGGATCACTATAAAAGAAAAAATATTTTTGGTGCCACGGATAGAAGATCTATTTGATTAGCTACAAATTTTTTCTTGAAAAATGTTCCATCCACATTCAAACTCACGATGGACAAAAATCTTTAGGCGACTCAAATTCTCTTGAGGAATACAAGTGACACCTTGCTACAAGAGATTCAATATTTAGATCACATTATCTCTCAAGATGGTATATGTATGAATCCATGAAAGTTGGAGATAATAAAAGCATGGCCTAATCCAAGGAATCTAGGTGAGTTGAGAAGCTTTACTGGTATGTGTGCATACTATAGATGCTTCATAGCAAAATTCTCTCAAATAGCAGGACCATTGAATGACTTAACAAGGAAGAATGTTAAGTACTCATGGCATGCTAAAGAACAAAATGCTTTTGACAAGCTCAAAGAGAAGATTACCTTCCAACCAATCCTTATGCTTCCGGATCTCTCAAATCCATTTGAGGTCCAATGTGATGCTTGTGGTGATTTCCTTGGAGCAGTTTTGCTTCAAAAAGGGCATGCCATAGAATATGAGAGCCAAAGGCTCAATGTCAATGAACAGGTCTCGGGCATATATAAATAAGAGATTTTAGTTGTTCTACATGTCCTATACACATGGAAGCACTATCACTTGGGGGCTCCATTCATCCTACAAATGGATCACAAAGCCTCAAGAAATTCATGACGCAAATCAAGCTCTCTGACAAAAAATGAGGTGGGAAAATTTTCTTTCATAATTTAAATTTCATATTGCTCACATTGGCAATCACAATCAAGTGGTCGATGCACTTTCAGAACAGCCAAGGGTAAATGTGGTGTTTACATCAACTCACAATGAACTATATTTTATGATAGATGAGTATGCTACTGACCAAGACTTCAAGTAGATAATTATAGCATTAGGTAATAAGAAAAGAACCATTCACCTTGAAGGATGGTTATCTTACAAACGACAATAGGCTATGTGTTACTTACCAATACAATAAGAAAGTCATGTATGAATCCCATGCTTCTCCTTATGCAAGGCAAAGAGGGATTCCATAATCTATTCTTCGAGGAGTAGAAATGTATTTTTGTTGGTCTACCATGAAAAGTAAACATACAAGAGTATGTCTCAAAATGCGTGGTATACTAAAAATTGAAAATTTGATCAAGGGAAGCAACTTGGATTGTTTCAGTCGACAAGATTAGCAAGAAAACACACTCTATGCCTGTCAAAAAGACTATTAAGGCACATCAAATCGAAACCCTCTTTAGATCTCAAATTTTCAAGTATCATGGCTTGCCAACATCCAAAGTATCGGACAAAGATCCTAGAATGACCAATAATTTCTAGAAGGGTCTCTTTGAGAATCTAGGAAGTATATGAAATTTCTCTTTCAGCCTATCATCCACAAACGGATGACCAAAGTGAAATAATGAATCTAGCGATTCTTGAATATACTAAAAGATTATTTCATGGAAGTAGATCAACATTATCAATGAGAGAAATACCTACCTCTTATAGAGTATGCGTACAATGACATTGTACATACTTCTATGGGGAAAGCACCTTTTGACGTTAAAGAGGGAAGATCCCAAAGTCCCTTACTACTTAAAGTATATGGCAACATCTTCTCTATTGATGAATATAGCTGAGACTTTCAAGAATCTTTTACAAAGATTAAAAAGGTTATATGCATCTCACAACAAAGGCAAAAAGGGTTGCTGCTAATAAGCATAAAAGAGCCTTAGCCTTTAAGAAAATTGATTGGGTCTTGCTAAAGTTTCTCAAGGCTCATCCAAGGCATACTACGGGCAAGAATCCTACGAGCCACCAAGAGTATCATGCTAAACTAGCAAAAAGATATTATGGTCCTTTCTTTTAAAAATTCTAAGACAATCAATGAGATGGCTAATTAGTTAAAGTTGGCCAAGCAATGGCTCATTCACAATGCTAAGCATGTGATCCTACAGGAGCCTTATAAAGGGGATCCACCAAAAGAACCAATAATGGAGGACCCGCCAAAGATCGAAGATCAAGAAGAGGTCTGGCAACCCAAATCGATTCTTTGACACAAAAACAAGGTACTAAGAAATGATAATGTTATCCAATCATATCCTGTTAAGTTAAAGAATGATCATTTTAAAGATGCTAGATAGATGCAATGAACCTAGCTTAAGGATAATATGAACTTTGTCAATGCTTACAAGGCTACACTAGAGTAAGCAAATGAAAATTCATTTTAAATGAGCAATGTTTTTGTCTTATAAGACTCATTAACTCTCTTTTATAGTGCACAAAATTAAGAAGTATGCATGCTTAGGATCATGTCTGTGGTGACGACGTCTCCCAAACACCAAGTAGAACTTGTCACTCTACTTTATAAGTATGATATGGACTAAATATTAGACATGCTTGCGAGGCAGATAAGTCTCCCAAGAAACAAATGGATTAGTCATCCATTCTGGAATGATGTTGTAGGGTAAAAAGGGATCCTCTACCCGCTAAGAAACATGGACTAATGACTAGGCTTTATCTTCTCTACCTCATAGTCGAGGATGACTACGATTTCAAGAGAGAGGAATCTCATAAAATATAGTATCTAACTTTACCAAATGATTTTCTCATATTAAACTACTTATTTAATATGGGAAGATAAAAGAGAAAAAAGAGTTAACATATAGATATGTACTTATAGACCTATCTCAACAAAAGGGATTCATAGCATCCCCAAGGTCACAAGCAACACAAAGATTGTATTGTACCAAGTCTCTCTTGAGGGAAGAAACTATAATACAAACGCCTTTTGGAGGGGCGACCGACTCCAAGTAGATCCGCTCCTCAAATATTGTCATGTTCTCTAATACTCTTTCTCTTGCAAAACTATTGTTCATACCAAGTTAATTAAGTATTGTGTTTATGTTGCTACCATCAATTAAGTTCATCCTCTATGTTCTCAAAGTGCTTCATGTGCTTGCCATTTTCTTACCCTTGGTACATGAGAGAATTTTGGGTCTTTCTGGAGTGATGCCAATCTCCTTGTAAACAAGATGAGATATCTTGAGTTTTTGTTGAGCCAATTTTTCCTCTATGTGGGGTGGAGAGCATCTAACCCCTCTTCTTGCATATCCTTGTAGAGTCTTTCTTTTACTTGTAAAATCTCCACCTTTATCAAAGGATAAGGCAGCGACTGTTGATGCCAATGAGAATTGATTTGATTGGGAGTGAGCTGAGTTACATTGACAGAGTGAAGAAATCTCAACTTCTTGAACAGTTTGCTCTTTAAGTGCATCTTCTTCAACTTTAGAGAGCTAGACCATTGGGACTTGTTCCTTGTCTGTGATTGGTACCTCAAATTCAAAACTTCATGTCTGCCCTTCAGTTGGTTGTGTTTCCATTTTCAAAAAGGAGATTGATGGTATCTCTAGATTTGGTTGTTCAGATGTACCTGCCTCCTCCTAAGTTTCCACATTCCCTTGTCTCACCAACTGATTGGCTTTCTTTAATTCCTCTATCTCTTTGCATATTCACTAGGGCGAGGTCCCTTCTTTGTTCTTGTTCCAGCTTCAACTCAAGTTTCAAGTCTCTGTTCCTCTTTTCTAAAGTCTTGTAAACTTCATCAGTCCCCTTGAGTGAAGCTATTGCTGGGTTTTTCCTTATTTGCTTTAGAAATGCTGCTTGGTCATTGATTCTCTCCTCTAAGTATTGCAAAGAGGAATTTGCTACATTCATCTGTACTTGGAGCGTTTGTAATGATTGATTAGTGCTCATAAGTTCATTTGTTACTTTAGTCAGATGTTGGTCCTTGCTTTTACAGGCATCTGATAACTTTGCGAGGAGCTCCCCTAATTCTTCCATTTCCTTTTGTTGCTTTTCCCTGATGCTTTGGTGTTGTTCTACTTTGTTCTTGAGCTCTTTGATTTGGCCTTTAATATTTTGAATGATATTCATCCCGTCTTCAAGCTCACCTTGGAGAGCATCAATCACTTGTCCAAGTTCTCGAGCTTTAGCACTGTGGCTAAGAGCTGTTGCTCGCATTTTCTCCATCATCAGCTCCATCTGCTTTGCATATTCATTAACCTGGATGATAACTTCATCCGTTGTTTCCCACTCTTTGTATTCTGCTTGAGGCTCTCTAGAAGGTCTAGCCTCATCTCTGGTTGTTGTTTTTTTTCCGAGAAAAAGATCCTTCTATTAGTTAATGAAAACTGCCCATAGGGCTACAACCACCTCTGCAAGAGAGAGCTACAACAAAAATGATGGGGAGACTCTCCCAATGAAAAAACAACATATATACAATGAGGCTAAATCAAGAGATGAGAGGAGGGAAGAGCCACACACGTGGACGGTAGTGCCATATGAGCACACACTAGACTATGGTGTAGAAAGGCCCAGGGCGCCAGAGTCGAAGGAAAGCCTCGAAGCGCTCCCGCATGCGGTTGGAGCTGCCCTGTAGTCCCTCAAGGTGTCCTCTGAGAGTATGGATCAGCTCTAGCCAAAAGTCACCAACAGTCTCTGCTGGTGGCACAGGGCGAGCCTCAAAGATGCGGAAACAACGGGCCCGCCAGATGAACCAAAGTGTCAGGCCAATGATGAGCTCCCAACACTCCTCTCTCACTACACCACTCCTGTGGAGTAAGCTTTGTAGCAAGCTGGAGTGTAGGTCGCCCCTCCTACATCACTATCATCGTGATGGTGGAATATAGCTCAAACTAAAGTGCCAGGCCCGTGAGGGTGGACCAAGCCGCTGCCCCCCAAGTGTACTGTCGAGCTGTGGAGAGAGAAGGCATCAGCTGGAGAACTCGTAGCCATACATGGTGGGCCGAGGAACAGTCCCAAAGACAGTGACGCTGACTCTCCACCAAATGGTCACAAGCTGCACATGCAACCGAGAGACCACTGGTCAAAGGTTTCCAAGGGCCTCCTGACTGAGGCACCCTGGCACGAAGCCGCTGTAGCAAGAATTCCTTCCAGGGCTCCTCACCTGGAAGAAGTCCTCTAACGATGAACTTCCCAAGAAGGGCTTTGCTCTGTTGTGCTGGATCAATGATCCCAAGCCCTCCCTGAGAACAAGGAAGAGTGATGACCTGCCAACCCACCTTGGCTCGGGCTATCTGAGTGTCACATCCTGACCAAAGGAAGTTCCTGATCAGCCTCTCTACCTGGCTGATACAAGAACTCGAGAAGATCCAGCAGGAAGTGATGTACCACATAGTCGCCAACAACACCTGGTTGGAAACTACTACTCTGTCAGCCAGAGAAAGTCATGTTGGGCCCCAATGTAACAACTTTCTCCTGATAGACAGGAGAAGGGGAGAAATTTTCTACTTGGAAGACAAGTCCAAACCAACCTGACAACCTAAGTACCAAACTGGAGTCCCTGGGGGAATCCACCTGAAATCCTCTCCTAGCATCCAATCTGGCACAGGAGCACTACCAACCAAGAAAGCCACTGTCTTTCTCCAGTTGATCAGTGCGCCCGATGCACAAAAGAAGGTCTCCAAAGCCTGCTCACATTTGTGAAGGTTGGCCTCCTGGCCATCTAAGTACAAGGCTGAGTCGTTGGAAAACTCAGCGTCCAGTAGCTCATCTCCCCAAATAGGGAGTGCTAAGCCCCATAGACCAACCTGCTGTGACACCAAAAACCTGCCCATCACCTCCGCATAGAACAGAAAGAGGAAGGGGGCAAGAGGACAACCCTGTCTGACCGAGCGTGTAAGCATGAAGCGATCACTTCTACCTCCTGCCAAAAGTACCTGACTGTGAGCCTATCTGTACAAGGCTGACACCCCTCTAATCCAAGCATCTGAGAAGCCCATCTTGCGTAGAGTGCCCTCTAGATAGTCCTAGTCAACTCTGTTGTATGCCTTCTCAAAATCAAGAAGAAGAATCATGAGGTTCTCACCACAGAGCCGTGCCAGGGCAGAAGCCTCCCAAAAAGTAAAGATGTTGTCAAGGATACTGCATTCCTTGACAAAACCTGTCTGGGTCCCATGTATAAGGCTCTTAAAAGTGGCCGAATCCTCAAACTCAGAGCCTTGGCAAGAATTTTGTAGGCTGAGTTGAGGATGGTGATGGGGCACCACTATCCAATCTCATCCAAGGAGCCACCCTCCTTGGGATTGAGGTAGATGAGTCCCTCACTCATGCTGTCAAGCATCACTCCTGTGTGCAAAATGTACTGAAAATCACTATAGAGATCTGGGCCAAGGAGTCAACCCATCCTCACCTGGACAGCTACCACGGGGGAGGGCCCTAAGAGCCATGTGCAGCTCCTCAAGCTGAAGTGGAATCTCTAGCCTCTGATGCATCTTCTCAGTCACAAGACAAGGCATCTGTGTCCAAACCTGCTCCCTGCATGCATCCTGCCGCTCTGACTGGGGCTCTACAGACAGTAACTCACGATAAAAGTCAGTAGCAACTGCACGCATATCCTCGAGCTCAGAAGCAACTGACCCGTTGGGCCTCCTTAACTAACTGACCTTGGCATGCGAGTGTCGAGGTCCCACTCTCTCAAAGAAAGCACCTCTCACTCTGTCACCCACATGAGTCCACTGAGATGCCTGTCAGTGGAAAGCAAACTCATGTCGCCTCTCCTCTATGCTAGCAAGCTCCTGTTGAGCCTGCTGTAACTGCTCCTCCAACCAAGACTATCTGGATGCTGCTCCTGCATCCTCTGTAATGAAGCAATGCCCCATCTAAGATCTTGCTCCACCTCTCTCATTGCAGCCCGCGAGCCAGAGACTCCTGAAGAAAAAAATGGCTAATCTGAGCTAGGCCTAAGGCCACTCCGTCAGTAGGAGAGCCTCTACCCTCTCTCTGAGTGTTGAGTCCAACAAGACCCTCTCTGGGATGCGAAGCATCGTGCTCTCACTCCTCTTTCAGTCTGCCAGTGTGAGGATTATGGGTTCATGGCCCGAGAAGGAGGTCCCTGCCAGGATGCCCACTGACCCTCCCAAGTCACTGAAGTGGTCACTAGTGTAGAAGAGATCTATCCGGGATAGATTCACTCCTCCCACTCTGCGGTCCAATCGAGAGAAGGCAAGACTGTCTAGGGGCCTCACCAAACCAGAGTGCTTCCATGTATCCAAGACGCTCAGAGTCATACAAAATCTCTCCCAAGTTGCCAACTCGACTCCATGCACAGTAGCATGGCTGGCACCAATCCTGTCAAAAGGGTCCTCCAACATGTTGAAGTCCCCTCCTATGCACCAATGATCTGCTTGCAAGACAGAGACTCAACAATCCGTGAACAAAACTCTGCACGAGCACTCATCACATTGGATGCATAGATGTTCAAGAAACCCACTAGGCCACCCTGAATCTACATAGTAATCCATTGAGCCCTGCCTGGCACAATAATCCCTTTGTCCACAATGGCCTACTGCAATGAGTCTACTATAGTCATACATACCGCACCCCGGATGCCTCCAGGTCCAAAAGCAGCTGACCAAAATCGCCGAATACGGCTCTCACATAGGTGGTGCTCCTGAAGCATAAAGAGATCAATCTCTCCTCCCACAAGGAAACGCTGAAGCTCCTGACGCAATCGGCCCCGCTGACGCTGAAATTGGGGCCCACCTAGTCCCTGCACATTCCATGAGACAATACTCATGGGGAGCGAGAGAGAACAGATGCTGCTGCAGTAGCTAGACGGGCTATCTTTGAGACTGGCTTGGATGGGGAGTAATCCGCATCCAAGCGTCCTCTAGATAGGCGTGACTGCAATGAGTGCCTAGCCCAAGCCCAAGTAGAGCGAGCCGTGTGTAAAGAAACCTCCTCTGTCCAAGAGTCCTCATGAATGTATACATAGCATGGCAAACACTGTGTATCAGCAAAGAAGTAAACCACAATGTGGCTACATCCTGCTGAGTCTGGGGGTGTCACCGCAAACTTGGCCAATGGCCACAAAGTATGTAGCATGTCTGTAACTCCTAGTTCTCCCATGTGGTGAGAGAAATCTAGGACCTGTGTATGCAACCATCCCAACACTGAGTCGAGAGTCCACTCTATCTAGGCCCTGCTGCAGAGGGGGAAGCCAAAACCAACTGCTAAGTCCAAGGCCTCTGTCCCCCTAGCGGCAAGGACCAGAGCATGGACCCTGAAGCAAGTTGCCTCATGGTCTGCTGAGGGATCGCTGCAAAAATGAGTGAAGCCGTAGTCGAAGAAGTCCCAGTGGTGCCGGATGTTAATGATCGTCAGACCACAAGGATAGTTGCAAGGGACAATGTCTGTACCTGCAGAGGGGGCCGTAAGAAAGGCTGGCCCTCTCTCACTAGCCGACTCCTGGCAAAGGTGCTGCCAAGAGATCTCCTAGCTGCCCGAGACAGCCCTTCCCCTTGGATCGACTGTGGAACTGGAGTAGGAAGGGGGGGAGAAGGAGCTGGGGGAAGCGGTAGAGAAGAGGGGCGGGAGGGGGCGACAGAGGTAGAGGGGCCAGGTGAAGAGGTGGCGGGAGCAGAAGGCAGAGGGGAGGATGAGGAAGAGGGGGGGAACTCTAGGGGGGAGAGGCTGTCGAGGGTGAAGCTGGGGTGGGGGCTGGAGTAGGGACCTCCTCATGCTCAAGAGGACCAAAGAGGTTCCCCGTGGGAACCACTGCTGTTGAGTAGGCACCTGAGGGCCACTTTGAGTGCCAGGGTGACGCTATGGCCCCTATCGTCGTCTACCATGGGCCTGCTGCCATCCCTCCTTCGCTAGAGCCCCAGGCTCGGAGGATGGCTCTGCATGTGTGCTCTCTGTCTCTGTCTGTGGATGCGGGCCAGCCTTGGCAGGCTGGGGTTGAGGCTGTGGTGTAGGTCAAGGCCTCCTCCATGGACATGCCTTTGCTAGATGGCCCATCTGTCAACAAATGAAGCACTAGTTCGGGAGGCCCAAATACTCCACACTCTGTCTAAACCAACCCCCACTCACTCGAGGCAAAAGAATAACCTTCAAGAGTGTGTAAGTGTCCCTGACCAAAACTCGAACTGAGGGAATGCCAGTTGGCAGCTGTTGATGCTGCCGTACGAGGTGTCTCCAGGACAGTCCCAATGGCTGTACCGATCTTGGATAAAAGTGGTAAGTACTCCCTCCGCAAAATCGGAAAGCAGACTGAGATATGGATGTCTACCTCCTCTACTAGAACATCCGAAGCAGGGTCGAAACCATGTCTCCACTGTCAAAAGTGGGCACGTGCTGCTCGGATGGTCAATGGACTCATGGCGATGACCTTGGACGCCATCTCAGAGGTCTCAAAATCGATCTGGTAGTAGCCTCGTCCGAGTATCTCCACGTCCAGGATCTTGCCCACCTCTGCGAGAAGGCAGGCCTGGAGAAGGTCACGCAGCTCTCCTCTGCTAGGTCGGGTGCCGAGAATCTTGCAGATGATAGAAGTCTCCTATAATTGCTCTACCTCTGCGACAAGGCTAGCTTACTCTGTCGGTGAAAGAGCAAGTCGGATGGTGGGCTCAGCAGGGTTAGGCGAGGGGGCTTTAGGCAAGTCCCTCTTGGGCAGAGTTGGAGCCTCCAATTAGAAAATTTCGGAGGTCATTTGGAGGGCCTTGTAAGAAATTGTATTTCTCTCTCTAGAAACTTTTTTTAAAATGCACTTGCACCTTGTGAGTACGTCCAAAAGGACAACCAGACACTTTAAAAAGCAGATTTATATTCCCAATCGTCCTTGAAAACGGTCACTTTTTTATTTAATGCGAGCGTCTTTTTCAGGAGGTAGGTGCGGCGTATTCAAGGCAGCTTACGTCATCATTGAAAGTTGAAAAGTCACAAACTATCAAATAGTGATAGATTTTGAGGCTTTTGACACCACCAATGCGTCCGGAACGCCAAAATACCCTAAAAACGAATGTCTACTTGACTCATTCCGACATCCGGAGAGGCAAAAAATGTCAAAAAACCCCAAAAAATGCGCTTTTTACTTAAGGCGCGCGAGGAGGCATTCTAAAATGCTAGAATGCCCCTCTGCGCGCCGTTAGTACAAAGCTCCTTTTAGTGATTTTTGGACAATTATCTTTCAAGAAAGCCTACCCATGTTTCGCTATTGCACTTTTGCACCATGCTCTCTCTCTCTCTCTCTCTCTCTCTCTCCCTCTCCTTTCTATAGCTTAGCATATTTAAAGAGAGAGAGAGAGAGAGAGAGAGAGAGAGAGAGAGAGAGAGTGAGAGACTCCCATTACTAATGGCGCGCGTGGAGCATGTTTTGACCTCAAAAAACACCTCCTCGCGCCGTTAGTATAAGGTAACAGAAAGACTCTCTCTCTCTCTTTCCCCCGCCGTACTTCCTCTCTCTATAGCACTCACACATACACTCATAAACACATACACTGGTGGATGCACAGTACTAAAGGCGCGCATAGAGACATGCACACCGGTTGTGCCTCTCTACGCGCGCCTTTAGTAGAGAGAGAGAGAGAGAGAGAGAGAGAGAGAGAGAGAGAGAGAGAGAGAGAGAGAGGCTCTGTGTGTGTGTGTATGTATGTTATATTTGTGTGTTTCTGAGAGTGTGTGTCTGTCTGTGTGTGTGTATGTTATATTTGTGTCTCTGTGTGTTTTTGTGTATGTTATATTTGTCTATGTGTTTGTGTGTGTGTGTGTGTGATCAAAATGCACTTTGTAGAATTGTAACAATGGGTGTGCGTGCTCACTCTTGTAGACTCGAAATTATGATCTCTAAGGGTAAGATGATGAAGAAAAAACCTATGTGATAGATGGAGGCCTTTTTAGAGATTTTTTGACATTTTCCTCTCAAAAAGCTCCCTAAAAGAGGAAAAAAGGGGATTTTTACTAACGGCGCGCGATGAGGCATTCCAAAATTTTGGAATGCCCCCTCACGCGCCGTTAGTAAAATGTTCTTTTAGGGGTTTTTGACATTCTTTGCCTCTTTGGATGTCGGAGCCAGGCAATTGGACATTCATTTCTAGGATATTTGAGCGTTCCGGACGCATTGACAATATCAAAAGTTTCAAAATCTTCCACCACTTGATAGTTTTGTAACTTTTTGAATTCTAGTGATGACGTAAGCCGTATCAAATGCACCGCATCTACCTTCTGAAAAAGGTGCTCGCATTAAATGAAAGAGAGTGATCGTCTTCAAGGACCACTAGATTATTAAATGAGGAGAGGGTTACCTTTTATATTTTTGTTAATATCAATCTATTTTTCTACGTAACGTAGGCTCTTCTCTCATTGGAGGAGCTTATTTTCCTCTCTCTTCCAAAAGGCCCTCCAAAAGACCTCCGAAATCTCCTAATGATTTGTGTCTACTGCTGTGGCAAAACGAACGAGTAGTGGAGAAGGTCTGCAGACGAGCGCCGAGCAATTGCCTAAAAGGACAAATGCTACACGAGCCAATATGCAGGAAAAAAAGAAGGGGGGGGGGGGGGGGGGGGGGGGATGGAGTAGCTGGATGCTATAAGGGAGCACAAGCGGGATGGGGGGGGGGGGGGGGGGGAGTATGGCAACGTGCAGGCAGGCAGCAAGCGGCCCGCTGGGAAGCATGATACCAAGAGGGGGGCAGTGGGTGGCTGTGGGGAAGCGCACAGGAGCGGCAAGAATAGAGGGGCAACGCGCTGGGGTAGGCGAGAGTAAAGACAGCGCAGGGGAAGTCGGGGGGGGTCAGCAATAGCGCAACGAGGAGGGGGGCAGCAGCAGTAGCGAGCGTGTTTTCTCATCTCTGGTTGTTTCATGGGGTTGGTTTTTATTGGCTTCGTCCTCTCTCTTTTTTTTTCTCTCATCTCCTTTTGTTTCCCCAACTTCATTTGATTGGTTAGTTGGTGAAGGGCTTCGACTAGGAAAAGTTTGATCTTCTTGCTAATATTGGGTGAGGTGGTCTTAGAGACATCTCTCCCTGTTCTTGCTGTGTTTCAATTGGTTTTTCAACTTCTGCTTGCTGTGGTTGCTGAGAAGTAAACTTCTTTCTGGATTTTCTTTGAGCTTCTAAAGCCTCTTGCCATCTTTAAGGCTATGGTTTCCGTATACATCCTTTCTAGCAGGTCCTTCGGATCTTCTTCTCATGGTTTTTGGTTCTAGGACCCTTAACTTCCCTTGGAATGAATAAATTTGGATTCTATCATGCAGCTTTTCGACTTTGTTCATAAGCTTCTTTTTCTCTTTTTCTATTAAGGTTCTTCCTGATGGGCGGCCACTACCTTTCTTTTCATCTCTTCTCTTCTTGCCCCTTTTTGCTCATTGTCCGAACTTTCTTGACTGCTATGTACTTCAGGTGAGCTTTCCATTGACACTTCATCTTATTTATAAATCACTTTTTTCTTTGATCTAGTGGCTCGTGGAGAGGCCTGAGTTGTGATTATCCATGTGTTCTTATTTGGAGCTGGTGGAAAGTTATTGGCTATCCCAATGGCATCTTATGCAATTCACATCAAAACTTTTGAAGCTCCCAAGTATGTTACTCTTCCTTCCTTCTTTGTGCTCTTGAGTGTTGTGAGCACATACTGAGCATGATCTATTCATTGTTTTGTTGATGACTTCAACACCTACATGAAGGTGGTTGCGACAATAGGATTTGGGGTAGTGTACCTTGGTGGTTTCTTGGCGAGGATGTTAAGTATGGATTTTGATTTACCCCTTGTAATTTTTTGTATTAAAAACACACATTTGGAAGGCCCCCATTATTTGGAGAATCCATCATTGTGTGAAGAAGAATCACTTGTCAGAAACCAAAATTTTCATGGCCAGTTCACCAGAATATTATGGCCGGATGATGGCCGAAAAGTGATTGGAAAATGGCCACTTGTTTGGCCGGTTGGCCGGTAGTCGAAAGTCAATGGCCAATGGCCGATGGACAAATTCAATGGTCGGTGGCCGTGGACTTATCTTCTCAAAGGCAGCCACACCTGGGTGGATTGGAGGGTCGGATTTGGACTTGTCAACACAAGGGAGACTTCACATGTCTGCCTCTCATGAGAGAGGGCAACACCTTTTGGCCTATAAAAGTAGGCCTCTTCTACACTCAAAAACGGATTGTGAATCATTGTGGTGCATTGCGAAGTTGATGTGTAGTGGTGAGAGTGAAGCACGGCGGGAGCTCCAAAAGGGCATAATCCCTTTGTAATCTACTTCTTGTTTTGAAGTACTAAAGCCATTGAGTGGCTGCTTTCCCGTGGACGTAGCCCACATTGGGTGAACCACGTATATTGTGTGTAATCTCTCTCTCTCTCTCTCTCTCTCTACTCTATAATCTCTTGTGTGTGAAAGTTATCTCTCTCCATTAATTAATCTACTCAATTATCTACTTAGCTAGTCATATTCCTTAACAACTTGTATCAAAACAAGGTTTGCTCATAGATAAAGTATCTCAAGGACAGGATTCCTTGAACTGAGTGGGAGTAATTGCAGAGGAAGGGAAGCTCAAGATCGATAAGTTCAATGGAAAAAACTAATAACATTGGAAGATGCAGATTGAAGACTATCTCTACCAGAAGGACCTCTATTTTCCACTAGGCGGTCTTGCAAAGAAGCCCGCAATGATGGCAGATGAAGCATGGATTGTCCTTGACCAAAAGGCACTTGGAACAATCTATTTAAGCTTGGCATCAACAATGGCCTTCAATGTTTTGGAGATGAAGAACACTTAGGACTTGATGAAGTCACTTCACGACCTCTACGAGGGTATTTCTCATGAAGCGCTTGTTTAATCTAAGGATGGTAGAGAATGGTTCAGTTGCAGAACACCTATATGACTTTAACACCAATATAAGTCAGCTTCAATTGGTGAATATAAATTTCAATGACGAAATGCGAGCTCTTTTAATACTATCATGTCTATCGGATAGTTGGGACAGCTTTATGATGGATGTAAGTAATTCTATCTCTGGCACAAATACTCTTAAGTTTGATGATGTTGTGGGTGTCCTTGTAAGCAATGAAATGAGAAGGAGAAGCTCAAGTGAATCATCAAGTGATGCACTGTCAATGGAAACAAGAGGAAGGCCTAAGGAAAGGTTTGAAAACCAAAAGGGTCGTGATGCCTCAAGGCGGAGCAAGTCATGCACAAAGTCAGTTCTTGAATGTTGGAACTGCGACAAGAAGAGCCACGTCAAGAAGGACTGATGGTCTAAGAAGAAGAAGGAGTTAGAGTCTCAAGAAAACAAGCCAACATCGGAGGCCAATGTGGCAAGTAAAGTACAGCAAGATGCTCTAATTCTCTCATTAGACAATGTGTCTAATTCGTGAATAGTAGATTTCGGGGCTTCATTCCACGCGACACCACACAAGCAACATTTCCAAGATTACACCAAAAGTAGTTTTGGGTATGTATACTTGGGAGATGATGAAGATTGTGAAATTGTTGGCAAAGGTACAGTTTGTGTCAAAATTGCTAATGGAAATGAATGGAAGCTTAAAGATGTTAGGCATGTTCCTTCTCTTCGCAAGAATTTGATATCTACATGACAATTGGATGATGAAGGTCACAACATTGCATTCAGAAACAAACGGTGGAAGATCTCAAAGGGATCTTTGGTGGTTGCCAAACAAAGGACAAATTGTTGGTACACTTTACTTGTGTACTGCTAGCTCACAATCTTCAGCTTGTGAAACATCTACAGAAGTCGACAGTGCGGTGTGGCACTACCGGTTTGGGCATACGAGTGCCAAAGAAATGCAAATCCTTCAAACAAAGAATCTTCTACCAGGTTTTCAAGAAGTGGACTTAGAGTTCTGTGAAGATTGTGTTTATGGTAAACAAAAGAGGGTAAACTTTTAAAAAATCAAGAAACAAAAGAAACAATAAAAAACTTGAGTTGGTTCATTCTGATGTTTGGGGTCCTCTGCAAGTACACCATCACTTGGAATACATGGGTTTATGTAATGAAGAATAAATCCAATGTGTTTTCCATATTTCAAAGGTGGAAAGCCTTTGTGAAGAATGAATCAAGTACCAAGGTTAATGCCTAAAATTCGATAATGGATGCGAATATTGCAACCAAGCTTTTGAAATCTTTTGTGCTAGCAATGGCATTCAGAGGCAAAGGACAACCCCAAGGACACCTCAACAAAATGGGATTTTGGAAAGGATGAATAGAAGAGTCATGGAACGAGCACGAAGCATGCGACTACATGCACGCTTACCGCTTGAGCTTTGGGTGGAAGCAATAAGTACGGTGGTGCAGCCAAAGTTGTTCTGAGATGGAAAGTGGTATATGCTAGGGAAAGATTGCAGGCAGGTGCAGTGTAGAAGGCTAGAGTAGGTATGGAATCCTTGGGCAGCCAAAGGGTAGCAGGAATGTATGTCTAAAGCAGCTTTTTAGGCCAAAACGCTCAAGGATGGTCCAAGATGGGATGACCAATCAAGGTACCCAAAGTGCCAAGTCAGTGTTTTGAAATGTAGTGCTCAATGTGTTCTAGAGGTCAGTCCAGATGGCTCGTCAAACGAAGCCCCAATGTGCAAGATACTGAAGTTCAAAGTTAGAAGGTGTTGCAGATCCCAGCCAAACAGAGCAGCTGGGGGCAGATGGCCCAGGTAGATGTCGGCAGAAAGATGCATAGTGCTCAAGTTAAAGAGAATTCCTATCTTCTCGGATTGTGGATCAAAGCTCTAGAAAGCAAGTTATGGCCAATTGAAGTTTTTCCGATAAATGGGTTTGAGCCCACCTGACCGGGTTTAAGCCCACCTGATCACATTTGAAATCGTGCCATATGGCATTTTTTAGGCCTTGACAGGGTTCAAGCAGATAGATCATGTAGTGTGGTGTTAGCAGAAATTCAATGTTCATTGATTGGGTGCTCGGTCAATGAGGTACCACATGTCAAGTTTGGGATCGTTCTTTGCGGGTGCTTGTAGATGATTTTCTTGTGTTTTGGCGGCCTTGTTGGGCAGGCTTGGAAAAGTCGATGGTATTACGTTGAACCAAGCCGACAATACAAGCTTTCGGCCGGGTCTTAGGGCTTGGGTATTAGACCTTGGACCAGCGAGTTACACTTTCTTGAAAGTGGCAAAAAAAGGGAGGTATTTTGAGGCTTGTATGGGGGATTCAAAGGGGATCAAAAGGTGGGTCATGTACGCATGCCACGTGGTGTTGCCTTTGTCCCACATGTGGGGGTTTGAGATGAGACGATAGAGTATATCATGCAGGTCCGTGAGGAAAAAGGGAGTGTATGAAGGGAGTGGGAGCTCTCATGATCCTTTGGCGTGAAGCCATGGCGGGTCTTGTGGTGGCGCTATTCTGGCATTGCATGATGTGAAGGAGGTGGCATTTTGGCAAC
This sequence comes from Adiantum capillus-veneris, assembly GCF_014529385.1. Classification (NCBI taxonomy): domain Eukaryota; kingdom Viridiplantae; phylum Streptophyta; class Polypodiopsida; order Polypodiales; family Pteridaceae; genus Adiantum; species Adiantum capillus-veneris. Next base: position 121,276,401 of record NC_140933.1, read on the forward strand.
ACTAGCTGTGTTGGGCCATTCCACGTGGTGGCCTGATGGGTGCAGGCAAAACTTGGGTGGCCGGGTGCATGCAATGATGTGGCAGGTCCGCGCTTGAAGCAACCGGTCCCACAATCCCCTTTTGAGGACAAGCAAGCCCCCCCCTCCCCACTAGCGACATTGCTAGTGTGAGGGATAGGGGGCAGTCCCGCGCGCGAGAGATAGATAGAGAGAGAGAGAGAGAGAGAGAGAGAGAGAGAGAGAGAGAGAGAGAGAGAGAGAGAGAGAGAGAGAGAGAGAGAGAGAGAGAGAGAGAGAGAGAGAGAGAGAGAGAGAGAGAGAGAATGTATCCGGGAAGAGCAACCGTGGGCCCGAGCCACCAGGGCTTGGAAAAAAGTGTTGGCTCTAATGAGGGAGAGAGAGGATGTTCAAAGCTTGCCCAAGGGGGACCGTCATGTGAGCGGGCCCATTCCAAGGTCAGGCAAGCAAAGGCAAAGGGCAAGGAGGAGATGGTTGGCGGGCACGGCAAGACCAGGTGGAGGGTGAGAAAAAAGAGAGAGAATAAGGTTGGTGGAGATGGAACAATCAAAGAAGCTGGACAAAGGGTCAAAAGGAGGAGTCAAAGGAGCAATGCAAGACTAGGCCTCCCAAAGGGTAAAAACAAAAGGAAGAAAATAAAATAATAAGAACCCCAAGGGGCACTAGTGATGTCGCTAGTGCACCCCCCCCCAAGCACAAGTCAAAGAGAGCAGATGAAAATGAAGCGGCTCCATTCTTCCAAAGTTTTCAAATTAATGTGCCAGATGGGCCAATGAGAGGGAAGTCTCCAAAGTCACACTATAAAAGTCATTTTTAGTCAAATTAGGGGCTTTTTTTGTGCCGTTTGAAGCCTGCAGAGGAGAGTTCTTCGGCATAATAGTGTTTCTATCAAATCCCTTTGTATTTTCTCATGAAAATGGCCATTCTGATGGTAGTGCAAGTTTTTTTACGTGCCTTTTAAGGCGCAATCAAGCCATTGTTGCCCTGGTTGACTGTCTTTTCCCCTTCCCCCCTTCTATTTCTTCTGCTCGTGTCTCTCCTCAGTGCCGCTAGTGTGGATGTGTGTGCCCCCCCAGACCGGCGGTATTTTGTGTGAGAGAGTGAGATTGAGAGGCTTGTACACACACTATCTATAGTGTGTGTACAAGAGTGGAGACAAACCGTGGAAATAGGTGTGCATTGTGTGGTGGACTTGTGGAGTTTGTGAGCATTGGGAAACGAGTAGGCGGTGGTTTGCTAGTGAAAAGAGTGTTTTTTGAAGGTGTTTTCTGAGAGGATAGGGGTGTTGTGGTTACCCTAAGCTATAGAGAGGCCTTTGTTGTTGTGGCAGATGTGTTCCCCCATTCCCCCTCTCCAACGTATGTGTATTTGATCAAGCGGTCACCCTTAATGGCATTGGACGGGGGAGTCCCAGAGGAGGCATGGGCAGGTAAACCGGTGAATTATTCATTTCTCAAAGTTTTTGGGTGTGAGACCTTCATGCACATAGATAGAAGCCTAAGATTAAACCTAGATGCAAAATCCAAAAAGTGTTGCTTCATTGGCTATGGAGAAGGTGACTTTGGCTATCGCCTATGGAATCCTAAAGATGGTAAAATCTTTAAAAGTAGGGATGTAATTTTCAATGAGTCAAATATGTACAAAGATTACTTCGAAAGAAAACAAACAAAAGAAACATGTGATGATTACATGGAGCTTGAGGACGGTGAAGACTCAGGAGTGCAAATGGTGGCAACGTACAACAACGTCAACCAAACGAGGAGCCCCAACCAATTCCCCGAAGGTCCCCAAGAGCAAGTAGACCTCCAAGGATATTTGTTCCTTCCTTCAACCATCTCTTGATCTCAGATTCTGGAGATCGAGAATCATATGAAGAAGCTATACACCATGAATCCAAAGAAGAATGGATAAAGATCATACAAGTGGAGATGGACTCATTACATTACAACCAAACATGGGAGTTGGTTGAGTCTCCTAAAGGTAAGTGGGCACTCCAAAACAAATGGATGTACAAGCTAAAGGAAGAAGAAGGTAGGAAGAAAAGGTACAAGTCTATGCTTGTAGTAAAAGGGTTTTCTCAAAAGAAAGGTATTGACTTCAATCAAATATTTTCTCTTGTTGTAAAAATGAACTCAATTAGGCTTTTCTTAAGCCTTGTGGATGCTCATGATTTAAACCTCAAGAAAATGGATGTAAATACGGCATTCCCTCACGGTGACTTAGAGGTGGAAATTTATATGCTTCAACGAAAGGGATATGAAGTGAAAGGTAAGGAGAAAATGGTTTGTAGATTAAAGAAGAGCTTGTATGGATTAAAGAAGATTAAAGAAGAGCATCAAGACAATGGTACTTGAAGATTGAAGAAGAGAATCAAGACAATGGTACTTGAATTTCCATTGATGGATGTTGGGTCACGGGTTCAGAAGATGCAACTGAGATCCCTGTGTTCACACAAAGAATTTGGAAGATGGGAAGTTCATCATCCTAATGTTGTATGTTGATGACATGCTGATTGCAAGTGCTAACATGCAGGACATCAAAGACCTAAAAGAGGATCTGTCTAAATCTTTTTCAATAAAAGATTTAGGTGTTGCAAAGAAGGTACTTGGTATGAACATATCAAGGGACAGGACAAAGAAGACAATAAAGCTATCTCAAGAGGATTATATCAAGAAGGTACTAGAAAGGTTTGCAATGCAAGTTACAAAATTGGTGTCTACACCTTTGGCTGGTCATTTTAAACTAACTAAGGAAATGTGTCCAAAGACACAAGAGGATAGCATATATGTCTAAAGTTCCATATGCTACAGTGGTAGGTTCTCTTATGTATGCTATAGTCTAGACAAGGCCAGACATTGTACATGCAGTGGGAGTTGTAAGTAGGTTCATGGAGAACCTAGGTAAAGAGCACTGGCAAGCTGTGAAGTGGATACTTAGGTATCTAAAAGGGACAAAAATAAATGCTTTGTATTTTGGAGGAATTGATATTTTTTTGGAAGGCTATGCTGATGCAGGTATGGCAGTTGACAAAGATACTCAAAGGAGTACTCACTATGTCTTCACGATTGGAGGCACAACGACAAGCTGGGATTCAAAGCTACAGAAAGTGGTCTCACTTTCTACCACGGAAGGAGAGTATGTAGCAATGATAGAGGCAAGCAAAGAAATTCTATGACTTCACAGATTCTTAGAAGAGCTTGGATTCAAACAAGACAATTGTGTCTTGTACAATGATAGACAAAGCACTATCCATCTTGTAAAGAATTCAGCCTTTCATTCAAGGACAAATCACATTGAGGTGAGATATCACTTCATACACACTCTTTTGGAAGAGGGACAACTAAAGCTGGGAAAGGTGGATACAAGTGAAATCCTGCATACATGTTTACAAAGGTGGTGAACAAGGAGAATCAATTGGCATTCAAGAATAAGAAGGCAAGATGGAAAGCAGTCATAGGTTTGGCATGGAGATCAGTCTCCAAGTGGGAAATTGTTAAGTATGGAGTCTGATTTACCCCTTGTAATTTTTTGTATTAAAAACACACATTTGTAAGGCCCTCATTATGAGGAGACGCCATCATGCGTAAAGAAAAATCACTCGCCACAAAGCTGGAGACTAGCTTCACCGGAATATTATGGCTGGAATGGCGGTCGGAAAGTGATTGAAAAATGGCCGGTTGGTTGGTGGTCGGAAGTCAAAGGACGGTGGTAGGTGGCCGAATTCGACGGCCGGTGGCTGATTTCAAAGATGGACTTATCTTCTCAAGGGCGGCCACATATGGGCGGATTGGAGGGTCTGATTTGGACTTGTCAACACAAGGGCGGCTACACACAGTTGCCTCTTATGAGAGAGGGTAGCCCTTTTGGCCTATAAAAGGAGGCCTCTTCTACACACAAAAAAGGATTCTGAAGCATTGTGGTGCATTGTGAAGTTGATGTGAGGTGGTGAGAGTGAAGCAATGCGGGAGCTCCAAAAGGGTATAATCCCTTTGTAATCTACTTCTTATTTTGAAAAACTAAATCCATTGAGTGGCTGCTTTCCCGTGGACGTAGCCCACATTGGGTGAACCATGTATATCGTGTGTACTCTCTCTCTCTCTCTCTACTCTATAATCTCTTGCGTGTGAAAATCATCTCTGTCCATTAAGTAGTCTACTCAATTATCTACTTAGCTACGTCATATTTCCTAACAGGGGAATTGGAAGTGATGGTGATATCGACGGGCAGGATCATCTATTTTCTTTAGTACAAGGTCGGAGAAGGTGGGGGCAATTGTACTGTTTGTGAATGTTCCATATGTTTTCCTATCTCTAGCTCTCATTGTCATACCTTCAATGGGTAGCTTTAGTGCTTTAGACACTATGTCTTTGTTTCATGACTACTTCAACTTTTTGTCCTTGTTGATCTGTGATCTGGGCAGAGCCATCCTCTTTAATGGTCGTTAACAATAGTTTGTAAGCTCTTTCGTAGTCTACTCCACATGGTTCCTGATCATAAAATTCTTGAAGTCCCAACCTCCTATTGGTTTTGTTTGTTGCTGGCTTAGCTGCTACATCATAGACTTCTTTAGGTAGCATTTGCAACTCTACCTGATTTTCAACTTCACTTTTGAATCTGCTAGTGAAGACTGTGGTGTTGTGCTCTTCAAGTTTTTCTTTTGATAGGTAGGTTACTTTGGCCGTTTCCAAAAAACTAGGCTCTAACTTATATGGTGGCAACTCTTGCATCTTCTTCTTTTGGGTATTTCTCTTCTTTTCTTTCTCAGCATCTTGCATTGCACCTACTAGGAGAATACAATTTCAAAGTTAGAAAATTCCATACATTCCACTCTAGCATGCCCTGTGGTGTCAGAATTGCTAGCAAATGATGTCTGTTTTTCTTCAAACCATTTTTGGAGCATGCATATATGCATAAAAACATGTAAAGATAAAAACCATTCAATTTAGGCAAAATTGCAAGCAAAGTAAATAATCACAATTATTTTCTACAAAGGCATTTTTCGTATTTTTTCACTTTTGACTTCATAGGCTTGAAGAACGTGTGATTTAGATACTCTGAGTGAAGTGTGAGCTCATTTAAGTGTACATGGTGAAAATGGTGCTAGATTTAGTCTTGAAACTGTGAAACAGTAGATATGAAGGGATTTTGGATCTTTGAGATCCAAATGTGATCAAACTTGATTGGTGGGCTTGTCACATCATGTACTTTGGTCCCATAAGGTCAAAAATGAAATATGGGTTCATTCTGGCAAAAATGTAAATAATCGCGACTATGAATATTTTCATCAATTTGAATGTTTTTTCTTACAAATTCATTTTAGACATGCTATAGACCCTCTGTATGAGAAATGGGACGTTTTGGATCAAAAAATGTGACAAATAACTCAAAATTTGCACTGAAGATCTTTTAATGCATTTTTGGACAAAATCTGAGATTTATTGGATATTTTGGGCTCATATTTGAAATGTGACATGAGATAGATGTGTAGAAGTGATAGGTAAACCATGACGGTGATTAAAGTAAATATTTATAGTAGTTGAATGTTATGCTTGAAAAGACAATTTTGTGACCTACACATCTTCATTACATCTCAAACAAGTCCTAAATTGAATTTGGTAATATTTGTTCATGTTGGCATCACTTTGTGCTCTTGTCGAATCTAAAATCACCAATTTTTGTTACCACTTGGTGTGTAGATTTGTTTAGTCACTGTTGAAGCCATGGACTTGTCCACTACATAGTCTTGATGCTCCTTATCCAATTTGAGCTAATTCTGAGTCGGTTTGACTCCATATGTCAAAAATGATGCTATTTAGTCTTTGAGTTGTTTCTTGTTGTTAGAGAGATTTTTTTGACTATTTTCTTGAAACAATATAAATACATTGTGTATAGACCTTGTCTATAAGCTGCCCGTGGAGTCAGAAATTAATTCTGGCATGTGGCAAACACCTAGATTATTCCTTGGGGACCCCCTCAACCCCTGCCAAATGGTCATCTAACAGTATGAAAGTGTTCTACTATCTAGGGACATGCTACAATTCAAGTCTTGTCCAATCGAGTTGAGTTGAAAGGCCGCTATGGTCGTTTTTGTGTCTTAGAAATCCGTACACAACTGGGATTGTAGGGTTTTTTCATGGGCCTAGACCTGCTACCCAATTGCATAGAAATGTTATTTGATGATTTTAGAACTTACCCCTCATATATTGTGTGAAACGGTGCTAACTATGGGTGATCATGTGGACTCTGGAAATCGTGTGCGAAAAAGGTAAAGTGCTCTCTTCTCCAAGAGTGACTAGTGGAAATGAGGTGATTTTGGGCTACCTAAGGTAACTATACTTGGACTTTCCAAACTACTTTTCTGTTGGGGTAGATGGTGTGTGTGTGTGTGTGTGTGTGTGCTCAAGGAGATGTGTGTCTGTGTGTGTGTGTGCAGACATAGCTTACACAATTAGAGAGAGATGTACAAACACTTCTAAAAAGGTAGACTCAATACACAAAAAGGGGCTAATAATACTTTTTCATAGTATATGTACAACATAGGCTTGAGCTTTATTTATGTACAAAGCTAGAGTGGCTATCCAAAAGATGATTCTCCATGTAGCCCTTCTTAGAAGATTATAGCTCATAGTCCAAATGTCAATAGCAAAAGGTATGCACATGTAGAGGTGTTTCCCATAGTCGCTGAAGAAGGACATGCCTATCTCAACAATCCTCCGCTTGGGCATGGACTATACTGAATGAAGCTAGATCGAAACCTAAAGACACACACTCTAATAGTCACATAGATTGAGGTAGTCACATAGACTATAGTCACACAGACTGAGTGGTCTCATCACATGGTGTCACACAGACTAAGAAATCCTCCCCTTAAACAAAGAAGGTGGAAGACCATACATTTTATAGTACATCACTATACTCGCAAAAGTAGTTGGGTTGGACACACACATGGAGATAATTCTCTGCCTATGAGCTACACCTCCGTCCTCTTCATCTTCAAGATTGACTCTACTTATTTCTTTTTTTGTTGCTTCCTTGGCATTTTGACGGTGGATGGCTTTTGATGCCACAATTTCTACAATACTTTTTCTTGTAGCAGTCCTTGGAGAAGTGTCCAGCTTGCCACACTCATAACAATTCTTGTTATTTAATCTTGGTGATGATGATGATTCCCTAGATGATGATGATTTAAAATAAGCTCCCTCACTGATTCAAATTTCTTCTTATTTTTCTTTTCTTCTTCATGGATTGCTCCTGTAATATATTGTAGAGAAGGTATGGGTTCCTTTTGCTCTAAGACTGTGACTATGTTGTCAAAACTTTTAGGTAGAGCACTCAAGAGCACAACAACTTGTTCTTCTTTCGAGACTTGGCATTCAATGTAAGTGAGCTGCGTTATTATGCTCATTAGCCTATTAACAAGGCTTGAAACATCCTCCTCTTGAAGTGTAGTAAGTTTATAAAGATTTTTCTTTAAGCTAATATTACTTTGATTTTGTTTAGCACCAAAGTTATGTTCCAGAGTATCCCATGCTTGGATTGCACTAGTGCAGCTATTTGTAAACTCCTAGGGCGATCAATTTTTAGAATGTGTATGCTATCATGTGAGTTAACCGGAGAGGATTATTAAAAGATCAAAATGTATCAAAATGTATACATACAAAGGGGGGAGGGGTTTTTTTAAATAGGCATGTAGTGTAAATATAGTATGTATATTGAGGTATTATTAATAACCTCTTGAATGCATGTGATATAGGAAGCTTTTGATAAGTGACCGCCCCGGGTGTAAATTGCACATAATGATCATGGAGTGATGTGATAATTATGCCGAGTGCTTGCTCATCTTTAGCTTGTGCTTGTGCAATATGGGCTCTAGTGAGAGTGCCTTCAATAGAAGTGGATGGTTCGCTTACTCTCGGTTTTACAACAGACCATAGATATTTTTTATGAGGTATCCATGTAGCTATGTCTACCATGTATGGAACCTGTCCCCACTAAAATTTTCAATCCCTTGTTCTCCCATGGTGCAAAATGGCTATACACATGAAGGGACTTGGTCTTACCAATAGAGAAACTCTCTCAATGGCAGTGTCTTGCCCTGTACACAATGATTGGAAGGCAAAATTGTGAAGTCACTCTTCACATACTTGAAGCCCCTCTTCACGAGTGGTGATTAAATAACGTGTGTGGAAGTGTGCATGTGCCTTGAAGAAGCAGGCTTTGAAGTTTGAACAGCTTGGAAGCTTGATCAAATACAAATCAACCATAAAATATTGACTATGTCGAGCTTGGTGATGAAGTCGAGCATGTTGTCGATGTCGAGATTGGCTACCACTTTGAGTGTGTGTAACTTGCGGGTTTTAATCAACAAAAAGATTATAATGGGAGCTTTGAAAATTGTTGGAGTTGTGTAGTATGTTGGTGTGAAGCTCCACTAGCCAATCAAAGGCTCAAAAGGCTACTATATTTCAAAAAAAGGCATTATGTCCAAAGCGAGGTGGCCTGATCTTGAAGCCATTCCACAAGTAGGTATTACAAGAGGGGTTTTTTTTTAGCTGTGACTGCATCAGCAGGGGCTGATCGATGAAACTCCAAGACTGGGAAAAGATTTTGAAGCGAAGCCAAAGCCGTCAAATGAGGTGATAAGCTAAAATTTTCAGCTTTGCATGATCCAAAGTTGCAGGAGAGAGCATCTTAGTGAGGAAAAAACATCCGCAAGCTCGAATCGAAGCAACTTCAAGCCATGCTCTCAAATTTCTTCGATTAAGGGTCTGATTTGGTCTTCTTTATCACCTTCTCATCAGTGATTAATGTACTCAAAATCAGTAAATTGGGCTTTTGTGTGATGCTAATAGGGTTTATAAGCTTGTCGTGATGCTCACTGGCTCTGATACCAGTTGTTGGGGCTGATGGGGTGTGTGTGTGTGTGCGCTCAAGGAGGTTTGTGTGTGTGTGCAGACATAGCTTACACAATTAGAGACAGAAGTACACACACTTTTGAAAAGGTAGACTCAATACACAGAAAGGGACAACTAATACTTTTGCATAGTGTATGTACAACATAGGCTTGGGCTTTATTTATGTACAAAGCTAGAGTGGCTATCTGGATGATGATCCTCCATGTAGCACTTCTTAGAAGCTTATAACTCACACGCTAAATGTCAATAGCAAAAGGTATGCACATGTAGAGGTGTTTCCCATAGTCATTGAAGAAGGACATGCCTATCTCAACATTTTCCCAAGTTCCCCTGTTAGTCCTAATAGGTCGTGAAATCTATGTTAGACCTGAAAATTTCCTTAATCGAACTCTGTTACCTCATTCTGCAAAAATTTACAAAAACAGGCTTTGGCGGCCTAGATTAGGCTTTTTCCTTCCTTTGTTGTTTTGATCAAAAAAAATTTGCTTGTTCGTCTTGTTCTCCTTATCATGAACGTATTTTTAGTTCCTCCATCTGAGCTGGTTTGCTATTTATTATTAATTTTTGACTTGCTTATTGAAAAATAAAAGAAAATAATAGAATGCACTAAAAAAGTAAATCGAAAGACCAAAAATTAGAAAATCCATTGAAAAACACTATCTTATCAACTTTTGGTGGATTTCTCCATTTTTAAGATCCAATATCAAGAAAAAAAAATAAGCAAAAAAGGCTATTTTTTAATGTACTTTTTAATAGTATATACACTATTTACACTCATCACCACACGTTAACATCCAACTTTTTCCTCTCTCTTCAAGCATTGCCCTCTTGAAAGATTGCCCTTAATTAATGAAGTTTCCTTCCACCCCTCCTAGATGGAGGAATACCAAACACCGAGCAATATTTTTCGAGCGAACCAAAAATCGAGCGAAATAAATATATTAATGGCTAGAACTTATGTGACTTTGCATAATTTATTACATATCATATCTCTCACTAAAACATGATTTTGCAAAGTGGAGCCTTCATAAGCACATCATGGCAAAATTTTGTGTGAAGCAAGATCACAAAATAATTCTAAAAGTAATATCACTTTTATTGAAGGCCTTGGCACTCTTCACCTCACTAAAAGAGTATCGTAGTACATAACACTTTTATGAAGTGCAACAATTGGATACACCATTGAGAAAATCTATGGAATATCTTTCAAACAAGGCAAGATATGAAAATAAACAAATGGCCTTCAATAACCCTAATTCAACTATCTCCTTACAATGAGGTCCATGTTAACCTCATAGAAGGATGAAATATACCTTCTTCCTTCAAATTTTTATTTTATTTTTGCAAAACTCAGAATTGTGAGTGATTATATTATAGAATCACCAATAGATTACAAATCAGTCTCAAGCTCAAGCTGAGCCTTGAGAGACAAAGGGTTACAACCGAGCTTAGTTACAAGTACCTAGTATCTAACTAATATGCAGGGCACGGCTAGATGGTGAGGGATGTGCTAAGCCAATCATACGAGCTATATCTTTTACTTACCACATATATTGTCTCCTTGCTTTCTTGTATAGTCTCTGAGAAGCTAGCCACCGAGAGGTCGTTATCAAAGACCCAATAGTTCCTAGCCTTCCAGATGTTACTGAAGAAGTTGTATCTGACAATTTGAGTACAAATAAGTAGTGCAAAACTTAGAAACTGTCTGCCACCAAGGCACAAATCCTTCTTGAAATATCCAATATTCCACGTCCTTTGTATCCATTTGCACATATTTTCTGCAAGACTTCTAATAGCCGAGCATTCCATGAAAAGGTGGTAGAGGTATTTGCTAGCTAATCTGCACCCTAAACATCTGTCACATTCGATACCACGTGCAGATCTTCTTCCTTATTTTAAAAGTCAACTTTCTTTTGTAGTTAGATTTTTGTAAGGGGGTCTTCTACAATTTAGAAACCATATGGGAGTGCAACTATGCTGATATATGAGTAACAATATAAAATCTTAGTCACTTTGAGCTATAAAACACAATCTTGCTTTTCATTGAATGTCACCCTAGTGCTAGATCTTTGTAATCATGAAAACCAGATGCATTGATTTTTCTTTAAATTGATGTTTTTGAGAAAAAGACCCACATTTATTGTAATTTTACTTATAAAATCTAAAAAATATCTCTAAATTTTAAGTTTGAAGGTGAGAAGACCTATAATTCTTTTTTTACAAATAGTGAAAAACTTTCAAATACAGTCAATTACCTCTAAAATTCTACATGTGTAGGTTTTCCAAGTTTTTAGAAACAAGTTTTTTTCTAGAGCAGTGTTTAAAAGACAAGGTTTAATCATTAGGCAAAATTTGGACTCACAAAGGGGCCCTTTAAGGAGTTTGACTTTACCTCTCTCTACCAAAACAGGCGCATGGATAAATTTTTGCAAATAACCTCCAAAGTTGGCGAAGGTTTGACAGTTAGAATGTCCTCTTCAAGCTCTATCTATTGATATATAGCACGACATGAGATTCCTCATATTTTAGAAGATTCTTTTTTTGATTCACTTAGATTCTGACAGAGCTGTCACATCATAGGTGAATCAAAAAAAGAATCTTCTAAAATATGAGGAATCTCATGGCGTGCTATATATAAATAGATAGAGCTTGAAGAGGACATTCTAACTGTCAAACCTCCGCCAACTTTGGAGTTTATTTGCAAAAATTTATCCATGCGCCCGTTTTGGTAGAGAGAGGTAAAGTCAAACTCCTTAAAGGGCCCCTTTGTGAGTCCAATTTTTTTCTACTGAGAAGGCTAGGAGATCACTTGCTACCGGCCTCCGAACGTTATTGGAAAGCTAGTAGTCCTAAAGCCTTGTACAGGGGGTCGTACTTATGTATTTGCAAGCCGCAATCAAGATATCAAAGGTAAAAATTATTGCTATCAAGATATCAAAGGCTAAAATTATTGCTTTGAGGTGATGAGGCCCAAAATCCCCCAAAGCAGTCCGCGGTGCCATGGACTATTTTCATGAGATTTTGCTTCTTGTTTCAAGAGGTTTTGCTTGAAGAAAAATGCATGAAACTTGGTGCTAAACTCTATCGTGGTATAGGGATTGATCAAGTATGATAGCCTGCCAGCCAGGGCTACAAAATCAACGGCTCAAGTATGCAGGGCCAACAAGGCGTCAAGAACACCTTAAGGCTAGAGGTCAAGGACTATTGGGCTAGCCTTCGCAATGAGTGATGTCTTGCAAGTTGCAAGTCTTGGCAACAATCAATGAGCTGGAGCTGCTTGCACATAGTCACATCATCATCATGACACTATCATTGTGATGGAAACCACTCGCATGGAGCTAGCATGTGGACAATGAGGCTATGAGGAGTTTTCACTAGAAAGCTCGAAAATTTCTCTTGTCATTAGCAGCAGGTTGCAATGTGTAGCGTGTTTTCTACTTGAAACCACTAATGTCACAAAACACTCTATCATTCACCAATATATATTGAAAACAATCCCTACAGATCCAAGGGATTGTAGTGTAGGCACGAGGTGTTGATGGTAACATAGTATCCCTAGATAACACAAACTTAGAACGCAAGGTCTTAGGTGTTAAAGCTACCACCAATAGTGACGTGGGAATGGAACATACGATACAAGTGGGAATGGAACATACGATACAAGTGTTGTTTAAGAGAGATTCAAACCAATATGGATTAGGAGGACAAACATGAGTACAAATATGAATCATGATTCTAGATACAATGACATTTCAGGAGAGGAACTAGTGCTGCATGGCCAACAGATCTGGAGGAGAAGTCAACCTTTTCAATGTTCTAGCCATTAGAAATATTGCATGCATGTTGTCATAGGATTCTTAGGTCTTTGTAAATAATTAATTATTTGTGGAAATAGAGTATTCTCCTTGAAGTTGCTAATCAAAGTAAACGGTAAGAAAACCTATAAAAATATAAGCGAGTTAGAAGTTCAAAAAATAGTCACCTTACATCAATCAATCAGGACTTCATAATGGCTCATTAATTTCAAATTTTTGAGAAGCCTACATGAGCACCCACTTCATGCTTTGATGACAAAGAAAAGAGATCTTTCCGGAAAAAATACATTTGTATTGTTCATTCCTCTAGATAGACAAGAAAATGACACGATTAAGATTCAAGTGTGTTGCAAAATGTTCCTCAAATTTAACCACACCATAAAATGTTTACAGTGACTCTTTAACACTGGGGTAGTTGGTGTACTACTCTCCTTGATTGAAGGATGACCAAACCTCAAAAACTACTTCTCAAAGAAAACATGTTTCTCTAATCACATTAAGGAGCTGAAAGGTAGAATTTGCATTTCATACCATTTAGCTTTTTCAAAAATTGCCTTCTCTAGGGAAGCAGCATGTTGATACTTGACTAAGCCGGCAGTCAAAAATTCTGATGGTTGATGTGCTACCCCACATACTCCATCAATCACTTTACCCAATTTTATAGCACTCCAACCACTAGATGTAAGAGTTTTCTATGTTGTATCCATGACACAAACACCAACAAGAATTGTAGAGCTCTTCTCACTGCAGAGAAACTCAATGCCTTTCAGATTCTTTCCTGCACACTTGATTTTCCATGGTAGAATGAATTTCAAACTAGAAGTTCCATTCTTTTGTGCAAGGATCCACTACACATATCCCCTAGTGATCTCAAGAATTGGATCATTCTCCTTTGCTTTTTGTAGCAGGAGATTTAGCCATTTCGTACAACTCGTGAAGAGAGATTTGTAGATCTCATCCGTAATGCTATAATAAGACTTACATTCATCCCATGAAGTAAATGTTTTTGTTGATGGATCTAGATCTTTAAATGCCATCAACATTTTAGGCTCAAAAACTTTGGTCTTCTCTAAGTTCATTGCATGTGTAGTGAGGTTGAGCATGCCCACTTGATGCGGTTGCTTCACTAAGCATATCTTCTCTTCTGTTACCTCCTATTGTAGTAAATTTACATCATTATATTCTAAACCATTTAGGCATGTAAAGGTTGCTATTCTTGGTTGTTGCGCACGAGCAGCTAATGTCTGATGCTTCTCCAAGATGTCTTTCCACTAATCGTAGATTTCATCATTGTACATGACCCTGTGTGCTTCTTTTTTGGCAAATAATTTATGGTTGAACGTGATGTTTGCCACATTTACAAAGGCCTTCAAAATAAATAAAAGGAATTTAACTTTATTTCAAAACATATTTGTAACAAAAACGCGTAGAGGAAAGTGAAACTTACATCCCAAGGTGATCGACTCGGATGACCGATAGGAACTCCTGCCTTGGGTTTTGTTGGTTTAGAATATGCAAGACATTGACTACGACCATGCTTCAAGACCTCCACATAAATTTGGTGCTTCATTATCGTTATTCTCTCCATGTTCTCCATTTTGGATATTGAAATAGTAACCTCTTTGGGAGCATTAACCACTATCCTTGTAATTCTAAACTTGTAGAACTCTTTTCTCAAAGCATACTTAGTGTTGTTGTTACGCAAAAATGCTCTAGCCGCTATGATGGAATGCTGACCAGAGAGAATCCAGTAGTGGTATGTTGCTAGATTGTCTCCTTGCACTTCAGCTATTTGTAAATTCATTTTTGTGATTGGGTTATACGGCATCAGGTCTGATACATTAGAGACTGCCCTTTAGTGCCCTACCAATTGCCTCAAGAGGTATTTCACATACACTTCTGACAATGGTCTGCATTTATAGCCATATGGTGCAAGGTTGCATTGCTCAACTGGGATCAATTGGGTAAATTGTACACCAAATTTAAAATAGTGTGCAATTTCAATGTATCCATCTAGCCCACTCTTAGAAATTTTGGCAACTTCTTTATCAAGATCTTTTTCTTTGGGCTATATAATAGAGTCCAACACAGGTAAGGATATGAGTACACAACCACTTTCATTGAGGGGGGATTTCAGCTATTAGAGTTGCAATCCACTAAAATCTCCTGCTTCTTGAGTTTGTCAGGGCATAATTGAAATATTTTCTCCAGTCACATTTCTACTATTATCTCCAAGTGAGGGAGTCTAATTCTCCTTGAGAGTCTCAGCTTGGCTTACTTTACCTATGTCTTCAATATTTTTTTTCTTATTCATCTTTTTGCTTCTCAATTTACCCAATATCGAGTGATTTTCTTGAATCCCTGAATATATAAGTCTATAAAGTTATCACTTGGAGTATCATCTTCAAGCTCCACCCGCCCTACTTTTGTCATATGTCACTCAGTCATAATCAACCTTCACCAAGTTTTGAGCAAAGGCCACAGGCTCCAATAAGTAGGAGTCACCATTGAGTAGCTTTACTCCAACGCATGGATACATTTCAAGATCTGAAAAATATTTCTTTATCACCTTAACAATCTCACAGTCTTTGAAGGGAAATTGATCTTTATCTTGAAAGAACAAGTGGACTCTCTCATCATTTCCACCATTTGGCAAGTGAAAATCTAGATGACAAGAACTTGGTGTTGAGCTTGTTGCATCAACTGACTTTGACATTCTCTTCTGAGACATATTCTATAAACAAAATGACATATATTTAGACAAGATGGATATTAATACACCCATATGAACCTAGGGCCATAGAGTCCCCTCTATGTTAAACCCTATGCTCCTAGGTCTAAAGGGTGCCAAGAAAATGGTTCTAAAAGTTTACCTATGCCACCCTATGGTACTAGGATCACGGGCTCTCTTATGACATTAGAGGAACCTTGTGGCCCAAGGGACATAGGGGCCCAAAGTAGTAGCCCTTGAATGGCCTAAATGCCCCTTTGGATCCTCTACACTAACACCCTATGGCCCAAGGTCCATATGGTGTCCTCTAGTCAAATCAGAGTTCTTATGTCCATGTCATCCATTTGGGTGCACTTGAGTTCCCAAAATTCCTTCAAAGTTTATACAAGGGCCACATGGGACACTCTAATATAATGAGAGTTCATGTGTACATGGTTCCCATGTAGGTGTCATTGAGTGGCATAAATGTCTCCTTATCTACATTGTCACATTGTAAAATACCTCACATTCTCTAGCCATGCATGATCTCCACACACCTCGGTCTAGAGATGCACGTAGGTAAGGACCATAGGGTTATAATCTTGTCTTTATTGGTCAATGCCTATAGGCTATATTCATGGGTGTCACGTAAGTGCACCCCCATGTCTACATGAAAATTCATGTAGTGGGAAAAACCCCTTTTCCTTTTGGTTTATTTCTAAGCTGTGACCTCTTTTGTAAGCTTGGTCTATCTAATCTATAGTATTTGGACCCTATGTCCATAGGTTTCCCTCTAATCGAATCAAAGTTCATATGTTCATGGTGCCCATTTGGGTGCTCTTGAGTGGAATAAATACCCTTTAGAGATTCCACATTGGCATCCTATGGACCTAGGTCCATGGGATGCACTCTAATCTAATCAGATTTCATGTGTACATGGTTACCATGTAGGTGTCATTGAGTGGCATAAATATCTCCTTATAGATTCTACATTATCACATTGTAAACTACCTCACATTCTCTAGCCACACCTGATCCCTGCAGCCTTGGTCTAGAGGTGCATGGAGGTCAAGACCACCAGGTTAATTCTTTTATTTAATTGGTCTATGTCTATATTCATGGGTGTCACGTAAGTGCAACCTCATGTCTACATGACAATGCATGTAGTGGGAAAAACCCCTTTGCCTTCTGGTTTCTTTCTAAGATGTGTCCTCTTTTGTAAGCCTAGACTAACTAATCTATAGTCTCTAGGTCCTAAGTCCATAGGGTGTCCTCTAATTAAATTAGACTTTCCAAGTCCACATGGTGCTCTTTTTGATGGCTAAAAACCCTATGGCCCTAAGGCCACATGGTGCTCTTTTTGTTAGCAAGAAACCCTATGACCCTAAGGCCATAGGATGCTCTTTGTGATGGATAAAAACCCTAACCATGATAAAGAGCACCCGTGGACCTAGGGACACCAATTTGAAGCGGTCCGGGGTGGGCAACAAGAAGAGCAACCTCTAGACACCCTTCAAGGCTCCCGTGCTGCTCAATGGGGCTGGGGCACAACACAACACAAACCAAAACAACAAACCCCCAGCCAAATCCCAACTACACAAGGGGCACCACCTAGTTTAAGAGCGAACTAGGATGCAAAAGAGGAGAATCGTTAGAGCAACCCACAAACAAGCAAGGAATTTACACTAACCCTAACACCAATGGAACACTCTCACACACTAAAACACGAGAGAGAGAGAGAGAGAGAGAGAGAGAGAGAGAGAGAGAGAGAGAGAGAGAGAGAGAGAGAGATGGTGCTCGGGCTGCTATGAAGTGTATCGTTAATGATCAAGCAAACATAAATATATATATGTAAGAAAGAGAGAGAAGGGGGAAGGGGGTGCTTGTTGCACTAATGCCTTCTTACAAATCTATCATGACCAATCAAAGTGAGATTAGTATTTGTTCAACATAGCCTGAGTAAATTACACCACAACACATCACAAGAAAAAAGCCACCCCAATCACTGTCTTAAGGCTAGGGGAGTCCTCTCCACCCTGTCGCCCTCTTACAGCATGTGGGATTTATGGCTAAATTGATAACAATACCCGGAGACAAGCTATCAAGAACTTAAATAAAACACCAAGACACTTACACATCATTATTGTCCATGACTTCACGTTGGAAGGGAGACAAGGTATCCATGCTTAGTCCATATTCACCCTCCTTGATTCAGCAAATGTTGGGCTTACTCTAGTAGGAGAAATGATAGATTTCCTACTCTCAATTTAATGATCACTCTCTCTTACAATGGCATAGAGTTCCCTTGCTAATCACCCCTAATACAACACATACATATGCCTAATGCCAATGAGATTCCACTCAAGAGCTCCTTCTCAAGAGGTTGAGCTTGGCTTCTCAAGCTATAGCATAGTGCTCTTTCTTCTCCCCCCTTTTTGTGCTAGCTACACCCTCCTTTTATAGCAATTTTGAAGGCTAGGGTTACTCCTCTAACCATGGTTGGGTTAGATTTTCAGCAATTTATCTAATTTCTTTTGCTTGGAATTATCAAGAAGTTGGTGGGGAAAGAGAGAGGAGAGAAATGGAGGTGATAGGACTTTTCATAGTGGGTTAGTGTTAGTAGAGTTAGTATTAATTTACAAATGGAATTGGATATTTACAATGGGAGTATCCATGTAGGATACAAATAAGGAAGAAAAACTCTTAAGAGGTAAGAAAAGGTGGATTTCTTACAAGGTTGATGCTCCAAGTGTCTTGAGTAGGGCCAATTTCGATGCTTGTTGACAGTCCACTAGCTTTGACGGTACATTTTTTCTCCACTCTTGACCTTCCTTGAGAGACAAGGTAATTGAAGCTGAGTAATCAACCACCATGATGCTGTCTTTTAAGAGAAGAGGCTGAATTTTGTGGTTTTTTTTAATAGATATGGGTAATTTGGAGGAGGAAAAATGAGACTAGGTGGTCAATTTTGGAATGGAATTGTGTGTTGGAGGTATGAGTTCACCATGGTTTCTCTTATTCTTCAAGGTTGAGGAGAAGGTGAGTAGGGTGCAGAGAGGAGTGGTGAGAGAGGTGGGGATGATGAGTGTAGAAGTGTGTGTGAAAGAGGAAAATGATAAAGTGGAAGAGAGAGTGTGGCTGCATAGCATGGGAAAACTGGGGTCCACTAATAAAATCATAGCTCACAGCTCGTAGCTCAAAAAAATATGAAAAAAAATTGAGGCAAAAGTTCATCCCACGAGCTACAACTTTTGTTTGTATCACCTTTTCAAATTCGGAGAGCAAGTGAACTTTAAAAATTTAGCAAAACCGACCGTTTTTTTCCACTGCACAAGGTCCTTGTGGGGTCCTTCTTTGGATGATTCTTTTGAATACCTCCAAGAGTGAGCCCTCCATAGTGCATGTATGCATGCCACCTACCCTTGACCTTATTTGGTAGGTCTATAATTGAAGATATTGTTGAGATCATGATATAAGTGAAGAGTACAACTAAGAAAATCAAATATTGAGGGGTCTAAAAAATATGTACATGTCAAATATAAATAATATAAGTGGACAAAATATAAAGGGGTCAAAAGAAATCTCTCTCATTATGAGGCTACCATAAAAAGATAAATATTTTTGGTGTTCTAATTTTTTAGAAAAAAAAAAACAAAATAGATGTAGGAAGGGAAAAATCACAATAGTGAAAAAATATACACATAAATAAAACTAGTTTTTTTGGATTTTTGTTGGGGTGGAGTTACACCAAATATAAGAGAAGCTTACATGAAAATATTTCTATATGGAATAAAGAGTATGAAAAATGGTAAGAAAAATTGTGGTAATGGTGAGGCAATGTACAGAGCATAAATAACACACACCTAGGTAGAAATATTTAAATAAATACCAAAATAATTATGAAAAAATCTTTTATTTAGGCCCTATATACAAAGAAATATTTACATACGCATGGGCCATAATATACTTATATTTTTTATTTTTTTGGCTCAACTAGCCCAATGACTAGCTAATTGAGGGTTTTTTATTTCAGTAAGGAGATATGGGGAAAGTCCCCTAACTCACACGCACCTATATACAGTGAAAGGGTGAGGGTAACCATAGTGTTTGAGTGATTTGATAGGGTGAGATAACTCACTATGGAAATTACAGAGGCGAAAAACGGCTATCATTAGCTCTCCCCCAAGATGATGGTATATTCATGTACCATCATAAAGAATCTTTTCCAAAGAGAGGGCTTCAGAGTCCTTGACAAGATCTTCATTGTTTGGCCCCTTGGAATTTTGGTTTGTGTTACACTTATGCTTCATGGAACAATACTTACATGGGATAGTTGCCTTTTGCTCTGGTAGATCCTTTGGTAGAAGGCGACTCAAGTAAGGCTTCAAGCGATAGCCGTTTACCTTCCTGGAGTGCTCTTTCCCATTCAAGTCCATAAGTTGATAGTAACTTGAATTGAAAGCCTTCCTCACTATGTATGGCCCCTGCCATCTTGTTTCAAATTTGGCATCAAAACGATTATCGAGTCGATTGTCATACCTTAGCACTAGATCTCCTTCATTGATGCCTTTGTCCTTCAGTTTCTTGTCAAGCTTCTCCTTTGTCTGTGTGGCTTTCCTCTTATAGCACTCGTATGCTGCTTCTCTTTTCCACTCAAGCTCAGCTAAGGTAAGATGTCGATCCATCCATGCTTCTTGATCATCTTGTGCTGATTTGCCATGAAGTCGCATTGTTGGAATGTTTAGTTCAATTGGTTGTAAAGCCTCTTGACCATAGACCAAGTGAAATGGTGTGAACTCCGTGGCTTCCCTATATGTGGTTCGATACGCCCACAAGGCACCATCCAAGAAGTCATCCCACAACTTTGTCTTGTTTTTCACCATCTTTCTAATGATGCCTGCAATGACACCATTAGCTTTTTCTACCAAACCATTTGATTGGGGATAGTAGGGTGTATTGTGACGATGTAGAATGCGAAGTTCTTCACAGACTTCTGTGAGCAATCCCTTTCTAAACCCTCGACCATTATCAGAAACAATCTCCAAAGGTGTGCCAAATCTACAACAAATGTGAGTGTAGACGAATTTTCTCACTGTCCTCTCATTTACCTTTGCCACACTTTGTGCTTCCACCCACCTAGTCATATAGTCTACAGCCACTAGAATGTAGAGTTTACCATTTTTTGTCCTAGGCAGAGGACCCATAGCATCAATGCCCCACTTTTCAAAGGGTCCATTTGCAAGCACAATTTGCCTTGGACCATAAATCAATCTTCTATTCCCATTTACCTGACAATTGTGACAACTTTTACACCAATGTTGGACATCCACATGCAGACTTGGCCAAACATACCCCGCAAGCAAAATCTTCTTCACACTTAATTCTTGGGAAAAATGACCACCACATGCCTCTTCATGCAAACCTTTTAGAATGGCTGGAATTTCCACGATAGTTGGTACTCTTCTACACACTTTATCCTTCCCTCTTTGATAGAGGGAGCCTTCTAGGAAGAGATACATGCTTGCCTTCTTCATGAGTCTCCTCTTCTGAGCTTTTGTGAAGTCTGGTGGAAACTCACCCTCCAAAATGTAGCCAATGATGGGAGCCAATGACTCCAATCCCTGGTACCTCGGTTGCTTCACAGCAGCCGCCACCATGATGACCTCCACTTCTTCCTTTACACATGCAACGGCTTGTTGTGCAAGTAAATCAGCATCTTCATTTTGTTTCCTAGGAATATGATATAATTGCACCTCCTCAAATTGATTAAATAGCCTATGGATGGTATGAACTTTGGGCCTTAGTCTTTCATTTTTGCATGCCCAAATGCCTAAAATCTGCTTCACAATGAGAAGTGCATCCCCTTTTACCATAAGACGTTGTATACCATGGCCAATGCATATTTTTAAACCATGAAGTAGTGTGTCATACTCTGCTTCATTGTTGC
The DNA here is from genome assembly GCF_014529385.1 of Adiantum capillus-veneris. Classification (NCBI taxonomy): domain Eukaryota; kingdom Viridiplantae; phylum Streptophyta; class Polypodiopsida; order Polypodiales; family Pteridaceae; genus Adiantum; species Adiantum capillus-veneris. The sequence continues at coordinate 121,297,806 of NC_140933.1, forward strand.
TAGCTGAACTTGGTAGATTGAACTTCTCTTTCATGACCACCTCTCCACTTGGGTTGAGCAACACTAGCCCTCCCCCTGCTTTTCCTGTGGCTTCACGAAAAGCTCCATCAAAGAACAAGGTAAAAGCATTAGGAATAATTTTTGGTGGTGGCAATGGTAGGGTCTTTACTTCAGGCACCTTAATCTCATTTTCATGCACCCTATAAGTGAGAATCCCTGCCAATTGTGCACGCACACTATCTTCTACCTTGAAAGAGTATTGAAACTCTTGCAACTCCATAATCCACTTTGAGATCCTAGTACTAAGATTCATTTGAGATGACACCCAAGGGAACAAATTCTCTACGGTGAGGATTACAAAAGGTTTTGGGAGCAAGTAGGATCTAAACTTCCTTATCGCAAACATGAGAGAAAGCATCATGAGTTCTGCCTCCGTGTAGCCTCTCTCTAAAGCATTCATGACCCTACTAGCAAAGTAGATGGGCCGCATCCTGGTACTGTAGGGATCTTGTTGTAGCAAAACTGCACCAATTGTTTCTTTCCCAGCACTAGAGCTAACAAAGAATGTGTACTCCCAACAAGGAGGCATGAGTGTTGGTAGCTCTGACAAAATGGCTTTAATGTTACAAAAGTACTCTTCAAGCTCATCAGACCATGCAAATTCTACTTGTTGTGTCAACTTTTGCAAAGGGTGAAGTAACTCCGAGGCTAAGTGAATGAAGCGTGACATATACTTCACCTTTTGAATGAATGAGATGACCTCCTTAAGACTCTTGGGTGATGGTAGCTCAATAAGAGCCTTTGCCTTTGAAGGATCCACTTCAATGCCTTTGTAAGAAACTTTATGACCAAGCAAGATTACTTCATCCTCACCTATATGGCACTTGTCGGGGTTGAGTTGACCTCCCATGTCGTAGAGCTTCTTTAAACCTTCTTCTACCCTTTGTAGATGCAATGATTTTGAGCTATAAATACAGAAATCATCAATGAACACCCTAATTGACTTTCCAAAGAATGCTTGAAACACCATATTCATGAAACGCTGGAATGTTGCAGGAGCATTTGTCATACCAAATGGCATGACTCTAAAAGCATAACAACCCCAAGGAGTGATAAAGGTTGTTTTCAATTGATCCTCCAATGCAATCCCTATTTGAAAGTAACTTGAGTAACCATCGCACACAGTGTACTTCTCATGACTAGCTACCTCATTTAGTATCTCATCCTGGAATGGGAGGGGAAAGTGATCTCTTTTTGTTGCCTCATTGAGGGGACGGTAATCCACACACACCCTCCACTTGCCATTTTTCTTAGGAGTGACAACAACAGGAGAGACCCACTCTGAATTCTCCACTGGATAAATGAAACCTGCTGCTAGAAGCTTTCTTACCTCCTTGAGTAGAGCCTGCTCCTTTATAACTCTTAGCCTTCATAGCTTCTGAGCTTTAGGTGTGGCCTCAGGCTTTAACTCAATCTTGTGTTGAACAACATCTACCCCACGCACGTCGGTGTAGTCTTTAGCAAAAAGCCTAGGAAACTTCCTTAGCACACATTTGAACTCCTCTCTTTCATCCTTTGTAAGTGTTGTTGATAGCATACCTTCCAGCATCCCTGCATCTTGAACACCTTCGTTCTCTTGAGGACCTACCTCCTCCAAGCCTTGACAAGAGGTCTCTTGGTTGCTTGGCTCAAACCTTACCCCCATGACTTCGATGGAAGACTCCTCTTCAGTAATGCTGCTGCTACTTTCTTCTTCTGAAGTGCTATCGGTCCAACCTTCTTCCGTCTCACTTTGAGATGATTCTTCATGGAGCTCCTCTTGGCGTTGCTCCTTCATGTCAAAGACAACCTTCTTATGATTTTCATTCCTGCAAATTAATTTCCCACTCTCCCAATCCTACAAAGCTCGCATTTTCATTAGCCATGGTCTTCCTAGGATAAATGGATAACCACTTCCCTTGGTCGACATAACATAAAAATCCACCGCTTTCTTAATGCCAAAGGCCTCTACAAAGACATTTTTACAAATGCCTACACACCTAGCCTTGCTATTGTTTGCCATCTTGACTTTGATTTCAGGTGTCTCCTAGATGTGCATGCCTAGTCTTTGCATGAGTCCCTCTGTCATGATGCAAATTTGTGCATCCCCATCCACTAGACCTTTCCTAACCAATCTTCCTTTGATGTAACAGTCTAGCACCGGTGTAATGTCCTCATTCATTTCAGCTTGTGCAATTTTTACAACAGGCACACTCTCTTTTACCTTTCTCCTAGTGCTAACTTCCCTTGTTAAATCCCTACTAACTTGTGGACATAATGCAAGAAATTGAGGCCATGAAATATCAGGACCCTTACCTCTCATGTCTTACAACAAGTTGTACGGAGCCATACCATGTCCAAGAGGGAAGTCTTGGAGGTTGATACGACGTCGAGTCCTCTTGGTTTCCTTGGTTTCCTTGGTTTCCTTTGCCTTCTTGCCTTGTCCATGGTCACTCTGTGATGTGACTCCTTCTTTCTCTTTACCTTTTCCTTGGCCACGCTTAATGCCATTGGCTTCCATGTCAACCTCATTTGAATTTGTCACCTCTGCCACATGCACATTTGGATCTGGCAAAGGTGGAACTCCTTCTACCCCTTGTGGAGGTGGTCCTGGTCCATTTGGCCTTTGTAGAAGCCTTGGTTGTTGACCAGCTCCTTCTCCTGCATTCATCACTGGGTAATTCAAGTTAGGTCTCCCTGGCTCTCCACGGGGCCAAGGACAATTATACATCCCATGTCTAGACTCTCCGCAATTCCAACATTTCAAGACTCTCCTAGTTCGTGGCTCTCTCTCTTCTGACTTCTTTGCTTGTCCCTTTGGACCTACAGCTTGTGCAAGGTGAATTGACAGGCTGCGTAAAGATTCATTTAACTTCTCAATCACTTCAGCCGTTACCTTAGGAAGCTCCCTAGATGTTGATGCTTGTGACTTACCTTTGGGTCTAAGACCTTCTATTGGAACCTCTCCCCTTAAGCACTTGAGTTTCCTATACTTCTCAGCAGCCCTAGTTTCAACTGCATCAAAAGTAGCAGGTGCACCCGCCTCAACTTTTACCTTAAGGTCAAGAAAGAGTCCGGCTATGAACCTCTCCTTCTTTAAAAATTCTGCACCATCACCAGGGTTAGCAACATTTCGTATCCATAGAGCCCAAAGACGTAGAAACTCTTGCTTGTACAAGTAGTAGTCATCTAAGTCTTTTTGCTTATGAGAAACAATGTATTGCCATAGTTTTTGAGTGTTTTGGGGATCAAAGAAGTATCTCTTAAAACGATTCAAAACTTCTGTGTAATTCCCCTTAACTTCCTCAGGCAAAGAGTCAAACCAAGTACTAGCATCTTTTCTAAGGACCACCTCAAACATTTCTACACGTTCTTGATCGGTTACTATCCTCTTGATACGGCAAGACATCTTGAAATTTGCTAAAAATAATTCTGCATCCTCTCCAGGCTCTCCAAAGAAAAGAGGATATCCAGACATTTGGCGTTGGCTCTCCATTATTATGAAAGATTACAACACGAGTTACAATAAGGGATACAATAGAGATTTAGAACCACTCGCCTGCAAATGAAGAAGTAAGAAAATACCACTCTAGGTTTTCTTCTTCAGCTATCCAAGCTTCAATGAGGTCTCGATTTGTTTGATCAAAACAAAAAGGTAGACTATTGATGAGCTCTAAGAAGGGTTGAAATTCTTCAAAGCTAAGGCGATAAACAGAAATCTCTATAACTTCATTTTCTGGATCCAAAAGAGCAACCACGTCCCAAGTGATAAATTGCACTTGCTCTACAATTCCCAACGCACAAGCGGTTTGCATAAAAACTAGATCTTCATGCTCGTCGAAGGCCGTGAGAAAGTAGCAATTGACTAGGAGCTCCTTTCCTTCGAGTTCCACACAGTCGGAGTGAGTCAACCTTCTCACAATTTCATAAAGAACATCCTCATCAAGTCCAATCAAGTTTGCAAGATTTAAAGACTCCACTTGTGCTACAAAATTCCTGGACAAAAACTCCTTAGGATTATGGTTAAATCATTCAAAAGCATAAAGAGATTTACAATGTCTATAGAAAGTAGAGAAGGATGAGAATTTATACAGATTTGCAATCTTCTCTATGCTCTCTTTATTAAGACAAGCTCTGAATAGCTCCCTATCTCCTTTGTTGAAAGCGAAAGGAAGACTATTAATAAGACGCAAATGAGGGAAAAATTCACCAAATGTGAGTCTATGAAGCATGAACTCTGGCCGCAAGTTTCCTGAAGAGTCTTCCTCAATGGTGAAATGCACTCGCCAAACGCCAAATTTCACTCTATTTACCAATCTTAGGGCACACACTAGTTGGATGAATGCGCGGTCTTCCTTAGTGCCCAACAACAAGAGGAAAATGGAATCCACGCGTAGGACCTTTCGTCTTAACTTCACCACCCTCTTGTTATGAGGGAGACGCCTTACTACTTGCTCCTGCAACTCAATTGGTAATAGAGCTAGATCTCTAAGGATTGAACTTTCACTGCACACACATTCCCTGTTCGAACAAATGATCTTTTTTTGTTTCTTGTAACAACTTGGACAAAGGAAAAACAAACATACACACTATTTTGCCGGGCTGCACTTCATTTTAAAATAAAATGAACACATGTACATCAAAAGAAGTGTGGTAGTTGATGAGAGATAGAATGACACGGTTTGGTGATGCAAGAATTTCTCCTACTCTTTGGGCACCAAACATGAACACCATTCATTGTTGAAAATGGATCTTTCTACTAATTGCAACGTTTATTCTAATGTGTGGAGTAAAATGAAAGGGAAAAACCTATATTCCTAGGTCATTATCCATGGCCTATGCATGTCCTAATGCTTAAAATAACACAAAAATATAGACGTCCAAGCTAATATCGTACCTAATGAGAGGCAAAATAAAAGGATTTACCGAAGTGTTTATCTCGGCTAACCTAAGAGGACCTAAAATCCTACGAATTACCCGTTGAAATTGCAACTTAGTACTAACAATTATGTGTATCTTTTGCCTTGCAATGGGAATGAAAGGATCATACAAACTCTCGTGATTCATGCAAACTACTTGACTATGCTAAAAGTTGATCCTACACAAAAACATACACGAGTTGTTTTCCTCCGTGGGGGCACCAATTTGAAGCGCTCCGAGGCGGGCAACAAAAAGAGCAACCTCTAGACACCCTTCAAGGCTCCCGTGCTGCTCAATGGGGCTGGGGCACAACACAACACAAACCAAAACAACAAACCCCCAGCCAAATCCCAACTACACAAGGGGCACCACCTAGTTTAAGAGCGAACTAGGACGCAAAAGAGGAGAATCGTTAGAGCAACCCACAAACAAGCAAGGAATTTACACTAACCCTAACACCAATGGAACACTCTCACACACTAAAACACGAGAGAGAGAGAGAGAGAGAGAGAGAGAGAGAGAGAGAGAGAGATGGTGCTCGGGCTGCTTTGAAGTGTATCATTAATGATCAAGAAAACATAAATATATATATGTAAGAAAGAGAGAGAAGGGGGAAGGGGGTGCTTGTTTCACTAATAACTTCTTACAAATCTATCATGACCAATCAAAGTGAGATTAGTATTTGTTCAACATAGCCTGAGTAAATTACACCACAACACATCACAAGAAAAAAGCCACCCCAATCACTGTCTTAAGGCTAGGGGAGTCCTCTCCACCCTGTTGCCCTCTTACAGCATGTGGGATTTATGGCTAAATTGATAACAATACCCGGAGACAATCTATCAAGAACTTAAATAAAACACCAAGACACTTACACATCATTATTGTCCATGACTTCACGTTGGAAGGGAGACAAGGTATCCATGCTTAGTCCAAATTCACCCTCCTTGATTCAACAAATGTTGGGCTTACTCTAGTAGGAGAAATGATAGATTTCCTACTCTCAATTTAATGATCACTCTCTCTTACAATGGCATAGAGTTCCCTTGCTAATCACCCCTAATACAACACATACATATGCCTAATGCCAATGAGATTCCACTCAAGAGCTCCTTTTCAAGAGGTTGAGCTTGGCTTCTCAAGCTATAGCATAGTGCTCTTTCTTCTCCCCCCTTTTTGTGCTAGCTACACCCTCCTTTTATAGCAATTTTGAAGGCTAGGGTTACTCCTCTAACCATGGTTGGGTTAGATTTTCAGCAATTTATCTAATTTCTTTTGCTTGGAATTATCAAGAAGTTGGTGGGGAAAGAGAGAGGAGAGAAATGGAGGTGATAGGACTTTTCATAGTGGGTTAGTGTTAGTAGAGTTAGTATTAATTTACAAATGGAATTGGATATTTACAATGGGAGTATCCATGTAGGATACAAATAAGGAAGAAAAACTCTTAAGAGGTAAGAAAAGGTGGATTTCTTACAAGGTTGATGCTCCAAGTGTCTTGAGTAGGGCCAATTTCGATGCTTGTTGACGGTCCACTAGCTTTGACGGTACATTTTTTCTCCACTCTTGACCTTCCTTGACAGACAAGGTAATTGAAGCTGAGTAATCAACCACCATGATGCTGTCTTTTAGGAGAAGAGGCTGAATTTTGTGGTTTTTTTTTATAGATATGGGTAATTTGGAGGAGGAAAAATGAGACTAGGTGGTCAATTTTGGAATGGAATTGTGTGTGGGAGATATGAGTTCACCATGGTTTCTCTTATTCTTCAAGGTTGAGGAGAAGGTGAGTAGGGTGCAGAGAGGAGTGGTGAGAGAGGTGGGGATGATGAGTGTAGAAGTGTGTGTGAAAGAGGAAAATGATAAAGTGGAAGAGAGAGTGTGGCTGCATAGCATGGGAAAACTGGGGTCCACTAATAAAATCATAGCTCACAGCTCGTAGCTCAAAAAAATATGAAAAAAAATTGAGGCAAAAGTTCAGCCCACGAGCTACAACTTTTGTTTGTATCACCTTTTCAAATTCGGAGAGCAAGTGAACTTTAAAAATTTAGCAAAACCGACCGTTTTTTTCCACTGCACAAGGTCCTTGTGGGGTCCTTCTTTGGATGATTCTTTTGAATACCTCCAAGAGTGAGCCCTCCATAGTGCATGTATGCATGCCACCTACCCTTGACCTTATTTGGTAGGTCTATAATTGAAGATATTGTTGAGATCATGATATAAGTGAATAGTACAACTAAGAAAATCAAATATTGAGGGGTCTAAAAAATATGTACATGTCAAATATAAATAATATAAGTGGACAAAATATAAAGGGGTCAAAAGAAATCTCTCTCATTATGAGGCTACCATAAAAAGATAAATATTTTTGGTGTTCTAATTTTTTAGAAAAAAAAAACAAAATAGATGTAGGAAGGGAAAAATCACAATAGTGAAAAAATATACACATAAATAAAACTAGTTTTTTTGGATTTTTGTTGGGGTGGAGTTACACCAAATATAAGAGAAGCTTACATGAAAATATTTCTATATGGAATAAAGAGTATGGAAAATGGTAAGAAAAATTGTGGTAATGGTGAGGCAATGTACAGAGCATAAATAACACACACCTAGGTAAAAATATTTAAATAAATACCAAAATAATTATGAAAAATTCTTTTATTTAGACCCTATATACAAAGAAATATTTACATACGCATGGGCCATAATATACTTATATTTTTTATTTTTTTGGCTCAACTAGCCCAATGACTAGCTAATTGAGGGTTTTTTATTTCAGTAAGGAGATATGGGGAAAGTCCCCTAACTCACACGCACCTATATACAGTGAAAGGGTGAGGGTAACCACAGTGTTTGAGTGATTTGATAGGGTGAGATAACTCACTATGGCAATTACAGAGCCGAAAAACGGCTATCAACGGTTTCTAATCATCACAAAGAGCTTTACATAGCCCTAAGGCCACAGGGTTCTCTTTGTGATGGCTAGAAACCCTATGGTCCTAAGGCCATGGGTTGATATTTTTTCTAGCTAGAAACACTATTGCCACAACGTGGTCTTTTTGTTAGCTAGAGCCCCTATCATCCTAAGTCCATAGGGTGCTCTTTTTGTTATCTAGAAACCCTATGTCCCTAAGGTCACACGATGCCCTAAGGCCATAGAATTCTCTTTTTGGTGGTTAGAAATCCCATGGACCTAAATCCACAGGGTTCTCTTTGTGATGGCTAGTAACCCTATGGCCCTAAGGCCACACATAGCTCTTTGTTTAAGCTAGAATCCCTATGGCCCTAATTGCACATGGTGCTCTTAGTGATGGCTAGGAACTCTATGGCCCTAACTCCACAAGGTGCTCTTTGTGTAAGCTAGAAACCCTATGTCCCAAAGGCCACATGGTGCATTTTGTGATGGCTAGAAACCCTATGGCCTTATGGCCACAAGGTGCTCTTTTTGTTAGCTAGAAACACTATGGCCATAGGGACATAAGGTGCTCTTTATGTTAGTTAGAAACCCTATGGTCCTAACACTTGAGGGTGCTTTATTTTATAGCTAAAAACCCTATGGACCTAAGGCCACATGGTGCTCTTTGTGTAAGTTAGAAATCCTATGAACCTAAGGACATAGGTCACTCGTTGTGATGGCTAGAGACCCTATGGACCTAAGGCCACAAGGTGCTCTTTGTGATGGCTAGAAATCCTATCCATCACAAAGAGCATCATGTGGCCTTAGAGCCATAGGATTCCTAGCCATCACAAAGAACATTATATGGCCCTAGAAATCCTATGGCCCTAAGGCCATAGGGTGCTCTTTCTGATGGCTAGTAACCCTATGGCCCTAAGTCCACAAAGAGATTTTTGTGTAAGCTAGAAACCCTATGGCTGTAAGGCCACATGGTGCTCTTTTTTCTTAGCTAGAAACCCAATGACCCTGTTAGCAGTTGGACATACCCAACAGAAAATGACTGCTCGACGGAATATTATTTTTTGTAATTATTCTTTAATTGAGAAAACCCAAAATTTCACCTTTGTAAATAGTGGGGCTTGAAGAAGCTTCCAGATTGTATCCCAATTTTGACATTTAGATTGAGTAGATGGTTAAATTGGAACATTAGGGTTTGAGATTGTAAGGTATTTATACCACTTTTGACCTTAATGAAAACACCTTTGCCATTTTTAAAAAAGTTTTGTCTACGAGTGAGCGTAATGTGTACCAGAGAGAGTGAGAGTTTCATCTTGACGCTACGCATGCACCAGTGGTCGAAATCGAGTGCGAAGAAGTGCAGCGTGTTGCCCCTGATGAGAGCTACGCGCCAATACCTACATTGCGGGTGTACGGTCTAGTTTTGGGAACTAGACCCACGAGCTACATCTGGTGATTCACTGAGCATACGTTATGCGTTTTTTCATTTCATCATATCCACGCATTCACATCGAGTAGAGCTACACATTAGGCACTTTAGTTTTTGGAAACGACGACCTGTAAATTTCTACCAGACATCCTACGTGATTTTGCATCGGGTGTTTAGGGTTGGGATTTTGGTTCATGGACCTTAGGGAGAGTGACCTATTCCTTAGGGAGAGAGACCTATTGGTGTTATTAGGGTCTCCTTCAAGTTCTGTGGCGTTTCGAGAACGTTTGATGGGTATTTAGCTCTTGGAAGCGTTGTAGGATATCTCCTCTTAAGCACTCCGGAAGGCTGTAACTTAGACATTGGGTAGAGACCTTCGTAGAAATTAATCGAGAGTCCGTCGAGTGTAGGTTAACACCCTATGATTTCTTCCACACGCCTGCGGGTCGAGCTTTGTCCTTAGCTGAAAAATCTTGTTAGGTGAGTTCTCACTGTGCTGACGTCCGTCGCGGCGTTTCCGCCAACATCGGCGCCGTTGCTGGGGACGAAAACCCTAGGTAGGTGACCGAGACTAGTCCTTGAGGATAGGGATTCTCTCGCTTGCCAAAGTCCCGTTTTACATTTAGATAGGATCAGAGGGTGGAGGACTCTTTAGGTCTTAGAGGGAGTCTAGGGAGCGTGTGTCTGGCCTAGATCCTTCGACTTAGGTAGACTTAGGTAGTTTTAGGTATTAGTTGAGTTGTGGTGGAGAGAGTAGGAGTTGGAGTGGTAGAAGTGGTGAAAGGAGAGCTTGAGAGTCCGGAGAGGCCAAGAAGCAACCAAGAAACCATTATCACCATTCCATATGATGAGTAGGAGTAGGATAAGTAGGACATCATGATTTATGATCTGGAGCACTTCATGCATGTTATATATGTTGTTAGGTTCATCACAAGGTTGTAAAAGACGCAAAACAGTGTTTGAAAGCTGAAGTGAAGTTCAAAAGTTGCTGTGAGTGTTTCTGAGAGAGCTGGAGAGCATCAGGAAAATTTTTGTAAGGAAAAAAATAAATTTTAAGCGAGGAGACATCCTACGCGTAGGATGTCTACAGGGTGATCTGGTGGAAATTTTGAAATTCTGAGTTTACCAGTGTGTTCAAAAGGTATGTTTTACCCTATTTTCACCTGGAAAGTGGAAGTTTGACGATATCTTGACAGGATAAGGCCAGATAGACAGAAAATGCCAGACATCCTACCCAAATTGTGCCAAGGCATTATTTTAAGACCAAAACCATAGGATGGTTTCATGAACATGATTTGCATGATTTATTAAGTGCCTGAGAAAGGTTTCATCTCAATTGGGTGAGAAAATTGGTTTTTAAGAAGACTTTAGCATCTTTGACTGAAAAGGGCTAGAATAGTTAAAATTGGGGTCTTTTGAAATCCAAACTAAAATCTAAGCATAGCATTGGGTTGCTGACATCAAGGGGAAGTTGTGGCTCAAGTCTGGGGTCAAACAGGCCAAATAGACATCCTACACGTAGGATGTGTTTTGTGTGATTTAACACTCCATACCCAGAATTGAGCATACCAAAGCACCTTAAGAGGAGTCTGTGGTTTGCATCTGAAGCCATTTTGAGCAGTTAGACATGCTACGCATGGAATGTCTAATGCATGAAACTGGATCCAAAAACTGACTGTAGGCATATCAGGGTGTTGTATAGCCAGAGGCAAGCCTCCTAGTCAATTTTAGTCGAATTTGGAGTTGATTTGACTGGTCAGACCAACATCAGGCTGGTAGAACAGATTTCTGATCAATTGACCAGCTTATAGGTGTCCAAATCAAAAGGTAAAAACAGATGTGGACTCAGCACATCAAGGGAAATCTATAGTGCAAAAAAACAGGCAAAACAGAGCAGGGGACATCCTACGTGTAGGATGTCTATTGGGGCTTAGTGAAGAGAAAAGCTGACTGAGGACATAGGGTGATGTTCCAATTGACTTAAGAGTTCTAGAACTTCTTTCAGAACTGAATTTAGACCTTGTTTGACCTTTTGACAAAGCAAAGACGGAATTAAGACTTTCCATGTAAATTGATCAAAATCCGAGGGAAGTAGAGTTCTAGATTAGCAAATCTAATCAAGAATATCTGAAGTGTATAAAATACAGTAGTGGTTGGGGTCAACCCTCCCGTTACACAGTCATTACTAAGACCACCTCTAGCGGTTAAATGCTTTGATTCGATTGCCGAAATTAAACGCTTGTGTACATGTATATTCAGCAGCAAAGCAAGAAGTTGAGCAAAAGCTGATCCTTTGCTAGGTGAGTGGTTGGATTTGTGTTAAGTTGCATTGCTAAGTTTAATGAATGTAAGATCAGGAAGACACATTCTTAGAGATCAAAAGGTGGTAGGTGATCAAGGTGGCTTAGTGTCCACCGAAGAGAGTGTAACTCAGGCAAGGCTAGATCCATTAGCACCGATCATTGAGGAGGGTAGTGATACTGACACTTCATCTGATAAATCCTTCTTCATGATGGATAGTCAACAGCCAGGAGGTTTCTCCAATGAAGGACCAATGCCAGGAGGAAGCACCTCCCTAAATCCTTTGAAGGATTCCAAGTTCACTATAATCTTCTTAGAAGGAACAAACTCTAGGGGAGACCTAGTTTATTCTAACTACCGAGGATGCAAGTGTATTTGTATTGAAGAAAGACCTGCTCAGAGACTGGAAATAATTCGAGTCTATGATGACGGAGATAGACTTTGGGACAAAAAGGGCAACCACTATCTGATAGTTAGTAACCCTGAGGATTACAACAGATATAGAGATAACATGGCAAAAGGAAAAATGGTTTCAGAGACTCAAGAACCGCCTCCAAACATTGATCGACCCGGAGCTATTTTTATGTATGATAAGAAAACAACCAGGGTCTCAACCTATAACGAGAATGTGGGGATCTACAAGCATCAGAGAGAGGGAATAGTCTCTTACTTGAGTTGCAAAGAACCCTACCCAAACAAATTAAGCAAAGACAAGGTTCTTTACTTATTCTCTTATGGAATTGCTATGGGGAAGGATATTGTTTTTGTTGATAGGTACGGGCGAGAATACAAACGTATTCTCCCAGAGGAGGTAGAAAAGGCATCAGTTACAGAAGCATTAACATATGCCCCCGAAGAAGTGCCAAGGGTCACCTACACCCCTAACAAGTCAACAAATCCCTTTTCAGAAGATTATGACGCGACCTCACATTCTACCTGAGAACAGACGTTCACCTACCAAAACCAACCAGCAACTCAGCCATCATTGCATGCATGGCTTCGACAGAGTGCAACATTAGAACAAGACCAAAACCGAGATGGTTATCCAGCCGCACGAGGGCTAAGGGATTTACAAGAACCACCACTCTATTCACGGTATCAAGGCGAGATTAAGCCAAAAACTCAAGGGTCAGCAGAGCCTCGAAGACAACCTATAGAACGAGTTCGAAGAGATGAACCATCTCCTACAAAAACCGTCAAAAATTACGGCTTAGGAGCACCACTGGGGGAGGAACCCGCTGACTACCAAAGGCCAGAGAAGGTATATTGATTAGGACAAGGAGATCCAATGATGAGATTTGTAGACTATTGTAGAATTAGACCTTCTCAAGTGCAAAACTGGGTAAACAAGAAATACACGGGAAACAGAGATCCTAGGTATCATGTAGAAGCCGTTGTGCGTGTAATTAGAGCCAAAGAGGTGTTAGACTTCCTTACCCAATTTGCACGGTTTGGACTAACCCTAGAGGATGATGCTGCTACTTGGTTTGACTCTGTGGAGCGTAGAGACTTTGAGTCTATGGAGGAGGTGTTTGACAAGTTTATTGAGGAATTCTCACAAAGGGGGGATAGATCATAATACATTCTCACAAATCCATAAATTCAAACAGAAAGAAGGGGAATCTGTGCAAAAGATAGCCCTACGACTAAAAATATATGTTAAGTTCTACCCTATGGAAGGACTGCCAACTCAGTCCAGACTTATGCTTATATTTATTCAAGGACTAAGAAACAAAGATCTCCAGAAGGACTTACATATGAAGAGGAGCACGAGGTTAAACAAGTTAAGTAAGGAGTCTCTTTACCTTGTAGACAATTGTGCGGTCTACAAGGAGGGTGAATTCAAGGATCTTGACGACGATTCATCCTCACAACAAAGTGGAAGCAAGTCCGCTAAGACAACACTGAAAGGAGAAGTAGCTGTAAGACAAGAGAAGCTTGTACAAGAAGTGCTAAAAAAGATTAACCTGTACGCCAAGCCTCAGGCTAAACAGCCAAAATGATGTGCTATTGAACAAAAATGGAAAAACCATGTGACGGAGGAATGTTATTATAACAAGGGATATGTGAGAGAGAGACCTTATGCTCCCCAGGCTCAGGTAGCAGCTCCTCAACTTCCACCGATGCCTAGGTATCAAGCAGGCAACCTACCAGGACCTGTAGGTGTAGAAAAACCACAACTAGTGTTGGGAAAGCAACCACCCCTACCAGGATTACGACCAATTGGCATAAGATACACACCAACAGTAACCGAAATAGAAGATAAGGCTTTGGTGCCTATGCATGCATATAGAAATTTTCAGTGATCGAGGAACACATTTTCTTAATGAAGTCATTGAATATCCGCTAGAGGAATTCATGGTCATACATAGAAAATCTGCTCCATATCATCCACAGGAAAATGGACAAGCTGAGGCCAAAAATAAAACACTGTGCATTGTTCTGACTAAAATTGTATCAGAGTCAAGGACAGATTGGGATCAGCAGTTACACTCAACACTATGGGCATACACGGTATCTTACAAAACATCAATAGGAACAGCACCGTACAACATGGTGTTTGGCCTAAACACTATATTACCCATAGAGTTTTTAATTCCAACTCTATGAGTAGCAAAACGCTTAGAATGGATAGGGCATGAGCTCTCTTCAAGAATAGATGATCTTGAAAAGCTAGATGAACTACGACTGAGAGCTGTAGCTTCGATCTATGCTAAAAAGAAAAGACAAAAAGAGTTTTTTGACAAGCATGTGCGCACGAAAGAGTTCAAAACAGGTGATTATGTGCTTGTTTATACCTTGAAGCAACATGCCAAGAAACTTAAAAAGCGAGGGATGGGACCCTTTGTGATTAGTGACTTATGACAAAGTGGAGCCGTCAAGCTTGCTACATTAGCAAGTGAAGAAATGCCAAATTGGACTAGTGGGTGTCAATTAAAAAAATATCATTTACCACTAACACAGGATATGCTTCAACAAATCCATCAAGAAAAACAACGGATGAAAGAGAAACAGAGGGTACGAGAAGAAGCCCAAGCAAAAGCAAAAGAACGCATTGCAAAAAGACGGCTTCTATGACAACAACAACAATGTGGATCACCGTTGCGAATAAATGCTATTCGACTAACGAATTTTGATGAAGACACAGTGGAGCCAATAGTTGCAATCAAAGTGGGTAGCAATAAAGTTGAATCGATGGCATTGCTTGATTCTGGAGCTCAAGCAAATTTGATCTCTCACAGGTTATACAAACAACTCAAGCCCAAAGGTCAACTACATCTTACTCCACAAGTGGTGCTGGAAAGTAGTACATCACATTCGCTGAAAACATTGGGCTGGACTATATTGCATGTACAAATATATCAATATATTTACCCATACAAGTTTTATGTGGTAGAGGATGAAAGCACACAATACCACATGTTGTTGGGACAACCTTGGATAAAAGAGTATAATGTGTAGATAGATTGGAATGCGGATGCAGTCAAAATTCAGCATGCACAAGAACAACAGGTGATAACTTTTGCTCAACAACCCCGAAAGAACCAGATGGAAGCAACACAATCATTGGATAAGGAACCAAAAGGATGGGTGCCACTAAAGAACAACACGCTACCCATGGTGAACAAACAGGGAACTGCCAACCATGTTCACTCCCAACAGAAAACAACACAGACAACATTGCAAAGATCAAGGTTAGCAACCCATGAAAAACAAGTATGGGTGCGGAAGGATAGAGGTGACATGGTAGACAAACCACAATACAACAGTAGGAGTCAAAAGGAGAAAAGAGTTGAATCAACAAACAAGGGCATAAAAAAGATATGGATCCCAAAGAGAATGCTCAGTAACAACTTTAGTGAGACTCGAATTTGGATCCCGAAACCAAAGCAATAGGAACTCCCTTCAGTACAAGCAACATTGGCATGCAAACACACACAACATATGAAACCGGCCAACTGATCTATGTGGGTGCCAATCAGCAGCACAACAATGATAACCGTGGAAGTAGTAATAAAACTACAAAGACCTCCAAAACAAAGCTACCAATAGAAAGCAAAAAAGACAAAGACTCTGGCCAATTCCGCCACGACGATTCTCTCCAAGGAGACAACTATGGCCATATCAACTTTAGCGGCAAACCAAGTGACTTTTACAAGAAAGACGATCAAACAGAGAGTGGTGGAGTTACAACTTTTACTCGCAAAGAAAATCTGCCAACCAAATCAACAACCAACAGGAAACCTTGCCGGCGAATGCCAATAAGCATCTTGCTTATACCCTCCTCTTGCACAGCATTGATTTTTCCATGCATTGACCGAGTATGCATCATATAGAGCCACATTACACGGCTGATCATTAGCACAATTTTTCACTCCATGCACAGCACATACTCTGAGGTGATACCTTGTCGTCTGGGAGGACTCCGGCTAGGAGGGGGGAGGCATTCTCAAATGCGGACCCAATGGAAAAAAGAGCAAAAAAGGGCATGTTTTTCGACTATTTTAAAGGGTTCTCGTTTGATTGCAAAATTTTCTGAACTAACCCAAGTACATATGCCCTTATACAGCATGAATCTATAAGTATATGGGGCCAAACACCAAATCAAGCCCCTAGGTGTGTGTATATAGGTAAAAATAACCATTTTTTGGGCAAAATATTGGTAAAACGGAGAAATCCGGCCATAAAAATTGCATGTGAGTGTATATAGTGTTTTGCGGTGATATTTTTGAGTTATTATGATTTTTGGGGATTTTCAGGGTTTGATTTTCTATTTTCCTTTGAATTTTACTAATTATCGGCAAAAAACTTTAAAAAGACAAAAAGCAAGTGAAAAACGATCGTAATGAAAAACAAAAAATATGGGGATAATCAGTGACTATAGGACAACCTATGGTACAACGGGGGTGCAATTATGTGAATGGAGCGGAAAGCGAGTTTTGGCCAGATTTTGACCGAAACGTCAAATTTCTCGAAAACTGGGCAAATGGAATCCAAATCAAAAAAAATTTGAGCCTAAACCGCATCTCACAAGAAGTTGGGAGCACAAGTCAAATTTCATAAAGGGGACCCCCATTATAAGAATTTTTCACTTCATTTTAAGCTCATTTCTACTATTGCCTTTTGAGAGAGAGCTCTTGCCACCTAGAGCGAACGGGACTTCCAGCGGCTTCTACGACGCGCACGACCACCTGACAGGCTGCAGACATGAGAGGTAGGCTCACCACCTTGAGATTTTTGCGCATGTTTGTTGTCTTGTCGCGAAAACTAGCGTAGGGTTCACACGTGAAGAGAGCGGTAGAGACCTACAAGTAGAAGTGGCGACCTAACGGCTAACCCAAAAGCATTGAAACTTTATCGGCAGCTTACCCTAGCATAGAGACCACTTTTGAATGCCCAAAGGAGGTAGAAAACCATCGGGAAAAACCCTAACTTCTAGAGCCCTGCAACAGGTCACCAAATGGTAAATTGGCGGAAAGGCGCCCAAATGTTACCAAAACTCATGGGTAGGAGCATCTCGACATGCTTGACAAGTCTATATAGCCCACATGGCCATAAGGCGACCCGAAGCGGCACTAAGATTCAGAAACGGCATCAAACACATAAAGCGTCACTTAGCTCTCACTGCCAAACCGCATGTACGTTTGCCACCAAACTTCATGAGCGGCTTTCCTAGACCATCAACAACCAAGTCCTATGGTGATAGACCACCACAAGTCATCGACGACATGTAAACGCAACCATGGGCGCTTCTAGAGCGACAAATTGCCAAAAGGAGCCGATGAAGCCAAAGTCGACAAAAACCATATGGCGAGGATCCCCAAGGGACCGTGAAGCTATGGAGATCAACATCAAGAAATTTCACCGTTGAAAATCACTCCAAGAGTCAGAAAAAGGCTCAGAGGCTCTGAAATCCACACAGGGAGTTTCTTTCTATCTATTTGACTTTTTTGTTGAAATAGGGCTTGAAAGGACTCAGGGGGGCTCAGGGCAGGCACCAGTAGCACCTCCAATATAAATTTCATCAGGAGACATCCTACGCGTAAGATGTCTCAAGGCCAATTCTGGGCACCAAACTCAACATCTCTTATCACACACAGCTTCTAAATAGCCTGTACATGCCAGCCACCAAGTTTCATCACATTTGGACAAAAATTGACCTCATATGCATCGAAAAACACAAAGTCAGAACATAGAGGCAATAATGGGCCATAGACCTACCAAAACTAGTCCAAATCACATGAAACTTGCACAATACACTCATGAGCACATTGCCAAGCTATCTGTGGGGTCATATGTGAAAAATGATGAAATAGACATCCTACGCGTAGGATGTCTAAATGACCAATTTGGCCCCCAACTGGCATTTTTGCATTCCAAATCTCTCTATAACACATTCATAAGCCCATGTATCAAGTTTCAAGCCATTCCCATCACATCTGGCCCCCAACACCTCCAACATGCACTTTTTGAGCCTACAAACACTACACATGCTCATAACAACACCAATTCTTGTCCAAATCAAAATCCAAGAGCAGGGCCATGTTCCACATGCTAAGGGGCTAGCCCCATAATCAATTTCAAGTCATTTTGATGCAAAAGACATCCTACGCATAGGATGTCTCCAGTATGATTTTGACCTACTGTGAAGGATCTGACTTCATGGGAGCCATTAACATGGTGCAAGAAGCCTGTATATCAAATTTCAACCCATTTGAATATCATTTTTCTCCTGTTGAGGACATTCTACCCAGTTTGTGAGCCTAAAGCCTGAATCTGCCCAGAATTGCACTTTTTGATGCCCAAACCCAATTCCAATCACATAGCCATGTTGCACAAGTTAAGGACCACCAACCAACCAAGTTTCACCAAAAACAGGCATAGTAGACCTACGCGTAGGATGTCTAAATGATAAATTTTAGCCAGAAAGCTACTGTGAGCACATGAAAGGTTCCTTTTAAGTTTTATTTTCAATTTTCAAGTCATTTGGATAGTTAGAACTCAGTTTCTCAGCTAATATGGAAAAAATGCTAACTTCGAACTATTGAGTGCAACAGGATCTATGGCAGCCGCAAAATCACCTGCAAAGAAGAAGAGGAAGACCATAAAAGACTACTTAGAAGAATTGGAGCCGTTTGTGATCCCAAAAAGAACCCTGAAGCCCACCAGCACATGTATTCAGGATGATTTGCTAGAGTCCAATGATTTGAAAATCTATCAAGGCGTATTCAAAGATCCTGAAAGAAATGCAGTGGAGCTACCCATTATACCACAGGAGCTCAATGAATTTGTCAGAAGCAAGATGGGGGATTACCTGGAGAAGCTGGATCTACATAACTACTTGAAAGCTTTGCCAGCAGGAATTGACATCAAAAGAGTATGGGAATTTGTAACCACTATCAAAGAAGATGGAGTGGCCTGAGTCACCGATCTGCAGGGCAAGTCACAAACCATGACTGCATCACAGAGAGGGTGGTGGCAGCCGCATTTGACATCTCCAACAAGGGAGATAGTGTGACAAAGAGGAGATATGAAGTCAAAGTCTACTCAGAAAAGAAGAACAATTACACATTTGAAGATATTGCAAACCCAAAAGTGGCTATCATGAGCCAACTCTACAACCAATACTTCCATATGTGTACAAAGCGGCCACAAAAGTACACGATGCCACCTGGAGCCATTGCTACCACCTTCACTTGGGCAATGCAGAAAAGAAAAAAAAAAGTGATCAATTACGTTGCTTACATCCATGACAACCTGGTGAAGATGGGGAACAGAAGTCCCACCTACATTGTAGCTGGTGAGCTAATCACAAAAGTGGTCTACGGAGCATTGCACGCCAAAGGAAACTGGCCTAAACCTCCCTCACAGAATGATTGGCTAAAGCTAAAGGAAGACAAGGAGGAAGAACCGCCTAAGGCACCCAGAGTAGCCACATGTTTGAAGCGACGGTTAGAGACCGTGCTAGAAGAGCCTCCAGAGTCGAAGAAAGGAAAGAAAGAAAGTATACAAGTGCTAATCAAAGAGACCAAGTCACAGAAACCGGCACGGCTCGAAAGACTGATGGAAAGCTTCAGAGCCGAAAGAGCACTCAAGGGAGATCTAAGTGAGCTGTGGAAGCCATCCCTAGAATCCATGTCGGGATCATCTTGAAGGGTGCACCGAGATCGGTTTGAAGACTACATCAAAAACTTTGAGATTTTAGATGCTACAACGAAAAATATCCCGAATGTCCCTTTTACAGAAGAAGAAGTGGACAAAGTACGACGGCAGCTGCTAGAAGAGCAGGAAGGCCAAGAAAGAGAGAGAAAAACCAAGGCGGACAGAGATTTCAAGAAGAAGCTAGCAACTCCACCGTCAAGCAAGGAATCCAACCCATGCCCATCGCCACCTCCTCTTAGCCCTCCACAAACCCAACAAAAGGAGGATGAACAAGAAGATTCCAAGCAAGAGAAGAGTCAAGAGGAAGAGCAGAAAGAAGAAGCTGAACCAAAAGAGGAGAAGCTAGATCCAGAAGAAAAGAATCTCAGAATATTTCTTGATCTACTAGCTGCAGGTTACTCTCGAGAAGAGGCAGCTACGGTAGCATTTGAGTTGACAAGCACAAGGCCCAAGGAACAGATGCAGAGCCTTCGGTTAATGGAATTGAAAGAGATGGCCATTGATACAGTGGACCTACAACCACCTACCAATGATTGGGATGTGGTGATGCAAAAGCTAGCCGGGCTCAGGGCAAGATCAATGGCCTCTAAGAGTGAGATTGATACTCTCAATACAAATGAAGTTCTTATCAAGGCTAAATTCGACTCACTACAAAAACAAGGCCAAGAGCATATGGAGAAACAAACAAAGCTGCAAGCTAGTTTATTCGCGGCATTACAAAGATGCCAGGAGATGGAACAAGAGAATCAGGCAGCCGAACACAAGCTTCAAAGAGCAGAGGAAGAATACAAGAAAATCAGCAAGTCATTGACAGATGCAGAGAGAGAAAGGAATAACCTGACTCTACAACTTGATGAAGAGTCCAAAGAAGTGGAAACACTGAGGAATTCCAAGGAAAAGGTAGAGATAGAATAGGAGGCAATCTAGGATGAGGTAATAGAACTAAAAGACCAGATTAAAGTAAAAGATCAGACCATCCAAAGGCTAAGAGCATCTCCGGCCAGAGTCTGAGCTGCTAGCTCGACTGGCATGACTTCAGAGACTGAGCTATATGAAGAACAAATGAAGGAGCTCCAAAAGGAGTTGACACTGGAGAAGAGGCAAAGGCTGATGCTGGCTGAGGGATCTATGGTAATGCAGAACCGCCTGGAAGAAGAGAACAAATCCATGCAAAATGAGTTAGAAGCCGTAAAAAGAAAGATGGATGAGGATTTTCAGAGATGGCAAGCAGAAAACAAAGCCATCAAGAGGAAGCTTGAGGAGGTAGAAAAGATAAATGCAGATGTAAACGACCTCCTAGTAAACATGGGAGAGCAAGCGGAAGAGGAAAAGAAGACACTTCACAAGCAGATAGAAGAGCTGAGAGGCTAGCAACAAATGGAAGAGCAACAGTTTAGCACCGGGCCAGCAGCCATGGAGGTTATTGACATAGAGAATGTGTCAGATCCAGCGGACACCACCATGCAGAGGAAATCCTTGTGGGAACCTCACAAGAACCCCAGGATCTGACACAAGAAGAGGAAGAAAAGCTACAGAAGGCCATAAAAGTGGCAGTAAAAGACACAACCAGAGAAGCATTGGAGTGGGAGTAGAGGGTGTTTAAGTCGATGACCATTCAGAAGATAGATGCCAGTAACCTTCGGCGTGAATGGCTACAACTATCTCTCCCATATCCTTTGCTAAAGTATGAAGCTACCACGATCAACAAATGAATAAAAGAGGAGCCAACAGTGCCATTGTACAAAGCAGATATCTCCAAACCTGAAGGGGTCAAGTTGATAGTGGATTGTCAGCCTAGGTGGAGAAAGGCATGGCTCACAAAATATTCGCAATATTTAATCCATCTAGTAGAGGCATCTAAAATGATCAGAGACAACCTCAGTTTCTGCCCTCTACCACGGATGAGGACATGGAAAGCCCACGTGCTGTTGCAGAGAAGCCAATCCACTTGGCTAAATTATCCAAAGCTGCCAAGCTTGAAGGCAGGCAAAAGAATAAGTGAGCACTACATGGTGAAAACCCTAACGAGCGCCGTCAAATTGTTCACTGGTTCGCCTGACCTATCTTACATCATGATGAGAAAAATATGTAAAACCCTTTTGGCAGTCTTCGAAACCTTCAAACCAGGCCAGGCGACAAACAATATCTTTTTCTTTCAAGATACATACATATGTGCATACAATCTGTTTGCTCAGCCTTCTCACGAGGTGATACATGTGCTTTATCAGAGAATCATGTTTTTGCCTTTGTATCACCTCCAGGCATTTGAAGAAGCCTTCTACACCAGCTTCTTCACCATCAGCATGCGCGATATGAGTCCCTTCTAAAGATGCACGAAAGCCTACACTGAAGAAGCAGCTCAACTGCCATGTCGGGGACGACATGAACTAGGAGGGGGGGAGTGTTAGCAGCTGGACACACCCAACGGAAAATGACTTCTCGGCGGACAATTATTTTTTGTAATTATTCTTTAATTATGAGAAAACCCGACATTTTACCTTTGTAAATAGTGGGGCCTGCAGAAGCTTCCAGATTGTATCCCGTTTTTGACATTTAGATTGAGTAGATGGTTAAATTGGAACATTAGGGTTTGAGATTGTAAGGTATTTATACCACTTTTGACCTTAATGAAAATACCTTTGTCATTTTTAAAAAAGTTCTGTCTGTGAGTGAGCGTATTGTGTACGAGAGAGAATGAGAGTTTCATCTTGACGCTACGCGCGCATCGATGGTCGGAATCGAGTGCGGAGAAGTGCAGCATGTTGCCCTTGACGATAGCTAAGTGCCAATACCTACATTGCGGGTGTACGGTCTGGATTTGCGGACTCGACCCACGAGCTACATCTGGTGATTCGGTGAGCATACGTTATCCGTTTTTGCATTTCAGTATATCCATGCGTTCGTATCGAGTAGAGCTACACATTAGGCACTTTAGTTTTCGGAAACAACGACCTGTAAATTTCGACCAGACATCCTACGTGATTTTGCATTGGGTGTTTAGGGTTGGGATTTTGGTTCATGGACCTTAGGAAGAGCGACCTATTAGTGTTAGTATGGTCTCCTTCAAGTTCTGTGGCGTTTTGAGAACGTTTGATGGGTATTTAGCTCTTGGAAGCATTGTAGTAAATCTCTAACTTAGACATTGGGTAGAGACCTTGGTAGAAATTAGTCGAGAATCGATCGAGTGTAGGCTGACACCCTATGCTTGCTTCCACGCACCTGCGGGTCGAGCTTCGTCCTTAGCTGACAAATCTAGTTAGGTGAGTTCTCGCTGTGCTAACGTCCGTTGCGGCGTTTTTGCCAACATACCCTAAGGGCACATGGTGGTATTTTGGAACTAAGTCCACAGTGGTCTGTTTTTGGCTAGCTAGAATCCCTTTGACCCTAATGCCACAGGGTGCCCTAAGGCCATAGGGTTCTCTTTGTGGTGGTTAGAAACCCTATGGCCCTAAGGCCACATGGTGCTCTTTGTGAAGGCTAGTAATCCTTTGGCCCTAGGTCCATGTGGAGATTTTTGTGTAAGCTAGAAACCCTTTGGCCCTAAGGTCATATGGTGCTCTATTTTGTTATCTAGAAACCCAATGACCCTAAGGCCACATGGTGGTATTTTTGCTAGCTAGAAACCCTATGGCCCTAAGGCCACATGTTGCTCCTTTTGCTAGCTAGAAACCCTATGACCCTAAGGCCACATGGTACTCTTTTTGTTAGCTAGAAACACTATGGATTAAGGACACATGGTGGTTTTTTTGTTGCTAGAAACCCTATGGTCCTAAGGTCACATGGGGGATTTTATTTTTGCGAGCTTTCAGTTTCAAGCTTCTACAATTGGAACTGTTTTCTTGAGCTTTTGAACCCTGATTTTACACTAATGATATATTTAAGTATCATTATGTAGTGGGAAAACTCAAAACTCATAGTACAATCCTTCAACTACCAAACACTTTTAAGAAATATGGAAGCATGTCTATGCTTATGCAAAATGAAACTTTGTAAAAAGCACCATTTGTATTTATTTTTAAGCTTGTACACAAAACATGATTCTTGTAAATTTTGCTAGAGTCTCCTTTATATGGAGACCTCTTCATTAAAAGAATTGTACACCCTTTTTTGGGCTCTCACATGGGATCTCCTTCATATAAACTCTTATTTCCATCATTTTAATGATTTTTTCCTCTCACAAAAATAAACACACAAGCCAATGGTGTCAACATAGTCTCCCTACATAGAAAAACTCCAAGCACGGTCATCTCCACATCATGTGGCCATTATGTACCAAACAAACACAAATGAAACATCCAAATGAAATGTATAGAGCATACCAAAATTCCATGTCAATCTCATATGGCTGCCCCATACATAAAAACATAAATCAAAACATCAAGATGTGTATTGTTACAATACACATCTTGATACAATAAACTCTATTGTTACAATAGAGTTTCCTCAACCAAGTGTGCATCCGCA
Organism: Adiantum capillus-veneris; assembly: GCF_014529385.1. NCBI lineage: Eukaryota > Viridiplantae > Streptophyta > Polypodiopsida > Polypodiales > Pteridaceae > Adiantum > Adiantum capillus-veneris. The sequence goes on from NC_140933.1 coordinate 121,322,030, forward strand.
ATGAACATTTCATAGGTCCACATGCAATTTCAAACAAACATATTTCATAGAGCACATTATCTAGCTCTAGACAGATGCAATGCCTCATATCTTCCACAAAATCTTGGCCCAAACCACACCCCGCAAACAAGTCCAAAACATAGTCATGAGGCTCAGTAAATGTTTCCAGCAACCACTTGACGATATAGGAAGTAAACTAGAAACCTAATTCAAACACATATATACCATAACATTCACTAGTATCATACTTTGGAGTAGTCTTATCAAAAGAACAAAGAAGACCACTTTGTCCCACCTCTAAGAATAACACCATCAATCTCAATGGGGAAGACTACATCATCTATCATGTAGCTACAATCTGCTGGTGGAAACAATCTCTCAGCAATTTTCTCCCATGCCTCTCTATCATAATGTGGCATAGGGTGGCCAATACGATACCAAAGACACATAGTAAGATCGGGTACTTGCGTAAAGAAATAACTCAAAGAATAAATGTCATAGCTACAATGTCTTTAGTTAGGAAATTGAACTATGAAACTAAGTTTGTTATCTCATCGCCTCTCTAGTGAGTGGATGCCAATATGCCTTCTTATTACACATGAGGATCCATGTACGTAAGAGCACAAGTCATACCCTAGTTGCATTTGCAATAAAATATCCAATATTCTCGGTCATGCACATGGTGACTAAAAACCCCTCATTGGCCAAAAACGCATGAGCAACATCCATGCACCCTATCACTAGACCCTTGGAAAACGTGTTCCACTTGGGAACACTCATGCCCTCTACAAAAGTGAATGATGACATGTAGGCATACAAGCATGTTTAGGTGTAGGTACTAGTCCAAAGAAAATTTTACTTACCCAATGGGATTGGTCCTAGACCATCCACAAGAAAACTTGTAGGAAAATCTTCAAAGATAAGCCTAACAGCCTCACAACATGGCACACCATATTTTCTATATAGATTTGTACTCTGTGTCACAAAAAAATTTGTTGATGCTATAAGAAAACCAAACATGAAGCATGTTCAAAATCATAGAACAATGCAAGAAGAAAATGCAAATAAGTAAGCATTCTGGAAATCTACCTATCAAGGGCAAACTTATCAATTTGTGATATATTTACAAGAAAAACATCTACAACAGTTTGGTAATGGAACCCTGCAAGCATTATCCAAATTAGCTTTGAACTAGAAAATATGGAAGACAGATTTCCTAACAATTCTCCTAAACTTACCAACAGATCGTGTGATTGTCCTTCTCTCCCAAGCCTCTTACCCAAGCCATGAAGACTCTGCAACAAATGAAGTAGTGTGCACCAATGAGGATGTAGTGGGCACATTAGAAGAGGGTGCCAAATGGGGTATAGTGGTTTCCAAAGAGGACATGCTGGACTTTGTAGATGGCACAATGGGAAGCATTGAAGGAGTGGGTATCCTTGATTTACTTGGAAGCTCCGTTTTCCCTTTACCCTTCTTGAGTACATTGCTTGCTAGTGGAGTACCTTGAGACCCACTCTCAAGGGTGTTTTGAATAACTCCATGAGAAACGGGAGGGAGAGACTCTTCTTGTGTATCCTCTACTCATCACTCTCATTTTGAAACCCTTCACTCAACAACCATAAAGCACAATATCACATAAATTAGCACTAACGTAAGACATATACATTCTCAAAAGAGAAGAGCCACAAGTGTTAAGGTAAGTGAATTTATAAAAATTTTCTAGATAGCATGTTTTGATATAAGGAACCTTTTATTAAATATTTGTTATATGTGTACAACATGCGAGCATTGCAGGTGATTGAAATATGTGAATGTAAAGAATAAGTTGAGGAAACACAAATCATGTTTTGGTGAAATTTAAACACAGTTATGGAGAGGTGTGGGCATGAACCAACAAACTTTGCTGGATTTATGTGTAATGAATTTGAGGCTAATTGGCTGGCAATAGAAGTTGTATACAATTGAGGATGGCATAATGTAATGGAGGGGAGGGAGCGCTTGTGTCTTTTCCATTGGGAACAGAGTCTACACAAACACACACAAAAACACGTCGCTATAGATAGACAAATGCATCACATTGAAATGTGTGAAGCATGGCTCTTAGAAAAGACTATAAAAATGAGGCCTCCCATATAGGTTCCATAATACGAGAATGGTAGGTGAAATATGTGACAGGGGATAATAATTTAAAGGCTTTCGAGAGATGCTTTAATTGGTGGGATCAACGGATTGCCCATTGGGAAAGCATTGAGACAATGGTATATCAATCATTTTTTTGGTTCTTATTAAATACATGAAACCGAGATTTACATATAAATGGTTTTAATTGTTTTGTATTTATAGGTCAGTAAGAGTCCATGGGAGAAAGCTCAAATTCCAAGTATAAACTTGTCAGATATCATCCATGCTAGTTAGATGGCAGATGAAGGTGGTTAACATAAAATAACACTTTATGATGCATGTGTCAGTGACGTTTTGAATGTATATATTCAATGTGCAAAAAGATTGGGATACACCACAATCAGATGCATTGGAACGGACCCTTCCATAGAAGCCATGATGGCCAGTTCCAAACATAGACAATCTCCAAATCCAAATCATTTTGCGAGTACATTAAAAGGCTTGGTTGGTGGTAGTCCTTTCTATGAGGATCCTATGATGGAAGGTGACAAAGAGATAGTACAACAAAATAAGAAAACAAGTATAGTCAGTACGAGCTCAACCTGGATATGTAATGGAAGCAAGAAAGTGAAAAACCAGAAGGAGACCATAGAGTATACATTTTGGAAAGGATAATGAAGAAGTATGTATTGTCACTAACAGTGTAGAAGGAGAGAGCATTCTAGTGCTGCATGGGGAGAATTGAGCAAGGTGTATTCAAGAGGTCAAAGTTGCCTGCTGTTGGGGGATAATTGTGTGAAAGGTGAGCCGAGAAGGCACCGGGCCCCTGGCTGTGAGAGGTGTGGGGAAAAGAGATGCAGCAGGCACAATTAACAAGACATAGCTCAAAACAAACGGTTCTCTGAATCCCAGTTAATCAACAGTAGTCATCATTAATCAATCGTTAATGGAGGTTTAATGCTCCTTACAAGATGAAACCTAGCTTAATCCAGGTTAAGGTTTCGATGGCTTAAGATGACAGTTTAGAGATTAGGCTCATCTCCATTAAGGGCTTAAGGATTTTTTTTTAGCGTTTGAGAAGCTTGGCTTAAATCTCATGATCATCAAGGCTTAAACTTTTGAGATTAAGAAGCTTAGGAATTCGATTAGGCTTGGCTTTGGTTTGGCATCCGAAATTAAGAAATTGGCTTAAGCTTGATTAGTGAGAGTTTTGGCTTAAGAGAGAAAGGGCTTTGGCTTATGAGATTAGAGAGATTAGTCTTAAGGAGAATAGGATTAGCTCACTTATAAGAGCTTAAGAGATTAAGCTTGGGGAATCAAATAAGGTTTGGATGATATGTGAGGTTAAGCATATGGAATCGAATGGCTAAAAAAAAGTTACCTTTGATAATCTGAGCTTAATTTGCTTCCTTGAGTGAGCAGGCTTTGGCTTCGCTTTCTATTCTCCTCCGGAGAGAGGAACTTCAACAAGATGATGAGGTGAGGTCCGGCTTATAGATCTTAAGAGCGATCAATGAGGGCTTAGGAGATTTGCCTCTTCTTCCAGAGAAAGAGCTTGGCTTAACCTTCGCTTTGGAGTTCGGCCTCCTCTTCTGGAGAAAGATCTTTTCTCAAGAATTTGAGAGATTAGGATTAACTTCGCTCTTGATAGCTTAAGAGCTTTGGCTTCTCGATGAGAGCTTGTATTAGGGGAGTTTTAAGATGGTTAAGTTTATGGAATTCGAGAGGCTTAGGCTTGAGCTTAAGGAAACTTGGCTTCCCCAAGCGATATTAGAGATCAAGCTTTTCTTATCAGAGCAAGGGTTTTGGCTTATGCTGATTCCGGAGAGAGAGAGAGATTATTTATGAGGTTAAGCTTATGATAATGAGATCTTAGGAGCTTGGCCTCGAAAAAGATTCCTCAAGAATGATGATCAGAGAGCCCCAAATCACACAAGAGCCATTAATATATCTTGCATGGGAAAAAAGTTTCTATTCTCGGCCATCCCATTAGCGATATCGCTAATGGTAATAGCCGCTGGATGACGTGGCAAGTCCGGATTCGAGCAGCACCGTTTGCGGCGGAAATAGCCCTGAAAATGAACGCAAGGCCGGGCTGAGCAGGTTTCGTCTTTGTGGTGCCCTCAACCATGGCTCGTACAACACGGCGCAGGTGCTTCTTCTCTTCCTGCGCCTTCTACGCGTTGCCACACCATGGCTTCTCTTCCTTTTTTCTTTAGGGTTAAAAAACAAACCCTTCATAGCTTAATGGGCGGCCACTGAGGAGGCCTTTGGGTAGCCATTGAGGAGGCTTGTGGGCGGCCATTGAAGATGTGAGTATGGGCGGCCTTATTAATTGATTGAGGCTCTAGGCCCTTGAAGGGTACCATATTTGGCATACATATTGACACTGCCTTGTTGGGTATATCCCGCAGTCAATGCATTCCAAGAGATCACATTCCGAACATGGAGCTCTTCAAGCACTTTTTATACTTTATGAGAAGTACACTAAGTTTGGCATACATGTAAACTGTCGTAATGTCGCTGGTAGCAGTGCTTGCAATGCACTGTAGGAGATAGCATTTTGGACAGATTCTCCTTGAGCACTTACTCTTTTGCATTCCAAAACCCTAGCTGCAGCTCATTGACCGAGCGGACCGGAGTGGTACGGAAGTGGCCCCCGGTGAATCTGTATCGGCCAATATCTTGGCGATTGGGACTTCGAACACTGATCTAAAAAGATCGACGCGCTCCACAAAGTGAGCACTTCAGCCCGACGCATTCATTTCATTTTTGTCCCCTCAGCTGCAGTTGCCCAATCCGGTACGGATCTGCTACTGACTCAACTTAAAATTGCCATAACTTCTTAGCCGTAAAGACAGGCATGTAGATTTTTTTTAGTACTTCAACTTGAATTAATAAAATCTCAGCTATGACCACTTTAATCATACTTACTGTTTAGCATTACCAAGACATCTTTTGGTCCTTACAGCCCCATCTGGTCCACTTTTAGCTTAAAATTGGCTTGTTAGCAAGCCCTTATAACTGTTGATTAATCATGTAGGATTCAAATACTCTCAATTGTCGTTCCTTTGCTCATTTTCTTGTCATGGAAGCGGAGCGGCATGACATTCACCCCCTTTGAACATGCACAACCTCCGGTTTGTGCCAACCGGTCTTCAAGCTGCATCTTCTATAAATACCTTAAGCTACTTGTCATCAAGCTCGCATAGTTGATAAAGATATGTAAAACAAAAAGAAGGTGTAAATCATAACATCAATAGTCTAGCTCAATTATCTGGTAGCTGTCCCATCACAATCCTTGAACTGTAGTGGTCGTATCTCCAAAGCATGCAATTATGAAAATCTGTTAGTGAACCCCGCCAGACTCCAGTGCTCCAGTTACTTATGCACACGGCTTGACCATCAGCTCTGTTTAGTGAACCCTGTCCAGCTCAAGTATGCCTTACTCTATCTGCACATGGAATGGTCGTCAAGTCCTTTACTTCAAGTTCTGGTAGCAGAACCATCTCAAAAGATGTGAAGATACTATAACAATTGTCCAAGATGTCAACTGGAAGCTAGCCATGTAAGCTCATTGATCATATAACGATAAACACTTCTGTCTTAGCATACATCCAAAAACAAATCTACTGGTAAGTAACCTGCTACAGGAAAATAAGTGAAATCTCTAAATCTACAAGTTTCTCTTCAATATCTCCCAGGATCAAATGGGATAATAAGGAATTGTCCCAAAAGTGGAGCAGCATAATATCCACATAAGCAGACACATTCTGAATCAATCAACTTCAAGCATTTTTGCTCCAAATATGCGATTCCAGGATCTAGCAGAAAGAAACCACAATGTAGACCCAAAAATACCCATCCATAGTGAACCTGCTTTTGAATACCTTTTGAATCACCTGGATCAAATACCATTAAGGTCACATAGCATTGATGGCCTCCACAATATACTAGAGCTTCACCTGAAGCATAGTGCAGCTGCCACATCTCATAAACTTTTGGTAACTTAAGGTCGTTACCAGCAAGAATTAAAGAACTCTGACTCCCTTTTACTGGTATCCAGGACATCATTGACATAAGAATTAGGAATAATATCCAAATTGAGCCACTTTATGCACATCGTTCAAGAAAGTGAAAAATCCTGTGCACTTTATGCACTATCAGGGATGATTAAGCATCATCACCCCCTCTAGATTCACAGCCATTACGAAAAATCTTAAGACTTTTTGGACCTGTATCATCAGAGAGATTTTTACCTGGCTCTTGAGGTTGATAATGAATAATATCTTTATCCTGAAAATCTTCATCCACTGCATCCTTGGGAATAACACCCTTGGAAGTCTCATCATCCATCAAAGCTATAGGAGTTGGCTCCTCTTGCAGCCCGTATATAAGCGTAGATGTACAATCCGTGTCATTATCATGTTCATAATCATCATGATGTAGGCAATCTTCAATATTGTCTTCTACTTCCTCATCTGCATCCATGCTACTTAGCAAGACATTATAACTTGAACAAGGTTCATCAGGCACCCCTTCTGAAGGGGTACATGCATTACAAAGCTCTTCTATACCTCTATAACCTTCTCCTTCAGATTGGGCCAAATAACCTTCAAATATGGAATCTGCTTCTGTGGTAATTGAATCGACAAACATATTGCCATAAGCAATCATAAGCTCATTGGCATTATCAGGTACATCCTGTGTTAGGTGTACAGTCTCGGCCACTTCATCAGCTAGTGTATATAAAATAGATCTGTTTATACAATCATCTGCAATAAATCTCCTTCCCTGTTCAGCTATAGTGCTGATAGAACCATTAGAAGCCTATAGTGGCTCATCTTCTTGATAGAGTTGTTGAGAGCATCCCATGGCAAGGGCAGTAGCTTGAAATTTTTTTGATGTACAGTCTAGCTCTTCACTAGAACCATTAATCGAGGTAACTTCCATGCGAGAAATCTTTTAAAAAAAATCATACATTTGTGTCTCAGCAGTAAATTCATTATGTACCTTTGCTTAGTTGCTCAAAATATGGTCCTTTGTCGTTGAATCTTCTACTTCCAAAGTTGTATTTGCCTTGGCTTGACTTCTTGCAAAAATATGGTCCCAAAATTGATCATAATTAAGGAACTGCATATGATCCCCTTCATCTTTGTAGAAAATAATCTGGCCTCATTCATTGATCTCCTTCATTGTTAACTCGATAATTCTCGAGATTTCATGAACAAAACCATCTGCAAAATAGTCCCACTGTGTGGGGTATGTCTCTGCCAGTTCTCGGACCGTATCTTTAAATTTAGAGGTTACCACTTCTGCAAAGGTTGAAATCATCCGATATTCTGGAATTCCTTGGCTCTTCATCTCTGCTTGATAGCATGCAAGGAGTCCATCTGGATCATGCCCTTGAAAAATCCCATACTCTTCGTGTACGGCATCAAGTGCCATCTCCACTGCGTCATCAATCTGCTCTTTCATCGTCATAGCTTTTACTTCTTGTAAACATCTTTGACCTAAGCCCAACATTTTTGGCAGATCTACTATTGCTAGATTTTTATCAAATCTATTCAAGTTGTAATCTTTAATAAATTGCTTCAATTCTAATGGAATCTCCATCCCGACCTCCCTCCCGGCTCGTTTCGTGTCGGGTTTACCAAGAATGTCGGGGGATAATTGTGTGAAAGGTGATCCAGGAAGGCACCAGGCCCTTGGCTGTGAGAGGTGCAGGAAAAAAAGGTGCAGCAGACGCAATTACTGACAACAGTATTCAAAGCAAACAGCTCGCCTAATTCCAGTTAATCGACATAATCCATGTTTAATCAATCATTAATGAAGCTTAAATTCTCTTTACAAGAAGAAACCTGGCTTAATCCAGGTGCTTAAACAAGAAGATGATGAAACTCTCCTTACTCTACCTTCTGCTCCCTGGTTTGAATGGCTATCCAGGTTAAGGTTTTGATGGCTTAAGATGACTTGGTTTAGAGATTAGGCTCATCTGCGTTAAGGGCTTAAGGATTTGGTTTAGAGTGTTTAAGAAGCTTGGCTTAAATCTCTGATCATCAAGGCTTAAGCTTGGCTTAATGATATTGGAGATTATTGTCATCAAGGCTAAATATGGCTAGGATTGGCTTAAGGAGTTTAAATTAGGCTCGGCTAATGAACTTGAGGTTAGGCTCTGTTACTGTTTTGAGATTAGGCTTTGCTTGAGCTTAAGAAATCTTGGCTTCAAGGATTCGAGAGATTAGGCTTGAGGAGAATAGGATTAGCTCAATTAGAAGAGCTTAAGAGCTTTCTCTTGTGAGAGATTATGAGGTTAAGAGACAATTAAAGATGGCTTAAGAGTTTTTTGAATGAGAGCTTAGGAAATTCCTATGATCGGTTTCAAGATGATTATCAGAGATTAAGAGCTTCCTTCTCCAAGATAGAGGGTGATCAAAAACAAAAAAAAAGAAGAACTTGAACTAACCTCGGCTTAGGAGTTCGGCCTCCTCTCCCAGAGAAAGAGCTTCCCCAAAAAAAATGATGATGAGAGACCAAGAAAAACACACGATTCCCCCTTCTTTATATGGATGCATGCCTCCCTTGCTAAAAAAGAGCGAGGCACCCATTAGCGATGTCGCTAATGGGTCCGGCCCCTTGCTGACGTGTGAAGTGGTTCTGGACCAGCACCAAATCCGACACGAGTAGCACCAAAAAAGCATCGCGATGGCCTGCTCTTCAACTTTCACTTCATCACCGGTGTCATCCAGCAACATCTCAGCCTACGCGAGCATTTTTTACTTGCGCAGTTTTCCGCCTCACTGCCGCCATGACCTGGCTCCTTATTTCTCCATTAGCCTTTCACACCCTTTATGTTTAGGGTACCCCTTAATTGAACGGGCGGCCATGCTTTGGGCGGCAGGTTTACTTCTTGAGTGGAGGGTTTTATGCCCTTGTAGGGCACCACATTTGGCATACATATCGGCAAAGGCATTGTCAACCTTTTCCTTCATTGATAGCCATAAGTACTGTAAGGCATAACATTTATCACAAATGTCGGGCAAGCATTGTCGAACACAACATCTTTCTCCAATTGCCATCGATTAGCAATATTGTCATGAATAGAATCTTCACATCAGGCACCGCACTCCATTAAGCCAGAGGAATGTGACTAATCAGGGTGACCAGGGCGGTTTGAACCTGGCCCCCGATGATACTTAAATTGGCCATATCTTGCCACCCAAAGTCCCGATCACCGATCTGAAAAGATGACTCGCTCCAGAAATTCAACACTTTAGCCTGATGCATTCATTCCAGTTTTGTCCCCTCAACTGCAGTTGCCCAATCCGGTACGGATCTGCTACTGACTCAACTTAAAATTGTCATAACTTCTTATCCGTAGCTCCGATTGATGAGCTGTAAAGACAGGCATGTAGAGATTTGTGAGCACTTCAGCTTGAATTAATAAAACCCTAGCTATGACCACATTAAGCATACTCACTGTTTGGCATTACCAAGACATCTTTTGGCCCTTAGAGCCACATCTGGCACACTTTCAGCTTATAAATTGGCTTGTTAGCAAGCCCTTATAACTGCTGATTAACCATGCAGGATTCACATACTCCTGATCACCATTCCTTTGATCATTTTCTTGTCATGGGAGCGGAGCGGCACGACACTGCGAAGAGTAGGCTTTACAAAGGATGCCACCCAATTGCATGAGGAAATGTTTTGGAATGGTAGGGAAGAAAATTTGTGGTAACAAATTACATAGCCATCAAGTGGGAATGGTTGCTTCCTACTTTTGGTTTGAGAGAGAACTTGTAAAGACAAGAATGGATATGGTTCTGCAATTATGAAGTAGTCCACACACAAAATGTACATATGCAAGTTTAATTCTTACATGTCATTCCTACTTTCTAGCAAGTGGATATTGGAACCAACTTATCAAAGGAAGAGAGTTACAACTTGGTACGAAGTGGATTTCAATTTACAAATTTTGCAACACCACTACGACGCATGAAAAATACAAATGTTGCTCTTACACAAGGAGGCTCAAGTAGCAGGAAGCGTAAGTGGAGACATGGTATTTCCAAAGAAGCACAAAAGGAGATTGGAGTCAGCTGCAAGTATGGTTGCAACGTTCTTGGATGAGAAACTAGAAAGTGATCAACACATAGTTTTTTGGGTATTGATAGAGAGTTGTTATGATGTACACATTAAGGTAGAACCTAGTTGCACCTGTCCCAATTTCAGAAGAGAGGATCTACACATAAAGTGTTTTTGGCATGTAAGCACATATACTACGTGTATGTGCATATTCTAGGGCTTCAACCAGAAGATCACATGGTCATTCATCAACCTGCACTAACCCCTACAGACCTTGCATTTGTATTATGGCAAACCAGCAAGATAAAGCCTATGGTGTAGTGAACCTAAGCCTTAGAGAATGTCATGTAGAGGTATTGATTCATCATGAAGAAGATTTCTCTTATGTATTAGATGTGGAGTAGATTTTCTAGACACATGAGACTTTATTCAAATTCCTTCTAGTAAGAGAATCATGCTTTGTGGTATCTATCTAGACGATTGTACAAGCTCAAAACTAGGGCTTTTGGAAACTTGTACATGTTTTTGGTGTGTATCATTAAAAGAGGCTCAAAATCTTAAGCCAAATTGTTGTAAGATGATAGATGTTTTTTGTTGTGTATGATATTCTGATGTCTTTGTTTTGGATTAATTTTTTGGTGTCGTTAGAAAAGGCTCTGAATCTAAAATCAAAAAGCTCGCAAAACTAGTTTTGATTACAAAAGCTCAAAATCAAAAGCTCGCAAATAAAACAAACTTGGCCACATGGTGCTCTTTCTGCTAGCTAGAAATCCTACGAACCTAAGGCCACAAGGTGCTCTTTTTGTTAGCTAGAAACACTATGGCCATAAATCCACAGGGTGCTCTTTGTGTTAGCTAGAAACCCTTTGGGCGTAATGCCAAAGGGTGTTGTTTATGTAGTCCAGAAACTCTATGGCCCTAAGGCAAAAGGGTTCTCTTTTTGAAGGGCAGATATCCTATGACCCTAAGTCCATTGAGCTCTCTTTGCAATGGCTAGAAACCCTAGTCATCACAAAGATCATCATGTGGCCTTAGAGCCATAGGATTTCTAGCCATCACAAAGAGCACTCTATGGCCCTAAGGCCATAGGGTGTTCTTTGTGAATTCTAGAAACCCTATGGCCCTAAGGTGACACCATCCTCTTTGTGATGTCTAGTAACCTTATGGATCTAAGGCCATAGGGAGCTCTTTGTGTAAGCTATAAAACCTATGGCTCTAAAGCCACATGGTGCTCTTTTTTCTAGTTAGAAACCCTATGTCCCTAAGGCCACGGGGCTTTTTTTGTGTTGACTATAAACCCTATGGCCGTATGGCCAAAGGGTTCTCTTTGTATTAGCTAGAAACTCTATTGCCCTAAGGCCAGAGAGTTCCCTAAGGCCATGGGGTGTTCTTTGTAATGTCCACAAATCCTATGGACATAAGGCCACAAGGTATCCTAAGACCATAGTGAGGTCTTTATGATGGCCACAAATCTATGGCCCTAAGGTCACATGGTTTAGGGTTTAGGGCCCTAAGGCCACACGTAGCTCTTATTGTTAGCTAAAACCCTATGGCCCTTAGGCCATATGGTGTCCTAAGTCTATAAGAGTGGTCTTTGTGATGGCTATAAACCCTATGTCTCTAAGGCCACATGGTTCTCTTTGTGATGGCTAGTAACCACATGGACCTAAGGCTAGAGGGATCGCTTTGTGTAAGCTATAAATCCCATGGCCCCAAGGATACATGGTTCTCTCTGTGGTGGTTAGAAACCCTATGGCCCTAAGGCCACATGGTTCTCTTTGTGGTGGTTAGTAACCCTATGGCCCTAAGGCCACAGGGACATCTTTAGTTAAGCTAAAAATCCTATAGCCCTAAGTTCATAGGGTGCTCTTTTTTTTAGTTAGAAACCTTATGACACTAAGGCCACATGGTGCTCTTTGTGTAATCTAGAAACCATATGGCTGAAAGGCCACATTTTTCTCTTTGTGTTCGCTAGAAACCATATGGTCTTAAGGCCATAGACTTCTCTTTATAAAAGAAACAATAAGGCCCTAAGGCCACATGGTGCTCATTTTGTTAGCTAGAAAACCTATGGCCATATGGCCACAAGGTTGTTTTTGTGCTAGCTAGAAACCCTATGGCCCTAAGTCCACAAGGATATTTTTGTTTGTTTGAAACCCTATGGCCCTAAGTCCACACAGTGCTCTTTTTGTAATCTAGAAACTATATGTCCCTAACGCTACATGGTGCTCTTTGTGACAGGAACCCTATGGCCCTAAGGCCACAAGGTTATTTTTGTGCTAGCTAGAAACCCTATAGCCATAATCTTACAAGGATATTTTTGTTCGATAGAAACCCTATGTCCCTAAGGCCATAAGGTGCTCTTTGTGTAATCAAGAAACCACATGGACCTAAGTTTACATGGTACTCTTTGTGTTAAAAGACCCTATGGCCCTATGGCCACATGGTCCTCTTTTATACGCTAGAAACCCTATGACCCTAAGACCACAGGGTGCTCTTTGTGTAAGAAGCCCTATGGCCCTAAGGCCACATGGTACTCTTTGTGTAAGAAATCTTATGGCCCTAAGGCCACAGTGTGCTCTTTGTGTAAGAAACCCTATGGCCCTAAGGCCACATGGTGCTCTTTGTGTAAGAAACCATATGGCCCTAAGGACACATGGTGCTCTTTTTGTTAGATAAAAAACCTATGGCCCTAAGGACACACGGTTCTCTTTGTGTAAGATAGAAACCCTATGGCCCTAAGGCAACAAGGTACTCTTTAGAGACCTCACAGGGTGCTCTTGGTGATTTCTAGAGACCCTAGCCATTAGAAAGAGAATCATGTGGCCTTAGAGCCATAGGATTTGTAGCCATCACAAAGAGCACCCTATGGCCTTAGCAACCTATGGCCCTAAATCCATAGGGTGCTCTTTGTGATGGCTAGAAACCCTATGGATCTAAGTCCCTAGAGTGATCTCTGTGATGGCTAATAACCCTATGGCCCTAAGGACACAATGAGCTTTATGTGTAATCTAGAAATCCTATGGCCCTAAGGCCACATGTTGATCTTTTTTGTTAGATAGAAAAGCAATCACCCTAAGGCCATATGGTGTTCCTTTTGTTAGCTGGAATACATATGGCACTAAGTCCATATTGTGCTCTTTTTGTTAGCTAGAAACCCTTTGACCCTAATGCCACAGGGTGCCCTAAGGCCATAGGGTGCTCTTTGTGGTGGTTAGAAACCCTATGGCCTTAGGGCCATAGGGTGCTGTTTGTGATGGCTAGTAACCCTTTGGACTTAAGTCCATGGGGATCTCTTTATGTAAGCTAGAAATTATATGGATCTAAGACCACAAGGTGCTCTTTATTGCTAGCTAGAAACCTAATGACCCTAAGACCGCATGGTGGTCTTTTTTTTCGCTAGGAACCCTGTGGCCTTAGGGCCACAAGGTGATCTTTTTGTTAGCTAGAAATCCTATGACCCTAAGGCCACATGTAAGGACATGGGTCCTATGGGCAAGGCCAGCGGCACGGCCGGATAGTGTGTACACTAGGGGGAGGCTATAAGATAGCACGGTTGGGTGGAGACTAGCACACGCATTACCACTTCTCTTTATTGTTAGCTAGAAACCCAATGATCCTAAGACCGCATGGTGGTCTCTTTTTTTGCTAGGAACCCTATGGTCCTAAGACCACAGGGTGATCTTTTTGTTAGCTAGAAATCCTATGACCCTAAGGCCACATGTAAGGACATGGGTCCTATGGGCAAGGCCACCAACACGGTCAGACAGTGTGTACGCTAGGGAGAGGTTATAAGATAGCACGGTTGGGTGGAGACTAGCACACGCATGACCACAGCCCTTTCACTGGTATCCGAGCTATTTTTGGGAGGAGGCTAAAAGCGTCTTTCCATGTGCATGTGATGCCCTGATTCTCTCCCCACGTTCCGCAGACAGCGACACCTCTGCTGCGCAGCAAAAAGAAGACAAGCACAGTTTCCTGTGGACAGACAGCATGACAACCGACCACGATCGCCCCATCTACGCCCTCCATAGTGCACGACTAAGGCGGGCGATCAACAATTCGACAGCGCCGAGGCTTCGAAGGCTTCCGTTGGTTGCACACGTCGGAAGGCCCGCTTAACCCTTGCATGAAGGAGGGTTGAACCCACCCCATGAGGGTAAGAGGCCAACACTTTACCATCAAACTATTGACCCTTGTTGTGCATAATAAGGAAAGATAGTCTACTTGTGTTGAAAGGAAAACTAAAAGGAAAGGGAAAGCTTCAAACTTCAAGGAAGTAGCTTTACCCTTCCTTTTCACTTCTTGGAGGAAGGCAAGTTTTCCTCCAAAAATTCTTTTTTCCTCAAGGAGGTAGCTTCAAAGTGAAGAAAAGCCTTCACAAAAACGACGAGCTTTTGTGAAGAATCATCAACGGTGTTCTTATAAGGAACGACAAGTGAAGCGCTCAACTTTTCGCAAGGCGAGGTTCGCATGCAACGCAAATCGCGAAGCATACAAAACACAAAGACTTCAATTTCTCAAAGTACAAGTTGTCGTTTCTTTTTCTCTCTTTGCATTAGTGTGTGTTTACCATGGCCAATGAGGATATCCCACCTACACACACGTTCGATTTTGAGCACGTAGATCAAAATTAGGGCACCATGGGTGTTGCTGACACTAATATGCATGATGATGATGATCTAGGAGATCATGGGCTTATAGATATGGCTTCTTTCAAGACTTTGGAAAATCGCCAAAGCGTACTTGAAAAAAACCTCTTTGCACTCAATGCAAATGTTACCAATCTTATAGAGTTACTTGTGAAATTTGTGAATTTCACAGACAACTCAAGGAGCCACAAGTGGCATGGTTCAAGGGAACCAAGCTTGCACGACTCAAGGAGTCCAAGAGACAAGTGCTACAGAAGATGCAGAAGGTAGCAATGCATTACTTGTGAAATTTATGAATTCACAGAAAAAAGGAGCCACAAGTGGCACGGTTCAAGGGAACCAAGCTCGCACGACTCAAGGAGTCCAAGAGACAAGTGCTACAGAAGATGCAGAAGGTAGCAATGCATTACTTAAGAATATCACCATTCCTGAGTTTCACGAGGAAGAGCATGATTGCAACAAGGATGCGGTCAATACGTTCTTACACAAATGGAGTGATATTCATAGATTGAGACACACCCCGGATATAAAGACGGCTGTGGAAACAAGTCTATCTCTTAAAGGCAAGGCCTATAAGTGGTGGATGACATTTCCAATAGATGCTCGTCCTCCGTCTTAGGCTGTGTTTCAAGCTTCTTTCTCCAAAGATTTTTTGGACTCCAATGAAGAAGATAAGAATTGGTTAGCATGGGATGCATGCCGCATGTCTGGTCTCTCTCTCACACAGTACCTTTCAAAGTATCAGGAAATTATATTAAAACTAGAAGGTCTAGATGAATTCCAAAAGATACAGGGTTTTAATAGGGGCCTTAACAAAGACTATCGTCTTCATGTCAAGACTCAACATCCAAAAACTTTGGAAGAAGCCATTAGTCATGCACAAAGATATGATGATGACCAAGAGAGGAAAGGAAATGTTCCCTACTCTAAGAATACTTTTGCTAAGAGCATTGTGGCTAAGAGCCAATGGCGAGGTAGATCTCCCACACGTTCCAAGAGGAACAAGAGACAATCTACCTCTCCACGCCCACAAGAGGCTAAGAAGCCTAAGCAATCATAAGATACTCCACTTGGGTCTCTTAGCACTGCTGATTTTGAGTGTGCAAAGAAACACAATTTGTGTTTTAGATGTCTTTTGGACCAACATAACAAAAAAGATTGTCCTCTTTTGCAAGGCAAAGAAAAGGCCATGCACATGGTGCAACACCTCACATTAGATTCATCTCCTAAATATTGTGTTGTAGAGGTTCTTCATATGGAAGAAAAGCACAAATTTTGTGTGCATGCTTCAATGTGACAGCCACCTTTGGCCCCCATGGTTTGATTCGCATGCATGGCACTATTAATGGACAACGTGTTCATATTTTAGTGGATGATGGTGCAACTCATAACTTCTTGAACTATAAGCTAGTCAAGAAATTGAAGCTTGCACAGACTCCCTGCTCTCACAAGTATGTGGTGGAGCAGATGTCTAGGAATGATAAAGAAGTATGGGACACGGTAGTTCAAGGGGTTGAGCTTATTGTTCAAGATCATACGATGACCCTTGACTTAGAAGTTATGAACATGGACCGTGTTGATGTAGTTTTAGGACGGGAGTGGCTGCATGGCTTAGGAAACACATTGCAAACTAGTTATGAACACAACTCCTTATCCTTTATGGCCAAAGGTAAACATGTGCTTTTGCTTGGTGAGAAAAATATACCATCTGCACCTCTTATATGTACAGTCGAGCTTTCTATTTTGCAGAAAGAAAATTTAATAGATGAAGTCTGTTTGTGTTACTGCTTGTCTCCAAATCTTGTGAATTCTCAAGAGCAAAGTGTGGTGAATTCTAGTAATGCTATATAAAGTGCAATGAATTCTAGTAATGGTATGCAAAGTGCAATGAATTTTATTGATAAACAAAGTGTTAACAAATCTAACGAGCAAAGTGCTCTCAATTTTAATTCTATAGAGCAACGTGCAACTGTTGTAAAACAAACATTACAAGAATTACAAGATTCTCCATCCCAGCATAACCCTAGTTTACTTTCTCCTTTTGCACGGCAAAAACTGACTCACTTACTCACAGAGTATAGTCATGTGTTCTCAAGTGATTTACCACCGGATTTACCCTCTACACGTAATGTGCAACATGGCATAGATGTCTTGCCAGGCACTAAACCGGTGAGTAAACCACCTTATCGTATGAGTGCTAAAGAATCCAAGGAGGTTGAGAGTCAGTTGGCTAACTACCTCGCTCGTGGTTTCATTAGACCTATCACTTTGCCTTGGGCATTACCAATTCTCTTGGTAAAAAAGAAAGATGGTACTATGCGCATGTGTGTAGATTATCGCGGATTAAATGCGATAACCATCAAGAACAAGTATCCTCTGCCTTGAGTGGATGAGTTATTTGATCAACTCCACGGGGCAAGATACTATACAAAGATAGATCTTCGTTCAGGATACCACCAGGTACGTATCCTACTGCAAGATATCTCCAAAACTGCCTTTAGAACACGGTTCGGGCATTTTGAATTTTTGGTTATGCCTTTTGGTCTAACCAATGCTCCAGCTACATTTATGACACTCATGGATAGTGTCTTACGTCCCTATCTTGGAAAATTTGTTGTTGTTTTCCTTGAAGATATTCTAATTTACAGTTAGACTGAAGATAAACACATAGAACACTTACGATTAGTGTTTGAATAGCTACGAGCTCACACGTTGTATGCTAAGGAAAGCAAGTGTGATTTCTTTAAAACAGAGATACATTACCTCAATCATGTGATCTCTTATTCTGGCATCAAGATGGACACTGACAAGGTCGCTGCCATTCTTCGATGGCCACATCCCAACATGGTTGAGGAGCTTCAAATATTTTTTGGCATGGTTGGATTTTATAGACAGTATATCCGTGACTATGCCAAAATCATTGTTCCTATGACGGATCAACTTAAAGAAAAAGGTAAGACCTTTTCTTGGGAAGAAGCCCAAAAACGTAGTTTCAATAGCTCAAGGTAGCTATAGCCACTGCTCCCATCCTAGCAATCGTCGACCCACTTAAGCCGTTGGTGGTAGAGACTGATGCTAGTGATACATCCATTGGTGCGGTACTTCTCCAGGAGGGAAGACCTATAGCTTTTAAAAGTAAAAAGTTAGATAGATCTCAACATAATTATTATGTCTATGAGAGAGATCTCTATGCCATAATTCACGCTTTACGAAAGTGGCGACACTACTTATATGGTACCGAGTTTGAAGTAGTTTTTGACCATGAGAGTATCAAATGGTTTACTACTCAAACAGACTTGAAGGACCGTAAAGCTAGATGGGCAGAAATCCTTCAAGATTATGATTGTAAGCTACGATGTCGCAAGGGGTGATATAATGTAGTAGCGGATGCACTAAGTCGGATGCCTCATATTAATTCAATTGCTTTCACGGAACTAAAGAGTGGATTTTTGGAGTCATTATGTGGAAACTGTGCACAAGATCACTCATATGCTAAAGTATGGAGTGCAGTTTTAAAAAGGGATCCCTCACACTCACTTGTCTTTGAACAGCCATATCAACATGTCTCTGCATGCACAGATAGAAACTCCAACACATAGAGCTCCACCCCTACTCAGGAAGAGCTTAAGCAATGGAAGACTTTTTCCATTGATGATGGCTACTTACTCCACAAAGGTAGAGTATGTGTGCCAAAGGACTCATACACTAGGCGCCAAATCTTATTTGAGTGTCACGATAGTCCAAGTGCTGGTCATCCAGGTATCCATAAGACGTATGCCTTAGTTCGACGGCAAATTTATTGGCCCGGATTACATCATGATGTTCAAGAGTACGTACTAAACTTCCAACAGTGCCAAGTTAATAAGGCAGAGCGCCTCAAGGTAGGTGGCCTTTTACATCCTTTAGATATTCCACAAGGTAAGTGGGAGAGTATCTCTATGGATTTTGTAGTAGGACTACCTACTACAAATCGTGGCCATGATGCCATTTGGGTAATTGTAGACCGTCTCACAAAGATGGGTCGATTCATTCCCACTAAGACTACGATTAAGACATCGGAATTAGCACGGCTATTTGTAGAGCATATATATAGACTCTATGGTCTTCTAGCTAGTATGATTAGTGACAGAGATCGAAATTCCAATAATCACTTCTAGAGAGTTGTGTTCCAAAAGTTGGAAACTAAACTTAATCTAAGTACGACTGATCATCCAAAAACGGATGGTCAAACAAAAAGAGTTAATCAAGTGCTAGAGGATATTCTACGAGCATATGTTAGCAAGAAGCAAACCAATTCGAAAGACTACTTACCTATATTGGAATTTACTTATATTAGCTCAAAGCATGTGAGTATAGGTTTTAGTCCATTTATGCTTTTGTATGGATTTCAACCTAGATCACCCGTTACGGTGGGGTTGGCTAAGGAGAAGATACAACAAGCGAAGGATTTTCTCCAAGACCATTTTGAGATACTTCGAGTTGCTCGACAGAATGTTAAGCAAGCTCAAGATCGATATAAGAAGTGTGCAGATGAGCATCGACGTCTTGCTACTTTCAAAGAAGGAGACAAGGTTTTCCTCAAAGTTTCGGAGCATTCAGAAAGTTTGAACAAGGAAAAAGTTACTAAACTTCACCACGCTATTGTGGACCATTTACCATTCTCAAACATATAGGTCAAGTTGCCTATAAGTTATCTCTTCCAAAGCACTCACGAGCTCATCCTGTTTTCCATGTTAGCCGTTTACGAAAACAGCTAGGACAAAATGATAATATCATTGACACAGGTGTGTTGGTTGACCTTATCTGTTAGAAATTGGATCGTGCTAGCTATGGTGGATGAAAGAGAAACATGGTGCAAGTGTGTGAGTGTGTGTAAGCAAGGTTATCACTCAAGTGAATTAGGTTCCAAGATAGAATTAGCTTGGACTCATAAACAGAATCTTGAGTATTGACTTAGCTCAGCACAAGCTCACCATAGACAAGCATGTAGTGCAAAATGAAGTTGTTGTTTATTGATTCAAGAGATGAGCTTTAAGTAGCTCTATAGCCTTTCTCCACAGTATGTGGGACAAATCCACTCTCCTCTCCTTGACTCACACCTTAGGACAAAGCTCACACTTTACAATCCTCCCCTTGAGGTTTGGACTAAGACAAGATACTGAAGATGCATGATCCACACAGGCTAACAAAATCCATATAGGATGGTGATATCCACACAGGAAAATAAAGTCCACAAAGGATGGTGATATCCACACAGGATGGTAAAATCCACACAAGAAAGATCCACAAAGGATGGTGATGTCCACACAGGATGATAAGCTGGTATCCACACAGGAAAAAGTCCTCCCTACAAGTAGAGAGTCTGCATCTTCAAAATGGGTCTTCCCAAACACTGCCTTCGTCTTCGTCCTTTTTTGTCTTCTACTATGTGAGCTGATCCTCTATCAAGTCTCTTTCCTTCATTGCTTCTACTGTTGCTTTCAACTGCTTCATGGTCTGACTTCATATCCTCCCTCGAATGAGTACTTTTGTCCCCTTTTTTGTGGTACAATCAGGCTTTATTCCATGCGTCATAATGACATGCAACAATATGCTAAAATATCCTATGAAAAGGTTGATGCAAAAATTAATGCTCTCTTCCATCTTGGATATACTCGGAGAGCCCAAGCATGCGGAATTTCTCATACAATTTGTCACAAATTCTTCACACATGGGAAGATTTTAGCAATTTGGAGACTCTCCAATGCCAATGTCTATTCCATTACAAAAGCACACAATGTCATCCATGTAGACAAAAATAATTACATACATTGCAAGAATTTTGTTGTGCTTGGCTGCAAGATTCCAATTTTAATGTCTTCTTAGTAAAATGTGAAGTACCTCTTCACTTGAGGTGAAGTCACCCTTCACATCCTTGAGTTCTTCTTTGATGATTGGAATCTACCTTTGAAGTTGGCTTTGGATGCCTTTGGAGATCCCTTTTAAAAGCTGCTTGAGGCCGCCTTTGAATGCCGGTGTAGAAGCTTTGCAAGACTTTGAGGCTTGATGCCCTTGCGTGTTTGGGAGGCTTCAAAGCCTTAGGCCATGGGAAATGCCTCTTACAAGGTCGGGATAGTTGCTTGGTGAACTCTTGAGGCCGGGAGTAGCGCGGTAAGAGCCTTTTATGAAGTGCTTAAGGCTTCGAGCCTTTAGAGTAATGGGGCCGTGGGATAGGGTGCTAGGCAAGGCGGGCTTCAACAGGCATGGGAAGGGGGGCCAGGGGCGGAGGTTGAAACCCTTGAGGCAGCGCGTGAAGGCAAGCTTACAGGGCCGGCTTGGTATGCAGCACCGTGGGAAGGGGGGCCCCGTAGGGGCGGACCCGAAAGATTTGTTAAAATTGGTTGAGCGCACGGGGTTGAGTTCCGCCGACCGGTCGGAGCGCGCAGTCAGTCAGTCAAAGGCCGCCGTTCGCAGTCGTTCGAGGAAATCAATTGCCGCCGAACGGGCGAGCGCAAAAGGGAGGCAACCAGTTGGGCCAGTGGCGGACCCGCCTGTGCATCCAATGCAATTTAGGCTGTTTGGAGTCTGCCCAGTGGGCGCCTTAGCGTGTGTGGCCCCTTGTGGGTTTGACTTTGCCAAAAGTAGGTTGTTCCCACCACGTGAGCTCACAAAGAGGGTGATGGTGTGGGAAAAAGTTGATTGAGCATTGAATTCTCTCTTAGGTAGGCACACACACACACACACAAGTGCCCCTGTGGATTTGTTCTATAGAAAATTCCAGAGACTAAGGGTGTGTATGAGACCAAAATCAAGCAAGATTTAGGATAGGCAAATTAATTGCGATTTTGGCATGGGTGGGCTTGACGGAAAGCATTTGAATGGGGCTACACACACATACCAATGGTGAATGCCAATTTTGCCAAAATGAGGAGCAGTCGTTGAATGCAAAATGCAAGTTCTTGATGGAAATTAAATGCAATCTAATGCTAATTAGGCTTCCAATTGGCCAGTGAGTAGTGGCCCAAGAGTCTTTAGCTCAAGAACATGCTCATGCTAGCCAATGGAACACTAATCAAGCGTGCGGTATGCAATTAGAAGATAAAATCTAATGGATCTATCTAATGATGATCAATGAATGCTAATTGTACTAACACACAAATGCATAACAACAATCCTAGCTAGCACACCATGACTCTGATACCAAATGTTAGGAATTGGATCATGCTAGCTATGGTGGATGAAAGAGAAACATGGTGCAAGTGTGTGAGTGTGTGTAAGCAAGGTTATCACTCAAGTGAATTAGGTTCCAAGATAGAATTAGCTTGGACTCATAAACAGAATCTTGAGTATTGACTTAGCTTAGCACAAGCTCACCATAGACAAGCATGTAGTGCAAGATGAAGTTGTTGTTTATTGATTCAAGAGATGAGCTTTAAGTAGCTCTACAGCCTTGCTCCACAGTATGTGGGATAAATCCACTCTCCTCTCCTTGACTCGCACCTTAGGAAAAAGCTCACACTTTACATTATCGCACCACCAAGCATTCCTCATGAGCCCGAAAAGATTTTGGATTCTCATGAGCTTTGCACCAGACATCATGTCAGACGACAGATGTTGGTAAAATTGCTAGATAGACCTGAAGAAGGTTATACATGGGAAAATGTCTCTGCACTTAAGAAACGTTTTCCTACGTTTGTTTTCGAGGACGAAAACGATTCTCCAAGGGGGGGGTAATGTAAGGACATGGGTCCTATGGGCAAGGCCACCGGCATGGCCGGACAGTGTGTACGCTAGGGGGAGGCTATAAGATAGCACGGTTAGGTGGAGACTATCACACGCATTACCACCGCCCTTTCACCACAAGGTGCCCATTTTGTTAAGTAGGAACCCTATGGACCTTAGACCACGGGGTTCTCTTTGTGTTATCTAGAAACCCTATGGCCCTAAGGCCACATGCTGTTTTTTGTGGAAGCTAGAAACCCTATGGCCCTAAGACCACAGGGTGATCTTTGTGATGGCTAGAGACCCTATGGTCCTAAGGCCATTGGATTCTCTTTGTGATGGCTAGAAACCCCAGCCATCACAAAGACCATCATGTGGCCTTAGAGCCATAGGGTTTGTATCCATTACAAAGATCACGCGATGGCCCTAAGGCCATAGGGTTCTCTTTGTGATGGCTAGAAACACTATGACCCTAAGTCCAGAGGGTGCTCTTTGTGATAACTAGTAACCCGATGGCCTTAGGTCCAAAGGGATCTCTTTGTGTAAGCTATAACATTAGGGAAAATTTGGACTGTCAAAGGGGCCTTATAAGGAGGTTTGACTTTGCCTCTCTTGTCCAAAGTGGGCAACCTGGTGAAGTACACAAATGATTTGTCAAAACCCCATCAACCAACATATCATTGTGGAAAGATCTTAGAAAGTAGGTTCTAAATCCCCAAACTCCGACAAATTTAGAGTTGATTTATAGAAGTTATGGCCTCCTTACTGAAGATGAAATGTGGGGAGAGATTCCATCATTAGGTGAAATTTGGACTCTCACAAAGGGGCCCTTTAAGGAGTTTGACTTTACCTCTCTCTACCAAAACGGACGCATGGATAAATTTTTGCAAACAAACTACAAAGTTGGCGGAGGTTTGATAGTTAGAATGTCCTCTTCAAGCTCTATCTACTGATGTATATCACGCCATGAGATTCCTCATATTTTAGAAGATTCTTTTTTTGATAGGTGAATCAAAAATATGAGGAATCTCATGGCGGGCTATATATCAGTAGATAGAGCTTGAAGAGGACATTCTAACTGTCAAACCTCTGCCAACTTTGATGTTTGCAAAAATTTATCCATGCGCCCGTTTTGGTAGAGAGAGGTAAAGTGAGACTGCTTAAAGGGCCCCTTTGTGAGTCCAAATTTCACATAATGTTATAAGACAGAGTTGTCATATCAAAAAATAGAATCTTCTAAAATATAAGGAATCTAATGACCTGCTGTATATCAATGGATAGATCTCGATGAGTACATTCTAAATCAAAAAGCTCCGACAAGTTTTGATTTCATTTGTAAAAATTTTACCGTACGTCCGTTTTGGACAAGAGGGAGAAAGTCAAAGTCCTATGGTTTTAGGATCCCTATGGCCATAAGGCCCCATGGTGCTCTTTTTTCTAGCTTAAAACCCTATGACCCTAAGGCCATAGGGTGCTCTTTGTGTTAGCTAGAAGCCCTATGGCCCTAAGGCCACAGCATGCTCTTTCTGTAAGAAACCATATGGCCCTATGGCCACATGGTGCTCTTTGTAAAAGAAACCTTATGTCCCTAAGTCCACATGGTTCTCTTTTTTTTAGTTTAAAACATTATCTCCATAAGGCCACAGGGTGCTCTTTTTGTTAGCTAGAAACCCTACGGCCCTAAGGCCACACGGTTCTCTTTGTGTAAGAAACCCTATGTCCCTAAGGCCACATGATGCTCTTTGTGTAAGAAACCCTATGGCTCTAATCCACATGGTGCTCTTTTTGTTAGCTTAAAACATTATCCCCCTAAGGCCACATGGTTCTCTTTTTATTAGCTAGAAACCCTATGGCCCTAAGTCCACAAGGTGCCTTAGGTCCATAGGGTTGCTAGAAACCCTATGGCCCAAAATCCACAGGGTGCCTTAGGGCCATAGGGTGGTCATTGTGATGGCTAGAAACTCTATGTCCTTAAGGCCACAGGGTGCTCTTTGTGATGGCTAGGATTTCTAGCTAACAAAAAGAGCACCATGTGGCCTTAGGGCCATAGGGTGCTCTTTGTGAGGGCTAGAAACCCTATGTCCCTAAGGTCATAGGGTGTTCTTTTGATTAGATAGAAAAACTATTTCCCTAAGGCCAGAGGGTGCTTTTTTTGCTAGCTAGAAACCTTATGGCACTAAGGCCACATGGTGCACTTTTGGTGTTAGCTACAAATCCTATGGCCCTAAGGACATAGTGTGCTCTTTGTGTAATCTAGAAACCCTATGGACTTAAGGCCACAGGGTGCTCTTTGTGCTAGCTAGAAACCATAAAGCCTTGGGGGGTTCACTATTCAAAACCCCCTATAGTACGTGCGTTCACAAGGTATTAAAAAAACTTCTCTTTAATATGGCTAAGTAAATAAAATGAACCCGTATTTTAAGAAATTTTTTCAAAATTGAATATAAAAACCCCTTATTTTAATGTATCTTGCCTAAATTTTTGCATATTAAAATCCCTCCTCTCGAATTCACGTTATACATTAGCATGATAACATAGTTCACCCCCCCGAGCATAAAGCCCTAAGGCCACAGGGTGCTATTTGTGATTGCAAGAAACACTATGGCCCTAAGGGGACACAGAGCTCTATGTGTGAGCTATAACTTTATGGCCCTAAGGCCATAGGGTGCTATTTTTGTTAGTTAAAAACCATGTGTCCCTAAGGCCACAGGGTTCTCTTTTTGTTAGTTAGAAATGGTATGGCCTTAAGAATACAGATCTTTCATTTTTTTATTTATAATCCCAATGGCCCTAAGGCCAGGTTCTCTTTGTGTTATGTATAATCCTAATGACCCTAAGGCCATAGGGTCCTAAGGTGCATTATTAACAAGGATGCTTGATAGAAGGACCTATGCCACCCAATGGCCCATGCTATACCCTATGCTCCCATGGGTATACGTAAAAAAGGTATTTTGATGGTGAGCTTTTTCTTCCCATTCATTTTGCATGCAGATTGAGAGGTCTTCCGCGTATCTGTCCTCCCATGACATCACCTACATTGTCATCCCTTACTGCTACATCACCCCCTTGATCGACCCCTCACTATAGCGACATTCCCTCCCTCAACTTCTCTACCATTAACAACAACACACAGGTAGGCATTTATTTGGTTTTGTGTAAATTTCATTTCATGGAATAACCACAGAAGGTTTAAATTAAAAAAAGACTAAATTAGGTTGAAACAAAAACCTATTTACACAGAGAAACCTCTTTACACATAAACAAAAATTTATTTACACATAAACAATAACCTATTTACATAGAAAACATTTTTTTAACAAAAGAAAGAACCAGTTTACTTACGATAAAAAAATCTAATTACAAAGATTTGAAATAATATGTTTACATATGTTTTGAAAACATACCTGCGTTTGAGGGAAAAAGTAGCACCTTGCTGTTGCAAAAAGAGTAGCACCACTTCCAAAGGGGTCGCACCAACCGTGTAGGAGTACCAGGAACCTCAAGTCTAGGAGGAGGAAGAGCGACAGGCGGCAACGAGGGAGTGTGCATGGGGCCGAGAGGGAGCAACGATAGAGATGGATTGTGCAGGCCAAAAGAGAGAGTGGTGGGTGATATGGAATGTGAAGGCCAATAGAGAATGGCGGCTGAGAGAGAGTGTGGAGGGGGCCAAGAGGTAGTGTGCAGGCCGAGCGACCGGTGATGGCAGGTGGAAGAGAGCACGACAACTGCAGCGACAATGTTGATACAGAGAGAGTAGTGATGGAGTACATGTAATGAGACAGAGACAGATACAGAGAGTTCTTGTGTGTGTGTGGTAAGAGAGAAAGAAAGAGATAAGCTCAAAACTCATTAAAAGAACCTAGCTTTGAATTTCAAATTTCTCATGACGAGACCCATATCGTCGTCACTTTTAAAATGGTGAGGCGATTTCGTTAAAAAAAATTAAAAAAAAAGAATTTTTTAAAAATTCTAACGCTAAGTCTTGCCTGTGTTAATATCTCGTTGTGGTGAGTGGAGCAATACCCATGGTCAGTTTTTGTGTCTCGAGACCCAATTTTTCATATTGAAAAATACACTAAAATTTGAGAATTTTGTCTCGAAAAAAGTGTGCTATTGTTAAGTGTAGTATTGACCACGGGACTTGAAAACTCGTTTTGGAAAAGTTTGGGGTAAGGCAA
This sequence comes from Adiantum capillus-veneris, assembly GCF_014529385.1. NCBI lineage: Eukaryota > Viridiplantae > Streptophyta > Polypodiopsida > Polypodiales > Pteridaceae > Adiantum > Adiantum capillus-veneris. The sequence goes on from NC_140933.1 coordinate 121,348,773, forward strand.
AAAAAAACTTTGAATTTTGTACGAGTCATTGCACACTAGTTGCACGTGTTTTGAAGGTGAGCATACGTGCAACGTACAAATATTTATAAAAATTAGTATTTGAATGAGTGGGCATACTAGAATGGGTTGCAAAGGTTCTGGTGAGCCTTTGTGAAAAGGGTTGCACTAAGGCCATAGAATGTATATATACTCAGCACAAGACACCTACATAAAGCATCCTATGGTCCTAAGGCCATAGAATCTTGTATACCCATCATGAAACAACTACATATAGTGCCTTATTTCCTTGAGGCCATAGGATATATATATATCCATCATGAAATAGCTATATATAGTTCCCTATGGCCCTGAGGCTAAAAAAATGTATATATACTTTTCATGACACAACCCATGTAGTGCCGAAAACTTCCTAAGACCATAGGATCTATATTTACTCAACACAAAACACCTACATAAAGCATCATCATATGACCCTAAGTACAAAGGATGTATACATAATCATCATCAAACACCTACATGTTTGCTTATTGTGAACCACCTACATATAGCATTCGATGGCCCTAAGTCCATAGGATGTATACAAAGTCATCCTGAAACACCTACCTGTAGTACCCTATGGTCCTAAGGCCATAAGATATATACATGCTCATATAGAATCCTATGTCCCTAAGGCCATTGGATGTATACATACTCATTGTGAACCACCTACATATAGAATCCTTAGGCCTTAAGGCCATAGGATGTATACATACGCATCGTGAAACAACTACATATAGCATCCTAGGGTCCTCGGGCCACATGTTGCTATATATCCATCATGAGACAACTACACATAGTGCCCTATGGCCCTTAAGACCTATGATGTATATTTACTCAAACCCGTGCATAAAACATCATATGGACTAAAGGTCATATGATTTATATATACTCAACACAAACTACCTACATAAAGCATCTTATGGACCTAAGGCCATAGGATGTATACACACTCATTTGAACCACCTACATACAGAATTCTATGGCCTAGGATGTGTACATATGCATCATGAAACTCCTACATATAGCATCTTATGGCCCTAAGTCCATAGGATTCTATATAACACCCATCATGAAAAAACTACATATAGTGCTCTATGGCCCTCAGTCCATGTGATGTATATTTACTCACACAAAACACCTACATAAAACATCATATGGACCTAAGGCCATATGACTTACATATAATCAACACACAACACCTACATAAAGCATCTTACGGCCCTAAGGCCATAGAATGTATACATACTCATCCACCTAAATATAGAATCCTATGGACTGAGATGTGTACATAAGCATCATGAAACACCTACATATAGTCTCTTATGACCCTAAGTCCATAGGATTCTATATACCCATCATGAAACAACCACATATAGTGCCCTATGACCCTAATTCCATAGGATGTATATATACTCATCATGACACAACCACATGTAGTGCCCTATGGACCTAGAGCCATAGGATGTATATTTACTCAGCACAAAACACCTACATAAAGCATCATATGATCCTAAGTCCATAGGATGTATACATACTCATCATTAAACACCTATATGTAGTAACTTATGGCCCTAATTAGGTCATATGGTGTATACATACTATCATGAAACAACTACATATAGCACCCTATGTCCCTAAGGACATAGGATGTATACATACTCATCATGAAACCCCTTTACATAGCACTCTATGTCCTTAACCCTATAGGAGGTATACATACTTATAACCATGGAGCACCTACATATAGCACCCTATGGACCTAAGGCCACATGTTGTATATATTTTCATCATGAAACACCTACATATATACTCACAATGAAATGACTTTGTGATGGTTTTCTTAACAAATTTGTCGAAACCTTCTTGCAGGTATGGGTTTTAATCAAGGTGATAGAGTATGCATGTTTGTAGCCACATAAAAGGTTGCCCTTGGGAGTGTATGTGAGACAAACCAAACTCATATTTTTCAAGAATTCTTATTGGAGAAGTCAATGTATCAATGTCAGTTGATTTGTGTTTTCAAAAGAAAGCACTCATTCCATTCCAAACAATGGATGCATTGACAGTGGGAGATGCTTTTCACAGTATTGTGAAATGGAGTATTGGTTTGCTACAACATATGAATGAGATGCAATACAAAGTGGTTTCTATGTCTGAGGCTCTCAAAGGAATGGGAGCATTAGAGGCACAATTTGATGGAATGAGCTACAGGGAGGTTTGGAAGCATAAGAGGGCTTAACTTTGGGATGAAAGCAAAACACATACAGTAGTCGAAGGGTCTGTCATGTATGTGTGTCCATTTGATTCCGTAAACTTTGGTGAGCTAGGTGAAGATAACATCGGTATTGGTATTGAAACATCCTATGCTTGTGAGCTACTATTTTTGTAAAATCTGATGTATGCAGCATCAATCTGGTTTTCGGGCCTCTCAAGAGACTGATGACTATGGATGGAAAAGTGTTGTTACAATATGAGGATTTACATGCTAGTGACACATTACAAGATACATGCATTGAATGAGCTCGTTTGGTAGAGCCTATTTCAAAAAAAAAAAATCTTTATAAATAGGAATACAAGAATGTATGTGAAACCTACTAAGAAATCCAGTCAAGTATCCCTAGCATTTGTTGAGCTTGTTTCAACCATAGATTGTTGTTCTAGAAGGTGTTTTCAATATGCCAATAGAGATAAGTTCATGGCTATGCGGAATGAATTTTGAGGACAAAGTTTGCAAAATAGAATTAACTATGTGTATGATACAATTTTGACTTCTTGGTGTGAGAACAAAACAACTACAAAGACTTGCTATGTATTTTCTTTTAATGGAAATGAGGTCTGTAGTAGAGCTTGATAGAAAATTCATGGCATTCCAAAACTTTGTTTTATCATTACTATGAACAATTTGAAAATGGCGTTTGATGCTCAGTGTATGGTAATGATGGTGTCATAAGAAAATTAAGAGACCATACAAAAACGGGAAGGGCATTGATGCGCTCTTTTGTAGATGAAAAAGACAATGCCACATAAGACTAGAACTATGGAAGATGGTACAAGGGAAACCTTTCTTGCAATACCAAACACATACAAGTAAATAGACATCTTACATGATGTCAATAAAACACTCAAGAGTATGAGTCTCAAACCAATGTCTAGCACTACATTCAAGAAAATTTGGAATAGAGAGTTTGCTAATGTGACTTTGTCAAAAACAAGTGAGTTCTCAGAATTTATTGTGTGTACTCGGATAAAGTCTCAACTAGAGTCAACAAATGATGATGAGTTGATTGCACATTTGAAGGATGAATGTAGAATTAATGTAGAATTCACATGATGCAACAACAAAGTTGCAAAAAGTTGTATTACACCTGGCGTAAGTTCTCGCAATTGCAAAAGGATAAGTATTTATGCATTATACATGATAAAATGGACGAAAAAAAGACAGCAATATCTAGATTGCAAGTGAACTCAAAAGACTATGCTAATGCATACCAACTGCAAGTATCATTGACAGGTATGATAACACATGGGCATGGTCATGGGATGTATGGTCATTTCTCGTTGAATGGTCTATGGACTTTAGGTCCGAATGCTACAATTGGTTCCCTTGCATTATGCTTACAGAATTTGAAAAGAACAAAAAACTATGGGCTAGTAGATTTATGCCATGATGGTATGCCACACAGCAATGTAACATTGTTCAATGCATTGAATTCAAGGATAGCTCTAGACCACCAAAATAGAATGATGAAAGAGCGTCAGAGGAATGCATCAGCAATAACACCACCGTTGGCTATTGAAGGATGTAATGAAGAGATTGCTAACTTGCAATTAGCCTCCTCTCAATGTGTTGTGGATACCATGTCTACTCCCCTATTTTGAAAATTGCGTGAGAATCTTTTGCTACAGCTAGATAATTATGAACGAGAGAATAAGAATCGGTATTTATTTTCATACTTATCCTTGCTAGTAGCAAAAGGTGTTTTCAAAACCTTACATTTGGGATTCTTAATGGTGGGTTATCTACATGAGGACATAGATGCAATGTTTAGCAGGTTCTCAGAGAGGTTGCAAACAGGAATGACATTCACTTTTTCTCATTTGATGGAACATTTTCAAAAAGATGAAAGCTCATATCCAACACCATTTTTGATGACACAAGTTCCTGACTTCAAATATTTTGTTAAAGGGTACATGTGTGATGGACAATATGCTCTTGTTGAACACTCCAAGCCACTTGAATTTTGTTCCTTTATGCAAGGTGAGGGCCTCATAGGTAATCATAAGAAGCATGACAGAGGCATAGTGAGAGAAAATGAATCATTTATTAGCGTTACTCAAGTCTCATGAGCAAGGAGAAGCTGAAGGACTCCATAGCCACACACCTCAAGATCTCTCACCAAAGAGTGCTCTCAACAAATGAGCTTGCAAACCCTAATTTCTTTACACACTACCTTATGTACCTAGGGTAAAAATATGCAATGTTCGAGCATCCAAGGCGTTTAGGGCTCCACCACTTACTGAATCTGCAACCTAGGCACACTAACTAACTTGTTATTTACAGCTTGGAACTCCCATTGAGCCCGTAACACATTAAAAATATTACAATGGCTTGAAATAAATCGGGAATTTACAATACGTGATCATTTTGGAAAAATGTGTAATTCCAATATTTACTACTTCTTCCTGTTGATCTTCAATGTGCATCCGTACGACTTCGGTCTTTAGCAGCTTCTGTTAACTGACGTTGACTCAGTTAACATTCCCCCCTTCCGATTTAAATGCCCGTCTTCGCGCACTGTTGAAAAGCGTCCGTGGAGGCTGTGGAAGGTTTTTGATTGGTTGTGATGGGCTGATTGTCTTCATTTGTCATTGGATTTGTTGATCAGGTTCAATCTGCTGCAGCATCTTCATTGGTATGAATATGTCTAATGAGAGAGATGATGTTGCATTTTTTCCGTTGTAATAGCATAATGATGAGGTTGTTGTTTATTTATGAAAAGCATGTACAAGGGAAGTAGAATGATGAGGTTCTAAATTAGGGTCTAATACCTCGATGACCAAAGAGAAAAAACCAAGTGGAAAACATTGCCTTAGGGATACGCACATTGTTGGGGTACTTATTAGCATTGGAAATATTAATAAAGTACTCAAGGGATTATTTGTTGATAGATATGGAATTAAAAAGGCAGCAAATGGGAGAGGGTAGCATGATGCAACATTGATTTGCCTGTTGTAGTCCACTCAAGGTGCATAGGTAGAAGCAAAAAAGAGTTTAATGCATATGTCCAATGATGGGACATCCTATTTCTGCATACACAAAAATGCATGGAAAACAATATGCTATGCAAGAAAGATTTTGAGGGGTTCTTCAGAAAGATGGTGTAGCTATAAAAGCATATGACATGGCTTTGCAAGCTGGCACCCCTTTAAGAATGGTTTTTGTTGACAAGGATATGTGCTCTCATCTTACTGTGCACTGTGCATAAGTATTGGACTCTACGACACTCCGCAAATTGTAAGTTAATCGACTTTGACTCTTATGCTCATCTCATCCAGCATAAGCGACATGACTTAAACATGCTCAACTTTTCCATCTTCAGCAAAGCCTAATAACTAGACTCATAACTACAACTCTTAGCACAGAGTTTAATATGACTTGAAGCTTTGGGACTAATGCTTTGCTCATTTTATGGCTCAACAGCCCAATTCTGACTATGCCAAAGAGTGTTTTTTGCACCTTGGCGACTTGAATTTGTACATTCTTGTGCTTACTACAAAAATTTCTTCAGGTAAAAAAAAGCTTGAATCCTATTTTTTAAAATGTGTTTTCTAATGTAATAAATATATAAATTTAAATTTTTTTAAAAAATTATTACCCGGCTTACCTAATAGTTGATGCCGAAGCTACAGCTGACGCACTGTACAACGCTGACAGGGGGAATTGACTCCGAGGGACCAGCAGCGCGCAGGAGAGCGCAGTCAGCGGGGCCAGCAAGACGCTCTAGGCGTGCAGGTTGCAGCTCGTGCGAGAGACAGAGATGCGCATGCAAGAAGCTAGAGATGAAGACAAAGAGAGAAACTATGACGGGCACGTGTGGGACAGCCGCGTGGGCTCAGGGCCGCTAAACGAGAGAGAAGGGCACAGGAAGTGCGCGTGGACTATACAAGACAAGGGTGTGTGTGTGTGTGTGTGAATGAAACAAAAGAATGGGAGAGGGTGTGCACGCAAGGGAAAGGAAGAAGAGTATTTTAATGTCTTAGGAGACTGCACCGCGAGGCCTAAAAGATATATCCGACTAGGGGGGAGAGAGAGAGAGAGAGAGAGAGAGAGAGAGAGAGAGAGAGAGAGAGAGAGAGAGAGAGAGAAATAAATAAGACTGTTAAAGGGGCTAGAGAGAGAATGGGAGTGTGTGTGTGTGATGGGTGGTGTTCACCCGGAGAGAAGAAGAAGAAGAATAGTATTTTACAGCCAGAAACTATCTCACCTATTGTAAAGATCTATCCCCGATGAAATCTTTATGCGCCTCAAGGCAAATCGGGAAAAGACCGGCGTCAATACTCGAGATTTGCTTTTTTTATTTTTTCTTTCTCTTTTTTGCTTTTTTTTATTTTTAAACGTAAATAGGCGGAAAATTAGCCAAAACTCCAAAAATTGTCAAAAAAATCCCAAAAATTGCCAAAAAAAGTCCGAAAAATTATCGAAAAACTCTTGGAATCTTAGAAAATCACCAACATTCACAAGTAAATATTTTCAACACACAAAAACACACCGAAAATAGCAGATTTTATTGAAAATGTAATTTGTGACACAATCGTCAAACTGGGCCCCGCAAATAGCGAAACGCTCAAAACTCGACCACGGAGGGCACAAATGCAAACATAATGATGCCTAAATACGCACACACAAAATAGCTCATAAAGATCACAAAATCAATTTTTTATGGAATTATCCAAAAATTAGCAAAAAATTGTCAAAAAATTGCAAAAATCACATCAATTCAATTGCCAAACAATTTTATCAATAAAATCAAGACTAGGCAATTAAACCGACAAAATTATTGACAAATTTAGGTTAAAATTTGACGCAATTGAAATGTGTAAATCCCTATTTTGAGCAAAAAATGCAGAAATTAATAATTACACACATCAATATGCAATCAAAAAATATAAATCAATCATACAAATTAAACACTTTAGCACACACACACAAAAAAAAATGGCAGTTTTTGCCAATCTTTAGGTGCGCACACAAAAGGGTTAAACTTGTCGAATTTGCAATGTGACTTCACAAATCATTAGTTGGGCATAAGCACAACACAAATCAATCATCATAATTGAAAAATCATAACACATTTTTAGGTGCAGAAACATGGGCAAAATAGTCCACACACACCTAAATTTAGCATACACATATTCAATTAGAATGCACACACACTGGATTTTAGTGAACATACACTTGAAATTGACCATCCAAGCATGCAGTCAACTCAATTAAGCACCCAATTAGCAATCCACAATCACCAATTAGCAATTGAAACTTGTCAAATCATACGCCACCAAATCTTAAAAATTTCGGCATAACGACGGCGTGAAAATGAAAAATCGTAAAATTTTCAATCCATAACATCAACATTGCATTGCATCAACATAGCATAGCATTACATTGCATCAACATAGTATCAACATTACATTGCATCATCATGGTGGGATCTCTACACAATTCTACACATCTCTAGATTCTAGGGAGGTTGAGAATACCACCTTGATTACCTTTCCGTTGAAGATCAATTGAATGGTCAAATGCTCCAATGCTTCATAGCAAGTTAGTAAGTTAACAAAAATTAGTCAAAGTAGCAAGGGGTTAGTGTGAAATTATAGTGTGTAAACACACAATTGGCAGGATACGGTGACACATTAGGGAATTATGAACACAATACTTTATGCACACACATTCAAAATCAAAAAAACATAAACACACAAGTGAAATTAGTGAGGGAATGCATTCAATCATGCCACAATTACACTAGCGTAGGCCATAGTCTTTAGAAACGGTGCCAAATGTTGGGGGTTCCATCATTGCAATAGCTCCAATGAACAACAAAATTGTCAATACAGAGGGATGAGCTACCCGGCTATGGCATGGAAACACTCACACGGTTAGTGAGCTAACCGTGGCAACACAAATGGTTAACTCTATAAGGTGAGTATCTCGACCTATGGAAGAGTTAAGCCGCAATGAAGGGAAATCTCCACATCTACTTATCTTCACCTCTAATCAACCCAATCACACACACTAAGATTGCAAGATGCACACAACACTAATCCTATCATGCAACACACTAATCACAAGCACACACACATAGATCTATCGAGCACCACACTCCAATCAAACGTACATGTACACACAAGAAAAAGAGGTTAATCACACAAGATTAGAGAGGGATTAACCACTAATTAGTTAAGATCTAGTTAATCTAAGCATCATAGACAATCATAAGAAGCATGAGAGGCACATAATGAGAGAGAATGAATCATTCATTAGTGTTAATGAAGTCTCATGATCAAGGAGAAGTTGAAGGACTCCATAGCCACACACCTCAAGAGCTCTCACCAAGAGTGCTCTCATCAAATGAGCTTGAGAACCCTAATTTCTTTTACACACTACCTTATGTACTTACGGTAAAAATATGCAATGTCCGGGCGGCCATGGCCTTTAGGGCTCCACCACTTACTGAATTTGCAACCTAGGCACACTAATTGACATGTTCTTTACAGTGTGGAACTCCCATTGAGCCCGTAACACATTAGAAATATTACAATGGCTTGAAATAAATCAGGAATTTACAATACATGACCATTTTTGGAAAATGTGGAAAATGTATAACTCCAATCTTTACTACTTCTTCCTGTTGATCTTCGATGTGCATCCGTACGTCTTTGGTCTTTAGCATTGCAATGTTTATCTAATGTGTGGATTGAAATGGAAGGAAAAAACCTATATTATTGGGCCATTATCTGTGCTTTATGTATGACCGAATGCTTAAAACAAAACAAAAATATAGACATCCAAAATAAGGTCGTATCTAATGAGAGGTAAAATAAAAATATTTACTGAAGTGTTTATCTAAGCTAACCTAAGAGGACCTAAAATTCTAAGAATTACACGATGAAATTGTAACTTACTACTAACAATGATGTGTACCTTCTACCTTAAAATGGGAATGAAAAGATCATACGAATTCTCCTGATTCATGCAAACTACTTGACTATTCTAAAGATTGAACCTACACAAAAACATGCATAAGCCGTCCTTAGTGGGGGAACCAAAATTGAGGTGGTTCGGTGCTGGAAACAAGAGAGGAGACCTCTAAACACCCCTCAAGGCTCTCGTGCTGCTCAATTGGGGCTAGGGCAACCACAAGCAAGAAACAATAACAACAAACCCACATCCAAATGAGTGAAAGGGCACCACCTAGTTATAGAGAGAACTATTACGCAACAGAGAAGAATCCCTGAGCAATACAAACAAGAAGGAAGGGTAAACTATCTACGTCTATGTATTGAGGTGGTCTGGGGTGGAAAACAAGAGAGGCAACCTCTAAACACCCCTCAAGGATCCCGTGCTGCTCAATTGCGGTTGGGAAAACCACAAGCCAAAAACAATGATAGCAAACCCACAACCAAACGAGTGAAAGGGCACCACCTAGTTAACTAGGATGCAACAGAGAAGAATCCATGAGCAATACAAGTGAGAAGGAAGGGTACACTATCACTACTATCAATGCTACAAATACACACACAAAACATAGAGAGATAGAGAGAGAGTTTTGTGCAAGAATTTAGCTTCAATTCTAATGAATTGACACGAGTGTATAAGCAGCTTGGAGGAGAGTCAAGAGGCACAATTAAATTTGATGATGTTGCAATCTACACATTATCTTAGGGTTATGGGAACCCTCTCACCATACACCCTCTTATAATGTTTTCCCAAGCAACATAACAAACACAAGAGCTCTTGAGTCACATACAAGAAAATAAAAACAAAAGAACCTTAAAATGAGAACGCGTCACCTTAAACCAAACAAGATGAGGTTGCCAAGAGTGAATTGAAGAGACACAAAAGAGTTTTGAACCACGGTTGCACCCCAATTATTGATTCAATTGATGTGCAAGATTAGGTACAACTTTGATTGGAAGTTATGAATCACTGACTCCCTTGAAATACTACAACAACCTCAAAGAAGCTTTCTTATACACCACAAGTAAAGGTGTATAGAGATCCTCACTCTCTCTTCCAACAACTAAAATGGAGAATAGTATGCTCAAAGTAGTGAGCAATAGTGTAGAGATCATGCTATTTACAAAGGAAAAAGGACTTTGTTTATAGGTGAGGAGATCCCTTTTTAGGATCATCTCCTAATCAACATCTACATAGAAAACCATGTTTATGAAATTTTTTTATATATTCTTATGAGAGTGGGTCTCTCTTGTCTCTTAATTCATATGGATGTGGGCTCAAGAGGACAGAATTATTGAGGTGAAATAGAGAAGATTCTAGAGAGGTGAGTGATTTTTGTGTGAGGTTGCCTACTCTAGTAGATAGTAGAGGGTGCAATTTACAAGAAGGGTTAGTCATTAGTGTTAGTAATTTGTAGTTAGTAGGATGGGTTAAAAATATCTGGAATATGCACTCAAGGTGCATTATATAATTTATACAATGACAAAAACTAGAAGAAGGATTAGAATATACACAATCTAATACAAACCACAAGATGGAAAGGGAATTTCCAACTCTCCTCCAAAAAATGAAACGGTTGTAGAACTCTATCGGTGTAGTTCTTGTGACCATGGAAAAATTAGATTTTCTAGGATAAAAATCCTCCTTTTGTAGAGCTTGGACCTGAATATTTGCTGATTGTTTGTTTTTTTTTGAAAGGATGGAGAGGTTATGGTAATATGAGTTTGATTCTAAAGTCTGAGAAACTGAGGTATATGTGTGTAGAGATGATAATTTTTTATCTATGGAGTAAGAGAGAGGGAATAGTGCAGAAGATGAAAGAAGCCATAAAAGTTGCAAGTTTGAGTGAGGGATAGATAGGAATGTGTGTGTGTGTGTGTGTGTGTGGAAGTAGAAAAGGAGGTGAGAGAAGACTATGGGTTACTTTGTGAGAAAAGTGGGCAGATTGGGGTCCACTAAAAAACTCCTATCTCACCGATGGTAGCTCCAAAAAACTATGCAAAACATTGGGGTGATTATTCAGCTCGTGGGAGATAGGTGCCAAAAATCTCACCAAAAAGGTAGACGGTTTACTCTAGTAGTCCACATTGTCAACATGATTAGCCTTATAAATACAAGGTATACCGCTTGTCTAAGATGGGCATGGAGAAATGAAAAAAGGTGCATGACTTATTCATTCTTAGGATCTAAGTGGATGGTCCACCACTTGTCTATCTTGTAAAGCGAAATCTTGAAATTTTTTTCTTTCTCAACCTATACAGAGGGTTTTATTTCAAGGTCCAACACTTGTCCAATCTAAGCTCATCAGAACATGGAGAGAAGCAAAGCTCTAGAACTTGTCCAACCTTTAGTAGCATGGTCCACCTTGTAATGCTTGAAGGTCCACCACTTGTCCAAGCTATCTCCATTGAAGCATGGATAGAAGAAAAGCTCCACCACCTATCTCAGCTATGCTTCTTTGAAGCATGGAGAGATACAATCTCCACCACTTTGTGAAGCTAGGATCCATTGAATCTAGGACAAATTCAAGCTTTACCATATGTCCAGACTTGGCTCCATTATACTATATGAAATCCATGATATGATGTACATTGAGTTTTTTATTTGAAGGTCCACCACTTGTCCAAGATACACTTCATAGATAGTAGACGGTTTAGTCTAGTAGTCCACAATGCACCTATCCTTAGAAATACAAGGTATACCACTTGTCTAAGATGAACTTAGAGAAATAGTAATAGGTTCATCACTTGTCCATATTAGGTGCAACATCCACACCTGTTTTCTAAGGCTTTATCTTGAAGGTTTTTTTTTCACCATTTGGATAGCCTATGATATGTTGTCAATGAGGGGTTTTGTTTGAAGCAGTTTAGCACTTGTCCAAGATAGCTCTATTGGAACATGCATAGAATCAAAGCTCCACCACTTGTCCAAGCTAGCTCTATTGGAGCCACCATAGAAGATAAACTCCACCACGTACTCCATCTATGCTTCTTTAAACATGGAGAGAAGCAAGTTTCACCACTTGGCCAAGCTTCAATCCATAGAGACTAAGAAAAAATAAATATTTACCATCTACCCAAATTGGGATGTATAAAACATGGAGAACATTGAGTTTTTGGTCTAGAGGTCCACCACTCGTCCAAGCTATACACTTAATAAATAGTAGACAATTTAGTGCAGTAGTCCACAATGTGTGTAGCCTTAGGAAAAGAAATGTATACCACTTATCTAAGATAGGTGGGGAAATGATAATAGGTCCACCACTTGTCCATCCTAGGTGCCCTGTCCACACCCAACCTCTAAGGCTATATCTGTGTTTTCTCACCATTCAAGATAACCCATGACATGTTGTCAATAGGGTGTTTTCTCACCATTTGGATAACCCATGACATGTTGTCAATAGGGGTTTTGTTCGAAGGTCCACCACTTGTCCAAGGTAGCTCTATTAGAACATGAATAGAAGCAAAACTCCACCACTTGTCCAAGCTAACCCTATTGGACCTAGCATAAGAAAATGTCCATCACCTATTCTAATTGTGCTTCTTTGAAACATGGAAAGAAGCAAGCTCCACCACTTGGCCAAGCTCAAATCAATTGACATTGGGACAAAAGTAAGCTTTACCAGTGTCTAAATTGGGCTCCATTAAAACATGGAGAATCTAAGATATGCTATACATGAAGTTTTTGGTCTGAAGGTCCACCACTTGTCCAAGCTACACTTCATAGATAGTAGACGGTCTACACTAGTAGTCCACAATGTCGGCATGCTTAGCCTTAGAAATACAAGGTATACCGCTTGTCTAAGATGGGCATCGAGAAATGATAAAAGGTGCATGACTTATTGATTCTTAGGATATAAGTGCATGATCCACCACTTGTCTATCTTGCAAAGCTAGCTCTTGAATGGTTTTTCTTTCTCAACCTATACGGAGGGTTTTATTTCAAGGTCCACCAGTTGTCCAGTCTAAGTTCATTAGAACATGGAGAGAAGAAAATCTCTACCACTTGTCCAAGCTAGATTGATAAAAACATGGAGAGAAGCAAAGCTCTACCACTTGTCTAAGCTTAGATACATAGATAGTAGATGGTTTAGTATAAATCTCCACCAATTGTCCAACCTTTAGTAGCATGGTCCACCTTGTAATGCTTGAAGGTCCACCACTTGTCCAAGCTAGCTCCATTGAAGAAATGGATAGACGAAAAGCTCCACCACCTATCTCAGCTATGCTTCTTTGAAGCATGGAGAGATAGAAGCTCCACCACTTGTCAAGCTAGGATCCATTGAATCTAGGATAAATGAAATATTTACCATATGTCCAAACTCAGCTCCATTAGAACATATGGAACCCATGATATGATGTACATTGAGTTTTTTGTTTGAAGGTCCACCACTTGTCCAAGCTACAGTTCATAGATAGTAGACAGTTTAGTCTAGTAGTCCACAATGTGCATATCCTTAGAAATAAAAGGTATAACACTTGTCTAACATGAACTTGGAGAAATAGTAATAGGTTCACTACTTGTCCCTCCTAGGTGCAACGTTGTCAGTGGATATGTGTTCGCTACGTGAGCCGGGCAGGCGTCAGGCCTCTGGTTGTGGGAAGTGTTAAAGAGAGAGAACAAGAGACACTGATAGCTCCGGCAATCACCGCAATCATCAATTAATTGATTATTAGCTTGAGTACAACTTAGTCCTTAGCCAAGGCGAGCTGTTAACAGCATCGCCACTTGGATCAGCTACTAATTAGGAGTTTAAGCTCCCGTTTACATGATTCATCGGGCCGTTAGCGACACCGGACTTAACAAAATGCTAATTCAATCTTTAACGGATGAGTGATGGAAATTTTTCTCTATCGCTTTATCTGCTTCAAATGCCCCGTGGATTCCGCTGTCTTCAATTCAGTTCACTGCCTCGATCATCAAACTTCAATTATTACCAAAGTGCACGTCTTCTCCTGCTTCCTTCTCTTGCTTCTTTAGGTTGAGTCACTTGCTTATGCATGAGAGAGAGACTTCCTTCTCCTCCTTCGACTTCTCAAGCTTATCCGAGAACGAGAGCGAGAAAAGAGAGAAAGCTTCCCTCTTCTACTTCTTCGAGCTCCTGAATCGCCTTTGCTTCATCTCCCTCAAGCATCTCAAGGGCCGGAGAGAGAGCCTTGCTTTGTATCACCGATACGAGAAGAGAGAGAGCGGGAGAGAGCCTTTGCTTTGGTAGCTGATGTCGAGAGAGAGAAGGAGCGAGTTTCCTTGTTTCTGAGCTCCTGGCCTCGCCTCTTTTTTCAACTCCCGCCCCTTCTTTGGTCGTTCCTCACTCCTTGCCAAGTTTTTCTTACCTTGGAGTCCTCCTCCTTCCAAGCTTTTCTTGTTTTGATGACGAGAGCAAAAGAGAGCTTCTCCCTTTGCTCCTATTCGAGCACGAGAGAGAGAGAAAGGAAGAGCTTTCCTTGTCGAAAAGAGCCGCGAGCTTCGTCACCTTCTCGCCCTTCGTTGATAGCTCCCTCGTTGCTTAAGCTCTCCATGGTTCTCTCCTTCCCTTCTGTTTTCATGCAATCCCCTTATTTCATTCCCTCAAAACCCAACTAATAATAGCCCTTTTTACCTCCCTTAGCAGCGACGGCGCCATCGTTGCTAGGGAGTGCAAAAACGGCCCCTTGATGATATCGCAGGCCGATCGTCTAGGTACACGGAACACGGTGAAAACGGCCCCAAATCTGGTCGCCCTGCTGAGCTGAACACAGTTTGTTTCATGGCAGTCACTATCGGAGGCTCATGGAACCCGGCACGATTCATCTTTTCCCTGCGCAATCTCCACGCTGATGGCTGCTCGACGCCATTTCCTCCTTGCTTGGCTTCACACCCTTTTTAATTAGGGTCCGTTTAATTGAATGGGCGGCCCATTGTAATGGCCCTTGGGCAGCCTTCCATTAGGCAAAATTTGGACTCACAAAGGGGCCCTTTAAGGAGTTTTACTTTACCTCTCTACCAAAACGGGTGCATGGATAAATTTTTGCAAACAAACTCCAAAGTTGGCGTAGGTTTGACAGTTAGAATGTCCTCTTCAAGCTCTATCTGCGGATATATAGCACGCCATGAGATTCCTCATATTTTAGAAGATTCTTTGGAGTTTTTCTGCAAAAATTTATCCATGCGCCCGTTTTGGTAGACAAAGGTAAAGTCAAACTCCTTAAAGGGCCCCTTTGTGAGTCCAAATTTTGCCTAATGCTTTGTTTGCCTTTGGGCTGCCATAGGTTGAGGCCTTTAGGCTATGGCTTCCCTCAAAAGGGCACCACATTGGACATACATGTCGTCCACAACATTGCCAAGCACGACAACTTCCTTCAGTAGTCTTTGACGAACAATATTATCAAAAATTGTAATGCCCTTATCAGCTTCTTAGTGAAATTACGCCTTCAAGGTGCAAGCATAAGTGATTGCTTTGGTCTGGGATCACTCCCTTCGCACTCATTGCATTCCAAGAGATGACATTTCGAACACAATACTCCTAAAGCACTTACTTCTCTCACATTTCAACCTGGATGAAGCTCAAAAATTCCCAGATGGCACTCTGACCGAGCGGACCGGACTGGTACGGAGTCGGCCCCCAGTGAATCTTTAACGGCTAATATCTTAGCGATCGGGACTCCAATCACTGATCTGAAAAGACCAACACACTCCAGAAATTGAGCACTTCAGCCCAACGCATTCACTTCAATTCTGTCACCTCAGCTGCAGTTGCCCAATCCGGTGCGGATCTACATTAACTCCAACTTCAAACTGCCATAACTTCTTCACTTTAGCTCCAATCGACGAGCCGTAAAGACAAGCCGGTAGAGCACTTTAAGCACTACAGTTGTAGATCATAATATCCCATCTGTGCTCACTTCAAGAATAGTCATTTTTGGCATCATTAAGGTATCAGTTGGCCGTTTAAAGTCGCATCTGGCATACATTAATCATTAAACTTGGCCTGTTAACAAGCCCTCATCATTGACCATTAATCAAGTAGGCTTTCAATAAGCTTGATATGCATCTTCTTGGCATATTTCTTAGCATGGGAGCGGAGCTGCACGACATCCACCCCCTCTGAACCTGCATGGCCTCCGGTCTGTGCCAACAGCACTTCAATCTGCATCTGCTATACAGGTACCTTAATCTCTTTCCATCATCAGACTCACTTAACTGGTAAATATATGAAAAATAAAATAAGGCTTATATCCTATCATCAATGCTCTAGCTTAATCATTTAGGTAGCTGCCATAAAAAATCTATGAACCGTATTTGTCGTATCTTCAAAGCATTCAATCATGGATAACTTGTTTAGTGAACCCCGCCAAACTCAAGTGCTCCAGTTAATGATGCACACGACTTGACCATTAAGCTCTCTTTAAGGAACCCTGTCAAGCTCAAGTATGCCTTACCCTGTCTGCACACGAAATGGCCGTCAAGTCCTTTACTTCAAGTTCTGTTAGCAAAACCAACTCAATAGATGTGAAGATACTTCATCAATTATCCAAAGCAGTCAATTGGAAGCCAGTGATGAAATCTTATTGACTGCATAACCGAAAACTCTTCAGACTTAGCGTAATCTAAGAAACAAAACCTTGTACCATGCAACTTGCTGCAATAGATAACACGGTACTCTTCAAATCTTGAACTTTGCACTTTATTAGCCCCCGGGATCAAACGGGAAACCAATGATTTGCCCTATTGTGAGCATTCCTTTGAAAATTTTGTACCATCCTCCAGGATCATAGGGAAAATACAAGAATTTCCAATCAATAAAGCATAAACATACATTAACCCACAAATCTTCATACAAACCGCCTAGATCATATGGCATATAAAGTAACTGACAGCAATCATAGCTGGCATGATAACCTCCTAGGTCATAAGATAGTGGAAGATCATATTTCAAGTATATTGCATCTCCACAAACTTTCTCATAGCATAGGAACAAAAAGTCCCAAATTCCCATCATAGCAGAACCCAGAGGAAAAATGAATTCAATCACTATGGTTTCCAAAATATCAATCTGCATTTGCGAATCATTGAATGTCATCACTTCATTTGATAACACAAATGTTGCATGGCTGCCTGCTCTAGTAGGCACAAACTACTCTAGAGCCTCGTCCAAAAGAGACATAAGCTCTTCATCATATGTTCCAGGATTTTCTTCACTACTCTTGTCACAAGGAACTCGAAATTCCTCTAGCGCATCATCAAGCAGATCCATAAGCTCCATATCTTCCTCCTTGGAAGAACCACCTAATTTTTGAGTATTATCACAGGAAACCTCATTGCTTGTTTCATACATAGGCACAAATTGTTCTAGCAGCTTCACACTCCCATTCAAATATCTTTCCACTTCGATAGCACAAGTCTCAGCATGCACTACAAAGATAGCATCAATTTCTTTTTCCATAGCATCATCATAGCAAACCCTATAACCTGTAGCAGTCATAGACTGATCATCATCCATCACCCCCTTTGAATATGCATCTCCATAATCATAATCTTTGTCTTGGTTCACATCAAATACATATGGTTGAGCATCAAATACATCTACATCATCACCAGTGTCCTGAAATGCAGCCATAGACATGAAACCCTCTTGTATAGCATCATCCAAAACAATTGCTTTTGCATGTAATGCTGCATAAGCATTCTCTTCATGTTCTACACCCAAAGAGCACTCCAAATGGGCATCCACATCACATATTGACCCTGACAAACATGTTTCTTGATCACTGCTAGCAACTATGCTTGTATGCAAACCATGTACTGCCTCTGAGAAACCTGCTTACTCATTTATGTCACTTTGAGAGGATATGAATGCATGCTTAGCATCCATAGAGTCATATCTGCTTTGGAAAAAAGAAGACAATCCCAATCGAGCATAAACAGTATCTACTATGAAATCATCATCTGCATGCAACAATGATTTGTCTTCCAGAAGACATGCATCGATAATAGCTTCTAGCTTAGCATTTTCTTTGGCTTTACTTCTTGCAAAAATATGCTCCCAGAATTCATCATAGTTGAGGATCTGCATCTTATCCCCTTCACCTTTACTGAAGACAACCTTACTTCGTTCAGTAATCTCCTTTATTTCTCGATCTAGAATCCTTGAGCTTTCGTAAATAAATTCCTCTGCAAAATAATCCCATCATGTGGGATATGATTCTACCAGTTCTTGAACCTGCTTTTTAAAATCCGAATTTACAACCTCCTCAAAAGATGCAATCATCCAATCTTCTGGAACATTTCGGCTATTCATCTCAGCTTCGTAACATGCAATAAAACCTTCTGAATCATATCCCTGAAAATTATAATACTGCTCCGAACAGCACCAAGTGCTATCTCTAGAGCATCATCAATCTTCTTTTTTATCTGCATGGCTTTTGCTTCCTGTAGATACCCCTAAACCAATTCCATCATTTTTGGCAAATCTGTAACTGCCCGATTTTTATCAAATCCATTGGCACTGAAATCTTCAATAAACTGCTTTAACTGTTCTGGCATCTCCATCTTTACCTCCCACCCCGCCTCGTTTCACGTCAGGTTCACCAAAGATGTCGAGGGATATGTGTTCGCTACGTGAGCCGGGCAGGCGCCGGGCCTCTGGCTGTGGGAGGTGTTAAAGAGAGAGAACAAGAGACACTGATAGCTCTGGCAATCACCGCAATAATCAATTAATTGATTATTAGCTTGAGTACAACTTAGTCCTTAGCCAAGGCAGGCTGTTAACACCACCGTCACTTGGATCAGCTGCTAACTAGGAGTTTAAGCTCTTGTTTACAGGATTAACCGGGCCGTCAGCGACACCGGACTTAACAAAATGCTAATTCAATCTTTAATGGATGACGGTGATGAAAATTTTTCTCTGTCGCTTTATCTGCTTCAAATGCCCCGTGGATTCTGATGTCTTCAATTCAGTTCACTGCCTCGATCATCAAACTTCAATTATTACCAAAGTGCACGTCTTCTCCTGCTTCCTTCTCTTGCTTCTTTAGGTTGAGTCACTTGCTTATGCATGAGAGAGAGACGGCCTTCTCCTCCTTCGACTTCTCAATCTTATCCGAGAACGAGAGCGAGAAAAGAGAGAAAGCTTCCCTCTTCTACTTCTTTGAGCTCCGGAATCCCCTTTGCTTCATCTCCCTCAAGCATCTCAAGGGCCGGAGAGAGAGCCTTGCTTTGTATCACCGATACGAGAAGAGAGAGAGCGGGAGAGAGCCTTTGCTTTGGTAGCTGATGTCGAGAGAGAGAAGGAGCGAGCTTCCTTGTTTCTGAGCTCTCGGCCTTGCTTCTTTTCCGAACTCCCACCCCTTCTTTGGTCGTTCCTCACTCTTTGCCAAGATTTTCTTCCCTTGGAGTCCTCCTCCTTCCAAGCTTTTCTTGTTTTGATGACGAGAGCAAGAGAAAGCTTCTCCCTTTGCTCCTATTGGAGCACGAGAAAGAGATAAAGGAAGAGTTTTCCTTGTCGAAAAGAGCCGCGAGCTTCGCCACCTTCTCGCCCTTTGTTGATAGCCCCCTCGTTGATTAAGCTCTCCATGGTTCTCTCCTTCCCTTTCGTTTTCATGCAATCCCCTTATTTCATGCCCTCAGAACCCAACTAATAATAGCCCTTTTTGCCTCTCTTAGCAACGACGGTGCCATCGTTGCTAGGGAGCACAAAACTGGCCCCTTGATGATGTGGCAGGCCGACCGTCTAGGTACACGGAACGCGGCGAAAACGGCCCCAAATCTGGTCGCCCTGCTGAGTTGAACACAGTTCGTTTCATGGTGGTCGCCATCGGAGGCTCATGGAACCTGGCACGATTCATCTTTTCCCTGCGCAGTCTCCATGCTATTGGCTGCTCGACGCCATTTCCTCCTTGCTTGGCTTCACACCCTTTTTAATTAGGGTCCCTTTAATTGAATGGGCGGCCCATTGTAATGGCCCTTGGGCGGCCTTCCTTTGGTTGCCTTTGGGCGGCCATAGGTTGAGGCCTTTAGGCTATGGCTTCCCTCAAAAGGGCACCACATTAGACATACATGTCATCCACAAAATTGCCAAGCATGACAAATTCCTTCAGTAGTCTTTGAGGAACAATATTATCGAAAATTGTAATGCGCTTATCAGCTTCTTAGTGAAATTACGCCTTCAAGGTGCAAGCATAAGTGATTGCTTTGGTCTGGGAGCACTCCCTTCGCACTCATTGCATTCCAAGAGACGACATTCCAAAAACGATACTCCTAACTTACTACTCTCACATTTTGACCTGGATGAAGCTCAAAAATTCCTAGATGGCACTCCGACCGAGCGGACCAGACTGGTACGGAGTCGGCCCCCGGTGAATCTTTAACGGCTAATATCTTGGCGACCAGGACTCCGATCATTGATCTAAAAAGATCGATGCGCTCTAGAAATTGAGCACTTCAGCCTAACGCATTCACTTCAATTTTGTCACCTCAGCTGCAGTTGCCCAATCCGGTGCAGATCTGCATTAACTCCAACTTCAAACTGCCATAACTTCTTCACCGTAGCTCCAATCGATGAGCCGTAAAGACAGGCTGGTAGAGCACTTTAAGCAGTACAATTGTAGATCATAATATCCCGTCTCTACTCACTTGTGGGCTTGGGGAAATGATAATAGGGCCACCACTTGTCCATCCTAGGTGCCAGGTCCACACCCAACCTCTAAAGCCATATCTTGAATGGTGTTTTCTCACCATTTGGATAACCCATGATATGTTGTCAATAAGGGTTTTTGTTTGAAGGTCCACCATTTGTCCAAGCTGGCTCTATTGGAACATGAATAGAAGCAAATCTCCACCACTTATCCAAGCTATCTCTAATGGACCTAGCATAGAAGAAAATATCCATCACCTATTTTATATGTGCTTCTTTGAAACATGGAAAGAAGCAAGATCCATCACTAAGCTCAAATCAATTGAGATGAGGATAAAAGTAAGCTTTACTATATGTCCAAATTGGGCTACAATAAAACATGGAGAATCTAAGATATGTTGTACATTGAGTTTTTTGCATGAAGGTCCACCACTTGTCCAAGCTACACTTCATAGATAGTAGATGGTTTACTCTAGTATTCCACAATGTCAACGTGCTTAGCCTTAGAAATACAAGGTATACCGCTTGTCTAAGATGGGCATCGAGAAATGATAAAAGGTGCATGACTTATTCATTCTTAGGATCTAAGCGCATGGTTCACCACTTGTCTATCTTGTAAAGCTAAATCTTAAATGGTTTTTCTTTCTCGACCTATACAGAGGGTTTTATTTCAAGGTCCACCACTTTTCCAATCTAAGCTCATTAGAACATGGAGACAAGCAAATCTCTACAACTTGTCCAAGCTACATTGATCAAAACATGGAGAGAAGCAAAGCTCTACCACTTGTCTAAGCTTATAAACATAGATAGTAGATGGTTTAGTATAAAGCTTCACCAGTTGTCCAACCTTTAGTAGCATGGTCCACCTTGTTAGTCTTGAGGTCCACCACTTGTCCAAGATAGCTCCATTGAAGCAATGGATAGAAGGAAAAACTCCACCATATTTGCCATTTCCCCTCAAAGCTTACTTTTGGATGCACACTCATACAATGAGGACTATTTATATGAACCAACACATTTCTTTCTTTTTAAAAAACCAAGAGTGTATGATTGATCTTACTCTTGTTCTACATTTAGATCTTCTAAAAGAGAATAATTAGAAACCTTGATAGAAACAAGGACCACCACTTGTCCAAGCTAACGTAAACAAATAAGTGTTTTTTCAAGGTCTAACACACTTGTTTGAACTAGGCTACATGAAAGGTCCACCATGTGTCCACGTAGTATGGGCTTGGTTTGAAGGTCTACCCCACCTCTTTAGATTTCAATCCATGTCATGTTCACCTTTTGTCAACATATCCCTCTAGCAAGTACTAAAAGTACATAAACTACAATACTCCAAGCCCTATCCAAACTTATTAAGCCTTTGGTCTTTAAGGCCACCATCATCGCTTATCCATGCTAGGCTCTAAAGTATAAATTGAAGAGGGTATTAGTAGGAGGTCTATAACTCGTTAAAGTCAAGCTCTTAAGTCATTAAGTCTAGGTTAGGGTTTTTCAAAATCTAAGGATTCACAATTGAACAAGTAATTTATCATGTATGTTCAAACCTTGAATTCTTAAGATAAAGTATATATACACAAGTAGCACTATATAGAGCAAAATTTAACATCAATACAAGGCCCACTAGCTTTAAAGAGAGGAAAGTCTTAAATCAACAACAAGAAACATACGTCTTTCCATTTCCAAAAGTCCTCCTTTGACAAACGAGGTTTCTCTCCTTCTTCTACTTCTTCTTCTGGAGGAATCTCCTCTATAATAGACACATTGTCACCCAATTGCAAAGTTGATTGCTGTTTTTGAAGGCCAGCCCACTCTTGTATATTGGCATCGGACTTAGAAAACTCTAGAAGCTTGATTGCTAAGGTTCTTTGCTCCTGCACACTTTCAGCTAAGCACATGACTTCCTTTTTTTGTTGTAGTCATTCTTGTGCAACCAAAGAGCCATCATCAAAGAGATCAGCAAGCTTGTGGTCTTCAAAACAATATGTATGAATGTAGTGCTTGACCAAAACTCTTTTTTTGGCTTCCAAATATTGCAAACCTGACATGTTTTCATTTGCTACTTGAAGCAAAGAGCAATCAATTGGCATGGGATGTTCCTATGATCTTCTTGTAAGGTCTTCAAATACATCACCTTGTCCCAAGAAGGAAAAAACTACAAGGAGCTAAATTGGTCCTTTACAAGGTGCTAATGGAAAGTGATGCAAGACACCACAACAATAGTAGCTCACATTATCTCCCATACTTTGAATTTCACATTGAAATTTTGTGAATTTAGAGAAATCTACGAATGCAAAAAAGAAAAATCCAAGATCTATTGATCCTCCAAAATTAGCCAACATCCCATCCAAAGCATTGTTACATGTCTCCTCAATCCACTGTAAATTGCCTCCATGATGTATTACCAAATCTAAAACACATAAGCCGATAGGAATTTTGTTGTCAAAGTGGTGCTTCGGGTCTTCCATCTGTAGGCTCACCACATAGATGGACCATGGAAAATCTGAAAAGTTAGCTTTTTCATTTTGAAGATGAATTGCCCATAGCATATATTTCACAACTTCATTAGGAAAAGACATTTTCTTTATTCCATGCTTCAAAATAAATTTTAGCCATTGCTCGCATAGCATTAGAATTTTTTTATAGATTGCATCATTGATGTTATACATGTTGACTATTTCTTCCCAATCTTTACATGGTGATGACACATTCAACTCATTGAAGCCCTCAAGAAGTGCATCTTGAATCAATTTGTTTTGCTTGAGTTCCTTGATTCGATCATAGATGGCAATTACGTCACTATCTTTTGCAGTCTTTGACAATAACATCTTCTTACTTTTTATTTCTTCTTGAATAACTGTCACCTCTGATTCCTCAAGACCACAAAGGATTCTAAACATAGTTGTTGGGGGTTTCTTATTATCCTTTTCTATCCTTTCAATGATTCTATCTAGCAGTCATATATTGATCAGAATATGTCACCATGTGTGCTTGTTTAGAAATCCAGCTTGCTGTTGCACTCATTTTGACCAATCAAAGAAAAGCCTGTAAAGAAACATAGCAACAATTAGAAGATTGAACACTAATTCTAAATTAAACACTATAGAAAGAAGAAAGTAGCCACTTACATCCCATCCAGCACGAGATGCATGTCCCTCTACAACTCCAGTTGCTGCCCTTGGTGGTGGGTTTAAAAACATCCATTGACTTCATAAATGTCTCAATATCTGATTGTAAGGTTGCTTATCATATAGTGCTTTAGCCTCGTCATTTGCAATAGAAGATATAGCAGTTGAAACAATTGGAGGAGAATTCACAACAAAGCCTTTCTGGATTGATACACATCAATTAATCTTTGAAATATTTCCTTTTTTTTTGTTGATTGTGAAGCAAAACTTTTGCAGCATAGATAGAATGTTGCCCATAAATAATCCAATAGTTATAATCTTGTAGTTTGTCTTCTTCCACCTCTAATATTGTCATAGGAGTACCCCCCCTTTGTCTTTGAATCTCAAACATGCATCAAATATGCATACGATGTGGGCTTAGTTGTACTCCACAAAAATCCAAACACCACGCTTTCAACATGTTTTTTATCCCATAATATGTGCATTATAGTGATCAGGAGCAAGCCAACAATTTTGAAGAGCGATATCAAGTTCTCTATATTGAAAAGGGAAAAAAATAGATACCTATTCATTTCACCTGTATTTTTTTATTGTCTTTTCACGGCCTCAGCCTCTAAAACTTTTGGATTTACAATTCTTATCTTTGATGTTGATCCTTGTGTTGAGGATGCCAAAACTGCATTCTCTACATCCAAAATAGGACCAATTTTTCTAGGAGCTACTCACTCGAGAGCCTCCTCCCACAACACTCTAGTGAGGAGCGGTATCCATGTGCGAAAGTTTGGTTATTTGCATTCGTGGATCATCCCACATTCCATAGTCCTCAACATGCTTCAAGCAGACTCGTTAGAGCCTAAGAATGGCCCTTTTGCAACGGTTGCACGGACACAACGATCTGTCATTCAACCATCGATCATGTTCCACCGCATTGTCTAGTCTGTCTTCGTCCCACGTTGGCGCTTGCATCTTCAAAATGTGAGAGGGAGGAAGGGAAGGGGAACAAGAGCTTAAAGTAAAAAATGAGAATGATTAAAATTAACTATGAGATTCTTCTTAAAAGAAGTGGAGGGAGCACGTTGGCAAAAGAAGGGGGAAGTGATCAAAAATTTTTTAAAAAATGCACCCTAAGGTTTCCACGTGGCAATCTACGTGGTAAATAGTGCGGCTATCTGTGCAGCCGTTTTAATTAAAAACTATATAAATATATCATCGGGCTGGGCTGGGATTCTTTTACCCTAACCCTTGGCACATCTTCTTCGCTTCGACTGTGATTTTCTCTTCTTCTCCATTTCCATAAAACATTAGTACTCTCTCTCTCTCTCTCTCTCTCTCTCTCTCTCTCTCTCTCTCTCTCTCTCTCTCTCTCTCTCTCACACACACACACACACATGCTGCTGTTACTGCAAGGATTAATCTACTTCTAGACATAGAAGGCTTGTTGCCATGGCCTTGGTGTAATTAGCAAGGGAATTAGCTTCATATCTTGTATTGACCTAGGAAATCTCTTGTAAAAAAACGGTGTTTGTATTTACGAGGTGAAATTCCTAATAGGGAATTTGTGGTTGGTTGCCTAATATACTATACCAAACACCTAGTGAGTTAAGGAAGATATAATGGCTTTATAACGAGCTGGCCAGACTCTGTATAATGTGTCCTCATATGCTTGATGATGCGGTGGCTCCCTACTGTGTGGCATTTGCTCTACAGCGCATCTCTAGTGCTCTCTCTCTCTCTCTCTCTCTCTCTCTCTCTCTCTCTCTCTCTCTCTCTCTCTCTCTCTCTCTCTCTTTGTGTGTGTGTGTGTGTGTGTGTGTGTACGAGGCGACGATGTTGGTTCTTCCCTGTCTTAAAAATGGACCCACCTTGACCTCTTGAAGATGGAACCGCCTTGTTGCTATGAATGAAATGTGGCTACTAGAACCGAAGCCTATCAAAGGGGAGATTCCATGCTCACTTAGCACTGGTACATGTGTGCATCTATGGTGTATATGTGTACTATTGAAAGGTTCTTTGTACCTTGAGAGTGTGAGGATTTAACTTGCAAGGGTGTGTGTTGCTGGCTCTATGGAAAAAGGCAAAGATAAGCAAGCTATTGTGGAGCTAGCTGCTCCCACTCAATCTCAGGTGACTTTGTATCCAATATGGACTATTGTTTGAGCTGCTTGAATGTGTTGTGATTCACCTTTCATATGGTAGTAAAACTCATGCATGTTCTTGAATATACTAAATCGATGATGACTGTTATGGGATGACTGTTATGGGAATAGTTGGCTACTTCTTCTGACCCTTAGGTGAGGGTTACCTTCTCAACTACGGTTTTCAATATTCCTTGGCTTGAAGATGGCAGCCTTTTATATCTTCAGGCTCTTGATTTTAGTATTTGTGTATAAAGACTGTTCTGTATTATGAATGGAAATTATATCGCCTTTTCATTGACATAGTTTGTAGTGTCTTTTGTAAATTGAAAGGACTCCTTGGTATATTAGTATGAGTATATCAGTACTAGTATACCAATACTACCAGTACCAGTAATACAAGTATCAGTACTACCAGTACTAGTACTACCAGCACCAGTACTACCAGTACCAATACTACCAGTACCAATACTAACACTAAACATTTGACACCAGTACTAATATACTAGTATACATATACAAGTATAGCAGTATAGAAGTACCAATATACTAGTACCAGTATAGAAGTATAGGAGTCCTACCGTATGGCGAGCGAATATTTTCAAGAAAGAAGAAAATTGAGCGAGTAAAGAGAGAGAGAGAGAGAGAGAGAGAGAGAGAGAGAGAGAGAGAGAGAGAGAGAGAGAGAGAGAGAGAGAGAGAGAGAGATGCGTCTAGTTGGATGAGTGGATACCGCTTGATTTTGAATTTCTACTTTGAAGGATAAGTAAGTGGATACCAAGACTCTCTGTCTCAACAATATTTCTTGCCCGCTCTTGCTACCAGCTTTTTATCCTTGTCAAATAGGATTCCCATATAATCTTCATAATTTGCGACACCTATATGCAAGAAATATATAAGCTCATCTTGCACATTCATGAAAATGAGAGCCTCTGTGCTTATGCTATAGCCTAGAGCATCAATATCAATATAAATTATAGTTACTGATCACTATATTCTATTCAAACAACCATCAAAATTCAATGTGACATATCAACTCAAAAGTTCATGATTGCAAAGTAAAAGAATTGCAATTACAATGGTAGAAATCACCCTCCAATTTCTTCATCCATAATACTAAAGAAGCTTTTTGTAATCATTGTTCACCAAGAAATAGTCATATTATTAGCATCCAAGTTATAAATTATGTTTTTGGCCAAGGCTTGCAATGGAGGTTTATATATGAGCTTAAGCTTCAATGCTGTTTTAGCATCAATCCATATTGGATTTGAGTTGACCATCAACTTATCTAAGCCAACATGAAAGTGATCTATTCAAGTAAAATACATTTCTTTTAGAGCTTAACCCCGGAATATTGTTAGGCATGCAACAACCTACATGCCCATATGAATTGCATAACCCAAAAAAAAAACATCGCTTTCTATTATTGTAGGTATGCTTGCCAACACGAATGGGTACATGCAATGAAAGCTGGAAAAAAAGGGAAATTCCATAAGCACTAGCTTTGGTTTTTGGGTGAAGAGGATTTGGCAACATGGATGGCTACATGAAATTCTTTGTGAGAAAAGCATGCCATACGAGGTCAACTTAAGTCATTAAAATTAGGTCTAATTTGTAGCTTTTGCTGTGTCAATTGATTAATATCCCTCTATTGCTATTTATTTAGTGCAATTTTACGTTTGTGCACAACTTGTGGCAAGAAGCTACATTGCAAGAGATGTTTGTTGTTCAGGGCATCCTCCTCGAGAAGAAAAATACATTCCTATTATTAGAGGCAAGAATGACACGTAAATGTCTTGAACTTTAGATCATGAGGAGGCATCATGAACACTTTATAGTCAGATGAGACCTTCATTTTCTTCGGCTCATTGTCTATGTGTGTTAGCAAGAGTGTTCAACATGCCTTGTAAGAGTACCCACATGTGACAAGAAAATTATTTGGTACATAATGGAAGTGTCTGTAGCCATCTGTGCCGGCACAGATGGCTACATGCAAGTTTCTAATGGAAATCTTTACCTAAGAGTTTCTACAGGTAGCTAGCGGGGGTGTTTCATTTGCCTTGTATGAGCGCCACATCTAACAAGGGAATTATTTGGTGCATAATGGAGTTTCCTATAGCCATCCGCACCAGCGTGGAATGGAAATATTTACCTGTCACTCTTGCAAACCGCGGCATGATCGTTCAAAAAATGAAGGGAAAATTACCCAAATACCCGTCTAATTTGTTGAAATTCCCAAAATACCCTTGTAGCTATTTTAGTTGGATTGTCCACGATTTCCTAAGCTTTATTCTTTTTTGACAATGGAGATCCATTATTAGTACTTAGCATGTAGTTTGTCACAAATTACCTCCCAAAAAAACGACAATAATGTCTAAAAATAATAAAGCAATTCATCTCCAAATCCTACATAACTAGCTCAAATTCTAGTTTAAGTATCTTCTGTTGATAGACAATCAATCTTCTTATGAAAAGCTACAAATTATTTTATCTTTGGATAAATTTACTCTCACAACTAGGGATATTTTGGGAATTTTGGAAAATTTAAAGGGAATTTTGGGATTTTATGACAAAATATGAGGAGTATATTTTGAAATTCTTAAATTTGAAAGGTATTTTGGGAATTTCCACAAATTAGAGGGTTATTTTGGTAATTTTCCCAAAAATGAAATGTCAATAGTCATCCACGCCGACGTGGATGGCTATAGGGAGTTCATGTTTTGACCGCTATAGTAGTATGTTTTGACCCGAGATACCAAAGTCGAATACCAGAAGAATAGTCGGGCATGCGAGGTAGGAGGAGAGATGGGCAGGGTTGGTGCAGACGATGGCGCATGGTCAATTGCTAACAGCTGAGCCGGAGTCACAAACGATCGTAAACACCGGAGGAGGGGGTGGCATGAGCAGCAGGCTACGAAGCGAGCGCGCGACAGAGAAAGGGGGGGCCTTCATCATTTTTTCTAAAGTTTGGGTGCTTGGTCGTTGACAACGTTGATGCTTGGCCACATGGCTTAGGAGAAATGTTCTCTGAGACCATCCAGTTCCCAGGTTCGAATTCTCCGCACTGTATGTTGATATTACTCCATATCGACTGGCTAGGAAAGGGATCTTACTAGATTCTCTCCAATAAACTTGAGAAGACACCATATGCTCTTGCATTAAATTTTTTCATGTGCTATAGCATGGGAATAGGTAAGAAATAATGATGTGACATTTTTTGAATGTTGTAGCATGGAAATAGGCAAGAAACACTAACGTGAAACTACCTGTAGCCATCCACGCCGGCGTGGATGGCTACAGGTAGTTTCACGTTAGTGTTTCTTGCCTAATCCCATGCTACAGCGCAAGGACAAAAGGCTGTGAGTGAAGTCACTTCCCTCCATGGTAATGGCAGTGGTCCCGAGAGGAGATCCTACCTTGCCCGTCTACAGAGTTCGAAAACGGCCTTTCCTAATAATTACGGCAGAGCCTATTATTTTCACGTAGTTGGCTGGTCGTGCAAGATTGGCGTGGCTTCAAATGCCAGGAATGTCACCGAAAAAGGAGTAGGAGTAGCTAGGAGCTCGCAGCAGAGGCATTGAAGCAAATCTTCACACTTCCATTACAGCAGCTCTATCCCCGCTTGATGCTGATCAAATCCCATCGTTCGGCCCCTCGCTCCCAAAATCAATCTGATATGTAAGGAAGTGTGATGACAGTGGCCAATGAGGAGCTAGGCAGCGTGTCGCGAGGAGGAGAGGTAGCGTGGGTGGCAACCTTGCCTGCATTTATTTTATTGAGCAAGACAGGAGGCTGCCCTGCATGTTCTTTCTACCGTTTACCGACTCTCTTGGCAAGCGATGGATCCCATGTTCTTTCTACCGTTTACCGACTCTCTTGCCTTACAATATGCATGCACCTGATCTTGAGTTTGAGCTCCCTTCACCCTCACTTTAAGCATTGGGTCACACAGTAATATAGCGAAAAGGAAGTAACACGAGATCAGAGTGCATTATAATCATTGCACGATTTCAAATCAAATGTATCCATAATCCTATGGTTGCTTTCATTTGGAGCAAATGAGTTGGCTAAACCATTCAAGTCCTCCACGGACGCACTAGTAAGGGAGCCTTTTCATGCACGACCACTAGCTAGAGACGTTTTGCTTTCAGTCCTAGTAACCAAAGGTGTTTTGTCATTTCCAGCTCTCTGCCAGTGATCATCAGTCCTACGAGATTCTTCCGAAAAGGCTATAACTATTGTAGCTTCAGACAACCTACTAGGAGGCATGGCTGAATGGTACCTCATTAGAACTCTAGCAGCAGACCTTGGAAGGCCGACACTATCAAGAGTCCCTCGTGAAGTGTTCACTGAAGACCAAAAAGACGGACAAGGTCAGGCTTCTAGCTTCCTTTGCAAATTTGAGAGAGAGAGAGATTTTGTAGGGATTCTACATTCATACTCGCATGTGTCTATCATCAATGCAAATGACATTTGAGTCTTTAACTATGGGGAGAGAGAGAGAGAGAGAGAGAGAGAGAGAGAGAGAGAGAAGAAGAAGAAGAAGAATGTTTTAACATCGTAGGAAACTATTCCAAAAGACCTTAAAGATCTATCCGACGAGGAGAGTAGAGAGAGAGAGAGAGAGAGAGAGAGAGAGAGAGAGAGAGAGAGAGAGAGAGAGAGAGAGAGAGAGAGAGAGAGAGAGGACATGTTAGAGTTCAAACCTTTTTGGTGGCGAAAGGGAGCCCACACCCCTTTAGTCTAGTAGTGAGCTCTTGTATCAATCCTTTATTAGTCTTCAAATTTTTCCTCTAGTGCTAAGCTCTAGCTTTAGAGGAGCTTCAATTTGGAAAAAAAGTTACTCGTTGAAATAATTGAAGCATGCCTCTTGATCATGAGGGTATGCTATTACTAGACTGCCATAACAGAATGGTCACACGATGCATATTTTTCAATTACTTTTCAAATAACTATCCACCAATTATGAGATTCACGGGCTCTATAGTTGTGATCGAGCATAGTAGTTTGAGGCCTCAAGCACCATGCCAAAATCAATATACTAACACTATTAACCCCTTCCTTATTTTGATGAGTATGGTTGCAAGCAACTTTTAGCACATATGGACCAAGCAAAGATGAGAAGGTAGTGGCAATCATATGCTATCACCTATATTATGCACACAGCTGACCTCCATGTGGCGGTCGATGTAGGAAAATGTGATTTTAGTTATTATGCTTGAAACAACATGGAGCACTGCTTCCCTTTGTAATTAATGCTAGGCATTATCACCTTAGTTATCATTTCTGAATAACTAGGTCATCTCACTTGACTATCACCTAAACAACCACCGCCAAAAAAGACTTCCATTAACCCAAAGAAAAATGAAGGCTGTGTGCACAAGTTTTGTATGGATGGTATGGAAGGACGCCCACTATGATGCATCACTATGTTCCATCTATGGACTTTGGAATTTCCCCTTGAGAGTCATCTAACTCTCTCTTTACAAAAGTTTTGCTTTAAGTGCTCACAAGCTTACTTCCTTAGCTTCTCTATAATAGACACTAGTACCTTCCGTCCCTCTCCAATTTTTGCAAGAAAATAGATTTCCATGGATATCCATATCCCTATCTTTAGTCCTCTTCCTATCCATGAGGTTATGTTGATGTTAGAATGTAGAATGTTTGAGATCAAGGTTATTCTTTGAAAGAGAATTTTGAGCCTATGGGAGACCATGTATATTTGCGTCCATTGACATTTTGGAAGCACAAGGACATTTGGAGGCCGTAAACATAGATGATGGAGAAGATGCATATGTGAACTTGAAAATCATAAAAATTTACTTTTGAATATGCTTTCTTTCTTGATCATGAGTTGCATCAATTTTTGAACATGGATATGTTCAAGGTGCTTTGCTAGATGTCGCTCGATTTTGTATTAGCTCGGAAACACTTGCTCGGAGTTTGGGATTCCTCACAGTATAGCAGTACCAATATACCAGCACCAATATAGCAGTATAGCTGTATAGAACTCATGCATATTCTTGACTATACTAAGTCAATATATGACTGTTATGGGAATAGTTGGCTAATTCTTTTGACCCTTAGGTTAGGGTTACCTTCTCAACTATGGTTTTCAATGTTCCTTGAAGATGACGGACTTTTATATCTTTCGGCTCTTGATTTTAATACTTGTGTATAAAAGTTGTTATATACTATGAATGGAAATTATACCACCTTTTCATTGACATAGTTTCCAGTGTCCTTTGTAATCTTAAAAGATTCTTTGGTGTATCAGTACTAGTACGAGTACCAGTATAGCACTACTATCAGTACCAGTACGACTAGTATTATTACTACTAGTACTAGTACTAGTATTGAAATCTAAGACCGGTACTAATATACCAGTATTGCAAGATAGCAGTATCAGTATACCAGTACCAGTATAGCAGTTTAGCAGTATAGAACTCCTGCATTTTTTTTACTATACTAAGTCGATGTATGACTATTATGGGAATAGTTGGCTACTTCTTCTGACACTTAGGTAACCACTACACTGTTTTTTTATCTCTTTTGAATTTTATTGAAACTGTAAATGTTTGTCTACTAAACTGTCGTAGGGATGTATGGGTAGTGAAATGCATTGATGTCGTAGGGATGTGACCAATTATGGTTGCTGCATCTCGATATGGCTGCTCATATAACCAAGTGGTTGTGAATATGGTTAAAAAGGGTTGTGGCCGAATATGGTTGCAAAGTATGGTTATGCATGGTACCTTATGGCTACTCATATGACCAATTATGGTTGCTTTTTGCATCATTTTCATATTATGTAATGGGCATTGATGATAAACTCCCTTGGCTTATGAAAGAACTAAGGGAATCTGGAATGTCTCACCGTTATGGGTTTATGGTTAAAGGGGATTGAGCATTCATACTTACTATCTTTCATATGGTTTTTTTGACTCCATCTAGGGAGGAGTAGTACACAATTACTAACATTTCTTTGTTACAGGCAACTCCAAAGTATAGATTAACTGCACGTATGAGAACTAATACTGAACAAAAGAAAATAGCAGCAATTAATGCCGTACTCTCTAATTAAAGTTAAGAACCATGTATATGTGGCCCACTGTGGGGCTAAAATACTGCCTAAAACTTGTCTTCGAACTTATGAGTGTGCACCACACACACACATACACACACACGGAAGCTATTATGATAGTCAAATGTTGGCAGCAAGAGAGTGTCAAAGGAGCATTAGGGGCAGCAAGGAGGCACAAAAACGAACGCGTGCGACACATTTTCGATGTAGCTGCACTTATATTCTTTTCAGTTTTGTTTTTTTTTAATTAGTGTTATTTTCTCTTATTGTCAAGGTAAAGGCTCATGTGATCCCATGGGTTGTTCCCCATGCTCATGATTTTTGGATTCTATTTTACCCCCGCAATTAGAGCGGTTTTGCATACAATGGACTATTCCAAATGAGCATTCCATTGCATGAAAAAATACATGCCGAAACCCCTAGTTTATGGCATGAATTTTTCCCCTCTATTGGAGGGGTTTTGACATGCAATGGGCAACCTATTTGGGTAGCCCATTGGATGCAAATATGCATGCCAAAACCCCTCCAATAGATGGGACAAATTCATGCCATAAACTAAGGGTTTTGCCCCTATATTAGAGGGGTTTTGACATGCATACTCACATGAAATGGGCTTCTCGTTGCATGCAAATAGGCATGTCAAGATCCCTCTAAGAAAGGGGTGAAATCCTAGCCCAAAACCCTTAATTTATAGCATGAGTTATGCCTCTCTATTGAGGGGTTTTGGCATGCGTATTTGCATGCAACGAGCATCCCATTGCATGTGATTATGAATGTCAAAACCCTCCCTCCTTATTACTATTATTTTGCCCTAATTGGTCAATGTAAAGGCTCATGTGAGCCCATGGGTTGTCTCCCATGTTCATGTTTTTCTGGCCCTATTTTGCCTCCCCTCTTTAGTGTCTAAAACCCCTAGTTTTGGGTATGAGTTTGGCCCCTCTATTAGAGGGGTTTTGGCATGTCTATTTGCATGAAATAGGCTCCCCAAATGGGTAACCCATTTCATGCATATAGGCATGCCAAAACCTCTCTAATAGAGAGGCCAAACAGCATTAGTTTGGCCCCTCTATTAGAGTGGTTTGTTTGCATGCAATGGACTCCCCAAACGGGCATCCCATTGCAATGCCAAAACCTCTCTAACAGACAGGCCAAATGGTAGCCCAAAACTCCTCTAGTAGAGGGGCCAAAATCATCCCAAAACCCCTAGTTTTGGAATCTGAGTTTGATCCCTCTATTAGATGGGTTTTGGCATATCTATTTGCATGCAATGGGCTCTCGAAATGGGTAGCCCATTTCATGCAAATAGGGATGCCAAAACCTCTCTAATAGTAGAGGGCCCAAATGGCATGGATTCGGCCCCTCTATTAGAGGGAATTTGGCATGTCTATTTGCATGCAATGAGCTCCCCAAACGGGTAGCCCATTGCATGCAAAGAGGCATGCCAAAACCTCTCTAATAGAGGGGCCAAACGGCATGATTTTGGCTCCACTATTAGAGGGGTTTTCGCATGCAATGGGCAGCCCAAATCCCTCTTTTAGAGGGGCCAAACTCATGACTTAAATTGGTCGAGGTAAAGGCGCATGTGAGCGGGTTTTCCCCCATGGTCATGTTTTTTTGCACCTATTTTTTCCACTCCCTTCAATAGTGGGAAAGATGATTAGGTTTCCCAATAGATGCAAATAGGCATGCCAAATGGACAACCCAAAACCCCTAGTTTATGGCATGGCTATAGCCCCTCTATTAGAGAGGTTTTGGCACGCCTACTTGCATGCAATGGGCTTATGTTTAGGTTGTGTTTGAGTTCTCTTTTCTCTCTTTTTCAGTTGTGACATGGCCGGGCAAAACAAAGACTTCTTCTGCTTTTTTAAGACAAATGTGGGCTCCTCTTCCGGGAATCCTTATGGGGGCTCCGGTCCCTATGACCACTCCCCTGCCTGTCCTCCTCCTCATTTGGTCCCTATGGATCCCCCAAATAGTCTCATTCTTGCGGATGTGGCAAGAGTATGAGCGAGCTTCACAAGGAATATTCTCTTCATATACGCCACATCAGTTGTCCCAGTATGGGATTTTTCCCTCACCCTCGCCCATGCCCTCGCAGGACCCCACTACCTTTCCTTCAACCTTTCCCTCGGCACCCCCCACTACATTTCCTTCACCCTATCCCTCGGTCCCTGCTACTACATTTCCGTCACCATTTCCCTCGGCACTATCTTCTATGATTCCCTCGCATCAACCCTCCCCGCTTTGACCATGAGGCCATCCTAGCCCTCATGGTTGTCGATCTTCTTTAGGGCAGAGTGAGCGATGTAGATCGAGTGGTTTTGGGGGCTAACAAGAGTCCACTGACAGGGAGAGGAGATAAGGATTGGGGGGAGGATCTTGTTTGACGCTTGCTTTGGAGGAGGTGGGGGAGGATTGTCCACTGACTTGCCAAATCCGGGCTACGATTCTGATGTGGACTTTCCAGATGCCAATGATGATGGCCTATAATATAGATGTCATCAAGACGGTGCCCCCAAGCTTAGCACAAACAATGGCAAGTGCTTCCACAATCACTTGAAGAGATTGATCCACTCTACCTACACCAATTGCTTCATCGACTGAGAGCAACAAGATCCTCAGTACCTGTAGTATATTGTTGATACAATGTAGATGCGGTTTCCTAATCACCAGGGCCAATCTTTTACCATGCAGTGGATGAAAGGTTTTATCAAGACCTTCCTTCATAATAAACGGTCCACCATTCGAAAGGCCGCTAAACAACAATGCCAACACTGAAATCTCCAAAAAAGGGGTGCCAATATGCATGATGTAGAGTGGGACTTTTCCCTCCAAGAGAGGGATAGTGGAGTCGACCATCCTCAGCAAAGGCAAGCAAGGGTAGGACAACAAGCTCACAGTTGGGGTTCTGGCAGAAAGGACGTCTCAAAGGACAAAGTGGTAAGTAATGTCTTTACTTTTTATATGAACCATAATCTTGATGTACAGTAATATAAATAATGCTGAATATGTAGGAAAACTTTATAGGACATCAAGTGTCAAGGGAGGTGGTGAAGTATCAAAAACGCAACGATGAATACAGTACCTACCTGTGGATGCTCCAACAAGGCCACATCAATCAAGCACAGTTTGACGCTCTCATCGACAGCTTGACCACTACACAAGTATGAAGTCAACCTAACTAATTAATTGTTTAAGTTGTTTACTTATTTTAATGTTTACTAATTATATGGTTTGCTTTGTTATTTTTGTACTAATGAGTACGAGGATGACGAGGGAGCTTTCAGTGAGCTTTGGCGAGCATTCGTAGGTCGACAAAAATTTTGGGTGGGTTTGTAGAACTCGGTCTACTCAGATTTCTGATTCGGGCTCATTTCGGCCTCTGTTTCCACTACAAGCAGGTCTGCACCAGGCAATTTTGTCATTTTGTGCAAACTTTGTGACAGTGTCATTTTCTACATAACAGGTGTCTTACAATCTTTTATGGTTTGTGCTACATAGCACATGTTGTCCCGCTTTGTTTATCCTCTTTACAGGCAATTTTCACATCGGGTGCAGCATTTACCATGGCTGACAACAACACAGATGTGTTCAAGATGTTTGCTGATGAGGACAGGTTGGATGGGGACAATTACACTATGTGGCCTTACATGATGCAACATGTTCTTGTGTCAAAGGGCATCTAGTATATTGTGCAGGGCATTGATGTACATCCTGGTTCTAAGGACGCAATCAATATGGAGGATGTTGCAGGTCTTGCTGCAAGAATTGTTGCTATTAGAATTGTTTTTCCTATGGCAGAACAATCTCGGTGGGATCTAAAGGATGCGCAGGCTCATGCATTGATTGCATTGTCTATAAAGTGTACCATTCGTTTAGTAAAATCCGCAAAAAAGGCTTCGGATATTTTGGCTGGTCTTTATGCGCGAGTGGCAAAACTTCTGTTCCCAATGCTTCTGCTGGCAACACTTCGTCTGGCAATTTTGTTGATAAGGGAAAAAAAAAGATGTGTTGCCATTATTGTAAAGCTAATGTTGACTTGATCAAGCAGTGTCCTAAGTTGAAGGCCAAAGAGACTAAGAAGAAAGAGGGTGGTTCTACTGAAAATGCTGGTTCCACTACAAATGCATCCATTGTTGAGTCTTCTATGAAAGGAGACTGTGATGCTTATGTTGATACAGAATGGGCTTTTAGTGCAGAGTGCACTTACAATCTTGTTGTCCATGATGCATGCATGTCAGTTGCTGCAGATTCACATGTGTGGTATTTTGACAGTGGTGCTACAAAGCACATTACCTCACATCGTGAATTGTTCACCACTCTCGAGTTTGTCCCTCATGGGAATTCAGTCACTTGTGCCAACAATGCCTCTTATCCGGTTCAAGGAGTTGGAAAGATTGTGCTTACTGCTGCAACTGGTAGTTCTTTCACACTTGTTGATGCACTTTATGTAACTGGGATCAAGAAGAATCTTTTATATGTATCTGCACTTGCTAGACTTGGATTTGTAGTCAAATTTTTGGATGATAGATGTCAAATCCATGATCTCAGTTTTGGTGATAAAATTGTTGCATATGGGCCTTTGGGTCATGGGTTGTGTAACCTCACTTTGTATGACAAGTGTGGATAAAATTTTGCAAATGTAGTTGCAGATTCAAGGGCTATTTCAGATGCAAAACTTTGGCATGCACGTTTTGGTCATTTGAATTTTGTCAATTTGCTGCGTTTGCAAAAATCTCATATAGTTGCTTCTTTGCCGCCTCTTGAAGCACCTGTCAAACATGTCTATGAAGGCTGTATTTTGGGTAAAATGTAGCGTTCTAAGTTTCCAAAGGATGGTCCAATTAGGGCCACATGCAGGTTGCAGCTTGTGCATAGTGACGTTTGTGGGCCCATGCAAACTCCGTCCTTGGGCAATTACCTTTACTTTGTGACTTTCATTGATGATTACTCTAGGCATGCATGGGTATTTCGGCTTAAAGAGAAGTCCAAAGTTTTTATGTGCTTCAAACAATTTCTGGCTATGGCTGAAAATGTCTCGAAATGTAATATGGGCACCCTCCGTTCCGATCGAGGGGGGGAGTATATGTATCATGAATTCAATGCATTTCTGGCTAGTCGTGGGATAAAACACCAATGTACAGTGCCTTATACACCTCAACAAAATGGTGTTGCTAAGAGGAAAAACAGATCACTCACGGAAATGGCACGATGTATAGTCAAAAGTCAAGCTTTGCTGCATTCCTTTTGGCTTGAGTCCATCATGTGTGCCACTTATGTACTAAACAGGTGTCCTACAAAAGCTTTGCAGTCTATTACTCCATATGAAGCATGGCATGATAGAAAGCCTTCTATTGATCACACGCGTGTTTTTGGTTGTTTGGCATATGCTTTGGTGCCACAAACACGGTGCAGAAAATTGGATGATAAGGTTGTCAAATGTATTTTTGTTGGTTATACTACTGAAAGCAAAGGTTACAAGTTGTATCATCCGCAAAGAAAGCGTATTTTGGTTTCACGAGATGTAGTGTTTGTGGAAGATACTATTTAGCCCTTGATGTCATGTACTAGAGACAGTAATGTAAGCTCACAAGACATTTATGACTCTTTGTTGCCTCTTTTCAGTGGTGAAAGTTTGAATGTAAATTCCAATGAGGCAAATGTACAGCCTATGGAGATTTCTGAAAATGTTACAAAATCAGCCTATTACTGATGCAGATATACATGATGCACTTGATGAGGAAAGGGCTGAAAATGAGCAGGCTAGAGGTATGCCAAAATGGCTCGTGCATACATTGTGTGACAATAAATTGGATGCACCTTTGTCTAGTCGTACTCGTTCAGGCTCTCACCATGCATCTTATGCATCAGATTGTTATGCTTTGGCTGTGTCTAGATTACATGATGTTGAGGAGCCTCTTTTTTTTTTATGAAGCACAGAATTCAAACAATTGGATGGTTGCCATGCAATCAGAATATGATGCACTTATAGAAAATGACACATGGACTTTATGTGATTTGCCTCCTGGCAAAAAGGCCATTAGTACGAAGTGGATTTACAAGTTGAAACGCAATCCGGATGGTGAGATAAATCGCCATAAGGCTCGACTTGTTGCAAAGGGCTATGCACAACAAAAAGGCATAGATTATGAAGAGACTTTTGCTCCCACTTGTCATATGACTACTGTACGTTTTCTATGTGCATTGGCAACTCATTTTGGTTGGGATGTACATCAATCAGACATTGTTACTGCTTTCTTGAATGGTGACATATTTGAGGAAGTTTATGTAACGCAGCCTCGTAGTTTTGTCAAGAAAGGTCAAGAGGACAAAGTTGTATGGGTTGAAGAAATTGTTGGAATTAGGGTTGCAGAGAAACGCACACAGCTTGGAGAAGACGAAGGAAGCTCAAGGCACACAATAGAGAGTGTGTTACTTAGTGTGCAATGGAAAGATAGATAGCCCTAGAGTGATGGGCGTCTGTACAATGCACGGGGGAAAAAACCTCCTAAAGAGGGAAAAAATGCCCCGGCGGTCCTAGTGTGTTCACACACATCACTACCACATGTATATGGTAACCAATCCCCCCTGGAGTGATGCGGTGAACAAGAGCTGGCACATGAGTAAAGGGAAGTGCCATGCCCTGAGGACATGATCAGTCCACAAAGGGGAGTAAGCCCAAAGCTTTGCGGAAAGCTTCAAGCTTCTCACGAGACAATGCCTTTGTGAAAACATCTGCAAGGTTGTCATGTGTTGGCACATAAGCCAAGCTGATCTCTCCTGCTGAGAGCCTCTCCCTGACATAGTGGTAATGCACCTCAATGTGCTTTGTGCGAGCATGAAAAACTGGGTTCCTCGCAACTGCCAATGCGCTCTGATTGTCAGTGTAGATAGTGTTGGAAGTGTCCTGTCCAACACCCAAATCAGCCATAAGGCGTCTAAGCCATACACACTCAACCGTAGTTGTGAAGACTGCCCTGTACTCAGCCTCACAACTCGAAGTGGCCACAGTAGGTTGCTTCTTGCTCAACCATGATATACATGAACTACCAAGCATGAAACAAAAACCACTTGTGGACACTCGCGTGTCAAAACAACCAGCCCAATCTGAGTCCGAAAAATCATGTAAGTCTGGCGGCAATGATCCCCCCTGGGGATAAAACAAGCCAAGATGTAAACTGCCACTAAGGTAGCGGAAAATCCTCTTGACAACCTACCAATGCTTAGACCCTGGGCTATTCATAAATCTGCTGACCTGTGAGACTGCAAACTGAATATCCGGCCTCGTGTTGCATACATAAATGAGGCAGCCAACAGCAGTTTGGTAAAGAGTGACATCAGCAGGATCACCAGCATCATGTAGACTCAACTTCAAACCTGTTTCCATGGGAGTGGCAATAGGTTTGAAATCCTCAAGTCCAAACTTACATAGCAATGTCTCTATGTAACTTTTCTGACACAAGGCAATACCACCATCACACTGCTTAAACTGTATACCCAAATAATGATGCAACAGCCCCAAATCTTTCATCTTGAAAGTAGCATTCAAATCAGCCTTAAATTCAGCAATATGTCTCTCATTTGGTCCTGTGATCAGCAAATCATCAACATGAAGAACTACAATGAGAAATACATCATCCTCACGCTTTACATACAATGTGCTTTCTGCTGGACTGTTACGAAAGCCTCGTTTAACCAAATGAGTGTCAGCTTTCTCATACCAAGCACGAGGAGATTGCTTCAACCCATACAAAGCCTTCTTACATCTGCTCACTTTGTCCTCTTGTCCTTTTATGGCAAAACCGCGAGGCTGCGTTACATAAACTTCCTCAAATATGTCACCATTCAAGAAAGCAGTAACAATGTTTGATTGATGTACATCTCAACCAAAATGAGCTGCCAATGCACATAGAAAACGCACACTAGTCATACGACAAGTGGGAGCAAAAGTCTCTTCATAATCTATGCCTTTTTGTTGTGCATAACCCTTTGCAACAAGTCGAGCCTTATGGCGATCGATCTCACCATCCGGCTTGCGTTTCAACTTGTAAACCCACTCCGTACCAATGGCCTTTTTGCCAGGAGGCAAATCACATAAAGTCCATGTGTCATTTTCTATAAGTGCATCATATTCTGATTGCATGGCAGCCATCCAATTTTCTGAATTCTGTGCTTCATCAAAAGACAGAGGCTCCTCAACATCATGTAAACTAGACACAGCCAAAGCATAACAATCTGATGCATAAGATGCATGGCGAGAGCCTGAACGAGTACGACTAGACAAAGGTGCATCCAATTTACTGTCACGCAAAGTGTGCACCAGCCATTTTGGCATACCTCTAGCCTGCTCATTTTCAGCCCTTTCCTCATCAAGTACATCATGTACATCTGCATCAGTAATAGGCTGATCTAAAACGTTTTCAGAACACCCATAGGCTGTACATTTGCCTCATTGGAACTTACATTCGTATTTCCACCACTGAAAAGAGGCAACAAAGTGTGATAAATGTCCTGTGAGCTTACATTAGTGTCTCTAGTACATGATAGCAAGGGCTGAACAGAATCTTCCACAAACACTACATCCCGTGAAACCAGAATACGTTTTGTTTGCGGATGATACAACCTGTAACCTTTGCTTTCAACACTATAACCAACAAAAATACATTTGACAGCCTTATCATCCAATTTTCTGCGCTGCACTTGTGGCACCAAAGAATATGCCAAACAGCCAAAAACACGCATGTGCTCAATAGAAGGCTTTCTATCATGCCATGCTTCATATGGAGTAATAGACTGCAGAGCTTTCATAGGACACCTGTTAAGTACATAAGTGGCACACATGATGGCCTCAAGCCAAAAAGAATGCGGCAAATCTTGACTTTTGACCATACATCGTGCCATTTCCGTCAGTGACCTGTTTTTCCTCTCAGCAACACCATTTTGTTGAGGTGTATAAGGCACTGTACATTGGTGTTTTATCCCACGACTAGCCAGAAATGCATTAAATTCATGAGACATATACTCCCCCCCTCTATCGGAACGGAGGGTGCCCATAGTACATTTCAAGACATTTTCAGCCATAGCCAGAAATTGTTTGAAGCACATAAAAACTTCGGACTTCGCTTTAAGCGGAAATACCCATGCATGCCTGGAGTAATCATCAATGAAAGTCACGAAGTACAGGTAATTGCCCAAGGACGGAGTTTGCATGGGCCACAAACATCACTATGCACAAGCTGCAACCTACATGTGGCCCTAACTGAACCATCCTTTTGTAAACTTAGAACGCTGCATTTTACCCAGAATACAGCCTTCACAAACATGTTTGGCAGGTGCTTCAAGATGCGGCAAAGAAGCAACCATATCAGATTTCTGCAAACGCAGCAAACTGGCAAAATTCAGATGACCAAAACATGCATGCCAAAGTTTTGCATCTGAAATAGCCCTTGAATCTGCAACAAAATTTGCAAAATTTTGTCCACACTTGTCATACAAAGTGAGCTTATACAACCCACGGCACAAAAGGCCAGATGCAACAATTTCAACACCAAAACTGAGATCATGAACTGTACATCTGTCATCCACAAATTTGACTACAAGTCCAA
Organism: Adiantum capillus-veneris; assembly: GCF_014529385.1. Taxonomy (NCBI): domain Eukaryota; kingdom Viridiplantae; phylum Streptophyta; class Polypodiopsida; order Polypodiales; family Pteridaceae; genus Adiantum; species Adiantum capillus-veneris. The sequence goes on from NC_140933.1 coordinate 121,391,616, forward strand.
GTCTAGCAAGTGGGATATAGACAAGAGATTCTTCTTGATCCCAGGTACATAAAGTGCATCAACAAGTGTGAAGGAACTGCCATTAGCAGCAGTGAGCACAATCTTTCCAACTCCCTGAACTGGATAAGAGGCGTTTTGGCACAAGTGACTGAATTCCCATGAGGGACTGACTCGAGAGAGGTAAACAATTCACGATGTGAGGTAATGTGCTTTGTAGCACCACTGTCAAAATACCACACATGTGAATCTGCAGCAACTGACAAGCATGCATCATGGACAGCAGGATTGTAAGTGCACTCTGCGCTAAAAGCCCATTCTGCATCAACGTCAGCATCACAGTCTCCTTTCACAGAAGACTCAACAATGGCTGCATTTGTAGTGGAACCAGCATTTGCAGTGGAATCACCCTCTTTCTTCTTAGCCTCTTTGGCCTTCAACTTAGGACACGACTTGATCAAGTGATCATTGGCTTTACAATAATGGCAACGCATCTTCTTTTTGCCCTTATCACCAGAATTGCCAGACGAAGTGCTGCCACCAGAAGCATTAGGAACATAATTTTTGCCACTCGCAGCAGAATCATAAGAAGTGGATGCATTACTGTTACCACCCTTTCTTTGAGAAGCAATAAAAGCCTATTCAACTGCACGCTGCCTAGTCCTGTTTTTTCTAGAAAGTGACTCTTGCAACAGCAATGTGCATAATGCATCAAACTTGACAACTTCAGGATTTCCTTGGGTCATCAGTCTCCAAGTACTAGCAAAAGTCTAGTAGGAATCTGGTAAGGCATCAAGAACAGTCTGCACAAGGGAACTGTCTGAAATGACTTCACCTGCAGAAATAAGCTGCTCATTGATATCCTTGACACTAGCAAGGAAAGTGTCCATATCATCTTCCTCATGCATAATCTTCGACACCAGCTCTTTATGCAGCAAAGCAATTTTAGCCTCATTGCGGCTTGCATAAAGACCTGCTAGAATAACCCAAGCCTGTTTTGCATATTTTGCTGAACGGATGTGAGGAATAATGGTGAGCTTCACAGACAACGCAATCAATGCATGAGCCTGCGCATCCTTAACATCCCAACGAGCTTGTTCAGCCGTAGGCAAAACAACTCTAGCAGCTACAATCCTTGCAGCAAGACTTGCAACATCCTCAACATCGCCTACATCCTCAAAACCAGGACGTACATCAATGCCCTGCACAATGTTCCAGACACCTTTTGACACAAGAACATGTTGCATCATATAAGCCCACATAGGGTAGATGTCCCCATCCAACCTGTCCTCAGCAGCAAACATCTTGAACACATCTGTGTTGTTGTTGTCAGCCATGGTAAATGCTGCACCTGATGTGAAAACTGCCCGAAAATAGGAGAAACGGAGCGGGAACAACCTGTGCTATATAGCACAAACCGTAGAAGACTATAAGGCACCTGTTATGCAGAAAACGGCACTGACAAAAAATCTGCACAAAATGACGAAATAGCCTGTGCAGTACTGCCTATAATGGAAACGGAGGCCGAAATGAGCCCAAATCAAAATTCTGAGTAGACCAATCTCTACGAGCTCTCCCAAAATATTTGTTGACCTGCGAACGCTCACCAAAGCTCACTGAAATCGGAGAAAGTGAGCAGGCGTGTGCTGGAGCAGCTGGCGACTAAGCCCGGGAGGACGTGATCTGGCTCTGATACCAATTGTTGGAATTAGGGTTGCAGAGAAACACACACAGCTTGGAGAAGACGAAGGAGGCTCAAGGCACACAATAGAGAGTGTGTTACTTAGTGTGCAATGGAAAGATAGATAGCCCTAGAGTGATGGGCGTATGTACAATGCACGGGGGAAAAAACCTCCTAAAGAGGGAAAAAATGCCCCGGCGGTCCTAGTGTGTTCACACACATCACTACCACATGTATATGGTAACAGAAATCTCCTCGTGCTTGGTATGAGAAAGCTGACACTCATTTGGGGAAACAAGGCTGTCGTAAGAGTCCAACAGAAAGAAAATTGTATGTAAAGCGTGAGGGTGATGTACTTCTCATGTGGTTCTTTATGTAGATGATTTGTTGATCATTGGACCAAATGAGAGACATATTACTGAATTTAAGGCTGATTTAAATGCTACTTTCAAGATGAAATATTTGGGGTTGTTGCATCATTACTTGGGCATACAGTTTTAGCAGCGTGATGGTGGTATTTCCTTGTGTGTGAAAAGTTACATAGAGACATTGCTTTGTAAGTTTGGACTTGAGGATTGCAAACCTATTGCCACTCCTATGGAAACAGGTTTCAAGTTGAGTCTACATGATGTTGGCGATCCTACTGATGTCAATTTTTACTAAACTGCTGTTGGATGCCTCATTTATGTATGCAACACCAGGCCGGATATTTAGTTTGCAGTCTCACACATTAGTAGATTTATGCATAGCCCAAGGTCTAAGCATTGGCAGGATGTCAAGAGGATTTTTGCTACTTTAGTGGAACTTTACATCTTGGCTTGTTTCATCCCAAGGGGGGATCATTGCCGTCAAACTTACATGCTTTTTCGGACTCAGATTGGGCTGGTTGTTTTGACAAGCGAGTGTCCACAAGTGGTTTCTATTTCATGCTTGGCAGTTCATGTATATCATGGTTGATCAAGAAGCAACCTACTGTGGCCACTTTGAGTTGTGAAGTTGAGTATAAGGAATTCTTCACACCTACGATCGAGTGTGTATGGCTCATACGCCTTATGGTTGATTTGGGTGTTGGACAGGACACTACCAACACTATCTACACTGACAGTCAAAGCGCATTGGCAGTTGCGAGGAACCCAGTTTTTCATGCTCGCACAAAGCACATTGAGGTGCATTACCACTATGTCAGGGAGAGGCTCTCAGTAGGAGAGATCATCTTGGCTTATGTACCAACATAGGACAACCCCGCATATCTTTTCACAAAGGCATTGTTGTGAGAAGCTCAAAGCTTTCCGCAAAGCTTTGGCCTTACTCCCCTTTGTGGACTGATCATGTCCTCAGGGCATGGCACTTCCCTTTACTCATGTCTAGTTGTCATTCACCGCATCACTCCACCAGGGATTTGTTACGATATACATGTGGTAGTGATGTGTGTGAACACACTAGGAACGTCAGGGCATTTTTTCCCTCTTTAGGAGGTTTTTTCCCCCGTGCATTGTATATACGCCCATCACTCTAGGGCTATCTATCTTTCCATTGCACACTAAGTAAAAAACTCTCGGTTGTGTGCCTTGAGCTTCCTTCATCTTCTCCAAGCTATGTGTGTTTCTCTGCAACCCTAATTCCAACAGGGACTTGAATCATCTAAGATCCTTGGATATTTTTTTTAATAAATTTCCTGTAGGGTATAAGCGCGGATATCACCAAGGCTATGAACGTGGGAATTTGCATGGCAATTATAAAATTTATACCCACGTGTATACCCTCAAAGATTGCCGCGAGCTTACAGCCGCCGTAACACTTGCGGTGATACCCGTGTGCCCAATTCTTTCTCTCTCCAAAAACTCTTGTTGATGTGCGGCTATTCTAGAGGCATTCAACCCCGTTTCTTTTAGTGGGATCTCTCCTTGAAGGGCAATGGTGCCTTCCAACATCTCCATCACCATTGTCATGCTTGGTTGGCATCATCTCTGGTTCTTCATATATGCATGTCAAAGCTACCCTCACCATTGTATAAAGTTGATCCATAACAACGTCTGCTGCTTCGTTCTCAACATGGTCACATTCTAAATTCATACCTAACCTTTTGTCCATAAGATCAGAATCTTTCCCTTCCCTGGTCTTCTTTGCTGCCCATTTCGGAAAATACCAGTCCTCACTCCCAATCAGCCCCAACTCCACATTTTTCCTCCCACTCACCAACTCCAAAGCCAGCATCCCAAAGCTGTACACATCACGTTTCTTGCTCACTACGATTGATATACCCACTCTGGTGCTATGTAGCTTGGTGTCCCGCTTACTACTATCATTACTAATGATTGGTCCCTTGCCACCAACTTTGCAAGCCCAAAGTCTGTCAGTTTAGCATCAAGATTTCCATCCAGTAGTATGTTCAAAGGCTTCACATCAATGTGCTCTGTTAAATTGCCTAAATATTTTGCATTTTAAAACCCCTAGGCTTTTGAACTCACGTTATACATTAACGTGATTACATGGTGCACCCCCCCAGGCAGCCAAGCCTTTGCGATTCTCTCCTGAAACCCAAACTACAAGTAGTTCAGTCCATACTGGAGGAGTGTGTTTTGAAAAATCCTTTGTGATTTTCCTGCAAGCACATATTGCACAGTGCAAAGGAGAAACTGAAATCCTTTAGTGCTTGATGTAGCATAATTTGCAATGGAGAGGATACCAACGCCAGTGTGCTTCTTGATGAAGTTCTCAACGAAAAACTTAGCTTGAAATCCCCACCAATTCCAATTGCACGGGTTAAGTCTCCTAAGCTTGGCACATGAAGTTTGGAAGCACGCTATTGTGAAATGTAGAGCCTTGAAGTGCAAAGGCTTGCCAGACTTGCACTCTTGTCCCTCCAATTTTTGGATGTTTTGGGAGCAGTATTGTCACCATAAAGCTCCATTATGATGCATCCCCGCAGGCTTCTCACCAATGGCAATGTCAAAAAACACCCTTTGATGGGTGACCATGCATGGTTCCTTGAAAGACTTGGCGATATTGAAGGAGCTCAAAATCAACTATGTTGCAAAACAAAAACAATACTACATGGGACTCTGTGTGTGTGTGTGTGTGTGTGTCTTTCTAGCGCTTTTGCTTTTGTTACGAGAATCTAATAGTGGAATCTGCACACAACCACTTGGCAACCTGGAAGGCATAGCAGGATGGGGCTTTCTTCTCCATGAAACTCTCATGCTAGAGAATATGCATAGGAGGAATGAATGGAGGGTTGTTGTATTATCACATACACACACAGACACACACAATTACTACTCCCATGCTGCGGCACCTTTATTGATTGAATGGTGCTTTCGCAACCTTAGGCCCCCTGCTGCCATTGAGGCTTGGTCTGCTACATGTGCATACTCTACCGTGCCCTTCATTCTGCAACATGCTAATAGTATAAATATATAATAGATATTTAGATTTAGATAACTACTAGGATAGTTAGAAAATAAAATTATAATACATTTAGTTATGTAGGACGCATGAGTATTTTTTAAAATAATAATCTTTTTTTCTTTTACTTCAGCTATCACAAGGTTGTCTTTGAAGTATTTCCACTTTTTTGAAGATAAGCACCTCTCTCTCTCTCTCTCTCCGCCCAAATCTCAATGATATGATCTTTGTGTGTGTGTGTGTGTGTGTGTGTGTGTGTGTGTGTGTGTGTGTACACAGAGAGAGAAAGGCTTGCAAAGTCACATATCAAATTTCATTACATCCAATCCAATATTGATATCGATTGTACTCTCAATAACTTCTCTGTTTTTTTGCCTCACTCGTGTTGATTAAAATCTCACGCAAAGGTGTACTACTAAACCAAATAGAGAGCAACTTGCAAGTAATTAGCCCCTTCAACTATCTATATACAGTGTGCCAGACAGAAAATCATAAACAATTCCCAATGCCGCAGGCCTTAATTAATAACTACTGAGAACCACCACCCAACTAGTGCCAATGACTGACAGGAAAATGCAACAATCAACGCCCTTGGATTTCCGAGTATTGGACTACTTCAACGGTGCCAGATGCGCTAACTTTGTCGCGCCCAGTGTAAGAAACTGCTGGGATCTTCGTGGGAAGGGCAATGGTGCCTTCCAACATCCCACACACCATTGTCATGCTTGGCCTCATTTCCGGTTTTTCATGTATGCATGACAGAGCTACCCTCACCATTGTTTGTACTTGCTCCAATATAACGGCATCTGCGCCTGCTTCGTTCTGATCAGCGCTGCCATTCATAGCTAACCTTCTGTCTATAAGATCAGCAACTTTCCCTTCCCTGGCCTTCTTTGCTGCCCATTTCGGAAAATACCCGTCCTCGCTGCTCCCCATCATCCCCAACTCCACATTTTTCCTCCCACTTACCAACTCCAAAGCCATCATCCCAAAGCTATACACATCGCATTTCTTGCTCACTATCGATTGGGACACCCACTCCGGTGCTATGTAGCCTGGTGTCCCCCTCACTGCTGTCATTACCGATGATTGGTCCCTTGCCACCAGCTTTGCAAGCCCAAAGTCCGCCAGTTTAGCATCAAGATTTCCATCCAGTAGTATGTTCTGAGGCTTCACATCAAAGTGCAAGATGGGCTTTGGACATTCTTCATGCAGATAAGCCAGACCTCTAGCTGTCCCAAGAGTCACATTGTAGCGAGTTTCCCAACTCATCACCTGCCGCCTTTGCTCCCCTCTGCAGAAGAGCCACTTATCCAAAGACCCATTTTCCATGTACTCGTAGACTAGCAACCTGTGCTTCTTTTCTAAGCAAAAGCCATAGAGATTGACTATATTGACATGACTTATGCCTCCAATTGTAGCAATCTCAGCCAGAAACTCCTTTTGTCCTTGTGACATCATCTCTAGATTCTTGACTGCCACCCTCCTTCCGTCCGGCAGCACACCCTCGTACACGGACCCAAATCCTCCCGAACCAAGATGTTTACTAAAACCTTGGGTGATTCTTGTTAACTCTCTGTATGAATATCTTGTGGGCAGCATTGGCAAGACACCCAACAGCTCCTCTTCTGCCAATTTTAACTCGGGATCCATGTCTTTCTTGCACTTCCAATGAACTGCTGCGGCTGCAATGATAAGAACGAAAATCGGCACACCCACCGCAATCGCAACTACGGTAGAATGTGATGTAGATTTTGCTTCAATCAGCTGTATTTTTACAAACGCAATATGCTCATCCGATGGTAGAGGTAGGAGGCTTACATTGGACAAAGGTGTGGTATCACCAAATGGCAAGCAGAAGGATGATTTGGTGTGATAGAGGAGTCCCGAGCAAGAACAATTTGAAGAGCATGAAGCCTTGCAATCTTCAAGTGACTTGGTGTTAGATTCCCACATTTGCTCAAATAAGGGCAGCATAGGCAAGTATGCTACATTCCGAATCTCTGCAAGGGATTGAGATGAGACTTGCTCACATTTCAAATTGACTGTCCTTGTGCAACCTTGAGAGGGGTTAGATATGTCAATAAAGGAGAATGCGTCGCTTAAATTTTGGTTATCTTGCTGAGAAGGGCACCTGCAATAATTTACAGGACATTGTAATTGTAAATGTGTGTAATTTTATATCTCTCTAATCTACTTCAAAGCGCGCTAATGACCGTAAGTGTTATAGTAGCGAAAAACAATTGTTATATAATTTCTTTACGATCTCGGAAAGGAAATTTTGAATTGTTGTCTGATCTATATACCTTTGAGGTTTTTTTTCCAAAAGTGAGGTATCTATACTATCTTCTATTCTATACTCTATCTAAAATAACATAGTATGGGGGAAGGGGGAGCCCTTTACACTTGTCAAAATCTGTGACATGAAGGCTAAATTCCAAAACTGAAACAAGCCCCTATCACACGATAAATAGGGAGAGAGAAAGAGAGAGAAGCCGCTGAAGGCGGTTGGCCATACTAGTACTATCTATAACGGGGGAAGGGATTCTGGCCCCTCCCCCCGGCCATGTGTCTGCATTTCTATTGTCTGGCAAGTGTGTCTTGCATTGAAGCAAAATAGCACGCCAACACGCGCGCGTGCGCGCGCACGCACACACACACACACACACACACACACACACAGGTCTTGGCATAGGGCCTCGGTGATTACTGTCCCACCCTTGCTGTTCGGAGTGTGCACACATACACACTCTCTCTCTTCCTATGTAAAAATATGTTCTCTAACGATCAAACTTCTTGCACTTTTTTGAATCTGGTTACCTTCGTTGATCAAGGCCCCGCTTTGTGTGTTTGTATGTGTATGTGTGTGTGTGTGCACGTGCATGCACCGAGCATTGTTACGGGTAGACAGCAGCTCGGGGATGCACTATGTAATTGTTAATGTATAACATGAGTTCAAAAGGAGGGGTTTTAGAAGGTAAAATTTTTAGGCAATTTAACAGAGATACATTAAAACAAGGGCTTTTTATATTCAATTTTGTTTTTTTTTTAAAATAAGGGGTCATTTTATTCATTTAAACATGTTAAAAGATGGATTTTTTAATACCCTAAGAACGCATGTTATATAGGGGAGTATTGAACGGAAAACCCCCCCGAGGACAGTAGGTGCAAGGATTGCTAGCCTCTGTCGGTTGCACCCTTACAGGCTCTAAGCACGATAGGCAGGCAATTACAAGACTGAGGCAGGCCAAGCCGCGTAGCAAATGGCAGAGGGTTTGGATATACCGAGTCGATGTATCTATAGGGTTGAGTGACATAATGGAATAGGCTGCAAGCTATGTAGGTAATGGGCAGCACATGCTAGTTGCTAAGGGTTGAAGGTGGCCCAAAACCCAAAGATTGGTAGCATCACGTCAAGGGAGATTGTGGGCGGAACACAAAGGTTGAGAAGCTAGAGTATGAGGGTGTTGATTGTGGAGCAATAAATCACAAAGGTAAAAAGCTTGATTGTTAGAGAGATTATGGAGAGAATGAGATCGAGCGGACATAGAAAGCCATCAACACACATACACACACACACACAAAGAGACAGAGAGAGATAGAGAGAGAGAGAGAGAGAGAGAGAGAGAGAGAGAGAGAGAGAGAATGTTCTCAACTGTTTAGTATGGTGCACAATGTTGTGCGTATGGGAAATTGAATTCTCTCTCTCTCTCTCTCTCTCTCTCTCTGTGTGTATCTCTGTATCTCTCCCTTCTCTAGAGCCTGTATGTCTATGTGCAGGTTCTTGAGGTAGCTACAAGGACCCACCAACATCTTGGGGTGCAAGTCCAACGAGCAATTACATCAAGTAGCAGTGGACAATGGAGAGGGCAAGAAAACGGTGTGAGTGTGTGTGTGTGTGTGTATGTGTGTGTGTGTGTGTGTGTGTGTATGAGAGAGAGAGAGAGAGAGAGAGAGAGAGAGAGAGAGAGAGAGAGAGAGAGATATGCAATTGTACACTGCTCAGTGTTGTGCAAAGGCATGTTAAGAAAGAAAAAATGTTGATGCAGCAGCTCAAGGACGAGCACTAGGTTATTTTGATCTTTAAGGGAAAATCAACAAGTTGTGCCATTTAGACTGGGTTCAAACGAGCCCAATGGGTGCGCGCCAGGTAGGAAGCACGCACCTTCCTTGCATTCTTCCATCGGCTTGTCTGAACCCAGCCTATGCATCCAAGCTAGGGCTCCCAACTCCTCAATTGCTCTTTTTGAGTGTCAAGGTACATGTGCATCTGTGCATTTGTGTGTGCTCTCTCTCTCTCTCTCTCTCTCTCTCTCTCTCTCTCTCTCTCTCTCTCTCTCTCAGAACAAATAAGGGCAATGGGTCACCCACCAACCACAAAGACACACCCATGGACATGGGAAAAATCTAAAGCGGCCCCCTCTTTTTGGGTGGAGGCTATTGGCTAGCAAATCAGGAAAATCAAGGGTTGGTTTTCTTAGTCAGCCAGTCAGTAACTCTTTCGGTTGTCTTTTCCTCGCTCAATTCAAGAGGTCACAAGAGGCAAGATGTTTAATGGTTGTGTTCGGGATGGCCATGCTTATGTGCCAAGTCTCTCTCTCTCTCTCTCTCTCTCTCTCTCTCTCTCTCTCTCTCTCTCTCTCTCTCTATATCTATCTATCTATCTATCTGACTATCTACCTACACACACACACACACACACATATGTGTGTGTGTGTATGTATATATATATATATATATATATATATATATATATATATATATATATATATATATATATATATATATATACATACACACACACACATATGTGTGTGTGTGTGTGTGTGTGTGTTTCTAGGGGGGCTTGCTAACCCAAGGAACACATGTGTCTTAGCTTTGGTGGCCCCCTTGCCCCACGCCATAACAATTGCCAGGTCCTATCGGAGTGAAAATGGCCTTAATCAATCCTTGTGTTGCCATTGACTCCTCAAGCCTAAAGTCCAGCCCCATTCATTGCCCTCTCCTCTCTCTCTCTCTCTCTCTCTCTCTCTCTCTCTCTCTCTCTCTCTCTCTCTCTCTCTCTCTCTCTCTCTCTCATATTATTGTCATTCAATGCCTCCCATTGCAGATTAAACATGGGCCCCATGTTTTTGGAAAAATCATTTTCACAGACAAAAAATTACTCCAACTCTTAGGTGAATTCTTCAGACACAAAATAGCTAATCCCAAGAAAAAATTATTTATTTATCCAAGTTTTGATGTGGAATATCTCCTTTGAGTCTCCTCTTAATCAGCTAATGGATTTTTGAAATGATTCAAGGATGGACTGCATCAGGAAGAGAATGGGGTCTAGGAGGGCCTCTCAATTTAGCAGTTTAAGAAAGTCAAACCTTAAGTATTAAGAAAGTAATCAAAGAAAAACTTTTGAATTCAAACTGGTAAAACGGCTAGTTTATTTGAATTCAAATTTTTCCCTAAAATGGAATTTAATATCTATCAGGTAGAATCATATCATGTAGCATATCTATGGAAAGAGCGCAATGCATAGATTGCAGATCCATGATCTCCGCTCAAATCGAAGATCATGTGTGGGAGTTATGGAAGGCCAAAAATCATAAAATTGTCCACCTCCTTTTTGAGGAAAAAGGTGTACTAGAAATGGCCTATAATCTTTGAGAATAGCGGAATTAAGAGAATTAGAGTGAGCATTTTTGTGAGATTACTTTGAGAACATAGAGGGTGAACTTAATTGATGGTAGCAGCATGAACACAGTACTTAATTAACTTGGCATGAACAATACTTTTGCAAGAGAGAGTATATTCGAGAACATGACAATAATTGAGGACCGGATTTACTTGGAACCGGTCTCCCCCTCCAAAGGCGTTTGTATTATAGATTCTCCCATCAAGAGAGACTTGGTACAATACAATCTTTGTGTTCCTTGTGACCTTGTTGATGCTATGAAGATGGAAATCTTCATGCATCACGAGCATAATATAAACTTTGCAAAAAGCATGTGACTATCCCAAGCCTCGGTCCCAAGGCCTCAAAAACCTTCGAAGGTGGAGAGAGCTAGCGGGGAATGAGGGTAGGGAAGAGGAAGAAGAATCATTCATAGGAGAAAGAAATAATTCCTCACTTATCCTAAGCCTCAGTCCCAAGGCCTCAAACACCTTCGAAGGTGGAGAGAGCTAGCGGGGAATGAGGGTAGGGAAGAGGAAGAAGAATTATTCATAGGAGAAAGAAATAATTCCTCTCTTATCTTCATTCTTCTTGCTTAGCATAGCATAATAGCATGATAATGAAGATGAAGAAGATGGCAAGCTTAAGCATTGAAGCATGGCTGTTGGTTGGATTTGCATTCCATAGCCAAGAGTGTTGGTGTAGGCTCTCAACTTCTCAACAAGCTTGGAGAAGGAGATGGAGCTCTTGCACTTTGCACTTCACATAGTGAGAGTGTGTGTGTGTGTGTATGTGTGGGAGAGTATACCCCCTCTCATGCTCTGTCCATCTCTCTCTCTCTCTCTCTCTCTCTCTCTCTCTCTCTCTCTCTCTCTCGTATTATTTAATTATATCATTTGGACATGTGTCATCTTTTTTCTCTTTGAGAGAAAAAAATTATTTATTTATTTTATGCATCATAATTCTCATTGGACCCCTTTAAATCCTATCCAATAGGATTCAAGCACATCATGAGGGCCACATGTAGAGGATTTTGACATGTGTCTTTTATGCTTCTTAAGTCATTTGGTTTGAAGTGAACACTTCAAACACTTAGTCAATTAAGCATGAAAACCATTTATCCCTCTTGAGAGTTTATCTTTGAATTGAACACTTCAATAACCTCAGTCATTTAAGCATAAAAGTCACGTCAAACTTTGGGCAAGGTTTCCACAAACACTTTAAGCACTTTAGTTAGCAAGCCGACAAGCACCTCGTGCTTAAGTAGGATTCCCACCTCAAAATCAGCCCTAGCTTTCCTGAGGCCAAAGGACTTTCTAACACAAACTTTTGGAGGTATTTAATGAAGCTAACCCTAAGGTCTTTTAAGTTCCATAAGATGCACGTTGATCTTTGATATATTACCTGCTTTTGTACCCCTATTGAGATGTAATCATCTCTTCTCTTGGTTCCTTGCTAAAGTAAATCTAGAAGCACTTATTACACATTACTCTTTGTTAGACCATCTCCTTTTGGACTCTTATTGAGATGCAACCATTTCTCCTTTTGGTCCCCTATTGAGATAGGTCTAAAAGCACATATCTATATCCTAACTCTTGTTCTCCTTTTATCTTCCCATATTAAATGATCAATTTAATATGAGAAAATCATTTGGTAAAGTTAGATATTATATTTTATGACACATTTCTCTTGAAATCATAGTCATCCTTGACTATGAGGCAGAGAAGATAAAGCCTAGCCATTAGTCCATGTTTCTTAGCAAGTAGAGGATCCCTTTGACCCTATGACATCATTCCAGAATGGATGACTAATCCATTTGGTGCTCGGGAGACTTAGCTGCTACAAGCATGTTTGCTCTTTAGTCCATGTCATGCTTCCAAAGTAGAGTGACAAGTTCTACTTGGAGATGTCGTCGCCACAAACATGATCCTAAGCATGCATAGTTCTTAAATTTTGTGCACAATAAAAGAAAGAGAATGAGTCTTATAAGCCAAAAACATTGTTCATTTAAAATGTATTTTCATTTGCTTACTTTAGTGTAGCATTGTAAGCATTGACGAGGTTCATATTATCCTTAAGCTAGGTTATTTGCATCCATCTAACATCTTTAAAATGATAATTCTTAAACTTAACAAGATATCATTGGATAAAGTTACCGTTTCTTAGTACCTTGCCTTTGTGTCGAAGAATTGATTCGGGCTGCAACACCTCTTTTTGATCTTCGATCTTTGGTGGGACCTCCATTATTGGTTCTTTTGGTGGCTCTCCTTTGTAACGCTTGAGTAGGCTCACATGGTTAGCATTGTGAATGAGCCAATGGTGGTTAGACAAATTTAACTAATAAGCCATCTCATTGATTGGCTTAAGAATTTGCTCGTTTAACATAATACTCTTAATGGATCGTAGGATTCTTGCCCGTATTATGCCTTAGATGAGCCTTGAGAAACTTTAGCAAGACCCAACCATTTCTCTTAAAGGCTAAGGCTCTTTTGTTCTTATTAGCAGCAGCCCTTTTTACCTTTGTTGTGAGATGGATATAACCTTTTTAATCTTTGGAAAAGATTCTTGTAAGTCTCGGCTATATTCATCAGCAGCGAAGATCTTCCCACGTACTTTAAGTAGTAAGGGACTTTTGGATATTTTCTCTTTGTACTTGAAAGGTATTTTCCCCATAGAAGTATGTACAATGTCATTGTACGTATACTCTATAAGAGGTAGGTACTTCTCTCATTGAGAACATTGATCTACTTCCATGACATAGGCTTTTGGTAGATTTAAGAATCGTTAGATTAGTTATTTCACTTGATCATCCATTTGTGGATGATAGGCCAAAAGAGAAACTTAATCTACTTTCTAGGTTCTCAAAGCGACCCTTCTAGAAATTACTAGTCATTCTAGGATCTTTGTCCGACACTATGGATGTTGGCAAGCCATGATACTTAAAAATTTGAGATCTAAAGAGGGTTGCTCTTTGATGTGTCTTAATAGTCTTTCAGATAGGCATAGAGTGTGTTTCCTTGCTAAACCTATCGACTGAAACAATCCAAGTTGCTTCCCTCGATCAAATTTCAATTTTTGGTATACCATGCATTTTGAAACATACTCTTGTATGTTTACTTTTCATGGTAGACCAACAGAAATACATTTCTACTTCATCGAAGAGTAGATTATGGAATCCCTCATTGCCCCGCATAAGGAGAAGCATGAGATTCATAATGACTTTCTTATTGTATGGGTGCGTAACACATAGCCCATTGCCGTTTGGAAGATAACCATCATTCAAGGTGAACGGTTCCTTTTTTTTCTTCCCTAATGCAAGGCTATAATTACCTACTTAAAATCTCGGTCAGTAGCATACTCATCTATCATAAAAGATAGATCATTGTGAGTTGTTATAGACACCACATTTACCCTTGGCCATTGTGAAAGTGCATCGGCCACTTGATTGTGCTTGCCAACAATGTGAGCAATATGAAATTTAAATTGCGAAAGAAATTTTTTCCACATCATTTGTTTGTCGGAGAGCTTGGTTTGTGTCATGAAGTTCTTGAGGCTTTGTGATCCATTCATAGGATGAATGGAGGCACCAAGAGATAGTGCTTCCATGTGTCTAGGGCATGTAGAATAGCTAAAAGCTCTTTTACGTATATGCCCAAGACCCATTCATTGGCATTGAGCCTTCATCTCTCATATGCTATGGCATGGTCTTCTTGAAGCAAAACTGCTCCAAGGCAATCACCACAAGCATCACATTGGACCTCAAATGGCTTTGAGAGATCCGGAAGCATGAGGACTGGTTGAGAGGCAAGCTTCTCTTTGAGCTTGTCAAAAGCATTTTGTTCTTTAGCAGTCCATGTGTACTTAACGTTCTTCTTTGTTAAGTCATAAAATGGTCCTGCTATTTGAGAGAATTTTGATATGAAGTATCTATAAAATGCACACATACCAATAAAGCTTCTTAGCTCATGTAGATTCCTTGGATTAGGCCATTATTTTATTACCTCCACCTTTGATGGATCCATACGGATACCATCTTGAGAGATAATGTAACCTGAATATTGAATCTCTTGTAGAAGAAAATTCACTTTTCTTCCGATTAATGAAAAGATTACTCTCTCACACAACTTGAAAGATTACCTGGAGGTGTCACGTGTACTCCTCAAGAGAATTTTGAGTGGCTTGAAGATTTTTGTCCATTGTGAGTTTAAATGTGGCTGGAGAATTTTTCAAGACAAAACTTGAAACTTATCAAATAGATCTTCTAGCTGCGACATAGGAAATCTTTTTTTATAGTGCTCTATAGTCGACACACATGTTATATGTGCCATCTTTCTTTTGCATTAAAAATACTGGTGACAGAATGGAGAGGAGTTAGGCTTGACCATCCCTTTTTCCACCAATTCATGCACTTGCCTCATGATCTCCTCTTGTTGAGCTTGTGAAACTTAATAAGGAGGCTTATTAGGCGGTGAGCTTCCTAGTAGAAGCTCTATTGCATGGTCATCATTCCCTCGTTTTGGAGGTAGCTCACTAGGGATGTCAATAATGAAAACATCTTGGAATCCATCTAGGAAATTAAAAAACTCTAATTCCTCTTGATTCCCTTTATTTCTACTTGTGAAAACATTAGAATCATTTACAGATTCTCTAACAAAAATCATATACGCAAAAATAGAGCTTTTTATTGACTTATCAAAAGCAAGCGTATTTACGAGGGATATGGTGTTCTCCGAAACATTAGTGTCTATGTACATGCTCTTTTCCCTGTAGGTGAAATAGACTCTCCTCTCAAGGAACTTCATGTTGGCAGCCATGCGGTTGAACCATGGTGCCCCTAGGATATAACATCCTCATGTTGGAGAGGAGAGATTTAAAAAAAAAAAAGTCTTCTTTGTTGATGTAGCTTTGGACATGAAGCCTCAACTTCCCAATCAAGGGAGTAACAAAGGCTTTCTATCCCTTGAAAGCTCCATCGACAGTTATAGTATCTCCCATATTGAAAGCTTGAATGCCCAACTTAGTGGCCAACTCCGTTGATATGAAGTTGTGAG
This sequence comes from Adiantum capillus-veneris, assembly GCF_014529385.1. Classification (NCBI taxonomy): domain Eukaryota; kingdom Viridiplantae; phylum Streptophyta; class Polypodiopsida; order Polypodiales; family Pteridaceae; genus Adiantum; species Adiantum capillus-veneris. The sequence goes on from NC_140933.1 coordinate 121,407,415, forward strand.
TAGAGCAAGGGTCAAAGAATAAGGGTATCATGCTCCCTTACTTTTCCCCAGGCATAGGAGAGGTATGAGCCTTTACAATGAGTATCCTCTTTTGGAGCTTCAACCATGGAATCTCTAGGAGTGTCATTCAGTACATTTCTTTTGGGGAGGCAAGAACGATAACCATGTCCTTGCTCCCTGCACTTAAAGCATTTATGTTCTTTATGAAAGGCCTCTAATTCTTTGGGAGAGAGCTTATTTTTACCTTTGTAAGCTCCTTCCTTCTTGGCCTTGTTGTTGTTGTTGGTGTTGCCTTAAAAAGATTTTTGAGCATTGCTCTTCCCTTTAGCTTCATATTGATCCTTGTTTTCCATGGGCTTGGAATTTCTTCTCGCCCCTTGTTGAAAAATGATCCTTGAAGCAACCATAGTGTGGTGGATGACTTCAGTGATAGTACTAGGCCATTGTGAGTTGACATACTCGGCCATTTTCTTCACGTAATACCACACAAAATTGTTGCTTTTGTTCAGCGAAGTCTATCCTTTGAAAGACTATAGCTTTGAGATGTAAATCCCAAAACTTGTCTACATATTTGTGGATAGACTTGCTGAAGAGTAGCTTCAAACTTTACCATTTTGTGAGCACTTTGTCCTTTGGCATCGCTTGCAAGGAATTGCTTCTTTATGGAAACTTGTAGAGTTTTCCATGTCTTTGGGGCCTCGCCGTTGCCACGAAGGCTAGCCCACCATTGAAGAGCATATTTTTGGAAGTGCATAGCTATATGGTGTAGCTTAGAGGACTTCGTGAAGCCCTCGTCTCCAAAGGCTGCATCAAATTGTTGGAAGAAGGCCAATACTTTGTCGATGGCACCAAAGGTGCCATCATAGGTGGGAAAAGAGATACTCCTTCCTTTATCTTTGAACTTCTTGAGCTTTTGGGACCTTCTCCATGCAGGGTAAGTTTTTCAATGTCCTCTCCTCTTGTATTCTATAGGAGAATAATAGTATTGCTGTCGTCGGAAGAGGAGGAAGGTGAAGAAGAAGGAGAAGAGGGGGATCTCTTTCTTGCCTTTTTCTTCCTTTGTTTCCTCTCTCCCTTTTGGAATGACGAGGAGAAGGACTATGGGTTGACCGTTTCCTATTGGGAGGAGTTGGCAACAGTATAGACCGCCGTCTTTGTGGATCCACATCATTAGAGAAACTTAGAGATTCACTTATTTCTTGTTCTTTGGATTCCTCCTCTCTTGTGAGAGAGAGTCTTCTTTCGGGAGTCTCATCAAGAGACCTCCTAAGCTCTCTCTCTCCTCTTGGAGAGGAAGGGAAATCCCATAAGCACGAAGTTGTTGAGTAACTTCGGCTTGCAAAGTAGGGTTGCCCATAGCTTGATGCAACCTAGTAACAAGATAATTGATAAACATGGGGTCATCATCGTTAGCACCTTCATTCGCAAAATCAAAGTAACTAGCAACGTTCATTCTACTCTCTTGGTTAATGTCAGCCATGCTAATTATACTTATGTGTTTACTAAGTGTATCCTTTGGTAATTCAAAACCTTAGCTGCTACTTCTCTTAGCCTTTGAAAATAAGCACTTAAGTATCTACACCCACGGCTCGAATTGGTTAATTATAGAGAGCAGTGGGGTGGGTCTAACATAGCATAATTGCTGAGGGATAGCTCTTTTCAGACTTCTTATGGCTCAATAATGATAAATCTGTAGGCAAGTCTAAAAAGACCCCATTGTTAAGACCAAGGCTCCTAAGGTGTATACCATATCTCACATAGTGGGCTAAACAAAACCGATAATAGATCCCAGTCCCACTTACCCTGATATAGCTAACAAAATCAACCATTAATAGGCTACTTAAGGACCTCTCTTCTTAAGCAAGAAAAGAGAAACCAAATGCTCTGATACTAATGTAATGGAAATGGCCTATGAACTTTGAGAATAACGGAATTAAGAGAATTAGAGTGAGCATTTATGTGAGATTACTTTGAGAACATAGAGGGTGAACTTAATTGACGGTAGCAATATGAACATAGTACTTAATTAACTCGGCATGAACAATACTTTTGGAAGAGAGAGAGAGTATTCGAGAACATGACAATAGTTGAGGACCAGATTTACTAGGAGTTGGTCCCCCCTCCAAAAGGCGTTTGTATTATAGATTCTCTTATCAAGAGAGACTTGGTACAATACAATCTTTGGGTTCCTTGTGACCTTGGTGATGCTATGAAGATGGAAAGTTTCATGCATCACAAACATAACATAAACTTTGAAAAAAGCATTAACTATCCCAAGCCTCAGTCCCAAGGTGGAGAGAGCTAGCGGGGAATGAGGGTAGGGAAGAGGAAGAAGAATCATTTATAGGAAAACGAAATAGTTCGTCACTTATCATCACTCTTCTTTCTTAGCATAGCATAATAGCATAGTAATAATGAAGATGAAGAAGACAACAAGATTAAGCATTGAAGCATGGCTCTTAGTTAGATTTGCAATCCATAGCCAAGAGTGTTGGTGTAGGCTCTCAACTTCTCAACAAGCTTGGAGAAGGAGATGGAGCTCTTTCACTTTGCACTTCACACAATGATAGAGAGAGAGAGAGAGTGTGTGTGTGTGTGTGTGCATGTGTGTGGGAGAGTATACCCCCTCTCATGATTGGTCTACACCTCTCTCTCTCTCTCTCATTTATTATTTAATTATATCATTTGGACATGTGTCCTCTTTTTCCTCTTTGAGAGAAAGAACTTAACTAATTATTTTTATACATGTTAATTCTCATTGGACCCCTTTAAAGCCTATCCAATAGGTTTTAAGCACATCATGAGGGCCACATGTGGAGGATTTTGACATGTGTCTTTTATGCTTCTTAAGGATTCTGGTTTGAATTGAACCCTTCAAGGAAATAGTCAATTAAACATGGAAACCGTTTATGCCTCTTGAGAGTTTATCTTTGAATTTAACACTTCAAGAACCTTAATCATTTGAGAATAAACATCACCTCAAGCTTTGGGAAAGGTTTTCACAATCACTTTAAGCACTTTAGTTAGCAAGCCGACAAGCACCTCATACTTGGGTAGGATTCCCACCTCAAAATTAGCTTGCCTAAGGTCAAAGGAATTTGTAACACTAACTTTTGGATGTCTATAATGAAGATAACCCTAAGGTCTTTTAAGCTCCATCGGATGCACACTGCTCTTTGATAGACTACCTCCTTTTGGACCCCTATTGAGATGTAACCATCTCTCCTATGGGTCCCTTTACTGAGGTAAATCTAGAAGCACTTATTACACATTGCTCTTTGGTAGACCGTCTCCTTTTGGATCCCTATTGAGATGCAACCATTTCTCCTTTTGGTCCCATGTTGGGATAGGTATAGAAGCACATATCTATATCCTAACTCTTCTTCCCCTTTTATCTTCCCATTTTAAATGATTAGTTTAATATGAGAAAATCATTTGATAAAGATAGATATTATATTTTATGAAAAAAAGTGCATCCGTTGACCATTCTTACATATCTCTTACACACCCACCATGCTTGCACACATGGCATACACCCGTTCACAAAATTTTAATCACCTCCATAAGCTCATGGCAAATAAAGAGGCCCTCCTAGACCCCATACTCTTCCTAATCAATACACTTCTCCCGAGCATTATTTTAAACAAAAGCAGCAATGATTAAGATTAGAAAGAAATTAAGTACAATTTGTCTCTAATAAAGGGGGAGCGAAAGCCTTTGCTTCTAAGCTTCCTGCCATTCTAAATGTCACCTTGTGGGTACACCTCGGTTGAATATCTCAGAGCAGAGTACACCTTGGGTGCTTTGGTGAGCTATTGTTGCTATCCATATGCTTATTACACAAGAAGAAGTCTCAACACGAGTAACTATTTGTTTATACATTCCTTTACCAGATCGTTTCCCACATAACATACTCCGAGATTCTGAAAATGGCTTAATAACTTTGTGATTTAAGTTATAAGTTTGCACACCGATCTCGTGCCTTTTGTCCTAATGTTACCTTTAATCAAAAAATTATGAAGAAAGAGAGAGAGAGAGAGAGAGAGAAGACTAGAAGCAATCAAATAGAATATGAAGAGATATAAACATTGAAATAAAGAGATAAATTGGTATAGAGAAGAAGAAAATATTGCCATGAAAAGGGTGCCGCCGCCGGAGGTTGTGCCATTATACTAGCTATATTAGTATACCTTTTGTATAGTTTCTTAGCTTGTTCTGGAGGCTTTATAACATCTCTTCTTAGATCTGTTTTCCAAATTTCAGTAGCCGATATATATAGGAAAAAGATTTTGTATGCTATAACTTTCTAAGATACACAGAGATGCATTTACGTGCATGGCATGTATTGGGATGCATACATATGTATGGCATGGAGTTGGCTTCTTCCTTCAAATAAATAATCTTGAAGGACCCTTCCTCTATCGCTTTTCCCCCTCTTATGTTGAAGGGGACTTATGCTTCTCCTCTAGTGTTGGAAGCTCGTTTTCTTTTGTTAAAAACTACAAATGATTATAGTTATGCTTTGTTGTAGAGGATGCCATGCTATAGTTACTCTCTGATTCTCAAGGTCATAAGTCTTGGTCACCTCTATCTACACCATGCAACATTGGCTTTTTTCGTGGTGGCTTGCAACAACATGGATACCCAAGAGTAGGATGTAGTAAAATCTTTGCAGCTAGGGTTTGTGTTTTGTAGTCAAAGGCAAGAGGTGGGAGTTGTTTGTGCATATGAGGACGCAATCCTAAAGATGAGGATGGAGATGGAGGAAAAGAACATGGAGATAGTCATTAGGACAAGGTAATATGTTGGCCTCACTTTTGTTGCAAAGCTACCAATGTAAGCAGAGGGATCAAGCTGTACAATAAGATATGTAGTGTACCAAAGCACTGTAGCACATACCTTTTTGTTTTCTAAGAAATACTACCGACAAATCTCTCTTAATAAAGAATCTAACTTGTTCCTTGATTTAAAACCCATGTAAAGAGATGCAATATTTGTTTCACAATGGGTGCACGCAAAGCACCCAATACCGCATGTTCATTTATAAAGCTTATGAAGTGCAAGTTGCTCTCAATAGGCTATATGTGGTTGATCTCCAACTTATCACAATTTTACATTAGAAACATCGTTTATGACACTCCAAGAGCACTACACATCTACCTTGCATAATGGCTTCATACAAGGCCTTTGAATATTCCTTTCGATAAATAACATGCGGGACTGATTGTTTCTTCTCTACCATTTCCCCTCAGGGGAAATGGTAGAGTTCTGAGGGGAAATGTTAGAGTTCAACAGGAGGGGTTTTTTAATGCAAACATTTTAGGAAAATTAAGAGAGGTACATTAACGAAAGGGTTTTTTATATTTCGTTTTGAAAAAAACTCCTGCAATAAGTAGTCATTTTATTCATTCAAACATGTTTAAAAAGGTTTTAAAAATACTTCTCGAACGCACGTTATATAAGTGAACTCTCTCGGCATCTTCCTTTGGACTGCATTCTTAAAAGACATCGTTATGGAGTAAAGCATAGAGTGACTATTATAGCTATAGCACATTGTAAGTGCCTTTTTGTTTGATGTTGAATGCAAACATAGCGTAAAATATAGAATTGGAAATGAGCTTAGTATGTGCCTCTAATTTTCGAAGCATGTCAAATTAACGCGAATCTGAGGAGATCCAGTCTAGGTTAGCGAGAGGTGAAGAGGAAAAAGAGAGCCGAGAGCGATGTGGCGTGTCAATGGGCACGGACAGGGTCGAGGTGGACGCATCGCAGCAACTGCCATTGAGAGCTGTAACATTCGGACCAGTTGGTTGTGTTTATTTAAAGACCAAGGTGGCCATGCTCTGTACGCGGTGCTCCGGAGGAATCGTAATGACAGGTACGTGTAACTGGACTAGGTGCTTCTCTTGTTATGCGTATTTCTTCATCGTAGTTGATGTTGCGGAGCTTGTGATTTTGTGTGATAAGGTGGCAGAGGTTTATTGTGAATATTTTGTGTGGCAATCTGTCTTCAGTGTGGTGGTAGCACAAAAAGCAGTGTTGTTGCATTGTTGTGTACCCAAGCCATGGCTCGATTAAAATGTGAAACCCGAGCTAGAGGAAAACCAGATGAATGCATTTCAAAGAGATCCAAGCATAGTAAAGTGCAACGGGGAAATGGGAGACTGTCAAAACATGCCAGCAAAGTCATGGAAGTAAGCATGACTATTTCTGTAGGGGGTGGGGATATAGATACATGCTTGCTGAAACGTATGCAACGCTTTCTCGAAAGTGAAACTATTGTTGGCTTGTGTGCTGTAGAGAGGGGAGGCACTCTTTTTCACCTCCATTTGCAAATGGTGGTACGCTTGTGGGCCCCGCCACTGATTTCTGTGAATAAAAAGATCAAAGCGTATCTAGGGTGGGATAAATCGATGCCTGCGCGGCGGGTGGGATGGTGTTGTGCCTAGGACTCAAACAACGCAAGTTGCATACTTTTGAAGGGATGATAGGCTATTGTCTGAAGGAATGTGGCGAGGTGTACTTTCAGAAAGTCATGCACAACATTACTGCTAATGATGTAAACAAAGGGATAGAACTATAATGCTTGTATGGTGCCAACGAGGTGAAAAGCAAGGTTTTCTTGACACCATCAAACATTTTTGATAGAGCGTTAATGTTTGTTAATTTTTGCTGCGCCACCCGACATGCAATGATTTTCTATCGACATTGCATAGAATGGTGAAGAGTGGTAAATACTACCCATCCTCGTCATGGATAACTCCATATCAGGGGCAAGGCATACAATTGAGGAAAATGAAGGCGCTATGGCGTTGCATGGTACATCCAACAACTACAAGCTACCAAGATAATGTTAACATCCTTGTTAATGACGAGATGTATGGCACATCGCATCCACAATCGGATTGGTTCTTGTCACGTTGGCAAGAAAGAGAAAGGTAAGGCATCAGGTTTGTGCAACTGGTGATTCAAATAGTTTGTGATGATAAGTGTGTTCCGTAGCCCAGCACCTACAATTGGTGATGATGGTGACATCGATACTGATGTGAGAGACGCGAACATAGCAGATGAGTATATCCCATTGGTGCATCAAATTGGTGTCACGAGAGTCGCTTAGCGGACTAATGCTGGTTGTTGTCTTGTTCATTGAGTTTATTTTTATTCAAAGAAAGACACTAATACAAAATATTGTCCCTTGCAGGAGAAAAATATGGATGAGCAGGACGAGAACCAACTACCGGTGCAGGAGGACACACAACCAGATGAGTCATTCACACAAGTCGAAGACCTATGAATCGACACGATTGAACATGTGCTGGTTGGTATTCTAAAAGAATTTCTTGGAGATCAAACAAGGAGTCAACCATCTCTTCGATCAGAGCTTCTTGAAGCAGTGCATGCGATGAAAGACACTATCGACAATTATAATGTCAATGTTGCAGATGTACAAGTCTCAAAGATAGAAGATCGGATTTTTTTGTTGCGGAAAGAGGTTGTGATGTTGAAACACAGCTAAATCGCTGAATGTGATAGCGTCTAGGTTCTCAAATGTTCTTGGCAGGCCAACTACATGAAATACATACACTAGAAGTATAGCAACCATATGGTTTTGTATTGAAACTTTGTTTTGAAGCTGTCATAACTTTCTACAGAGCAATCTATTGACATCAAATGAGATTATGTTTTTGTTTTGTTCTTTGCGCAACTGTTTTGGATGGCAAAATTGGAAGTATGTCTTGATGTCTTTGATGTACAAATCGTCCACATGTCTCGATCTCTCACATGTACAAATGTTTGATGCACTTGAGACAACTGCAGTCTCTCTCTGTCTGTGTCTCTGTTCCACAGCAGACCGTCTCTGGTCCGCGACCTCAGCCATCCTAATGGTGGCCCGCAATTGAGGATTACTCGGCTACGACCTATTGGTGGTCCCTCGATGCATCGAAACAGACAAGCGGTGCAATCACCTGCTCATGATGCCTTGCCGGGTGGGGACTGTTGTGCTGCGACCTATTGGTGGTGCCAGGTAGCTACAGATCGACGCCTTGCATGGATGCTAGCCCACGAGCAATGATACGCAACAAGCAAAGAGCGCCAGTAGGAACTCGAGCGTCCTCCTACTCTGCGATCGCACGCACCGTGGGAATTGCACTCCAGCCCACTTTGGTTTCGGCTAACGCTCTCAGCGAGGAATCTTCTTCATTAATAAATTAATGAAGTGTAACATAGACCCAGTATGTTTGAGTGAGCCATTGCTATACGGATCAATTAAAAGCCATTGCTCCATTACCTTCTATATTTCTTCTAGATTTTAATGTATTGTGCTTTGACCATGGCCATTAAAGTACATCACTTATAACATGTTCACTAAGCTTGAAACTATTCTTCAGGAAAGTAGTACGACATGTACCATCACTTTAATACAAAGGGAATTGCTAAATTTGTGAAATTATTACTAACGGTGATGGACAAAATAATATATTAATGCTACCACAAAGTAGTGCCTTGGATAGTCTCCTTTGATATCAATTGACAAACCCCATTTTCATGTTTTACATGTAAAATAAACGAGCGAGCTATATATCAATGGAAAGGTTTTAAAAAAAGAATTTAAAACTATAAAGTCTATAAAGTTTTATAAAATTTGAGCTTTTTGGTAAAAAAATTACTAATCTCCACTTATTACCACCTATAGCAAATTGATAGTACTAAGGACTGCGCACGATTTCTATAGCTTTCAGCTCTAAGCAGAGACACCTTCAAGCCCTGGCCGCGGGAGCTTCTAATCTTCCAACAGGGCGGAGGGGGGGTTGTCGTCATAGGATTGGTGGACCCGGAAACTCTTTCCACTTTTCGCAGCAGCCAATGACAGTGCTATGGACTGTGTGAAAATTTCTGTTGTTTTTAGCTCTATGTGAGGGCATCTTCAAGCCTCTACTGTGGGAGCTTCTCATCTTCTTAGAGTGGCCGGAGGGGTCGCCACAGGAATGGTGGACCCAAAAACTCTTCCCATTTTTTACATCCAATCAAAACATGCCACGCAACAACATGCTTCTCTACCGCCTGGTCATCTGAACCCACCCTTATATGCTTTGCATACTCACCTGGTTGTCCTTTTTCATTGCCTGGAATCTTCATAGACTTTCTTTCAAGTTGTGCTCGTCGCAAACTGTACTAAAATTTCCATGCGCCAACTTGAATTTGACCTCGGCATCTCATGGCTCAAATGCAAGGTGTGTTCGACACTCTGCATTTTAGAAATGCAAGGTGAACGACACCCTGCATTTTAAAACAAGTGAAAGGGTCACAGTTGCTTTCTAAAACAATAAGAAAGTGATAAAATCATTAAGTTGAGTTTAACTAAAACAATAAGAAAGTGATAAAATCATTAAGTTGAGTTTAACTGGAGTTAGTCTTTGGGAAAGGATTGCCTCAGCTTAGCCTTGAGCCGGTTGAAAATCGAGACTAGCCGATTGCAAACAATGGTAAAGGGAAGAAACTCGATGAAATATGTGAGAAAATAGATCAAAAATCCTTCAAATTTCAAAATTCTTTGCGAGGAGGAAACTCGCTTGGTGGTCGCTTGAATAAAAGAGACTTTCTCGGATCTAGCTAAAGAATGTAAGAAAAGCTAAGCCATGTGAGGCTATGAAATGAAAGGTGAAATTAAAAAAACTCATATATAATACATACATATATATATATATCTATGTGTGTGTGTGTGTGTATAGAATTCACTAGAATTATGCAAGGTGAAGTTTCACTTTAGCATTCTAAAACAATAGAATGCAAGAAAAGCCAAGGCATGTCAAGATGTGAAATGAAAGGTGAAATAAAAAGATCCATTAAATTTTTTTATTTTTTTATTTTTGCAAAACTCACAATTGTGAGTGGATAATATTAATAACATCAGAAATATACACCAACTTCAAGCTCAGACCGAGCCTTGAGGATCGAAGGATTACAAGTTTTCTGCTTGACAAAGAAACCACAACTACTCCTAGGCTTTACTTATTACAAGATGTCATCATGCCATGTAATCTTCTAGACCAGTCCTCTAAGGCTTGTTTGCCTCCGATCATGTGGATTGTCACTCTTCTCTCTTGTATGATCTCACAAAAGCTTGTCACAGCCAGATCCCCCTTAAACACGCGGTGGTTCCTTGCTTGCCAAATATGGTGAAAGAAGTAGTACTTGATTACTTGAGTGCAGACACGAAGAATAGAACTTCCCAACCTGTTACTACCAAAGAACAGATCAATCTTGAAGAACTTAATTTTCCATGTCCTTTGAATCCACTTGCATATTTTTCCAGCCATGCCACTGAGTGCCTGTCATCCCATGAAAAGGTGGGCTAGGTCTTCACTAGCTATTCTGCACCCCGAGCAACGATCAAATCCGATTCCTCTTTCTTGTATCTTTACGCCCGTGGGCAGAGCACCCCACATCACTTTCCACAGAAACATCTGAAGTCATAAACTGAGGCCACCTTGGCTTCCAAATGTTCTCCATGACTCCCTCCCACCGTTTTGTCGTCCAGTGCCTCTTCCATAATTTGTTGAGGGGGCTACACCAATTAGCCTCGTGCATTAAAACATGGTAAATGCCTTTAGAATGTGGTTTCCAAAAGATGCTACTCTCGGGCCATCTCCAAGCGCCCCATTCAAAATTGGATTCACAAATTGGCATCACCACCTTATCAAGCTCTTTCATCACCCTGTAGACTAGTAAGATCTCAAAGCCATTCAATTGAAATTGGATGGCTAAAGAGTCAGCAATTTTCCAGCACTTACTGTTGCCATCCCAGAATTGCTCTAGTAGAACGAGCCCATTATTATTCACCTTCCTGGCCATTTCTATCCAATAGGGGCTTTGCGGCAACCATTTTGCACTGGTCCTTGCCATTAAATATTTTAAACCCGAAATAACATTTAAGGTAAGTATTCATCATCACTGAAAACATTGAAAATATGCCTAACTCAACTCGCCTCCAATGCTTCTTTTAGAAAGCCAAAAAGAGTGTGTGTCCTCTCATCAACATTTTTCCCTCACACCACTTGACCTGACCTGCGTCTACTGTCTCCCTTGCCCGCCATCTAGCAACCCATTGCCCTTTTCTATTTGATCACAAAACGGCCATCTTCTAAGATACCCATTAATTAACCCTCTTTGCTATCACACCTACCTATTTTTGTGCTTTAAATTGCCTGTTACCGTACTGGTCAAGGATAATTTGGTTATTAAAATTCTTGATTGAAAGATGTTTGCTAATGATATGGCTTGTTATGATATTAAATTATATGTTATCATTCGTTTTCAAACTTGTGAAGAATGGTTTAGGTATTAAAGATTCTTCAGTGACACATGTTTGCTAGTTGTATGGTTTTTGGCATTGTCTGCTTGTAGGGAGAGAGATATAGGCGTGTGCCATGGAGTCTATGAAATGTTGTACAAAATTCTTAGGCTTTTTGAAGCTATTTTAGGATGCTGCTTTTTAAACTTTTGAGCAGTGCTCGAAAGAAGCCTAGGTTTAGTGTAATCCCACCTACAAATTTCGAAATTTACCTCTAAATTCTATTTTCGATGGTGAGAAAACTTACAAAATTTTGCAAAAATTAGTGTAATTTGGTGTAAAAACCTTCAAATTTTGTCAATTTACCTCCGTTGTTTCACATATTTAGGTTTGCCAAGTTTTTGGAAAAAAGTTTTTTTCGAGCATTGCTTTTGAGCCATGCTTGTCATAAAAAAAAGGGCCTTGCGTTAAAAACAAGGTGAAGGATCATTGTGGCCCGCAAGGAAGTACAAACAAAAGTAGAAGAAGGTTGTACTTGTAGAAGTTAATAAGTTTTTTTAATCTACAACAAGAATTTTAAAAGGTTGTAGAGAGGGTGTATGATTGAAGGAGTAATAGATAATTGAAAAAAAAGGAGACTAAATAGGTCAATTTTGTTAGTGGTATTATGGAGAAGGTACTTGTCCACCAATTTTGGTCCAACTTGGAGTTTGTTTTTTTTTTGCTAATTTGTGTAGTAAACTATGTAAAGAAATCGATGTGATGGTTTCAAGTTATGCAAGAATTTTATAGCTAATATCAACATTGAAACAACTTCAAAGTATGATCAAATAACTTTGATCACAAATTTGTAGAAAAAGTTATGAGGAATGAAGGTCCTAATTAATTTTATGTGAAATTGTAAATTAATACCAATGATATTTCATAAAAATAACACTAATTGATGGCCTTTTTCTTTTTAGAATATTCTCCATATCAAGTGTTGCTTTTAACATGTATAATAATATATATGAGAAGTATATGAGTTTCTAATTTTTTTTAAGTGCTTTGATGAGTTTGATTTGCATTAATCATAGAATGTTACAAAAAACCTTGGCATATCCTTTGTAGAGGGTTCTCCCAAAAAAAAACATCAAAGGAGAAAAAAAACATCAAAGGAGTTGCAGATCCTCGACTACTTTTTCTTGGGTAGCTTGCATTTTTTATTCCTTCTACTAATTAAGGAGTTGCCACCGACACGCTTCAAAAAATAGATTTGTGTCTAAAGGCTCACATCATGTTTGGAAGAGTATCACATTTTTGGACTGTCAAACTGTTCTCAATATCGTAGCTCTTACTATATATATGTCAATCAGGATCCTCATTGTCAATGCATCTAGAGCCATTTGCAAGGTGGCAATTAAAGAAAGGAGTGTGCAAATGAGTGTTCACCCACCAATAGTCGATGAACACTACATTTGCATACTAAAACCAAAAGTTGAAAAGAAATCCTTGAAGTTCTTGAATGAAAGGACAATTCACAAAAGTAAAAAAGTACATCTTAAACCGGACAGATGAAATCCTTAAAAATTGAAGGGACCCACTTACAAAGTAACAAAGAGAAAAGAAAAAGAAAGTCAATAAAGAATTAAATGAAGAGACCGAGACCAAGTTACACTTGAGAAGTTATTAGGTCCTTAAAAAATGAAGGGACCCATTAACGTAAACAAAGACAAAAGAAAAAAGAAAAGAGAGTCAAAAGAGACTTAAATAAAGAGACCAAGTTACGATTACAGAAAGATTCATTAAGAATATAAAAGGAAGAGACATTTCAGCTCAACCAAAGAGGACACGTGTTCATCATTGACTCGCTTTGCATCAATGGCTCATAGTTTGCACCTTTTTTCAAGCTTCCCCTATATGGCCTTATGGAGGCAACCACAAAGCACCAACACAAGGCGAGCAAAGAGTGCAAGGTATGCTGCTACACATAAGAAGCCCTTGACTCTTAAATACTTCCTCTCCCAAGAAGAGATCGTTCTTATAGAATGCAATTTTTCAATTTTGTTTAATCTCTCTCTCTCTCTCTCTCTCTCTCTCTCTCTCCCACACACATCTCCAACACAAACAAGGTGAAAATTCACTATGGCCTACATAAGGCTACTAAGAAGAATTTCATAATAAGAGGCTACTTTATGAGAGAGAAAATAGAAAGTGATACTAGTATTTCAAAACACTTGGTTTCATAATAAATAATTTTTTTGAAAAAAGTGTAACAATGAACTATTTAAAATAAAATATATTCCAAAAGCATAAAAAATAATGATTGAAAAACACTTGGAAGCATTGTAAAAAATCGAAAGAAAAAACAAAGTGAAAGAGGGCAAGAAAGATTGTGTTTGACACAATATGTCCAAGTCTAGGGTCAGAGGGCTACAGTTTATAGCCGTACATCTACACACAATTAAAAGCCGTAATGTGAAGATCCACAATGTCGATGCTTGCCAACTCAACATCCGAAACTTTCAGAGACTAGTACAATCTGTAAGATTTGTTCTTCCGATGGTCTAGAGATGCACGCAAAATCCAACCCTTTCCTAAGGACTACTTATGTAGTCCAAAAAATGACTCTTTCTCTAACGTTCTCTGAGTGTGTGTAAGCAATTCTCTCTCTCAACTCTCCTCATGGCTAGATATTTAAGGTCTCTTGGGATGGTTTCCTATGACGTTAAAACTCTCTTCTTCTCGGGTGTGTGTGTGGGTGTGGGTGTGTGTGCTAATAAAAAGAGGAAAATGGTATAACCTTTCTATCACCCAAGAGTAATAGATTGGTTATGCCATTTCCCTCTTGAATGACAAGTCTTGAGTTCAACTCTCCCCGTCGGCTAGAGATAGTTTCCTACGACGTTAAAACTCTCTTCTTCCTCCCTCTCCCTCTCTCTCTCTCTCTCTCTCTCTCTATCTCTCTCTCTCTCTCTCTCTCTCTCACACAGTGTGCCTCAGTTGGCAAGTTAGTGATGGCCTTGCTATGATACTCTTGGGACATCTAAGAATTATGTCATGGGCTAAATGAGCTCAAATCCATTGAAAATGTGTGAAAGAAGAGGGGTACCTAGTAAACTTGTAACGTTTTCCCCTCTTGTACGAGAGAGAGAGAGAGAGAGAGAGAGAGAGAGGGAGGCCATACCTGCAATTATGTGACACAGCAGTACCCAAGGTATTAGACAAAGAGCAGATTCCATAGGCTCCACAAACGTTGGGGCTGAAGCACGGCTTGCGATTTGAATCGGGAGAAGTATATGCATAGCTAGAATTTGGTAATTGCTGGACATAGTACTCTCTCACCATACCATCTGCGTCCAACCTGAACAGATCTGCTGCTGTGGTGTTCTTCGCCATGATTCTGATGTTTGCACAAGCATCTTGCATCACATAGCGATCCCCATCCACCAGAAAATATGCTAGAGAGTTATTCAAAACTGCACAGCGCCTCGGATAATCGAGAGCAAGAGACGCTGTAAGGTTCACGGGTGCGTCCTTGTCCAGAGAAAATTCACCCACCAAGTCATCAAAGTAAACGTCCACAGTCATGTTGACAGCAACGATCCAATATACCAGGGGCAAAGGGTTGGCTGACACTTGGTAGAATACGATCCCCCCTGCTTGCATCGCTACCTTATACATGTTGTTGCTGCTGGTCAACTCCATTCCCAGCTTCAGCTTCTGCCCTTGCAAGAGACAGTCACTTGGGTGCTCAAAACTCTCCCAAATGGATCCATTCCTGCTGTCAAATATCACCAGATTGCCATTGCTCTCCATTTTCATGCTATTCACAGCGCTCAGGGCCCACACCACGCTTCCATCTCCATCTACCAGAGACAACTGCTTGTTCTCGTCCACCTGCAGCCTGACAAGCGATCTGCCTTGCTGCTTGAGGAGGGTTGTGGTATTGAGATTCCAGACGGGAACGAGGAAGGGGCTACCACCATTGCTGCTGCTATGTTGGACGCCTAAACAGATGGAGAGGGAGATTTGGGAGGGGGATGAGGAGGAGGATTCGAACGAGCTAAGGAATCCGAAGGAGAAGCCTTTGGAGCCGGAGGCAAAGGCGGGGGAGCTGAGGATGGGGACGAAGAGGGAGAAGGGGGCGAGTTGAGAGTAGGAATTGAGAGACGAAGGAGTCGAAGAGGGCAAGGAGAGGTCCGCGGAGAAGGTCCAGAGAGGTGGAAGAGAGAGTCCCTGCTCACCGGCAGCATGAATAATTGTGATGAGTGCAAATGACAAGAGCACTACAAACGCAGCGGCAACAGCAGCAACGGGAGAGAGGTGCATATGCATGATCGAGAGAGTGCAGAAGACGATGATCAGGTGCTGCGCTCTCAAGGAGCCCGAAATTCAATGTACAAAACCCGCGATGTAGATGTTTTGACCGTTTTCCCCAATGATTTGTTGAAATTTGAATCTCTTTACCTTTGAAAAATGGAGAAAGGAGAGGGATGCCACTCCTGGCATTGCTTGATTGGAGGCCAAATAAAAAGCAAAGGCTAAATTTAGCAAGCTTCATGTAAAAAACAACATTGTCTGCTTTCGTCGTGCCTAAGAAGGTAGAGAACGAGCAGAGTGGAGGTT
This sequence comes from Adiantum capillus-veneris, assembly GCF_014529385.1. Taxonomy (NCBI): domain Eukaryota; kingdom Viridiplantae; phylum Streptophyta; class Polypodiopsida; order Polypodiales; family Pteridaceae; genus Adiantum; species Adiantum capillus-veneris. The sequence goes on from NC_140933.1 coordinate 121,423,316, forward strand.
GTTATGTCATGCTTGACACTACCTTGGTCGATATGTATACCAAATGTGGTGCACTTCACAAAGTTGCTTGAGTCGAGCTTACTGTTCGAGATGGTGTCTTGGAATGCATTGATTGTGGGATGCACACAACATGATTAGGGACAAAAAGCTCTAGGCTATTTTCAGTGGATGTGAAGTGATGGCCTCTATCGAGATGAGCTCACCTACACGTGCATCTTAAAGGGATGTGGCTCCATATAGGATGCTGATATGGGCCAAAAAAGTCACTCTGATATTGTAAGTAAAGGGTTGTTGCAAAATAATGTCGTGTTTGGCAATGCCTTAGTCGATATATATGCCAAATGTGGTGCACTTCAGAAAGCACAAAAGTGATCGAGGAGCTTCCTGTCCAAAATGTCGTGTCTTGGATTGCAAGATAAGCTCAACAAGAGCAAATCCAAAAATCTCCAGGTTGTTTTCAATGGATGCAAAGTTAGGGCCTCTCTCCTAATGCAATCACATACGCATGCATCTTGATGACATACATGTGTCTACGCAAGATGCTGATATGGGTATAAAAATTCACATTGGTATTGTTAGTGAGGGTTCTTGGAAAAAGATGTCATGCTTGGCAATGCCATGGTTGACATGTTTGCTAAATGTGGTGCACTTCAGACAGGACCAAAAGTGCTCGAGAAGCTTCCTATCCGGAGTGTGGACTCTTGGAATTAATTGATTGAAGGATTTGCCCCATAGGGGGAGGGCCAAAAAGCTCTAGTTTGGTTTCAACAAATGCGAAGCGAGGGCCTCTCTCCAGATGCAATCACCTACACATGCATCTTGAAGGCCTCATGTGGCTCTATGCAAGATTCTGATATGAGCACAAAAATTCACAATTATATTTCTAGTGAGAGATTGTTGGAAAAAGTTGTCGTGCTTGGCATTGCCTTGGTACCGATATGTATCCCAAATGTGGTGTGCTTGAGAAAGCACAAAAAGTGCTTGAAGAGCTTCCTGTTCCGAATGTCATCTCTTGTAATGCAGTGATTGTGGGATATGTTGGAGATAGGGTTGCAGGGAAACACACACAACTTGGAGAAGATGAAGGAAGTTCAAGGCAAACAACTGAGACTATACTACTTAGTGTGAAATGCTCGTGACATGGAAAGATAAGATAGTCTTAGAGTGATGGGCATATATACAATGCACGAACGAAAAAACCTCCCAATGAGTACTACTTAGTGTGAAATGCTCGTGAAATGGAAAGATAAGATAGTCCTAGAGTGATGGACATATACACAATGCATGAGGGAAAAAACCTCCTAGTAAGGGAAAATGTAACATTTAATGGCATAGTAACTTGTGTGTAGCGGAAAATAGCATGAACATAGTGAGCATTTCATTAGGATAGATTCCTAATGATAATAACAAGAGTGCTTGGGTGGAGAAAGCAACAAAAAGCATAACACCTAGTTAGATAGCATGAACAATACTTCAAAAGAGAGAGAAATTAAGCAATTGAAAACAGTTGAGGACCTGATTTGCATGGAGCCGATGCCCCCTCTGAAAGGCTTTGTATTATGGTTTCTCCCATCAAGAGGGACATTTTACAATACAATTTCTTGTGTTCCTTGAATACTAGCTAGTGCAATGAAGATGGAAGCTTCATGCACTACACAAAACACTTATCAAACACAACATCAATTCCCTCATGGTCTCAGAGCCAAGACCTCACGCACCTTCGAAGATGGTGAGAGCTAGCGGGGTATGAGAGTAGATTGAGAGGAAGGAGTAATCTTACGAGAAACATGTACATCTCCTTACATAATCACTCCTATTAGCATAGCTTAGCTTAGTAATTAGCATGGTAGAGAAGATGAGCATGCATTGAATCTTGGCTCTTGGTTGGATTTTCATCACAAAGCCAAGAGTTGTTGGTGTACGCCTTCCTTCTCACAAGCTTGGAGTAGGTGATAAGCTTTCCATTAAAGCTTGAGAAGGAGAGAGAGAGAGTCTTCTTGCTCCACACATTGATTGTGTGAGTGTGTGTGTGTCAATAATTCCTTGCAAAAATCACCCCCTCTCTCTCTTTGTCAACCCCCCTTGCTAATTACTCATGCTAGCATCCTATTGGACCTCCCCAGGATTAGCCAATGACAATTAAGCAGCATAAGTGATAGCTTTCTGGCATGTGTCCCCCTTTCCCCTTTTGTGAGAGCTTGAGGTAATTTAATAATTCAACTAAACTCTCATTGGACCCCTTTGCCTCCTGGCCAATAGGAATCAGGCAAGCCGTTGGGCTGCTGAATGCTCATTGGTCCCCTTGGGAGACTGTCCAATAGTCTTCTAGAGAGCTTAATTCTTATTGGTTCTTTTATTAAGTGTTTTTAGATCAATTAAACTAGATTTACTCTAGCCTAATTCTCATTGGTCCACCTCCAAGGCCATCCAATAGGATTTGAGTACACCTTGTGGGCATCTGGGCTAGGGAGCTGACGTGTGTCCCTGTTTCCCCTTGTGTACAAAGGGAGCTTGTGTGTGTGTGTGTGTGTGTGAGTTTCTCTCTCATCCCCTACTTCATGGGCTCACCCCCTCCTATGTAGGGCTTGACAAAGACTTTTGGGACACACACAAAGCATCCAATTTTCCCTAAAGTTGACCTTTGGACACAACCTTTGAATTTTGGAACCTTAGCATTTTGGAAGTCTTAATGGGGTGAACCTTAAGGTCTTTTAAGCCCATTGTTGCACATAGCTCTTTTGCAGATGGACCCCCCTTTTGATCCCTATTTTTCCTCCTTTGGATCCCTATTGTGGCCGGTCTGCTAACTTAACCAATATTCTAGCTTTTACTCTCCTGGCACTTTCCCATATTAAATGATCAGTTTAACATGAGAAAATCATTTAGGAGAATTAGATATTGATTATTATGACATTACCTCTCTCTTGAAATCATAGTCGTCCTCGACTATGGTGTAGAGAAGATAAAGCATATTCATGAGTCCTTTTTCTTAGCGGGTAGAGGATCCCTATGTTACCCTACAACATCGTTCCAAAATCGATGACTAGTCCAATTGTGGCGTTTGAGAGCCTGAGGCTATCGCAAGCATGTCTGCACATTAGTCCTATTAATCCTCCATGGTAGAGTGACAAACTCTACTTGGTGTTAGGGAGACGTTGTCTCTGCAAACTTGATCTAAGCATGCATACTACTTCATTTTTGTGCACAATAAAGAAAAAGAGAGTCTTATAAGACAAAAATTTTGCTGAACATTTGTACATTTGCTTACTCTTGGGAAGCATTGTAAGCATTGACAAGGTTTAGGTTATCCTTTAATTGTATGCCTTGCATCCATCTAGCATCTTCAAAAGGACAATTCTTAAACTTCATAAGATATCGTCGGATAGTCTTACCGCCTCTTAGTACCTTGTTTTCATGTCGGAGAATGGACTCGGGCTGCATCACCTCTTCTTGGTCCTCGATCTCCGGTGGTCTTCAATAGTTGGTTCTTGAGGTGGCTCTCCTTTGTAAGGCTTTAGTAGGCTCACATGGAAAGCATTGTGTATGAGCCAATGGTTGGGCAACTTGAGTTGATAGGCCATCTCATTGATTGGCCTAAGAATTTGGAAGGGACCATAGTACCTTTTTGCTAACTTAGCATAGTACTTTTGGTGTCCCGTAGGATTCTTGCCCGTCCTGTGCCTTAATCGAACCTTGAAAAATTTGAGTAAGACCCAATCATTTTCTTTAAAGGCTTGGGCTCTTCTGTGCTTGTCAGCAACAGCCTTCTGCCTTTGCTGTGAGATAGAGATAGCATCCTTAATCTTTTGGAAAGATTCTTGTAGGTCTCGGCTATACTCATCTGCAGCGACGATCTTCCCGTGTACCTTTAGTAGCAAGGGACTTTTTTATCTTCCCTCAATTACCTCAAAAGGTTCTTTTCCCGCAGAAGTATGTACAGTGTTACTATAGGCATACTCCACTAAGGGTAAGTACTTCTCCCATTGGGATCTTTGATCTACTTCCGTCACATAGGCTTTTAGTAGATTGAGAATTGTTAGGTTGGCTATTTCACTTTGGCCATCCGTTTGCGGGTGATAGGCCGAAGAGAAGTTTAGCCTTGTTCCTAAATTCTCAAAGAGACCCTTCCAGAAGTTACTGGTCATTCTAGGATCTCTATCCGATACTATGGACATTGGCAAGGCATGGTACTTGAAGATTTGTGAAATGAAGAGGGTTGCCATTTGATGGGATTTGATAGTCTTTTTGACAGGTATAAAATGAGCTTGTTTACTGAACCTGTCTACTATCGTCCATATTCCAGTATTCCCATGGATAGACTTAGGCAATCCTAAGATAAAATCCATGGATATGCTCTCCCATGGTGAATTAGGGATTGGCAAAGGTTGAAGCAATCCAAGTTTCTTCCCTCTATCAAACTTCGTCTTTTGGCATACCACACATTTAGAAACATACTCTTGTATGTTTTCTTTCATGGTAGGCCAATAGAAATATGTTTCAATCCCCTTTAGGGTAGACTGAATCCCTCTATGCCCTACATAAGGAGGAGCATGGGATTCATACATTACTTTCTCATGTAGTGAGCTAGTAACACATAGTCTATTGCCATAGAGAAGATAACCATCTTGTAAAGTAAATGGTTCCTCTTTCTTCCCTAGTGCAAGGGCTGAAATCACATCTCTAAAATCGGGATCAATAGCATACTCATCTATCATAGAAGATAGATCATTGTGAGTTGCTATGGAAACCGCATTCACTCTCGGCCATCTTGAGAGTGCATAGCTTATCAAATAGATCTTCTACCCATGGAGTAGGAAACCTATTTTTGATAGTGATCCTATCTAGTGCTCTATAGTCGACACACATACGATATGTGCCGTCTTTCTTTCGCACTAGTAGCACAGGAGAACAAAATGGAGATGAGCTAGGCCTAGCCATGCCCTTCTCAACTAACTCATGCACTTGCTGCATAATCTCCTTTTGTTGAGCTTGAGAAACTCTATAAGGAGGTTTGTTAGGCGGTGAAATTCCTGGAAGAAGTTCAATTGCATGGTCATCATTGCCTTGTTTAGGAGGTATCTCACAAGGGATGTCGTCAATAAAGACATCTTGAAACCCCTTGAGAAAATTGGATAAGTCTAATTCCTTTTGATTGTGTATATTTTCTTTTGCTAAAACATTAGGTTCACTTCGAGAATCTTTAACAAAAATCATGTACATGGAAATAGAGCTCTTTATTGACTTGTCGAAAGCTTGTGTATGTACAATGGGTATAGTGTTACACATTTCCTTAGCATCTATATACATATCTTTTTCCATGAACTTAAAGGATATTCTCCTTTCAGGGAATTTAACATTGGCAGCCATGGGATCAAACCATGGTGCCCCTAGGATTACATCCTCATGCTTGAGATGAGAGATAAAGAAGTCCTCTTTGTCCACATAGCTCTGGACATGGAGCCTCGATTTCCCGATTAAGGGAGTGACTGAAGCTTCTTGCCCCTTAAAAACACCGTCTACGGGTAGGACATCTCCCATCTCGTAGGCTTGTATGCCTAGCTTGGTGGCCAGCTCTATAGATATAAAATTGTGAGTAGAACCGGGGTCAAAGAGAATAAAAGCATCATGTTCTCTTACCTTTCCCCAAGCATGGCATAGAGGAGATCCTTTGTGGTGAGTTTCCTCCTCTTGGATTTCGACCAAGGTAGCTCTAGGAGGATCATGGTGGTTGTTCTTTTGGGGACAAGCGCGGTATGCATGCCCTTGTTTTCCGCACTTGAAACACCATTTATCCTTGCGATAACGCTCAAGCTCTTCAGGAGAGAGTTTACTTTTGCCTTTATAAACTCCCTTCTCTTTAGCTTTGTTGGAGTTGCCCTTAGGAGACTTTTGGACATTGTCCTTTCCCTTAGGCTCATTGGAACCCTTGTTTTCAGGGGGCTTAGAATTCCTCTTAGCCCCTGTTTGGAAATTGATTCGAGAGGCCACCATAGTATGATGTATTACCGCCGATATGGTCCGTGGCCTTTGGGAGTTGACATACTTTGCCATTTCTTTGGTTAAGCCCGCACAAAATTGCTGATTTTGCTCTCCAAAATCCAACTATTTGAAGACAGTGGCTTTGAATTGTAGGTCCCAAAACGTGTCTACGTATTTGTGGATGGATTCATAGGGAAAGATCTTCAAGCTTCGCCATTCGGTGAGTACTTTGTCTTTGGCATCGGTGGCCAAAAACTACTTCATAATGGAAGCTCTTAAAGCTTTCCATGTTTGTGGAGCTTCACCGTTGGCCCGTAGGCTAGACCACCATTGTCTGGCGGACTTTTGAAAGTGCATAGCTACATGGCATAGCTTAGAGGACTCTGTGAATCCCTCATCTCCAAACGCCGCATTGAATTGTTGAATAAAGGCCAAGACTTTGTCCGTAGCACCAAAAGTGTCATCGTAGGTAAGGAAAGAGATGCTCTTCCCTCCCTCTTTGAACTTCTTGAGCTTGGATGACCTCTTTCACGTGGCATAGGGTTTCCTATGGCCTCTTCTTTTTGATGGTTCAAAGGTTGCACCATCACTTTCTTCAGAAGATGAAGAATTTGAGGAAGATGGAGAAGAGGGCGACCTCTTTCTCGCCTTTTTCTTTCCTTGATCTTCTTTGTCTTCACCATGACTTTCATAAGAGGAAGAGGATGAAGAAGATGGAGAAGAGGGTGTCCTATTTCTCACCTTTTTCTTCTCTTGCTTTTTGTTATCCCTCTTTGAAGTATGGTGTGGAGAAGTATGCGGTGGTCTTCTCCGTTTTTGAGGTGATGGAGAGCGTTTAGCCCACCATCTTCGTGGAGCCATCTCCACCAAAGTGGCAGGAGACTCAATTCTTTCTTGTTCCTTCGATGGAGGCTCTTGAATTCTCCTTTGAGAAGGAGATGCGTCATCAAGGAGAAAATTTCTGAGCCCTTCATAGGGATCCTCTTCTTCTTCTCGAATCAGAGAGAGACCTCTTTTGGAAGTCTTGCAAGGAGGCTTCCTAGGTGTTCTCTCATCATGGTGGGGATCTTGGAGAATCCCATGAGCACAAAGCTACCGTTGCACTTCACTTTGGAGGGATGGATTGCTCATGGCTTGTTGAAGCCTAGAAACAAGATAGTTAACAGGCATTGGGGCATCATTAGTACCTTGCTCATTAGCAAAATCAAAGTTATCAACATTAATTTCACTCTCTTTACTATTGTCAGCCATTCTAACGACTTTTAAGTGTAAACTTTTTGGTTGTACTTTGGCACTTCAAGCCCTAGTTCCTACTCCTCTTTACCCCTTTAGAAAAAGCACTCAAGCTACTGTACCTGTGGCTTGAAAACCATTAATTGCAAGGAATAGATGAGAGGGTGGTCGTTCAACACCAAAACAACACCGGCTCCTTTCAAGCTTCTAATAGCTCAATAGTGGTTAAGCCGTAGGCAAGCCTCGTAGGAATCCACTATTAAGACCATAGCTCTCGACGGTGATGCCAGGTTAACTGCACAAAGGCAGGCGCACTAAGAGGCTAAAAAATCCCTATTCTACTTATTCACATGCAATTAATAGTACCAGCCATTTATAACTAGCTTGATGACCTTCCTTCTTGAGCAAGAAAAGAGAAACCTTGTGCTCTAATACCAATGTAATATTTAATGGCCTAGTAACTTGTATGTAGCGGAAAAAAGCATGAACATAGTGAGCATTTCATTAGAATAGTTTCCTAAAATGATAATAACAAGAGTGCTTGGGTGGAGAAAGCAACAAAAAGCATAACACAGTTAGATAGCATGAACAATACTTCAAAAGAGAGAGAAATTAAGCAATTGACAACAATTGAGGACCGGATTTGCATGGAGCCGCCCCCCCCTCCAAAAGGCTTTGTATTATGGTTTCTCCCATCAAGAGAGACATTTTACAATACAATTTCTTGTGTTCCTTCAATACTAGCTAGTGCAATGAAGATGGAAGCTTCATGCACTACGCAAAACACTTATCAAACACAACATCAATTCCCTCACAGTCTCAGACCCAAGACCTCACACACCTTCGAAGATGGTGAGAGCTAGTGGGGTATGAGAGTAGATTAAGAGGAAGAAGGAGTATTATTACGAGAAATATGTACATCTCCTCACATAATCACTCATACTAGCATAGATTAGCTTAGTAATTAGCATGGTAGAGGAGAGGAGCATGCATTGAATCTTGTCTCTTGGTTGGATTTGCATGACAAAGCCAAGTTGTTGGTGTAGTCCTTCCTTCTCACAAGCTTGGAGTAGGTGATAAGCTTTCCATTAAAGCTTGAGAAGGAGAGAGAGAGACAGAGAGAGTCTTCTTGCTCCACACGTTGATTGTGTGAGTGTGTGTGTCAATAATGCCTTGCAAAAATCAGCCCCCTCTCTCTCTTGGTCGACCCCCCTTGCTAATTACTCATGCTAGCATCCTATTGGACCTCCTCGGGCTTAGCCAATGACAATTAAGCAGCATAAGTGATAGCCTTCTGACATGTGTCCCCCTTTCCCTTTTTGTGAGAGCTTTAGGTAATTTAATAATTCAACTAAACTCTCATTGGACCCCTTTGCCTCCTGGCCAAGAGGAATCAGGCAAGCCATTGGGGTGCTGAATGCTCATTGGTCCCCTTGGGAGACTGTCCAATAGTCTTCTAGAGATCTTAATTCTTATTGGTTCCTTTATTAAGTGTTTTTAAATTAATTAAACTAGATTTACTCTAGTCTAATTCTCATTGGTCCACCTCCAAGGCCATCCAATAGGATTTGAGTACACGTTGTGGGCATCTTGGCTAGGAAGCTAACATGTGTCCCTCTTTTCCCTTGTGTACAACGGGAGCTTGTGTGTGTGTGTGTGTGTGTGTATGAGTTTATCTATCATTCCCTACTTCATGGGCTCGCCCCCTCCTATGTAGGGCTTGACAAAGACTTTTGGGACACACACAAAGCATCCAATTTTCCCTAAAGTTGACCTTTGGACATAACCTTTGAATTTTGGAACCTTAGCATTTTGGAAGTCTTAGTGGGCTGAACCTTAAGGTCTTTTAAGCCCATTGTTACACTGTTGGACGGATACGTAGCGACGGATATCAGCATAGTGAGAACTCACCTAACATATAATGTCAACTGAGGACGGAGCTCGACCCGCAGGCGCGTGGAAGCAAGAAAAGTATGTCAACCTCTACTCGACCGACTAGTGACTACTTCCTACAGAGATATCAAATCTACTCACCATCAGTTCTGTGAAGGTGAGAGTCTCCTATGATGCTACCTCCAGTCAAAAGCCCATTAGACGTTCTTGAAACGTTACGAAACTTGAGGGATATCCTATCAACACCAATAGGCCACTCTCCTTAAGGTCCATGACCAAAAAAACCTACCCAATACCCTCCGTGCAGAAAACGCGTAGGATGTTTGGCCGATTTTTGCAGGTCGATGTTTCTAAAAACTAAAGTGCCTAATGTGTAGCTCTACTTTCTCTGATTGTGTGGATATGTTGAAATGCAAAAACGGACAACAGTTACTCACCGAAACTCCAAAAGTAGCTCGTGGGTGAATCTGCCAAAACATAGACGAACGCGCGTGATGTAAGCATCAACGCGTTGCTCTCCTCGTGGGCAACACACTGCTGCTCTCGGTTTGCGATTCCAACCACCATAGCTCTTTTAGCACACACACACACACTCTCACTGTCTCGCAATCTCCCAACGACACAGAAGATCAGATTATTAGAAGTCCCCTTACAAAGCTTTAGGTTTTTGCTTATATACTAAGCCTTAGAAAACCTAATGTCCGACAAAATGAGCTGATTTGTCCCTAGGCTTCTATAGAGGTTAATTACAACACTGTGAGCTGGCTTTGCTCATCCAACAAGCATCTGTGGCCAAAATACAATTGCCGACTTAAAATATGAAGTTCCTGTAAACATTACAAAAGTGGCCGTAATGGCTCAAAATGATATTAACGGTATATTTGATGATGTCCATGAGCTTGTATCTTCACATCACAGCATCCATCTTCGTCTTCATCACTTCATCAGCATCTTTATTTGGAATCTTTAGAGAATCTTTGAGGAATGTTCATGGAATCTTTGTGGAAGCGTTGTTGAAAGGTTGACCTGTCAACACTCTCCCCCTCCGAAGTCTTGTCATCCCCGATAAGACCCTATGTCTGCAGTGGCCTTGATGAGTGATTCATGTTTTGGTGTTGGTCGAAGCTTTTGTTGTTGCAGTTGCTTCTACCAGATTCTTTGTATGTTGTAGAGGTACCTTTTTCTTGTACATGTAGTGTAGTTGAAGCCATAGCTCTCCCCCTCCAATTTGTTGTTGTAGCATGAATAAATCGAGTGAGGTTTGTTGTTGCAGCAAGTCTTTATCTTGGCAGCTCTGGATTGTTTGTTCTTTGGGTGTCATCCTGCACGTGTACCTGTAAGCTTGAAGCCTTTTTGAATTTTTTCTAGGCCGCTCCCCTTTGATTTTCTAGCTTATGAGCATGTAGTTGTTTGGGGATGTCGTGGGTTTGCTTTTTTGAGTTTTTATAAGAAAAATAGTAAAAATAAAATGTGGCGTATATTACAAAATGAAGGTCTTGGATACCTGGATAGGACTAAAGGGAAAAACCCTATGGGAAAAAAATGCCTTTAGTCACCATTAAATGTGAGGCTATATGTACTTATGTTAGATGTAACCAAGTTTTGTTGAGTTAAAGTACTTATGGCCGTATGGATACTATTATTGACTTGATATACATTGGATAAGTGTTAGTAGCTTGAAGTCAGAGTCGTTGTTGTTGAGAAAATGCTTATGAAACCTGTTACCGCTTCGTCATCGTCATTTTGTTGTGTAAGTGCATGGGTGGAACACAAATCGTGTCAAATGCAAACGTCCAATGATGGGACATTATATATGCTTGCACAGATAGATGCATGGGAAACAATATGCGGTGTGAGAGGAGTTTGAATGGGTGCTTCCAGGAGTGAACGTAGCTAGAGAAGCAAAAATATATTTGACTTCAAGAGATGCCGCTACTCACAAGAAGGTTTTTTGTTGACGATGTTTTGTCCACTCTCCTAACTGTGTTCATGTGCGTTAGTGTTTTTTGGACTACTCTGCCACTCCACCATTTAAAATAGTAGCCTTCGACTCTTATGCTCACCTATCCAGCATGAGCGACCCCATTTTACAATATGCTCAACTCTTCCAGCTTGAGCTATAATCTAAATTTCTAGACTCATAGACCACCAAAAATATTAAGACATGAAGCTTGGGTCTGACGCTTACTCATTTAGTGGCTCAGCTGCTCAGCTGCCCGACTCTTGACTCTTATGCCATTATTTTTATGGCGACTTGACTTACTCTCGGGAGCTTTCGACCAAGAATAGGTTTTGAAATTCAAAACTCCCATCCTCGAAGAGAGGATTTGTAAAGGACCATACTGGCAATATTGGTTTCTTTTGCCATACCTGGGTGACCTTGGTTGTCAAAATTTCTTTTTGTTGTTGTTGGTCCCTTGGTTGAGAAGATTGGCTCGCTCCATTATCCATAACACTTTGTCTATCATGTCTTGACATTTCTTGAAAGCTAGAGACGACTTCAATCTTCTTCGTTATGTGTTGTTCCTTTGGAACCCATTTGTATCTACATCGCTTGATTAGCGTGTCTTTGCAGATATCCTTTGCCTTGACTGTGACATTGTCCTTGATTTTGCTTTCCGTGAAATTGCGATTATTTTCATGCTGAAGTCGTCGGATTGAAGAATGTTTACCTGGCATCTTTGGTAACCAGATTCTCCGATTTCCTTGATAGTAACCTTGTGCTTGAAGAATTGTAGATGGCACTTCCCATGATGTTTTTGATGTCGTATTGAGATGTACAAGAGTGCCATTTTTGGGGGTATTTATCGATGAAGTTTATGTTGGTATGAAGGCCAGCTGGATTTGAAATTTCTTGCGTACCTTTGGCGAGCCTTGTTGGTTGGTTTCCTTTGGAGATATAAATATAAGCTTTGTTGCTTTTGGGGATGCTTTTTGAAACATTTATCCACCGCATAAGCTGAGGTCTGTGGTTTTGGTAACCAAAGTTTCTTTTGACCCTCATAATAGCCTTGCTCTGCTAAGCTATAGTGGAAGGCTATCCATCCCATGTGTTTATCTTTTGTCAATTGGCTAGGATCATTTACCCGTATTGGGTCCTTGACCTTTATTTCTTCATCTTTAATGTAGGCCTTTGAAAACCTTTGTCGACGGTGATCTCATAGTGTAGGATATTTTGGTTGAAAGACTTTCTTTGGAGACTACCTTTGATGTGGAAGCATGTTGACGGTTGATGTAGAAGCTTTTTCTTGAACCTGAATGGTTTTGGCTAAAGACTTTGATTGCAGAGGATGTGTGTGTTGGTAGGACATTTGTGTGCTAACTTTAGCTTTTCCTTTGTCAGCAGCCGATAATCTTGGAGCGGTTGTAAGCTGGCTTTCTTGAGAGCTAGTCGTGATGACCATTGTTGAAAATCCAGTTTCTTCTTCAACTGACTTTGCCCACTTCTTGGACAAAATCGAATATGTGTACTCATTTTTTATGAATCCACCACTAGGAATTTGTCTTTGATTACCTTTGACTGTAGTTTAAGGGTAGCTTCTGCAATCCCTAAACTTGTGACAGCTATTCCATGTGATATAGGAACCTGTACCTGAATTTCATAGAGTTATGGCTTACCTAGAAGTAACCATAGCCCATAAGACATGACATTAGTCGTGGCAGTGCAATCTATCTCTGCTGTAAAATTGAATTTCAATTTCTCATGCACATCCAACGAGAATTTAATCTTCTTGTTGGCTGCCAAGTAACTGATGTCCTCGTTGCTTTCGATACTTTTCTTAGAATTTTGTGCCTTGAAGGCTTGGTCATCCTCTTGTATGTTGAACTTCTTTGTCAGTTGACTGGTTGTAGCATGTCCCAAGTGCTTACTATCTTCTAATCTATAGCTTTGGGGAAGGTCTATAGTCTGAGCAGCTTGTTGGTCTTCATTTGCTAGTTTCTGACTGTGACGCCTTGACTCTTGATTTTAGCAGCTCTCTATCACTATTTACTTCTTCTAGCACTTGAAGGTAATTCAATGGTGACTTTTCTTCTTGGAAATCTACTGAATCTTGTGTAGCATGATGTTGAGGTTGACTCTCTTCTTCTAATGCAATGGTCACTGTGGCCTTTGGTTTCCATTGTTCCATGGGTTTTTGTAGAGTCTCTTCTCGAAAATATTCATTCATATCCTGTATTGCTTGTCCTTGGTAGTCAATTTTGGAGTCGGTCATTTCCCTTTCTTCTGTGCATTTTATGTCTTCAGTTACATTTTCTTTTAGCTTCTCATACTCTTTGATTTGTTCAATCACTTATGAAGAGTCCACAATGGAAAATTTATTTGGTAGACTTTCAGCTTCCTCCATTGACTATATTTGCATGTCTTCCACTTGTGACATGGCACTAAGAATTTTTGTTACCTCTGCCACCTCTTCTTGTGTTGACTCACTATGGTCAGAATCTTGGCTTCTTTTGCTCTCGACCCTTGAACTGCGAGCTTCATCTTCATCACCTTGTGGATGCTTTGACTTTTCCTCACTGAGGTTCCTTAAACGATCTTGAATCACCTGATTCAATTGATCTTTTTTGAAATCCTGATTCTCTATGATAATGTCGTTGACACCCTTGACTTCAAGCAACTATGTCTTGAGCCTATCTTTTGTGCTCTGCGACAAGATCTGCTTCTTTTCTGGAGATCTTGTTGGGGATTCTTTCTTCCGTTCCCTTGTTGTCACTGTCTGAACTTTGCTTTTGGCTTGTTTCTTCTTCTTTTCCATGTAGAGCTTTGCTGGGCACTCCTTCACTAAATGACCAATGGCACATTGGTCGCAATATGTTGTTATCTCAACATGTGCACCCTTTGGACGAGGCAGCTCTCCATAATACTGTTGATAATGGTTTCCTGTGGTATCTAGATACAGATATGACCTCTTCTTTGCATGCATGAACCTGTAGATTACGACTGACTTAGGTGTATCCACTGGCTTTGTCTCTTTATCCTTCATCGTTTTGTCCTTGAGAATCTGAAAATAGCTTCCATTATTGCTTGCATACAAGATCAAATCACTATCCATGATTTCTAGCAGTTGTAATGCTAATTCTTCCATCAATATATGGTCTTTGACGTGGGGCTTTTGCATCTCCTTAGGGCTATGTTTCCGAGTTGATTTTGGTGAGTTCTGCACCGAGGGTGAAGATCAAACCGAATCTTTGTTTTCCGTTTCCTTGGATGGTGATTTTGGACGGGGTCCAAGTATGTGACTTACAGGTTGACCACAATTGCTAAATTCATCCATATTTTTCACATTGGCTATTTCATAGTGCCTATCGTATTTGTTGACCACAATGACATCTTGACCTGACCTTTTACATTGGGCATTGTGAATTTCCAGTGGTCTCTCCTCCGGCTCAGCATCTTCCAATGCTTCTTGAGATTCCACTTGGGCTCTTGAAAAGGACACTGCTTCTTGTAAAGCCGGACTTATTAATCCCACTCTTGAAGATATAAGGTCTCTTTGTTGAGTTTGAACTCTCCCCATACGAGAGGGTTCCATATCTGATGTTGGCATCTATTCAATGCCTGATGATATGACTTCTTGTGCTTTGTTAAGTAGCTCTTGAGACCGAGCTAGTTCTTTTTGAAGTTGTGCTATCTTCATAGGTGATACTTCCGGCGTATTCCCTGTTGGTGCAATTTGGTGTGTTTGAGCTTTGTCTTGTGCTGGTGCGGTGCACGAGACTTGTGTCGTGTCTTTCCATGTGGTGTCTTGTGTTGTGCCTTGTTGTGTGTCATGTGGTGTGTCACTCATTTGTGTAGTGACAGCTGTAGGTGTCAATTCTTCCAGGTGCATAGTTAGAGGTAAACTCATGACGAGATGGTATACGTTACCACCTTTAAACATGTAGTCTCCTCCTCTTGAGCCAAATGCTTATGCTGCAAAACAATGATTTTTTTCTACAGGAACTTCATGACTTGTGACAGCCCTGTAGTATCGACCGTCTTCGTCTCCATAGAGAGTACCAATTTTTCGTTTTCCATCTTGTGCTTTGTACAGAAAACTACTTGGAGGATATGTGTAGATAACTGTAAGTTGATCTTTGTACAACATTTCTATCTCATTGTCGATGTATTTTCCGTGCCTCATGTAAATTGATCCCATACATTCTTCCATGAAATCTGGATGTGGGTATAGTACATTCTTCGTTGTTTCAACTTCCACATATTGAGATGTCCGAGTTTCCTCTGTATCTTTCTTTGTCTAAGGGAAGAGGATGAATCAGAAGAGGCTGCAGATCCAACCCCTAAGCATGTAAACAAGTGCAAGTCTAAGTTTTTCAAGAAGCCTAAACGCCACCAGCCAGCAAATGTGCAAGTGCCCCCAAGACAATCGCAGCGGCACCGAAAAATAGCAAGGGCATTCGCAAAAATCCTGCACTACCAGAAGACTACAGAAATTTTGATTTGACGCACCCCCTTTGCTCGCACAGTGAAGGAGGTGCTTCAAAGCTATGGAAATCAGTATAGAATGCAAGCAATAGTGCTAGAGACTATTCAAGAAGCTGCGGAGGCCCACATCATTTTGGTGTTGGAAGATACCAACCTATACGCCATTCATGCAAAGTGAGTGACAATACAGCCAAAAGATATGCAGCTTGCACATCGATTGCGACGAGACTTAGAGCATTAGCCGAAGTTACCCCTCTTTTTGTATTGCACACCCTTATCTTTGTAATGTTTTGACTTTGCAATGACAATATGATCAACAATTGTGTCTACTGTGTCTATTATCTTTGTAATGAGATGACTTTGCAATTTCAAGTTCTGCTTACCCATAAGATATCAAAAAAGCTAACATATTGTGAAACCAGGTGTCTATGCAACAATAAATTAGGTTTTTCAAATGTCCAATGTAATTGGCTGGGCCTTTTGGTGCAGTTAATGAATTGCTTTCAGTTAATTTATGTACTTTAAGTATCCTAGGGGGCAGAGATGCCTACTTGGTGCAAAAAAAGGGTGGCCATAAGGGCGCGCAAATGGCCCATCCACCAGTTTTGGATGGCCCATTTGCACGCCCTTGTGTCCACCCTTGTTTTGGCACCTAGTAGGCTTCTCTATCCCCCAGGATACTTAAAAAACACAAATTTACTGAAAGCAATTGGTTTTGCATTATTACTTTAGATGGAGCCTTGTGGCCACCCTTTTTTTGGAAATTTCAAGATTTGACTTTCCCATAGGATATCAAAAAAGTTAACATATTGTTAAACCAAGTGTCTATGCAACATTAATTTGGATTTTTCAAATGTTCAATGTAATTGGGCCTTTTGGTGCAGGGGTGTACTAGGTAGAGCTAAAGCAGGTGATAGTGTGCTAGAAAACTTAAACTCAAAGTTGATTTCACCTTTTCTAGTGTCCTTGAGTGCAAACATATGCTGAAATTGCCAAAAAAAGGGTGGCCACAAGGCTCGATCTAAAGTAATGATGCAAAACCAATTTCTTTGAGTTAATTTATGTTTTTTAAGTATCCTAGGGGGTAGATAAGCCTACAAGGTGCCATAAAAAGGGTGGCCACAAGGGCACACAAATGGGCCATCCAAAACTGGTGGATGGGCCATTTGCACGCCCTTGTGGCCACCCCTTTTTCGGCACCTGGTAGGCTTCTCTACCCCCTAGGATACTTAAAATACATAAATTAACTCAAAGGAATTGGGTTTGCATCATTACTTTAGAGAAACCACTTCTCACTCAAATGTGTTTTATACTTTCCCCAGTAGCATGTGCATCCAACTTTCGCTGTGTTGTTACTTCAAACAAAAAAGACACAGCTTATTGAAACATATCACCAATTACAACAATTTTCAAGATTGACAAATCACATTTAGAAGAATTTACAAGATAGAGAGACAATTTTGTTTTTTTTACTACTTCCAAAAAGGTGAGTTTACATCATGTATCTGAGGAGTTCATAATTTTCTTGACCATTTCCTGGCGCCTATCTTGCACATAAGGCAACTCCCCAGTCAAGAGGGATTGCACTATGGCCTTTGAGTCAGTTGAGCCAATGGAATCATGTATCCCTATCTTGGCAAGCACTTTACCATGGAAGCCAGTTCGAAACGTTGTGCATACAAGGTATCTACGCACTAGGAACACAAGATGCGCAGTTTGAGCAATGGTGCTCAAACACAAAAACTTGCTCAAAGCTTTCAACAACCAAGTCATAAAATGGGCTTGGGGAGTAAATTCATTATGGATAATGGCCACATTTCCACAGGGGGGGTTGTCCTAGGTAATGCGCAAGGGAAGCTTGAGGTCCAAAGCCCGTCCGTTTGCCACCCGTCCTTGCAGCAAAATCATCAACCTCCACGATGTCTTGTCATAAACCGATGAAGGTTGAGAAAAAAGACAATGAAGGATAAAATAATAACATAAAAATTAGGATAGATTTTACTTCCTACTCCTTGTCATCCTCCTCCCTGTTGCCCTTTGCATCCAAGTCAATGCTCCCATGCACTGCAGCTACGAGCTTTGGATCATCAAATGGGAGGTTGCATAGTGGCACCGCTCTGCTGCCAGGACCTCCGCACATACAACTGCAATAGTGTCAACAACAAAGTCCCCAACTGGCAAGATCTTGCTTTCATAGCACACTCAAGCATTCATCCATGTGCAGGCCAAATGCTTTCTCCAAATCATGCATAAAACACATACTCCTCCCCATCCACTACCACTGAGGAGAAGCGACTGATTTCTACCTCTGGGATAGCCACATCCGTCAATGGTAGTGGCACTGGAGTGTCACTAGGGCCAGCCATAACTATAGATTTCTCAACCACTTCCTCGAGCCCCCTTGGGTACTCGAGCCGAAGTGTCTTTCCTTCCGTTGCGAGGTTCATGGGGATAACCTCCTGCTCCTTGGTGTCGTTGATAAAGGACCCAACCTAAAGATGTGGTAATCAGAGCACCTCCAAATCAGGTTCCTCGTTCACCAAGAAGATAAATGTTGCGAGCCAAGAAAGGTACTCCACCCCCAACTTGTGCTTCTTGAGCGCTGGCACCCTTGGGGCTTGCTCATCCAAGAAATGGCATGCGTCGGTGGCAATTTCTTGGAATCATTGCAACCTCTTAGAGAATGGGCGATCACCTTTGTCTATATAGCACAAAAGATCGCAAGGCACCCAGATCCCTGCATGTGGGGAGATAGATACAGAATATTTTATGATGTGCTCCTCCATGAACGCAAAAATCTCGGCAAATGCATCCATGTGAAGGGCAATTGTGGTGGCAAGTTCAGGAGACAAGTAAAAACAGTGTGGAGGTCCAACTTCCCTTTGTATTTGGTGTCCTCGAGGAAGAGGATGAAGTGTGACAAAGGGGTGGATGTGGGTGCAGATGCAGAGGCTGTGGAAGCATCCATGTCTAGCCTGGGGTGTAGATAGAGAGTGGAGGAGCTCAAGAGTTGCAAAAGTGAAAATAGTGAATGAGTTATGCGGCCCCCCTTTTATAATGGTCCCTTTTACACATCAAACTCCATAATGGTTTTTCGTAGCTCTGGCTTCAACACTCTCTTCCCAAATGCTTGATACCTATTGCAAGACCTACACCAATGGTGAACATCCTTGTGCAAACTAGGGCATACATACCCCCCTTCTTGAAAGATCTTATGCAAGGTGACCTTTAGAGAAAAATGTCCACCACATGCGCCTTCATGATTCTCTTCCAACACTCTATGAAGCTCCTCCCGCCATGGTACACGTCTCAACACGAGATCAGCCAATTTCATGTACAAGACATCACCAATCAATTTGTACATGTATGCTCTTAGCAAAAAACCATACTTCTTAGACTTTTGAATGTCTTTCAAAATGATTCCTACTAGCAAAAACTCTTCTTCTTCAGCCAAAATTTCTCGGCCATCATAAAGAGGTAAATTGGTCCTCAACACAAATAGCTCCCCAATCATGCTTTGAGCTGCTTCATGTGCCTCTCCATTTAGAGCACATTCATTTAGAGCACGTTCAATGTGTTTGTCAAACTCTTGCAGCTCAATTACCCATTTCTTGACCACATTTGACATGTTAGTGCCATTAATTAACTGTGGCAAAAATGCGTAACTCATCAAGAAAACAAAAGGTCATGGTAGCAAGTAATGACGAAATCGTCGACAAACAAATATTACACTCGCCATCATTGGCTCTACTTCCATTAATTTTCAATCTTCTACCAACTTCACTCAGCTTGCACAATACAATAGCCTCATATAATGGCTACACTTCCCCTTTTGCAATAGCATGGCTCCAGCGGCATCATGCCCTACTAATGGATTTCCATAAAACACTTGCTCCCAATCAGGAGCCTGCATGGCTGACAACCCCCCTAACACATCTTGAAACACTTCTTCACACTTGTCATCCCATTACAATGGATCATGCTTTGCCACTTTTTGTAATGGATAAAGGAGTTGTGAAGACAATGGATTAAATTGCGCCATGTACTTCACTTTGTGTATAAAGGTTGCCAATTGCTTTGTACTCGTAGGTGATAGAAGAAGAATAATAGACTTAACCTTGTCTAGATAAGCCTCAATGCACTCAAATAACTTCACCCTTGGTTGTGCTAGATGACATTTCTTTGGATTTAGTTGTCCTTCACATTTATCATATCGAGCCAATGCCATCTGCAACTTCTCATGGTGTTCAAGCCCTACTGCTATAGACACAGAAGTCATCGATAAAAGCTTTAACACAACTACCGATGAATGGTGCCAATACCCAATTTACTCTCTCTTAATAGAAATATGGTCCATTTGACAATCCAAATGGCAATACCGTGTAGCAATAACAGCCCCATGGCATAATGAATGTTGTCTTTGTTCAGTCTTTAAGAGAAATCTTCAATTGAAAATAGCCTGAAAAACCATCACACACACAGTACCTCTCATAACCTGCCACACTGAATCCAAGATCTGATTGATGAATGGAAGAGGATATGGGTTCTTCTTAGTGGCTGCATTTAAGGGCTTAAGATCTACACAAATCCTCTACTTTCCATCCTTCTTTGGAATGACTACTATTGGACTCACCCATTGTATGGTTTCCATTCGGACTATGAACCCTGCCTTTAATAACTTGTCCACCTCTTCCCGCAAGGCTTTCATTTGCTCTTGACCCGTCCTTCTTAGCCTTTGTCGCACTGGCTTAGCACCTTATTTCAGCTCTATATGCATCTCTTCTCCTTTGAGCCCTCTAATCTCTTCATATGAAGTAATGAACAAATCAAGAAAACTAGCCAGCATGTGCAAATATATCTCCTTCTCCATAGCTGAGAGGTCTCCACTGATCATTTGTCTCATCAATTTCTGCTTCTTTGACAATTCAACCTTTGTTTGCATCAGCCCTTCAATTACTTCATAACGCCCTTCACTTTCATCTTCACTCTCATTTGCAAATGAAACTAAACCATACTCCTGGATTTCTTTGTCCGTCAAAAGAAATGAAACATCAATATCCTCATTACTGCTGGTAGAACTATCACTTTCCTCGTCAGACACTGTGGAATAGTCTTCATCAGTAGACTCGTCCTCATCTTCATAAAGATCCTCTAATACTTTCCTTGTGTCCATATTATATAGCTTCTTGGCACCTGTATTTCCATAGAGGCTAATCGTACCACGTCTCCAATCTTGAACAACTCCCACTGCATGTAGCCATGGCCTGCCCAGTATAATAGGATATGCTCCCAACCCTGCTGGCATCACTGGAAATCAACCACTGCCTTTGCATCATACGCCTCCACTTCTAAGCTCTTTACAACACCCAAACATTTTACTTTTTGAATGTTTTCCAATCTTTTCCAAAAGCTTGACACCCTAGTCACTGTAAGACCCATCTTCTCAATGCATGAGTGTGTTATGACACATATTTGGGCTCTGCCATCAACATAGCCTTGTCCAAATGTTTTTCTTTTATGCCACACATATACTATTGGGATAATGTTTGGTAGCTCATCCATTGCCAACACCTTTACTGAACCTCTCTCTGGCTCTTTCTCCATTGGGTTAACCATCCTCTTCCACTATCGCTTTAGCTTAGGCACCATCTCTATAAGCTTCCCAAAAGTAACATCTACCTTCCTGCTTGTAAGATCCTCCTTCAAGTAATAGCTGAATTGCCCATCCCCTAATGGAAAATCTGAAACATGAAACTTGCGACGAGCCCTCCTTTTCCTCTTTGCCTTGACATCCTTGCCTTCATGTCTCTTTCCATTCTTCTTACTAGGACCGGGGGCACTTCTTCCTTCCCTGTCCTCAGTGGTCCTCTTCCCAATAGGCATCACTAATGTATCCTCCAGCTTTACTGCCTTTTCCAAGGTGACCACACTTATCACTTTTGTCTTTCCCTTTTCCTCTTGGGTTGATCCATTGGTTCCTTCTTCTCCCTTAATTTTAATGCCATAATCATTTGACCTAGTTACCACCTGTCTTGGCAATGGATACATGTCTCCCCCCATCCTTGGTGGCTTATCACATTGCGGGCTGATGTGTCCCAACTCTCCACAATTATAACATGTTGGCGTCAAACTCCAGACTCTACCATTGCTTTGTCCAACACCATTCCTGGGTCTTTCTTCACCTCTTGGTTGATTTGCAGACCTCCCTCGGCCTCGATTATTTACCACATTACCTAGCATGTTTAGGCAAATATTCTTCATTAAATCTACCACTTGCCTCATGTCTTGCCTTAGCCCATCATCTTGCACTGCTGTAGTGACCACTGCTGGTATAACCTGAGGAGTAACGAAAACCACTGGTTCATGATGAACCCATGTCATGCGACCTTGCAAGGAATCCATAGGCTGAAATATAGACCTCCTGGGTGAAGACTCTACTACTACTTGACTCATTCTTCTCAGCTTCCACTCTTTGGTCCTTACTTTCTCTAGTGCATCTTCATATGTCCTACGCTTCTTTAGCTCCACTCTCCAATGTATATTCTCCCAAAGACCAACCAATAACCTATCCTTCTTCATCATGTAAGGTGAAGGTACCTGTGGTGCTAAGGCCTCGCACATCCACTCCCATGCCATTTAAAACTTACATATGTACGCATCTACTGGCTCACCTTCCCTTTGCACCAAACCCTGTACTTCTTGCCACACTTTGTCAGGATCTTCAGTCTTCACAAACTCCACTTCCAATCCATGCCTTAGATTGTCCCAACTTAATCTCACAGGTGGATCCGCCGCACACAACTCCTCTTCAAATGCTTTGGACCAAAATTGTGCATCTCTCTTCAAACAAATCTAGAGAAGACGTAACACCTATGCCGGGTCATGAATCTGGTTGCTAATGCTGGAAACCTCCATCTTTTCCAAAAATTCTTCCACATCTTCATCACTTCTTCTATGAACTTCTGAATAAGATAAAGCCATGGCTACCCAAGTTACGATGCTTTGAGAAACCCTTCGAACATACGGGCAAGAATCTAAAACTTTTGACTGACTCAATCCCTAGAAACTTCAATGGAGCTTGTCTTTAATTAAACACAAACACATGCACATCAAATGAGTTTTCATAGTTAATCATTGGAATTACAACAGGCAAAGGGAATTACAATATATCTCTTAATCTTCTTGGCCTGAACATAAAGACTATGAGCTGTTGGAAAAAACAATTCTGGACACATGAACATTTATCTGGATTCTTTGTGTTAAATCAAAAGGAGTGAATTGAGGTCCATTTTGATCATCCATTAAATCCAACCATACACCTCTCGCGCAAAGACTCTACTCCTAGATGACTCATTGTTCTTAGCTTCCACTCTTTGCTTCTCCCTACCTCCAGTGCACCTTCATATGTCCTAGGCTTCTTTAGCTCCACTCTCCAATGTATATTCTCCCAAAGACCAGCCAAGAACCTGTCCTTATTCATCATGTCAAGTGGAGGTACTTGTGGTGCTAAGGCCTTGTACATCCGCTCCCATGCCATTGAAAACTTATGTATGTACGCATCTACTGGCTCACCTTCCCTTTGCATCAAACCCTGTACTTCTTGCCACACTTTGTCAGGATCTTCAATCTTCACAAACTCCACTTCCAATCCATGCCTTAGATTGTCCCAACTTAATCTCACAGGTGGATCCGTCTCACGCAACTCCTCTTCAAATGCTTTGGACCAAACTCATGCATCACTCTTCAAACAGATTTTGAGAAGACATAACATCTGTGCAGGATCATGAATCTGATTGCTAATGCAAGCAACCTCCATCTTTTCCAAAAAATCTTCCATGTATTCATCACTTCTTCCATGAAACTTCAGATAAGAGAAAGCCATGGCTACCCAAGTTACGATGCTTTGAGAACCCCTTCGAACACTATAGACGGCTGGATAGTCACTATGTGGGAATGTCTTCTTAGAAGATGGGCAACGAATTACTTAGTAATTACTACAATAAACCCAAAGTGTATAAATAGGGCCCATTACATTGTAGTTGGGCTAGCAATTGTTATCATTTGGGTTAGCGACTTGGCTATACTTCTACTTGAGAATCATTGGCAGTATTGTCGGCTGTACTTTCTCTCTGTAAATCATATTCGTTGTAATCTTGATCTGTAATCCCAATCATGGCATATAATTCATCTATACTTACTTCTTGTCCAGTCTTCTGAATCTGAATCTGAATCTGAACCTTATTTCCAGTACATAAGTCTGATTCTTGTTTCAATATCCACATTCCAGTCTAGTCTCTGATTCCTGTCCTGTCTGCTGTCTGCAATCTTCCCACACTAGTAGCTGAAATCTTCCAACACTGGAATTAGCTCTCTCAAGAGATCAAATCCAATTCCATTTTGGCGACCACGGTGGCTCGAGCTGAAGCTCGTTGATTGAAAGACTCTTCTCTCAGTTTGAAGTTTTCAGCAATGACACCATAATCCAATCGTGGCCGAAAATCAACCATTCGTGTGGACCCCATTCCTGAGGAGTCAGGAAGAGAGTCTGACGCCAAGCAAGAGAAAATGACTGACACTAAGGTTCAGGAGGAGCATAGTCAAGCTAATGAGGCGCAGGACTCACAACACTCCAGTCATTCTCGACGGCGACGAGCAGAACGGAAAGCACGGAAGGCAAAGAGTTCCAAGAGTTCTTAGTCTCGCCAGCGAGATGAGGATACCAAGGGCATTAAGGGAAGTCACCGTACTTCTAGCAGACAAACCAGAGAAGACACTGACACTAAGACAGAGATAGAGATTGATTGGGATGTTGACACTGACAATTGCAAGAAGGCTCCAAAGCGTCATTCTGAAGCCAAGAAGAGAAGTGGCAGGATCAATAGTAATCGAAATGATTACACAGCTTCCCTGAAGATTTCCTTTCCAATATTCAAAGGGGGGAAAAAGGATGATCCAGATCTTCACATACAAGCTTTTGAGAAATATGCTGAACTAAAAACATTGATGAAGATGATTGGGGAGAATATTTTCCACAAACCTTGAAGGAGGCAGCGAGGAAATGGTATTACCATTACCTTGCATGCCAGCTGAGATCATATAACAAATTGCTTAAGGCCTTCAGGTTGGAATATTTCGACAATAGAGGGGACAAAGATATTCTCTGTGAATTAGATAAGATCAAATAGAGAAATTTGTCAGTCCGTAGGTATGTGGAAAAGATAAAAGAGCTAACCAGGCAGTTGCAAGAACCGCCATCTGAGAAGAGATTGAGGACATGGTTCCTGAATGGGTTCAGAAGCAAGAAGCTTAGGGAACAAGAAGTCCCAGCCCCTACAAAAAAATTCAATGATCTGGTCCAAAGGGCGTTAAAGCTGGAACAACAGACTAAGAAGGAAAAGAGCCACAAGAAGCGAAGGACCAGTAGCAATAGATCTGCTACTACTGAAACTTCTGATTTCAGTGAAATGTCCAGTAGCTCCGAGAGCAGCTCTAATAAACAAGCAAAAGAGAAATCAAAGAAGGGATCCTAGACCAAGAAAATTGAAGAGATGGCTAGGCGGATTGCAAAAATTAGCCACACAAGACAGCCAGTCCGAAATATGGACACTTGGTGTTCAAGATGCAAATCCAAGGACCATATCTCCACTGAATGTCCACAATGTACCTACTACAAGGCCTTTGGTCACCTATGGAATAATTGTGGCATCAGAATTCACCATTTCAAGAAAGGAAAGGATCTGTCAGTGGTTGCCTACATTGAACCAATGAAGGTAGAACCAGTCAAAGTAGCTCAAGAGGAGAGACCAGGTACCAGTGGTAGTGGTCAAGGACGTGGCAGATACCAACCAGGAATGGGCAAAGGAAGAGGAAGAGGCAACTTCTAGAACAGGAGCATGAATTGCTATACTTGTGGGAAGTATGTTCATTTTGCAGCCCAATGTCCAGATGCACTTGTAACGACTACTACTGAGGCTAAGGCACCAGAGCCAGTCCTAGTCAGGGTAGTTACCAGGAGCAAGGGAGTAGTCATTGAAGAAATCCCAGACACTTGAGAAGTACCAATCAATCCTAACAGCAGCAAGTGTCTCAACAAAGGGAAGTTTGGAAGGCCAAAGGTAAAGAAAAGGTGGTAGATGAGTGGCAAGAGCAGAGGGAACTAGCAGCTAAAATCACGAAGGATTTAGCTAAGAAGTTGCCAGAGCAGCCAGAAAGTTCCGAAGCTGGAGTCAGAGGATACCAGCCCAATCGACTGATAAAAATCAATCAGTACCGTCCATGACAGAGACCATGCTGGCTGTGGTACATGGATTAGCTGATGAAATGGGAGTGGATGAAAAGAGTGGAAGCACTGCAAAAGAAGAATGGTAGTGTGAAGATACCAGTTCTTCAAGCTCTGACAATCGGTCTGACCAAGACAGAGAAGAAATTCATGTGGAAATTTGTGATAGAATCCAGAAGCTGACTGTCGAGCTCGAGGATATAAGAAAAACCTTGCCTGAGGTGGCCAACTTTATGAGACAACACTAGAAGGCTGAGGCAGAGGCCAGAACAGTGGACCTGACGGCTGTCCGGGATGATGAAGTTCCACTTATTCAGGTAGACTACAAGGTCAAGAAGCAGTGGGAACCTCTCTTAAGCGTTATTCTGGATGGAGGGGCAGGAGTCAACATAATGGGAGCCCATCTTCAGCAAAGAATGGGTATCACTAATATGAAACTAGCACCATTCAAAGTAAGAATGGCAGAGCATAGAGTCGTACAGGCAACGGGTATGATTGAAAACATGCAGATAAGAGTTGGGAGGGAGAAATTCAAAACCAGTTTCCTAGTCCTGGATGTGCAAGGAGCATATGGAATGCTACTAGGGCGCTCATGGTTGAGAACAACACATGCTATTCATGACTATGCAAACCAAACTTTGACCATCGAAGGGGCCAGCAGTAGAATCCAAATCCAGACCAACAATACCACGAGCTGGAAAAAGGAACTGAGGCCGAAGGAGTTGTGTCAGAAGTACAGAGCCAAGAAAATGGAGCGAATGCTAGCGGCTATGAACATATTCCCTTTGGCAGAAATCGACTTGAATGCAGTCTTGCTAAGCAAAGAGCAGGCTGACAAGCAGAAGAGACGATTCCCTGATCAGTTTACCGAAGTCAATACAGGGGAGAGAACAGTTCAGCTAACTAGAAGGATGGTGGAACCAGCTGATACTGGTATAGTAGAGGAACCAGTATGTTTTGAAGAGTACCCACTGGATTAGAATAATGATTCAAAAATGAATGGACCATCCTGGGATTACGATGAAGAATCAACCAAACGAAAAGGAGGCAGACCAAACTGGTTGCTTCCAGACGATCAGGATTTAGAAGAGTGGAACCTAGGATCAGAGGAAAATCCCAGAATGATCAAGGTTAACAAGCACCTCAACCTGTCAATTAAGGAAAAGGCATGGAAAATGTTCCAGAACTATAAAGATGTGTTTGCCTGGGAACATACGGATCTGAAGGGAGTAGATCCTGAAGTCTGTTAGCACCAAATACCACTAAAACCGGATGCTAGGCCAGTAAGATTGCAAAGATACCGGATGAACCGCAATTATCCAAAGAAGGTCAAGGAGGAGATTGATAATCTTCTCAAGGCTGGGTTCATTACAGAAGTGGCAAGGAGTGATTGGCTATTTCCCATAGTCGTCATCCCCAAGAAGAATGAAAAATTGAGAGTTTGTATCTACTATAGGAAACTAAATGCCCAGACTATTAAGGATCCATTTCGCTTACCTTTTACTGACATTTTCTTGATGAGATCGCAGGATATGAGATGTATAGTTTCATGGATGTTTAGAGCGGCTATAACCAGTTACAGATCACTCCTGAAGATAGAGCCAAGACCACTTTCATCACTGAGTGGGGAGCTTTCATGTATCTGGTGATGCCTTTTGGCCTGTGCAATGCACCAGCTACTTTTCAGCAGTGTATGATGGAGATGTTTAATGAATTTCTTCATCGGTTCCTCGCCATTTTCATGGATGACTTCACTGTCTATTCACATGAGGAACAACACCTTCTATTCCTAGAAATGGTTTTCAAACGCTGTCAGGAGAAGCGGATTTGTTTGAATCCATTCAAATCTGTGTTTTTAGTCTAGAAGGGACAGCTACTGGGACATGTGGTTTCCTGCAATGGAATAGAGATGGCCAATGACAAAATACAGTGTGTTCAGCAAGCTAAAGCACCCAGAACTGCTTCAGAGTTGAGTTCTTTCTTGGGTTATGTGAATTTCTATAGAAGATTTGTACACAAGTTTGCTTCTCAAGCAGTACCATTATATGAGCTTACAAAGAAGATCAGTAAGTTCAATTGGACTAGTGAGTGTGAGGAGAGTTTCAAGAATTTGAAAAAAGCCATTACCAGTAAACCAATCCTTAGGTAGTCGAGTTGGGATATTATTTTCCACGTACATGTAGATGCTTTGGGATTGGCAATGGGGGCAATATTAGCTCAGCCAGATGGCAAAAAAGACTATCCGGTTTATTTTGCTAGTCGCACATTCAGTCAGGCTGAACAAGGCTATACGACTACTGAGAGAGAAGCCCTCAGAATGGTTTTTAGCGCCACAAAGTTTAGGCATTACCTGTTGGGAAAGTTATTCCATTTTTATGTTGATCATCAAGCTCTTCTGTTTTTTATTTACAAAGTCATTATTCAAGGCAGGCTGATAAGATGGATGATGTTCCTTATGGAATTTGAATTCAAAATTTTCCATAAGCCTGGCCGAAACCATTGTGGAGCTGATTTTCTTTCAAGAAGTACAGAAGGATATTCAGAATCACCCTTGAGAGATGAACCAGTGGATGTTGATTTATTTCAATTGGAGACAGAAGAGTTAGTGGATCCTGAATGGTATGATATTTATCAATTTCTTTCCCAAGGTGCCTTTCCAAAGGATTGGAAGCAGAATCAGAAGAAAGCCCTGCTCATAAAAAGCGTGAAATTTACTATCATAGGAGGATTACTTTATCGACTGGGTGTTGATGGTATACTTCGACTATGTGTCCCTATGGAAGGAAGAATGCAAGTGATTTCAGAAGCGCATAATGGTGAGTCTGGTGGACACTTTTCCAACGAAGTAACCTACAAAAAGATTCTGCAAGCTGGTCTGTGGTGGCAAACACTGATTGCTGATGTCAGAAGTGTTTGTAAAACTTGTGACATATGCCAAAGAATGGGTCGACCAACAGCTGCAGATATGACTCCCTTGATGCCAATACAACCACTGGGAGTATTCATGAAATGGGGACTAGATTTTATGGGACCTTTTAAGAAGGTGACTCCCAAGAAGAACAAGTACATAGTAATGGCTACTTGTTATGTTACCAAGTGGGTTGAAGCTAAGGCTCTTCTTGACAACACAGCCAAGTCAACTGCAAGGTTTCTATTAGAGAATATTGTCTGCCGATATGGATGTCCAGTAGATATTGTGACCGATCAAGGAACACATTTTATCAATGACATTATGGAAATCCTATTGGATATGCTTTCAGTCAAGCATCAAAAATCTACTCCTTACTATCCCAGATGCAATGGACAGGCTGAAAGTAGCAATAAGACAATAAAGACTATTCTCACAAAGGTGGTGCAAAAGAAACCAAACCAGTGGGATTTGAAACTTCAGACTGCTCTATGGGCTTATAGGACAGCTTATAAGATAACTACTGGAATGACACCATTCAAAATGGTGTATGGCACTGAAGCTGTGGTTCCTATGGAGTTTGTGATCCCCAGTCTGAGAATGGTTGTGAAGTATGGATTAGACTTCAACCATAATCTTAAGAAGAGGCTGGATGAACTGATGCAATTAGATGAACTCAGGCAAAGGGCTATATTGGAACAAGAAATTGTTCAACAACGAAGGAAGCACTGGTATGATCGCCGAATTAAAGCTCAAGGATTCCAGAAAGGAGACTTAGTGCTTCTATATCAGTCTAGACTGGGTCCAAAGAAGCCGAACTTGAAAATTGCCTGGGCAAGACCTTTTGAGGTAGACTGGGTCTTCTCCAATGGCACAGTTAGACTGAAAGATTTATCTGGATTTATGTTGCCAGGAGTATATAATGGAGCAAAGATCAAGCTTTATTATTCAGAGACCAAAGAAACTAGGCCAGAACAAGGTACTAAGGAACTGGAGGTTGCTGATCAAGAGATACTGGAATCAGACATTTTTGGACTTTTTCATGTGCAACCACTTTCAACTTCAGAACCAGTACCAGAAGGATCAGATCAGGCTGACCTTAGAATCAGTACTAGTATTGTCAAGCCAGACTGGAAATCAGTCCAGTACTAGTATGGACACATTTTCCAATTTTTAAGCGCCCAATGGTCAAATAGCAAGCCAGTGGTAATTATTTCAAGGATGGGTCGCAGTCTTGTCCAATGCATGTCTGCCACGACAGCAACGACGCACACAAGTCTAGGAGCAGTGAGTGGTGGAGATTTTATGGCGCGAACACGTATAACAGTCAGGAGAGTTAGCATTTTTCCTCATAAATCCCCTGCGCAATGATTCCCTCCTATTAACCATTCGCCATCGCCAAGCTCCAATGTTTCTTCGCTGTAGCCGCAAACTTCGACCTCTGACAAGTCAGTTGACTGTCAGACAGTCTTGCCAACGACACCAGGAAATGGCTTCGACACGACAAATAAGTCATCTTCTCCTTCACCTATTTCATCGTCATCGACCTCACAGTGTATGGGTAGAAGGAAACGCTCAGAGAAGATGCACGAGTCTCTTGAGGAAACCCAGGCCATAGTTGCTGAGGCAAAGGCAAGCCTTCCCGTTATTCCATATAGTAAAATCCAGCGTTATGTATTTACTGATCAATCAATGACTCTGTTACAACTCTGGGATCTTTGAGTTGTGTTGCAAGCTACAAGAATTGCTTTTGATGCAGATATCATCAAGCAAGTTCTTGATTCCTTTGACGCTGAAAATGGCAGTGCCATGGTAAATAGTAGGAAGGTTTCAGTGACACCAGAAGCCATAGCATTTGCATTCTGGATGCCCAATGAGCCCAAACCTTCTATGGAAACTACGCAACAGATAAGTATAGCTCTGAAGGAAGATGAAACGGCTAGACGAAAGCACAAGTGTTGACCGCTGGGTCAACAACACAACATAACTCAAGTTTCGTACCAAAGTCTTATCTTTTGTGATTTATGAAATGTTGTGGATTATGGCTATAAACGTCATTTGTAATGAGTAGTTATTCTAGTTTCAGAAGCTGGGGTGCAATGGCACTTCCAGATTGTCAATACAAAGCCATTTGACCCTTTCAACAAGCACGATTGATGCTGATCTTTATCCAAGGCATGAGACATGCGGGCCTTCAGAAGGATCTGCATATGATAAGGAGGATGACGCTAAACAAGTTGATCAAAGAAGCTCTTTATCTAGTGGATAACTGTGAGGCATACAAAGAAAAGGACTTAAAGAGTCAAGGAGATGACACATCCTCTCAGCACAGTGTTTCACAGATAAGTGAGTCCATTGCCAGGCCAACGGCACCTATTGATCAAGAAAAGCTTATCGACGACTTGGTCAAAAGGTTGATTCCTCTTGTAAGGTCTGATTCGGGAGAGCTGAAGTGGTGTAAAATTGAGAGAAAATGGACGAACCATACGGGGGAAGAGTGCTATTATAGCATGGAAAATGCTAGGGAGAGGTATGTACAACTTGTTCCAGAAGCACCTACTCCACCTAGATACATTAAGGGGAATGCGCCAGGACTAGTAGGAGTTTTAAGGCCATAGCTTGTCTTAGGACAACAACCTCCGCTGCCAGGTGCTAGAATGCCGGTAGACATGAGATACATGCCAATGATGGAAGCATCAAATAAACCAACGCCAGTACCAGCTACAATGTGGTATAGCAACCAAAGTGAGTACTACCCTTTGGAGCAACAAAA
This sequence comes from Adiantum capillus-veneris, assembly GCF_014529385.1. Lineage (NCBI taxonomy): Eukaryota > Viridiplantae > Streptophyta > Polypodiopsida > Polypodiales > Pteridaceae > Adiantum > Adiantum capillus-veneris. Next base: position 121,454,808 of record NC_140933.1, read on the forward strand.
TGTGAGAGAAACACATGGAGTGGTGAGGCCGGTACAACCTCCACCTCCTGGGTTTCAGGCGAAAGAAAGCAGGTATGAAATGGACGAAAGGACATTGTGATTCATTGCAAATAGCGGCTTATCTAGGTCAAAGCTTGCTTATAGACAAGAGGAAATGCTAAAAGAATCTCCTCAATCAGAGACAGATTGTCACAAAAGTCGTGACAACCACTTGGTCAAACAGTGTCCTCATACGGAGATCACTGAAGTAAATGCCTATTGTCTTAAGTGTGGCATCCATTGCAACCAAAAAGGTTTGGGAAAAATGGGGAAAACCTGCCTTGATATCCACACGAATGACTTTGCAGCTTGCAGACGGACACAAGGAAAAGCCCCTAGGACTGCTAGAAAAAGTACTTGTTACTTCTTGTGGCATTGAATATGAACACACTTTTGTTGTTGTTGACTTTGGCAAGAAGAACAACTATGACATCATTCTGGGAAGACCATTCATGCGACAATTGAAAATGATCCAAGATTGGGGTTATGACCATATATACCTGAGACATATGGAAACCATAACAAAGATAAACTTGAGGGACCATAGCTATAGGGATGTGACGAGAACACCGGTTGAGGAGTTTGATTCCGCCACAGTTGCAGGATCAGAACTTCCAGCTTGGTTAGGTAAGCCTAAAGAACTGTGGATGTGTGGAGCTTCACAATGTGGTAGCTTGAAACGTGAGGAATGTATCCTAGAGCGGGTTATAGAGGATAGGGACTATATCCCAGAATCATTTCCTGAGGAAGAGTTAGAGCCTTTTGGATGGGAGCACATCTTGGCTACTCTAGACGTATGCGCCATGGAGGATGCTCCCACAACAAAGTTTTGTGATGAAAATGGCTATGATGTCGTTCCTTATTTTGCAGTAAGTGTAATCCAGGAAAACGAAGAGATCCAGACATCAACAAGCTCTCGAAATAAGGAGCAAACAAAGAGATGTGGAGAATCAAAAGATGAAGAAGACGACGAGTTCTATGACTCTGTAGAACACTTCGAGCTTCAAGAAGATCAACGACTCGGGAATCAATGTCATCGCTACACGAATAAAGTGCATCAAAAGTGGATTCCAAAGTCCTCGGTGAAGACATAGCCACCACAAACATCCTCATACATGGCTCCTAATAAGTATGCAAAGACTCAGCTAGGAGGAATACGACCAGAGCAACGAGCTAACAATGCTCTAATCAATGAGCTAGAAAAGTCCTCCAAGAAACTACCACCCACAAGCAAACAGACAGTAACTTTCCACTACCAGCCAAAAAATCAAGGGAAAGTACAAGAAGTCAACCTTACTGAGGATAGTAGCGATAGTGGTGAATCTTACAACATCCCCTATCATCAACTCAGGCCATCACTATCACCAACCCCTTCAGCAACAACCATGATAGGTCAAAAGAACATGACAACAAGTCAAAGACAAAAAGCTCAACAAATATGGATACCAAAAAGCCAGATCGGCCAAAAACAGATATGGATCAAGAAGACAAAGATCTCTAATGACAAATCACAAGATCCAACACCAAAACAAAAACAAGGAAAGCGTGCACGAACGGGTAAGAATATCACAAAGTTGCAAGCTTTCACAACTCAGGTTTGGGCTCCAAAGAAGTTGATTCAAGCACAAAAAAGTCAGGAATTCATTTGGATTCCAAAACAACCACAGTATCAACTTTCAAAGCCTAAATCCCGTCCCCAACCAAGCACACAAGGGCTGAAGCAAAGACCACTGTTGACTCACACAACAAAAAGGTGGATCCCAAAGAAGTCTCTTCAAACACAAACGAAGCACGGGCAAGTATGGGTTCCCCAACGAGCGTCAACAACAAAACAACCAATAATCGCAAAGAAATGGGTCCCAAAGAAGAACAACAAAACTGATGTCCGTGCATCGCCGCTTGAATTCTTACAATTCTTCCTACAATTACAGTACAGTTAGAAGAGAGCAAGTCTCTTCAATCAAGCAGCGATACAGGAGATTCAAAGACCATTACATTGCTTAGAATAGGAAGCCTCGCCAACAAATGCCAATAAGAAAATTGCTTATACCCACATCTTGCACAACATAAATCTTTTCCATGCATTGACTGTGTATGCATAATAGGGCTACATTACAAGGCCTGCATAGGCACAACTTTTAATTGCCCAAGCACAACACATACCCTTTGCGATACCCTGTCGTAAAGGATGACTCCAAATAGGAAGGGGGGAGGCATTCTGAATGCGGACCTAACATTATGACTATTAGAGGGCAATGTCTTGCGAGATGCATTGAATTTTTGTGTTTTATTGTGATAAGTTTTTGACAAAATTTAGAGTATATGCCCTCATAGTAGTGTTACAGAGGAGTATGGGGACAAAATCCATATATGAGCCCCTAGGGACGTGTATATAGTGTACATAGCATTTAGATTTCTATTTGAATGATTTTTCTTTTGTTGAGTTGTTTTAAGATTTTCTTTGTTTAATATTAAGAAAAAATTAAAAAAATCCATAATCCACATGAAGAAAAGGCTGACGAGATGCCTGAGCACTACAAAGAGAAGAAGGTACAGGAAAATGATGAAACTTCATGAAGTATGTCTCAGCAGCCACTACAACAGCCGAAGAACTTGTCACAAAGCAGTGTCAACATGCAATCGACAAGATCATACAAGTCAGAGTCGAGTAGCTAAGCCCCAAAATGAGTGAGGTGTTAGTCCCAAAGCTTCAAGTAATATTCTCTGTGGTCTAAGCGTCTTAGCTATTCTAGGTACTTCTCAAGCTGGAAGAGTTGAGCATATTTACGTTGTGTCGCTCATGCTGGTATAGGTGAGCAAAAGAGTCAAAGTCTAAGTACTTAAGTCTGGTGAAGTGAAGGAGAAGGTCCAAAAGACACTCACGTATTGAGCACAGTGAGATACGAGTGGAGAAACTTCCACGTCGACAGCCCTTCTTGGAAAGGTGGAAGCTATTGAGACATCTTTTAATGTCACATGTGCTACATTTATTCCTCGAAACACCCATCATCTCCTTCTTTCACATTGCATGCTTTTGTTGACAAATTTCTCATATGCATATAGAGTGTCCCATAATTGGCACTTGCATCAGGCACTCTTTCCGTGTTTCACCCAAGCACTCACCTTTCATGAACATGTACTTCACGTTCAACTGCTCAACTCCAATAAGAGCGTATACCAAAGGCATTTTTTCCCACCGGGTTTTTTTCCTTTGGTCATCCAGGTTTAGACCCTAATCTAAAGACACCTATCACCATCCTCTTGTACATATTCCTTCTACATCAACAATAAGGAAATGCTACTCAAATCAATTGACAAATGAATTAAAGCTCCAATTTCAGATCATAGCATACTTCTCCTCAATGGCGAGCCGAAGAATGGCCTACAATGACAAAGCTACAGACAACACTAAACAACATGATTGCACAGGACACAAAGAAGTCCTCAATGAAGAAGAGCAGACATAAAAGTAATGAGAGGATCTCAAAAGATGAATGGTTACGATGATAGATGTCCGCTCTAATGGATCATAGTTCTTGTTGTGGTTCGACACAGTTACAAACAGTGCAGCAGATGAAGCCAAAACGACAACAAAGTGTTGACCACTGGGTCAACAACACAACATAACACAAGAACAAAGAAGCCCTCAATAACAAAGAGCAAACATAAGGGTAATCAGAGGATCTCAAAAACTTATCCTTGATAAAGTCCTGGATTCGGCCTGACAGACAGACTTTGCATTGGAGTGCAACTTGGCCTAACGAAGTTAAGGGTTTAGCCATACAATTTCTACAAAATCCTTACAAAGTTGTCATTGGATCACTAGATCAGAAAGCCAATCACTCAATTCTACAGATTGTAGAAGTTGTTTCTAAGAATCACAAATACTCCGAATTGACAGATTTGCTGGAGCAAGTGATGGATGGAGCTTTCTCTATCCATGATGATCAGAGTCAAGCTCAACGACATTGGGTTCTTTTTGAATTTAGATATGGCAGAAGACCTATAATGACAGAAACAGATGCTGCAGCTCGGAGCGTGGATGTGAAAGACATAAAGTTCGTCATCAATTATGATTTTCCTGAATCATGTGAAGACTATGTACATTGGATTGGACGAACCAGACAAGCTACTGCAAAGGCTATAGTCTATAATTTCTTTACAACAACAAAACGACAGCAAAGACCACATCGCCATCGACAATCAGGTCATGTCGAGGACGACCTGAACGCGGAAGGGGGGAATGTTGACCGCTGGGTCAACAACACAACATAACTCAAGTTTCTTACCAAAGTCTTATCTTTTGTGAGCTATGAAATGCTGGGGATTATGGCTATAAACGTCATTTGTAATGAGTAGTTATTCTAGTTTCAGAAGCTGGGGTGCAATGGCACTTCCAGATTGTAAATACAAAGCCATTTGACCCTTTCAACCCCATTTTTGGTTTTAAACCTAAGGTAGCCTTAGTATATAAGGTACCTAGGTCATTTTGTAAAGAGGACTTTTATCATAATCAAACTTTAGCGCTGCCGTCTACAGTGTGTGAGAGAGAAAGAGAGTGAGTGTGAGCTTCATCCTCTTGCTACGCCCTGCTCACTCAACACATTGGAGATACGACTACACCATTGTTGTAGGCTCGAGGAGAGCTACGCGACAACGCCAATCATTCCACGCGAGACGAAGCGCACACGTCGACGCATCTACAAGCTATTTGTGGCCGTAAGTGTATCAAACGATGTCTGTTTTCTGCTTGCTAGTAGTCTATAGAATCGTGGCGACATAAGCTACGCATAGGTACTCATAAATTTCAGTTTCGGGCACTTTCAAAATTCTACTCTGTCATCCTACACGTTTTCTGCAGATGGGTTTAGCGTGAGGGTTTTGAGTGTAGAAGCGTAGGGACAAGTGTATCCTAGTAAGGGGATGGTGTTCCTTAAGTTTCATACAAATCTGGCATGATTAGGTGAGTTACCTTCCGTATGTGTGTATATGGCTAGGTGGTGTAGTTGAGAGCAGTGAGGTTCTTGATTGTGGATTAGTTGGCCTTCCAGAGTGTTGTATGTGTAGATTGGTCTCAGCTTGACAAGCTAAAGATATTTCCTCCGTGTGCCTATCATGTCATCTGTGTCCTCGATTGACATTATGTTGATCTAGGTAGTGTTTGCATGCACTTCATGGGTGTGTGAGTAGCTTCCCGTCCAACAACAAGGCAAGTGCTCAAGGAGTTCCTGTAGCGGGACTAGAAGCTTCCACTGCTTACAGGTCTGTAGCCAAATCACTAAGCCTTAAGAACAACCCAACGTATGTATCCAAAAAATTGTTTGCTATGCTGTTGGCCAAGATATTGGATCCACAGGTTCCTATCAACCTTTGTGAAATTCTCTTGCATAATGTACTCCAGCAGACTGCCAAGCTAAAATCTCAAAATGTTTTCAAGGCCTGGTATGTTTTGCAATTCCTGCATTGGGCTACTGCTGCAGATGCTAATGAGCAGGTAAAGAAGGCTTGGAGTGAGAAGCCAATTTCTGAACCAAAGAACATTGAACTATCCTCAGACGACGAGGAAACAGACAATCAAGCCATTTCAACCGACCTGAAAAGGAAAGCAACTGCAGAACAAGCTGGAAGTTCAAAGAAGCCAAAAATTACACTGACAAAAAGCAGTGGGTTTTTGAAGCAGATAGAAAGCCAGTTCAAGACAGTAACCACTGAAAAAGCTGTAGTGAGCCAGACTGAGCAGCAATCTGCTCAGAAGATTGTGCCTGACCAATTAGTTGTAAAAATACAGTTGCTAATGGGTCTGGGAAAGATCATGCCAAGCCAACCACTGTTGAGAAGATAGCAGACCAGTCAAGGGACAAAGGCAAGAGTCAACTGGACAAAGGGAAAGGTCCAGCTTTCTCGACTTTTTCAGGTGGAGTTCCTACTCCAAATACTGGAAACCTTCTGCAACTGGTAAAACAGGACAAGTTGCAGCAAATGCAGACTCAGCAATTGAAAGGGCATCTTCTGCTCAACAAAGCTGATTATGCAACTCTACCCTACGTAGCTCCGGTGGTAATATATGAGCCTACAAATTCTGATCCAACCACAGTCAAAGACAAATGTTCAGTCCTGATACAGTCTTCTTGGAATACTATTGTCAGTTATATGGGACAATTGATGGAGGCTGCTGGATCAGAAGAGGAAGTCAAAAAGCTCAAAGCTGACTTGTAAGAAGTACAGCATCAGATTGAAAAGCTCCAGAAAGCCCAGGAAGAGCAGAACATACAACAAAGGGTACTGGAAGCTCATTCAGAAAGGACTAATGAGTTGTTAAACAAAAAGTTAGCTAAGGCTGAATCTGAAATAATGATCATCAAGAATCAACAGAATGAAGCACATAGAGCTGCAGAGCGGGCTAAAACAATGCTCAGGATGAAGCAAGCGGAATTCAAAAACCTGTTGATGCGCCATACAGCTTTGAAGGCTTCCCTGATTGAAAGATACATCTATAACAGCTTGTCTAAAATTTTAAATCCATCAGGCAATGCTGTGTTCAATTTAGAGAATTTAAAGTCCTTGATGGAAAGTAGCATAGCGATTTTCAGGACAAGGTGAGTGAGTACAATAATGCTCTGATGAACCAAGCTATATTGGATTATATTGAGTAGAAGACTTCTCCGAATGAGGAGGAAGAAGACGAGGAAGATGAAGCTGATCATGAGGAGAATGATCAAGAAGCTAGGCATACAAAGGATGATGATGATGCCCCACCACCATCTCCGCCTCCAAGACCTGGTATTGGTGGGACAGGGCCAAATGAAGGAGGCCAGTCACAGCCAGACTAGCCAGGCCAGAATGAGGGCCAGCAGGAAGGACAGGACAAAGAGCACCAGTCGAATAACCAACAGACTGAAGAGAAGCAGCCCACTAAACTGGGAATCAGCCAACTGATCAATCCCATCTCAACAGAGATGCTAAAGGGAAAATAAAAGTACAAGATGAGGGACCAGTTGCTGATCATCAGCATTCACTGCAGCTCATTACCCTAAATAGGCAATTAAGACATCAACAGGCCTCCATCACTAGACAGTATCTGGAGGATGATGATCTCTTGTCTGACTTGAAAAGATTTCAAAGGCTATACGTGGGAGCCAGGGAAATGGTAGAACATTAGAAATCAGCAGCTTTCCATGATAAAGAATCTTGCCGACTACCTGCACATCCTAGTATAGTCCAGCTGCTGGAACGAGTTCCTGAATGGAGACTCAATGCTGATGAGAAAGTGGTAAACCCGCACTGGAAAAGGCACTCTATTGTAGATTGTCGCTCCCTAGCCAAGGAACTGGAACTTCTGCTGGGTAACAAACCAACTTACCACTGCATGAAGGATGTTAGGGTTTTGGATCAGAGTCAAAGCCATTCTAGAGGACCAGATAGCCACTAGCAGAGGACCTCAGACACGATTGTCACTCGGAGCACAGGCAACTACTCTCCGAACACTATTCCAGCTAGTGAGAATCACCAAAAAGATGATGCAGCAAGAGAATCAAGCTATTCTCAATTTCTTAGAATTTGTGTCTGATTCTCCAGTTCTCTTGCATGCTGTTCCAGCAAGAGAAACCGAGCTGCCAAGATTCTTTCCAGCACTGTATCCTCAACATCAAGAACCAGTTGATCGTCTCACATACTTCAAAATTACTGATGAGCGGTCAACTATGGAATGGAAGACTTGGCAGACGTTGTTCAATGATGCTCTCCAAATCAATGACATTCAGGCACTGAAAGAGGAGATGCAAAGGATCCAGCTGTGTATGGGACAGTGGAAGATTCAAGTCAGAGGACTGAACAAGATTACTAATCAGTTGCTACAACTTACAGTCGAATCTTCCAAATTGCCTGAAAAAGACATTGCAGCAAAGCCAGGTTTGGCACCACAGTATAGGGAGATGGCTGAGATTCTTTTCAAAGATCAAGTCAAAATTAATCAGCCTCTTCCAGAAGGATGGATCCATACTCCTTCGCATTGTCATAAGCTGGCCAGAACCAAACTGAGCAAGGGCAGGCGTACACTCTATGATCCTGACACCAAAAACTATCATTCTCTCACGCCTTATGAAGTAGAGATGACCACTGATCGGTGGGATCAGCTTGAGCAGGAGGCCATTTATCAACTGATTCAAAAGGAGAATGCTGGTACTGGGACTTCTCAGGCACCATCTAGGTCAAAGGGCAAACGAAAGACGGTCCAATGGAAGGATACTGGGTAGTGGCAACTTTTCTCCTCAGTAGGCAGGGGGAGATGACAACTCTACCTTGGCCTGATGACAGATCCACCTTGGCCTTTTCCGTTGCCTCTTGCAATCCTTGGCCTTTTCAGCTGCCTACTCGCAATCTTTGTATGGCCATTCTATCAGTGGTCAAGCCGGCATCCCAACATCAGAACCACACGATGGATTTTTCAGTCTCACATCAGAATCAAATAGGGGAATTTTTCAAAAATTTTGGAATTTTGCCAAAATTCAAGAAAGAAGGGAAGGATGTAGATGGCTGGATAGTCACTATGTGGGAACGTCTTCTTAGAAGATGGGCAGCAAATTACTTAGTAATTACTATGGTAATTACTACAGTAAACCCAAAGTGTATAAATAGGGCCCGTTACATTGTAGTTGGGTTGGCTATTATTATCATTTGGGTTAGCGCCTTGGCTATACTTGTACTTGAGAATCATTGGCAGTATTGTCGGCTGTACTTTCTCTCTCTAAATCATATTCGCTGTAATCTTGATCTGTAATCCCAATCATGGCATATAATTCAGCTATACTTACTTCTCGTCCAGTCTTGTGAATCTGAATCTGAATCTGAATCTGAACCTTATTTCGAGTACATAAGTCTGATTCTTATTTCAGTATCCACATTCCAGTCTAGTCTCTGATTCCTGTCCAGTCTGCTGTCTGAAATCTTCCCACACTAGCAGCTGAAATCTTCCAACACTGGAATTAGCTGTCTCAAGAGATAAGCTCCAATTCCAAACACACGTGCAAGAATCCAAAACTTTTGACTGACTCAATCCCTAGAAACTTCAATGCAGCTTGTCTTTAGATAAACACAAACACATGCACATCAAATGAGTTTTCATAATTAATCATTGGAATTACAATAGGCAAAGGACATTACAGTATCTCTCTTAATCTTCTTGACCCGAACATAAAGACTATGCACTGCTGGAAAAAAATCTTCCTAGACACATGAACATTTATCTGGATTCGTTGTGTTAAATCAAAAGGAGTGAATTAAGGACCATTTTGATCATCCATTAAAGCCAACCATACAGCTCCCAAAAAGGCACACCTAACTTATCCTCTGTTTTTTCAAGAATTTCAGCAACATAACAACATAAACGGCTCAAAAGACCAAGAAAACGACCATCACAACTTGGAAAAATTTTGGCAGAGTTTCCTCAGAAGTAGAGCAGTGAGAACCCAAAATATAGAATGTATATGTATTCATAACCTGCCAACAATAGAACTCGAGCATCAAGTAAGAATCACTAGTACATAGCCTATGGCGAGGTCACGAAAAGGATGCTCCAACCACCTGCATCACCAAAAGGATCTCACATTTGAGAATCCCCCAGCTCAATAAAACCTCACGCTATCGACCCTCTCACGAAAGCTTATGACAATCTTGTATAATCAAGTCTTAGAAATGACTTTCTTCCAGACAAACTCTCAAAAATGGCTCGGACTGCCCAATAAAACCAAGTATAGCTCCACAAAGGCGTACAATGGAAGTGTCCACAAGTAACATACAATACAAGACAATGCGCTCAAACAGGCGCCAATTGATGCATACCCACGGCAACTCCAAGTGACTTCCACTTGTCAGTATACCACTCTACTCCAGCTACTCGTACCTATGTGAATCACTTGTACCTCTACCTGTAACTTGTAATCTATAATCTGCAACCTGTAATCCCGAATCTGAAGATAGTCAAAGAAGATCCCTCGTGGGCGCGCCAAAATAATGTGAGAGAGATGGAAACACACACAATCTCTCTATAATCATCCGACACACACTCTTAGGATGATACACACACACACTATGGGGCACCACTCGGCTTACACAATCCACCTGGCCGAGACAGGAAACACACCTATGGAGTGAGAGGAGAGAGACTATCCATTTTCCCACTCAATATAGAGATACACACACGCACACAAACCCGAAAACTCAGATCAAAAGCGAAAGATTTTTGATGCGTATATACAATTGATCTTGGGCCAACACCAATGGGACAAATAGATCACACAATATGGATGAAATATGCCTGATACAATCACAAATTGGAGCAGAGACTTCGCTCACAGGAGAAATTAACACAACCAAAATAGTAAGAAAAAGTGAGGAATCTGGCAAAATGGACAGCATCATTACGTTTGGAACGGTCCAAAACCCTAGTCTACAATGTCAAAGTGCTCAAATACGGCCTTGAATGAGCAGTTTATGGCTAAAACAGGCTCCAAAAATAGTGAGGCGGTCCGGGGCGGGCAACAAGAAGAGTGGCCTCTAACCACTCTTCTAGGCTCCCGTTCTGCTCATTTGGGTTGGGGTTGGAAAAAACAACAAACACACACACAAACCCGCAACCTAACCCTACAAAAATTTGGGGCACCACCTAGTTTTGGATGCAAACTAGGACGCGTAAAGAGAGAGAGAGAGAGAGAGAGAGAGAGAGAGAGAGAGAGAGAGAGAGAGAGAGAGAGAGAGAGAGAGAGAGAGAGAGAGAGAGAGAGAGAGAGAGAGAGAGAGAGAGAGAGAGAGATAGTGCTCGGGCTGCTTTGAAATGTATCGGTAATGATCAAGCAAAAACAATTATATATGTAAGAAAGAGAGAGAAGGGGGAGGGGGTGCTTGTTGCATTAATACCTTCTTACAAATCTACCATGACCAATCAAAGTGAGATTAGTATTTGTTCAACATAGCTTGAGTAAATTACACCACAACACATCACAAGAAAAGCCAACCCAATCACTGTCTTAAGGCCAGGGGAGTCCTCTCCACCTTGTCGCCCTCTTACAGTATGTGGGATTTATGGCTAAATTGATGACAACACCCAGAGACAAGCCATCAAGAACTTAAAAAAAACACCAAGACACTTACACATCATTGTTGTCCATTGCTTCACGTTGGAAGAGAGACAAGGTATCCAAGCTTAGTCCAAATCCACCCTCCTTGATTCAGCAAATGTTGGGCTTACACTAGTAGGAGAAATGATAGATTTCCTACTCTCAATTGAATGATCACTCTCTCTCTTACAATGGCATAGAGTTCACTTGCTAATCACCCTCAGTACAGCACATGCATATGCATAAGACAATGAGATTCCACTCAAGAGATCCTTCTAGAGAGGTTGAGCTTGGCTTCTCAAGCTATAGCATAGTGCTCTTGCTTATGGCTCCCCCTTTTGTGCTAGCTACACCCTCCTTTTATAGAAATTTTGAGGGCTAGGGTTACTCCTCTAACCATGGTTGGGTTAGATCTTCAGCACTTATCTAATTTCTTTTCTTGAAATGATCAAGAAGTTGGTGGGAATAGATGAAGAAGAGAGAGATGGAGGTGATAGGACTTTTCATAGTAAATTAGTAGAGTTAGTATTTTTATTGATTTACAAATGGAATTGGATATTTACAATGGGAGTATCCAAGTAGGATACAAATAAGGAAGAAAAAACTCTTAATAGGTAAGAAAATATGGATTTCTTACAATGTTGATGCTCCAAGTGTCTTGAGTAGGGTCAATTTTGACGCTTGTTGACGGTCCACTAGCTTTGACGGTACGTTTTTTGTCCACTCTTGACCTTCCTTGGGAGCCAAGGTAAGTGAACATGAGTAATCAATCACCATGATGCTGTCTTTCAAGAGAAGAGGCTGGATTTTGTGGTTTTTTTGATAGATATGGGTAATATGGATGAGGAAAAATGAGACTAGGTAGTCAATTTTGGAATGGAAGTGTGTGTAGGAGACTTGAGTTCACCATGGTTTCTCTTATTCTTCAAGGTTGAAAAGAAGGTGAGTAGGGTGCAGAGAGGAGTGGTGAGAGAGGTGGGGATGATGAGTGGAGAAATGTGTGTGAAAGAGGAAAATGATAAAGTGGAAGAGGCGACTCAAATAGGGCTTCAAGCAATAACCATTTACCTTTCTAGAGTGCTCTTTCCCATTCAAGTCCATAAGTTGATAGTAACTTGAATTGAAAGCCTTCTTAACTATGTATGGCCCCTGCCATCTAGTTTCAAACTTGGCATCAAAACGATTATCGAGTCAATTGTCATACCTTAGCAGAGGATCTCCTTCATTGATGCCTTTGTCCTTTAGTTTCTTGTCAAGCTTCTCCTTCACCTGCATAGCTTTCCTCTTGTAGCACTCGTATGCTGCTTCTCTTTTCCACTCAAGCTCAGCTAAGGTAAGAAGTCGATCCATCCATGATTCTTGATCATCTTGTGCTGCTTTTCCATGAAGTCGCATTGTTGGAACGTTGAGCTCAATTGGTTGTAAAGCCTTTTGATCATAGACCAAGTGAAATGGTGTGAACTCCGTGGCTTCCGTAAATGTGGTTCGATACGCCCACAAGGCACCATCCAAGAAGTCATCCCACAACTTTGTCTTGTTTCTCACCATCTTTCTAATGATGCCTGCAATGACACCATTATCTTTTTCTACCATACCATTTGATTGGGGATAGTATGGTGTGCTATGACGATGTAGAATGTGAAGCTCTTCACAAACTTCTGTGAGTAAACCCTTCTTGAACCCCGGACCATTATCCGAAACAATCTCTAGAGGTGTGCCAAATCTACAACAAATATTATTGTAGATAAACTTGCTCACTGTTTTCCCATTTACCCTTGCCACACTTTGAGCCTCTACCCACCTAGTCATGTAGTCCACAACCACTAGAATGTAGAGTTTACCATTCTTTGTTCTAGGCAGAGGACCCATAGCATCAATGCCCCATTTTTCAAAGGGTCCATTTGCAAGCACTATTTGCCTCGGGCCATGCACCAACCTTCTATTTCCATTTATCTGACAATTGTGACAGCTTTTGCACCAATGTTGAACATCCACATGCAAACTTGGCCAAACATACTCCGCAAGCAAAATCTTCTTCACAGTTAACTCTTGGGAAAAATGACCACCACGTGCCTCTTCATGCAAACCTTTTATAATGGCTGGAAATTCCTTCATAGTTGGTACTCTTCTGCACACTTGATCCTTCCCTCTTTGATAGAGGGATCCTTCTAGGAAGAGATACGCGCTTGCCTTCTTCCTGAGTCTCGTCTTCTGAGCCTTCGTGAAGTCTTGTGGAAACTCACCCTCCAAAATGTAGCTAATAATGGGATTCAATGACTCCAATCCCTGGTATCTCGGTTGCTTGACAGTTGCTGCTACCATGATGACCTGCACTTCTTTCTCAACACATGTAACTACTTGCTGTGCAAGTAAATCGGCATCTTCATTCTGTTTCCTAGGAATATGATATAGTTGCACTTATTCAAATTGATTAAACAATCTACGAATGGCATGAACTTTCATCCTTAGGTTTTCATTCTTGCATGCCCAAATGCCTAAAATCTGCTTCACAATGATAAGTGCATCTCTCTTTACCATGAGACGTCGTATACCTTGGCCAATGCACATCTTTAAACCATGGAGTAGTGTGTCGTATTCTGCTTCATTGTTGCTAGTTGAACCTGGTAGATTGACCTTCTCTTTCATGACCACCTCTCCACTTGGGTTGAGCAACACTAGCCCTCCCGTTGCTTTTCCTGTGGCTCGTCAACAAGATCCATCAAAGAACAAGGTAAAAGCATTAGGAATACTTTTAGGTGGTGAGAATGGTAGGGTTTTTACTTCAGGCACCTTAATCTCCTTCTCATGTACCCTATAAGTAAGGATCCCTGCCAATTGTGCACGCACACTATCTTCTACCTTGAAAGAGTATTGGAACTCTTGCAATTCCATAATCCACTTTGAGATCCTAGTGCTAAGATTCATTTGAGATGACACCCAAGGAAACAAATTTTCTGTAGTGAGAATTACAAAAGGTTTTGGTAGCAAGTAGGATCTAAACTTTCTCACCGCAAACATGAGAGAAAGCATCATGAGTTCTGCCTCCGTGTAGCCTCTCTCCAAAGCATTCATGACCCTACTAGCAAAGTAGATGGGTTGCATCCTGGTACTGTGGGGATCTTGTTGTAATAAAACTGCACCGATTGTTTCCTTCCCAAGACTAAAGCTAACAAAGAATGTGTACTCCCAACAAGGAGGCATGAGTGTTGGTAGCTCTGACAAAATGACTTTAATGTTACAAAAGTACTCTTCAAGCTCATCAGACCATGCAAATTCTACTTGTTGTGTCAAATTTTGCAAAGGATGAAGCAACTCCGAAGCTAAGTGAATAAAGCGTGACATATACTTCACCTTTTGAATGAATGAGATGACCTCTTTGAGATTCTTGGGTGATGGGAGCTCAATAAGAGCCTTTGCCTTTGAAGGATCCACCTCGATGCCTTTGTAAGAAACTTTGTGACCAAGCAAGATCACTTTATCCTCACCTATGTGGCACTTGTCGGGGTTGATTTGACCTCCCATGTCATAGAGCTTCTTCAAACCTTCTTCTACCCTTTGTAGATGTAATGATTTTGAACTATAAATGCAGAAATCATCAATGAGCACCCTAATTGAGCTTCCAAAGAATGCTTGAAACACCATGTTCATGAAGCGTTGGAAAGTTGCAGGAGCATTTGTCAGGCCAAATGGCATGACTCTAAAAGCATAACAACCCCAAGGAGTGATGAAGGTTGTTTTCAACTAATCTTCCAATGCAATCCCTATTTGAAAGTAACCTGAGTAGCCATCACACACAGTGTACTTCTCATGACCAGCTACCTCATTCAGTATCTCATCCTGAAATGGGAGGGGAAAGTGATCTCTTTTTGTTGCCTCATTGAGCGGACGGTAATCCACACACACCCTCCACTTGCCGTTCTTCTTGGGAGTGACAACAACGGGAGAGACCCACTCTAAATTCTCCACTGGATAAATGAAACCTGCTGCTAGAATCTTTCTTACCTCTTTGAGTAGAGCCTGATCCTTGATGACTCCTAGCCTTCGTAGCTTTTGAGCTTTAGGTTTAGCTCTGGCTTTAGCTCAATCTTGTGTTGAACATCATCTACTCTATGCACGTCGATGTAGTCTTTAGAAAAAAGCTTAGGAAATTTCCTTAACACACCTTTGAACTCCTCTCTTTCATCCTTTGTAAGTGTTGTAGACAACATACCTTCTAACATTCCTTCATCTTCCACATTTTGGTTCTCTTGGGAACCTACCTCCTCCAAACCTTGACAAGAGGTCTCTTGGTTGGTTGGCTTAAACCTTACCCCCATGACTTCGATGGAAGACTCCTTTTCAGTAATGCTGTCGCTACTTTCTTCTTCGGAAGTGTTATCGGTCCAATCTTCTTCCGTCTCACTTTGAGATGATTCTTCATGGAGCTCCTCTTGGCGTTGCTCTTTCATGTCAAAGACAACCTTCTTATGATTGTCGTTCCTGCAAATTAATTTTCCACTCTCCCAATCCTGCAAAGCTCGCATTTTCATTAGCCATGTCTTCCTAGGATAATGGGTAACCATTTCCTTTGGTAGACATGACATAGAAATCCACTGCCTTCTTAATGCCAAAGGCCTCCACAAAAACATTTTTTACAAATGCCTACACACCTAGCCTTGCTATTATTTGCCATTTTCACTTTGATTTCAGGTGTCTCATGGATAAGCATGCCTAGTCTTTGCATGAGTCCCTCTGTCATGATGCAAATTTGTGCACCCCCATCCACTAGACCTTTCCTAACCAATCTTCCTTTGATGTAACAATCTAGCACTGGTGTAATATCCTCATTCATTTCAGCTTGTGCAATTTTTACAACAGGCACACTCTCTTTTACCTTTCTCCTAGTGCTAACTGCCTTTGTTAAATCCCTCCTAAGTTGTGGGCATAATGCAAGAAACTGAGGCCATGAGATATCAGGACCCTTACCTCTCATGTCTTCCAACAAGTTATATGGAGCCATATCATGTCCAAGAGGGAAGTCTTGGAGGTTGATATGACGTTGAGTCCTCTTGGTTTCCTTGGTCACCTTTGCCTTCTTTTCTCGTCCATGATCACTTTGTGACGTGACTCCTTCTTTCTCCTTCCCTTTTCCACACCCACGCTTAATGCCATTTGATTCCATGTCAACCTCTTTTGAATTTGTCACATCTACCACATGCACATTTGGATCTGGCAAAGGTGGAACTCCTTCTACCCCTTGTGGAGGTGGTCTTGTTCCATTTGGCCTTTGTAGAAGCCGTGGTTGCTGACTAGTTCCTTCACCTGCATTCATCACTGGGTAATTCAAGTTAGGTCTCCCTGGCTCCCCACGGGGCCAAGGACAATTATAAATCCCATGTCCAGACTCACTGCAATTCCAACATTGTAAGACTCTCCTAGGTCATGGATCTCGCTCTTTAGACTTCTTTGCTTGTCCTTTTGGACCTACAGCTTGTGCAAGGTGAATTGAAAGGCTACTTAAAGATTCATTCAACTTCTCGATTACTTCAGTTGTTACCTCAGAAAGCTTCCTAGATGTCGATGCTTGTGACTTACCTTTGGGTCTAAGACCTTCTATTGGAACCTCTCCCCTTAGGCAGTTGAGTTTCCTATACTTCTTGGAAGCTCTAATTTTAGCTGCATCATAGGTGGCAGGTGCATCCGCTTCCACCTTTACCTTAAGATCAGGAAAGAGTCCAGCTATGAATCTCTCCTTCTTTAGAAATTCTGCACCATCACCAGGGTTAGCAACATTTCGTATCCATAGAGCCCAAAGATGTAGAAACTCTTCCTTGTACAGGTAGTAGTCATCTAAATCTTTTTGCTTATGAGAAACAATGTCTTGCCATAGTTTTTGAGTGTTTTGGGGATCAAGGTGTATGCAGTATCCCGGCCGGTGCTAGGGTGTCCATGGTAGCTTCTACATCGACTTAGTCTCACTATTGATGTCCACGATAATCTACAAAGATGGTGATAGAGTTTTGGCATCTCAAGTGAAATGCCCAATGTGATATGATTACTTAGTTTGTCTTTTAGGTATTTATTTTACCTATTTGTCAAAGTCTTGGGCAGGGCAATTTACTGAGGTTGCTATATAAACAACCCCTTGCCTCCATTGTATACACTTTTAGTTATCCATTACCAGGGTTGATTGGTTCAAGAGACTCTCTCTCTCTCTCTCTCTCTCTCTCTCTCTCTCTCTCTCTCTCTCTCTCTCTCTCTCGTGCTCACTCCTCTTGGTCTCTACGCTTCCGCATTGCCAACTTTGACAGGACTTGGCTTCAAGTGGGTCTACTCTTTCTCTCTTGGTCTTGGGCAGCAAGACATAGAGTAGGATCGGCTATTCTCTCTCTCTCTCTCTCTCTCTCTCTCTATATATATATATATATATATATATATATATATATATATATATATATATATCCATCCCTTCAGTAATGGTGGGAACTCCTCATGCCTCTATTTTTGTAGACTTTTTTTCACTTGTCTCCCCCATTTCCCTCTTTTTCACATGCTTACCGTAAGTTACCTCTCCTTCCCTTTCTCCAATCACTCCCCTATTCCTCTCTCCATGTAGATACATGTCATTTGAACCTCCCATTTTCTACCCCTCAAAAAAAGGTAGAACTAGAAAACCCTATCATTTCAAAGTAAGTTGCAAATTCATCACTAGGACACTGAATTACAAGAAAACAAAAAGACAAATAAAATCAAATTGAGTTTCTTAATCATTTTTTGCTCATTTAATTACAAGAAAACTCAATATGGATCACCATGTTCATATGTTAAATTCACAACCATGTCAAACTTACACAATATTGATCACCCAGTGAAGACTTGCAATAAAAATAGTATCAAATAAGGAAAATGTGGTACAAATATCTTCTTCATTACAATTGAATCTCTATCACAATGTACATCCCACTACATACACAATTTGGTAAATTGAAAATGTGATGTAGTTGGGACTCTTACAGCAAATTCCTATAGACAATCCAAACCGAGTGACGTTGCTACATTAGTTGTACCATGGCTTGCATATAGGGAACAAGAAAAATATTAGTATAACATTTTTTGCCTTGTACAATGCTTGCAATCCCACAACCACACAAGCTACTATGCAATGTTCTAAAACACACAAAAAAACATCACATGCTACTTTTTGAGTACATAGGGTGTTGCTTTAATAACTACTGAGGCTAGTTCTAAGGATGACAAGCGTGCTTCTAAATATGGAAGTAAAATTCCAAGTAGTACATTGTTTATGCTTGATTTGACATAGAAACTCACATTGAGGACTAAGTGAGGTAAATTTTTCATGGCCTTTTTGGGGTGATCATCTATAATGATAGTGTTAATCAATGATGTGATGAATGGAGCGACAAAAGAGGCACCAAAGTTCTTTGTATACAACACCCCATGTGATAGTCTCCTTCTTCCCACATTCCTTTCCTTACAATGTGCTTGGTTTAGCATAGATCTGAACCTAGCCTCCCTGTGCCCTGTCTCTTGATAGTTGCTTAAGAGACACATCACTTTATTTAGATTGTGCTCTTGCATTCAACTCCACACCCCAATTTCAAAGAGATAAAAAATGACCGTGGGAAACAAAAGCAGGCCAAGACAAAGTGATACAACCATCTAGCCTACATTAAGTGGTTCATTGAACTTTGATGGAGCATTCTCCCAATGCCAACGCCTTAATAGCACCCCATTAACCTCAAGGACTAAGAGTTTATTATTGCCTCTTTGTATGCTTGTCCCAACAATAGGTTTCGTTTTGAATAACAATTGGTGAAGGATCGTCACTCATTTCTTCTTTTGCATTCTTTAACAATCTTGAGATTCTATATGAGAACAATGACTAACCTTTAAGGAGTCTTGATAGTTCAAAAATTACCTCTTGTTCATCTACAAGGGCAACATGTTGCCCCATGTATAGGGCTTCTGGCTTGATGATCCCAACACCCTCAAATTCCTATAATATCATTGCACCCTCCTTGGTGTACATGCTTATCACCATCTCATAAAATTTAAGGCTCCTCCCCATGCCCCTTGTAATACGAGAGGACCCCAATATAAATGAGTTCTTTAGAAACAAAAATTAAACCAACACAACAGAAGCATGTAGAGCTAGTTACCTCTCAAAGGTGTGCCACCTTCCTTAAGCATTCAACGTTTTGCCTCTATATTTTCAAAAAAAATGTCACTTACATCTGTACAAGTAGCTTCCTATCTTTCTATACACAAGTAGCTCCAGAGTTTGTAGGTCTCTCTCTCTCTCTCTCTCTCTCTCTCTCTCTCTCTATCTATCTCTCTATCTCTCTCTCTCTCTCTCTCTCTCTCTCTATATATATATATATATATATTTGACTCCCTTGAATAATGGATGCAACTCCTCATGCCTTTGTCCTTGTAGGCTTGCTTTTCACCTATCCCTCCCCTTTCGTTATTTGCCACACATTTACCCTCTCTTATATCTCCTTCCCTTTCTCCAATCATTCCCCTATCCCTCTCTCCATGTTGATACATCATTTCAACCTCGCATTTTTGCCCCCTCAAATGTGGTAGAATTAAAGAACAATGTCATTTCAAAGTAAATTTCAAATATACTACCAGGACTTGAATTACAATACAACACAAAAATAATAATAATCTCTGTCATAATAATCAATATCTAATTCTCCTAAATGATTTTCTCATGTTAAACTGATCATTTAATGTGGGGAAGTGCTAGGGGAGAAAAAGCTGGATTATTGGTTAAGCTAGCAGACCGGCCACAGTAGGGATCCAAAGGAGGGAAAATAGGGATCCAAAGGGGGGGCCATCTGCAAAAGAGCCATGTGCAACAATGGGCTAAAAAGACCCTAAGGTTCAGCCCATTAAGACTTCCAAAATGCTAAGGTTCCAAAATTCAAAGGTTGTGTCCAAAGGGTTAAAGATTAGGGAGAATTGGATGCTTTGTGTGCTCTCCAAAGTCAACACATATCCCTACATGGGAGGGGGCGATCCCTTCTTCTAGGAGATGAGAGAGAAAGCCACACACACACACACACACAAGCCCCCTTTACACAAAGGGAATTAGGGACACATGTCAGCTCCCTAGCCCAGATGCCCACAAGGTGTGCCCAATTCGTATTGGATGACCCTTGAAGTGGACCAATGAGAATTAAGCTAGAGTAAATCTAGTTTAATTTATTTAAAAACATTTAGTAAAAGAAACCAATGAGAATTAAGTCTCCTAAAAGACTATTGGGAAGTCTCACAAGGGGTCCAATGAGCATTCAGGAGCCCAATGGCTTGCTTGATTCCTATTGGCCAGGAGGCAAAGGCGTCCAATGAGAGTTTAGTTTAATTATTTAATTACCTAAAGCTCTCACAAAAGGAGAAAGGGGGACACATGTCAAAAGGATATCACTTATGCTGCTTAATTGTGATAGGCTAGCCCTGGGGAGGTCCAATGGGATGAGAGCAAGAGCAATTAGCAAGGGGGCTCGCCCAAGAGAGAGAGGGGGCTGATTTTTGCAAGGCATTATCACACACACACACTCACACAATCTCATGTGTGAATAAAGAGAAGACAATCTCTTCCCAAGCTTTAATGGAGAACTCATCACCTACTCCAAGCTTGTGAGATAGAAGCCTACATCAACACTCTCTTGGCATGTGGATGCAAATCCAACCAAGAGCCAAGCTTCAATGCATGCTCATATCCTCTACCAAGCTAATTAATAAGCTAAGCTATGCTAATATGAGTGATTATGTGAGGAGATGTACATCTTTCTCGTAAGATACTCCTTCTTCCTCTCAATCTACTCTCATACCTTGCTAGCTCTCACCATCTTCGAAGGTGTGTGAGGTCTTGGGTCTGAGAACGGGGATAATTCAAGTTGTGTTTGCTAAGTGTTTTTCTTAGTGCATGAAGCTTTCATCTTCATTGCACTAGCTAGTCTTGAAGGAACACAAAGAATTGTATTGTACAATGTCTCTCTTGATGGGAGAAACCATAATACAAAGCCTTTTGGAGTGGGGACCGGCTCCATGAAAATCCAGTCTTCAATTGTTGTCAATAGCTTAATTTCTCTCTCTTTTGAAAGTATTGTTGAAGCTATCTAACTAGGTGTTATGCTTTTTGTTGCTCTCTCCACCCAAGCACTCTTGTAATTCTCATTAGGAATCTATTTTAATGAAATTCCCACTATGTTCATGCTAATTTCCGCTACACATAATTTATTAGGCCATTAAATGTTACAATCTCAATTTGAGTTGACAATTCATTTTCAGCTCATTTAGTCACAAGAAAACTCCATATGCGTCACTATGTTTATATGTTAAATTTACAACCACAAGCATTGTCAAACTTACACAATAATAATCACCCAATGAAGAATTGCAATACAGAAATTATCAAACAAGGAAAATGTGGTACATATATCTTCTTCATTGCAAATGAATCTCTATCAGAATGTACAGTCCACTACATACACAATTTGGTAAATTGCAAACGTGATATAGATGGGACCCTTATAGCAGAGACCGCTAAGCAATCCAAACTTAGTCAGCTACATTTTGAACAAAGATGTACATAAAGGCAGCAAGTAAATTTTTGATTTGACATGTTTTGCCTTGTTCAATGATTGCAATCCCACAACCATGCAACCTACTCTGAAATTTCCTAAGGCACACAAAAAAACTACCACGTGCTAGTTGTTTGAGCACGTAGGGTGTTTCTTGGATAAAATCTAATGCTAGTTTTGAAGATGAATGAAGTGCTTCTTTATAAGGAAGTAGCACTAGGGAAAATTTGGACTCTCAAAGGGGCCCTATAAAAAGGTTTGACTTTTCCTCTCTTGTCCAAAGTGGGCAACCTAATGAAGTACATGAATGCTTTGTCAAAACCCTATAAACGAGCATATCATTGGAAAAATATTAAAAAGTAGCTTCTAAATGCCCACAGTCCAAAAAAATTGGAGTTGATTTAGAAGTTATGGCCTCCCCACTAAAGCTGAAATGTGGGGAGAGCTTTCATTTATAAGACGGAGTTGTCACATCAAAAAATGGAATATTCTAGAATATAAGGAATTTGATGGCATCATATATATCAATGGATGGATCTCAATGGGTATATCTAGATCCAAAAGGCCCAACAAGTTTTGATTTTATTTGTAAAATTTGTACCGTGCACTTTAAGAGGGAGAAAGTCAAAGTCCTTTTAGGGCCGATTTGAGTGTCCAAAATTTCCCTAATGACTCTCAAATAGTACATTGTTTATGCTTGGTCTAAAATATCATCTCACGTTGATGGTTGAGTAATGTATATTGACCATGGTCTTCTTGGGGTCATTGTCTATGATGATACTGTTAACAGGTGATGTGATCCATGGAGCGACAAAAGAGCCACCAGGGTTCTTTGCATACAACACCCTATGTAACAGTCTTCATCTCTCTACATTCCTTTCCTCACAATGTACTTGTTTATGATTTATTTAACATAGAGAGTCACGTTGATAGCTCAATAAAGGAGATTTTCCATGGCCTTCTTGGGGTCACCATCGACAATGATAGTGTTAATAGGTGACGTGAGGAATGAAGTGACAAAAGAGGCACCAAAGTCCTTTGCATACAACACCCCATGTGACAATCTCCTTCTCTCTACATTCCTTTCCTCACAATGTTCTTATTTATGCTTGATCTAACATAGCAACTCATGCTGATGACTGATGGCTGAGTGAGGCAAATTGTCCATGGACTTCTTGGGGTCATTGTCTATGATGATAGTGTTAATAGGTGATGTGATGTATGGAGCGACAAAAATGGCACCAAAGTTTTTTGCATACATCACCTTATGTGACAATCTCCTTCTCTCTAAATTTACATCATCACAATGTGCTTAGTTTAACATAAATTTGAACCTAACCTCCCCATGACTTGCCTCTATTGCTTAAGAGACCCATCACATTGATCTCCACACCCCAACTTTAAAGAGATGAAAAATGAACTGGAGAAACAAAAATAGGATGAGACAAATTTATACAACCACCTAGACTATGTTATGTGGTTCATGGAACTCTAATGGATCATTCTCCCAATGTGAATGCTTCAGTAGCACCCCATTAACATCAAGGACTAAGAGTTGTTATATGTTGCTTTGTATGCTTGTCCCAACATGGGTGTCATTTATAAGAGCAATTGGTGAAGTGTTTTCACTCATTCTTCTTTTGCATTCTTTAACAATCTTGAGATTTTGTATGAGAAAAAATACTAATCTTGGAGGAGTCTCGATAGTTCAAACACTTCCTCTTCTCTATCTACAAGGGCAACATGTTGCTCCATGTGTAGAGATTCTTTCTTGATGATCCCTACACCCCAAATTCCTATAATATCACCACACCCTTCTCTATCATCTCATGAAATCTAGGCCTCCTCTCCGTGCTCGCTATAATATGAGAGGATCCAAATATAAATGGAGTGTTTGCAAACACAAATTAGACCAACACAATAGAAGCATGTAGAGCTATTTAACTCTCAAAGGTATGCCCCCTTCCTTAAGCATCCAATGTTTTGTCTCTATATTTTGAAAGAAAAAGTTGCTTCCATATGTACAAGTAGCATGCATACTTCCTATCTTTTTATACACAAGTTGTTATGAGCGCATATAGAGCTAGAAGAGAGCAAGAGGACACACTCACAATGTACAAGAACTTGGACTTGATGTTAAGCTTAATATTTACTACAAGACTTAATACTCATTAAGAGATCTAGATACAAGACTTGAATTTCATGACTTGAGTACAAGGCAAGGTTTGATTGTGAGGACAAGACTTGAACATAAGAACTAGAAGAGGGATTTCCTCATAGGAGCCTCACAATTGGTGTTGATGGCAAGACTGAGGGGCTTGTGGCCCAAGACCACTATTTATACTAGTGCTTGAGGAGGTTAGAACTTTCTAGGTTCTTCTTGAGGAAGTTAGAATCTTCTAGAACCTTCTTGATCCTTCTAGTTCTTCTAGAACCTTCTAAATCCTTCTTCAAATTTCTAGAGCTTTCCAAAAACTTTCAGATTCTTTTGAAATCTTCTCCAAGCTTCTAGAAACTTCTTGATCCTTATAGTTATTCTAGAACCTTCTAGATCCTTATTCAACTTTCTAGAGCTTTCCATAAACTTCTATCTTCTTCCGGAATCTTCTCAAAGCTTGTAAAAACCTCTAGAATCTCCTTGATACATTTAAAATCTTCTAGATCCTTCTAGAATCTTCTAGAACATAAGAAAGAAATTCCACCTTAGATTGATAAAAAGAGAACTTCTCCAACTTTGCATATAACCATGATGCACGAATATTTTCAAGCACCTAATCATACACATTGTGCTCATGCTCTTCTTGATCCTTGGAAAATATCAAGATATCATCCAAGTATATTACCACAAAATAATCCAAATACTCTTGAAAGATGTCATTCATTAAATGTTGAAAAGTTGTTGGGGCAGTTGTGAGACCAAATGGCATGACGGTATATTCAAAGTGGCCATACCTTTTGCAAAAGGTTTTCTTCCATTCATCACCTTCTTTGATTCTGACTAGGTTGTAAGCACCATAAAGGTTTTTTTTTGTAAATAGTCTTGCCTTGCCAAGGTGCTTGAGAATCTTTGGGATCAAGCAAAGAGGATAGCAATTCTTGACTGTGATCTTTTTCAGGCCCCTATAATCCCACGCACATCCGAAGAGTTCCATCCTTCTTTTTTACAAAGAGTAATGGAGCTCTTGCTGGGGACTTTGAATGCCGCATGAATCCCTTAGCAATATTCTCATCAATATTTTTTTGTAATTCTACCAATTCATCTTGAGATAGCTTTCATATTGGTCCAAAAGGGGGTTGGGTTCCCTCCTTAAGCTCTATAGTCCAATCATAGGGTCGATTATCTGGTAAGAGCTCTACATTCTTCTTCTCAAGAACATCATTGTAATCTTGATATTGATGTGGCAATGCCTCCATGATTTTTTTTGTCAATGTGTCGGTTGATGTTGCAAATATAAAAAAAGTTGGATACTTTTTGGTTGCTCGCATGAAGACCTTGGTTCCAAGATATATAGGCCTATTATGCCTTTACTTATTCTTTTGGACTTTTTGTGGTTCAATTCTCCAAGCCCTACAATAGATGTTAGGATTATGTAATTCAAGCAACGGTAGCCCAATAACAATTGGACTACTTGGGCTTTGAATAATATTAAATGCTATTGTTGAAACATGCTCCTTCAATGTTACTACTATGGGGCGAGTTTCATACTTGACATCCCCTGAAGCGAGGGGACGACCATTAATGAATTCTACAGTTGCTGGATTAGACTTCTCCACAAGTGGTATGCCTTGTTCTTTTTCAAATTCTTTGTCCACGAAGCATGCCATTGCACCTGAATCTAGTAATGCTTCACAATCCATGTTCCTACCCGGCATGTGGATATTGACTGGTAGCATAGAATTGGAAGTGGAATCAACGGGAAGAAAGAGACCTTCTTTTGCTTGTCTTTTGTCCAACCGATCGGTCTCCATTGAGGTTAGACGTCCATGTTTTTGGAACACGTTGTGGCCATTGCAAAAGGAGCCTTTATCATTCTCTTCCTTGGACACAGTTGAACAATGTGCCCCTGCTCTCCGCAATACATACATAAGCCATTAATGCATCACCTTTTCTTCTCCTGCGCTGAGAGAGGTTGAAATTGTGCTGAATCAATTTTCATGAGATCAATGCTTGATTCATGGACTTGTTGAGGTGTGTAGGCACTATGTGTCACTTCCGTTTGGGATTGCAATGGTGCCCTAAGATGCCTCTCTTGTCATCTCTCAAGTAGTCGATTATCACATTCTATTGCTTAAGAGATGAACTCGCTTAGTGCGTGAACCTTTGGCATAGTCAATAAAAGATCTTTTACGTCATCCTTTAATCCCCACTAAAATTGGATAATGAAATATTCCTCATGCCAAGCTAAATCACAAGTGAGCTTTTGAAATTTGGATGCATAGATGGATGCAGGTTTTGATCCTTGGCAGAGATTTACAAGTTTGGTTTCAGTAACCCTTGCTCTATCATTATCCCCAAAGGTTGCAGAAAACTCCGCACAAAAGCTTCAAAGTCATGAAGGAGAGGAGATTCTTTTTCAAGTAAGGGAGAAAACCCAGAGAGAGCCGTACCTGAGAGGAGGGTCCCAATAAGGCCTACTTGAGAGGCATCATCTGGATAACGCTCTCATTGCATTTGAATAAAGAGAGGCACTTTTTGGAAAATACCTCTAATCTTTGATTTGGTCCCATCAAATTTTTCAAGCATGTTGACCTTCGGCTCCTTCTTACGTTGTTGAGAATAGCTGGATCTTGTAGCTTGTGCTTGATGTGTGCTTGTCTCTTGAATCTCTTGAATTTGACGTTGAAGATCTTGCAATTCCGGTCCCAAGATAAGGGCTGCCCTACTTAAAGTTGAGCGTTACTCTCGTGAAGTTCTACTAGTTGAGCTTGGATGCTTTGCAATGTGTTGATGACACCTTCCATCGTCAGTTCCACACACTTCTCCACCACACCTGTAGGACCATGCTATGAATGTGGCGGTGATCATCGGGCAAGAATTTGTCAAACAAAGGAGAACGGGTCAAACTTTTTGGGTTTTGGGAAGGATGTACAATTGACCATCTCATTCCACACTGTCGAAAAAACCTTAATAACAAAGGGAAAGCAACCATGAACAAAATTGGGATTGTACCAAGCCCAAGTGGATCAGAAACCAAACCAACCATTACCATAAATGCAGTAATGAGAGCCCAAGCACATGAGGCAGCAAGGAACATCCTAGCCAATCAAACAAAGATAGAAAATTTGTTTGTCCGAACCCCTAAGAAATCCTGGAAGGAAAAATGAGACAAGATGAAAGCCAAAAGAGAGAAATAAAAAACAGCTTTGAAAACTAAATTATTTCAAACAAAGGAACAACTTAAGAGAAACAACCAGGTAAAAAAACCATCAGTTATACCATCGAGAGGATCTATCTTGGTAGACAAGGTTATTGAACCTTTGGACATGATTTTAAAATCTTATAATGTGAGACTAAAGCCTAACCAAACCCAAGAGGATAGGTGGTTAACGTACCATCATCCAGGCTATGAAAAAGAGAGGCTAAAGATGTGCAAGGAGCTCATCCAAGCTGCTCAAGCACTTATGGAACCACCAGTTCCGACTGCTCCAAAAATTGAGGTATTAATCCTTGAAAAAATTAAAGAGTTAAAGGAGCCGGGATTTGAAAAGGAAGACGAGCCAAATTTTGTAAGCAAAACACCATTGGATACGAGTGTGGCAACCAATACAACAGATGGATGTATTTGCAAGCACCTCTGCCAATTCCAGAAGTGGAAGAACAATGGACTCAAGAGCTATGGGAGCAGATCAGGAATAGAAAAGATGGAAGTGCTACACTTTTGTCAGCCCTACCAGAGAGATCCACTTAGAACATGAAATATATCCGAATGATATTCGATCACTATATGGTGATGCAGGTACAACAATATTGGAAGACAACAAACCGCAGTCACTAAAGACTTTACCTTCATTTATTGGTAGCCATGAAACCCGATTGGAGGTGAAGAAAGTACCATCTCAATGGAAGACCAATCCTAAGATGATGGATACCAAAATTCATCAGGAGATGATGTCATCCCCTCTCCATTGTACGTTAACTCTATCATAGTTACAACAGGTAAGACCTTTGGGATAAGGTTGGATTTTTTTTGAAAATAATAGGGCTGGTAATTCTGCCACCCAATGCTTCTCCAAAAACACTAAAGACCCAAACCTCAAAACAGGCCAAACATGAGCCAGTACCAATGAACAAGGTAGGAGATTATTGTGAAGGAGAAGAAGGAAATACTACCGTACCAGTAGAGTACGAAGAGGTTAAGTCAGTAGCAATATTGGAGAGTGCGGCCGGAATAGCCGTAGCCACCAAGAAATGTGGGAAAAATGGAGAAAACCTGCTCTTCAAAAGACTAGAATGAAACTTCAATTAGCTGACGGGTATCTTAAGAGACCAATTAGCCTCCTAGAGCAGATTGTAGTAACCTTGTGTGGAATTTCATATGAACACACATCCACTATTATGAATTTCAATGAGAGCAACAATTTCTACATCATATTGGGCAGACCATTCATGCGCCAGCTCAAAATGGTACAAGATTTGGGTTACGACTATATCTATTTAAGGAACAAGGATGTAACTACAAAAATTAGTGTCAGAGATCATATCTATAGAGCTATAGAACAAACCCCAGGAGAAGACCTAAACTCCACAACTGACCAAGAAGGGGGGACACTGGCTTGGCTGCATAACAAAGCTCACCATTGGATAGAAAAAGCATTTGAGGTTGGTAGCTTAACAAGGGAAGATTTCATTTTTGATAGGGCTACGCAACACGAGGCATATATACCAGAGCCATTTCTAGAGGAGATGTTCGAACATTTTGGATGGAAACAGATACTGGCCACTCTTGATGTGTGTGTAAATGAGGTGATCCCCACCAAATTTTGCGATGAGGAAGGATATGATATCATTCCATTCCAGACGTTGGGTGTCAGTCTAAATCTGAGATTGGAGTTGGAAGTCCCTGATGAGGAAGGGGTTGCCAATTGCCGATGCATAGTGGATGAGATTTTAGTGAGAGACCTTGATTAGACACACAAAAAAGCCTTCCAAGATTTGATGGATAAGCTATTAGAGGACAATGCAAATGATGATCTTTCTAGTAGCTCAAGTTAGAACATTAAACGGAAGGATCAACAGGTGATCTACTATGATTTTCCAAACCAAAATCCTTGAAGACAGCATAGATATCGCTATCAACACAAAAACAACCAAAAAAAGACCAAAGAAGACTCGATGCCTCTGTTAACCTACAAAACACAATACTTGAGATTAGTAGAAGCAATTGATTGCCTCAAAGATGGAATATCAAGAGGTACATGACACCTGACTCAACCAAAACAAAAATGAAAAAGAAGAACACCCAAAAACCAAAAAATGAGAGCAAATTTTGTAAAATTGACGAAGTTGAATAAAATAGAGTCCAAAAACAAATACAATGAACTGAAACAAGCTTTGAAGAAATTTTGGACAACAAAAATGGAAACTAATGAGGAATCAAACGATGATCAATTCGATGCACTGACGGGAGCGAAGCAAACCCCAAACCTCGACGGCCTCTAAAACAACTGGGACCGAATGGCACGCCTCGAGCCTGTCACGCTAAAGCAAACAGGGGAGCACCACCTATCTTTGAGCGGCTAGGATGCAAACCACGATGATATGAACACCGCAAACTTACACACACACACACACACACACACACACACACACACACACACATAGAGAGAGAGAGAGAGAGAGAGAGGGAGGGAGAGAGAGATTGAGATTTGCAAATGATGAAAGCCCTCGGGGGTGTGAGGGAGAATTATTTCTGCAGTATTTACAATAACCTTCCTTCCAGCGAGGCGGCACCCCTTGGTGATAGAGAGGTAAGGAGGAAAGATGGTGCAAACTACTTGGTGCGTTCTCTAAGATGGCTCAATGATTGTGAAACTTGCTACCAAGAGCATGTGTACGTGTATGCATCGACCATTGGAGTTGAGAGGTGGACATGGCTCCCTTCGCATGGTGCAAATCCCAAGGCAAACCAACACACAAGCCCCCCCCCCCCCCCTTTTCCCATGATGCCAATAGTGTCAACTCTTCCCACTACACTCTACCAAGTGCTGACCTCTCATGAACTGCCCCCCCACCAATAGTGACATCTCAGTGCCAATTTATAGGTGTTGGCTGCTTGGATTATGGTAATCCTGGTGTGATTAGGGTAACCTAATCGAGGAGACAAAGCAAGTGGTGGGCCCGGTGTGGTTGACCCTTGCTTTGTTTTGGGAGGTTATTAAAAGATGAGAATCTCTAGGTGGGCCTTTGTGACCATCACCTAGAGAGAGAGAATTTACAAAGTGGGAATTTACAATGTCTTGGGGGAAAACTGAAGAAATGATGAAAATAACCTATAAATTACTGAAAATGGCATCGTGGTTGCGTGATGCTGGCGAATGGTGTGTTGTCGGTGCGTCGATGTAGCGCGTACTTCTTTTTGGGGTCGGCCGGGGCATGCCTTCGACGCATTTCTCCTTTTTGTTGTTGGCGGCGCGTGATTTGGGTCCTCCTTATTTTTCATTGTCGTTGTAGTCGTGAAATCCTTTGTTTTACTTTTGTATTCGTGGTGCGTATATGTGTATGTGTGTATGTACGTGCATGTGGGCGGATGTGTATATATATATAGATGTGGGTGTGCATGCGTGAGTGTGGGTGTGTGTGTATTTGTATGTGTATGTGTGTGCGTGAGCATGCGTAGGAACGGGGCATATATATATATATATATATATATATATATATATATATATATATATAGTATATATGTATAAATATATTTTTTTGTTTTTTCATTCGGCCCTGTTGGCGGTCTATTGCAGCTACGCGCTGCGAGGATGAGGGGTGGGGGGGTGATGCTCTGTGTGTGTGTGAAAAGAGAGAGAGAAGAGCAATTTTCACTACGCCTGTATACGCCCGAGAGGGAGTGAGAGAGAGAGAGAGACTGCAAGCGGGCTGGAGCCATAAACAGAGCGCGCGAGAAAGAATGGGGTGAGCGAGGAGAGAGAGAGAGAGAGAGAGAGAGAGAGAGAGAGAGAGTGGTGTGTGTGAAGATAAGGGGGGAGAAACTCATGTTCTTTGCACGCCTTCACAGGTTGGGACAAACGAGAGAGAGAGAGAGATAGAGCCTGCGGGCGGGTTGGACGCCAGAGAGAGAGGGAGGATGGGTAGGTGGGAGGGTGTCTGGCGCTGGAGCCTTCGGGCTGGGTTTGGGAGAAGGAGAGGGGAGGTGGTGGCGTGGCGACTGAGGGTGATGAGAGGAGGGGGGGGGGGCGTTTAGTCAACGGGCCTTTTGGGAGTTATAGAGAGAGAGAGTATATAATAATTACGGGCTCCCACTGGGGGGGGGAAAGAGAGTGTGTGAGTGAGGGTGGTGATCGGGAATGGGTGAGAGAGGATAGGGGGAATATGGCCGAAGGGGGTGTGGACGAGAGGAGAGGTAGGGGTAGTGGGCCAAGGGAGTGAGAATGATGTCGAGGGTGAGGCGAGAGGGTGGGTAAGAGAGAGGGAATATTTTTGGGTTATCGGATTTCATAGAGATCAAGGGAGGGAGTTGTTCTATGGGATCGACACAGCGGAAGCGCGAGAGAGAAAGCGAGAGAAGGGGGGTTGGGTGCTTGAGGCCGCTCCTGGCCGAGGTTGGCCAGTGAGGGGGGTTGTTGGGGTCACAAGGTGTCGGTAACAGAGGGAGGATATTAGAGAGAGATATGTAGGGAAAATGAGAGAGAGAGAGAGAGCGATACCTCAGTCGGTGCCCACCGGGGGAATAAGACTAAAGGGAGAGAGAGAGAAGGGGTATTTGAAACCGAGGGTGGCCTACAGCACCGGGGCATAGACGACCGGGGGCATGAAGGTGATAAGGCCGGCCAATCGAAAGGGGGGGGTAACCCTATGCCCGTAAAAGTGTCATGAGGTTGACCAAGCATTGCCGAGCCTTCCAACAATGTTGCCAAGGCTCCAACAGAGGAAAAATAAGTTTTTTTTTTCTTTTTCTTTTCTTTGATTTTCAAAAATCAACCATCATTAGCCCTCTCCTTTTGGCTAGAGGCATTCATGCTTCTAGCCCTTCCTCTGCATCTTTAGCCGTGGAGTTAGAGGGTTCTCCCTCTTCCGGAATGTCTAGCATGAATTCTGGATCAAACCTAAGAAAATACATTTTCAGTCTCCATCCATTGACCCTAGTCTTGTGAATTCTCTCATCTGCTTCCATCAGCTTATAGCTGCCGTTGTCATAACGTTTCTTGATGATGAATAGTAACTCCCATCTGGGTTGAAATTTCTTGTCCTTCCTGGTGTCAAATCTCTTGTCGGACCTCAACACTAACATACCTTTTTCCAGTCCCTTTTCTTTAAGCCCTTGATTGAAAGTGAGCCGACGTCGTTCTGCCTGCGCTGCATAGTGATTGACTGCCTTTTCTTTAAGCCCTTGATTGAAAGTGAGCCGACGTCGTTCTGCCTGCACTGCCTGCGCTGCATAGTGATTGATTGCTTCTTCTCTATCTAGTTGGAGCCTCTCCAGATGCAAGATGTGGTTTTAGAGATTTACAATTGGACGATGTATTTGGCTAGCCAAAACTCGTAAGCTGACTATCTGTACCTCAATGGGTAGAATTGCCTCCTTCCCATAAACTAGATGGAAAGGGGTGAAACCTAGTGATGTTCAGAACGTTGTTCGGTAGGCTCAAAGAGGTGCCATGAGATGTTTATCCCAGTCCCTTGTGTGATTGTTCACCTGCTTAGTGATGATTTTGCAAATCATTCCGTTTACCTTCTCTACCAGACCATTGCATTGTGGATAGTATGGTGTGGAATGTCGGCGTGTGATGCCTAACTTCATCATCAGTTCTACCACCAAATCACCTCTGAATCCTGGTCCTCTATCTGATATTATCTCAAGAGGAGTGCCAAAACAGCAACATATATGCTCAAAAACGAACTTTGTCTACCTCTTGGGTTGTAATGCGGGTGGTGGCTGTTGCTTCTCCCCATAAAGTCATGTAGTCTACACCCACTACGATATACAGTTTACCTGAGTGGGCCCTTGGTAAAGGACCGATTGCATCTATTCCCCATTTCTCAAATGGACTAGTATGAGATGATAGGAGTTTTTTGCTCGTAGGTTAATGTGCGATCACTGGCCACTTGACAGGCCTTGCATGTTTTACACCAATGGTGTACATCCCTGTTCAAACTAGGCCAAGAGTATCCTCCTTGTAGAATCTTCCTACTGGTGATATAGAGCAAAATGACCGCCGTAGACGCCATCATGGCAACTTGAAATAACCTCTATGATCTCACTGGAGGTTGGCACCTGCCTGAGAATTTGGTCCTTGCCCTTACAATACAAGTGGTCGTTTACAAGGCGATATCTAGTAGCCTTCCTGACCAGCCATTGTTTCTGGCCTTTGGTGTATCCTTCCAGACATTCTCTTGTATCTAAAAAGCTGACGACATCAGGCATATCATCACTACCTTGAAAGAGGGGTAGCTTCAGTTTGATGGCTCCTACGGGAACGTCTTGTATTCTTTCTTTGGCTAGAGCATCTGCCTCCTGATTTTTTGCTCTGGGTACATGAAATAGTTTCACTGCTTCAAACTTCCTTAGAAGATCCTTAACTTGGCATAGTTGACCAAGTAAAACCCGATTCTTACAAACCCAGGTGCCATTAATCTGCCTTATCAAAAGCAAAGCATCGCCAAACACATTAGGCATTGAATTCCTTGTGAAATACATTGTTCCAACCCAAGAATTAGGGTTGCATACTCTGCTTCATTGTTGGAGTGGGAGTGTAATAACTGTCCGATGGAGAATACTCTTTCTTGTTGCTCGTTGAAAATGACTATGCCTACTGCAGACTGGTCCATTGTTCTCTTGTATGCTCTGTCAAATAAAAGAGAGTGAGCTCTTTCCAGCCTAGGACTCTCTACCATTGGTGTTTCTTCCTTCTTTTCCGTGTTGACCTTTAGATTCTTCTCATAATGGTGATGAGTGAGAATTCTCGCTAAACTAGCCCTCGTGGAGTTTTCTACTTGCATGGTGTAGTCAAACTCTTGTAATCTAATTAACCACTTTGAGATCCTAGATGAGACATCCATGTGTCGCATTACATATGGGAAAACCTCTTCCATTGTCAGGGTTACAAAGGGTCTAGGCAAGACATAGGAGCGAAACGTTGTGGTGGCAAACATTAGTGACAGAACCATGTGTTCTACTTTGGTAAATCCCTTTTTTGACGGGGTCATGACACGACTAGAGAAGTAAATAGGACGCATGAAAGAAGTTTGGGGGTCCTTTTTCATTAACACGACTCCAAGTGTATCACTTCCTACACTAGGGTTCACATAAAATGGCTTCCCACTTAGGAGGTGAAATAGTGGGAATCTTAGCTAGGATTTGCTTTACCTCAATAAATTACTGCTTATTCTCTTCACTCCATGAGAAGACATCCCTTTGGGTGAGTGGTTGTAGGGGAAGGACCACTGGAGATAGCAAGTGAATGAACTTGCTTAAGTATCTTACCTTCTCAAGGAAAGAAATGATCTGCTTAGTGGTGGTGGGTGACAACAAAGATACCAGGTCTTGAATCTTGCTAGGGTCAGCCTCAATCCCTTTTGCTGAAACTACATGGACAAGTAGAGTGACTTTGCTTTCACCAATGTGACACTTATCCACGTTGAGCTGGCCACCCGGGTTTGCAGCCTGGTTAAGCCATCATAGACTTTGCTTAAATGAAAGCTTCGTGAACTATAGATGCAAAAATCATCTATGAAAACCCGTATTGATGTTCCAAAGTAGGGTTGGAAAACAAAGGTTACATAGCGCTGAAATGTGGCCGGGGTGTTAGTGAGTCCGAACAGCATCACTCTGTAAGCAAAGCATCCCCAAGGTGTGATGAAGGTTGTCTTCTTTTGATCTTCTTCCGCAATGCTAATCTGGAAGTATCCTGAGTAGCCGTCGCACACTGTGTATCATTTGTGACCTGCCACTTCATTGAGAATCTCATCCTAGAATGGGAGGGGAAAGTGATCCCTCTTCATGGCTGCATTGAGAGGTTTATAGTCCACACAGACTCTCCACTTACCATTTTTTTTTGTGTGACTACTACTGGGGAGACCCACTCTGAGTCTTCGACAGAGTAGATGAAACCTGCTTGTAGCAAACTTCTCACTTCTTTAAGTAGTGCCTCTTGTTGGATTACTCCAACTCTTCTGAGCTTTTGTACTACAAGTTTACTGCCTTCCTTGAGTTTTATGTGGTGTTGAACTACTGTAATTCCTGTGATCTTATCATAGCTATCAATGAACAAAGTAGTGAAGTTACCTAGCATGGAGACATACTCCTTCCTTTTTTCATCGGTTAACTCATTTGAGAGCATTTTTTGTAACTTACCTGCATCCTCCAAGGATTGCATACCTGATGATCCCTCTTGGTTTGTCGGGGGTGTTTCAGATTTTGTCAATCTTTTTGGGTCTTTAAGAATGACCCCCATCACTTCGATGCTACTGTCACTTCCGTCGGTGGTGGTTGTCTCTTCTCTTGAGGTAGACAAATAGTCGCTGGTGGACTCATCTTCGGAAGCCTCCAAGATCATATTGCGCTTCTTTCCAGTCCTCATGTCATAGAATATGGACTTCCCTTTAGCATCCTTCATCTGAATCATTCCGGTGCTCCAGTATTATTTAGCTTCCATGGCCATAAGCCAAGGCCTCCCAAGAATGATGGGGTAGCCCTCCCCTTTGTGTGGCATGACGAAGATGTCTACCTGTACTTTTCTATTGAATGCTTTTACTTTGACAGCATTTACAATGCCCACGCATTTCACTCTTACATTGTTTGCCATCCTGGCTCGGCAGGGTGCCGGCCTACTTACCTCTAGATCTAGATGGTGCATCATCTTTTCACTCATGATGCATATTTGCACGCCACCATCTATGTAGACGTTTGAGACTCGTTGTCATCTTTTCACTCATGACGCATATTTGCACGTCACCATCTATGTAGACGTTTGAGATTCGTTGCCCCTTGATGTGGGCATCCATGGTTGGTAGGATATCGTTGAGATCCCTTCTAGAGATAGCCCCAGCTATCCTGGGTCTTGATTTCTTGGTACTTACCATTTTTGTCCATTGCCTCCTCATCCTTGGTGCAAGGTGGAGTAATTGGGGCCAAGTTATCTTTGGGCCCTGCATTAACACATCGTGAACTAAGTCATAGGGTTTTGCATACTCACCTAGTGAGAAGTCCACGATGTCTATCTTCCGTCACGGTTTAGCTGCTTGCTTGCTAGACTCGGCCTTCCCTTTCATCTTCTCTTCTCTTTGAGAGGCTTCCTCGTGCCTGGCACGTTTCACTCCCATAGCATTCACTTCTTCTACCTTTGCTTTCCCTTTGTGCTTCTCTCGAAATGATTCTTCTACCTTTGCCTTCCCTTTAGCCTCCAATCGAATAACACTCATTGCTTGGTCCACAGCAGGTGGTGGGGGGTAGTGGTGGAATGAGAGGTTGGGGTGGTGGTTGTTATTGTACAGGTGGTCGAAGGATTTGGACTGGTGGGATCGGTCCTGGTAGCCTAGGTGGTGGTGGTATTGCTCTTGGCGGAGAGATCTGATTTTGTCTCCCCCCTCTATTGAAATTCTGCCTCCTTGGGTGTGGACAGTAGTACATTCCATGGCCGTCTTCCCCACAATTGTAATAGTGGTACTCTTGGTTCTGCCTTCATTGTCCTTTTCCTTGTTTTGGATTCCTGACAGGTGTATGCCCTTGCTGCACTAGATGCATAGATAAACTCTCTAGTTGGGTGGTGATGCGACTAAACAGGTCTTGCTGCTCTTCTGATGCCTCTTGCGGTTGGGCTCTATGTCTGGCTGTTGCAGTCACTGGGATTGGTCGGGCCGAGCTTGTTTCCTCTGACTCGTTTACTCTTGCTTGCATGCGTAGCTTCTTTTCTTTAAGGTGGGTTACTTCGACCGCCAACTCATACGTTGCAGGAAACCTTCCCTTCACCTTCTCTCGAAGCGACGACCATAGACCAGCAATGAGATGGTCCTTCTTTAGGAAATTAGGCGCTCCTTCACCTTCCTCCAGTGAGGCAACCCATCTCTCCCATAAGTCCACAAATTTGGACTTGTAGGTGACATACTCTAGCAGACTTCCCTACTTCAATTCCGTCAGTAGCTGCCATAGCTTCTCCGAGGTTGTGCCTCCACCAAACCTCTTTACAAAAGCATCCCTTAACACATCCCATGCATTCTTGCATTAGGGAAAATTTGGACTCACAAAGGGACCTTATAAGGAGTTTAACTTCCTCTATTATGTCCAAAACGAGCGCGTAATAAAATTTTTGCAAATCAACTCTAAACTTTGCGAAGATTTGGCAATTATAATCTACTCTTCAAGCTCTTTCTATTGATATATAGCACGCCACAAAATTCCTCATATTTTGAAAGATTCTATTTTTGATTCTCTAGATTCTAGACGGAGTTGTCACATCACAAGAGAATAAATAATAGAATCTTTCAAAATATGGGGAATCTTTTGGAGTGCTATATATCAATATAAAGAGCTTGAAAAGTAGATTCTAATTATCAAATCTCCGCCAAGTTTAAAGTTGATTTGCAAAAAATTTACCCCACGCCCATTTTGGACATGAGAGAGGAAGTCAAACTCCTTATAAGGCCCCTTTGTGATTCCAAATTTTCCCTAATGGTAGCCTGGGGCAATGCATTATACTAGGACTTGGCCTCTACTTTCATTAGTAGAGGTAAAATTCTAAGTCGTGAAGCGTCGTCATCTTTGTTGGAGACGACACAAGCAATGTCGAAATCATCCAAAAAGTCGGTAGTGAGATCTTCTCCCTTCTTTCCTCTGAACGTGGGGAAAGAAACACTTGCCATGGTAGTGACTCAGGAAATTACAAACCTTTATTTTATTTTATTTTTAAGATTAATACATTAACAACAGTAGCGGCTCCTAGCGGCTTTTTACAGGGTTGGGTGGATAGGTTAAAACAGGATAAATATAGAAACATTAAAGGAATGATGGTAATCTAATATGGGGAGAATGATAGGGTTTGGGGAATTGAGGATTTCTCCTAGTACCGTCGCACCAATAGGTATACGATCTTCTGTTGGTAGAAGACTTTCCTATCTACATAGATATTCACATGCATATGCTGCAGGAATCTGAATGGGAATGTCGTCGGCCCGTTTTCCATCATGCATAGAGGGTGGAATACTTACTTATACTCTTACCGTGCCAGTGTTGATGAGTTGGCACATCCACAAGAGGTCGTCGCCTTTTATGGGCTCTACCTTTCCTTTGTTGCTCAGCACGTACAGGGTGATGGCGACGCGTCTGACCACTCCCAGCCTCTTGGCTAGTAGCAATTGCAGGTAATTTTCGTAGCCGATGTGTTGCATAAATTCTACTCCATTCAGTTGCAACTTGTCCCCAGCCCACTGGGTTTCACCCATGGTAGAGAGCTTCTTCAGGATAAGTTGTATAGGGAGAGGAGGAAGATCCTCTACCTGTCTTCCAAAACAGTGAGAGCAGTAGCCGAACCACTCTTCCCTAAGACATGGGAATCTTCTTACCACTTCTTCTTCATGATTGTCAAAGTGGATTGGTAGCACTCGCATGCGTCATGCAAATTGGTAGGTGACCTTCCGCCGCTTAGCTTCGGATGACTTCCTCTTTGGCAAGCTGGGTACAACCTGGCTCTTTGAGCTTGAAGTACTTGCTTGGCCAGATGGTACTCCCTTCGGGGTCATGTGTTTCCAGACTGGCTTAATTTCTCTTTACCTTTGGCTCGAGCAGCCCCTGTAGGCCACTTTGGAGTAAAGGTTATAACTTTAACTGTAGTTTCTTTAGGGAAAAGAGGCCTCACCATTTTCTTTCCTTCTTTGATGTGAATGACTTTCGTGATGAATGTCAATGTAGACAATTTCAGCCCTTTCGTTGCCTTCGCTGCTGGCACTCATTGACAGTGTGTCTTGATTGACAACAGTGATGGCACTTCACCGGCCTCCCACCTGATGCTCTCAATTTGTGGTTAGAATGAGCAACACGATATGGAGATTTACCTCTTGAATACTGACGACACTGCAGCCTGGTAGTAGTACTTCAATGAAGGTGGCTAGCGCCTCCTTCATCTCCTCTTCTTCCGTCCTCCAGTTAGAAAATTGCTTCAGCCATTCATCCATGATTGATAGTGGGCGTCACTTTTAGCATTGTAAACTGAAGGGTCTTAGAATCCCTCCTCAGTGGGGGCACCAAATGACGGGAGCAAAGCGAACCCCGAACCCCGACGACCTCTAAAACGCCGGGGACCGAATGGCATGCTTCGAGCCTGTCACGGTAAAGCGAACAGGGGGGCACCATGTAGCTTTGAGCGGCTAGGACGCAGACCACGATGATATGAACACCGCAAACTTACACACACAGAGAAAGAGGGAGGGAGAGAGAGAGAGAGAGAGAGAGAGAGAGAGAGAGAGAGAGAGAGAGAGAGAGAGAGAGAGAGAGAGAGAGAGATTGAGATTTGTAAATGATGAAAGCCCTCAGGGGTGTGAGGGAGAATTATTTCTGCAATATTTACAATAACCTTCCTTCGAGCGAGGCGGTACCCCGTGGTGATAGAGAGGTAGGGTGAAAAGATGGTGCAAACTACTTGGTGCTTTCTCTAAGACGACTCAATGATTGTGAAGCTTGCTACCAAGAGCGTGTGTACGTGTATGCATCGACCATTGGAGTCGAGAGGTGGACGTGGCTCCATTCGCATGGTGCAAATCCGAAGGCAAACTAGCACACAAGCCCCCCCCTTTCCCCGTGATGCCAATAGTGTCAACTCTTTCCACTACACTCTACCAAGTGCTGACCTCTCATGAACTGCCCCCCCACCGATAGTGATCTCTCAGTGCCAATTTATAGGTGTTGGATGCTTGGATTATGGTAATCCCGATGTGATTAGGGTAAGCTAGTCGGGGAGACAAAGCAAGTGGTGGGCCCGGTGTGGTTGACCCTTGCTTTGTTTTGGGAGGTTATTAAAAGATGAGAATCTCTAGGTGGGCCTTTGTGACCATCTCCTAGAGAGAGGGAATTTACAATGGCTTGTGGTAAAACTGAAGAAATGATGAAAATAACCTATAAATTACTGAAAATGGCATTGTGTTTGCGTGATGCCGGCGAATGGTGTGTTGCCGGTGCGTCGATGTAGCACGTACTTCTTTTTGGGATTGATCGGGGCATGCCTTCGGTGCATTTCTCCTTTTTGTTGATGGCGGCGCGTGATTTGGGTCCTCCTTCTTTTTCGTTGTCGTCGTAGTCGTGAAATCCTTTGTTTTACTTTTGTATTTGTGGTGCGTATATGCATGTGTGTGTACGTGCATGTGGGAGGATGTGTGTATATATATAGATGTGGGTGCGCATGCGTGAGTGTGGGTGTGTGTGTATTTGTATGTGTATGTGTGTGCACGAGCGTGCGTGGGAACGGGGCTTATATATATATATATATATATATTTATATATATATATATATATTATATTATATATATATATATATTATATTATATATATATATATATATATATATCTTTTTTAGTTTTTTCTTTCGGCCCTGTTGACGATATGCTGCAGCTACGCGATGTGGAGATGAGGGGTAGGGGGGGTGATGGTGTGTGTGTGTGTGTGTGTGTGTGTGTTTGTAGGCGTGGTGTGTGTGTGTGTGTGTGTGTAGAAAGAGAGAGAGAAGAGTATTTTTCACTATGCCTGTACAGGACCGAGAGGGAGTGAGAGATAGAGAAACTGTGGGCGGGCTAAAGCCGTAAATAGAGCGTGAGAGAGAGAAGGCAGTGAGTGAGGAGAGAGAGTGTGTGTGTGTGTGTGGTGTGTGTGGAGATAAGGGGGGAGAAACTCCCGTTCTTTGCGCGCCTTCACAGGCTGGGACAAACGAGAGAGAGAGAGATAGAGCTTGCGGGCGGGTTGGACGCCAGAGAGATAGAGAGGATGGGTAGGTGGGAGGGTGTGTGGCACTGGAGCCTTCGGTCTGGGTCCGAGAGAAGGAGAGGGGAGGTGGCGACGTGGCGACAAAGGGTGATGGGGGGGGGGGGGGGGGGGGGGGTTAGTCAACGGGCCTTTTGGGAGTTATAGAGAGAGAGAGTATATAATAAAAGCGGGTTCCCACCGGGGGGGGGAAGAGAGTGTGTGAGTAAGGGTGGTGATAGGCAATGGGTGAGAGAGGATGGGGGGGGGGGGTGTGTGTGAATGAGAAGGGAATGGAGGGAGAGAGAGATTCCTTCCATGGTCTGCGGGGCCACTCTCCCAAGAGAGAGAGAGAGAGATTGGGTAGGTCTAGGTGAAGATGGGGGGGGGGGGGGGGGGGGGGGGGGGGGGTGAAGCTGGTGGTCCGCCAGGGTTGGGGAACAAAACAGAGGGGGGGGGGGGGGGGGGGGGGGGGGGGGGAATACGGCCGAAGGGGGTGTGGACGAGAGGAGAGGTAGGGGTAGCGGGCCACTGGGAGGGAGAATGAGTCCGATGGTGAGGCGAGCGGGTGGGGAAGAGAGAGGGAATATTTTTGGGTTACCAGCTTGCATAGAGAGCAAGGGAGGGAGTTGTTTTATGGGCTTGACACAGTGGGAGCACGATAGAGAAAGCAAGAGAAGGGGGGGTGGGTGCTCGAGGCCGCTCCTAGCCGAAGGTGGACAGTGAGGGGGGTTATTGGGGTCACAAGGTGTCGGTAAGAGAGGGAGGATATTAGAGAGAGATATGTAGGGAAAATGAGAGAGAGAGAGAGAGAGAGAGAGAGAGAGACATCTATCGGTGCCCACTGGGGGAATAATACTACAGGGAGAGAGAGAGAAGGGGTATCTGAAACAGAGGGTGGCCTGCTGCACCGGGGCATAGACGAGCGAGGGCATGAAGGTGATAAGGCTGGCCAAGTGAAGGGAAGGGGGGTAACCCTATGCCCGTAAAAGCGTCGTGAGGTTGACCAGGCATTGCCGAGCCTTCCAACAATGTCGCCAAGGCTCCGGCAGAGGAAAAATAAGTTTTTTTTTTTTTTTAATTTGATTTTCAAAAATTGGCCATCAGCACCTTCCCAGTATAAGAAGTATACTATTCAAGATAGGTAAATTGTGGTGCACAAAACCCAAATGAGATCCTAAAGAACCAGGAACTTCATATGATGGGCCTGAAAAATCTAGATGCATCAACTTGGCAGAACCAAGTGACGAGCCTAAACCGGCATACATCACCATAGACGAAGAAGAGTGACTTCTAGTCAATACACTTAGACAATACAAAGATGTCTTTGCATGGTCATACACAGATCTAAAGGGGATAGATCCTGAGATTTCACACGATGTCCCTTAAGAGTGATGCCAGACCATGCAGATAAAAACCTTACACATACAATGAGACTTTTGCCAAGAAAATTAAGGAAGAGATAGATAAACTGAAAGATGCAGAGTTTATCTACGAGATTGAACACACGGATTGGGTGTCCCCTATTGTGGTAGTACCCAAAAAGAATGGAAAATTGTGTGTCTATGTAAACCTCAAATAGGTAATTGCAGCCACCATTAGGGATAACTATCCACTACCAATAACGGATCATGTTATTAAGAGGGTAGTAGGGAAAGAGGCCTATAGTTTTATGGATGGGTTCTCAGGCTAGTGACTAGTTGACAATTAAAGTGGAAGATCAAAATAAGACATCTTTTGCAATAGAGTGGGGTATATTTTCCTATAGGGTAATTCTTTTGGCCTGATCAATGCCTCTGCTACATTCCACAGACTAATGAGTCACGCATTCAAGGAATATCTTAGACAATTTCTAGAGATATACATGGATTATATTTGTGTTCATTCTCATCGAAGAAGTGACCAAATAACACATCTAGGAAAAGTCTTTGAAA
This sequence comes from Adiantum capillus-veneris, assembly GCF_014529385.1. Taxonomy (NCBI): domain Eukaryota; kingdom Viridiplantae; phylum Streptophyta; class Polypodiopsida; order Polypodiales; family Pteridaceae; genus Adiantum; species Adiantum capillus-veneris. The sequence goes on from NC_140933.1 coordinate 121,497,596, forward strand.
AGTGCAGAATGTATCGTATTTTCTTAAACCCTAAAAAATATGTCTTCATGGTAAGATAAGGTATAATTTTGGGCCACATTGTGTCCAAAAATGGAATTACCACTGATCAAGAAAAGGTACAAATAATTCTCCCACTACCGAGACCAACAAAGATTAAGGAAGTGCAGGCATTTATGAGGCATTCTGGGTACTATAGGCAATTCATATATATGTATGTTGTAATAGCTAGGCCATTGTACACCCTCATTGCTAAGTTTGAATGGACGGAAGAATTATTGCAGGCTTTCTACAAATTGAAGCAACAATTAATTTCTGATCCAATTTTGCAATCCCCGAACTGGGGCAAAATCTCTCATGTTCATGTTGATGCATTAGCCTATACCATAGGATGCATATTAGCCCAGCTAGGAGAGAAGGAAATGGATTTTCCCATTTGCTACTCTAGCCGACAGCTAAAGAACGCAGAGAAAAATTATACCACTACAAAAAGAGAAGGTCTTGGAATGATATGTGTTGTCAAAAAATTTAGACCCTACCTTGTTGCAAACAAATTTGTTTTCTGCGTGGATCACCAAGCATTGCTATATCTAGTAAACAAACGCACTGGAAGGGTTGCTCGTTGGTTTATACTATTACTTGAGTTTGACTTTATGGTAGTTGTAAAAAAGGGGACTATGCACACACGAGAAGATCATCTTTCATGGCTGTTCCATGGCAAAGCACCTGAGGGTATCGATGATGATCTACCAGATTCGTATCTGTTTAACATTGAAATGGTTCTAAGGTGAAGTGAAGAGGTCATTCCTCTACTCACAATCGGGTCATTACAGGTAGAAAGACAACCATCAATTATACATCAATCAGGAAACATCCAACTGCTAGTAGGAAGATTGTAGAAGCATGGTAAGGATGGGATTTTGAGACTATGTATACAACCCAAAGAATCAAACTATTACCTCAAACATGCTCATATACAAAATAGGAGGTTTCACAATGGAGAAACTCAAACATGCCAATGACTAAAGAGATTGGGTATCTACTGGCAAAACATGGAACACAATGTCCATACATACATAAAATCATGTGATATCTATACAGAGTAACCTCCAGTGGAACATGTGACCCTGTTTTGAGTAGTACAAGCACCCAGATGGAGTACTCACATAACTGATTACTTAAGAAACAAGACCTTCCCTGAGGGATGGTACAAGGCAAGAATTTAAACTATAGAAGAAGCTGCTAAACACTATCTGCTAATTGCCAACCAACTGTATAGGCGGGGGAAAGACGAACAACTACAATTGTGTGCTACAAAAAGCAAATATTACGGTATCCTAGAACAAGCACAATCAGGAACAGCCAGGGGGACATTTCTCTACTGATAAAATGACGAAGCTAGTGCTACACTCAGGCATATGGTGGACAACCCTGCTTATGGATAAGGAGTCCTATGTCAAACAATGTGATGAATGTCAATGTACCAAACCACCCCTATGCTGAGATGATATGCCATTAAGGCCAATGATGGTGGTATGCACTTTTGCCAAATTGGGCATCAATATTATTGGTCCCATCATACCTCCGAGATACATATCGCACACAAAATACATCATAGTAGCAATAGACTACTTGACAATATGGGCAGAAGCAAAGGCAACACAACAAAACGATGCATGAACTACAACTCATTTCCTTTTTGAACATATCTTTACAAGATATGGTCTACCCATTGAACTAGTAAATGATAGGGGAACGCACTTTCTAAACAAGATCATTGAAAGCCTCCTTGATGAATTCATGGTGGTCCATCTCAAATCAACACCCTATCACCCGTAACCCAACGGGCAAGCGGAGAGTACCAATAAAATCTTATGCACGATACTCACCAAAACAGTTAGTGATTCAAGAAATTATTGGGATCAAAATCTACACACAACATTATGGGCTTACATAGTAGCTTTTAAAACTTCCATCATTGGGACAACTCCCTTTAACGTGGTGTTCATGATTAATGTGATTCTACCCATGGAATTCTTAATCAAAACCCTACGAGTTGCAACAATATTGGGGTGAACTGGCCACCAGCTATCGAAAAGACAAAATACCTTGGAGCAATTAGATGAAACCAGAATGAGAGCTATAGCTGGGATATATGCTCAAAAAAATAAATAAAGGCTTTCCATATCAACATGAGATTAGCAAGGAGTTCCAAAAAGGGGACTAGGTTATAAATATACCCTCAAACAACAATTTAAAAAACTCAAAAAGCGCGGGATTGGGCCTTTTTGTGATACATGATATCTCACAAAGTGGCACCATCAATCTCGCAAAATTAGCAGATGAGGAGATGCCTAATTGGACGAGTGGCTAAAGAATAAATAAGTATCTTCTTTTGCTGACACAATACATGCAGCAAATCAGCACAGAAGTCAAGCAGATGACATTCGGCAACAGGCACATTAGGAAGCCAAAATCAGAATATTGAAGCGCAAGGAGCAAGCAAACTTTCAGAGAAATGCACAATAGAACGATTGTATCAATACTACTCCAATAGCATCCATACAATAGTAGGCTACATGATTAGGGGGCATGGATCTACACATTAGTCTAGAGCTGGCTAATGGCACCATAGAGCGAGCATTAGTGGACAATGGGGCCAGAGCTAATGTTGTTAACTACTCCACTTTCAAAAATTTCACAAGGGAACCTCTAATGCCAAACATGATGGGGTTCAAAAGGTAGCAAACAAAGGCACAATGGACAGTCTCGGACACATAGATTTACCAATCACTATTGATGGAACAAATTATCCGCATCAATCTCATGTGGTCGAAGATCAACATCTTAACAAAGCAATTATTTTGCGAGTGCCATGGACGTGCACTTATCAGGCCACGCCCAACTGGTAGGCCAATACCTTACATCTCAGACAAGAAGACCAATATTTTGCCACGCCCTTTGTACAATCAGACCATGTATGGGAACCTCTACCTTCACCACATGCACCAGTTCAATGGTATTTTCCAACCGTGGAAAGGAAAGTATGGATTAAAAAATCCATCATGCAAACCAATCCAAAGAAATTGTGGATACCCAAATGAAAAAGCAATACAATTCAATTTACTTTGCCTCCACAGAAATCGGACCTCGCCAAACTGCCATTGGCCTTTGCTGGACAACCTAGGCCAATCCAACATCAACCTTGACAACCAAAAGATGATAAGTGGATATGGAAACCAAAACAAACTCGCTCACATGATGACTCTTCTAGGGAATCCACAAGCAAGCAGTTTTAATGGTGGCCACAAAAACAAAAGCCCTCAATCAAGACAACCAGCAGCATCACAAATTTTGCAGGTCACCATCAAACACAGGGCACGTCTTCTACCATTACTATTGTTTGGACCACGTAGCTTCAATGTGACCTCACCACCAATAGCCACTAAACAAACTGTTCAGCACCCCTCTCTTGCACATCATTTTGTTTCTCCATGCATATCCTCCATCGGCATCATAGAGCCACACTATATGGCTATGCATAGACACATACATAGTTCCCATGCACTCTAACACATGCTCATCTGGGATGACTCAGTTTAGGAAGGGGGGAAAATTCAACAGGATTATCATTTTGTATATATTATCATCATATTATTTCTTTTCTTTTTCTTTAAAACAAGCTTTTCAGAGCCTTATAAACTCTTGGCCGGCATAATCATGAGCCATACCGACACCATCTAATATCGGGTTAAGAATATGTATGTATGAGAGGCTACACTATTTTTCACTAATTTTTGGCCAACTAATAATAATTGTAAATAATTTTCTTTTACTAAAAAGCAAAAAACATCATATAATAAAGAAAATTGATAAGTCGAGCCAGGAAAGTCGGAATTGACTTTTGAAAGCAAACACTGAAACTTCAAAGAAAGGACTTCAAACATGGCAAATATGAAAAGATTTGGCACAAGGTGGATTTTGAGCTAACTTCTAAAAGATCAAAACTACAGATCAAGCATCATTTGTCGATCGAATATCAGAATGAAGAACGTTTTGAATTGCAGGTGATATGAACAACAAGATATGTTCAATAAAGGTAAGTATGAATGGGGCACTCCGAGTAGATTAGGAACATTTAGTCAAATGGGGCAACATAAGCCCATTTGCATTCGGAGAGAGAGGGAGAGTCACATAAGCATAGGGTTTTCAAAATTGTTTCTACCCATTGTGACCACCTTGGTAGCTCTTCCTACACTCGATTCGATAGGTATGATCATTAACCTTACAAGAACATGTATGTATGCCCCATACTACATCAACATTGCCAAAACAACAGATCAAAGCAGTGCAAACACAAAATCTTCAAACTAACAAGGTTAATGGGGGACTTCAAAAGTCATCAAAAATGAAAAACCTTTCATCAGTAGACCCCAAGTAGCTGGCAGAATTAGGCAGGGCAAAAACAACTGCAAAAGGTGGTGGAACGTGGATCGCTCGCTATCCATGTTCATCAAACCCTAAAAGAAAAAAATTGTACAGGAGCATCCACAGGTGTCCAGGAACAACCTCTTATAGCTAAAATCTCAAAATGCATCCCAACATGGATAAGATCCATGTTTCTTTTTGCCAAAATCAGGGTAGGAGTGTTTCACTAGCTGGGGAATGCAAAAATATGACTGGTGATGCAAAAAGAATAAAAGAAAATTGCTCTTGAAATCATCAAATCCTCCTAGGTTGCTACATTCAGTCTGGTTTCAAAGATTATGTAAGGTCTCGGACCCCGAGCTAAAAGAGCACCATTGTACCACGAAAAGATCATAATGGAAAAAGTTACTATTTTTAACAGTTTTTCGACTTTTGTCAGTGCCATGATGTTTAGAATGTTTTAAAGCTTCAAATTGTGAATTAATATAATTGAAAATTCCAAAAATAGTAAGTTTTTGGTCACCCGACCCGTCTAGTTTTGACCGTCTCGAAAAACTGCACCCGTACTCCGAATTTGAAAAAATGCATTTTTGGACCCCGGGGGCTGCTAAATATGACAGGTACTCGCACCAGTACGCCTTAATTAAAGCTTGCTATAGCAATTTTTGGCATCAAAATCCGACTCGTATGACCCGTTTTAGCCTAAAATCATTTTTTTCCAAAATTGTCCAGGGAGGCATTGGGGGCTCGAGGCTGTGTGGGAACAGGCTCCAGGCCACTTCGGGTCAGCTTTAGCAGCTAGGGGGCACCTTTTGTCCTTGTGGGAGTCTTGGGAGAGTTTCCAAGCTTGCAACTAAGTGTGAGAGCCAGTTAACCAAGCCAACTCGACACTTGGTGGGTAGGCAACTGGACTTGCCATACTTAACTGGAGTAGCTCCCAGATACAAATAGCAAGCAGGTTCGATTTTCAGCTTGAGGAGTCCTATTTAAAGGTGCACACACACACACACACACACACACACACACACACACATGCTCACACACACACCCAGTACACACACACACACCTACACACACCTTGGGGAGGTGCTGCCGACACACACACAGTTTTTGAAGGAGAAGCAAGGAGGGAGGTGCTACAAAAATTCTCATCTTGAGGATTCATTGGATCAGAAAAAGCAGAGGATTCTCAACCCCTAATCACGGTAATTATGGTTTAATTACGGCTCTTCTTAAATCTCATCATTACTCTCCCATATTCTTCGTCTACTATGCCTACTTTCAGCTATAATTCCCAATAGCTGCTCTCTAAGTTTACATAGCTATACTCCATTACATAATCATCATTCAATTAGCTAAATTATGCAACCATTCATCATTCTTAATCAAGGATTAATACATGATTAGGAAAGATTCTCTCTCTAGGCAGCATAGTTAATAAATTGTCAGCCAGTAATAGTGTAGATTTGATGAAATTCATTCTTTTATCATTCAATAGTATTGTAATTAAATTATAATCAATCTTATCTCACATTAAGATGTGATTAAGGCTAAAATTAAACTATCATTAGGCCAATAAGAAGAGAATTTTCTATCACACATGCCTGCGGTAATTCTGCATCTTCAAATTGCTCTAGGAAAGCAATTGAGCTTGCTTACTTCATCTCTCTTGTAAATCAATTAGTAAAATTATGAATTTCTTAATCATCTAAACCAAGTGATTAACTTTAGAGCCAGTTCCCATAAGGCAAGTAAAGTATTAACCATAAAATTGCTAAGTCTCGAAGGAAAAATCTAAACCCTCTTGCATATGGAGGATTGTTTAATGATTCTAATCTGCCATTTGGATTGTTATGATGCTCTTGGACCTTAGCTCTTTTTCTTCAAGTTTATCATTTAAAGTAGTGAGTATAAAATGGCACCGGTTAAGAGAACTCGCTTTGGTGGTGCCCACGACCGCGAGGCGGAAACGAGCAATGTGAATGGAAAAGGAAAAGCTCCCATGGACGAACAAGCACCGGCCATCTCACGAGCCATTGACGAAGAAATGGAAGAGGTAGGTCACAATTTTATTCAAGTTGTTTAATTTAACATTGCGCATGTTTAGCTAGGAAAGAACATACCCCCAAACATGTTGGAGAAATCCGACGAAAACCTCGGCAATGGAATTCATTTATATATTAAAGTCTAAAGTAGGAAAGAAATGATTGACGGATATACTGTCTGCATTAGGAAAGAATGTCTGCTCGGGAAAATTTAGCTCGGCATGTTGATTTCTATTTCCAATGTTGACACTAGTTCTAACCCCCTCCTGATCACAGGGGGCAGAGTTCCTGGTTAAGGGCTCTTGAATCCACCACTGCTGGTTAAGCGGTGGATACCCACACCTGCTAGTTAAGCGGTGGGAACCCACGTCTGCTGGTTAAGCGCTGGGAATGTCCATGTCATGCTTTCTATGCGGTGGACATACCTAGTTGTATGGGCAGCTAGGAGACAATGGGAGGAGTAAACTCTTGCTGGAGGGGGGATGTTGTACCTCCAGAACATTGGAATTTTAATGAATAAGTTTGAGTATAATTTTTACTAGAGTACTGTCTTGTTGCCGCTTTGCAATACTGATTGAAGGGCTGTCTTAACGAACATTGTGATTCGGAGTCTAATCAAGGAATGTTGATGTTGAACAATCATTGTGGTACTAATTAGGACACACAAGGAAGTGTGAGTGTGGGGGTGGAAAGTGGGGGCTTGGCTCAAGTTGCCAATGCCTATGAGAAGGGTGGTCGCGATTGGTCGGGAACTCTCTGTCCCCATAGTGTTTAAATCGATACTAGTAATACTCATTGCCCCTAGAGCGGCGAAGTCTCAAGTGTACGTGCCTCTGAAACATGGGGAAAAAGGCACTCAGGATTTCTCTCCTCTTGGAAGGTGGGTCTTAGGATCGCTAGATAGGTTAAGTACGCTTCCCCTGTGAGGTGGAGCTAGATCTCATTGCTAGTAGGCTCGAACTCGACTCACTCTATGATGAGAGATCGTCCACTAGCTGAAACCTGAACCACTTTGTTTGATTCCTCTATAGATCTAGTGGCCACCAGGTTCACCATCAGATCCTCCGTTTGATACGGCGGGGTGGGGACCTCACACCTGGTATTAGAGCTATTGGTTTATGAATTGGAAAATGATGTTGTTTGAAATTTTAAGAAAATAAGTGATAGTAGGATAGCTCGTACTCAAAGCTTGAGCATGATGTTTCCCAGAATAATGACATTGGATTTGTCTAGTGGATTGTCTGTTGAGTGATGTTAAAGAGTTTTACTCATTGATCTTGTTGGGATTCAGTGGGTTCCACATGATGTTTTTTGAGAAGTCGTTGGTGCGACTAGTGCTGCGGGCAGGTAGCCTGTTGATGCACATAAAGTTATAATTATGGATCAAAGCTCTCGAGTAAAGTTTTTACCATTATTTATCGGACAATTTTGGATGTATTCAATGGAATTTACACTAATGGTGGAATGGTTAAATCCTTTGTGATAGATGCATAGATTAAGTAGGCTCGTGAAGCCCAAAAGTTAGATTTCTTCTTGAGTATGGAAAAGCCTAGGTTCATTTGAGAAGAGTGCTATAGTAATGAGTTTTATACCATTGGATAGGCACCGCCTGCTGCTCTCTACTCGGAAGCACAAGAGAAGAAGCTCCTCCTTAAACAAGCCCAACCTCCACTCTTTAAGGGCGAGGGGGCAAATGTGGAGAGAGATGCGGAAGTGTGGATGGAAGCAATAGACGATTACTTTGAAGCTGCAGGAACCCAACCCGTGAATCAGACCATGCTTGCGATGTTTCGCTTGTCTGGCGATGCCAAGATATGGTGGAAGCAACATTGCAGGGATTTGGATATTAAGGGAGCTTCCCAATCCTGGGAAGACATCAAAGCTGCAATAATGGGACGTTATTAACCACCTGCCTATAAAACCTTAAAGATGAATGAGTTCTTTTCACTTCGGCAGCTGACTTCATCTGTCAAAGAGTATTATGCAAAGTTTGTCACTCTTCGGAGATATGCTCCTAAGATGACCTTGGAACAACAGGTGGCGAGGTTCTGCCAAGGGCTAATCGACCCTTTGAATATGCGGTTGGAAGCTCTTAGGCCGACAACACTACAGGATGCCTTGTTAAGGGCCAAGCCATTAGCCAAAGAGATTTAGAGGACTACCCAAGATAGTCAATACTATTTTTCGAAGAGGGCCAGGACAGACAACTGGAGTAACAGACCAATCAACCTTGCATACGACCATCGTCCGGTAGTAGCTACTACGACAGCTACTGAATTTCCCAATATAAGATGCTTTGAGTGCCATGAGTATGGACATTACAAAAGCCGATGTCCAAAAAGGATTTCCCAAGCATCCGGTGCTAATAATGTACCTCTAAACGTCAACGGGTGAGATCAACCAAACGGAAGAGGAGGCCGAGGAAGAGGAAACATAGGACAAGAAAGCGGAGCTTTCGCTAATGCCGCAGTGAGACAGCCAACTGTGGGTGATGAAGCTGATGAGAGAGCAGCTTTGTATGTTGCAACTGCTAATCTTAGTGAGCAATAACTCAAGCACCAGGATCTCATCAAAGTTCAGTAGAATAAGACGCATAAAGCTAAAGACTATTCTATTATCAACGGATATCTTTACTTTAGACAGAGGATATATGTACCTAAGTAGTTAGCATAAAATTTACCCAGATGTATTCTTCAGATGAGGACATCTCAAATTCTTCACGTTGGGGAGGATGTAAGGTCTTCGACCGCGAGCTAAAAGAGCACCATTGTACCACGAAAAGATCTTAATGGAAAAAGTTACTATTTTTAGCAGTTTTTTGAATTCTGTCAGTGCCATGATGTTTAGAATGTTTTAAAGCTTCAAACTGTGAATTAAAATAGCTTTTGTAAAAATTTTCCAAAAATAGTAAGTTTTTGGTCACCGGACCCGTCTAGTTTTGACCGTCTTGAAAAACTGCACCCATACCCCGAATTTGAAAAAATACATTTTCGGACCCTGAGGGCTGCTAAATATGGCAGATACTCGGACCAGTACGCCTTAGTGAGAGCTTCGTATAACAATTTTTGGCATCAAATTCCGACTCGTATGACCCGTTTTAGCCTAAAATCAAATTTTCCCAAAATTGTCCGTGGAGGCACCGGGGCTCGAGGCTGTGTGGGAACAGGCTGCAGGACACTCTGGGTCAGCTTTAGCAACTAGGGGGCGCCTTTTGTCCTTGTGGGAGTCCTGGGAGAGTTTCCAAGCTTGCAACTAAGTGTGAGAGTCAGTTAACCAAGCCAACTGGACACTTGGTGGGTAGGCAACTGGACTTGTCATGCTTAACTGGAGTAGCTCCCAGATGCAAATAGCAAGCAGGTTCGATTTTCAGCTTGAGAAGTCCTATTTAAAGGTGTGCACACACACACACACACAAGCGCACACACACACACACACACACACACACACACACACACACACACACACACACACATGCTCACACACACACCCAGTACACACACACACACACCTTGGGGAGGTGCTGCCGGCACACACACAATTTTTGAAGGAGAAGCAAGGAGGAAGGTGCTGCTGAAATTATCATCTTGAGGATTCATTGGATCAGAAAAATCAGAGGATTCTCAACCCCTAATCATGGTAATTATGATTTAATTACGGCTCTTCTTAATTCTCATCATTACTCTCCCATATTCTTCGTCTACTATGCCTACTTTCAGCTATAATTCCCAATAGCTGCTCTCTAAGTTTACATAGCTATACTCCATTACATAATCATCATTCAATTAGCTAAATTATGCAGCCATTCATCATCCTTAATCAAGGATTAATACATGATTAGGAAAGATTCTCTCTCTAGGCAGCATAGTTAATAAATTGTCAGCCAGTAATAGTGTAGATTTGATGAAATTCATTCTTTTATCATTCAATAGTATTGAAATTAAATTCGACTCAATCTTCTCTCACATTAAGATGTGATTAAGGCTAAAATTAAACTGTCATTAGGACAATAAGAAGAGAATTGTCTATCACATATGCCTGCGGTAATTCTGCATCTTCAAATTGCTCTAGGAAAGCAATTGAGCTTGCTTACTTCATCCCTCTTGTAAATCAATTAGTAAAATTTTGAATTTCTTAATCATCTAAGCTAAGTGATTAACTTTAGAGCCAGTTCCCATAAGGCAAGTAAAGTATTAACCATAAAATTGCTAAGTCTCGAAGGAAAAATCTAAACCCTCTTGCGTAAGGAGGATTGTTCAATGATTCTAATCTGCCATATGGATTGTTATGATGCTCTTGGACCTTAGCCCTTTTTCTTCAAGTTTATCATTTAAAGTAGTGAGTATAAAATGGCACCGGTTAAGAGAACTCGCTTCGGTGGTGCCCACGACCGCGAGGCGGAAACGAGCAATGTGAATGGAAAAGGAAAAGCTCCCATGGGCGAACAAGCACCGGCCATCTCACGAGCCATTGACGAAGAAATGGAAGAGGTAGGTCACAATTTTATTCAAGTTGTTTAATTTAACATTGCGCACGTTTAGCTAGGAAAGAACATACCCCCAAACATGTTGGAGAAATCCGTCGAAAACCTCGGCAATTGAATTCATTTGTATATTAAAGTCTAAAGTAGGAAAGAAATGATTGACACAAACCATTGAGAATCGATGCAATGACAGATATCAGGCAAAGTTGTACCCCAAAGTGGTTCCAAGAAACAAATATGGTCAAAATGAAAAAAACATGGCCATAAACTAAAAAATGTGACAGACTAAGAAAAAACATGTGCAAATCTGAAAAAAATTCACCAGTGTACTAGGAAGACCTATAGGAACATATGTGCAAAGAAATTGTATCAAAATTCCTCTAAACATGGATCATGATCCATGTACCTTTTGCAAAATCAAAGAAAATCCAATGCCATATGATCCAATATGCTCAAAGAAGCCAAGCCATGAAGTTTTAAGCCATTTGAGTTTCAAAATCCACTTCAAACTTCCATATTTCTCTATGTCTGCAAAAAGATCTCAAAAAATAGCACTAGACTTGTAATGAGCCACAAAATTGGCTAAAGCCACAAAAATGGCTCACATTGAAATTCTAGTAAATGAAACATAATTTTTGTATATGACATTGAAATTTCATGAAACTTCTTAATTATGGGTTCAAGATATGAAAAAGATTGCTAAATACACAAATTACAAAAATAAAAAAATCTTTTATAAAATGAGTAAATTTTACATAAAATTGCACTTCAACACTTAACTTGGAGAAGTAAAAAATGTCGGCAGTCTTTGTATATGGTTAAAAAAAGCTAGGTACATCTATCACATACCTATTAAGGGATTTTTCAAAGAAGTTTGTGCTTGCTTAACAATGATTTGATTTACTTTCAAACAAAATAGAAAATTTTTGTCCATCTGCACAAATTAATTGTAGAAGATGGCAATGGAAAGACACCTTTAGACCTTCATTTAGCTATGTACTATTTTTTATCAACTCATATTGAGTTTTGGTCATAATTCCCTGAAACCATTTTCTATTTAGATAACTAACATAGTGTTGAGAATTTTTTTACAAAAGTTTCAAAAAGCTACAAAAGTGGCTGATTTTTTATAGGAGTAGTCTTAGCCTAAGTACCAATCCTATGATCCAAATCGCAAAAATTTTGGACCAAGGCACCATCTAGATGAACCCTACCAGATGGTATCATCAAATTTCCAAAATGTTGTCCTACATGGATCGCAATACATGAACCTCCAACCCTAAATCAAGAGAAATTTTCATAGTAGCAGCACCATATGCTAAGGAACAACCTCCCCTAATAGTTGGATTTTCAAAATGCTTCCAAACATGGATTTTGATCTATGTTTCTTTTTTCAAGAATTCATATGTTACACTATATCCTGGTGCCTATAGTAATCCTAGATGCACTGGTGAAATTTGGGGTAGTTTTGAAAAAGTTAAGCTCATTTTTTATTTTATGGTCAAGTTTACATGTTCTTCCACTTTCCAGAGGTTCTGATCTTTTGCTAAACCCTATTTCCAATACTAAATTGACCACAAGATGCCTCGAAGGAAAGCACAAAGGGAGTGGAATGTTGCACCTTGTGAGATAACAGATACCTCCTCAAATGAGAAGGATCATATCACAGAACAGGTACTCGAAGAAATACCGGCTAACATATTCATCGGAAGGTTTCAAGCCACGGATGGAGAAATAGTGAAGGCCACTATCTTCCCACGGGAAATGTGGACACTGCACCAAAAGCCAGAAGTACAAGCAGGGGGAAGGTGCCTACAATTAGACAGCTTCCTACGATTACCATCCTGGGGAACGGACTTCAGACAAGCTCATGAACTCATAAGCTCTATTCAGTACAATGGGAAAGACACTTTAACTGACAAAGATGGGACAATAGTCAAGGTTTAGATCACAACAAAAATAATCAATGAAGCTCTCCACTTGTAGCAAGGGGCACATGGTGTATTGCAAAAGACAACGACAAAGCTTTCCTAAAGCAAAGAGGTCACAAGTTGACATATCAGGATCCGATATACTCAAAAATTGAATTGCCATTGCGCCTCATATTGGAACACTTCAAAGTGCAGTGTAAGGTTTTCAGTTTCTGAAACCTTAAAGATTGTATAAATCTTAATTCCACTGATATGATTATTGAAAAAGCAATGTAGAATTGTCTGACCGTGGCAAATATTGGTATTTTTGAAATCTTAAGCACATCAAACCGTGGCTAGAAATTTTCAGAATCAGATTCCGATAAAATTTGGAAAAGTTACGGGCTCTAAAAGGTTACACTAGGAATTCAATTAGTTAAGTAAAATTGGATGGTTTCAGTAATTATTATTAACAAAGACTTTCTTATCCTAAGGTTCTAGAAATTAATGATATTACCAATTTTCATCATTAAAAATCAGTGAAAATAGTAAAAATCGATTCTGGAAGTTGAGGGGGGCTGTGTGGGGTAATGATGAACTTGCTCAGGACTAGATTTAGCAGCAGGGGACGTTTTTTGACTTGTAGGGAAGCTTGGGATGCAAGTTAATTATTGCCATTTTCTAGCCTGTGAGTGCCCAAAAACCTATAAATATGACCCTTGCTTCACAATTTCGGACAGACTCGGAGCCTTGATACTCTCTCTCTCATCTAGAGAGAACACTACACAGAAATCACTAGAGATTAAGCTCTAGTTGATTAACCTAAACGATAATTAGTCTAATCCTTCTTAATTAGCAAGGCTAGATTAATCTATTTTGTTAATAAATCAAAGATTAGGCCTATGTATACTCATAAACCCTCTCTTAATTAATTATTCTCTGCTGATTGTTGTAATTAAACTTGGTAATGTTAAGCTAATTACTTATCCTATCATATTAGGACTGAAATTAGCCAAATTAACCATGAATTAATGGAAAATATATTACTTAAACTTAGATTATGTTGAGGTAATTATCAAAGCTACATCAGATAGTCATTAAGCTAGGAAAATTATCCTATAATTTTTTGAGTAATTTTCCTAAATAATTAGGTAGAATCACACTATTTTTTGAGAAAATTAAAGAGAAAAATAATCAAATTGATTTCAAATGCATTGAGTTATTTATCAAAGGTTAATTAGATTTTATGGAACCCATGATAATTAGGACAAGCTCAAATAATTAATTTAGCTAGTTACTATAGCAAAAATACTGTGTTTTTATGACAAATTAAATAGGAAAATTTAGTGAATTGATTTCAAATTCTTTGAGTTATTTATCAATGGTTAATTATATGTTAGGGAGCCCATGATAATTAGAAAAAGCTCAAAAAATTAATTTACCTAATTACTTTAACAGACATACTCTGTTTTTAGGACAAATTAAATAGGGGAAATTAGTAAATTTATTTAAAATTATTTAAGTTATTTATTAGTGGTTAAATATGTGCTAGGAAACCTGTGATAATTAGAAAAAGCTCAGATAACTAATTTACCTAATTACTTTAGTAGAAATACTTTGTTTTTAGGACAAATTAAATAGGGGAAACTAGTAAATTAATTTCAAATGCTTTCAGTTATTTATCAGTGGTTAAGTATATATTAGGGAACTTGTGATAATTAGGATAAGCTTAGATAATTAACTTACCTAATTACTTTAGCAAAAATACTCTATTTTTAGGATAAATTAAATAGGAAATTAGTAAATTGATTTGAAATGCTTTGAGTTATTTATTAGTGGTTGATTTTGTGTTAAGAAACTCATGATAATTAGAATAAGCTCAGATAATTAGTTTATCTAATTACTTTAGAAGAAATACTCTGTTTTTTGGACAATTTAAATAGGAGAAATTAGCAAATAGTTTCCAATTGAATTGAGTTATTTATCAAAGGTTAATTAGATGTCAAGAAACCTATGATAATTAGGAAAAGCTAAATGATTAATCTACCTAATTACTTTAGCAGAAATACTCTATTTTTTGGACAAATTAAATAGAGGAAATTACCAAATAAATTCAAATTGAATTGAGTTATTAATCAGAGGTTTACTAGATGTTAAGGAATCCATGATAATTAGGAGAATCGCAAATGAGCAATCTACCTAATTAATTTAGTAGAAATACTCTGTTTTAAGGACAAATTAAATAGGATAAATTAGCAAATAGATTCAAATTGAATTAAGATATTTATTAGAGGTTAATTCGACCTTGGGAAACCTATGACAATTATGTTACCATTAGAAAATTAGTTTACCTAATTATCCTAGTAAAACTACATTATTTTTAAGGGAAAATAAAAGAAGGAATATAGTAAAAACCTTTGATATAAATATCAGAGGTAGAACACACCTTGAGAAATCCGTGATAAATACCCCAACCTCAGATAAATAGTTTAGGTATTTATCTTCAATAAAAGTAACTAATTTTGCGTATAAAATAGACAAGGGAAATTAGTAAACAAATTTATCTAATTACCAAATAAATATGTGAGGTCCAAAATCACTATTGAAGTGTGGGAAAATTACCTCAGCATAAATGGATAGTATAACAAGTTACTATCAGTAAAATCTTACCTAAATTAGACCATAAGTATAGGAGGGAAAGGTTATAAATCAAATTTATGAAAATTCCTAGAGATTGCAAATTTAGGGTAAGTAATCCATTAGCCGATATAAATTTATAATTTACTAAGGCTAAAATGGAATATAGACTAAGGATAAACCTAGTTAAAGGGCTGCCCAATTAAAAGGTAATTATGGGAAATTACTTATAGCATAAATAAGTTACAGGAGGAATATCTCATCAAATTGACTATCAACGATACCTACTTACTCCAAAACCCTTAATTTTGGATTTAAGAAAAAGAAAAAAGAAGATTATTCAATTAAACTTTTAATTGCTTAAGTCTTTTTATAAGGCTGCTGACATGGCTCCAAAGAGAACCAGGGGAAATCCTCTTACCGAGGAAGAGGATGTTAGCAACAAAAGAAACAAGGTCACTAATAACCATGAGGCTGGGCCTAGCCATAGGCCGACGGAGGAAGGGTTACGGGCTCCAGCCTAGCAGCACATGGACGATCAATCCCAGGTGGATTTCTATTTTGTTCAATTAATCTTTTAAAGTTCATTTTTAAGTTAGCATTGCATACGTAAGGGGTGAGTACGAATAAGAAAAAGAAATAATTGACCAAAAAACGGAGGGTAACTTCCAATGTGCATTTGTTTATAATGTAGGACACAATTGTTTGGGTTAAAACTGGTTGAATTAGGAAAGATATGATTGATCATCCTTAAGACATCTTGTTTCAAGACACCTCCGACTCCTTAGTATAAATTGATGATAATGATTGGCTTTCTAGCCACGGATAAGTCAATTACCCCCATGAATGTTGAGTTTCTACTCCGTATCATGTCTTGATGTTTCTACATAAGTTAGGATACCATTTTTTAATCCTAGGGGAGCCGCTCAGTTGTATGGGCAACTGGTTTGGTGTATGGGCACCCGGAACCTTGGGTGGGGGTTATCCACTCCGGATTATGAATAAGGAATGGGTGCCGTTTTTCACCCTTAGGTGGTCTTGAGACAAGAAGAGTATTGGTCATGGTTATTATGGACAATGTCTTGATTGATAGTACCCTGTCTTAAGTTTAAAGATGTCTGTTTTCTAAAAGAATGCTTTCAATGATGTCTTCAAGGAATTACTGTGATGGAACGTTAAAAGAAACCATTATTTTAAATGTTAAAACAATGTGATAATAAGATAAATGAATCTTGTGTGAGTGCGGGGTGGTAAGTGGGGATTGACTAAGGTTGTCAATCATGGACGGGTGGACTTGATTAGTCAGGTAACTATCCATCCCTGCGGACTAAAACGTTTAGAAAACTTCTTCACTTGGAAGAGGAGTCCACCAATGACTGTGCCCTCACATCTGTTAGAGGGAAAAAAGCGTTGGTTGAGGATACCTTAGCCCAATTGTGGCAGTTATAGGGCCGAAATAGTTTTTTTGAACTTTTAATACGTTGTCCCGTTTCCGCTGCGAGACAGGACTAGGTTTTCTTCTAAGGCTATAGACTCAAGCCATTGTCAACGGTAAACGTCTATTCCTTGGATTTTTCCTGTTTAGAGACTCTGATTTTTATCAGACCTAGAGACCTGTCAAGGATCCCATCCCAATCTCGGTATTGGCGGGTTGGGGATCTCACATGCAGAAGCCACCAAGATATACAGAACCGTTGTTGAACATGGCAGTAGTAATGGTAATGGGCTTGGCAGTAGAGAGAAGAGTGGTCAGCTGCAACTTCGAAAATTACCTTCTTGACAACATCGTTGAAGCAAATTTCAAGGGGAGCCAAAAAACTAAGACCTACTTGAACGGAGGGCCAATGCTGACGCGGATTGCCTATCAACAATCATTGTTACCATATACATGTGCTAGTGCTGTGTGTGAACACACTAGGACCGCCGGGGCATTTGTTTCCCTCTTTAGGAGTTTTTTCCCCCCGTGCATTGTATATACGCCCATCACTCTAGGGCTATCTATCTCTCCATGGCACACTAAGTAATACACTCTCTATCGTGTGCCTTGAGCTTCCTTCGTCTTCTCCAAGCTGTGTGTGTTTCTCTGCAACCCTAATCCCAACAAGCATTGGGGGTGATTGATGATCTACCACCCGCAAAGGTGCAGATAGATCTAATTCACAAATCTAAAAGAGCAGTAAGACCTGTGGGCCAGACCATCCACAAGACCAAAACTGGAAGCTAAACAAATAAGGCAAAGTGCAACCATAAAGGACTCTGACAACAAAAAGACAAATTCGGATGCTCAGAGTAGCTAGGAAGCTGGGTCCCAACAAAGAGATACCCCTTTGGAGTACCAACCTTCATAAGAGAAGCATGACAGCTAGTTCTCCCTGGTGTACAAGATTGAGGAAGAAAACTACCCGTGTGGCAGAAGCCATCCCAGAAACTGAAGCGAGGAGAACAATGGAAGAAGCGCAGGCATTGAGGGAAAGGATCCACCAACAAAAGCATAAAGAAAAAAGAAGCTAAAGAATAGAAGTTGATGATGAGAAAGAAGAAGAAGGACAAGAAAACATTCTATTGCTACACATGCAGATAGCGGCTCTGGAATGGATCAAACAATAGAAAAGACAAGAAGCCGAGGAAAAACAAGAGATTTCTAGTGCCATGCGACAATGGATCCATGACGAGCTCAAATAAAAGATGGAGCTAACAGAGAAAGAAGAGGCAAAGAAACCATGCATTGACGATCTAGAATCATCTAATGAATCCATTCAAACCAAAAAAGAGGAAGATAACTCACTAGGGAAGAAAGAGCAAGACACTCTTGACCACCAGAGCCAGGAGTTTGATTCTCCCAAGGACATTGAGGTACCTTCAAAGAATGCAATAAAAGAAAAAGAAAAAGTTGAAGATGTCCAAGAGCAAGGAACAGAGAAGATGTAGTCCGAACAAAAGACGGATCAAGAAACGGAGGCAACATAACCAAAGCCTACCACAATTTTAGCAGCTATAGAAGAACTGAAAGTGAAGGAAAAAGCGATAGATGAAGCTGGGACGTCAGATCAAGGTCAAAAAAGCCTACAGAGGCCAAGATCGCCTTGATCACAAGCTGTAATAGAGGAGAGAGCAAAAATGATCAACTCATTTGACATTGATGCTCATTTAGAGTAGATCAAGCTCCAGTTCCAATGACAAAGGGCTTGAAAAACCTGTGCAAGCTTGAACTCAAAGATACTAAAAGAGACACATCTAGGTAAGTTGAAAACACCTTGCAGCTAAAACAAAGAGTAAAAGAGTTGGAGAAATCACAGTGACAAGTCCTATCCGAGTTGCTAAGAGAACAGGAAAATGCAGCCTACTATTACAAGGAGGTGCAACAATTTAATGAGGCCAACTCTACATTGCAAGTCTAGAAGCAATGCCTTGAGGAGTACCTAACCAATGAAAGGGAAAATAATGAGAAGCTGCAAGGATCATAGGATGTGGTTAACAAGACTCTGACTCAGCTCTTAGCCATACAAGAGACTCCCACCTCCTCAATCGTGACTGCAAGATCAACCTCTAAAATAAGCCCTATCTCAAAAAAATTATGATTAAAAAATCATGACAGCACGACATAGGGCCCTGTAAAGAGCCAAAGAAAAAGAAATTGAAGAATTGAGGAAGCAATTGGCTGAGGCACGGGGGGACTTGGAGACTCTTAGGGCCAATATGGAAAAGCATCAACAAATAACCCAAGTGGACTTTGAGCAAGAAGGAGGATTTGAGCAACCCACATTTGAGGCTCACTGAATAGAGGTGCCAACTACAAGCAATGGAAAAGCAACACAAGAATCTGCAGATCCAGCCACAACATCCATTTTGGACTCGGCCAAGGGTGAGATTCAGTGCTAGATCTCAGAAGTCAAAGACCCCTCCCACGAGGAATATCTACAATATTATTGAAAGTGCTGGAATCGGCTGCCCTCCTTCTGATTACTCCAGATGAGGTGGTAAAAATGTTGGGCATGAGATGATTGCCATGCGATTTTTGTGGCATGAGGCTACATTATGGCAGCAAAGAATGCTACCAGACCTTGAACCAAACAGCCGAGGGGATAACAGGGATGTTCCCGTCACTACAATTAAGATTCAGACCATAATTGACAATCAACCCCTCTGGCGTAAGAAGTGGTTTGAGCAAAGATTAATAGACAAAAACCTACTACAGGAACGCTCCACAGCACCTTAGGATCGACCCAACTTATTGTCCCATCAACAGACGTCAATTCTGGGATAGCTTTTACTCTTGGCAAAGCAAAAGGCCGGCGGTGCTGAACTACCCAATTATCATAAAGCCAATCACTAACAACCCACCGATCGAGAAGTATATGGTTCAAACTCTCAAAGGGGTCATTAACATGATGAAGGAGAACCCGGATCTTGCATGCCAGATGCTCGTAAAAATTGCCAAGATGCAAATCACTTGCATAACAGCTTTCAATGATATAGAGGTAGCAAAGCATCCCTGGCAGATTTTTGTGGAAGGGACAAGAGGGATTTTGTGGAATATGGAGACAGAAATCCCAAGCAATAACGTCATCATGGGACTCTTTGCAAGAGTCAGCTTCCTATCCTCCCACTACATGAAAATTTTTGAGGAGGCGTTCATGACCAACGTCTTTGAAGTGGACTCCTCCATATCCAATCCCATGACTAAAGATCTTCCAACACACCATATAGAATATCAAAGTACTCTCAGCAAAAACCCTTTTGAAGAGTTGGCCACAAAAGTAGAGATTGAGGCAAGAGCGTAGAAGTTTAATCACCTCACTGCAATGCTCGAGAGAAGACAATAGACTACACTCAGAGATAGATTGCACGAGGATGTGCAATGAATAGGAAGGGGGGAATGTTTGGTGGACACCACGGACTGACACATAACAGGCGAATGAACACCAAACCTTGCAATACTCGCTCATTTTTTGAACAGAGCGGTGTAATTCAGCCCATGAATATGTTTTGACATACCCTCTCAGCCTCTCTAATTCTACACCCTTGTAAATGGCCGGATGGCGGTGGGAAAGCTCCCTTAACCTTTTAGTCAAAACCCTTAGTTTTGGATTAAAAAGAGATCATTAGCAAATGGATTTTTGAATGTTCACTTTGAGAGATTCTTGCTGCTACAAATTGTAATCCTCTTTTCTCCTGGACTGATAACCAGAATTCATTTCCAAATATCACATTGTGTTCCTTGTATCTCGCTCTATAATTTAAGTATAACCATTCTCAATTTTGTTGTGGTTTGTGAGGTATTGCTTGTGAGCTAAATGCATTGATTTGAAGGTTAAAATGGTTATTTTTTTATGTTTTGACTAGGGATAAGTGTTTTTATGCTTAAGTGGGACCTTTTCGAGTAGTTTTGTTTCAACTTTTTGCACATTTTTTGTGATGGATCATGATTTACGTACCTTCCCAGATGGTTACAAAACTCAATAGGATTGTGTTCCTAGGTGTTGTAATACTTCTCCTAAAGTTTTGTTGCATTCCGAATTAGTTTGGATGCCGAAAAGGCCTGATGACCTAGAGTGGTGAGATTGGATGCATATTGATTTTCTGACTAGGAATTGGTTGGTTTGCTTTTGTCGCAGTATGAGTAGCCCCCTGAGTTCACTTTGATGAGATTGACACTCTCATTAAGTCTTCGTGCCCCATCTCGAGTCGCTTCCTTGCATACTGACATTATGTTAGTACAAAAGAGCTATGTTGCAGACGTCCATTGCAGTGACCCGCTAACATCAATGAATGAATAGCTAAAATTTTTAGTTGAGGAGATAATGTCTCCATAACTTCAATGCATGGACGTTGATAAGAGTTTCAGTCATGGATCGGGTAGTTCTTCTCCTGATTTTTGAGCTTTTGAGAAATATAGGCTATAGGCCTACCTTGTTGAGCAAGTACTCCCCCTAAAGCAAGTTTGCTAGCCTCTGATATAACTTCAAACTCTTTGCTAAAATTTGAAATCTTAAGAATGGGGGCTAATTCTAGGTAACCTTTTAAGTTTGCAAAAATGGCCTCATTTTCTGCTCTCCATTTGATCCTTATTACTTTCTTTAATAGATGTATTAAAGGTGCTGCAATAAGAGCATAGTCCTTGAAAAATATCTTGTACCATCCTATCATCCCAAGAAATCCCCTTATTTCACCGACGAAAGTAGGTTGAGGCCAATCTACAATGTCCTTGACTTTATCTAGGCTGACTAAGATACACTTGGAAGATATAAACGAGCCAAGATGGTTGACTTGGGAAGAACAAAAGGTACATTTAATCTTCTTAGCATAAGGTTGATGCTGATGTAAGAGCTACAATACTTTACAAACAAGATCTTCATGATTTGCCTCATCTTTAGAATAGATCAGGATATCATCAAATAAAACCAAGACAAAATCATCCAGGTAAGGTCTAAAAATATCCTACATTAGTGGCTTGAAGCTTGTAGGAGCATTAGTAAGACCAATACACATTCCTATGAACTCATAATGTCTTTACCTAGTATTGAAATCCATCTTTGGAATGTCTATTTCTTTGATCCTTATATGATAACACCGAAAGCAAATATCAATATTTGGGAAGATCTTAGCCATGTGTAGCTTAGCTCATCAATCATAGAAATGGGATACTTGTTCTTAATACTAACTGGATTAAGCCCGTGGTAGTCTATGCAAAGTCGTAAAGAACCGTCCTTCTTCTTTTGGAAAAGGAATAGAGCACCCCAAGGAGAAGTACTTGGCCGTGAAACCTTTCTTGATAAGTTTCCTAAGTTGATCTTTGAGTTTGACTGCTTCAGGGAGTGACATCTTATATGATCTCTTTGAAATAGGTTCAGAACCAGGGATAGTCTCAATTTTTTGATCAACTTCTCTAGGATTCTTGTAAGATCCTTAGGGAACAAATTTGAATACTCTCTCAACCAATCAAGCTTAAAGTTTGAGTATGTGTCTTCTACCTTGTTGAGTTGAACCGCATAAATCTACGGACCCTTTTGTAAACCCGTAAGAAGTCTATTAGCCTTGACTAAGTGAGATTTAGGTTTGCCATTCTTTCCTTGAACTAGAAATTCATTTGCTAGTTTGTCTGCAAAGGTAAAATTACCTTGTGCATAGTGAATATGAGCATGGTTTTGTTTCAACGAGTCCATCCCTAATATCCCATTGTAAATCCCTAGAGGTAAAGTGAAAAAGCAAGCAGAAGTAGAGTATCTCCCTAGTTCAAATTCTACCTATCATGTTTTATACTAAGTTAGGAATTCCTTTTCTTTTGCTAGTTCTACAATTAGCCTTTTAGCAGGATACTGGTTTAGTTTCAATTTTCTCATGCATTTAGGAGAGAGAAATGAGTGTGTTCTTCCACAATCAATTAAGAGTTCAATTTGTTCACCTTGGCAAGATCCTAGTGCTTGAATGACTGCATATTGTTGGAGAGCACTAGTGTTCTCAATTGCAGCATGTAGAGTTGATCTCTCTTCAGCTTGGTATCCTATTGTTGGCTCTTCCATAATAATGGCATGAGTTTGAGCAATCGCTCCTCTTTAGCGTCCTCTTCATGTGTTCCTTCCTCCATAAAGAACACGTTGGCCTCTACCATTTGGTGCTACAGGAATGACATTTGCAAGTTTTTCTATGTTTCTTCTATGAAAATGATTCTTATAATGACCTAGCTCATTACACTCAAAGAAACAAATATTTGGATGCTGCGAATGAGTTACTATAGCCGCTACTGCTATATGGAAAGGTTGATAAGCCTGATTAGTAGATCTGGGGCTCCAATTGTTTGTCTTGGCGCTTTGGTTTTCAAAGCTTCCTCTTTCTTGACTCCTAGACATCTCTTTAGCTAGAGGTGTTTCCCTTAAAAGAGCATCCTAAAGTGATGTGGGTCTCATTGCTTCAAGATAGATATCCAAAGGATGATTCAATCCTTGACAGAATCGTGCTACCTGCTGCTCAACAAACATTTTTGGGGCATATCATCACAAGGTTACAAATTTGGAGTAGTACTCTTCTATCGATAAGAATAGGTGTTTTAGAGCAAAGAACGCATTCATTTTGACGTTTTGGAATGTTGTTTCCCCTATATTTGTTCATCTTTAGTAGGGCAAAACATTGCAAGCATAGTTTGATTTACAGGTTGGGTCCCTTCAGCTTCAAAGTAATCCTCCATTGCCTCCATCTAGGCTTGAGAATCACACTCAATATGGGTTCTCTTGCCTTTGAATGTGGATGGTTTGGTTTTTTTAAAGATAATTTTTTTCTCTTGTATGGTCGTGTATGGAGCATTTGACGATACCTACACAATAATATGCTTGTCGATGGTTTAATTTAAAGACTTAACACAATATCAAGTGCTTTAAACTTCCACAACTCAAGACAAATTCTAGAAAGAAACTATCATTATTGTCCTTGCCAAGTGAGGGTGTGTGTGTACTGACTGCCATGTCACTGGTTTGTGACACCGCGTTTCACCATTCTACCTCATGTTCCACCCTCGTTCTGGTTACACCCGGTTCTAAATTGGCGTTCCGTTCCTAACTCCGTTTTGAGAAGAGGACTTGTTTGGAACACCGTTTTGAAATGTTTGAGCTGCATTCTGCCCATTCCGTGCTACATTGGTGCAAGGGCCCTTTCTCTCACAGTGCTCCCAAGCTAATCTTCCAAGAAGTGAGGCAGTGACACACTTAGAAATGTTTTACAGTGGCCTCTATCACAGGTTAGTCATGTGGCGTCAAGATATGTACAAATTTGAAATCTCATTGAGAAACTAGATGAGCATATTCTTATTTTACTATGATATATACAATTGTTAGTTCTGCTAAAAAGCTATATGGTTCTTAGAGCCGGATTACCAGGGACATAGTGGTACAATTGATAGGTATTTGTAGTTAAGTTCTGACAATCCATTGTTTTATTTGAGTTGTAGCTTTTACACACATATATGCAGGGTTCATAGAATACAAGACTCTTATTTCGAGGAAAGATGTCAGGGAGAGAAATGGGTTTGATCCTATAAGTAGGGATCACTTTCACCACTTGATTGAAAACCCATCCATTTAAGGTCATGTCAAGGCCATATTTAGAGATAACAATGTAGTCATCCATAGTAGTACCAAGAAAGTAGTAAAGCTGGATAACGCGTAGCTCTTGCCCCCATCCAATCTTCTTTAGATTCGAGAAGTTCCCATCCCCTTTGGATTCTTGTCGATGGAGGAGAGAAAGCCTTCATCAAAATCTTAATCATGTTGCATCAAAAAGAAAAATTTGAAGAGAGTCAAGCCTCAAAATACATTATTTCAAAGGTCTTGAACTTGAGATACTCAAAATCGGTATCTTCTTGAAACATTGATGCTGGTAAGTTCTCAAACTTAAGTCTCCAATTCATTTTTCTAGATTTTCAACCAATGACAATTCTTCTAAATTCCTAATGTAAGCTTTGATACCACGTGTGAGGTCCCTCCCCATTACCATATCCATTTGGCAACTTAGGAGGGTATTGGATAGGTCACTAGGTCCTAATCAATTGAGGAAAACATAGTCAAGATAATAGACAAGATTTCTTATGGACAGGCTCTCGTCACCAAGTAACTTGAGTCCAAGCCATTGAAAAGGTTTCCTGGCCTTGCCTCACAGGTAAATCATGAAATAACAAAATAATCTAACGTTTCTAATTCTCACCTTCCAAAAGAGAGAAAATCCAAATACATTTTCTCCCATAGCTTTCAGGGGCACGTGTATTTGGGACTTCTCGACTCTTGGACACCATCCTTGACTGGCAATCTGATTCAATCCTCACTTTCCACCCCACACTCAAACTTTTTTCTTGTTTTCTACTTACTACCACATGATTGGTCATACACAAAATTCCTTTTTAAGGGTTCCCGTCACAAGTTTGTTAAAATAGCCCTTCAAACATTATAAAATTGGCACCAAGACAATCTTTTGTAGATAAAAACTCGACATACAACATTACATTATATTCCAATAGTATGGAGTCGTAGAAACTTATTCTAGCAGATGTCCACTCAATCTGTTGTCATTGGATGTCCATACAACCAATAGTGGTACCCCCTAGAGTAACTCTCCGGTCTGCCACCTTTTTGTTGAAATAAACCAAGTTGTCTCATTGAAATGGATCCAATCTCCCTATGATCAAAGGGGAGTTTGGACTAAGTCAATATTGGAATAAAACGAAATAAGGTTGAGAGAATTCTTTCTATGCAAACAATTCTTTCCTAATTTAGGTAGTATATCCTCAAACAATCCTTCCATATTAATACAACTTAAAGGAATTTAACAAGTTCAATTGATGCGGTTTAAAATTGGGACTTGTCCAATGTCTAGGTAGTTTTCTCCTTCCTAATTACTCACAATGCATTCAACAAAAAAGAAGTTTGTACCTGTTCTCGAACAATAACATCACTTTGTAGGATAAGTAGCACATCCTCATTCATTGGGGCTTTCCTTTGCCTTTACCATCACTGGTTTTGGCTTCATGATTGTGTAATCCACCACATCCAGTTCTCTTGGGTGCCATCGCCATTACTAGCTACTAAACTTAACTTTAGAAGTTTGTAAGCTAAAGTGTAAAGAACCCAATAGAAGTAAGGTAATTGATTTTGAGTGCTTCAATATGGAAAACTTATGGTTATGACATACATACGCTTACAAGGCTCCATCCAAGAAGTCATTCCACAACTTTTTCTTGTTTTGCACCATCCTTCTAGTGATGCCTACAATGACACCATTATCATTCCCCACCAAACCATTTGACTGTGGGTAGTAAGGTGTGCTATGATGATGTATAATGTGAATCTCTTCACAAACTTCCATGAGTAAAGCCTTCATGAACATTGGACCATTAGCAAAAACAATCTCCAAAGGTGTGCCAAATTTGCAATAAATATCAGTGTAGACAAACCCGATCACTGTTTTTTCCATTTACCCTTGTCACACTTTGAGCTTCTACCCACCTAGTCATGTAATCTACTGAGGTGGTCCGGGATGGGCAACAAGAGAGGTGACCTTTAAACACCCTCAAGGATCCCGTGCTACTCAATTGGGGTTGGGGCAACCACAAAGAGGGAACAACAACAAACCCACATTCAAACAAGTGAAGGGGAACCACCTAGTTATGGTATGCAAACTAGGACACAAGAGAGATTTTTTCACACCCAAGAAGATACTCCACAAAACACACACAAGAAATCTCACACCAATACACACACTAGATCAAGCAGAGAGTGCTAGAGCAAAGGAAAGAGAGAGAGGAATGGAACTTGCATAATACCTTTTTTGTGACTTGCAAATGGAGATCGTTCATTATGATGCTATCATAGATCTTGTTCAAAGTAACTCATGCTTAGTAAATGCTAAACATTGCCAACACACACAAACTGTCTTAGGGTATGGGAGACCTCTCAGCACAATACCCTCTTTCAATGGACACAAAATTTGCAATGAAAACACACTAAAACACTTCCTTAAACAAGATCAAATGATAGAAACTTAAAATACACAAGTCACCTTAAATTCACCAAACTGTATTGCAAAAGGGGAAGGACAAAGATTTGAACGTCGAATCATGCCTTTGATGCACCAAACCTCAGTTTATTGATGATGGAGGAACATATACAATAGTGGTTTTGAGATTTTTGAGCTCATGCTCTCTCACTTGCAATGTGTAGCTTGAAAGCTTCTCTCACCTTAAAAGTGAAACTCACAAAGTGGTTGCTACGCCTAAGTCTCTACTCACAGATAGAGTGTTGGGGTGCTATGTGAGATATTGAAGGTGATTTAAAAGACAGAGAGGAGCCTAATAATAGGTTGGAGACCTCTCATTAAGATTATTGGAAATCGTAATTTACAAGCTAACAAATTAGGATTATGTTTTTTTTTAAATATCAAAACATTGCAGGACTTCTTTGTCTGCTTGAGTCATGGATGTGGGCTCAAAAGAGAGCATTATTGATGGTAGATAAGGTGAGAGTAGAGCTTTAAAGAAGGGGAGAGAGAGAGAGAGAGAGAGAGAGAGAGAGAGAGAGAGAGAGAGTTACTATGCACATGTAGGCTTGAGGTGAGGTGTCTTTTATGGTTAGGTCAAAAGATATTTTGTGTTAGTATGTTAGTGGTTAGTGTTAGTAATTTTTCGTTAAAGTAGGATGGGGTAAAATTACATTGCATATGCACTCAAGATGCATTATATGATTTATATAATGATAAAAAGTAAGATAAGGATTAGAATATACACAATTTTATGGAAACCACAAGATGGAAAGGGAATTTTCCTCATATCTCCTCGAGTGAATGAGCGATTGTAGAACTCTGCTGGTGTAGTTCTTGTGACCATGGAAAAGTTGAATTTTACATGATCAAACTCGTTTTTTAGAGCTTGAGCTTGGTTATTTTCTAAATTTTTCTCTTTCTGTGAAAGGATGAAGAGGTTATGGTAATATCAGTTTGATTCTAGAGAGATAAATTGACCTATATGTGTCTAAAGATGATAATTTTGAGCTATGGAGAAAGGGAGAGATGGGAGTGGTGAAGAAGATGAAAGAAGCCATCAAAGTTACAGGTTGGAGTGAGGCATGTAGAGGAATGAGTGTGTGTGTGTATGTGTGTGTGTGTGGAGTAGGAAAGGAGGTGAGAGAAGACTAAGGGTTACTTTGTGGAGAAAAGTGGGCAGATTGGGGTCCACAGAAAAAATCCTATCTCACCGATGGTAGCTCCAAAAGTTGTACAAAACATTGAGGTGATTATTCAGCTTGTGGGCTACATTTGAGCGGAGATAAGCTCCGAAAAACTTACCAGAACGCCTCTTTTTAATGCCTGCAAAATTCTTTTAGTGGCTCCCTCGTTTGTTGAATTTGCACAATGCATCCAAGAGTGAGCCCCTCCTTTGTCATATCATGATACAAAGCATCCAAGTTATCTTTACACATGCATGGAGAAGTATTTTTTGTGAATAAAGAAATATGTACATGGTGGGACTACTGTATGGACTATTCATGGATTTTAGCTCACATGGTGCTAGAATATTTAGTACGTAATGAAAAAATATGGAAGAATTATGGATGAAAATGTTGAGCTATATATAGAGACACTATATATAGCTCAACAGAGCTATATATAGTGTCTCTATATATAGATAAACAGAAAAAAGATATAGGAATCATATGATATAGTCCCTCTTTTGTATTATTTTGGGTGAAAGAGAAAAAATATGCAAGTACATGGAAATTATATAATAAAGTGACTAAGGGAGTAGGAGTCGGGTTTTTTGTTTTCACAAGGGTGAGGAAAAAAATGTGGAGGTGATCTGTATAAAAGAAAAAAATATTTTTGAGACTAGAGAATATACACATTGGCAAAAAAAAAAAAACATGTGGTGCAAGACGATAGAAGAAGGCATACATAGCCTAATAAAACACACACCTAGGTATAGATATTTAAATAAATTACCAAAATAATTATAAAAAATCTCTATATTTAGGCCCTATATACAATGAAATATTTACACACAATGAGGTCATAATATACTTTTCTTTTTTATTTTATTTATTTTTTTGGTTCAACTAGCCCAATGACTAGCTAATTGAGGGTTTTTAAAGAGATATGGGGAAAGTCCCCTAACTCACACATGCCTATGTTCAGTGAAATGGTAAGGATAACCATAGTGTTTGATTGATTTGACAGGGTGAGGTAGCACACTTTGGCAATTTTGAATAGCCAAAAAATGGCTATCATTAGCCCTTCCCCGGGATGATGGTATATTCATGTACCATCATAAAAGCATCTTTTTCAAAGAGAGTGCTTCAGATTCCTTGCCACGATTTTCATTGTTTGGCCCCTTGGCATTTTGGCTTAAGTTACAATCATGAGATAGCTGCCTTCTGACAGATCTTTGGTAGATCCTTTGGTAGAAGGTGACTCAAGTAGGGCTTTAGCCGATACCCGTTTACCTTCCTAGAGTGCTCTTTACCATTCAAGTCCATGAGTTGGTAATAACTTGAATTGAAAGCCTTTTGGAAAATGTATGGTCCTTGCCATCTAGTCTCAAACTTGGCATCAAAATGATTATCAAGTCAATTGTCATACCTTAGCACAAGATCTCCTTCCTTGATGCCTTTGTCCTTTAGTTTTTTGTCGAGATTTTCTTTTGCTTGTATAGCTTTCTCTTGTAGCACTCGTTAGCTGCTTCTTTTTTCCATTCAAGTTCTACTAAGGTAAGAAGTCAATCCATCCATGCTTCTTGATTATCTTGTGCTGCTTTGCTATGAGGTCTCATTGTTGGAATGTTGAGCTCAATAGGCTGCAAAGCCTCTTGACCATAAACCAAGTGAAATGGTGTGAACTATGTGGCTTCACTATATGTGGTTCAATACGCCCACAAGGCACCATCCAAGAAGTTATCCCATAAATTTTTCTTGTTTTGCACCATCTTTCTAATGATGCCTGCAATGACACCATTAGCCTTCTCCACCAAACCATTCGATTGTGGGTAGTAGGGTGTGCTACGACGATGTAAAATGTGAAGCTCTTCACAAACTTGTGTGACTAAACCTTTCCTAGACCCTGGACCATTATAAAAAAAAAACTCCAATGGTGGGCCAAATATTAGTGTAGACAAACCTCCTCACTTTTTTGCCATTTACCCTTGCCAAACTTTGAGCCTCTACCTACCTAGTCATGTAATCAGTAGCCACTACAATGTAGAGTTTATCTTTTTTTGTTTCAGGTAGAGGACCCATAGCATCAATGCACCACTTTTCAAAGGGTCCATTTGCAAGTACAATTTGCCTTGGACCATGTAGCAATCTTCTATTCCCATTTACGTGACAATTGTGACAGCTTTTACACCAATGATGGACATCCACATATACAGGCTTGGTCAAACATACCCCGCAAGCAAAATATTTTCACAGTTAACTCTTGGGAAAAAGGACCACCACATGCTTCCTTCTGAAAACCTATTAGAATGGCTCGAATTTCCTCAATAGCTGGTACTCTTCTACACATGTGATCCTTCCCTCTTTGATAGGGGGAGCCTTCTAGAAAGAGATAGACACTTGCCTTCTTCATAAGTCTCCTCTTTTGAGATTTTGTGAAATCTTGTGGAAACTCACCCTCCAAAATGTAGCCAATAATGGGAACCAATGAATCCAATCCCTGTTATCTCAGTTTCTTGACAGTTGCTGCCACCATGATGTCTTGCACTTCTTTCTCAACACATGTAACTTCTTATTGTGCAAGTAACTCTGCATCTTCATTTTGTTTCTCAAAAATAAGATATAGTATAGCACTTCTTCAAACTCATTAAACAACCTACACATGACATGAACTTTTGTCCTTAGGCTTTCATTCTTGCATGCCCAAATGTCTGAAATGTGCTTCACAATGAGAAATGCATCCCCCTTTACCATGAGATGTTGTATACCTTGGACAATGCACATCTTTAAACGATGAAGTAGTGTGGTGTATTTTGGTTCATTGTTGCTAGTTGAACCTCGTAGATTGACTTTCTCTTTCATGACCACCTCTCCACTTGGGTTGAGAAACACTAGCTCTCCCCCTGCTTTTCCTGTGGCTCGTCGAAAAGCTCCATTAAAGAGCAAGGTAAAAGCATTAGGAATACTTTTTAGTGGTGTCAATGGTAGGGTCTTTACTTCAAAAACCTTAATCTCCTTCTCATGTACTCTATAAGTGAGAATCCCTACCAATTGTGCACGCACACTATCTTATACCTTGAAAGTGTATTGGAACTCTTGAAACGTCATAATTGAGTTTGAGATCCTAGTACTAAAATTCATTTGAGATGACACCCAAGGGAGCAACTTTTCTGTAGTGAGAATTACAAAAGGTTTTGGTAGCAAGTAGGATCTAAACTTTCTCACCGCGAACATGAGAGAAAGCATCATGAGTTCTACCTCCCTGTAGCCTCTCTCCAAAGCATTTATGAATCTACTAGCAAAGTAAATGAGGTGAATCATGGTACTGTGGGGATCTTCTTGTAGAAAAATAGCACCAATTGTTTCTTTTCCAACCTTAGAGCTAACAAAGAATGTGACTCCCAACAAGGAGGCATGAGTGTTGGTAGTTCTGACAAAATGACTTTGAGGTTACAAAAATATTCTTCAAGCTCATTAGACCAAACAAACTCGGCTTGTTTGTGTCAATTTTTGCAAGTGGTGAAGTATCTCCCAGGGTAAGTGAATGAAGCATGACATATACTTTATCTTTCAAATGAATGAGATGACCTCCTTAATGCTCTTCTACCTTTTGTAGGTGCAATGATTTTGATCTATAAATGCAAAAAGCATCAATAAAAACCCTAAGAAATTTCCAAAGAATGCTTGAAACACCATGTTCATGAAATGTTGAAAAATTGCAAGAGGATTTGTCAGGCCAAAAGGCAAGAGTCTAAAAGCATAACAACCCCAAGGAGTGATGAAGGTTGTTTTAGTGATGAAGGTTGTTTTTTTAATTGATCCTCCAATGCCATACCTATTTGGAAAAGTAACTTGAGTAGCCATCGTACACAGTATACTTCTCGTGACCAGTTACCTCATTTAGTATCTCATCCTAAAATGGAAGGGGAAGGTGATCTCTTTTTGTTGTCTCATTTAGTGGACGATAATCCACACACACCCTCCACCTGCCATGCTTATTCGGACTGACAACAACGGGAGAGACGAACTCTGAATCCTCCACTAGATAAATGAAACCTGCTGCTAGAAACTTTCTTACCTCCTTGAGTAAAGCCTGCTCCTTGATGACTCCTAGCCTTTGTAGCTTTTGAGCCTTAGGTGTGGCCTCTATCTTTAGCTGGATCTTGTGTTGAATATCATCTACTCCATGCACATCAATGTAGTCTCTAGGAAAAAGCCTAAGAATTTTTTTTAACACACCTTTGAACTCCTCTCTTTCATCCTTTGTAAGAGTTGTAGACAACATACCTTCTAACATTCTGTCTGTCGGCCACTTCTTCAAATTCTAAGCAAAGATAGGCTCAAAAAATCTCACCAAAAAGCCTTGTTTTTTATGCCTGCAAAAGTCTTTTAGTGTCCCCACGTTTGTTGAATTTGCACAATGCATACAAGAGTGAGCCCCTCCTTTGTAATATCATGATACAAAGCATCCAATTTATCTTTACACATGCATAGAGGATGATTATTGGTGAATAAAGAAATATATATATGGTGGGGCTAGTGTATGGAGTATTCATGGATTTTAGCTTAATGAGCACATGTGTCAGAATAATGAGTACATAATGAAAAAATGTGAAAGAATTAAGGATGAAAAAAGATATTGGAATCATATGACATGGTCCCTCTTTTGTATTATTTTGGGTGAAAAAGGAAAAGTATACAAGTAAATGAGAATTATATAATAGAAGTGACTAAGGAACTAGGATCCGGTTTTTTTGTTTTCACAAGGGTGAGGATAAAAATGTGGAGGTGATTTGTGTCAAAGAAAAAAATATTTTTGAGATAAGAGAATGTACCCATTGGCAACAAAAATATACTTATGGTGCAAGATGATAAAAGAAGGCATACATAGCCTAATAAAACACACACTTATGTATAAATATTCAAATAAAATACAAAAGTAATTACAAAAAAATCTTATATCTAGGCCCTATATACAATGAAATATTTACACACAAAAAGGCCATAATATACTTTTCTTTTTTACTTTACTTATTTTTTTGGTTCAACTAGCCCATTGACTAGCTAATTGAGCGTTTTTAAAGAGATATGGGACAAGTCTCCTAACTCGCACACGTCTATGTACAGTAAAATGATGAGGATAACCACACTGTTTGAGTGCTTTGATAGGGTGAGGTATCTCACTATGGCAGTTTTGAATAGCCAAAAAACGACTATCATTAGGTCACCCCCAGGATGATGGTATATTCATGCACCATCATAAAGCATATTTTCCAAAGAGAGTGCTTCGGAGTCCTTGACACGATTTTCATTGTTTAGCCCCTTGGAATTTTGGCTTAAGTTATACTCATGCTTCATGCAACAAGACTTACATGAGATATTTGCCTTTTGATAGATCTTTGGTAGAATGCGACTCAAGTAGGGCTTTATCCGCTTTACCTTCCTAGAGTGCTCTTTACCATTCAAGTCCATGAGTTGGTAATAGCTTCCTAGAGTGATCTTTACCATTCAAGTCCATTCAAGTCCATGAATTGAAAACCTTTTTGACAATGTGTGGTCCCTGCCATCTAGTCTCAAACTTGGCATCAAAATGATTATGAAGTCCATTGTCATACCTTAGCACAAGATCTCCTTCCTTGATGCCTTTGTCCTTCAGTTTTTTGTCTAGCTTTTCTTTTACTTGTATATCTTTCCTCTTGTAGCATTTGTAAGGTGCTTCTCTTTTTTACTCAAGTTCTACTAAGGTAAGAAATCAATCTATCCATGCTTCTTGATTACCTTGTGGTGCTTTGCTATGAAGTCGCATTGTTGGAATGTTGATCTTGATAGGCTCCAAAGTCTCTTGACCATAAATCAAGTGAAATGGTGTGAACTCCGTGGCTTCCCTATATGTGGTTCAATACGCCCAGAAGGAACCACCCAAGAAGTTTTGCACCATCTTTCTAATGATGCTTGCACAATCTTTCTAATGATGCTTGCACCATCTTTCTAATGATGCTTGCAATGACATCATTAACCTTTCTCCACCAAACCATTTGACTGTGGGTAGTAGGGTGTGCTATGACAATGTAGAGTATGAAGCAATTCACAAACTTATGGGAGTAAAACCTTCCTATACCGTAGACCATTATATAAAGACAAGTCCAATGGTGTATCAAATCTACAACAAATATTAGTGTAGACAAACTTGCTCGCTCTTTTTCCATTTACCCTTGCCACACTTTGAGCCTCTACCCACCTAGTCATGTAAACAACAACCACTAGAATGTAGATCTTACCATTTTTTTTCTAGGTAGAGGACCCATAGCATCAATGCCCCACTTTTCAAAGGGTCCATTTGCAAGCACAATTTTCCTTGGACCAAGTAGCAACATTCTATTCCCATTTACCTGACAATTGTGACAGATTTTACACCAATGATGGACATCCACATATAGGCTTGGCCAAACATACCCCGCCAGAAAAACCTTTTCACAGTTAATTCTTGGGAAAAATGACCACCACATGCTTCCTTCTGAAAACCTATTAGAATGGCTGGAATTTCCTCAATAGTTGGTACTCTTTTGCACACGTGATCCCTCCCTCTTTGATAGGGGGAGCCTTCTAGAAAGAGATAGACACTTGCCTTCTTCATAAGTCTCCGCTTTTGAGCTTTTGTGAAATCTTGCGGAAACTAGCCCTCCAAAATGTAGCCAATAATGGGAACCAATGAATCCAATCCATTTTATCTCAATTTCTTGACAGCTACTGTCACCATGATGTCTTGCACTTCTTTCTCAACACATGTAACTTCTTATTGTGCAAGTAACTCTGCATCTTCATTTTGTTTCTCAAAAATAAGATATAGTATAGCACTTCTTCAAACTCATTAAACAACCTACAAATGGCATGAAACTTTGTCATTAGGCTTTCATTCTTGCATGCCCAAATGCCTAAAATTTGCTTCACAATGAGAATTGCATCCCCCTTTACCATGACACATTGTATACCTTTGTCAATGCACATCCTTAAACCATGAAGTAGTGTGTCGTATTTTGCTTCATTGTTTCTAGTTGAACCTGGTAGATTGAACTTCTCTTTTATGACCACCTCTCCACTTCAGTTGAGAAACACTAGACCTCCCCCTGCTTTTCTTGTGGCTCATCAAAAAGCTCCATCAAAGAAAAAGGGTAAAGTACTAGGAATACTTTTTGGTGCTGGCAATGGTAGGGTCTTTACTTCAGGCACCTTAATCTTCTTCTCATGTACCCTATAAGTGAGAATCCCTGCCAATTATGCATCCTCACTATCTTACATCTTGAAAGAGTATTGGAACTCTTGCAACTCCATAATCCACTTTTAGATCCTAGTACTAAGATTCATTTGAGTTGACACCCAAGGGAGCTAATTCTGGAGTGAGAATTACAAAAGGTTTTGATAGCAAGTAGGATCTAAACTTTCTCACCGCAAACATGAGAGAAAGCATCATGAGTTCTACCTCCATGTAGCCTCTCTCGAAAGAATTCATGACTCTACTAGCAAAGGAGATGGGTCGCATCCTCGTACTGTGGATGGGTCGCATTCTGGTAATGTGGGGAGTCTTGTTGTAGCAAAAAAACACCAACTTTTTCTTTCCCAACACTAGAGCTAACAAAGAATGTGTACTCCCAACAATGAGGAATGAGTGTTGGTAGTTCTGATAGATGAGTTTGATGTCACATAAATATTCTTCAATCTCATTAGATCAAACAAGCTCCACTTGTTGTGTCAATTTTTGCAACGAGTGAAGTAACTTTGAGGCTAAGTGAATGAAGGGTGACATATAATTCACCTTTTGAATGAATGAGATGACTTCCTTAAGACTCTTGGGTGATGGTAACTCAATAAGAGCCTTTGCCTTTGAAGGATCCACTTTGATGCCTTTGTAAGAAAATTTATGACCAAGCAAGATCACTTCATCCTCACCTATGTGGCACTTGTCGAGGTTGAGTTAACCTCCCATGCTATAGAGTATTCTCAAGCCTTCTTCTACCTTTTGCAGGTGCAATGATTTTGAGCTATAAATGCAAAAAACATCAATAAAAACCCTAATGGACTTTCCAAAGAATGCTTGAAACACCATGTTCATGAAATGCTGGAAAGTTGCAAGAGCAGTTGTCAAGCCAAACGGTATGATTCTGAAAGCATAACAACCCCAAGGAGTGATGAAGGTTGTTTTTAACTCATCCTCCAATGCGATAACTATTTAAAGTAACCTAAGTAGCCATCACCCAACGTGTACTTCTTGTGACCAGCTACCTCATTTAGTATCTCATCCTCGAATGGAAGGGAAAAGTGATATCTTTTTGTTGCCTCATTTAGTGGACGGTAATCCACACACACCGTCCACTTGTCGTTCTTCTTGGGAGTGACAACAACGAGAGAGACCAACTCTGAATTCTCCATTGGATAAATAAAACCTATTGCTAGAAACTTTCTTACCTCCTTCAGTAAATCCTACTCCTTGATGACTCCTAGCCTTCATAGCTTTTGAGCCTTAGTTGTGATCAATGGCTTTAGCTGGATCTTGTGTTGAACATCATCTACTCCACGCACGGCAGTGTAGTCTTTAACAAAAAGCCTAGGATATTTCCTTAACACAACTTTGAACTCCTCTCTTTCATCCTTTATAAGTTTTGTATACAACAAACCTTCGAACATTTTGTTGTTGGTCACTTATTCAAATTCTGAGTGGAGATTGGCTACAAAACTCTCACCAAAAAGCTTGTTTTTTATGACTAAAAAAGTCTTTTATGGCCCCCTCCTTTGTTGAATTTCCACAATGCATCCAAGAGTGAGCCCCTCCTTTGTCATATCATGATACAAAGCATCCAGGTTATCTTTACACATGCATGGAGGAGGATTATTGGTGAATACGAAAATATATACATGGTGGGACTAGTGTATGGACTATTCATGGATTTTAGCTCAATGACCACATGGTGCTAGAATAATGAGTATATAATGAAAACATATGAAATAATTAAGGATCAAAAAAGATATTGTAATCATACGATATGGTCCTCTTTTGTATTATTTTGGTTGAGAAAGGAAAAGTATGCAAGTAAATGAGAATCATATAATAAAAGTGACTAAGGGAGTAGGATCCGATTTTTGTGTTTTTCACAACGGTGAGGATAAAAATGTGGAGGTGATTTGTATAAAAGAAAAAAATATTTATGAGATAAGAGAATGTACTCATTGGCAACAAAAATATACTTATGGTGCAAGATGATAAAAGAAGGCATACATAGCCTAATAAAACACACACCTAGGTATAAATATTCAAATAAAATACCAAGATAATTATAAAAAATCCCTATATTTAGGCCCTATATACAATGAAATATTTACACACAAAGAGGCCATAATATACTTTTTTTTTGGTTCAACTAACCCAGTGACTTACTAATTGAGGGTTTTTAAAGAGATATGGGGAAAGTCCCCTAACTCACACACGCCTATGTACACGGAAATGGTAAGGATAAACACAATGTTTGAGTGATTTGATAGGGTGAGGTAGCTCACTATGGAAATTATGAATAGCCAAAAAGTGGCTATCACTACCACCGCTAGAATGTAGAGTTCACTATTTTTTGTTTTAGGCAGAGGACCCATAGCATCAATGCCCCACTTTTCAAAGGGTCCATTTGCAATCACGATTTGTCTTGGACCATGTAGAAATCTTCTATTTCCGTTTACCTGACCATTGTGACAACTTTTACACCAATGTTGGACATCCACATGCAGGCTTGGAGAAACATACCCCAAAAGAAAAATCTTCTTCACAGTTAACTCTTGGGAAAAATGACCACTACATGCTTCCTCATGCAAACTTTTTTGAATGGCTAGAATTTCCTCATTAGTTGGTACTTTTTTGCACACTTGATCCTTCCTTTTTTGATAGAGAGATCCTTCTAGGAATAGGTAGACACTTACCTTCTTTATGATCCTCCTGTTCTAAAGCCTTGTGGAAACTTGCCTTCTAGAATGTAGCTCACAATGGGAGCCAAGGACTCCATCCCTTGGTACCTTTGTTGCTTTACCACCACTACTCTCGTTATGATCACATTGACTCTTTGGCACCACATGCAATTGCTTTCGCTGCAAGCAAATCAACAACTTCATTTTGTTTCCTAGGAGTATGATACAACTGCACTTCTTCAAACTGATTGAATAGTTTGCGGATGGAATGAATCTTTTGTCTTAATATTTCAATTTTACATCCCAAATGCCTAATATTTTCTTTACAATGAGAAGTTCATCCGCTTTACAATGAGACATCGTATCTTTTGAGCAATCTACATCTACTAGCCATAGAATAGTATATCTTACTCTGCTTCTTTGTTGCTTATGGAGTCTAGAAAACTCACATGTTTTTTCACAATAGCCACACCATTTGGAGCAAGTAGCACAAGACCTCCCCTTGATTTTCCTGTGGCCTTCCTAAATGCTCCATCAAAGAACAAGGTGAATGAATTAGGTATGCTTTTAGGTCCTAGCAAGGATAGGATTTTCACTTCACACTCCTTAATATCCCTTTCACGCACTCTATAGGTGAGAATCCTTGCCAATTGTGCACGTAAACTATCTTCTACCTTGAAAGAGTTTTGGATATCTTGAAATTCCATAATCTGCTTTGAGATCCTGAAACTTAGTGTCATTTGAGAGGACACCCAAGGAAACAAGTAGGTCAATGAGTGCTTTTTCCTTGGAAGAATTTACTTCGATGCCCTTGAAGGAGACTTTGCGACCAAGCAAGGTCACCTCATCCTATCCAATGTGGATTTGTTCGGGTTCAATTGTCCTCCTACATCATAAATCCTTTTCAAACCTTCTTCAACCTTTTGAGCATGAAGAGACCTTCAACTATAGATACAAAAATTGTCAATAAAAAACAAATAGATTTTTCAAAGAACACTTAGAATACCATATTCATGAAATATTGAAATGTGGCGGGAGCATTTGCCAAACCAAATAGCATAACTCTAAAGGTGTAGCAACCCCAAGGTGTGATGAATGTAGTCTTGATTTGGTCCTCCTTTGCAATTGTAATTTGAAAATAGCCCGGATACCCATCATATGCAGTGTAATTTTCATGACCAGCTACTTCATTTAGGATCTCATCTTGGAATGAAAGAGGGAAGTGATCCTCCTTGTTTTCCTCATTGAGTGGCCGATAGTTGACACATACCCTCCACTTTCCATTCTTTTTTGGAGTGACCACACTTGTAAAGACCCACTCAAATTTTTTTATAGGATGAATGAACCATACCACTAAAATCTTTCTCACCTCTTTGAGTAGTGCTTGCTCCTTGAGGACTCCTAGATTTTGTAGATTATGTGCCTTAGGTTTGGACTCTGGATTTAAATTGATCTTGTGCTAAACATCATCTACTCCTTGCACGTTTGTGTAGTCTTTAGTAAAAAGTGTAGTAAACTTCCTTAACACAATTTTTGAGATACTCTCTTTTGTCCTTTGTAATTGTTGTAGACAACATACCTTCTAACATTCCTTCATCTTCCACACCTTGGTTCTCTTGAGGGCCTACCTCTTCCAAGCCTTGACAAGAGGTCTCTTGGTTACTTGGCTTAAAAATTACCCCCATGACTTTGATGGAAGACTCCTCTTCAATAATGTTGCCACTACTTTCTTCCTCTGAGGTGCTATCAGTCCTCTCTTCCTCCATCTCACTTTGAGATAATTTTTTGGGGTGCTCATGTTAGCATGGATCCTTCAATCCAAAGACAACCATATTATGATTTTTAATCCTGCAAATCAATTTTTTGCTCTCCTAATCGTGCAAGGCTTGAATTTTCATTAGCCATGGCCTTACTAGGATAAATGAATAACCATTTCATTTGGTAGACACAACATACAAATAAACATCCCTCTTAATGCCAAAGGCCTCCACAAAAACATTTTTACATATGCCAAAGCACCTAGCTTTGCTATTGTTTGCCATCTTCACTTTGATTTTAGGTGTCTCATGGATGTGCATGCCTAGTCTTTGCATGATTCCTTCTGTCATGATGTAAATTTGTGCATTTCTATCTACTAGACCTTTCCTAACCATACTTCCTTTAATGTAACAATATAGAACATGTGTAATATCCTCATTCATTTCATCTTGTGAAATCTTTACAACAATGGTTCCATTCTCTTTTACATTTCTCCTAGTGCTAACCACCTTTGCTAACTCCCTCCTAACTTGTAGACACAATGCAAGAAATTGAGGCCATGAGATATCAGGGCCCTTACCTCTCATGTCTTCCAATAGGTTGTATGGATCCATACCATGTCACAAGAGGGAAGTCTTGGAGGTTGATACAATGTCAAGTCCTCTTAGCTTGGTTGGTCTCCTTCGTCTTTTTACCTTGTCCATGTTCACTTTGCAATGTGACTCCTTCTTTCTCCTTACCTTTTCCACGGCCACACTTGATGACATTTTCTTTTGTGTCCACCTCATTTGAATTTATCCCCTCTACAATATGCACATTTGAATTTGGAAAAGGTGGAACTCCTTCCACTCCTCGTGGAGGTGGAATTACCCTATTCAATATTTGTAGCTGCCTTGGATATTGTCTAGTTCCTTCACCTGCATTCATCACTTGGTAATTCAAATTAGGTCTCCCTAGATCCCCATGGGGCCAAGGACAATTATACATGCCATGTCCAGACTCTTCGCAATTCCACCAGTACAAAATTTTCCTAGGTTGTGGATCCCCCCCTTCACCTACATCTTGTGCAATGTGAATTGATAATCACCTCAGTTGTTACCTCAGGATTCTCTCTAGTTGTTGATGCTTACATTTTTCCCTTGGTTCTAGGATCCTCTATTGTAACCTCTCCCAGGCTCTCCAAAAAAGAGACGATATCTTAACATTTGGCGTTGACCCTCCATTGAA
Source organism: Adiantum capillus-veneris (assembly GCF_014529385.1). NCBI lineage: Eukaryota > Viridiplantae > Streptophyta > Polypodiopsida > Polypodiales > Pteridaceae > Adiantum > Adiantum capillus-veneris. The sequence goes on from NC_140933.1 coordinate 121,538,700, forward strand.
ACAGTTTCAAAGTGAAAAAGTGTTTCTTTTTTTCTTTTATAGAAATATTTACACTATAATTTTTTCTAAATTGCAATCTATTCTGCAACAAAATAAAATGATACACATCAAATGATCTAGGATGGTCAAGAGGCAAGATGACAGGTTTTGGTGGCGCGAGAATTTCTCTTACTCTTTGAGCACCAAACATGAGCATCATATGTTGCTAAATATGGTTCTATCTACTAGTTGCAATGTTTATTATAATTTGTGGAGTGAAATTGAAAAGAAAAAACTCTCTTCCTCGGCCATTATCCATGGTCCATGCATGACCTAATGCTTTTATAAAAAAAAAGATGTCCAAAATAAGGGCATCCATAATGAGAGGCAAAATAAAAGGATTTACTAAAGTGTTTATCTCGGACAACCTAAGAGGACCCAAAATTCTATAAATTACTTATTGAAATTGTAATTTAGTGCTTACAATGATATGCACCCTTTGCCTTGCAATGAGAACAAATGGGTCATATAATGTTTTGTGATTCGTGCAAGATACTTGATTGCTCTAAAGGTCGAGCATTCATACACAAGCTCTCCTCAATAGGGGCACCAAATTTGAGGTGGTCCGGGATGGTGGGGCACAAGAAAGGCAAACTCTAAACACCTCTCAAGGAATTGTGTTGCTCAATTGGGGCTAGGGAAACCACAAGCAAGAGAAAGAAACAACAACTCACAACAAACAAGTGAGTGGGCCCCACCTAGTTATGGGATGTGAATTAGTATGCAAGAGAGATTTTGTCATGATGACCAAGTGCAGGCACAACAAACACACATAAACAATCTCACATAAACAAGTCACTTTGCTTTTGCCAAAGAACTTTACACAAGTGGAAGGACAAAGATTCAAAAGCCAAGTATGCCTTTAAAGCACCAAAGACTCAATTTTTGATAGTGGAAGAGCATGTACAATAGTGGTTTAAGGCACATGCACTCTCTCACTTTGCAATGTGTAGCATCAAAGCTTCTCTCACACCAAGTGTGAAGCTCACAAGGTAATGAACACGCCTAAATCTATCCTCGCTTATAGAGTGTTGGTATGTCTGTGAGATATTCGAGATGATTTAGAAGAGCGAGAGGGGTCTATTTATAGGTTGGATACCACTCATTAAGATTATTGGATATATGGATATGATGGAAAAAAACAGGCTAGTATATATATAATTCATGGAATCTGGAATAGTGTAAGTTGTCTATAAATATAGAATAAAAAGCGATATATGAAAATATAGGAAATCAAATGAGGGGGCCCTAATTTGTTCTTATTGATTTAGGACTATTTACAAGAAGTAAGGAAGAATGCATATAGAAAAATGGTAATTTAGTAAAAGAGAATGACTAGATGAAATGTATTTTTGTGATTTTTTCTTGGAGATGGTTCACACCAAGATTTATAGAGTCTTGCATGAAAGTAATTATTTATATAATAAAGTGTATGTATAGAGAATCATGATAATAGTGAATCAATGTACATAACATACTTAAGTAAATAACACCCATCTAGGTAAAAACATTTTAATAAATAGAAAAATAATTATAATAAAAATCTCTATATTTAGGCCCTATATACAATGAGATATTTACACACAAATGGGCCATATTGTTTTTTGATTTTATTTATTTTTTTGGCTCAACAAGCCCAATGACTAGCTAGCTGAGGGTTTTAAGGAAATATGGGGAAAGTCCCCTAACTCAGACACGCCTATGTACAGTGAAAGTGAGAAGATGGCAAGAGTGTTTGAGTGATTTTGATAGGGTGAGGTAGCTCACTATGGAAATTCTGAATATCCAAAAAATCACTATTACTATATATCATTGTCTCTTGTGCAACATATTTTAGTTATGCTCCAACAAATATTTTTTGTCAAAGATTTCAAGGGAGAAGTCTTTGCCTCCTTTGTAGCTCTTTGTATTACTACCACACCCAACAACACAACCAATTTTGGATATGGTCAACAACTTAGCGCTAGAATTTTCTCACAAAAATTAATATCCACACTGGTCTTAATTTATAATATCCCTACAAACAAGAATTGGGGAGATAGTGGATGCGGCTAATGATATTCCTTTTCTCCTCTCTTTTTAAAACTTTGTCCCCTTTCGAGAACTGCCCATTTGGGCTGCTTTCCTTTGATTGTATTTTGAACTGCCTTTGACCGTTCCTTGAACCACCCTTGGAACCTTTTTAATGTGGCGTCTCCCTCTCTCTCACATGATAACTCCCTCCCACTTGCATGTGCCTCCTCCCCAAGCTCTAGAGAGGTTTCTAGTGGGGGTGGGGCATTTTCTCCTCGCTCTCAAAAAATGTGGGCTCTTGGCCAGCCTTATGAAACCACCCCATGGAACGTGACTCTGCTACATCATCACGCACACGTGCCATACCGGCTAGTGGCCACTACACTTCGACCATATCATCGTAGCCAAAATTGGTCGCCCACTAGGACGCCACATGCCACATGTAGAACCAATTCAACACCTTCCATAGCCTTGAGAAATTGCCCTCTATCTCTCTCAACTTGTGCTCTATGAGAGGGCATGTTCCCTAGCCCATAAAGGCCCCCATCCCAACTCTAATTTCCCCATGTGGAATTTTGTGGCATGACATGTGGTGCGTCCACGACACCCCACCCCTTAAGGATTGCAAAAAACCCCATAAGAATCCCAAGAAATAAATAAAATTTTATTTTTTGTGCCACCTTAAACATCCTCTTTATCTCTTCTCCTCAGATACCATGGGTAGGTTGTGAAGCCATTCTAGATCCCCACCTTCTTGCCTTTGAACTTGCCGATCGTTGCCACATCTTGGCTTTGCCAAGCCCAAAAAACAAGGCCACAAATAATGTAGAAAAACATATGACAAATTTTCTCTAGTGTTTGCTACCAACTTCCTCTTGACATATCTTCCCCAGTAGGAATCTGATTGGCAAACCATCACATCATATCAACTCCACATGACGTGTACTACCTTCTCAAACCTTGTCAAGCCCAAAAAAGTCAAGATGGCACAAATTCCAATCCGGTCAATAGTGTATTTTGTTTTGGCTAAATATCGCTAATTTGGCTAAAAGCACAATTTGAACCCAGGGTTTTGGCTATAACTAGGAGTAAAATTTTATATATTATGTCCAAAAATATCAGCAGTAGCTAAGATGTATAAACTTTTATAGCCAATTTGTAATGTTTTATCTAGAGAGCATATTATAAATTAGAAAAAATATGCTAAGATTTCAAAAATTACCCCTTACATATAAAAATCATACCACAACATATTAATCATTTTGACTTAAATAGTGTCTAAGAAGCTAATTTTGTTTCTAATGCTATTATAAGCCTTGAAAGTTTTTTGACAATTTTTCTCCAAAACTTATAGTTTATTGCCAAACAGTTGAGCAAAAATCTTAGGGTCCACCCCCAAAAAAATACAATGCCGGTCAAGTGGGCACATAGCTAGCCCATAATACATTTTTGATTGACGATAACTTGACCATCCAAGATTTGATTAATGATTGAAAAGGACCAAAATGTTCCACAAAACGAGTACTTCATGTCTATGGAATCACCCTAGGTTTGGTCACATGTCCCTACATGTCCAGTTCATTAGGGATCTACAAATCACTCCAACTTTGAATTACCATATCTTTCACCTTGTAGCTTGATTTGAAAAGCCGTTTGGACCGCCATCTAGACCACCTTGAATACCACATTCATGGGCATCATTATTGCACTTCGCACACTTGAACCTACCATCCCATTTGAACCACTTTGGATCCCTTTTGGCCTGAAAAACCCCATCAAGCATACACTCCTACTATCACTTGCCAACCCACGTCTTTTGCGCTTGCTTTAGCACTCCTCTTTTCACATGTATACACCAATAGCTCTCTAATGCACACTTCACATCTTGGACCAACTTCTGTTGCACCCAAAAGTCTAGAATGGATAAATAAAATACATGTGATCAAAGATTGTCTAAACCTCTAAAGCACATTGTATGTATGTATATAAAGAAGGGGGTTTGATTTTGTTGTGATCCTTCATTCATTAGATTTTTTGAGAAATGAATAATTTGTGCGAGCTTCTTTACTATTGAGGAATTTTTTATAAATAACATACTACTATCAAGAGTTCTATAAATCATGGAGGTAAAATCATAAGTAACAGTTTATACAAACCCATCAAAATTATGGTTGGGTGATGCCCATGTTCTAAATTTTCCTCCCTACAAATGAAAAAAAGCCAATTGTCTGAGTTATTTCATGAGATTTCTCCAGGAAGTTAATTCCCTCTGGTCAATATTTTGACAATCGATTACCTCTTTGGATATCAAAGACATTGTATGTTTTAGTAATTTGTAGGAGAAATAAATTTACATGATTCTTGTTTAGTGCATTTTTGTGTGCTCCATACAAAGTCCACTTTTTCCAATAGAAGAACAAAACATGGGGGAATTATATAATGAACTACTCAGAGGGTTACATGTCCTTTGAGAATTACATAATGAACTATTCAAAGGGTTATGTGTCCTTACAAAAAACTTAATCATGAAAACTTAATTATGGGCACAAACTTTGTTGTGAGTACGTGACAACATATTTAAAACATTGTCTTGTGACAGTGTTGGTTAGTGTATGAGCATATTCTCATTGTTTTGTAAGGTGAATACCCTTAAGTAGACAAAATAGAGATGTTTACATGCAAGACTGAATCATCTTATCTTATCTCTGCATGAAATCTTGACATGAACACCAAGGTTCTACATTATTATGCATAAGATATTCCTATCCCCTCTAACATGCTAAATGAAAAACACAGTGTGGTGGGGGATCCGTTGCATTCTCCTTAATGACTACTCTTAGCATGGAATCATCACTAAAAACCCTATTCTCCACCTCTTGGGAAATTTCATGAAGCCACTTGGTTGACCTCTTGATATTGATGATATCATGTTTTTCCCTCTTGTCACACGGCATTTCGCTTGTTTCTTATCTAGAGAATTTCCTACCCCTCCCACAATAGGTGGATCATGCTTGACATCCACATTGAAACCTGCCTTTAGTGATGTTTCTATCTCTTTAGAAGTGATGTTTGTGCCCATGTCCAATTTCCACACATTTGGGAACTCTGGCCTATACATTATGTTTGGATCCACATGCGATGTGTGTGAAACGTTCATTGAGACTTTGGATCTCTAGAATGTAGTCATTCTAAGAAGAAGGAATGGGCAACTGCATCAATAGAGCTTCCTTGTATGTAAGAATTGCACTTATTATTTCCATCAATGCTTTGTAAAAATTTGATCTCAGAGTTCAAAGGGGTTCATTTTATGGCCCACATTGTTTGACCAATGGCCTCCTCTTTTACCCAAATAATTTATCCACTTATTTTACCAGCATAATTTTGTGTGGTTTCTTCATGACCTTGGTTTCTCCCTTTGTGGATCCTAGTTTCCCTTCGCTTGAGGCCTTGGTTTTTCTATTTTTTGTATGGATCCCTACAAAAGTTAATCTTCATTACGTTCCTTTGGTCGCATGATGTCTACTCTCTACGGCACACCCTGGGTGATGTGAAAATTGTTTGATTTTGTTTAACCTCACCCTCTTTCATTGGATAGTCTACTTATCTCCATGTAGATGGTTAGTTTCCTCATACATCGATGTACCTACCACTACTTCTTGGACCATCCGGGCAACTCAGGGTGGGATTGGTGTTGACCTTGCCACCACCCTCCCCATATGTATACTTAAGATTGGTCCATGACCTTTGTTCTTCCGTGTTTGATATGCATATTTATTGGAACTTTATAGAAAATCATTGGCCCTATCTAAAATGCATGCATCATACAAGCTACTGTTTTCCTTGTATCCTTCTCCTACAAGCCAGCTCCCATGCTCACTTTCAAAAACGTTTGTATGGGGATTATGTGCTAGCTTCTTTGAGATTAAGATAACCCACACACATAGAGATTCCTATCAAAAAAAATAAAGATCATTCAACACTGTATTTTCAAAAAAAAGTCTGTAATTAGAAATGCTCACCCTTGAAATGAAGTTTCCCCATTGTACAATCCATACTTCAAAGCAACTCATCTGCATATCCAACAATGATATGTTTCCCTACTCTACATGTCACTTGCACCACCATTTATGGACATATTTGGTTTTTGATGATGGTTCCTCCTTATTTGTTTATAATTGTCATTCTTCACATAAGTTAATATGTTGTTGCTCACTTCCTTTCTTCACATATCGTGTAGTATGTTTAAATAATCTCCATTTCCAACGAAATAGGAATGTGTGCTTCCTACACTCCATGATGTTTGTTGGGACACCATTGAAGATAGTCCAAAATACACACCAATTGGCCCCTACTTTATTGTCCATAAACCCATGGAAGTCAGTAAGTGAATAACCACATTGATCTCCCAAAACAATATTTGTCTCTTGGTGTCTTCCTATTGCATTTTACATGTGGCTATGGTCAAAAGCTCTTGAGCACTAGCAAGATAGAGATCATTCTCTTATACGAGGGATTAATCATTATAAATTATCCAAAATAAAAAAGAAAAAACAATTTCTAACCTTAGGTCATAAACATGACACGCCATAGTTGACCAACCTAACACACGTATGTATGATTAAACAAAATCCAAGACTTGGGCAAGACACCTCCTTTGTTACTTTGCATATGATTGACTAGATCAACAACTGGTGTTGGTCCTAGTACATACATCTTGAAGAAATAACATTTCTCCTCACACCCACCTTGAATGGAAAATGGATCGCTTGGATAAATGAATAGCGACATTTACTTTGTAGGAGAAGGATGCTATCAAAGCTTTCTTTGGTTGGCATCAATCTTCTCTTCTTGTAAGATACAACTTCCCCCACCAAATATATCAAGGCAAGGGTTTTCCTTGGTATAGATACTTAAACATGATAGTTGGAGAAAAGAAGAAAAAAAATATACCTTTGGTTTTTCACTAAAGGATTCAAGCCCTCTTAGAAACTACATAGCTCTTGATCTCAAACATCAATTGATATTTCCTCATTTTTAGTCATCATAGAGGAAAAAAGCATTCATTTCACAATATTCATTTGTATCTTTCCAAGCCCAACACTCCTTTGGATCTTTAGCGTTTGAGAAACAAGTGATCTTACTCGCTCAATAATAGATACTGGATGATCATGAATGACAAAATGTAACATCATTCTTCTGATATTAGTATCATTTTGCATCACATGGTATACTACACACCTACATGTTTGAGCACATTATTGGTCTTGCACCAAAAGTGGAACAAAGTTTTACTTCTATCATCTTATGTTAAAATTCCCATAGCAGTGTTTTTGAAGAGATGTCCTTGAAAGAAGGTGTTGTTGATTATCTTATTGATCAAGTAAAAAGGGAATTTCATCCTATGGCATTTAAGAGCACCGATGAAGTAGCTAAATCATGCAATACATTTTATGGACATGTTAGATGTGACATGATGTTTTGCATAGGTGATTATCATATTTTTGTTCCATGTGTAGAAAATCAATCGTTATCACATATTATTGCAAAAAAGAAAACTGACGTTGAGAAGGGGTCTCGTGTATTATAAAGATGAACAAAATAAGGATATCAAACTTATTTACTCAAGTGTCCATGTGAAAAGGGCATATCCAATACCTTTACACCCAAAACATTGCCATGGGAAAAAATTCACTCATTTTCGATTTAGCAGGTTACGAATCTCTTCTCCACTTCATATCCCAAGCTATCATCCCTTTTGCAGCAAGGTATGGTTTCATCTATGCTCTTCTCCTCTTTCTCTTAGAAGCCCACCACATATAAAAAGGGATTCTATGCTTACACCAAGGGACCCTCTACACAAAAAAACCTCTTTATGCATGACAATTGCTATGAAAATAGGTTGCATCTCTACAATTCTTAGAGCTGGTAGACCTTGGCAAAACATCACTTGGGCAAGGAGGTCATCTGCATTAACACATATGACCCCCTTGTGCCAACTAATTATATCCTTTCTCCATGCAAACCTGTTACAAAAAATGGCTGCATTTTGCTACTTCTCGGGGTTGGAGTAGCTTGGAGAAACATCACTCGGGCAAGGAGTCCATCAACATTAATGTGGATTCAGACTGCTTCATGCTAGCTAAGTATCTCCATTGCTCCTATAGCGTGTTACAAAATAAATCTTAATTTCACACTTTTTTTGGAGCCGATCAAATTGGGAGTGACACCACTTGGGCAAGGGGGTCGTCCCCATTAATGCAGAGGACCCCCAACTAAATCTCTCCATTATTCCTACAGGTTGTTACAAAAATGAGTTGAATTTCATGATTTTTGGAGTCGCTCAAGCTGGGAGTGGCACCACTTGGGGAAAGGGGGTAATTCCCATTAACGTAGAGGACCCCCCATGCTATCCAAGTATTTCCTACTTGGCTAGCATGGGGGGGAGGTCATCCGTGTTAATGCGGATGATACCCTTTCCCAAGCGGTGTCACTCCCAACTCTATTTTAAAGCTGTTCATTGCTCAATAGACCCCCCAACCTACTGGAAACCTTTGTGAGAAAAGGGAAGACCTAGCTCGCATGGGGGGTTCTCTACATTAACGTGGGTGACCCCTTCCCCGAGTGGTGCCACTCCCAACTCGACCGACTCCAAAAATGGGTGAAACTCAATCCATCTTGGGAACATCTAGATTCAACAAGGGAAAGGAAAGGGTTGTTGTCCCCTTCACAATAGAAAAAAAAAATCACAAACTTTTGGATGCACCCAAAATAGATGTGCACTCATGATTACACATATTATCACGTACATATTTTCACTTGCATGCTACATAAATAGACATTCAGTTTTTGAGAGGAAGTGTGTGTTCTAGAGAATTTTACATTTTACAAACTACATTGGTTTAAGACTAAATTATCTCAGTTTTGACAAGCTTTTTGGTTTTGTAGGCCTTGTGAACAAGCTATGGCTTCAAAGAGTAGAGTGCAAAAGCAAAAAAAATGTAAATAAAGGTTTGTTTTAAGAATTCCATTTCTTATATATCTTGAGTTTCAACTCATACATTGACCAAAAGATTTGATCTTGAAATGTCTTGCACTATAAGAGGAAAAATTGAGAACCGCCCTTAGTACCGCAGAATAAGAAATGAAAAAGGAGAGAGGAAAAATTGTGTTGGTGGTAGCAGCAACAAATTTGTGAGCAATGTACATGCTAATAGTCTCAGATATATCTCCAGGACTATTATTGTGTATATTGCCGCACCTTTTATCGCATAAAACATATGAAGCACCAATTGTTTTTTGGAGAAGTGTATAGAAAAAATAAACAATAGAGTTTGAATATACCTTACCTTGACAATTTAAAGTGCAAAAGACCAGTAATTAAGAAAAATTCCAAATAAAATAAAAATTTCAGTTTTGTTGTATACACATACACTCATAGAGTTTCTCTTGTGCCACATTTGGCATGGAGTTTAAGAGGGGACTACAAATTATATTCTATCTGACCAAGCCCTCCTCCTCCTCTTCCTCGTTCATTGGTAAATATGTTCGATCACCCTGACTCTATATTAACCAAAATTAAATTAAACAAATTAAAAACTCAAAACAATCAATACATTATGCTCTTTCTAGCCTTACTGCTTGTAAAGATCCGACTGCTAATTTGAATTACTCGCAATATATGTGATGGTTCTTTAGTAACCATTGCCAAGTATCAATTTTTGTGTGCCTCTCTTGATACTGGACCATCTCTCTGGTCGGGTGACTCAGAATGATATTTTTCTAAGCTGCATTAACAAAAAAAGTTCATAAACTAAAACCTTGTTTGAATTGGTTTAGACTCTAATTTTAAAAACTTACATATTTGTCCTTCCAAATTGCTTTGCCTCTTGAACCATAGTGTGTGGGAGTTTGTTTGGCCCCACCTTCACACTGTTGCCTATAAGATGAGCCCATTGTAACTTGTTCGTCCTTTTCTTGCATTGCCCCCTCGCACTCCGTATTTTCTACGCTGCCTCCGCGATAGGTTGTGTTTGGATTTGCAATCTGGTTGGCCGGTGTGCATCGTACACTTGATTTTTTTTTAATTTTTAATTTTAATGTATCCCTCCAACCATTGTGTTGCAAAACACTCACTAGGGGCATTTGGAAATTGATCATGCAACACTTCCTCGATGTAGCATGCATGATTGGGTTGTTGGTCTCTAAACTTTAATTACACATCGAGTGTATAATAATCTAAAGATGGCCCCAAAACACCTTGCTATGTGCTACACCAAAGTTCCCTTTTCCACCACATTATTCCCCACTATAAAGCCACATGATTCCCCACCGCTTCGCCTGTTACAATGCTCCTACTCTGAGAGGAATGTCAGGGAGCATTGTCAAAAGAACTACGTTGCATCTGTGGATTGTCGATGATGCTCGAGTGAAGCAGTAGTCAAATGGAATGGCGTGGGACCTTGTGATGGAAGGGGAGTGGGGCAAGTGGGCCTTGGGATGAAATGGGAGTAGGTTGGTAAGAAGGGAGTGTAGAAGCAAGTTCCATTAGTGCGAGGCTCTCGACACAGGGAGTCACTTCCTGGCTCCCCCATGGCATGGTCTGCTCAAAAATATCGTAGGCGGCAATCTATTGCTGAATGTAGCGGCCAAAAAACCCCTCCATGGAATGAAGTTACTTGTCCCAAAAAGAGAGTGTGCGTTGGAGGTCTATATCTAACACTAACCAAGGAACCTGAGTAGATGGGTCGACACATCCGTAGGTGTACGAGGGCCATGCCCGCACAAGAATCGGGTCCACTAGATGAAACGTGCATCTTGAATGGTGGTCCATTTGAGACATGAACCAAACAAAAGAATAATGATTGGGTTGCTTCCGAGTAGGTGGTTTGACATATACATTAAAGGTAGGTAAGTATCAAGACATCTTACATACATATATACTATTATACCTAAGTAGGGGCTAGTAGTGCATACCATTGGGCAATACATATCTCTATCTAATGTTATAGAGATGATCGAGCACCCAAGTAACGACACCCGTGGTTTAGAATATTGTTTATTGCAAAAAGTAGTGGAGTGGGTTTAATAGTGCTAAGTTAAGACCGTTTCCTATCAAGATTTCTAATAGCTCAATAATGGTTAATCCATAGCCAAGTCTAGAAAGACTCCATTATTAAGACCATAGTCCTTGATGGTGTCCCCCAAACCCTGTAAAAAAACATGCCAACTAAGATAATAAATCCCAGTGTTCCACTTGCCCTATTGCAATGAAAAATTTCTATCTTTCATAGATTAGAGGAGTGTTAGAAGTTGGACACACCCCACGGCATCTAACTACTCGGCGGACCATTGTTTTTGTAATTATTCATTCATTGAGAAAAACCTGATTTTTCACCTTGTAAATATTGGGACTTACAGAAGTTTCCAAATTGTATCCCAGTTCTGATAGTTAGATTGAGTAGATGGTTGATTTTGGAACTTTAGGGTTTGAGAAGTTGTAAGGTATATATACCACTTTTTGACCTTAATGAAAAAACCCTTTTGTCATTTTAAAACAAGTTTTGAAGTCTGTGAGTGAGCGTACTGTGTACGAGAGAGAGTGTGTGAGCTTCGTCTTGACGCTACGTGTGCTACGGTGGTTGGAATCTAGTGCGGAGAAGTGCAGCGTGTTGCCCCCGACTAGAGCTACGCGCCGATACCAACATTGTGCACGTACGGTCCGGCTTTGGAAGCTCCTTCTACAAGCTTCATCGGTTGTTTGGGTGAGCATACGTTATCTGATTTCGCATTGCAGCATATCCACGTGTTCACATTGAGTAGAACTACACATTAGGCACTTCAGATTTCAGAAACAAAGACCTGCAGATTTCGACCAGACATCCTATGTGTTTCTGCACCGGGTGTTTTGGGTCGTGATTTTGGTTCATAGTCCTTAGGGAGAGCGGCCTATAGGTATTAGTAGGGTCTCCTTCAAGTTATATGGTGTTTCAAAAGTGTTTAATGGGTGTTCAGCTCTAGCGAGCGTTGTAGGAAGTTTCCTCTTTTGCACTCTTGAAGGCTATGACTTAGACAATTGGTAGAGACCTCTGTAGGAATTAGTTAGGAGTCGGTCGAGTGTAGGTTGACACCTTATGCTTGCTTCCACGCACCTGCGGGTCGAGCTTCGGCCTTAGCTGACATTACTTGTTAGGTGAGTTCTCGCTGTGCTGACGTCCGTCGCGGTGTATCCATCCAACATTGGCACCGCTGCCGGGGACGAAAACCTTAGGTAGGTGACCGAGACTAATCCTTGAGGATTGGAGATTTTGGCTTGCCAAGAGTCTCTCTTTACATTTAGATAGGATCAGAGGGTGGAGGACTCTCTAGGTCTTAGAGGGAGTCTAGGAAGCGTGTGTCTGGCCTAGATCCTTCAACTTAGGTAGAGGAGGTAGACTTAGGTAGTAGTCAAGTTCTAGAGTAGGAGTTAGAATGGTAGAAGCGGTGAGAGGAGAGCTTGAGAGTCCGGAGAGGCCAAAAAAGAAACCAAAAACACCATTATCACCATTTCTTCATGATAGGCAGGAGTAGAGTAAGTAGGACATCATGATTCAGATCTAGAGCATTTCATGCATGTACACTTGCTTGGTAGAATCATTACAAGTTTGTAAAAGATGCAAAAAGACTCAAAAGTGTGGTTGAAAGCCTAATTGAAGTCCAAAAGTTACTGTGAGTGTTTCTGATAGATCTATGGAGCATCAGGAGCATTCCTGTCAGAAAAGACTTTAATTTTAAGCCAATAGATATCCTACGTGTAGGATGTCTACAGGCCAATCTGGGAGGAATTTTAGGATTTTGAGTTAACCAGTGTGTTCAGAAGGTAGGGTTTACCCTAATTTCAACTGGAAAGTGGAAATTTGGCCATATCTTGACAGGACAACGCCAGATAGACTGAAATTGCTAGACATCCTACCCAAATAGTGCCAAAACATTAACTTGAGACCAAAACCATAAGATGGTTGCATGAGTATGTCTTGCATGATATATTGAGTGACTGAAAGGGATTTCACCTCATTTGGGTAAGAAAATTGGGTTTAAAGTGGACTTTAGCACTTTTGACTGAAAAAGCAAAAACAACTGAAGTTTGGGACTTTTGACATCCAAATCAAAATCTAAGCATACCACTGGGATACTGACATCAAGGGGAAGTTGTGGGACAAATCTGGGGTCAAACATGCCAAAAAGACATCCTACGCGTAGGATGTCTTCTGAGTGATTTGGGACTCCAAACTGAATTCTGAGTATACCAAAGTGATCAACAATTCAAGGGGACCTGGAGCCTTGAGTTTAAATCCATTCTGAAGAAAAAGACATCCTATGTGTAGGATGTCTAATGCAAGAAAATAAAGCAAGAATTTGACTTTGAGCATTGTAAGGTGTTATATAGCCTAAGGTAAGCCTGCTAGTCAATTTTGGTCCAATTTGGAGTTGATTAGACTGATCCATACCATCAACAGGCCGTCGGAACAGATTTCTGACTCATTGACCAGCTAATAGGTATCCAAATCAAAAAGTAAAAGCAGTTGTAAGCTCAGCACAACAAGGTGAAACAATAGTGCAAAAATCCAGGCAAAACACAGCAGGAGACATCCTACGCGTAGGATGTCTATTGGGGCATACTGTAGAGAAAATTTGACCTGGCATAGACAGTGAGGTTCCATTTGCCTTAAGGGTTCCAGAACTTCTTTCAGAAGTGAATTTGGACCTTGTTTGCCCATTTGACGAAGCAAAGACTGAATTCAGACTTTTTCGCATAAATTGGCCAGCATTAGAGGGAAGTACTGTTTCAGATTAGCAAACCTAATCCAAAACATCAGCAGTGTATAAAATACAGTAGTGGTTGAGATTAACTCTCCAGTTATACCAATCATTACTAAGATAACCTCTAGCAGATAAATGCTTTGATTCAATTGCCGAAATTAAAACTCTTGTGTACATGTATATTCAGCAACAAAGCAAGAAGTTGTGCAGAAACTAACCCATTGCCAGGTGAGTGGTTGAATTTGATAAGTTTGATGAATTTAAGATCAAGAAGATACATTGTTAGAAACCAGAAGGTGGTAGGTGACCAAGGTAGCTTAGTGTCCAGCGAAGAGAGTGTAACTCAGGCAAGGCTAGATCCGCTAGCACCGATTATTGAGGAAGGTAGTGATACTGACACTTCGTCAGACAAAACTTTCTTCATGATGGGTAGTCAACAGCCAGGAGGTTTCACCTATGATGGACCTATGCGAGGAGGAAGCACCTCCCAAAATCCTTTGAATGATTCCAGGCTCACGATGATCTTCTTAGATGGAACAAACTCAAGAGGAGCCCTAGTCTATTCTGACTATCGAGGCCGCAAGTGCATTTGTATCGAAGAGAGGCCAGCACAAAGATTGGAGATAATCCGAGTGTATGATGATGGAGATAGATTCCGAGACGAAAAGGGGAACCACTATTGAATAGTTAGCAACCCCGAAGATTACAACAGATATGGAGATAACGTGGCAAAAGGGAAAATGGTTTCAGAAACTCAAGAACCACCACCAAACATTGATCAGCTTGGAGCTATTTTTATGTATGATAAGAAAACAACCAGGATTCCAACTTATAATGAGAATGTGGGAATCTACAAACATGAGAGTGAGGATATTGTCTCTTACTTTTGCAGCAAAGAACCATACGTAAACGAACTAACCAAAGACAAGGTTCTTTACTTATTCTCTTATGAAACTGCTACGGGGAAGGGCATAGTTTTTGTTGATAGATACGGGCGAGAATACCAACGTATTCTCCCAAAGGAAGTAGAAAGAGCAATAGGTCTAGGAGAATCAGCATATGCCCCTGAGGAAATGCCGAGAGCCGCCCACATCCCAAGCAAGTCAACAAATACATTTTCAGATGAGTATGACACTACCTCACATTCCACCAGACCGCAAGCATTCAACAACCAAGACCAACCAACAAACCAGCCATCATTGCAGGTATGGATTCGACAGAGTGCAACAATGGAACCAGACCAAAATCAAGATGGTTATCAAGCCGCACGAGGGCTCAGGAATTTGCAAGAACCACCACACTATTCAAGGTATCAAGCAAAGAGTAAGCCAAAGACACAAGGGTCGGCCGAGCCTGGAGGACCACCCATGGAACGAGTTCAAAGAAAAGAACCAACTCCAGCAAGAACCGTTAGAAATTATGGCTTAGGAGCACCGTTGGGAGAGGAACTAGCCTATTACAGAAGGCCTGAGGAGGTGTATCGACTTGGACGGGGTGATCCAATGATGAGGTTTGTAGACCATCACAGAATTAGACCTTCTCAAGTGCAAAAATGGGTAAACAAGAAATACACAGGAAACAGAGACCCAAGAGATCATGTAGCAGCCTTTGTGCGTGTAATTAGAGCCGAAGAGGTGCTAGATTTTCCTACCCAATTTGCAGGGTTTGGACTAACCCTAGAGGATGATGCTGCAACTTGGTTTGACTCTGTGGAGCGTAGAAACTTTGAGTCAATGAAGGAAGTGTTTGACGAGTTTATTGAGGAATTATCTCATAGGGGAATAGCTCATAATACCGTCTCACAAATCCATAAATTCAAACAAAAAGATGGAGAATCTGTACGGAAGGCAGCCCTAAGACTAAAAAGATATGTTAAGTTCTGTCCTGTTGAAGAACTGCCAACTCAGTCCAGAATTATGTTGATATTCATCCAAGGACTAAGGAATGCAGATCTCCATAAAGACTTACATATGAAGAGGAGCACGACGTTAAATGATGACCAAGGAGGCTTTGTACCTTGTGGACAATTGTGCGGTCTACAAAGAAGGGGAGTTTAAGGACCTTGATGACGATTCATCTTCACAGCAAAGTGGGAGCAAGTCTTCCAAGACAACATTAAAAGGAGAAATAGCGGTAAACCAGGAGCAGCTCGTAGATGAAGTGCTAAAAAGGATCAACTTGTACGCAAAACCCCAGGATAAACAGCCCAAGTGGTGTGCTATTGAAAAAAAAATGGACAAACCATGGGATCGAGGAATGTTATTATAACAAGGGATATGTGAGAGAGAGACCTTACGCTCCCCAAGCTCCAGTAGCTTCCCCTCAAGTTCCACCGATGCCTAGATATCAAGGAGGCAACTTACCAGGACCTGTAGGTGTAGAAAGACCACAACCGGTGTTGGGGCAACAACCAACCCTACCAGGTTTATGACCAGTTGGTATAAGATACACACCCATGGTAACTGAATCAGAAGAAAAGGCTTTGGTGCCTATGCATGCTTATTATGAAGATCCCAATGGATATGCGACAAACCCTGTCTATTATCCACCGGAAGAACCCTCGACACCAGAACCATGGAGCATGATAGGGAATCAAGGACCACCAACTGCTGCACAGGTTGCAGGAGAAGGAAGATATAGATTAGATGAACGAACATTGTTGTTCATAGCCAATGGAGGCATGGGCGGACAGAGACAGGCTTACCAGCAAAGAGGAGCTCAAGGAGCACCTCAACAACCCAAGGGACCTTGTTACAAGTGTGGCGGAGACCATTGGATGAGAGACTGTCCTCATGATGAAATCATTAGAGTCAATGCGTATTGCCCAGAATGTGGAATTACTCATTTGATTCCCGATTGCCCTAAAAACCCGAGCAAAGGAGATAAAACCACCTTGAACATGTTAGAAATAGTACCTTCCAGTGGAGGATCGGAAAATGAAACAATCATACTTATTCAGGCGGTAACACGAGCCCAAGCCCAAAGAAGGACGAACGAACCCATAGTAGAAGAACCAAAAACCAATGCCCAAAGTTCAAAAATGAAAAATCAGAGAAGCACTTGGAAAGCTAGAAAGGCGCGTAGGAAATCCAGGAAAGAACGAGAGCAAACAGCCCTATCCGATGAGTTGAAACATATAAAGAACAGATTGGAGCGGTTAGAGGATCTAGCTAGCTTAAGCTCACACACCACAGCAGCCATAGCACCCAAGAAAATAGCAGAGCCCAAAAGTGCAGGATCAGGAGGATCTATACTGGAAGACAAGGTAAACGAGTAGCTGGATGCGCTTCTAAAAGCTTCTGAAGCTCGACTTAAAAAGAACCAAACCCAGGAGCAAAGGTGGATCACTTATCCATATGCGGAATTAGAAAAACAGAGGTTGGATATGTGTAAAAAGATGATTGAGACGGCTCAATCATTGATGGAAGACCCGTTGGGTAAATTGGCAAATTGTCATGACGCACCAGCTCCGACCCCTATCCAACCAACAATAGAGAAAGATGAAAAAACAAAGGAAAGACTCACTAATGATTATGAGTCCAGAGGAGAGCCTATTATAGTGCCAAATACCACCGATGGGGCAAGTGACGGGGTCCATCCTAAAATATTGGCACAAATGGAAAAGGACGGTAACGGTCTAGATGATCTGTGGAAGCAAATCCGAGAGGCCAATGAGGCTAATAGGATGAGTAACCACATGAATAGCACGAGAAAAGAAAAGAACGTGATCTTACCTCCTATTGAAGAATTTGAGGCAAGATCACAAATGAACTTTGAGATACATTCACAAGGGGGAGACCAAGGATCAATTAGTTTGGGGCACAGCCAACCAGACTCGTTGATAACTTTACCCTCTTACTTGGGAGAGTACGAAGCTAAGTCGGAAGTGAGAGCAATCCCATCTCACTTTCTTCTAACAAGGTGATGGATTCACAAGGATTGATTGAGCTGTTATCCACCCCGGTGGCATGCACAATCACGTTAGCAGAACTCCTAAGGTTAAGGCCAAACATGTGGACCACAGTAGGAAAATTCCTAGAAAAATTTGGAGTGAAAGACCCCACCTTGAAGCTCCAAGAAGGAATCAGGGAGTTGGATAGACCTAACCTAAACACTAGACCAGTACCATTAAATAAGGTTCGAGAATATTGCGAGGGAGAAGATGGAAACACCACACTACCGGTAGAATTCCAAGGAGTAGTTTCCAAAGCTATTCTTGACAGTGGGGAGGGAGTTGCTATCGCCACCAAGAAAATCTGGAAAAAATGGGAAAAACCAGTTTTGAGGGCTACCAGAATGAAACTGCAATCGGCAGATGGGTTCATGGAAAAGCCTCTGGGACTCTTAGAAAAAGTAATTGTCACTTCGTGCGGAATCGAGTATGAGCATACATTTGCAATAGTCGATTTCGACAAAAAGAACAATTATAAGATAATCTTGGGATGACCATTCATACGACAACTGAAGATGGTCCAAGATTGGGTTTATGACCAGATATACCTCAGACATGGCGAGACGACAACTAAAATACACCTGAAAGACCATAGTTAAAAAGATGTAAACCAAACACCAGTGGAAGAGTTTGATTCGGCTACAGTAGCAGGATCGGAACTACCTGCATGGTTAGGTTAACCAAAAGAGCTATGGATGTGCGGAGCTTCACATTGTGGAAGCTTAAGAAAAGAGAAATGCGTCTTAGAAAGAGAAATTGAGGACAAGGAGTATATTCCGGAACCTTTCCCTGAAGATGCCTTGGAACCTCTAGAATGGGAACACATACTGGCAACATTGGATGTCTGTACCATTATCGACCGTCCAACAACAAAATTTTGCGATAAGGATGGCTACGATGTGCTACCCTATTACATGGTAAGCATTGTGCCAGAGAAAGAGACGGAAGAACCTCCAGAACGAGAAGAGTTTTACAACTCCTCTGAACAATTGGAAGTAAATGATGATGCAGAAAATGAGTGTTCAGACACCTCAAGTGAGCGTGGAAATGAAGCCGAGAATATCAAGTTTTATGATTTTGCTAATCAACACCCTAGACGCCAAGAACGCTATAGGAGGAAAAGAGCAGGAAAGAAAGCGAGAGAGAACCTGATGCCCAGGATAAAAGGTAAAACTCACTATTTGATGCTTGTAAAAGCAGAGGATTGTGTAAAAGATCAAATATCAGGAAAATTCTTAGAAAATCAAAAAGAAAGAACGCGAGAAGAAATAAAACAGGTAAGAAAAGCTAAAACCGAAACAAAATCACAAAAATCTGAAAAATAAAAAAAAGAAACAACAAAAGACCAAGAGTGGACCAAACTGGAGCGTAAACAGAAATACCAAGAACTGAAACGGTCTTTGAGAGAGATATGGACTACTGAAGAAGATAGTGATGATAAAGGGGAGTCAGAAAAGGGCAACATGCACGGTCCAGCACACTATCAGAAATTTACTATCCAAGATAGAAAAATCATCATCACACCACCAATCAGGGAGAGAACCAACCAAGAATCTTACGATGGGCCTGAAAATGCAAAAAGAATAGACCTCGCAAAATCAGGTGAAAATCCTCAGCTGGTCTATATAGCTAACGATTTAGAGCCTGAGGAGGAAGCACAGCTAACACAACTTCTCACGAAGTATAAATATGTGTTCGCTTGGTCCTATAAAGACCTCAAAGGAGTTGATCCATTGATATGCCAACATACAATTCCTTTGAAATCAGATGCAAAACCTAGCAAACAACGTCCTTATACATATAATGACACATTTGCTAAACGAATCAAGGAAGAGATTGATAAACTGATGGAAGCGGAATTCATCTATGAGATTGAACATACAGATTGGGTGTCACCCATTGTGGTAGTTACCAAAAAGAATGGAAAACTGCGGGTATGTGTAAACCTCAAGAAGGTGAATACAGCAACCATAAGGGATAATTATCCCTTGCCAATCACAGAACATGTACTGGAGCCAGTGGCCCGGAAACGGGCTTATTCCTTTCTGGATGGATTTTCAGGATACAACCAACTGGCAATAGCAAGGGAGGATCAACACAAAACATCGTTTGCCACAGAATGGGAGATTTATGCATATCGAGTTATGCCATTTGGATTAACAAATGCACCATCCACTTTCCAGAGGTTAATGACTCACGCTTTCAAGGAATACCTAAGAATATTCTTAGAAATTTACATGGATGACCTATGTGTACACTCTCTTCTGCAAGAGGAACATATTGACCATTTGCAAAAGGTCTTGGAAAAGTGCAGAACATATCGAATCTGTCTAAACCCGAAAAGGTGTGTATTTATGGTTAAGCAAGGACGAATCTTAGGACACATTGTCTCAAGAAACTGCATAACCACAGACCTAGACAAAGTCAAAGTCATTGTAGACTTGCCCAAGCCTACTAACGTGAAACAAGTGCAATCCTTCATGGGGCACTGCAGATATTATCGAAGATTCATATACATGTATGCGGTTATCGCACAACCTCTGTATCGGTTGCTAGTCAATTTCGAGTGGACCGAGGAGTGTGAAACTTCATTCCAAAAGCTGAAGGAAAACCTTATATCAGCACCTGTACTAAAGGCACCAGATTGGGAAAAGATATTCCATGTGTACATTGATGCTTCATCATATGCCATTGGAAGTATTCTAACTCAACCTAGAGACAGAACAATGGATTTTTCGGTTTGCTATGCGAGCCGACAGTTAAACAGTGTAGAAAAGAACTACACAACCACCGAGAGGGAAGGGTTAGGAATGATTTATGCTATAAAGAAATTTTGGCATTATTTGCTTGCAAACAAATTTGTGTTCTTCACGGATCATCAAGCTCTTTTGTACCTAGTAAATAAACCTTGCAATACAGGGAGAATCGTACGCTGGTTTATTATATTGCTAGAATTTGACTTCACAATGGTGGTCAAAAAGGGTAAAACCCATCTGCGAGCAGATCATCTTTCAAGGATACACAACGGGGAAGCTCCTGAAGGAGTAGATGATGACATACCAGATTCTTATCTTTTCAACATTGAAATGGTACCCAAATGGTCTTAGGAAATTGTTAGCATTCTTTCCTTCGGAAGTGAGTTTGATAATACGGGATGCACATCCAAACAGCAAACAATTTGACAAACAAAAAACTTCCAGTTGATAACAGGACGGCTGTATCATCTTGAATCTGACCTAATCCTACGATTATGTATAAATCCGGAAGAATTCTAGTGCTACCTTGAAGAGGCACATGTCCAGGGTTATGCATTTCATTGTTCAACAGTGAAAACACACCAGAGACTGAAACAGTTAGGGTTTTATTGGCCAACTATGTATGCTGATACACATTCTTATGTTACCAATTGTACAGTATGTAGTGCCAAACGACCAGTGGATCACACAACTTTGTTTCAGGTGAACATAGCACCTGCATGGAGTCAATATATCATTGACTTCTTAACCACTAGGATGTTCCCTGAGAACATTACAAGAGCACGGAAAAAAGCTATAGAGCTAGAAGCACGTGACTTTCAGTTAATTGGGAACCAACTCTATAAGTGGAGAAAGGACAATCAACTTAGAATCTATGCAAGTGAAAGCGAATACCTGCTGATTCTAGAACCTACACATAGCGGAATAAGTGGAGGCCATTTTTCGGGCGATAAGACGGCAAAAATTGTCTTAACCGCAGGAATTTGGTGGCCTACATTGCACATGGATGCCAACGAGTTTGTAAAGCGCTGTGATGCGTGTCAACGCACCAAGATACCAATAAAAATAGATGAGATTCCATTAAGGCCAATGATGGGGGCAAGGGCATTTGCAAAATGGGGCATTGATTTTGTGGGACCTATATCACCCCCTGCATATCGCACCCATACCCAATATATCATTGTGGCTACAGACTATCTCACAAAATGGGTCAAAGCCAAAGCAACACAAAAAGCTGATGCACACACCATGACACAATTTTTGCATGAGAATGTTTTTGTATGTTACGGGTTACCAATAGAAAATGTCAGTGATCGTGGAACACACTTTCTTAATGAAGTCATTGAATATCTGCTAGAGGAATTCATGGTCATACATAGGAAATCAGCACCATACCATCCACAGGCCAATGGGCAAGCTGAGGCCACAAATAAAACACTATGCACGGTTCTCACTAAAAAAGTGTCAGAATCAAGAACATATTGGGATCAACAACTACACAGGGTAGCTTACAAAACATCAATAGGAACAACATCATACAACATGGTGTTTGGCCTAAATGCTATACTACCCATAGAGTTTTTAATCCCAACTCTACGAGTAGCAACAAGATTGGAATGGACAAGGCATGAACTCTCCTCAAGGATTAATGATCTTGAAAAGCTAGATGAAATCCACTTGCGAGCTTGTTGGAATTAGGCTTGCAGAGAAACACACACAGCTTGGAGAAGACGAAGGAAGCTCAAGGCACACAATAGAGAGTGTGTTACTTAGTGTGCAATGGAAAGATAGATAGCCCTAGAGTGATGGGCGTATATACAATGCACGGGGGAGAAAACCTCCTAAAGAGGGAAAAAATGCCCCGGCGGTCCTAGTGTGTTCACACACATCACTACCACATGTATATGGTAACAAATCCCCCCTGGAGTGATGCGGTGAACGAGAGCTAGCACATGAGTAAAGGGAAGTGCCATGCCCTGAGGACAGGATCAGTCCACAAAGGGGAGTAAGCCCAAAGCTTTGCGGAAAGCTTCAAGCTTCTCACGAGACAATGCCTTTGTAAAAAGATCTGCAAGGTTGTCCTGTGTTGGCACATAAGACAAGCTGATCTCTCCTGCTGAGAGCCTCTCCCTGACATAGTGGTAATGCACCTCAATGTGCTTTGTGCGAGCATGAAAAACTGGGTTCCTCGCAACTGCCAATGCGCTCTGACTGTCAGTGTAGATAGTGTTGGTAGTGTCCTGTCCAACACCCAAATCAGCCATAAGGCATCTGAGCCATACACACTCAACCGCAGCTGTGAAGACTGCCCTGTACTCATCCTCACAACTCGAAGTGGCCACAGTAGGTTGCTTCTTGCTCAACCATGATATACATGAACTGCCAAGCATGAAACAAAAACCACTTGTGGACACTCGCGTGTCAAAACAACCAGCCCAATCTGAGTCCGAAAAATCATGTAAGTCTGGCGGCAATGATCCCCCTTTGGGATAAAACAAGCCAAGATGTATAGTGCCACTAAGGTAGCGGAAAATCCTCTTGACATCCTGCCAATGCTTAGACCCTGGGCTATGCATAAATCTGCTGACCTGCGAGACTGCAAACTGAATATCTGGCCTCGTGTTGCATACATAAATGAGGCAGCCAACAGCAGTTTGGTAAAGAGTGACATCAGCAAGATTGCCAGCATCATGTAGACTCAACTTCAAACCTGTTTCCATGGGAGTGGCAATAGGTTTGCAATCCTCAAGTCCAAACTTACATAGCAATGTCTCTATGTAACTTTACTGACACAAGGCAATACCACCATCACACTGCTTAAACTGTATACCCAAGTAATGATGCAACAGCCCCAAATATTTCATCTTGAAAGTAGCATTCAAATAAGCCTTAAATTCAGCAATATGTCTCTCATTTGGTCCAGTGATGAGCAAATCATCAACATAAAGAACCACAATGAGAAATACATCATCCTCACGCTTTACATACAATGTGCTTTCTGCTGGACTATTACGAAAGCCTCGTTTAACCAAATGAGTGTCAGCTTTCTCATACCAAGCACGAGGAGATTGCTTCAACCCATACAAAGCCTTCTTACATCTGCACACTTTGTCCTCTTGTCCTTTTATGACAAAACCGCGAGGCTGCGTTACATAAACTTCCTCAAATATGTCACCATTCAAGAAAGCAGTAACAATGTCTGATTGATGTACATCCCAACCAAAATGAGCTGCCAATGCACATAGAAAACACACAGTAGTCATACGACAAGTGGGAGCAAAAGTCTCTTCATAATCTATGCCTTTTTGTTGTGCATAACCCTTTGCAACAAGTGGAGCCTTATGGCGATCGATCTCACCATCCGGCTTGCGTTTCAACTTGTAAACCCACTTCGTACCAATGGCCTTTTTGCCATGAGGCAAATCACATAAAGTCCATGTGTCATTCTCTATAAGTGCATCATATTCTGATTGCATGGCAGCCATCCAATTTTCTGAATTCTGTGCTTCATCAAAAGACAGAGGCTCCTCAACATCATGTAAACTAGACACAGCCAAAGCATAACAATCTGATGCATAAGATGCATGGCGAGAGCCGGAACGAGTACGACTAGACAAAGGTGCATCCAATTTACTGTCACGCAAAGTGTGCACCAGCCATTTTGGCATACCTCTAGCCTGCTCATTTTCAGCCCTTTCCTCATCAAGTACATCATGTACATCTGCATCAGTAATAGGCTGTTCTAAAACATTTTCAGAAACCCCCATAGGCTGTACATTTGCCTCATTGGAACTTACATTCGTATTTCCACCACTGAAAAGAGGCAACAAAGTGTCATAAATGTCATGTGAGCTTACATTACTGTCTCTAGTACATGACAGCAAGGGCTGAACAGAATCTTCCACAAACACTACATCCCGTGAAACCACAATACGTTTTGTTTGCAGATGATACAACCTGTAACCTTTGATTTCAGCACTATAACCAACAAAAATACATTTGACAGCCTTATCATCCAATTTTCTGCGCTGCACTTGTGGCACCAAAGCGTATGCCAAACAGCCAAAAACATGCATGTGCTCAATAGAAGGCTTTCTATCATGCCATGCTTCAGATGGAGTAATAGACTGCAAAGCTTTCGTAGGACACCTGTTAAGTACATAAGTGGCACACATGATGGCCTCAAGCCAAAAAGAATGCGGCAAAGCTTGACTTTTGACCATACATCGTGCCATTTCCATTAGTGACCTGTTTTTCCTCTCAGCAACACCATTTTGCTGAGGTGTATAAGGCACTGTACATTGGTGTTTTATCCCATGACTAGCCAGAAATGCATTAAATTCATGAGACATATACTCCCCCCCTCGATCAGAATGGAGGGTGCCCATAATACATTTTGAGACATTTTCAGCCATAGCCAAAAATTGTTTGAAGCACATAAAAACTTTGGACTTCGCTTTAAGCGGAAATACCCATGCATGCCTGGAGTAATCATCAATGAATGTCACGAAGTACAGGTAATTGCCCAAGGACGGAGTTTGCATGGGCCCACAAACATCACTATGCACAAGCTGCAACCTACATGTGGCCCTAACTGAACCATCCTTTGGAAACTTAGAACGCTGCATTTTACCCAGAATACAGCCTCCACAAACATGTTTGACAGGTGCTTCAAGAGGCGGCAAAGAAGCAACCATATCAGATTTCTGCAAACGCAGCAAACTGGCAAAATTCAGATGACCAAAACGTGCATGCCAAAGTTTTGCATCTGAAATAGCCCTTGAATCTGCAACAACATTTGCAAAATTTTGTCCACACTTGTCATACAAAGTG
The DNA here is from genome assembly GCF_014529385.1 of Adiantum capillus-veneris. Classification (NCBI taxonomy): domain Eukaryota; kingdom Viridiplantae; phylum Streptophyta; class Polypodiopsida; order Polypodiales; family Pteridaceae; genus Adiantum; species Adiantum capillus-veneris. Next base: position 121,564,089 of record NC_140933.1, read on the forward strand.
AGCTTATACAGCCCACGGCACAAAAGCCCAGATGCAACAATTTCATCACCGAAAGTGAGATCATGAACTGTACATCTGTCATCCACAAATTTGACTACAAGTCCAAGTCTAGCAAGTGCAGATACAGACAAGAGATTCTTCTTGATCCCAGGTACATAAAGTGCATCAACAAGTGTGAAGGAACTGCCATTAGCAGCAGTGAGCACAATCTTTCCAACTCCCTGAACTGGATAAGAGGCATTGTTGGCACAAGTGACTGAATTCCCATGAGGGACAGACTCGAGAGAGGTAAACAATTCACGATGTGAGGTAATGTGCTTTGTAGCACCACTGTCAAAATACCACACATGTGAATCTGCAGCAACTGACAAGCATGCATCATGGACAGCAGGATTGTAAGTGCACTCTGCGCTAAATACCATTCTACATCAACATCAACATCACAATCTCCTTTCACAGAAGACTCAACAATGGCTGCATTTGTAGTGGAACCAGCATTTGCAGTGGAACCACCCTCTTTCTTCTTAGCCTCTTTGGCCTTCAACTTAGGACACGACTTGATCAAGTGATCATTAGCTTTACAATAATGGCAACGCATCTTCTTTTTGACCTTATCACCAGAATTGCCAGACGAAGTGCTTCCACCAGAAGCATTAGGAACAGAATTTTTTCCACTCGCAGCAGAACCATAAGAAGTGGCTACATTACTGTTACCACCCTTTCTTTGAGAAGCAATAAAAGCATGTTCAACTGCACGCTGCCTAGTCCTGTTTTTTCTAGAAAGTGACTCTTGCAACAGCAATGTGCATAATGCATCAAACTTGACAACTTCAGGATTTCCTTGGGTCATCAATCTCCAAGTACTAGCAAAAGTCTGGTAGGAATCTGGTAAGGCATCAAGAACAGTCTGCACAAGGGAACTGTCTGAAATGACTTCACCTGCAGAAATAAGCTGCTCATTGATATCCTTGACAATAGCAAGGAAAGTGTCCATATCATCTTCCTCATGCATAATCTTCGACTCCAGCTCTTTACGCAGCAAAGCAATTTTAGCCTCATTGCGGCTTGCATAAAGACCTGCTAGAATATCCCAAGCCTGTTTTGCAGATTTTGCTGAACGGATGTGAGGAATAATGGTGCGCTTCACAGACAACGCAATCAATGCATGAGCCTGCGCATCCTTAACATCCCAATGAGCTTGTTCTGCCGTAGGCAAAACAACTCTAGCAGCTGCAATCCTTGTAGCAAGACCTGCAACATCCTCAACATCGCCTACATCCTCAGAACCAGGACGTACATCAATGCCCTGCACAATGTTCCAGACACCTTTTGACACAAGAACATGTTGCATCATATAAGCCCACATAGGGTAGTTGTCCCCATCCAACCTTTCCTCAGCAGCAAACATCTTGAACACATCTGTGTTGTTGTTGTCAGCCATGGTAAATGCTGCACCTGATGTGAAAACTGCCCGAAAATAGGAGAAATGGAGTGGGAACAACCTGTGCTATATAGCACAAACCGTAGAAGACTATAAGGCACCTGTTATGCAGAAAACGGCACTAACAGAAAATCTGCACAAAATGACGAAATAGCCTGTGGAGTACTGCCTGTAGTGGAAACGGAGGCCGAAATGAGCCTCGAACGCTCGCCAAAGCTCACTGAAATCGGAGAAAGTGAGCAGGCGTGTGCTGAAGCAGCTGGCAACTAAGCCCGGGAGGACGTGACCTGCTCTGATACCAATTGTTGGAATTAGGGTTGCAGAGAAACACACACAGCTTGGAGAAGACGAAGGAAGCTCAAGGCACACAATAGAGAGTGTGTTACTTAGTGTGCAATGGAAAGATAGATAGCCCTAGAGTGATGGGCGTATATACAATGCACGGGGGAAAAAACCTCCTAAAGAGGGGAAAAATGCCTCGGCGGTCCTAGTGTGTTCACACACATCACTACCACATGTATATGGTAACAGAGCTGTCGCTTCAATCTATGCTAAAAAGAGAAGACAAAAGGAATTTTTTGACAAACATGTACGTACCAAAGAGTTCAAAACAGGTGATTACATACTTGTTTATACCTTGAAGCAACATGCCAAGAAACTTAAAAAGCGAGGGATGGGACCATTTGTGATTAGTGATCTCTCACAAAGTGGACCTGTCAAGCTTGCTACATTAGCAGGTGAAGAAATGACAAACTGGATTAGTGGGTGGCGACTGAGGAGATATCATCTACCACTCACACAGGAGATGCGCCAAAAAATTCATCAAGGAAAGCAAAGAATGAAGGAAAAAGAGAGAGTACGGGAGGAAGCTCAAGCCGAAGCACAAGAACGCATTGCAAAAAGACGGCTTTTGTGACAACAACAACAAAGTGGACCACCATTGAGAATCAATGCCATTCGATTGATGAAGTTGGAGGAGGAAACAGTGGAGCCAATAATTACAGTCAAAGTGGGCAACAATCAAGTTGAATCAATAGCTTTGCTTGATTTGGGTGCTCAAGCAAATTTGATCTCTTACGGATTATACCAACAGCTCAAAGTCACAGATCAACTTCATCCTACTCCCCCAAGTGTTGGAAAGTAGCACATCACACCCATTGAAAACATTAGGATGGACTATATTGCATGTACAACTACATCAATATATTTACCCACAAAAATTCTATGTGGTGACAGATGAAAGCACACAACACCCAATGATGCTAGGGAAACCTTGGCAAAAAGCATACAATGTGCAGATAGATTGGAAAGCAAAGGCGGTCAAAATTCAACATGAACATGAACAACAGGTGATAGCCTTTGCTCAGCAATACCATCATGATCAACTGCAAGCCATGCAATCACCAGCAACAAAGACAAAAGCACAAATGCCATCAAAGAACAACATGAAACCCGAGACCAACAACCAGGTAAAAGCCAACCATGCTAATTACAGACAGCTGAAGTCACCAGCCACAATGCAAAAATCTAGGCTACCAAAACAAGCTAAACAAGTACGGATGTGGAAGGATAGAAATGCAATGGCGAAAAAACAACAATGTGACAAACGGATTCCAACAAAGCAGACGGTTCAACCCCAAACCAAGGGCATAAAACGAATGTGGATCCCAAAGAAAATGCTTATCCATAACCCAAATGTCACTCACATTTGGATACCAAAGCAAAAGCAATTACCTGCAGTACAAGCAACAATGGAAGGCAGACAACTACATTTCAAAAAGGAGAACCGATATATGTGGATGCCGTTGAAAGACAAACCAGTGGCAAACAAAAATGAGCCAGAACATCTACAAAAATTGGCAGCAACAAAATACCAATGGAAACCCAAGGCCATAAGGCCCATAGCCATTACATCCCAGCCCATTCTATCCTCAGAAACAGCTATGACTCCATCAACAGTGTTGGCAAAGCAATTGCCTCTTGCCAAAAAGACAATTAAACATAGAGCAGTAGAGTTACAGCTGCTACTTGCAAAGAAAGTAGGAAGCCTCGACGGCGAATGCCAATAAGCATCTTGCTTATTCCCTTCTCTTGCACAACATTAATTTTTTGATGCATTGACCGAGTATGCATAAAATAGGGCCACATTAATCGGCCAGGCATTAGCACAACTTTTTCAACCTATGCACGACACATACTCTGAGGCGAAACCTTGTCGTCCGGGAGGACTCCGACTAGGAGGGGGGGAGGCATTCTAAAATGCGGAACCAATAACAGAAACAGCAAAAAAGGGCATGATTTTCGACTATTTTAAGGGTTGACGTTTGATTGCGAAATTCTTTGGAGTAACCCAAGTATATATGCCCTTATACAGCATGAAACTACAGGCATAGGGGGCCAAACGCCAAATCAAGCCCCTAGGTGTGTGTATATAAGTAGAAATAACCATTTTTCAGGCAAAATATTGGTAAAACAGAGAAATCCGGCCATAAAAATTGCATGTGAGTGTATATAATGTGTGGCGCTGATGTTTGTGATCTATTATGATTTTTGGGGATTTTCTAGGTTTGATTTGTTATTTTCCTTTTAATTTTGCTAATTTTTGACAGAAAAACTTCAAAAATACAAAAAGCAGGTGAAAAACAGTCGTAATGAAAAACAAAAAATATGGGGATGACCAGTGACTAAAGGACAACCTATGGTACAGTGGGGGTGCAATTATGAGACTGGAGCAGAAAGCGTGTTTTGGCCAGGTTTTGACCGAAATGCCAAATTTCTGGTAAATAGAGCAAACGGAGTCCAAATCAAGAAACTTTTGAGCCTAAACTGCATCTCGCAAGAAGATAGGAGCACATGTCAAATTTCATGGAAAGTGGTTCGGGGACCTCCATTATAAGAAATTTTCACCCCATTTTTAGCTCATTCTCACTATTGACTTTGTGGAGAGAGCTTCTGCCACCTAGGGCGGATCGACCTTCCAGCACCTTCTACGATGTGCACGTCTACCGGACCAGCTCCAGACATGAGAGGTAGGCTCACCACCTTGAGCTTTTCGCGCATGTTTGTCATTATGTCGCGAAAACTAGCGTAGAGGTCACACACAAAGCGAGCGGTAGAGACCTGCAAGTAGAGACGACGGCCTAACGGCTAACCCGAAAGCAACAAGACTTCATCGGCAGCTTACCCTAGTCTAGGAGACCAGTCCTGGATAGCCAAAGGCAGTGGGAAACCATTGGGAAAAACCCTAATTCCCAGAAACCCGCAAGAGGCCACCAAATGGGAAATCGGCGAAACGGCGACCAAATGCTACCAAAATTCATGGGTAGGAGCATCTCGCTCGACAAGTACATATGACCCGCATGACCAAAAAGTAACCCGAAGCGGCACTAAACCTCAGAAACGGCATCAGACACACAAAGCGTCAAAATGCACTTGCGGCCAAACCGCAAGTCCGTTTGCCACCAAACTTCATGAGCGGATTTTCTAGACCATCAACAACCAAGTCCTATGGTGGTAGACCACCACAAATCATCAAAGGTATGTAAACGCAACCACCGGTGCTTCTAGAGCGACAAATTGTCAAATGGAGCTCCAGTGAAGCCAAAGTCGACAAAAACCATACGGCAAGGATCCCCAAGGGATTGGGAAGCTATGGAGACCAACATCGAGAAATTTCATCGCCAAAAAGCACTCCAAAAGTCAGAAAACGGCTCGGAGGCTCTGAAGTCCACACAAGGAGTTATACTCTATCAATTTGACCTTTTTGTTGAAATTAGGCTCAAAAGGGACTTAGGGGGGCAAAGGGCAAGCACTGGGAGCACTAGCACTGAAAAAATCACCAAGGGACATCCTACACGTAGGATGTCTCAAGGGTACTTTTTGGCACAAACCTCATCAATTTTTGTCATGCACATGTTCTGAATGACATTTACAAGCCATGCACCAAGTTTCATCCCATTTGGACCAGATTTGACCTCATATGCATGGAAAAACGCAAAGTTAGGGCATAGAGGCAATAATGGGCCATTGAACTACCAAATCTTGTCCAAATCTCATGAAAATTTCACAACACATTCACATACACATCAACAAACAATCTGTGTGGTCAGGGAGTCAGAATGATGAAAAAGACATCCTACGCGTAGGATGTCTAATGGACCTTTTTGGCATGGAAGGGATGTTTTGTCATTCTAGATCTAATTACCTCATCATCAAGAGCCCATATGTCAAGTTTGAAGCCATTCTAATCACTTTTGACCCCCAACACCTTTAAGATACACTTTTTGAGCCCAAAAACACCTCACAGAGCCCTACAAGCATCAAACCTTATCCAAATTCAAATCCAAGAACATGGCCATGTTCCATAGGCCAAGGACAACCCACAGAACAAGTTTCATGCAATTCTGATGAAAAAGACATCCTACGTGTAGGATGTCTTCAGCATAAATTTAGCCTTCTGTGCAAGGAATGACATCATAGGAGCCAATACCATGGTGCGATGAGCCCATATACCAATTTTCAACCCATTTGGACATCAATTACTACCTATGATGGACATTCTACCCAAATTGTGACCTAAAGCCTGAATCAGCCCAAAAATCCACTTTTTGATATCTAAATTCAAATCCAAGCCTATAGCCATGCTCCATGAGCCTTACACTACCTGCATGTCAAGTATGAACCAATTCTAAAGAAAAAGACATCTTACGTGTAGGATGTCTAGATGGAAATTTTTGGCCAGATTTGCACTGTGAGCACATGCACTGCTTCACAAGTTCCTATTAAGCTTTAATTTCAATTTTCAAGTCATTTGGATAAGTAAAACTCAGTTTCGCAGCTAATATTGGAAAAACGCTAACTTTGGATTACTGAGTGCAACAGGATCTATGGCATCCTCAAAGTCACCAGCAAAGAAGAAAAGAATGACAATCAAAGATTATCTGGAGGAGGTGGAACCTTTTTTCATTCCAGAGGGAACATTAAAGCCCACCAGCACCTGGATACAAGAAGATCTGTTAGAGTCCAATGACCTAAAGATCTACCAGGGAGTGTTCAAAGACAATGAAGGCAATGTAATAGAGCTACCAATGATGCCAAGAGAGCTCAATGAATTTGTACGAAGCAAAATGGCCGGCTACTTGGAGAAAATTGACCTCCATAACTACGTCGAAGCAATACCGGCAGGGGTGGACATCAAAAGAGTATGGGAGTTTGTAACAAGCATCAAAGAGGATGGAGTGGCCAAGGTGACAGATTTACAAGGCAGACCCGATACAGAGATCTTAATCACGGAGTGGGTTGTAGCCCATGCACTAGACCTCTCCAATCAGGGAGACAGTGTAACAAAAAGAAGAGATGAAGTCAAGGTGTACAAAGAGAAAAAGGCAAATTACACCTTTGAAGATATTGCCAACCCAAAGGTGGCAATTATGAGCCAGTTGTACAACCAATACTTCCCATGTGCACGAAGAGGCCACAAAAGTACAGGATGCCGCCAGGTGCAATTGCCACAACGTTTACTTGGGCAATGACAAAAGGCACCCCAAAGATAATCAACTATGTGGCGTACATACATGACAGCTTCGTAAAGATGGGAAACAAAAATCCAACCTACATAGTGCCAAGGGAACTGATAACCAAGGTGGTTTATGCAGCACTACACGCTAAAGGAAGGTGGACTGACCCCCCATCTCAGAATGATTGGCTAAGGGTAAAAGAAGACAAGGAAGATGAGCCACAAAGAGCACCAAGGGTGGCTACGAGGTTGAAGAGACGGCTAGAGCCAGTTGAAGAGGAGCAACCCGAGCAGAAGAAAGGAAAGAAGGAGTCTGCTCAATTGCCGACCAAAGAAACCAGGTCTCAGAAAGCGGCAAGACTTGAGAGGCTGATGGAGAGTTTCCGAGCAGAAAGAGCCCTCAAGGGTGATTTAAGCGAACTCTGGAAGCCATCTCTCGAGTCTATGTTCGGATCATCCAGAAGAGTGCAGAGGGACCGCTTTGAAGATTATATCAAGAATTTTGAGATTCTTGATGTTGCAGCGGAAAACATTCCCCATGTCCCTTTCACCGAGGAAGAAGTGGAGCAGATAAGGCAGACACTGCTAGATGAACAAGAAAGCCAAGAAAGGGAAAGGAAAACAAAATCAGACAGGGACTTAAAGGGCAAACCGGCAGCTTTACCAGATAGCCCTAAACCCAACCTGCAGCCATCACCACGGCCATCACCACCGCCTAGCAGCCCTTCACCAGAAGATACGGAGGCTGAGGACAAACAAGAAGAAAACCAAGCTGAGAAGCAAGAGCAAAGGCAAGAACTTGAGCCAAAGGAAGAGGCCAAGCCTGAGTCTGAGCAAAAAGGACTAGATGAGGTCTATTATGCATTTTTGGACCTACTAGTTGCAGGCTATACAAGGGAAGAAGCCGCCACAGTCGCATTCGACTTGGCGAGGACAGGGCATAAAGAACAATTGCCAGGCATCCGGCTAGTGGAGCTAAAAGAAATTGCTACCGACACGGTAGACCTGCACCTGCCCTTTGATGACTGGGACGTGGTGATGACAAAGCTAGCTAGATTACGAGCACAATCTATTGCATCAGAGAACAACATAATAAGGCCACCGAAGAAAAGACCAAGATGGAAAGGGATTCTCTGCAGGCACAAAGCCAAGGGCAAAAAGAGAAAGAAGCTGACCTCCAGGCCGGCTTGGCAACGGCTCTACAAAAATGCCAAGAAAAGGAAGAAGCAAATGAGGCAGCAGCAAAAAGAATACAAGCAGCTGAAGAAGAGTGTCTGTAGCTCAGCAAGTCATTGCGAGATGCTGAAAAAGAACGGGATAATCTGACACTACAGCTAGCAGAAGAAACAAAAGAAGTAGAGGCCATGAGGAATGCCAAGGAAAAGGTAGAGATAGAACAAGAAGCAAGCCTAGAGGAAGTCCTTGAGCTCAAGGACCAATTAAAAGTCAAAGATCAAACCATCCAGAGGCTGCGAGCATCACCTGCTAGAGTTAGAGCTATGAGCTCGACTCAAATCATTTCCGAGAGTCAAATATATGAAGAGCACATGCAAGAACTTTAGAAGGAGCTGACTCTCGAGAAAAAGCAGAGGTTAATGATGGCTAAAGGTTCTATCGCAATGCAAACAAGAATGGCAAAAATCCCTACAAAAAGAAGTGGAGAGCATAAAGATGAAGCTCGAGGAGGTGGAAAGAGTAAACGCTGAACTGAATGACCTCCTCGTAAATATGGGCGGAGAAGCTGAAGCGGAAAAACAAACACTCCTCAGGCAAATTGAGGAGTTAAAAGGCCAGCAACAAGCAGAGGCAGAAAGATCAGGGCCAGCCACCAATGAGGGCATCGACCTCGAAAATGTGGCAGATCCTGTGGACACACCCATGCAAGAGGAAAGCATAGCAGGATCCTCTCAAGAGCTGCAGGATCTAACACAAGAAGAGGAGGAAAAATTGCGTAAGGCAATAGAGGCAAAGCTAAGAGAAAGCACAAAGGAAGCCTTGTAATGGGAGCAGAGGGTCTTCAAATCTATGACCATTCAGAAGATTGACGCCAACAATGTCAGGCTTGAGTGGCTTTAGATATCTCTCCCATATCCATTGCTGAAATATGAGGCAGCAACAATAAACAGGTGAATCAGAGAAGAGCCAACAGTCCCTCTCTACAATGCAGACACCTCGAGGCCAGAAGGAGTTAAGCTCATAGTGGATTCTCAGCCAAAGTGGAGGAAGGCTTGGCTTACCAAGTACCTAAAATACCTAATCCACTTGGTAGAGGCACCTAAACATATCAGAGATAACCTCATCTTCTATCCTCTACCAAGGGTTAGGATGTGGAAGGCACAAGAAATCTTGCAAAGAAGCCAACCCACTTGGTTGAACTACCCAAAGCTGTCGGGCGTGAAGGCAGGTGAGAGAATAAGTGTCCAATACATGGTGAAAACCCTCACAGGCGCCATAAAGTTGTTCACTGGCTCACCTGACCTTACATGCATTATGATGAGAAAAATCTGCAGAACCATCCTAGCAGCGTTTGAGACCTTCAAGCCAGGCCAGGTGACCGACAGCATATTCTTCTTCCAGGATACATACAGATGTGCTTATGATCTGTCAGGTCAGCCTTCCAAGGAGGTGATAGATGCGTTGTATCAAAGAATTATGTTTCTACCATCCTATCACCTCCAGGATTTTGAAGAAGCATTTTATACGGGGTTCTTCACCATGAATACAGATATCTTTGGCCCCACAATGTTGAATCTACATGCAAGGTACGAATCACTGCTAAAGATGCGGGAAACGATAAGATGAAGCATCTTATCAAGGCCATGTCGGGGACGACATGACCAAGGAGGGGAGGGATGTTAGAAGCTGGACACACCTCACGGCATCTAAGTACTCGGCGGACTATTATTTTTGTAATTATTCATTCATTGAGGAAAACCCGATTTTTCACCTTGTAAATATTGGGACTTACAGAAGTTTCCAAATTGTATCCCAGTTTTGATAGCTAGATTGAGTAGATGGTTGATTTTGGAACTTTAGGGTTTGAGAAGTTGTAAGGTATATATACCACTTTTTGACCTTAATGAAAAAACCCTTTTGTCATTTTAAAACAAGTTTTGAAGTCTGTGAGCGAGCGTACTGTGTACGACAGAGAGAGTGTGAGATTCGTCTTGACGCTACGTGTGCTGCGGTGGTGGGAATCAAGTGTGGACAAGTGCAGCGTGTTGCCCCTGACTAGAGCTACGCGCCGATACCAACATTGTGCGCGTACGGTCCGGCTTTGTGAACTCCTTCTACGAGCTTCATCGGTTATTTGGGTGAGCATATGTTATCTGATTTCTCATTGCAGCATATCCACGCGTTCACATTGAGTAGAACTACAAATTAGGCACTCTAGATTTTGGAAATGAAGACCTGCAGATTTCTACCAGACATCCTACGTGTTTCTGCACCGGGTGTTTTGGGTCGTGATTTTGGTTCATAGTCCTTAGGGAGAGCGGCCTATAGGTATTAGTAGGGTCTCCTTCAAGTTCTATGGTGTTTCGAAAGTGTTTAGTGGGTGTTCGGCTCTAGCAAGCGTTGTAGGAAGTTTCCTCTTTTGTACTCTTGAAGGCTGTGACTTAGACAATTGGTAGAGACCTCTATAGGAACTAGTTAGGAGTCAGTCGAGTGTAGGTTGACACCTTATGCTTGCTTCCACGCGCCTACGGGTCGAGCTTCGTCCTTAGCTGACATTACTTGTTAGGTGAGTTCTCGCTGTGCTGACGTCCGTCGCGGCGTATCCATCCAACAAGGGGTGCATCTATTCTTAGCTAGAGAAGAAAGAAATCTAAGCCCTAATCACCAACTATCTATCTTTGAACTCTCTTTATAGAGAGGTAGAGAGGGGTAGGATGAGGAAAATAGATTAGAGAGAGAGAGCAATAGGAGATTTATCTACTATTACTCTCTCTATCTGTCTATACTCTCTACTCTCTACCTCTCTCTAATTTTTCTCTCCATCTTCTCTCTCTGCATTCTATCTAATTTTAAACCCTAAACATAATCCTAGATCTAAACTCTAATCCTATCCCTAGTTTTATTCCTAATCCTAAAACTATAACTTTCTATTTTCCTCTCCCTCTTTTTCTCTTTATCTCTCTCTCTCTCTCTCTCTCTCTCTCTCTCTCTCTCTCTCTCTCTCTCTCTCTCTCTCTCTCTCTCTCTCTCTCTCTCTCTCTCTCTCTCTCTCTCTCTCTCTCTCTCTCTCTCTCTCTCTCTCTCTCTCTCTCTCTCTCTCTCTCTCTCTCTCTCTCTCTCTCTCTCTCTCTCTCTCTCTCTCTACCCTCCAATGACGGCATCATATCTGCCCTGAATTGACAGCCTGACGACATGAATCTACTACCCTGCATCGATGGGAACTTGTTGCTGTGCCAACCTGAAGCCCGATATTGTTTTTTGCTGCTCTGTCGACCTGAAGCTCGACAAGGGTGTGAATTGATTCTCTCCTAAATTGAATCCCGACAATGGTGTGAAGTGCTGCTTGACAACGGCATGTAGCCTACGGTGCACCCGATTCGCTAGATAGCACACTATCCAACATCTTATTGAGCCAATCAATATAAAACAGGGCCCGAAATGCCACCCCGAGATACCTCTGCTCATTGGCGGACAGGAAGCTGTCCAGCGTCGCCCATGGCCACTTGGACATCATCCCAAGGCAAACTCATCTTTTGCCGGAGTCGTAGCAACACCTCCAAAGATGGACAGCATGAATTGCCTTCAAACCAAATTTGAAAGATTTTGCAAGGAGAATGATGAGCTGAAGCAAAGGCTTATGGCCTTTGAGGTTCGGCTTGCCACAATGGAGAACTGCAAACAGAAAGAATTGGAGAAAATGGACGTCAAATTTAATGAAGCGAAGGAGGACCCTCACAAAGGAAGTTCAAACTCAAGTACAAGAGGAATGTCACCCAAGGTTGAAAACCATGTGGCGGCCACGCTCGAGAAACAACAACCACAAGAAGAAATCTCTCTCTGGTGGGCTCCCAAGCAACTGGAAAGGGGAGGGGGAGCTCAAGTTCCACGAGTCCCTTGCCTGCATTCAAGAAAATACCACATGATACAATGGGATGTAGCAACAATCACGTCTCTTACACACGAACACCGCGCCAACCATGCCATCCTTACTTTCCAGACCAAGATAGATCAAATCAAACTCCTTGAGCAATCAAGGCTTCTCAAGGACACCACAATGTGGTTTGCACAAGATCTTACACCCGCTCAACTCAAACAATAGAAGGAAAAACCTCAAAAGATGCGAGAAGCATGCGCAACAGGAAAATGGGCAGTCTATCGAGGAGGTAAAGCTATCATCTAGGAGTTTAGAACTCCCAAACCGGCTACGTCCTCGTCTTCCCCTCCATAGTTTATTTTCCCAACTTATCTTCCTTTACATTTACCCTTTGTTGGACACTCAGTCCTTAACGAAAAATGTATCTCACAAATCCCTCGTTTCAATGAACTCTTTGTAATGTCTTTTTTTCGGTCCCATAGGTCATATCTGACCTCCATGGATGATAATTAATCTCTCTCTCTCTCTCTCTCTCTCTCTCTCTCTCTCTCTCTCTCTCTCTCTCTCTCTCTCTCTCTCTCTCTCTCTCTCTCTCTCTCTCTCTCTCTCTCTCTCTCTCTCTCTCTCTCTCTCTCTCTTATCTCGCTCTGCCTCCCTCTCCTTATCTCTATCTCTCTGTTGTGTGTGTAGTATAATACAATAGGGGCCAGAAGGGGGGGGGGGGGGGGGGGGGGGGGGGGGGGGGGGGGGGGGTATGTGTTTACCTTGACTTGTAGGTTAGGTTGTTAATTAGGTTGAGTGTTGTAGGTAGTTCTTTGTTAGCACCCCCCCCGGTTGGAAAACTCCTTAAAATGCAGTTCAAAATAGTTTGTGTGTGTGTGTGTGTGTGTGTGTGTGTGTGTGTGTGTGTGTGTGTGCGCGTGCGTTTGAACTTAAAATCCCATCACTTAGAATCATAGACTGAGAGACTTGAATACTGTTTGCAAAAACATTTTGTGAAAGGAACAAAACAAAGAAGAATTTCTTGATATATAATCCATTACAGAATTCTCTGCTACATGACAAAGTAGGAGCTTAAGTCGGAACTCCTATCAGATGAGAGCAGGGATCTTTACCTGCCAACCAACCACAAGTAAATTTAGTTAGAACTAATTTGTACTAAATAGGCGATAGGTATCCTAGCAATCCCCGCTGCTTGTTACTGTTGTCACATCCGAGAACCCAACCATACTCCTAAGTATAGCTAATGTTACTTTAGCCTGCCTATGTAAATATGGTCTATTATTATCTTTAAACATTTTTTTGGTTTTACATGGTTTGGAGATATGGTCTCTAATTGCTATTGGTTTGGTTTTCTTTGGCCTACTGTGTACTGCCATGAGCTTGTCCTGAATCTGTTGTCGCTTAAAAGTGTCCTGAGTGATGCACATCCTAGCTGTTTTCCTACAACCCTGCTTATCAACAAATAATTATACACATGTGGTTATTATCTTTATTTAGTAGACCTAGTTGTTGCTTCATTTATTGATTCCTCTATTTGAATCCCTATATAAAGCATCTTGTTTGTAATATCAATTTTTTTTCAAAAAAACCAAAAGTAAACAATGTTTTTTACCTCACAGGAGGTTTGTAAAAATTTCTGCAGCATCTTGTTTGTAATATCAATCTTTTTTCAAAAAAAACAAAAGTAAACAATGTTTTTTACCTCATAGGAGGTTGTCATAACTCATGTATGTACAATCTACATTCTTTGATTACTCTCAACTATAATATGGTGTTTTTTCTCAAAAGACGTGTCATAATGTAACTGCTTTGTTTTAAAGTACATAAAAGACCATAAGTGAAGGTAGAACTTGATGTATTGTGTTACCTGGTTAATGTTGGCCATTGTCATCTGTGTTACTCTTCTTGTTCGTGTTTCTTTGTCCAAGGTTCTGCACTCTTGTCGCTGCTACACCCTTCAATCAATATCTCTTATGTTAAGTATTAGAAATTGATTATCCCTATATATTATCTCCATGTTTCACTTTTCATGTCACACCATGCGTATCTATTGATGTATGCGTACATGTGATCAAATAGATCTGTGTGTAGTTTTTATATACATATACATGCTTGTGTGTATATTTATGTGTGTGTAGTGAAAAAAATTGTGGGTTTTTTAGCTATTCCCTTCTTATGCATCTAACTTTTTATGTATTTCCAAATATGTGTCTAAAAAATCTTTTTCTCATGCATCTCTAGCTATGTGTGTAATATGTTGAGAGACCTCAATCATTTCATGTGTACATGGTTTGAAAAAAACTTTTTGTGCTTGTACCAATTCATATAAAAAAGCACATTTAACTGTGTACAGAAAAAACCCCGTTTTACCTTGCTATTCGATGTGTTTGAAAGCTTTTTGTGATGGTGTGTGTATCCGTTCCCATTCATGTTGATGAGAGAGAGGGATTTTATATCACGCCATGAGCTTTGCCGTTGCCATGGATTGTGAAATATGTCAACTAGCTTCTTTGAATGCGGAGCAGTAGGTGCGTGTGTATGTGCTTGCAGATAAGGGGCTGCACCCCTTGCATGCAAAGAGCCTTGCATTTTCTTGCCTGCAAGTGATGCTGCACTAGAAAATGTTATGCACTATAGTTTATGCACTACAATTATGCTTTGTGGCTTGCCTACGATATGCTTGCTCTCAGATAATACATGCGCTGCAAACTTTGGGCTCAGCGTTCTCTCTTGGTTAACGCTTCCATCGTTTTATAAGTGCTCTGAATATGGTGCCTTAACTGGCCATGTGCACCTACTTCCCTTATTGCAAGTGTATCCACTCACCGGATTGCTAGAAATAACATCTCATCCAGTTAGGGTACTCCCATTAAATACAAGTCAAATACAACAATATCTTTGATACAAGGATTCTACTTTATTCAAAAAAAAAAAAAGATTGTTGTCATGTCCCCCATCCATTATTTTACAAATGAAAAAACTATATGTCTTTTAAAAAAAAACCGTGATGAACAATTTGGAGTCCTCTTCCGCCTCCAATCCTTGCTTTGTCATTCGTCTACCAAGGCAGTAATTGCTTGCTGTCACAGTAACAGATTAGTAACCTGTCTTCAAACCATGTCTAGCTTTCTTTGTTATTTGTATATGTTACTGGTAATCTATATTTTCTATATACATAGGTATGTGTCCGTGTGTGTGTGATTTGCAACGAGTGATATTAGGATACCAAATTCTGTAAGTTTGTGTGTGTGTGTGTGTGTGTGAAATAGTCCTTGTATGTTGTTGAAGTTTGAAGATTTTCTCTAGCGATGTGCTATGAGTGTAGGATGTCCACAACGGGCCAAAATGCCTTTTGTACTTGAAGCCCATCATTGGTAATGGAGAGGTCAGATGCCTTGCACAAGGTAACCTATCCAAGCAACCATTGTTTCTTGCCCCAAGTCTATAGCAAATACCAGGCTCCAACAAAATTAAAGATGCCACTAAAGTGCACAATGGAAGATTGGAAAACTATTTGGGAAGAGCACTACAACAGTGATCCAACCCTTACTACTCCACCAAAAGGTATGTCAAGGTTTTTTGTCTTTTTGAAGCTTCCATATTGGAAAGACTTAAAAATTTAACACCTCTTGGATCCCACGAACATATTCAAAAATGTAGCTCACACCATGTGCGACTACACTTTTGGCAAAAAAGACTCTTTGGGGGTGAGGGAGGATTTGAGGGCCTTGAAACGTCTCCCCGCCTTTGCTACTCCACGTTGAGTCCCCCAAAGGGAAGATTGGGCTTCCTAAAGCACCATGGATGCTAATTCAAGATGAGCTAGACCAAGTGAAGGGTTGCATTACATCTATTCACACACCAATGGGGTACATGAGGTCTCTAAAGGGAGCTTTTAGAAAAGCAAAATAAACTCGAAGCATTCAATTGTATGGGTTGAAGTCCCATGATTGGCATAAGATGTTATAGGTAATCTTTCTCTTTTTTTTAATCCTCTCCTCATTTAGTATAGATATTGATTTGTATGTATCACTTTCACTCACTTTCTTGTTTACTACTTTGACATTGTAGTTCAATTTTTCGGTGAGTATGTGCATACTTCTAGGACAAGAAAGTGAGGGAATCTATTTTCAAACTCAAATAGGTAGTAAGGTACATCATATCTCCACTCAACTAAACTTGAATTATATGTACAAAGTATCCCGAACAAGCACTTAGGTGTACTCTTGTGTGTTATCTTGTAGATTTAGAATCTCCAAAGAAATTGAAATAGATGCCAATCGTGTTGCTAGGACACTTGTCATGGAAACTTTGTGTGCCATTGAGGATGCATTTCATTGATCTTCTCTTCTTAGCAAGATCCAACTTTTGGTTCACATGGTTGAGGAGATGACTATATGTGGAGTAGTGCATGCATGATGGATGTTCTTTTTTAGAGAGGTTTTTAAATAATGACTCTCAAAATTTTTGAGCAGCTGCAGTCCCAGCCAGAGGCATGCTTGGCCAAAGGATGGATCATGCAAGAGGCATTTGTTTACATTTCGGAGTATTTGACACAATTTGATATTGCAAAATCCTCATAGTTGGTCAAATGAAGAGGATGTAGGGATGACTTAACACTTTCCAAGTGGAAAGAGATAATTATTTAACATGGATATGAATCGATCCCGAGTCATCATAAATTTTGCATCCTCAATGCAAAGGTTATGGCCAAGTGGGTGGAATTGTTGACAATGGAGAAGGCAAGCGCTTGTAGGAGAGGGAAGCATGGAAGCTAGGGCACGGAGGCAAGAGTGCACCCCTGATGCCTCGACACCTTGCATGTTTCCCATATCTCCTTACACTAGAATGGTAACCTAACAAGACATAAAAGTGTCCTTTCAGGGTTTTGGAAAAATTTTCCAAAACCATAGTAGATCCACTCATTTTGAAAAATCCTTTCATGAGCTTATAGTTCAATAACTACTACATATGGAAAAAGTGAGAAACTTGTAATTTTTCTCATCCCTTGGTCACTACAAGCCTCCAAAGTTGATGGACCAGTGTATTTTGCCCAAAACAACAATTTCTTACGGTTGATTGCATATAAATAAGAGTGGGGATTTTTGTAGGACATGAGATAAAATGCCCCTTTAACTTCAATGGGTTGGTGACCAAAACATATGGTTGCTTTTACCTCACTAATTTTTTTTTGGGCAAAAAAAAAGGTACAAAAAAGTTGCATTTTTGCCATTCTGCAGACCCATCATCAAAGTTTCTATAGTCACGCTCAATAGAGATACTATATACATGTTTTCTTAGTTCCCTTTGGGCCTTCAGATTCAAAAGGATCCATGCAGCATTTCAAAAGGATAATGGATCTCTTACAATTGGAACCTTGGGGGCAATGATAAAGTGTTAAATACAACAAACATGAAAAAACTGGGTTTAGCATTATAACCTCTAAAAACCCATAGAAACTACTCAATATCTAGCCAAGTTTGTAGTCTATGATTAGATATGGTTACTACCTACAAAATACACACAATTGGCCTAAGAAACTAGCAATATTGAGAAAGTTATACTTGCTACTCTAAAATGTATCGTATTCTTCAGTAATCAAAAAACTCAACCATCATCATATACTATGCTATATAGCATATTAGGTCCCCCAAAACTCAAGGAAGATTAGCTTTATGTCAAACATTACACTTACACAATCAAAATTGAATTTGGATATCAAGAAAGCCACCAAAAAAATCATAAAAGTGCTAATTTTGGCCAAAAAACAGGATTATGCAATTCTTGTAAATTGGTCACAGCTTTCAATTTTAACACTTAGCTCTCCCTACAAGCATCAAAACATGTTGAGAACTATGAAGGCCTAACCTCTAGCCATATAAACCTCACAAACATGAAGTTTAGAGTGGTATAGTTGCCAAAATTTGAAAAAAAGCCAAAAACAGGAACCGTTTTTTCACACAGTTTAGGTCAAAAATGTTGTGCAAGAGTAAGGTTAATGCTGAGAACGATACTCCAAAAAAAAAAAAAGTTTTTTTCAGCTCATAAGGCAACTTTGTGGATATATAGCACCTAGAAATTCATTTTCATACTCTTCAAATAATTCAAGCAAAATGGTCACTTAACAGGACACAAAAGTGTCCAAGGACATAAAAGTGTCCTGTTACCATTCTAGTGTTAATTAATTAATGCTCAGTGGATTCATGAGAGAATGATCGAGCAAAATAACACGGAGAAGACATCACCGACAAAGAATGGGAGTATGCACGAGGTTGCGTATAAAGTTAGAGTACTCATATATTTAAACCATATTGCATAGTTTTTTCTTGATTTTATATTTGTAATTGATAAAACATTTTTTAGATTTTATGGTTCCTTTCCTTTAACTCAATGTGGTCAAAGGGTCAACACTTTCATACACGCCACATTGACGGACCACCATGGATTACCTAGATTCCTTTTTTTTTTGTTTTTCAGAGCCCCCCCCCCCGGGCCCCCATCTTGCTATTATGCTCCTCAAGGTATTGTTCCTTTTCAAAACTTCATGGGATGGGAAATTTTAAGGCATAGGGACAATCCCTAGAGAACTTAAAGATATATTTTGGCGAGTCTTAAATTCAAGCCTCTTCAATTCTCTCTAAAGTGACTTTCCACTTTACATGAACTCGTTAATATGACCTCAACCCTCATGCATTCAATTTCATACCTTCATCTTTAAGTGCAACTGGTTTGCAAATATGTCTAGAAGGCATGAGAATGACCTCTACGTGGACTCTAGTGTACATCACACGAAGAGATATGACCATTTAGTTTTGCCATGTAATTGTGAGCATTAAGTATTTACCCTTATTCTCTTGTAGCATTAAGTATACCATGTTACTCACTTTAACCTTCTCTTCTATGGCTCATTTATATCCCAGTAATCCACCAACCAAAACTTTGGTTTGTATTTCCCATAACACCTTGAGGAAGAACCATTTTTTCCACTCATAAAGGGGAAACCATATTCAACCCTCTCCCACCTACCACTTTGGATGAGGGGAAGACAAGGGAGGGAGAGAGAGAGAGAGAGAGATGATTCAAGTCCCACAAGCACCGCCATTCTTAGTGAGGATGATTGCCTTGATGATGATGATGATGAGATGGAGGACAACAAATTCAAAGATGATGAAATCAACACATCCACAAACAACAATTCTATTTCTCTCTTTATTGATTTAGAAGCCATGGGCTTAGAATTGGATGAGGCTTCTTCTTGTAGAAATGTTTTGGAAGATTATTCATAAACATTATTTATACTTTAAGTTATGACTTTTTTGTGTGTTATTAATTTATCTCTCTCTATCCCTCTTTATCTCTCTTATTTTGTGAAGCATACTAAATTATGTTAATCAAGTGGGTGTAGCTAATTTAATTGATGACAAAATATCTATAATTTTTTGGAATAATTATTTATGAAAAATAACAGATGCTTGTATTTTTCTAAGGAGCGTTGCTATTATGAGGCGTTATGGGTGCAAGGGGAGCTAGCATTTTGTGTTGTGTGTAGTGCAAGCGTGCTTTGAAGAAGAGCTCCTTTATTGTGTGTTAGTTGGTCCTTGCGACAGATGTCTGTAGCATAGCATAATGTCAATACGCAAGGAAGGGACTTGGATGGGGCACAGAGACATTGTGTCTTAGTGTGATCAATCGTGTAGCCATAATAGTCAAACTGTCTCTTTTCTAAAGTCTGACGACTTTGTTGTATTTGGCGGCTCTGGCAGTTATCTCGGTTTTGATGGAGAGATCTTTAAAAGGGTTTTCCAGTAGTGCGCTTTGATAAGCTACATGCCTTGCTTGCAAATCCTTTGACATCGGGCTGCAGATGGTAGAGTCTATCTTAAAGAATCCTGTCATGAAGGCTTCTTTGAATGTTTGCATATAGTGGGAGGGTAGAAACATTAGCCTTGCATACATGCCCATGATTACATTGTTTGAAGGAGCTTTGGTCTCCATATTCCAACTGATGCCGTCTGATCTTTCTAGAAACATCTCCGAGGGATGTTTTGCTTTGTCGATGTCCTCCAAATGCTTTGATGTAGTTCAGGATCATTTGGCAATCTTTCTGGATGAGAATCAAATGTTTTTGAAGCAAATGCACTAAAATTTATGTCATCATAGAAATGGAATGTTCTCACATATTATAAAAAATTGGAGAGGTGTGTGAAAACTTGCAACATGTGAAAAACATTTAGGGAAAAAATCACATTACAAATCTCTTGGATCAACACTTTAAAGAAATTCTTCAGAACCCAGGCTTTTGGTCCTTTTACGAGGTACAAGTCTCAAAATGAGGACATCACGATCATGATAGCAACCTTTGAGACAAGGCAAAAACAAGGAAACATGATTTAATGAGAAGAAAGTACGAGGGCTCTCTTCCTCTATGTATCTCCCATTAGATGTTCTCTTTGCTACCCCATTTGGTTTGGCCTGACTCCAATCCAACACAAATAAAACGTTCTCTTTCCTTTTTGGCTAAGAAGGCCATAGGGAAGTGGTAGAGCAAAACGTGCAATTCTTTCACCATCAAATGGTCACCCTCACATTAACTTTTCTAGGTGACATTTCAAGTCATTTCATGCCTTACTATATTCATTTGACTATTTTCATTATGAAAATGAGCATGTGTGTGTGTACGCGTGCATCTCTCTCTCTCTCTCTAATCTCTCTCCATTAAAGTGTTCGAGAAATATCATTTTTTTAGACATATAAAACTCTTTTTTTTTAATTTACTAAGAGAAATTTTTAAAAAATCAAATTTATTTTTTGGGTTTTTATATTATTTTTCTCTATTTTGGGGCAAAAAATCTCCTTTTCCCCTTACAATTCTTTCACCATCAAATGGTCACTCTCACATTAACTTTTCTAAGTGACATTTCAAGTCATTTCATGCTTTATTATATTCATTTGAATATTTTTATTATGAAAATGAGCATGTGTGCATGTACACGTGCATCCCTCTCTCTCTCTCTCTCTCTCTCTCTCTCTCTCTCTCTCTCTCTCTCTTCATTAAAGTGTTCGAGAAATATCATTTTTTTAGACATATAAAACTCCTTTTCTTGAATTTACTAAGAGGAATTTTTTAAAAATTAGATTTATTTTTCAAGCTTTTACATTATTTTTCTCTATTTTGGGGCAAAAATTCGCCTTTTCCCCTTACTCTCAATTGACATTTTTGAAATTGAAAACGGCAGAATATTAAGCTGGGACACATTTTTCATGAAGACAAGGTCCATTAACATGTCAAATGTGTTCTAATAATCATTTATTAGAGGAAAAAATGAAGCCTTCTTGAGGCCATCGTGAAATCTTCACCCTGTTTTTTCCCCCCCAAGCTCACAAATTGTGAGTGATAAATGTATTAAAAACCCAAAATGTTACATAGGACATGCTTCACTTGAGACATTGTAACTATTAACAGTAGAGGCCCAACAAACTAAGGCTGACTTGTTTGCTAATGTATGAGCTCTGAAGTGAGAAGCCTTTAGAGTCTTGTCCGGATTGGAAGTGTTTACATAAGAATCACAAGCCCTTTTTCTCCCCTTTGTAGTGAATACAATGTCTGTGCCCCGCCTAGAGGGATCTGACAACCCCCTCTCAGCGTCATCTTGAGCTTTTGATATCCCACAATTAGGGTCCATAAATACCAGCGATCGATGAAACATGGAGGGAAAGGTGAGACCCCCCGCCCCCTCCGGCGCCCTTATTATTCCAACTCAAAAACAATTAAAAGGTATTCCTAATGGATTCAAAAAAAATTAAAAGGTGCTCCTAAATCAAAGATTCCACTCAAAAACAAGAAAACGATGTGTTAATCTATAGCACATAACGACAGGCAATGAAGAAGCACATAAATTTGCAACAATATAACCTAAGAAAGATGAATACAACACTGCGAGAGAGAGAGAGAGAGAGAGAGAGAGAGAGAGAGAAACGCTAAAGAGAACTTAGAAAAAAACGCTAAAGCAAAAATGAAAGAGCAGAGAAACACTTAATTATATCGACACAAAATGTCTTTTGATTGTCGATCCTCATTACTTTTTGACTTTCCATCTTCATGTGTCTTTTCATTTCCTAAACGGACCCTTCACTTATGCACTTAATATGTTTTGAAAGAATTTTTATTTTTCTGAGATTGGAGAGACCTAATTATTCCAACTCAAAAAAGAAATGATCACGCTTGTAGTTCAAGCCCAAGGATAAAATGAGCGTGTTAAATTCTAATTGTGAAGGACCGGCAAACCACCAAAAATGCGCTCATTATTCAAGCAAAGACGTGTAGTGAGCACACTTAAGTTGAATGCAAGGGCCGACCTCACAACGCAAAGTTCTTAGGCTGTTAAAGCTCACGGATCTTGATTTGCCCATAGCTTAAGCCAATTGGGCTCTGCTACCCTGCGAAAGAGAAACAATCTTGAAATGATCAAGCCGATGCACTAAAGCTGACCTCGCATTGCAAGACCAAAGGCAACACTCAAACACCCCACCCACCTCACTCACCCGCTCGTTTGTAACCAAGTCAACGGGCTTAGATGCATAACCCTCCTCAATCCCTCAGCAAACCCTCCTCCCACCTACATAAATGTGGGTTTTTTTTGCCTGCCCCCTTAGTGATGGTTTCCCTTTTTGGCCTGCCCAAAGGGCAAGGCTATAACGTTGCCTTCTCTTTTTGCTGACTAAAATAGAAAAAAAGGTTGAGTTGTATTCTTAAGCATTTTTTGATAGCTCATAAATATTTATTGGTTGAAATAAGATAGTGAGCACTCATTGAAATGAATTGTGTAAATCTAATGATAGACATGTCTTTAGTTTTAAAATATAAAATGAATTCTCATGTATGAAAAGATTTTTGGTTGCCCAATGCTTTTGGAAGCATGAAACGTTGACAGCGAGAGACTTACATGTTAAATGATAAAGTCTAAGCATGAAACGTTGACACTGAGAGACTTACATGTTAAATGATAAAGTCTTAGAGGCTCCACAAATTCCAAGAGTCGTCTTTTCATTTTGAAATTTGAGAAGTTCTTTTAGCCAAGTTTTCATTTTGAGAATTTGGTTCACCCTTTTAAACTTGAGGTAATAGACTAGAGTTGTCATTTTTGTTAGTTAAAACTTTATGGAAGGAATTTATCATTTAGGGCTTTAACCTTTAAAGATTTTTTATTTTTATTTTTAAAAATTTAAAAGCTAAGTTTAAAATTTAAAGATGTAGAACTTTTAAAGTAAGGTCTCGAATGATCCAACGAGGACATAGAGTTTTTTTATTAGAAGGTAAAACTTTGAATTAAAGAAAGTGAAAATGTTATATGGATCCACAAGTAGGGGGAGGGTCACCTCGAGACACTAGAATTTTAGGACTTAGAACTTTAAAGCTTTTAAAGTGGGATTTACAACTTAGGGAGCTACAGTTTTAAATTTGAAAAAAGAGCTCTAAAGCTTAAAAATGTAAAATTTTTAAAGTGGAGTGTAGAGTATAAGGATCTAAAGCTTACGGTGTAGAACTTAAGGGTGCTTTTTTAATTCAATTCTCTGTGTTTATGTTTTTTTTTGAAAGCTTAGAGATGTAGTGATTTTAAAGTGGGATATAGCTTCAAATCAAGGCCTAAAATTGACGCCTATTTTTTTGTCAAGGGCTATTTTGCTTATCAAAACAATCTCAAAATTGCCTGTCATTTTTTGTATTTATATTTTTAAATTAACGTTATATTATGACAAATTATATAAGTTGATTGCATTACATAAAGCATATGAAAGGGGGTTTGAAAATTTGCATGTCAAAAAAAAAAAATCATGCCTGGCAGGTCTGATGATTTTATCACTTGTTGCTAATGAAAAAGAGAAGATTATTTTTTTTAAAATATAACATTTTATTTTAGATGTTTTTGGCCGTCCAAAAGGCTGAGACCATAGTTATGTGTTCCCTTTTTCGTAAAATGAAAGTTTAGAGAGACTCATTCTAAGGACTCAATACAGTGGAGTTTGTTCTATCATGATTTTTCACATTAAATAAGTGATAGAGTCGAGAAACAGGCCACTACGACCACCTAGAATATTTTGTAGAGATGTTGTCATATTCATCTCTCTCTCTCTCTCTCTCTCTCTCTCTCTCTCTCTGTGCATCAGACTGGCGGCTACGTGCCCATTTCTATCTCTACCTAAGCAGTGATGAACCTGCAACAAGTGTTTTTCTTAACCATCTCGAATGGCTGCAAAGCTCTATGGTTGCTTTCTACAATCGAGCTCCTACAACCAGAGAAAGTTTGCGCTCTTGCAAGGACTTTCAAGCAGCCAAAGTCACTAGGTTGAGTGGGAGTAGAAGCGAGCAAGGACATAGAGTCAAGCCTGAGCATGGTAGTGAAGAAAGGATTGAGCGGGAATCGGAGAAGGTGGATGGAGGCTGGAGCAAACATGGCGAAGGAGGGAATGATGCGCACGAGCCCAGACAGGTGAGAGGGAACGAATATTTTACAACCTCTCTCTTACTTTACCAAACTCCCATACAATGCTCTCTCTCTCTCTCTCTCATCATACACCAACCTCCCACTCCATGAGCCATATGCCTTGAGCATTGCTAGATTCCTTTTCACCCTCACTTCTATTATGTGGTCTCCCTTGTTATCTGCTCTCACGATCTGCATGCCTCTGTCTCTCTATCCAGTCCACCTCCAGCCTGGTCTCTTGCTGCGCCAGAATTCAACCAATAGCTTTGCGACCAACAGCTAGAAGCGAACCCCCAAAGCATAAACTTTATAGAAGTATGGGGATGACGAGTCGTCTGCATCCCCAATCAAAACCCTATTTTATATCACCAAATTTCTAGTTATTGATCTCGACATAAGTGGGCATCTTGGGCTATCTCTGGGGGAAAAGAGGGGTCGCCATTCCAGAGATAACATAAGGAGGTTGCCATAGTCGAGGGCAGTGTGAGAAGCTCTTGGAGAAGGGCTCCTGTACTGGCCATTTACAGAGGTGGTCTTCATCGGCAAGCTTTTGGGGGCATCGGAAGAAGTTCTTCTTGACCTGAAGCTTAGCAAGTGTAGCAGGAACGGTAGTGGGCTGGGCATCCATTGGAACAAGGGTGATCTCTTAGGAGAGAGCCTCGGCCCATCTCTCCTGCTCCTTTGCTTGTGGTCTCTTGAAACTAAACAATCCTTTGTGTACAAGAAGCTGCGAGGGCCTGGTCAACCACAGGTTTCTCCATTTTTGTCATCAATTTAGGGTCTTAAAGAACCAAAGTTCATTGAAGGTCGTTGGTGCAGCATTCGGCAGCCTCGATAGTAAAGCAACTCACGTAAATATAACTATGATGCGGTGATCGGCTATTACAACAATAGCAATGCGGGCCCACTGAAGCAAGCTGATTGGGTGGAGTTGCAAGAGAAAGGATACAGGCCAAGGGGGATTTGGATCTCCCTGCTCCTCTTGCTCGAAGATTGCCTCTTTGGTCAAGGGTTCGCATTTAATAGACAAATCCAGGGCAGTGGTTGTAGTAGAGAACTGGGCAGTTTGCAGGCGTAACGCCAGAAACTCTCACCCCAACTCCAATGATGAATTCTTGTGACTCCTTCGGACTCTACGTAGGAGACCTCTTAAACAATGATGCAGACCTTAGTACCACATAGGTATTGGATCTCTTCTGCAACGAATTGGAGGGTGACATACCCGAAGATATGATTATCTTACTACCCTTATGATATTGAGCATGGGGCTCGACTTGCTAGTGGGTGCCATTTCTACGAGATTAATCCATCTCAGAATCATAGGATTTTTGGAGCTCTTCTATAACAAGCTTCAAGGAGTCAATTGCTCCTTTGTGATGTGTCTAGCAACTACATGTCAGTCCCTGTCCCTTCAGCTTGGCACTTGAGCAATGTTTCTTTAGCAAGTGAAATTGTGAAAGGACGTGACTATTGTGGTGGCATTGAGCACGATGCGAGGGAATTCAATCAGTGTACGATATAGGTGCCATGGAAGAGGGGGTAATCACCAAGAGAGATCATCAATTGCAAGTCGGACACATCTTTGTATAAGTGAGGCCATCATGAAGAGTATTCCTGCCCGCCCGCACTGTCCATTGTTGCCTCCATAAGGAAATGTGGAGCTTGGAGATGGGACAAAATTGGGAGCAAAGCGTGCAAAGTAGGACTATAATTAGAGGAAATATCACTAGTAAAGAAAGCAGTCATGCATGGGGGGCTAGCAGAGTGAGAGCTGCCTCGATTGTGAAAGAACGAGTTGGCCTACATCCAACTAGCGAGAGCATTGCAAGGTTTTCCCTTTGGGGTGTTGGACTTGGCCAGTGAGAGGACAACTCTCTGTGTGTGCGACCTATGGAAGACATGAAGCCAAGAGGGATCTTACCGAGTTTCGTGCATGCTTCCTCTTTACCACACCCAGTTACTCCTTGCAACTGGATCCAGTACATCCTGCAGTTGCATTTGACTGAACGATCAGGTAGCGATGGTGAATGAAATGGAAACTTGTGAGATGTGTGTAGGAGAAGAAAAAGCAAAGAGTTGTCAATGTTGCTTGCTTACCCATAATTTTTTTTATTCCTTGCCTTGAGTGACAGATCAGTCAATAGCAGTATACAATGCAAAATGGTGTATGTGGTGATGTTCTTTGTGCTCTAAAGATCAACACCCAACCCAACGGACACATTAACTTTGTTCTCTCATGAGTGCCAACCTCTCTAGTTGCTAGAAAATCTTGTTTCCAAGACTTCTTTTTCTTTGGACTTCAGCTAATGTTGCATGCATGTCGACTACTTGCATATTGGAGGGATTTCCTTACATCAGATTCAAGCATTGGGTCATACGTACTTTGCACCAGAGCACTGTAGGAAGCCTACTTTACAACATAGATCATGCTTTACATGAGATCAATAATAAGATTCTCTTGCTGACATGTCTCGCTTACTCGAAAGATGGCCTCCTCTAAAGTTCACTTGGGGATCATTGAAAAACTTGGAGCTCTGGTTGATGTAGATACACCATATTGACACTGTCTAAGAGATGTTGTTTGACAAGATTTCAAGGGGTTAAAAGCAGAGATGGGCATTCACTCTCCACCACAAGATTTGCACACGGGCCTGCCATTGCCACCCACTTAGCACCCTTTGCTAGTACACTCATTGACATGCACTCAACTTTAAATATTATTTCAACCTTTAGGAGGTTCCACACTAGTAGTGTGGTACTATTGTGTTTATCAAAGAAGTGTCAACATTTTGAATGCTTGATTGAGTTCGCCAAGTAGTTTTCCACTTCCACTATACCACATCTTTAAAGATGTTTCAAGGTCTCTTGAAAGCCTGCACAATTTCTAGGCTAGCTTTGTGCTGTTATATAATTTTTTTAATGCTATTAGATAGGTTATGTAATTGTTTGGGCTATGCCTATGATATATGTGAAATTGCATTCTTTGCATGGTTGGTAGAACCGTATTCACTGTTCTCAACAACCTCAAAAGTTGATCTCGAATCAGATGAGGGATTTAATATTTACGTGATCGCGTGAACTTTTTTGTGATCACAATGCTTATTATCACATTCACATAATCACAATTAACGTGATCACAAAAATTTCGATAAGTAGTGATGTGGCAACCCACCAAAACCCCATCGGGATATGTGTTTTTCTCAACGAGACCATCGAGAAACTATAAGAATGATAAACCAAGCCCACCAAGAAATGAAAAAACCCCAGTGGGCATACTGAATTGGACAATTTCTATAGGTTAAAGGAAAGTCACGTGAATATTTAATGTGATCACATATTTTGAAATGTGATTACTCAAGGTTATTAACGTGATCATGTTAATGAAATCCCTGATCTCGATTACAATGTACCACTTCTGATCATCCTTAAGGACTTCTTAACTTAACCTCATTTGCTATCGGTTGTTGAGAGAGAAAGAGAGAGCATAGAAATAGAACCCCAAAGTGTGTAGAATACACACATGAGATGATGTATATATAGAGGGGACTTGGGTGCCATATATTGAGTAGCTTCATATATAAGCTCAACACCCCCGCTCAAATAAGGGTCTCTAATTGTGGATGAAAAAACCCTTGGGGGATCAAGGAAAAAACCCACAGCTCTATATACACCCATCGTTATATCATAAAAATCATTAAATATACAAATGTTCATGAGGAGCTACATCACTCCTTTTACAATGAATATTTTATGAGGAGCTACATCACTCCTTTTACAATGAATGTTTTATGAGGAGTTACATTACTCCTATCCTATCAAATACAATAATGAATACAAAGGTTCAATAAAGAGGTGTAAAAGCTATCGATTAGCTCGTAATCAGAAGTGTCTCCGTGAATCTGCTATGTAGCTTGTCATCACTATCGTATCACCAAACATATCTTCATGTTGTCATCAATATGACATCACCAAACATATCTTCATAAATCTTTTATTGTCACCAAGTTTTTTTTCATAAAATCAATTCTTTGATGAATCCTACATAGATCATAGACTTCAAAAAAAAAACATAGTCATGAAAATTATTAGCATCGTTAGTGAAATAATTTACGTTCACAATGCCATAAGAGATGGTTCGCGACGCCACTCTTTTGACAACATATATACGCACGAAAACAAATGGTACATAGAGTATGAACGTAAAAGTACAAGATGCGTGATTACGTGATGCAAATGATATGTGTATATACTACATAAAACAACATTTGTCAACGTTGTGATCAATGAATATCATCAAAGTATTAACAAAACATCATCATTGTATCAATAAAAATGAATAAATCATCATGGTATCAACGAAAAGCATCATGATATCACTGAAAATAATCATTGTATCAACGAAACAACATCATGGCATCACCAAGAATAACCATGGTATCAACGAAACAACATCATGGTATCACCGAGAATAACCATGGTATCAACGAAACAACATCATGGCATCACCGAGAATAACCATGGTATCAACGAAACAGCATCATGGTATCAACAAAAATCACCATGGAATTAACGAAATATCATCATGGAATCGCCGAGAATAACCATGGTATCAACGAAACATCATCATGACATCACCGAGAATAACCATGGTATCAATGAAATATCATCATGGTATCAACAAAAATCACTATGACCAAAGTACTAACAAAACATCATCATGGTACCATCAAAATCACTATGGTATCAACGAGAAATTATCAATAAAACGACGAAACTATATCTCTAAAAAAATAATTATACGAAAATCAATGAACGAGTATATCATATAACAAAAGATCATGTACCAACAGTAGCTCGATAGAATTTGGACGATCATCAACTGCTCGAGGACTGAATCGGAACGATATGTAACTGGCTTCTACAACAAAGTTACGTCGGTAACAAATATATGATTGATGAAGAAAAAATATAATCGAGAAGTTTTCAATTATGAAAAAAAAAATCAAAAGCAAAAAGTAAAATTTTGCTTTTCAAACATATTCGTAGTCCAAGACGATAACCCAAAATCGGTGCAGAATTTAGAGAAACTTTCTTCTGCAAAGTTATAGACCACATCGATTACGATGGCTTAAGCAAATAGTTTCTCATCGATTCCGATGCCTGCAGCGGCTAGTTCCTTCTGCAAAGTTGTAGACCACATCGATTCCGGTCCCTTGCACGGGTAGTTTCTACAAAATCGTTTTCAATTATAGCAGAAAACTCAAAAACATAAAACGAAACTTGCTTTTCGGACATGTACGCAGTCCGCGAACGATAACTAAAAATCGATGCAGAATTTGAAAAAACTTCCTTCTGCAAAGTTATAGACCGCATAGATTCCAGTCCCGTTGCCGGGTAGTTTTTGCAAAATCTTTTTCATTCAGGAGAAAACTCAAAAACAAAAAGCAGAAGTTGCTTTTCGAGTATGTACGCAGTCCGCGAATGATAACTCAAAATCGGTGCAGAGTTTGAAAAAACTTCCTTCTACAAAGTTGTAGACCACATCGATTCCGGTCTCTTTTGAAAGGGTAGTTTCTGCAAAATCGTTTTCAATTAGCAGAGAAATCAAAAACAAAAAAGCGAAAGTTGCTTTTCAGGTATGTACGCATTCCGCGAAAGATAACTCAAAATCGATGCAGAATTTGAACAAACTTCCTTCTGCAAAGTTGTAGACCACATCGATTTCAGTCTCTCGCAAGTAGTTTCTGCAAAATCGTTTTCAATTAGCAGAGAAATCAAAACCAGAAAGCCAAAGTTGCTTTTTGGGTATGTACGCAGTCTGCGAACGATAACTCAAAATCGGTGCAGAATTTGAAAAAACTTCCTTCTACAAAGTTGTAGACCACATTGATTCCGATCTCTGACCAGGGTAGTTTTTGCAAAATCGTTTTCAATTAGCAGAGAAATCAAAAACAAAAAGCGGAAGTTGCTTTTCAAGCATGTACGCAGTCCGCGAACGATAACTCAAAATCGGTGAACAATTTGAAAAAACTTCCTTCTGCAAAGTTATAGACCACATCGATTCCAGTCTCTTTAATTGGGTAGTTTCAGCAAAATCGTTTTCAATTAGGAGAAAAATTGAAAACAAAAACGTACTTCTATGATACCATGTTGAGAGAGAAAGAGAAAGAGCACAGAAATAGAACCCTAAAGTGTGTAGAATTCACACATGAGATGATGTATATATAGAGGGGACATGGGTGCCATATATAGAGAAGCCATATATTGAGTAGCTTCACATATAAGCTCAACATCGGCATGCTAAACAACTATCCTTACATCACCTTCAATTGGCAGGCCTCGTGAAATTTTCACTTGTTTAAAAGAGGTTATGTTTTCTATCTCATTTGGCTTGGCTTGGCTTGGCTTCAATTCAACACAAACGCAGCAAAGGAAACAATCAAGTTTTATGTTAGGGATTCCCAAGATACCCCTCAAATTCCAAACATTCCCAAAATACCCTTGTATCTATTTTTGTTGAATTGTTCAAGATTTTCTAATCTTTATTCCTTTTTGACAATTGAGATCCTTTTTTTTTTTAGTGCTTAGCATGTAATTTGTCACAAAGTACCTCGCAAAAGAAGGCAATTATGTTTAAAAATAATGAAGCGATTCATCTCCACAGCCTACAAAACCAACTCAAATTCTAGTTTTAGCATCTTGTATAATAGACAATCTAACTTCTTATGAAAAGCTTAAAAAAATTATTTTTGGATAAATTTACTCTCACAACCAGGGGTATTTAGGGAATTTTGGAGAATTTGAAGGGCATTTTGGGAATTTACGACAAAATATTGGGGATACTTTAGGAAATTTTGAAATTTTGAGGGGTATTTTGGGAATTTCTACAAATTAGAGGGGTATTTTTGTGATTTTCCCTTTATTTTATTTGGTACACTCACATGAAAGCCTCTCTTCACTTTGCGAGCCAGCAAAATTCGAATTGCGGGCGCTCTCAAAGGAGCTTGTTAGACGACAGCAAGTTTCTGCAACAACGGTATGGCTGCTTTTCGCTGCTCTTCAATACCCTCCTTCCTCTCCTTGCCACCTCTCTCACGAATACCAACTTCTTTGCAACTGATCGGTACCATTCCACTTTCTCTTCAACAAAATTTTTCCTTTCCTATTCAACAAGCACGTGCACTAGGGCATAAACCTAGGATGTGGTCATGCTTGCATAAGTTGTTAGTAATATGTTACCCATGTACCAATCCCAAAATCGACATATACACAAGAAGATTTAAACATTTTCTCATGTAGGGAAACGGAGTCTTTTTCAATGTTTTTCATATAATACATAACATCATGAGCTTCTGCTCGAGAGGCACCACATGCTTAGATAGGTACGATTGGGGTCAGAGGATCGCCGCTCCTCCCATCGGACCGGTGATCCCCTGCTTCCAATCGTACCTAGCTAGGTATGCAATGCCTCACTCACACAAGCTAATGATGTTGAGGTAAGTCACAATGTGGGAAGTATTGTGAGAATTTTGTGACTCTTACAAAAGTTTTGGACAAATTCTCACAATAATTCCCACATTGCCACCAAACTGAACTATACTCAATTTGCACAAACTCGTAATTCAAAACTCTTCTCTAACAATGAGAATGGAAGCTCCCCCACTTCACTATACATGTACATATTCATCCATGGTTTTGTTACGACCTTTGCGTATGCGATCAAGAAAGTAGTACAACTTAAATTTGATCTTGGCTTTTATAGACCTACCATTGTTTATAGTTGGTCTTCTCAAGGTTTAATTACAGGTATGTTCAGGATGAGGTCTCTGTGGAAAAACCCATTCCCTATTGTAAAGATTTCGTCAAGCTTTGCATCAGTCAACTTACTCCTCATAAACACCTCACTTGCATATTGATGCTAGAAAAGTTGGCTTTACACTATCTTTTTTTAACTTAGCTCTTTGTGTTTGTTTGTCAGCTCTACCCATACTGCATGAGTTGAGGAGGACTCCGAGCCCGCATTGCAGGGGATGACGGAGTGTTGGGGGTGCTCGTGAAGCTGGGTGTGGCAGCCTCATCAACGGTGGGGGTGGATCTACCCTACAGAGGTATGGAGGTTTCCCCGAGGAGGGTAATCTGGCCACGCTGTGTCCCCCTCTCATGGTCGACTTCATTGCTCATCAATATGTTGCTCAGGGGCTGGAAACGACCCCTCCCTCTTCTTGGAGTAAATCTTGCACGCCTAGACTTTTCGGTTCTTTTGTGTGATACAGATCAAGGGCGAGTTCCCTCTCCGTGGGTGGCAGGGGAGGTTTTTTGATGGCATCCCTGTGTCTTGGATGGGATGTGATGTGCTCCAAGATGTTATGGATGGTCGCTTCAGGCCTATCATCTGCTGGTGGATCTCAAGTGTTGTTGTGACACCTATGAAGGTGCTGGTTTCTGTATTTGTTGCATGCTGACAACAAGTGAGGGTGGTGGCAAAGCCTTTCTGCTGGATGCATCGACGTTGTCGTGCAGCTTCCATGATGGGAAAAAGAGCAAAGAAATGCAAGCTAAGTTGCTTTGAAGCCTACACATCTATTGAGCAGTGATAACGGCTTGTTAACAGGCCAAGTTTAATGATTAATGTATATCAAATGCGGCTTTAAAGGGCCAATAGATGCCTTAATGATGCTAAAAAGAAGTATGCTTGAAGGAAGCACAGATGGGAGTTTATGATCTAGAACTGCAATGCTTGAAGTGCTCTACCAACCTGTCTTTACGGCTATGATAGAAGTTATGGAAATTTGAAGTCGAGATATTTATTGACCAGTATCGGATTGGGAAGCGGCTGATGAAGAGTCAAAGTTGATATGAATGCATGGGCATGAAGTGCTCACTTTGTGGAGCGTGTCGGACTTTTCAAATTAGTACCAGTCTGGTCCGCTCGATCGGTGTGCCATCTGAGAACTTTAAGCTTTGATCAGGGAGTGCCGGAAAGCCACACTTGGCAATGCTTAAGTTGCATGCCAGACGGCTAATGGACACACACGCTTTGGAAGTTAAATATGCATACAAAAGCATATAAGGTATTGGAAGAGCTTCGTGTCCGGAATGTTGTCTCTATGAATGCAATGATCGCGGAATATACCCAACAAGGTAGGGCCAGGAAGCTGGCTATTTTGAGCAGATGCAAAGAGATGAAAACTCTTCGAATGCAATCAATTATACTTGCATCTTGAAGGCAAGTGACACTATCAAAAGAAGTGCAGTGGGCAACAAACCTCACAATGATATTGCCAGTCGATGGCTACTGGAGAAAGTTGTTGTAACTTGTGCTTGGCAATGCTTTGGTTGCCATGTGTAGCAAATGAGGTGCCTTTATGTATGCCACATGGGGTGTCCTTGAGGGGAACCGGCCTCCCACTAATGGCCGCTCAAAAATAAATAAAAAGCTTTGGCCACCCATTTTAAAGAAGGCCACCCATTGTATGTAAAGGGGAAAAATAAGAAAAAAGCGTGGCGTGAGGCGTGCAGGCAACGAGGGACGCAGGGGAGAGAGGCAAAATTGCTTGCGCTGGGCTCTACGGGGCTCGGACGTGCATATCAATGAAGAGAGAAAGCCTCAACACCTCATGGCGCCGCTATTTGGCCCCGGTCTCGCTAAAGGAGTTTCTCTCTCTCTCTCTCTCTCTCTCTCTCTCTCTCTCTCTCTCTCTCTCTCTCTCTCTCTCTCTCTCTCTCTCTCTCTCTCTGTGTGTGTGTGTGTGTGTGTGTGTGTGTGTGTGTGTGTGTGTGTGTGTGTGTGTGTGTGTGTGTGTGTGTGTGTGTGTGTGTGTGTGTGTGTGTGTGTGTGTGTGTGTGTGTGTGTGAACTAAGGAAGAAGCCACTTTTTCTCATTCTCATATTGAAGCAACGTCGAGCATAAGGCAAGAGACCCGTGACTAAAAAGGCAAGGAAATGGAGAAGCGAGGTTAAGCAAAGGAGAGAGCAAGCATATATCTAGAACAAGAACCATAAAAGCCTAAGCTATCGGCGAGTTTGGCGGATCCCGTAAGGGAAAGTGAAGGAGTAAAAGTGAGCATCTATGAAGGAGGTGAAGAACAAGGAAGACGGGGGATTTTAGCAGATTTCTCTCAATATTTCTCTCAATCAAGCATGACTCGCACGACAGAGGCGATCAAATAATTCTACAGAGAGTTAGTTTGCAGATCTCATAAGGAAAATTAAAACAGGAAGAGCTACATGGAGGAAAACTCCATCACCATCATCAGCTTAAAGATTGATTAATTATTCTGTTAAGTCCGTTAACGGCCCAGGTAATTGTAAAGGGAGCCTAAACTCCTAGATTTCAGTGAATCCAAGTGTCGGTGATGCTAACAGCCCACCTTGGCTATTGACCAAAATGTAGTCAGAGCTACGATGATTGCCATAGCCTTTTTCACCTGTTGTTTTTATTCTCTCTCTCAACTCTTACAGCCAGAGGCTCGACGACTACTCGGCTCACATTTTGAACACATATCCCCCGACATCCTTCGTGAACCCGACGTGAAACGAGCTGGGGTGGGAGGTAAAGATGGAGAATTTAGAGCAGATGCTGAAGATGATTGCAGAGTTAAGTGCAAACGGTTTTGATGATAAGTCAACATTTCTAGATTTTTCAAAGATGCTTCAATTAGTTAAAGGATCTCTGCTTGAAATGGAGACCGAAAAGAAGAAAAATCAAATGGATGAAGCTTTGGATGCAGCTTTAGATGCAGTATAAGATGAGAGGCGAGTCTTCAATGGATATGATCCAGAAGGCTATCTAGAGTGTTATGAGTTGGAAACCAAGTTAAGAGTGATACCAAAAGAGTTAATGATCAGATCTTTTGAGAAATTAGTGAGTTCAGATTTGAGGAGCAGATTGAAGAGGTTATCAAAGCCTGCAATGACAATTGGGAATATTTGAAAGAAGCTATTGTACAAGTAAGTTATGAGCATTATGAAAGCTAATAAGAACAGAATCCAAGTCTACCAAACTACGCAGATATTTGAGGATAAGTATGATCAAAGTTAGAAGATGTAATAGATGAGTGTATTGTACAAGATGTTACCTTCTTACAGGCTAATGATGAAGACATAGTTAAAGCTGTGTATGAAAAGTTGGGTTTTGCATATGTTGTGCATGAAGTAGAAGTCTTTGATGGTGAGGCTTTACAACTTCAAGATACACAGGGTGAATTTTGCAAAGAATCTACACATGTAAATTCAACATACACAGGGTGAATTTTGCAAAGAATCTACACATGCAGTTCAGGATACACATGATGAATTTTGCAAAGAACCTATACATGTAGTACAGGAGGAAAAGAAATCACGGGATCAAAACAGCGAATTGGCTAAAGCTTAAGAAGAAATTGTGCAGGTGAATGAGTGCAACCATATTCAAGTAGACATGCATGAAGATTCAGTTTCAATTGATACGTTTGCTATTGACTCAGAATTAAAGCAAAATTTTTGGGTACAGATTCTACCATAGAGTTTCTTGATGATACTGGTACAGATTCTACCATAGAGTTGAATGACGATACAGATGTTATAGATCAAAGAAAGGCTGCAATTGGGAGCAACAAGACCATGGATTTGGGTATACCAAATTTGCCAAATTTGGATATACCAAATTTTGAGGATATACCAAATTTTGAGGACTTGGTTAAGCAAGATTATGTGCTTAAAGATTTGCAAAATGTTGATTCAGAGGGGGTGCATACTCGTTCATTGAAAAGTTGTTGTGAAGCCAAGCTACCAAAGTGGAAAATTGGTCTTGAATGTGATGATGATGAATCAGAGGGGGTACAGACTCCTTCTTTGACAGGTTTCTGTGACCTAGAGCTACCGATTTGGTAGACTGATCCTGAATTTGCTGGTGATTTAGAGGGGGAGAAAACTTATTCTCTATCAAGAATTTGTGACACAGGCTCACACTATGGCAGAATGATCATGAACTTGATGATGCTGATTCAGAGAGGGTGCATAGTGAAGTGCAATCTCTTGATGTTTATGATTGGTTTCATTGTGCCGATGATACAGATAGGGCAGTAGATGAAATTTTCAATGTGCATGCTGAGCTTTGTGCTACAGAAGTGCAAAGATACTTGGATGAGGGTGAAAGACTTGAAGAGCAATATACAGCAGATGTGTTTAGTGTGCATGTCATATGTGAAAATCTTAGTTTACAACAACCTGAGATGTGCAAGGAGGAACCTTCTAAAGTGGTGGACCTAGATCTTATGTGCTTATTGGACAAAGGTTTGGAAGGATTCTCAAATACAGATGCTAAGGATACCAATCAATCTAGATTCATGCATGAGCAGGTTTGTTCAATTGCAGCTGATGATGACCTTATGATGATGCTCTACTTGATTTTGAGCCTCTACAAGATAGAGAATTGTTTTCTGATGCATCTTGCGAGCCTAATGAAGAGAGTTTTGCCGGAGACTTGATGTATTCCGATATGCATGATTGGGATTCCAATACTAGTGAGAGTGAAGGTGCACTACCAATGCTTTTACCTGTGGTTGATG
The DNA here is from genome assembly GCF_014529385.1 of Adiantum capillus-veneris. NCBI lineage: Eukaryota > Viridiplantae > Streptophyta > Polypodiopsida > Polypodiales > Pteridaceae > Adiantum > Adiantum capillus-veneris. The sequence goes on from NC_140933.1 coordinate 121,601,128, forward strand.
ATCGACAATTGGATGAGTCAGTTGCACAGGGGATATGGCAGTATCTACTGATATCTGATGCTATATGGGATTTGATATTACCCTATGATGTAGGAGATATTGAGCTAGCTTTTGACCCAGGAGGTGAAAGATATATGCACGGTCCAGGGCAATTGACTTATATGTCATATGACCCAGGCGGTTTTCATGAAGATTTGTGGGTTAATTTATGTTTATGCTCTATTGATTGGAAATTCTTGTATTTTTTTCTATGATCCTGGAGGATGGTGCATTTTTTTAAAGGAATGCTCACAGTGGGGCAAATGATTGGTTTTTCGTTTAATCTTGGGGGCTACTAAAGTGCAAGTTGCAAATTTGAAGAGTATCAGTTATATGTTGTAGCAGGTTGCAGGGTACAAGGTTTTGGTTTCTAGATTATGCTAATTCAAATGGGTTTTATGTTCTGCATTCAATAAGATTACATGGCTAGCTTCGAGTTGACTTCTTTGGACAAGATGAAGTATCTTCACATCTTTTGAGTTGGTTCTACTACTAGAACCTGAAGTAAAGGACTTGATGGCTATTTCGTGTGCAGACAGAGTAAGGCATACTTGAGCTTGATAGTGTTCCCTAAATTGAGCTTAATGGTCAAGCCGTGTGCATCATTAACTGGAGCACTTGAGTCTAGCGGGGTTCACTAAACAGTTTTCCATAATTGCATACTTTGGAGATACGACACAGATACAATTCAAAGATTTTTTATAGGCAGCTACCTAATGATTAAGCTAGAACATTGATGATAGGGTATAAGTCTTATTTTATTTTTCATATATTTACCAATTACGTGAGTCTGATGATGGCAAAGAGCTTAAGGTACCTATAGCAGATGCAAATTCAAGTGCAGTTGGCACAGGCTGGAGGATGTGCAGGTTCAAAGGGGGTGGATGTCATGCAGCTTTGCTTCCATGATGGGAAAAAGAGCAAAGAAATGCAAGCTAAACTGCTTTGAAGTCTACACATTTATTAAGCAATGATCACGGGTTGTTAACAGGCCAAGTTTAATGATTAATATATATCAAATGCGGCTTTAAAGGGCCACCAGATGCCTTAATGATGCTAAAAAGGAGTATGCTTTAAGTGAGCACATATGGGAGCTTATGATCTAGAACTGCAATGCTTGAAGTGCTCTACTGACCTGTCTTTACGGCTCGTCGATTGGAGCTACAATAAAGAAGTTATGGCAGTTTGAAGTCGAGATATTTGTAGATCCGTACGGATTGGGCAGCGACTAATGAAGGTGATACGAATGCATGGGCCTGAAGTGCTCACTTTGTGGAGTGTGTCGGTGTTTTTAGATCAGTGAGTGGAGTTACGACTACCATGATATCGCCAGATTAAAATTCACCAGGGATTGGTTCCATAGCAGTTTGGTCCGCTCAATCGGTGTGCCATCTGGGAACTTTATAGCCTAGCACGGTTTGTATGCGTTCTATGCAGCTTGAGAAGTCTACAAGAATTTAGGGCTCGTCAGACAGAGTCTGGGTTGATGAGATAATACGGCTTGAGGCCGGTGTCACTTGCCGGCATTGCTGAGCTGGATGAATTTTTGGCATTATTCAAGACACTAATATGAGCGATGAAATTTGAGACAATATTGTCATTTAGGGGCTGCCAGATGTTGATAAATTTGTGGAAAATTCACAATGATAATGTTAGTCAAGGACTGCTGAAGATGAAAGCTGTACGAGGCAATGCCTTGGTCGATATGCATGTTAAATGCGGTGCCTTTACGAAGTCACCTTAAGTTCTTAACAAGCTAATTTGTGTTCCAAATGCCGTGCTTAGCCATGCTTTGGTAGATATGTATGTCAAATGTGGTGCCCTTACAAGGGCTATGGCTCCCCAATATAAGTAGTGGCCGCCCAAGAAGGTGGGAAGGCCACCCAAGTCAAAAAGGGTGTTTATTTTGGTGTGAATGAAAGTGGAAAAGGGAGCCATAGGTGCAGCGACAACGTGGGGGAGGAGGAAGCACTCGCGCAGAGCCGTAGAACGCTCGAATGTGCTCGCATGAGAAGGAAATCTTGCTCAGATCACCAAGGCGCCCCATCCATTACTAATCCCGGTAGATTTTGTGTTGCTAGACCCCGTCGATTGCCACATCATCAACTCCACTCCTACGCCACATCAATCACAACGCCATGAATGCGTGGTGAGGCAAATTTTTGGGGATTTTAGCATGGTGGGGGCTATTTTTGGAGAGCATCAACGAGTGTTGAAGAAGGGTTAGCAAGGCAAGAGGGTCAGAAGAAGAGAGGAGGGGTCTCTCTCTCTCTCTCTCTCTCTCTCTCTCTCTCTCTCTCTCTCTCTCTCTCTCTCTCTCTCTCTCTCTCTCTCTCTCTCTCATGCTTGAGAAGCAAGGCGAGAATGGGTTGGAGAAGCAAAGCAAAGTAAAGCTCTCTCTCTTGTGTTGGAGAAGCAAAGAAAAGGAAGGGCTTGCTATCTCTCTCTCAAGCCAAAGCAAGGGGTATGCTCTCTCTCGACTATGGAGATCAAGCTCAAGGCTTGAAGTCGGAGATGCAAAAAGCAAGGAAGCTAAAGTCCCTCTCTCTCGCTCTTGTTATCGGATCTAAACAAGCTTAGAGACTCTTTCTCTCTTGCTCTTGACCTTGGTTAAGCGAGGAAGAGAAAGGGCTTCCATGAAGCAAAGCAAAAATAAGAGAGAGAGGGCGGAGCTACAGCTGCACCCCCCCAAGGAGGAGTTAGTTGTAGTTGAAGCCGGAGCCGGATTCTAAGCAGAAGTTTGACACTTATTGTTGGTAACTGAGGCAGTAGGAAAAAGAGAGCTCTTGAGTGCTATCAAAGCAGGGAAAGATCGACATAGAAAGAGAAAGTTTGCAGAATCCAAGGGGCAGTGAAGCAAGTAAAGAGAAAGGCAAAAAAAAAATTCCTTTGCCGTCATCAGTTTGAAGATTAATTAATCGTCTTATTAAACCATGGTGTCATTAACGGCCTGATTAATCTATAAAGAGAGCTTAAACTCCTATTTACCAGTTAATCCAAGCGTTGGTGCTACTAACATCCCACCTTGGCTCTCGATTACATTGTACTGAAAGATTGAATTGATTAATTGAATATTACGGTGATTGCCAAAGCCATATGTATCTGTTTTTCTTGTTCTCTTTCACACCTTTCACAGCCAGAGGCCCGGCGCCTTACCGGCTCACGTTTCGAACACATATCCCCAGACAATGTGTAGCACTCCGATCCGAATTTTGTGATTTATGGTGCTCGATGGTATGTGTTTCTTTTTTGGTGCTCTTAATTACTTAGGGGTTAGCAGGTCACTTTGTTGGTTTATCGGCCATTAGGAAGAGAATGAGGTATAGGAGGGCCTCTTTATTTGGCAGTTTAATGAAGTCAAACCTTTGGTATTAAAAGAAAGTAATCAAAGGATAAATTTTGAATTCAAACAGGCAAAACGGCTAGTTTATTTAAGTTCAAAGTTTTCCCTCAAAAATGGAATTTAAAATCTAGTGGGTAAAACCATATCATGTAGCATATTTATGAAAAGAGCTCAATTCATATATTGCAGATATGTGATCTCCACTCAAATCAGAGACCATATGTGGGAGTTATGGAAGGCCAAAAATCATAAAATTATCCACCTCCTTTTTAGGGGAAAAGTGCATCCTTTGACCACTCTTACACATCTCTTACACACCCACCATTCTTGCACACATGGGGTACACCTATTTGTCAAAATGTTAATCACCTCTATAAGCTCATGGAAAATAAAGAGGCCCTCCTACACCCCATCCTCTTCCTAATGTTTAGAGTCTTTGATATATGGTATGATGTGGGATTATGTTGTATGGGTTTATAGCTTCCATGTAAAATGCTCTGCTATGGACTGTTGGGAAGATGGTTGGTGTCATAAAATCTAATATCTAACCAACCCAAATGATTTTCTCATATTAAACTGATCATTTAATGTGGGAGAATAAATGGAACAAGGGTTAGAATATAGACATGTGCTTATGGATCTGTTTCAACAGGGAGGCAAGGTTAAAGGGGTCCAAATGAGAGATGGTTTGTTAAAGAGCAATGCTACCTAATGGAGCTTAAAGACCTTAGGGTTAGCTTCATTAAAGAGATCCAAAAATTAGTGTTAAAAAGTCCTTTGACCTTAGGCAAGCTAGGACTAACTTGAGGTGGGAATCCTACCCAAGCATGAGGTGCTTGTCGTGCTTGCTAACGAAGGTGCTTGTGGGAACCTTTCCAAAGCTTGAGGTGCTTCTCATGCTTAAATGACTAAGGTTCTTGAAGTGTTAAATTCAAACATGATCTCTCGAGAGGAATAAACAATTTTCATGCTTAAATGGCTAAGATGCTTCAAGTGTTCAATTCAAACATGATATCTTAGGAAGCATAAAAGACACATGTCAAGATTTTTCCCATCTGGGTCCTCATCATGTGCTTGAATCCTATTGGATAGGATTTAAAGGGGTCCAATGAGAATTTAGATACATTAAAATAAATAATTAAGTTCTTTCTCTCAAAGAGAGAAAAGATGACACGTGTCCAAATGATATAATTAAATAATACAAAAGAGAGAAAGAGAGAGCGAGGTGGACCAAGCATGAGAGGGGGTATACTCTCCCACACACACACACACACGCACACACACTCTCTCATTGTGTGAAGTGCAAAGTGCAAGAGCTCCATCTCCTTCTCCAAGCTTGTTGAGAAGTTGAGAGCCTACACCAACACTCTTGGCTATGGAATGCAAATCTAATCAAGAGCCATGCTTCAATGCTTAAGCTTTTCATCTTCTTCATCTTCATTACTTTTCTATTATGCTATGCTAAGCAAGAAGAGTGATGATAAGTGAGAAACTATTTCTTTATCCTATGAATGATTCTTCTTCCTCTTCCCTACCCTCATTCCGTGCTAGCTCTCTCCACCTTTGAAGGTGTTTAAGGCCTTGGGATTCAGGCTTGAGATAGTTAATTCTTTTTTCAAAGTTTATTTTTTATGCTCATGATGCATGAAGATTTCCATTTTCATTGCATCACTTAGGTCACAAGGAACACAAAGATTGTATTGTACAAACTCTCTCTTGATGGGAGAATCTATAATACAAACGTCTTTTGGAGGGGGGACCGGCTCCAAGTAAATCCGGTTCTCAACTATTGTCATGTTCTCTAATACTCTCTCTTGCAAAAGTATTGATCATGCCAAGTTAATTAAGTACTATGTTTATGTTTCTACCATCAATTAATTTCACCCTCTATGTTCTCAAAGTAATTTCATAAAAATGCTCACTCTAATTCTCTTAATTTCGCTATTCTCAAAGTTCATAGGCCAATTCCATTACATTGGTATCAGAGCATTTGGTTTCTCTTTTCTTGTTTAATAAGAGAGGTCCTTAAGAAGCCTATTAATGGTTGATTTTGTTAATTCTATTAGGGTAAGTGGGACTAGGATCTATTATCGATTTTGTTGAGCCCACTACGTAGGATATGATGCACACCTCGGGAGCTTTGGTCTTAATAATGAAGTCTTTTTAGACTTGCCTACAGCTTTATCATTATTGAGCCATAAGAAGTCCAAAAGGAGCTAGCCCTTAGCAATTCTGCAATATTAGATGCACTCCACTACTCTTTATGATCAACCAATTTGAGCCGTGGATGTAGATCCTTAAGTGCTGATTTTCAAAGGCTAAGTGGAGCAGCAACTAAGGTTTTGAATTGCCAAATAATACACTAAATAAATGCATAAGTATGATTAGCATGGCTAACTAAGGTTTTGAATTGCCAAATAATACACTAAATAAACGCATAAGTATAATTAGCATGGCTAACAATAAGCAAGAGAGTAGAATGAATATTGATAACTTTGCTTTTGCACATGAAGGTGTTAATGATGATGCCCCCATGTTTGTCAATTATCATGTTAATGATGATGCCCCCATGTTTGTCAATTATCCTATTACTAGGTTACAGTAAGCTATGGGCAACCCTGCTTTGCAAGCCGAAGTCAACAACTTTGTGCTTATGGGATTTCCCTTCCTCTCCAAGGGGAGAGAGAGCTTAGGAGGCCTCTTGATGAGACCCCCAAAAGAAGACTCTCTCCCATATGAGAGGAGGAGTACAAAGAACAAGAAAGTAATGAATCATAATTTCCTTTGAAGATGTGGCTCCACGAAGATGGCGGTCCAGACGATCGCCGACTACTCCCAAGAGGAAACGTTCAACACATAGTCCTTCTCCTTGTCACTCCAAAAGGAAACAGAGGAAACAAATGAATAAAAGATCAAGAAAGAGGTCACCCTCTTCTCCTTCTTCTTCACCTTCCTCCTCTTTCAACAAAAGCTATCACTATTCTCCTAGAGAGTACAAGAGGGGAGGACATCGCAAATCATACCCTACATGGCGAAGGTCACAAAAGCTCAAGAAGTTCAAAGAGGGAGGAAAGAGTATCTCTTTTCTCACCTATGATGGCAGCTTTGGTGCCAACAACAAAGTATTGGCCTTCATCCAGCAATTTGATGTGGCCTTTAGAGACGAGGGCTTCACAGAGTCCTCCAAGCTACACCATATAGCTCTGCACTTCCAAAAATCGACTCGTCAATGGTGGGCTAGCCTTTGTGGCAACGGTGAAGCCCCAAAGACATGGAAAACTCTACGAGTTTGCATCATGAATCAAATCCTTGCAAGCGATACAAAGGAGATTACCAAATGGTGCAGTTTGAAGCCTCTCTCCCATGAGTTTTTTCACAAATATGTGGACAAGTTTTGGGATTTACATCTCAAGGCTACTGTCTTCCAAAAGATAGACTTTGTCGAGAAAAAGCAACAATTTTGTGCAAAATTCTCGGAAGAAATGGCCAAGTATGTCAACTTCCAAACGGCCTGGTTCTATCACTGAAGTAATCCACCACACCATGGTTACTTCCCGCATCAATTTCCAACAAGGGTCTAGACGGAATGTCAAGCCCATGGAAAACAAAGAAAAAAGTGATGCAAAGAGGAAAACCAATGGCCAAAATTCTTCCCAAGGTTTTTCCAATAACAACAACAACAACAATCCGTTCGATGAGAAGGGAGTTTACAAAGGTAAAAACAAACTCTCTCCTGAAGAGCTTGAAGCTTTTTGCAAGGACCATAAGTGCTTTAAGTGTGGGGACCAAGGACATGGCTATTGTTCTTGCTCCAAGAGCAATGCCCGCAGTGAGACTCCTAGAGCTCCCATCATCGAAGCTCCAAAAGAGGATGCTCATTGCAAAGGATCACCTCTCTCCTATGCTTGGGGAAAGGTAAGGGAACATAATGCCTTCATAAGGGAACATAAGGCAAGGCTTCATAAGGGAACATAAGGCAAGGCTTCGTAAGGGAACATAAGGCTTTTTTTATCAATGATATCCCTATGGACTTACCCCCTATGGACCATTAAATTGAGCTCCTGCTAGCAAGCTCACTACCTAACAAGCATCCTTATTTAATTACCCAACCTCAACAAGAGGAGATCATGAGGCAAGTACAAGGATTGGTAGACAAAGGGATGGTGAGGCTTGTGGCTCCTCTCCCTCTGCCTAATAAGCAACCTCAACAAGAGGAGATCATGAGGCAAGTACAAGGATTGGTAGACAAAGGGATGGTGAGGCTTGTGGCTCCTCTCCCTTGTGTTCTCCATTCCTTTTAGTGCAAAATAAAGATGGTACATACCGTATGTGTGCGGACTATCGAGCACTAAACCATATCATTATCAAAACAAATTTCTTGTGCCTCGGGTAGAAGATCTGGTTGATATAAGCTACAAGGCTCTACCTACTTCAATAGGATTGACCTTAAAAGTGGCTATCATCAAATAAGGATAGTGGATGAAGATATCCTAAAGACCGCGTTTCGTACAACGTTTCGTCTTTATGAATATCTAGTCATGCCTTTTGGCTTGACCAATGCACCAGCCACATTCAATTGTTTGATGGAGAGAATATTTCAATCCTACCGCAAGTTCACTGGAGTGTTCTTTGATGATATCATCATCTACTCCAAGTCCTTGGAGGAATGCAAGTAACATCTCCAAGTGATTTATCAAGCATTGAGGGAGAAAAGGCTTTTTCTCAACCAAAAGAAAATATAATTTTTCCTTCAAGAGATTCAATACTTAGGTCATTTTATCTCTCAAGATGGTATCTGTATGGATCCATCAAAGTTAGAGGTAATAAAATCATGGCCTAATCCAAGGAATCTACAAGAAATAAGCAGCTTTACTGGTATGTATGCATACTATATACGCTTCATAGAAAAATTTTCTCAAATAGCAGGACCATTACATGACTTAACAAAGAAGAACGTTAAGTATTCATGGACTGCTAAGGAGAAAAAATATTTTGAAAAGCTCAAAGAGAAGCTTACCTCTCAACTAGTTCTCATGCTTCTGGATCTCTCAAATCCATTTGAGATCCAATGTGATGCTTGTGATGATTGCCTTGGAGAAGTCTTGCTTCAAGAAGGGCATGCCATAGCATATGAGAGCCGAAGGCTCAATACGATGAACGGGTCTTGGGCATTTATGAGAAAGAGCTTTTAGTTGTTCTGCATACCCTAGACACATGGAAGCACTATTTATTGGGGACTCCATTCATTTTACAAATAGACCACCAAAGTCTCAAGTATTTCATTACTCAAACCAAGCTTTTTGACAAACAAATGAGGTGGAAAATTTTTCTTTCATAATTTTATTTTCATATTGCTCACGTTGTTTGTAAGCACAATCAAGTGGCCGATGCAGTTTCACGACAATCAAAAGCTAATGTGGTTTCTGTAGCGACTTACAATGATCTTATATTCTATGATAGATGAGTATGCTACTAAATCTAACTTTAAATATGTAATGTCAGCCCTTGCTTTGGGGAAGAAAGAGGAACCACTCACCTTGTAGGATGGTTATCTTCGCCATGGCAATATGCTATGTATTACAAACTCCCTTCGTGAGAAAGTCATGTATGAATCCCATGCTCCTCCCTATGCGGGGCATAGAGGCATTCAACCTACTCTTTGACGAGTAGAGACGTACTTCTATTGGCCTACCATGAAGTGGACATACAAGAGTATGTTTCAAAATGTGTGGTATGCCAAAAGACTAAGTATGATAGAGGGAACAAACCTACATTACTCCTTCCATTGTCAATCCCTAATTCACCAAGGGAGAGTATATTATCTTTGGATTACCCAAGTCTATCAATGGGAATATGAGAATATGGACAATAGTCGACAGTAGCAAGCAAGCAAACTTTATTCCTGTCAAAAAGACTAATAAGGCACACAAAATGGCAACCTCTTCGTATCTCAAATTTTCAAACACCATGAATTACCAACATCCATCATGTCAAATAGAGATTCTAAAATGCCCATTAATTTTTGGAAAGATCTCTTTGAAAATCTAGGTACAAGATTGAATTTCTCTCCGGCCTATCACCCACAAACGGATGGCCAAAGTGAGATAGCTAATCTTATAATACTCGATCTACTAAAGACTTATGTTACAAAAGTATATCATTGCTCACAATGGGAGAATTACTTACACCTTGTAGAGTATGCATACAATATTACTACCCATACTACTACGAGAAAAGCACCTTTTGAGATCATAGAGGGAAGACCTAAAAATCCCTTGCTAAAAGTACATCGGAAGATATTTGTTGCTGATGAGTATAGCCGTGACCTACAGTAAATTTTTCAAAAGGTTAAGGAGGCTATATCCATCTCTCAACAAAGGCAAAAATCTATTGCTGACAAGCACAGAGGGGTCTTAACGTTCAAAAAAATGATTGGGTCTTACTTAAGTTTCCCAAGGCTCGATTCAGGCAAACAATCAGCAAAAATCCTATGGGCCATCAAAAGTATTATGCTAAACTAGCAAAAAGATACTATGGTCCTTTTCAGCCAATCAATGACATGGATTATCAACTCAAGTTTCCCAACCATTGGCTCATACACAATGCTTTTCATGTGAACCTGCTTAAGCCTACAAAGGAGAGCCACCAAGAGAACCAATCATTGAAGACCTTCCAGAAATCAAAGACCAAGAAGAGGTGCCACAATCCAAAGCTATCCTTAGGCATGAAGACAAGGTAATAGACATGGTAAGATTATCCAACGGTATCTATCAAGTTCAAAAAATATCCTTTTGAAGATGCTAGATGGATGCAAGGAATATAGCTTAAGGATAGAAGACATATTTAGGAATTTTGGGAAAAATGCACAAAAACGGGACAATTCTTGTTGTTGTCTAGTTCCTAAGAGGAGGTTTTCAGTGGTTTGCATGGACTAGTAAAATCACTTACGACGATAAGATTTTGAAACTCAAAACTACAAAATTGTCTAGAAATGAATACTCTTGAACCTTCATCCTCAAGCGTAATTCTCTGGTAGTAGCTATTGTGGCAAAACACAACTCAAAGCCCAAACTCTAGGTTGAGCCTTGTCAAATGTACATGGTATTCAACAATGTGGCTATCCTTGTTCTACTGATGACAAAGACAAAACAAGAAGTGTTACAATGCACAGTCTACACACTGTAGACACGCAACAATTTATTGATGGCAAAAATTTTAATCCTCGTGTTTTCTAGAACCAAATTGTTGTGACAAGAAAATGTTGAGACTTTGGGGGCTATCATATAAGCACTCTAAAGTGGAGAGTCCAAAGTCCAAAGAATGCTCCTAGATTTGGCGAAAGGTCATAGGATACTCCCCAACTCCAAATACCAAAGCATGCTTCCAAGGTTGGAGCATGCTCCCAAATTCCACTGAAGGCCACATGATAGTATCAAAGTCCAAATGCCAAAGCATGCTTTTGAGGCTTGCTCATTCAAACTTGAGATTGATCCCTTTTAGCATGCTTGCAAGGCGTGTTCATTCGAACTTGAGGCCGATCCAAGGTTGGATTTAGGGTTCGATCCCTTTTAGCATGCTGCAAGACTTGCTCATTTGAACTTCACGTTGCAAGCATGCTCATTCAAACTAGAGGTCGATCCAAGGCTTGCTTCCAGTTGGATCTCTTTTGGAATTCTTGCAAGGCTCGTTACTCGAACTTCAGACCGCAAGGCTTGCCTCAAAGGTAGGGTTCACTTTACTTTTATGATTGAGAGGCAAAGTTGCAAGGCTGTAGGGTTCACTTTATTGCAAGTTCCACTTCACTTTAATTTGAATTTCAAAATTTTTGGACGTCAAATATGATGGCGAGGAGCAGGGCATGCCATCACTGCTATTCCGCAAAGCTACGAAAGCACTGACCTTCAGTGATGCAGGTGGGCGAGTCAATTGGAAACGCACTACTACACAAAAAATCTCCGCTTGCAGGAAAGCTATTCGTGCTCTTAGAGAATGAGGATTCACATGCAAGCCGATCTGTTTGTCATGTGTGATGCCACAATCTTGCACAGTAAGAGCTCTTTTTTCTTGCTATCTCCGCTTTCATGCTCTCTCGTTTTGAGCTGACTCATCATCAGTCATACGCAGCTAAAAATATCCCAGAACAATCTTCGACAGTGGTTTTGGAACCCCAAGAATCGGCTTGCATAGATCATGTTGTGCTGAGCTATCGCTTCACAAAAGCATGTCGTGTTGAGCTATCAAAGCCTTTTGTGCTGCATGCAATGCTATTTGATCTTCCTGTTCATGGAGGGTGAGGGTGCCTACTGCAACATGCGAGATCTTCCTCTTTGTTTGTGATGCCGCTTGCTCTTCCATTTTGTGCAGGTTTTTGTTTGCACAATAGATCACTGCTAGGAGGCAAGGTCACTACTATAGTATTCCACTTATCAAATGGCTCGATGTGCTCTCTTTGATCTCTCTCCCTTGGGATAGTTTCCTGCGACATTAAAACATTCTTCTTCTTCTTCTTCTTCTTCTTCTCTCTCACCTAAGCTCTGAACTGATCCAGCATCACATGCATCCTTGCAATGCTTGACACAATGGGATTGGCCTCTCTCTCTCTCTCTCTCTCTCTCTCTCTCTCTCTCTCTCTCTCTCTCTCTCTCTCTCTCTCTCTCTCTCTCTCTCTCATCTATTTCCCTCTTTGTATCTAGCAATGGTAGAGGCTCGAACTTAAGTTCGAGCCTCCACACATTCTTCTATCAAGTAGAGCTTTACCCTCTACCACTTTTGTACCTAGTAGAGGTTCCATTCAAGACAAGTATGGAGGCTCGAACTTAAGTTCGAGCCTACACACCTTTTTGTAAATGCCATGCTAGATTCTTGGTACTTTAGAAAGCGCTTGTCATACCTAAAATCTCTATGCTACGTAGCTTGGTTTCCGTGTATAAATTCATTTTCACATTTAGTTACAATCAAATATATGTTTTTCCCCACCAAAAAGGCCATTAGTTTTAACAACTTCTTAGCTTTATGGGTTTTCAATAGGTAGCAAGGATCAAACTCCTTCCAAAAAGACCTCCAAATTCCCTAAATCTAACTCATTAACAAGCATCAAAGTGACGTCTAAGCACTCTAAAGTCCTCGTTATGTTATGAGTAGAGCAGAGTACATCACATCATCTAGAGAATATTATTAAGTAAAAATCCCATACAAATAGCTAAGGTATGTCAAAATGTAGGCGCTATCTATACAAAAAAAGGAATTTGATTGAGTATGCCCACAAATAGATGATAATTAAAAGTACATAAAAATAATTAATTTTTGAGCAACATTACAAAAAATGGGACTTGAATAATTCCCAAAATTCCTAAATATGTCTTATAGTATGAACCTTATCAATGCTTACAAAGCTACACTAGAGTAAGCAAATGTAAATGCTTTCTAAATGAGCATGTTTTTGTCTTATAAGACTAATCCTCTTTTGTGCACAAATTTAAATAGTATGCATGCTTAGAATCATGTTTGTGATAATGACGTCATTCAAACAACAAGTAGAATTTGTCACTCTACTTTGGGAGTTTTATATGGACTAAAGAGCAGACATGCTTGCACCAGCTATGTCTCCCAAGCACCAAATGGATTAGTCAGCCATTTTGGAATGATGTCGTAGGGTGAAAAGGGATCCTCTACACACTAAGAAACGTAAATTAATGACTAAGGCTTTATCTCTTCGACCTCATAATCAAGGACGACTATGATTTTAAGAGACAGGTAATGTCATAAAATCTAATATCTAACCAACCCAAATGATTTTCTATTAAACCGATCATTTGACATGGAAGGATGAACGGGAACAAGGGTGAGAATTTAGACATCTGCTTATGGATATGTCTCAACACGGGGCCAAGGTTAAATGGGTCCAAATGAGAGATGGCTTGTTAAAGAGAAATGCTACCTAATGGAGCTTATAGACCTTAGGGTTGGCTTCATTAAAGACCTCCAAAAGTTAGTGTTAAAAAGTCCTTTGATCTTAGGCAAGCTAGGGCTAACCTTGAGGTGGGAAACCTACCCAAGCATGAGGTGTTTGTCGTGCTTGCTAACTAAGGTGCTTAAGGTGTTTGTGGGAACCTTGCCCAACCTTGAGGTGCTTCTCATGTTTAAATTACTAAGGTTCTTGAAGTGTTCAATTCAAACATGATCTCTCAAGAGGCATAAATTATTTTCATGCTTAAATGACTAAGGTGCTTGAAGTGTTCAATTCAAACATGATATCTTAAGAAGCATAAAAGACCCATGTCAGATCCTCCCCATTTGGTCCTCTTCATGATGTGCTTGAATCCTATTGGAAAGGCTTCAAAGGGATCCAATGAGGATCTAGATGCATAAAAATAAATAATTAATCTCTTTATCTGAAAGAGAAAAAAGAGTACACATGTCCAAATGATATAATTAAATAATACGAGAGAGAGAGAGAGAGAGACGTAGACCAAGCATGAGAGGGGATAAACTCTTCCACACACACACACACTCTCTCATTGTGGGAAGTGCAAAGTGCAAGATCTCCATCTCCTTCTCCAAGCTTGTTGAGAAGTTTAGAGCCTACACCAACACTCTTGGCTATGGAATGCAAATCCAACCAAGAGCCATGCTTCAATGCTTAAGTTTGGCATCTTCTTCATCTTTATTACTATTCTATTATTCTATGCTAAGCAAGAAGAGTGATGATAAGTGAGGAACTATTTCTTTCTCCTATGAATGATTCTTCTTCCTCTTCCCAACCCTCATTCCCCACTAGCTCTTTCCACCTTTGAAGGTGTTTGAGGCCTTGGAATTGAGTGAGGAACTGATAAGTGAGGAACTATTTCTTTCTCCTGTGAATGATTCTTCTTCCTCTTCCCTACCCTCATTCCCCACTAGCTCTCTCCACCTTTAAAGGTGTTTGAGACCTTGGAACTGAGGCTTTGGATAGTTAATGTTTTTTGCAAAGTTTATGTTATGCTCGTGATGCATGAAGCTTTCCATCTTCATTGCATCACCTAGGTCACAAGGAACACAACGATTTTATTGTACCAAGTCTCTCTTGATGGGAGAATCGATGATAAAAATGCCTTTTGGAGGGGGAATCGGCTCCAAGTAAATCTGGTCCTCAACTATTCTCATGTTCTTTAATACTCTCTCTTGCAAAATTATTGTTCATGCCAAGTTAATTAAGTACTATGTTTATGTTGCTACCATCAATTATGTTCACCCTCTATGTTCTCAAAGTAATCTCACAAAAATGCTCACTCTAATTCTTTGAATTCCGCTATCCTCAAAGTTCATAGGTCATTTCCATTATAGTTGGTTACTATGGACCGGTTTGGGCATGATTAGCATTTTATTTTTTTGTGATTAATATAATCTACACTGACAATTTGTGAGTTCTTGAAAAAAAAAGTTGGCTTTATGTGAAAAAACATTGCATGTGTATACTTAGACTTGATGTATAGAAATTTGAATGTGCGTCATTCAAGTGAATCCATGTATAAGGTTAGGTTGTGTTTATAAAGGGACACATACATTACATGGCTTATAATGTCTATTTGTCTCAAGAATCTATGTTACCTAGGTTAACATGCTCATGTATGTGTATGTCTTAGTCTTGTATATTTTTAGTTGTTATCCTATCAAGTTGAGTACGGGTATGTAGGGATTCCTATTGGTTTACTATATGTAAAGAGTCCATGTCATGTGCATTCAAGGTGTATTTAAGAAATATCTCATCTCTAAAAGTTCCATAACTAGAACAGACTCTTTCCATATTCAATGTATACTAGTATGTGACTCGCGCATTGTTGCGGCCATAAAATATCAAAAGAAGAGTCAGGAAACCATGGGTTTTCCAAGGGATTTGTGGTTCTAAAAGCAAAGGTAAGAACCCATGGCCTAGGTGTCCCTAGCATCGTGGATTAGCAACAACTATAGAAAAACAACTTTAGGGTTGGGTTATACGATGCTCGGTTATAAGTAAGTTGGGCAGATAACTGAGCCTCCTGAGTGAAGCAGCTTAGTTATACTATGCCAAGGCTCTTGTAAGTATGCCAAAATCAGCATAGTTGCAAAGGCCTATCACCTGTACCTTTTTTTTTCCTTTTTTTAAGCTTGCGCATGTTGATGACGTTGCCTAAACCTCTTTGGGGAGAGAGAGAGAGAGAGAGAGAGAGAGAGAGAGAATAGCAAATACAAGATTATGAGAGTTTAAATCTCTATGAAAGAAAGAATAGCAAATAACAAGTTATGAATGTTAGTTTAAATCTTTTTGAGAGAGAGAATAGAAATAACAAATATGAGCACTAGTTTGAATCTCTTTGAGAGAGAGAATAAAAACTCTCTCTCTCTCTCTCTCTCTCTCTCTCTCTCTCTCTCTCTCTCTCACACACACACACACACACACACACACACACAGAGCAAATGTGTTGCATTGATTGCTTCAATGTGAGCATCTTGTTTGGCATGGGCGGTCACTGTATTTGTGATAAAGGGGCCACGTTTTGGTATCCAAGTAATCTTTTGATGGTGTGTATCATGTCAATGCCAAAGGGCTATTGCATGTTATTTCCCTATGCTCTCACTTTACACGGTTGCAATAAGTTCAATGCAATGGGTAATGCAAGAAAAAGAAAAACATGTCTCTGTACTTTTATAAGAACCACTATGAAACTTGTCAACTATGTTGTTTAATAGTAAAGAAATAAGATGTGCAAGAGAAAAGGGTATTTTTAATGGGTTGCATGCTCTTACTATATTGTCAATATCTATGAATAGCTCCTTTTCCTTTAATCCATTCCAATTTTATCAAAAAATAAATAAAATCTATGAATAGCATATTGTTTTAATTGATTCATATCTCAATGGTAGAGTTTAGCGTTCTACTCTTTTTTAGCATGCAATAAGTCACAACATACGATCCTTCATGAAACATCTAGATCCTAGATTCCCACCATCTTATCTTATCTGATTCACGCATGTTATTGCAATGCCAAGAATATTCTAAACCTTTTTCACACTATGTATATCTTGATCTCAATATAGTAGCTTTGATAAGCAACAAACACTTTTTTTTCAACTTGCCACCATTTTTCCTTTGTGAATTTGTCTTTGCCACCATCCATTTGATGGATTGTACTCAATATGTATGATGTTGACATGCACATCCATGCTTTGCTGCAATATAGTCCGTTTTGATTCTAAATCAAACTATTGCAAACCTACTTTGCCATATGTTTTCCCTCTTATGCCTGCACCAAAATGCATTGGGCTCACTATTGGCTTGAACATGTCACCATGCCTCACATGGACCCCTTACATATTGTCATAACCGATAGAGACATCCTTCTTATTCTTTCACATATTGACATAGTGCCATATGAGGTATCTTTTTTGTTAGCTCCCTACCTTACCTAATCCCCTATCCCTTTTACTTAGTTCCCATTTATACCTACACAAGCTTACTATTATCTTTGAGTTATCTTCCCCTTTCTTGAGATAGTACCTACCTATAGGCACCAAACTTGGTTTTCCACGTAAATATTGAGCTCATAGTCCTTAGTTTGTAAACAATTCCAAGTTCTCCAAAAGACACCTGAGCTCCCAACAGAGTCTAAACTCGCTCTTCATTACATGAGTTTTTTCTTTCAGGACTTTCTATACCAACAGGGCCTGATCTTTCTATCATGGTGACACATAGGCACTTGCCTATTGGTTTTATTTTTGCTTGCAAACTAAATAGTTCCCACACTATTTCTATATTTCAAAACATTGAGCATAATACGCATTCCAATGGAAAATATGTTGTGAGTGTGTAGGAAGTAAATTTCCTAATGCTTGTGTAACACTATGAAAAAATCACAACACATATAACTAAAAAATTTTGGAATGCCCCTCATGCATCGGGTGCAAAAACCCCCTTTTTCGGGTCTTTTGGCATTTTCTCCCTCTTCGGGTGTCAGAAAAGGACACGTAGACATTCATTTCTATAAGGTTTTTGGGTATACGCATTGGTGGTGTCAGAATCTTCGAATTCTAACACTAGCTAACAATTTTGTGATTTTTTTGCATTCCAATGATGATGAAAGGCATATTGAATGAGTGACGCCTAGCTCATGGAAAAGACGTATGCATTGCTCACTAGTGCTCTTTGAACTGACACAAGACTCTCGATGCCGATGGCAAGCAATGTGAGAAGGATGTTAGGCATGCACCAACTATGGAGGATACTAAGGAGGATGAATCTCTATTGAGTCACATGGAGTACAAGAAGAAGAAAGAAAAGAAGATCAAGGAGTCCCAAAAGAGTAGGTTCCAAAAGCCCTCACACATTGACGACCACCCAATGGATGTAATTATCTTAAATATCTCCATGGAAAATCTCAACCATTTTTTGCTTTATGCAAGGCAATGACACTTTTAGCCACAATGTGACACTTCCATTGTTGATATGATATTTCTTTTAGCAATGCTCACATATTGTCTCGTGATGTGTCCCTTACTTGACTTTCTAGTTTTTCCTCTGTTCTTTTTATCTATTGTCTTAGTCTATTGTTTGCTATCCTAGTAGGCATGGATGCATCTTCTCAGGAGTTACACATCCAAGCCATGCAAGTCAAGATGAAGGACATCCAATCGAGGTCATTGAAGAGATACTCAAAATGCTAACTTTCTCTCTCTTTTGCAACAATGAAAGGCCATAACTTCTATAGTTAAACTCGAAAAAATTTGGCGTTTTTAAATGTAATACATAATTCTTAAGATCTTTCTAATGATATGTCTTTTAGTGAGGTTTTGATGAAGACTTGGAGCTAGAATTCACCCCGTTGCCCACTTTGAACAAGAGAGAGAAAGTTCTTATCAGGTAGTTCTGAAAGTACACATTTTCCCTAATGCCCATAAATCGTCATTATTTTACTTTCCTTTGATCGATGATCTAACCACTCTCTCACCCTAACAACCCTTCTTCTTGTGTCTTAGTGTTGGATAAATTGAGCTACTAAAACACACACCAATGTATAGCCATCATCACGTTCATCTCAAACTATTTGCGTACAATTTTATGTGAAGGAGTATGACCAACACCAAGGAATGCTCAAGGGCCAATGGATTTGGAAAGAGATCAATAGGCTATAGGGTAGACAAATGTGGATCTATTGGTGGAAGGGGATTTGCATTCTATTTATTTGGATCGTAGCATACCTTGACCATTTACAAACCTCCCAAAATCTATACGACATGTTGATAAAAGAGATTGGAGGAGCCTTGGCTATTGGAAGAGTCTAACAACGTACAACTCAAGAAAAAAAAATCCTCATGCACCAACAAAGATTGAGAAGGGAAGTAGAGCCTTCAATTGGTATTAGCACACTTTTACTCAGTGATAGGGATTGCAAAAGGAGGGTAATTCTTTTGACTTGTTAACATAATAAATGTGTCATTCAAAGATGTTGGATGCTCTAATCAAAAATGTTTTTTCTAGGAACTTCATCCAATAGGCATGTGGAAGTGGTAGCTTCAAGAATCGTGCAAGCCTATTGAAGGTCACTAAGCTCATGATTGGTCGACAAAAGAATAGAAAACTACAATACTCTTTTGTCAAATGTTAGGGTATCCAGAGTAGTCCTTTAAAGATCCCTTGTGAAAACCAATAATTTCATTCCCACTTGCTAATGTTAATCACATTTCACACATTTATACCTATTTTTTATCATTTTCTCAAGTTCCACATTTATTGTGCATTCACTATGAAGGCAGTGGAGAGGTCACTAGAGGCCTTGCAAAAGTACAAGATCTACGCAACTCAATTGAATGCAAAGGATTGTAAAACAAAACTAGCAACAAACATAAAATTTGTGAACAAGTTTTCATGAGTGTGCTAACTCATGATGGCAGACGGATGCAAACCTTATGAACTACATCATTTTGAGTCATGGGCCAAGCTTGTCGGTTCCAGCAAATTATATCTAAAAGGTGTACCGCAGCTCTCTAGATAAAGTTCAATGTTGGTTGCCCAAGTGTGGATTTCCTTGTGTGAAACGGTTGGCCCATATATAAGCCATTGCTAACCTAAAACTCTCTCAGTCTCTAAAGTGCTAATGCAAGTGCTCTTGCTCCTACTCTCCTTCTCCACCTGCGTGCATGCGTTCAAGTGTGTGTGTGTGTGTGTGTGTGTGTGTGTGTGTGTGTGTGTGTGTGTGTGTGTGTGTGTGTGTGTGAGAGAGAGAGAGAGAGAGAGAGAGAAAGTACGCAATCAAGCACTGGCAGCAGCACCAATTGTGACGAGGTGGTCCAGTAGCGATACAAGCTTCTTCTTCTTCTTCTTCACGACGTGAGGATCCCTCATCCATGGCAGTACAGGGAGGTGAGTGACACACCCTTTGCCATCTATGGATCCTTTCAACACCTTGGCTATGTGCTTGTAGTCTCTGTGGGTGGCACATGATGCAAAGCAAGCTCCATAGCTCTGACAAGTATGACTAGAGTGTACACTTTTGGCACCATTACTGTAACATTTAATGGCCTAAAATCTTATGTGTAGCGGAAATTAGCATGAACATAGTGGGCATTTCATTAGAATAGATTCCTAATGAGAATTACAAGAGTGCTTGGGTGGAGAGAGCAACAAAAAGCATAACACCTAGTTAGATAGCATCGACAATACTTTCAAAAGAGAGAGCAATTAAGCTATTGACAACAGTTGAGGACCGGATTTGCATGGAGCCGGTCCCCCCTCCAAAAGGCTTTGTATTATGGTTTCTCCCATCAAGAGAGACATTGTACAATACAATTCTTTGTGTTCCTTCAAGACTAGCTAGTGCAATGAAGATGGAAGCTTCATACACCAAGCAAAACACTTAATCAAACACAACTTGAATTATCCCCGTTCTCAGACCCAAGACCTCACACACCTTCGAAGATGGTGAGAGCTAGCAGGGTATGAGAGTAGATTGAGAGGAAAAAGAAGTATCTTACGAGAAAGAAGTACATCTCCTCACATAATCACTCATATTAGCATAGCTTAGCTTAGTAATTAGCTTGGTAGAGAAGATGAGCATGCATTGAAGCTTGGCTCTTGGTTGGATTTGCATCCACATGCCAAGAGAGTGTTGTTGTAGGCTTCTATCTCACAAGCTTGGAGTAGGTGATGAGCTCTCCATTAAAGCTTGGGAGGAGATAGAGTATTTTCCCTTCACCATGGTCAAGTGTGAGAGTGTGTGTGTCAATGCCAAGCAAAAATCAGCCCCCCCTCTCTCTTGGGCGAGCCCTAGCTGCTAAATAAGTCTGGCCTTTGCCTCATTGGACCTCCCCAGGTCAAGCCAATAGGAATTAAGCAGCATAAGTGATAGCCTTTAGACATGTGTCCCCCTTTCCCCTTTTGTGAGAGCTTTAGGTAATTAAATAATTAAACTAAACTCTCATTGGACCCCTTTGCCTCCTGGCCAATAGGAATCAGGCAAGCCATGGGGCTCCTGAATGCTCATTGGACCCCTTGGGAGACTGCCCAATAGTCTTCTAGGAGACTTAATTCTCATTGGTTTCTTTTATTAAATGTTTTTAAATTAATTAAACTAGATTTACTCTAGCTTAATTCTCATTGGTCCACTTCAAGGGTCTTCCAATAGGAATTGGGCACACCTTGTGGGCATCTGGCCTAGGGAGCTGACATGTGTCCCTCATTCCCTTTGTGTAAAGGGAGCCTGTGTGTGTGTGTGTGGTTTTCTCTCTCATCCCCTAGCTTTGGGGCTCGCCCCCTCCCATGTAGGGATGTAGAAAGACTTTTTGGGCACACACTAAGCATCCAATTTTCCCTAGGGTTGACCTTTGGACACAACCTTTGAATTTTGGAACCTTAGCATTTTGGAAGTCTTAATGGGCTGAACCTTAGGGTCTTTTTGGCCCATTGTTTCACATGGCTCTTTTGCAGATGGCCCCCCCTTTGGATCCCTATTTTCCCTCCTTTGGATCCCTACTGTGGCCGGTCTGCTAACTTAACCAATATTCTAGCTTTTTCTCCCTTGGCACTTCCCCACATTAAATGATCAATTTAATATGAGAAAATCATTTAGGAGAATTAGATATTGATTATTATGACATTACCTCTCTCTTGAAATCATAGTCGTCCTCGACTATGGTGTAGAGAAGATAAAGCATATACATGAGTCCTTTTCTTAGCGGGTAGAGGATCCCTATGTTACCCTACGACATCATTCCATAATGGATGACTAGTCCATTTGGCGCTTGAGAGCCTGAGGCTGCCGCAAGCATGTCTGCACATTAGTCCTATCAGTCTTCCATAGTAGAGTGACAAGCTCTACTTTGGTGTTTGGGAGACGTCGTCCCCGCAAACTTGATCTAAGCATGCATACTACTTCATTTTTGTGCACAAATAAAGAAAAAGAGAGTCTTATAAGACAAAAATTTTTGTTCATTTTTAACATTTTGTACATTTGCTTACTCTTGGGAAGCATTGTAAGCATTGACAAGGTTTAGGTTATCCTTTAATTGTATGCCTTGCATCCATCTAGCATCTTCAAAAGGATAATTCTTAAACTTAATAAGATATCGTCTGATAGTCTTACCGCCTCTTAATACCTTGTCTTCATGTCGGAGAATGGACTCGGGCTGCAGCACCTCCTCGTGGTCCTCGATCTCCGGTGGGTCTTCAATAGTTGGTTCTTGAGGTGGCTCTCCTTTGTAAGGCTTTAAGAGGCTCACATGAAAAGCATTGTGTATGAGCCAATGATTGGGCAACTTAAGTTGATAGGCCATCTCATTGATTGGCCTAAGAATCTGGAAGGGACCATAATACCTTTTTGCTAGTTTAGCATAGTACTTTTGGTGGCCCGTAGGATTCTTGCCCGTCGTGTGCCTTAATCGAGCCTTGGGAAACTTTAACAAGACCCAATTGTTTTCTTTAAAAGTTTGGGCTCTTCTGTGCTTGTCAGCAGCAGCCTTTTGCCTTTGCTGTGAGATAGAGATAGCATCCTTAATCTTTTGGAAAGATTCTTGTAGGTCTCGGCTATACTCATCTGCAGCGAAGATCTTCCCATGTACCTTAAGTAGCAAGGGACTTTTTGATCTTCCCTCAATTACCTCGAAAGGTGCTTTTCCTGTAGAAGTATGTACAGTGTTATTGTAAGCATACTCTACTAAGGGTAAGTACTTCTCCCATTGGGATCTTTGATCTACTTCCGTTACATAGGCTTTTAGTAGATCGAGAATGGTTAGGTTAGCTATTTCACTTTGGCCATCAGTTTGTGGATGATAGGCCGAAGAGAAGTTTAGCTTTGTTCCTAAATTCTCAAAGAGACCCTTCCAGAAATTACTGGTCATTCTAGGATCTCTATCCGACACTATGGACATTGACAAGCCATGGTACTTGAAAATTTGTGAAATGAAGAGGGTTGCCATTTGATGGGCTTTGATAGTCTTTTTGATAGGTATAAAATGAGCTTGTTTACTGAACCTGTCTACTATCGTCCATATTCCTGTATTCCCATGGATAGACTTAGGCAATCCAAAGATAAAATCCATGGATATGCTCTCCCACGGTGAATTAGGGATTGGCAAGGGTTGAAGCAATCCAAGTTGCTTCCCTCTATCAAATTTTGTCTTTTGACATACCACACATTTGGAAACATACTCGTGTATGTTCACTTTCATGGTAGGCCAATAGAAATATGTTTCAATTCCCTTTAGGGTAGACTGAATCCCTCTATGCCCTGCATATGGGGGAGCATGAGATTCATACATTACTTTCTCACGTAGTGAGTTAGTAACGCATAGTCTATTGCCATAGAGAAGATAACCATCTTGTAAAGTAAATGGTTCTTCTTTCTTCCCTAATGCAAGGGCTGAAATCACATCTCTAAAATCGGGATCAATAGCATACTCATCTATCATTGAAGATAGATCATTGTGAGTTGCTATGGAAACCGCATTCACTCTCGGGCGTCTTGAGAGTGCATCGGCTACTTGATTATGCTTGCCAGCAATGTGAGCAATATGAAAATGAAATTGCGAAAGGAAATTTGCCCACCTCATTTGTTTGTCGGAGAGCTTGGTCTGCGTCATGAAGTACTTAAGACTTTGGTGATCCGTTCGCAGAATGAAAGGAGTCCCCAATAAATAGTGCTTCCATGAGTCTAAGGCATGTAGAACTGCAAGGAGTTCTTTTTCGTATATGCCTAGAGCTTTCTCAACAGGGTCGAGCCTTCGACTCTCATAGCCTATGGCGTGCCCTTCTTGGAGCAAAACAGCCCCAAGGCAATCACCACAAGCATCACATTGGACCTCAAATGGTTTTGAGAGATCCGGTAGTGTAAGCACAGGTTGAGAGATAAGCTTTTCAAAAGCATTGTTCTCCTTAGCAGACCACGTATACCTAACATTTTTCTTTGTTAGGTCATGTAATGGTCCCGCAATTTGTGAGAACTTTTCTATGAAGCGTCTATAGTATGCACACATACCTATAAAGCTTCTTAGTTCATGAAGATTCCTTGGTTTCGGCCATCCTTTTATTACCTCTAACTTGGATGGATCCATTTGGATTCCATCTTGAGAGATAATGTGACCTAAATATTGAATCTCTTGCAAGAAAAATTCACTTTTCTTTCGATTAACATAAAGTTTACTCTCTCTTAAAACTTGAAATATTACCTGGAGGTGTTGCTTGTGTTCCTCCAATGAATTAGAGTAGATGATAATATCATCAAAGAACACTCCAGTGAAGGTTCGATGAGGCCTGAACAGCTTCTCCATCAAGCGGTTAAATGTGGCTGGTGCATTAGTCAAGCCAAAAGGCATGACAATGTATTCGTAAAGACCAAATGTAGTACGAAATGCGGTCTTTACAATGTCTTGATCAACTATCCTTATTTGATGATAGCCACTTTTTAGGTCAATCCTACTGAAGTAGGTCGATCCTTGTAGCTTATCAAATAGGTCTTCTACCCGTGGAACGGGAAACCTATTCTTGATAGTGATCCTATTTAGTGCTCTATAGTCGACACACATACGATATGTGCCGTCTTTCTTTTGCACTAATAGCACAGGTGAGCAAAATGGAGATGAGCTAGGCCTAACCATGCCCTTCTCAACTAACTCATGCACTTGCCGCATAATCTCCTCTTGTTGAGCTTGAGAAACTCTATAAGGAGGTTTGTTAGGCGGTGAACTTCCTGGAAGAAGTTCAATTGCATGGTCGTCATTACCTCGTTTAGGAGGTAGCTCACAAGGGATGTCGTCAATAAAGACATCTTGAAACCCCTTGAGAAAATTGGATAACTCTAATTCCTTTTGGTTGCTTTTATTTTCTTTTGCTAAAGCATTAGGTTCATTTTGAGAATCTTTAACAAAAATCATGTACACGGAAATAGAGCTTTTATTGACTTGTTGAAAGCTGGTGTATGTACAATGGGGATGGTGTTACCCATCTCCTTAGCATCTATATACATGTCCTTTTCCCTGAACTTAAAGGAGATTCTCCTTTCAGGAAATTTAACATGGGCAGCCAGGCGGTCAAACCATGGTGCCCCTAGGATTACATCCTCATGCTTGAGAGGAGAGATAAAGAAGTCCTCTTTGTCCACATAGCCTTGGACATGAAGCCTCAATTTCCCGATTAAGGGAGTGACTGAAGCTTCTTGCCCCTTGAAGGCACTGTCTGCGGGTAGGATATCTCCCATCTCGTAGGATTGTATGCCTAGCTTGGTGGCTAACTCCATAGATATGAAATTGTGAGTAGAACCAGGGTCAAAGAGAATAAAAGCATCATGTTCTCTTACCTTTCCCCAAGCATGGCATAGAGGAGATCCTTTGTGGTGAGTTTGGTGAATCTCCTCCTCTTGGATTTCAACCAAAGAAGCTCTAGGAGGATCTTGGCGGTTGTTCTTTTGGGGACAAGCGCGGTACGCATGCCCTTGTTCGCCGCACTTGAAACACCGGTTATCTTTACGATAACGCTCAAGCTCTTCAGGAGAGAGTTTATTCTTTCCTTTGTAAACTCCCTTCTCTTTAGCTTTGTTGGAAGTGCCCTTAGGAGACTTTTGGACATTGTCCTTCCCCTTAGGCTCATTGGAACCCTTGTTTTCCGGGGGCTTATTATTTCTTTTACCCCCCGTTTGGAAATTGATTCGCGAGGCCACCATAGTATGGTGTATTACCGCCGATATGGTACGTGGCCTTTGGGAGTTGACATACTCCGCCATTTCTTCGGTTAAGCCCGCACAAAATTGCTGCTTTTGCTCTCCAAAATCCAACTTTTTGAAGACAGTGGCCTTGAGTTGTAGGTCCCAAAACTTGTCTACATATTTGTGGATGGATTCATTGGGAGAGAGCTTTAAGCTTCGCCATTCGGTGAGTACTTTGTCTTTGGCATCGGTGGCCAAAAACTGCTTCATAATGGAAGCTCTTAAAGCCTTCCATGTTCGTGGAGCTTCACCGTTGGCTCGTAGGCTAGACCACCATTGTCTAGCGGACTTTTGAAAGTGCATAGCTACATGGCGTAGCTTAGAGGACTCCGTGAAGCCCTCATCTCCAACGCCGCATCGAATTGCTGGATAAAGGCCAAAACTTTGTCTGTAGCACCGAAGGTGCCATCATAGGTAAGGAAAGAGATGCTCTTCCCTCCCTCTTTGAATTTCTTCAGCTTGGACGACCTCTTCCATGCGGCATAGGATTTCCTATGGCCTCTTCTTTTTGATGGTTCAAAAGTTGCACCATCACTTTCTTCAGAAGGTGAAGAATTTGAAGAAGGTGGAGAAGAGGGTGACCTCTTTCTCGCCTTTTTCTTGTCTTGATATTTGTCGTCTTCACCATAGCTTTCATAAGAGGAAGAGGATGAAGAAGATGGAGAAGAGGGTGTCCTCTTTCTCGCCTTTTTCTTCTCTTGCTTTTTATCATCCCTCTTTGAATTATGGCGTGGAGAAGAGTGTGATGGTCTTCTCCGCTTTGGTGGTGATGGAGAGCGTTTAGCCCGCCGTCTTCGTGGAGCCATCTCCGCCGAGGTGGCGGGAGACTCGCTTCTTTCTCGTTCCTTCGGTGGAGGCTCTTGAATTCTCCTTTGGGAAGGAGATGCATCATCCAGAAGTAAGTTCTTGAGCCCTTCATATGGATTCTCTTCTTCTTCCCGAATCGGAGAGAGACCTCTTTTGGTAGTCTCACAAGGAGGCTTCCTAGGTGTTCTCTCGTCATGGTGATGAGCTTGGAGAATCCCGTGAGCACGGAGCTGCCGTTGCACTTCACTTTGGAGAGATGGATTGCCCATGGCTTGTTGAAGCCTAGAAACAAGATAGTTAACAAGCATTGAAGCATCATTAGTCGCTTGCTCATGAGCAAAATCAAAGTTATCAACATTAATTTCACTCTCTTTACTATTGTCAGCCATTCTAACAACTTTTAGGTGTAAAATTTTTAGGTGTACTTTGGCACTTCAAGCCCTAGTTGCTACTCCTCTTTACCCCTTTAGAAAAAGCACTCAAGCTACTGTACCCGCGGCTCGAATACCATTAATTGCAAGGAATAGAAGAGAGGGTCTTTCGACACCAAAACAGCACCGGCTCCTGTCAAGCTTCTAATAGCTCAATAGTGGTTAAGCCGTAGGCAAGCCCCGTAGGACTCCACTATTAAGACCATAGCTCTCGACGGTGATGCCCCGTTAACTGCACAAAGGCAGGCGCACTGCAAGGCTGAAAAATCCCTATTCTACTTACTCACAGGCAATTAATAATACCAACCATTTGTAGCTAGCTTGAGGACCTCCCTTCTTGAGCAAGAAAAGAGAAACCTTGAGCCCTGATACCAATGTAACATTTAATGGCCTAAAATCTTATGTGTAGCAGAAATTAGCATGAACATAGTGGGCATTTCATTAGAATAGATTCCTAATGAGAATTACAAGAGTGCTTGGGTGGAGAGAGCAACAAAAAGCATAACACCTAGTTAGATAGCATCGACAATACTTTCAAAAGAGAGAGCAATTAAGCTATTGACAACAGTTGAGGACCGGATTTGCATGGAGCCGGTCCCCCCTCCAAAAGGCTTTGTATTATGGTTTCTCCCATCAAGAGAGACATTGTACAATACAATTCTTTGTGTTCCTTCAAGACTAGCTAGTGCAATGAAGATGGAAGCTTCATACACCAAGCAAAACACTTAATCAAACACAACTTGAATTATCCCCGTTCTCAGACCCAAGACCTCACACACCTTCGAAGATGGTGAGAGCTAGCAGGGTATGAGAGTAGATTGAGAGGAAAAAGAAGTATCTTACGAGAAAGAAGTACATCTCCTCACATAATCACTCATATTAGCATAGCTTAGCTTAGTAATTAGCTTGGTAGAGAAGATGAGCATGCATTGAAGCTTGGCTCTTGGTTGGATTTGCATCCACATGCCAAGAGAGTGTTGTTGTAGGCTTCTATCTCACAAGCTTGGAGTAGGTGATGAGCTCTCCATTAAAGCTTGGGAGGAGATAGAGTATTTTCCCTTCACCATGGTCAAGTGTGAGAGTGTGTGTGTCAATGCCAAGCAAAAATCAGCCCCCCTCTCTCTTGGGCGAGCCCTAGCTGCTAAATAAGTCTGGCCTTTGCCTCATTGGACCTCCCCAGGTCAAGCCAATAGGAATTAAGCAGCATAAGTGATAGCCTTTAGACATGTGTCCCCCTTTCCCCTTTTGTGAGAGCTTTAGGTAATTAAATAATTAAACTAAACTCTCATTGGACCCCTTTGCCTCCTGGCCAATAGGAATCAGGCAAGCCATGGGGCTCCTGAATGCTCATTGGACCCCTTGGGAGACTGCCCAATAGTCTTCTAGGAGACTTAATTCTCATTGGTTTCTTTTATTAAATGTTTTTAAATTAATTAAACTAGATTTACTCTAGCTTAATTCTCATTGGTCCACTTCAAGGGTCTTCCAATAGGAATTGGGCACACCTTGTGGGCATCTGGCCTAGGGAGCTGACATGTGTCCCTCATTCCCTTTGTGTAAAGGGAGCCTGTGTGTGTGTGTGTGGTTTTCTCTCTCATCCCCTAGCTTTGGGGCTCGCCCCCTCCCATGTAGGGATGTAGAAAGACTTTTTGGGCACACACTAAGCATCCAATTTTCCCTAGGGTTGACCTTTGGACACAACCTTTGAATTTTGGAACCTTAGCATTTTGGAAGTCTTAATGGGCTGAACCTTAGGGTCTTTTTGGCCCATTGTTTCACATGGCTCTTTTGCAGATGGCCCCCCCTTTGGATCCCTATTTTCCCTCCTTTGGATCCCTACTGTGGCCGGTCTGCTAACTTAACCAATATTCTAGCTTTTTCTCCCTTGGCACTTCCCCACATTAAATGATCAATTTAATATGAGAAAATCATTTAGGAGAATTAGATATTGATTATTATGACATTACCTCTCTCTTGAAATCATAGTCGTCCTCGACTATGGTGTAGAGAAGATAAAGCATATGCATGAGTCCTTTTCTTAGCGGGTAGAGGATCCCTATGTTACCCTACGACATCATTCCATAATGGATGACTAGTCCATTTGGCGCTTGAGAGCCTGAGGCTGCCGCAAGCATGTCTGCACATTAGTCCTATCAGTCTTCCATAGTAGAGTGACAAGCTCTACTTTGGTGTTTGGGAGACGTCGTCCCCGCAAACTTGATCTAAGCATGCATACTACTTCATTTTTGTGCACAAATAAAGAAAAAGAGAGTCTTATAAGACAAAAATTTTTGTTCATTTTTTAACATTTTGTACATTTGCTTACTCTTGGGAAGCATTGTAAGCATTGACAAGGTTTAGGTTATCCTTTAATTGTATGCCTTGCATCCATCTAGCATCTTCAAAAGGATAATTCTTAAACTTAATAAGATATCGTCTGATAGTCTTACCGCCTCTTAATACCTTGTCTTCATGTCGGAGAATGGACTCGGGCTGCAGCACCTCCTCGTGGTCCTCGATCTCCGGTGGGTCTTCAATAGTTGGTTCTTGAGGTGGCTCTCCTTTGTAAGGCTTTAAGAGGCTCACATGAAAAGCATTGTGTATGAGCCAATGATTGGGCAACTTAAGTTGATAGGCCATCTCATTGATTGGCCTAAGAATCTGGAAGGGACCATAATACCTTTTTGCTAGTTTAGCATAGTACTTTTGGTGGCCCGTAGGATTCTTGCCCGTCGTGTGCCTTAATCGAGCCTTGGGAAACTTTAACAAGACCCAATTGTTTTCTTTAAAAGTTTGGGCTCTTCTGTGCTTGTCAGCAGCAGCCTTTTGCCTTTGCTGTGAGATAGAGATAGCATCCTTAATCTTTTGGAAAGATTCTTGTAGGTCTCGGCTATACTCATCTGCAGCGAAGATCTTCCCATGTACCTTAAGTAGCAAGGGACTTTTTGATCTTCCCTCAATTACCTCGAAAGGTGCTTTTCCTGTAGAAGTATGTACAGTGTTATTGTAAGCATACTCTACTAAGGGTAAGTACTTCTCCCATTGGGATCTTTGATCTACTTCCGTTACATAGGCTTTTAGTAGATCGAGAATGGTTAGGTTAGCTATTTCACTTTGGCCATCAGTTTGTGGATGATAGGCCGAAGAGAAGTTTAGCTTTGTTCCTAAATTCTCAAAGAGACCCTTCCAGAAATTACTGGTCATTCTAGGATCTCTATCCGACACTATGGACATTGGCAAGCCATGGTACTTGAAAATTTGTGAAATGAAGAGGGTTGCCATTTGATGGGCTTTGATAGTCTTTTTGATAGGTATAAAATGAGCTTGTTTACTGAACCTGTCTACTATCGTCCATATTCCTGTATTCCCATGGATAGACTTAGGCAATCCAAAGATAAAATCCATGGATATGCTCTCCCACGGTGAATTAGGGATTGGCAAGGGTTGAAGCAATCCAAGTTGCTTCCCTCTATCAAATTTTGTCTTTTGACATACCACACATTTGGAAACATACTCGTGTATGTTCACTTTCATGGTAGGCCAATAGAAATATGTTTCAATTCCCTTTAGGGTAGACTGAATCCCTCTATGCCCTGCATATGGGGGAGCATGAGATTCATACATTACTTTCTCACGTAGTGAGTTAGTAACGCATAGTCTATTGCCATAGAGAAGATAACCATCTTGTAAAGTAAATGGTTCTTCTTTCTTCCCTAATGCAAGGGCTGAAATCACATCTCTAAAATCGGGATCAATAGCATACTCATCTATCATTGAAGATAGATCATTGTGAGTTGCTATGGAAACCGCATTCACTCTCGGGCGTCTTGAGAGTGCATCGGCTACTTGATTATGCTTGCCAGCAATGTGAGCAATATGAAAATGAAATTGCGAAAGAAAATTTGCCCACCTCATTTGTTTGTCGGAGAGCTTGGTCTGCGTCATGAAGTACTTAAGACTTTGTTGATCCGTTCGCAGAATGAAAGGAGTCCCCAATAAATAGTGCTTCCATGAGTCTAAGGCATGTAGAACTGCAAGGAGTTCTTTTTCGTATATGCCTAGAGCTTGCTCAACAGGGTCGAGCCTTCGACTCTCATAGCCTATGGCGTGCCCTTCTTGGAGCAAAACAGCCCCAAGGCAATCACCACAAGCATCACATTGGACCTCAAATGGTTTTGAGAGATCCGGTAGTGTAAGCACAGGTTGAGAGATAAGCTTTTCTTTAAGCTTTTCGAAAGCATTGTTCTCCTTAGCAGACCACGTATACCTAACATTTTTCTTTGTTAGGTCATGTAATGGTCCCGCAATTTGTGAGAACTTTTCTATGAAGCGTCTATAGTATGCACACATACCTATAAAGCTTCTTAGTTCATGAAGATTCCTTGGTTTAGGCCATCCTTTTATTACCTCTAACTTGGATGGATCCATTTGGATTCCATCTTGAGAGATAATGTGACCTAAATATTGAATCTCTTGCAAGAAAAATTCACTTTTCTTTCGATTAACATAAAGTTTACTCTCTCTTAAAACTTGAAATATTACCTGGAGGTGTTGCTTGTGTTCCTCCAATGAATTAGAGTAGATGATAATATCATCAAAGAACACTCCAGTGAAGGTTCGATGAGGCCTGAACAGCTTCTCCATCAAGCGGTTAAATGTGGCTGGTGCATTAGTCAAGCCAAAAGGCATGACAATGTATTCGTAAAGACCAAATGTAGTACGAAATGCGGTCTTTACAATGTCTTGATCAACTATCCTTATTTGATGATAGCCACTTTTTAGGTCAATCCTACTGAAGTAGGTCGATCCTTGTAGCTTATCAAATAGGTCTTCTACCCGTGGAACGGGAAACCTATTCTTGATAGTGATCCTATTTAGTGCTCTATAGTCGACACACATACGATATGTGCCGTCTTTCTTTTGCACTAATAGCACAGGTGAGCAAAATGGAGATGAGCTAGGCCTAACCATGCCCTTCTCAACTAACTCATGCACTTGCCGCATAATCTCCTCTTGTTGAGCTTGAGAAACTCTATAAGGAGGTTTGTTAGGCGGTGAACTTCCTGGAAGAAGTTCAATTGCATGGTCGTCATTACCTCGTTTAGGAGGTAGCTCACAAGGGATGTCGTCAATAAAGACATCTTGAAACCCCTTGAGAAAATTGGATAACTCTAATTCCTTTTGGTTGCTTTTATTTTCTTTTGCTAAAGCATTAGGTTCATTTTGAGAATCTTTAACAAAAATCATGTACACGGAAATAGAGCTTTTTATTGACTTGTTGAAAGCTGGTGTATGTACAATGGGGATGGTGTTACCCATCTCCTTAGCATCTATATACATGTCCTTTTCCCTGAACTTAAAGGAGATTCTCCTTTCAGGAAATTTAACATGGGCAGCCAGGCGGTCAAACCATGGTGCCCCTAGGATTACATCCTCATGCTTGAGAGGAGAGATAAAGAAGTCCTCTTTGTCCACATAGCCTTGGACATGAAGCCTCAATTTCCCGATTAAGGGAGTGACTGAAGCTTCTTGCCCCTTGAAGGCACTGTCTGCGGGTAGGATATCTCCCATCTCGTAGGATTGTATGCCTAGCTTGGTGGCTAACTCCATAGATATGAAATTGTGAGTAGAACCAGGGTCAAAGAGAATAAAAGCATCATGTTCTCTTACCTTTCCCCAAGCATGGCATAGAGGAGATCCTTTGTGGTGAGTTTGGTGAATCTCCTCCTCTTGGATTTCAACCAAAGAAGCTCTAGGAGGATCTTGGCGGTTGTTCTTTTGGGGACAAGCGCGGTACGCATGCCCTTGTTCGCCGCACTTGAAACACCGGTTATCTTTACGATAACGCTCAAGCTCTTCAGGAGAGAGTTTATTCTTTCCTTTGTAAACTCCCTTCTCTTTAGCTTTGTTGGAAGTGCCCTTAGGAGACTTTTGGACATTGTCCTTCCCCTTAGGCTCATTGGAACCCTTGTTTTCCGGGGGCTTATTATTTCTTTTACCCCCCGTTTGGAAATTGATTCGCGAGGCCACCATAGTATGGTGTATTACCGCCGATATGGTACGTGGCCTTTGGGAGTTGACATACTCCGCCATTTCTTCGGTTAAGCCCGCACAAAATTGCTGCTTTTGCTCTCCAAAATCCAACTTTTTGAAGACAGTGGCCTTGAGTTGTAGGTCCCAAAACTTGTCTACATATTTGTGGATGGATTCATTGGGAGAGAGCTTTAAGCTTCGCCATTCGGTGAGTACTTTGTCTTTGGCATCGGTGGCCAAAAACTGCTTCATAATGGAAGCTCTTAAAGCCTTCCATGTTCGTGGAGCTTCACCGTTGGCTCGTAGGCTAGACCACCATTGTCTAGCGGACTTTTGAAAGTGCATAGCTACATGGCGTAGCTTAGAGGACTCCGTGAAGCCCTCATCTCCAACGCCGCATCGAATTGCTGGATAAAGGCCAAAACTTTGTCTGTAGCACCGAAGGTGCCATCATAGGTAAGGAAAGAGATGCTCTTCCCTCCCTCTTTGAATTTCTTCAGCTTGGACGACCTCTTCCATGCGGCATAGGATTTCCTATGGCCTCTTCTTTTTGATGGTTCAAAAGTTGCACCATCACTTTCTTCAGAAGGTGAAGAATTTGAAGAAGGTGGAGAAGAGGGTGACCTCTTTCTCGCCTTTTTCTTGTCTTGATATTTGTCGTCTTCACCATAGCTTTCATAAGAGGAAGAGGATGAAGAAGATGGAGAAGAGGGTGTCCTCTTTCTCGCCTTTTTCTTCTCTTGCTTTTTATCATCCCTCTTTGAATTATGGCGTGGAGAAGAGTGTGATGGTCTTCTCCGCTTTGGTGGTGATGGAGAGCGTTTAGCCCGCCGTCTTCGTGGAGCCATCTCCGCCGAGGTGGCGGGAGACTCGCTTCTTTCTCGTTCCTTCGGTGGAGGCTCTTGAATTCTCCTTTGGGAAGGAGATGCATCATCCAGAAGTAAGTTCTTGAGCCCTTCATATGGATTCTCTTCTTCTTCCCGAATCGGAGAGAGACCTCTTTTGGTAGTCTCACAAGGAGGCTTCCTAGGTGTTCTCTCGTCATGGTGATGAGCTTGGAGAATCCCGTGAGCACGGAGCTGCCGTTGCACTTCACTTTGGAGAGATGGATTGCCCATGGCTTGTTGAAGCCTAGAAACAAGATAGTTAACAAGCATTGAAGCATCATTAGTCGCTTGCTCATGAGCAAAATCAAAGTTATCAACATTAATTTCACTCTCTTTACTATTGTCAGCCATTCTAACAACTTTTAGGTGTAAAATTTTTAGGTGTACTTTGGCACTTCAAGCCCTAGTTGCTACTCCTCTTTACCCCTTTAGAAAAAGCACTCAAGCTACTGTACCCGCGGCTCGAATACCATTAATTGCAAGGAATAGAAGAGAGGGTCTTTCGACACCAAAACAGCACCGGCTCCTGTCAAGCTTCTAATAGCTCAATAGTGGTTAAGCCGTAGGCAAGCCCCGTAGGACTCCACTATTAAGACCATAGCTCTCGACGGTGATGCCCCGTTAACTGCACAAAGGCAGGCGCACTGCAAGGCTGAAAAATCCCTATTCTACTTACTCACAGGCAATTAATAATACCAACCATTTGTAGCTAGCTTGAGGACCTCCCTTCTTGAGCAAGAAAAGAGAAACCTTGAGCCCTGATACCAATGTAACATTTAATGGCCTAAAATCTTATGTGTAGCAGAAATTAGCATGAACATAGTGGGCATTTCATTAGAATAGATTCCTAATGAGAATTACAAGAGTGCTTGGGTGGAGAGAGCAACAAAAAGCATAACACCTAGTTAGATAGCATCGACAATACTTTCAAAAGAGAGAGCAATTAAGCTATTGACAACAGTTGAGGACCGGATTTGCATGGAGCCGGTCCCCCCTCCAAAAGGCTTTGTATTATGGTTTCTCCCATCAAGAGAGACATTGTACAATACAATTCTTTGTGTTCCTTCAAGACTAGCTAGTGCAATGAAGATGGAAGCTTCATACACCAAGCAAAACACTTAATCAAACACAACTTGAATTATCCCCGTTCTCAGACCCAAGACCTCACACACCTTCGAAGATGGTGAGAGCTAGCAGGGTATGAGAGTAGATTGAGAGGAAAAAGAAGTATCTTACGAGAAAGAAGTACATCTCCTCACATAATCACTCATATTAGCATAGCTTAGCTTAGTAATTAGCTTGGTAGAGAAGATGAGCATGCATTGAAGCTTGGCTCTTGGTTGGATTTGCATCCACATGCCAAGAGAGTGTTGTTGTAGGCTTCTATCTCACAAGCTTGGAGTAGGTGATGAGCTCTCCATTAAAGCTTGGGAGGAGATAGAGTATTTTCCCTTCACCATGGTCAAGTGTGAGAGTGTGTGTGTCAATGCCAAGCAAAAATCAGCCCCCCCTCTCTCTTGGGCGAGCCCTAGCTGCTAAATAAGTCTGGCCTTTGCCTCATTGGACCTCCCCAGGTCAAGCCAATAGGAATTAAGCAGCATAAGTGATAGCCTTTAGACATGTGTCCCCCTTTCCACTTTTGTGAGAGCTTTAGGTAATTAAATAATTAAACTAAACTCTCATTGGACCCCTTTGCCTCCTGGCCAATAGGAATCAGGCAAGCCATGGGGCTCCTGAATGCTCATTGGACCCCTTGGGAGACTGCCCAATAGTCTTCTAGGAGACTTAATTCTCATTGGTTTCTTTTATTAAATGTTTTTAAATTAATTAAACTAGATTTACTCTAGCTTAATTCTCATTGGTCCACTTCAAGGGTCTTCCAATAGGAATTGGGCACACCTTGTGGGCATCTGGCCTAGGGAGCTGACATGTGTCCCTCATTCCCTTTGTGTAAAGGGAGCCTGTGTGTGTGTGTGTGGTTTTCTCTCTCATCCCCTAGCTTTGGGGCTCGCCCCCTCCCATGTAAGGATGTAGAAAGACTTTTTGGGCACACACTAAGCATCCAATTTTCCCTAGGGTTGACCTTTGGACACAACCTTTGAATTTTGGAACCTTAGCATTTTGGAAGTCTTAATGGGCTGAACCTTAGGGTCTTTTTGGCCCATTGTTTCACATGGCTCTTTTGCAGATGGCCCCCCCTTTGGATCCCTATTTTCCCTCCTTTGGATCCCTACTGTGGCCGGTCTGCTAACTTAACCAATATTCTAGCTTTTTCTCCCTTGGCACTTCCCCACATTAAATGATCAGTTTAATATGAGAAAATCATTTAGGAGAATTAGATATTGATTATTATGACAATTACAGGGAAACTTGCCATGCACCAAGCTCTAGTTGTAGTATGTGCTATCGTTTGAGGTTCTATTGTTTTTGCGACAAAGGTTGGGAAGGATGGATCTATTGTTGATTTTGGTATGTACCTTTACAAATCTTGGTTTTGACTTCTATTTGTTCATTTGTTACTTTGGTGTCTTGGGTTCTGGGGGGGGGGGGGGGGGGGGGGGTTTCACTTAATAATTATGTGACTATCACGTGAGTGCGGTAGTATCAAATTTAATTTTTTCTCACATTTTCACATACAGAAGGGTACCATAAAATAGAATTGGGAGAAAAACTTACAGATCGAATAAAAAAGGACATATTTTATTTGTCAAAAATTGACAAATAAAGAGTTTTAAAAATAGTCATTGAACATACGTGATATACACATTTTATACATAGTGCCCCCTTGAGCTTGGGTTGTTTTTATGCATTTGTTTTGTCCAACTATAGCACACAAGGAAGTTTGGATCCGTTAAGTTCATTTATCACCATTTTGATTTGCTGTCATAACACATAGTTAGCTCATGATTATTAGATCACTGTGGTCAATATGTGCTTAAACTTGAGCGAGATCTCCACACCTGAATGAATGGAAAAGGAAGTCAAAGTAAGTGTTTGACATTTCTTAAACTATGGTCTTCAAAGGTCCCTATTGGTTTACATTCTCCTTTGTGAACACTTTGCTCTTGGTTGAAACCATGATTTTCTAGTACATGATCTAATCTAAGGTACATAAGAACCAATATTGCCTAATGAAACTGAATACATGGCCAACCCGTTTTCCAACCTGGCTCTTAGCTCAAGTTTGATCTCGAGCAGTTCTTTAAAATCAAATAGTCTCCATGTTAGTCCATTTGTTGTAAGTACGTATGATAACTCTTGGTCAAAAAAAATTGTCTCAATTTTGTAAGAATAGCCAAAGGGCCAATCTGCAACCTTCAATTTCTAAACACTCAATTTCTAGTAGCAAACAATGTCCAAATGACTCCAAATTTCTCATGCTATCTGTGAAATAGATTTGTATTGTTGGCAACCAAAAAAATCCAAAAAAAATCCTCTCTCGCTAGCAAAAGATATTATGTGCAATTATTATCTATTGGCTAAAAAAAGCATCATTTTGCACTTTTGATGATTTCTACTGGCTAAGGATGTGTTGAAGGAGATTTGAATCGGTGTTTTTTACATTTTTTTGATAAGTTTAGCATAATTTCTTGGCAGTTATAGTGTTTGGAAAATTCTAATGCAATTCAAGTGTCCATCTCAATCAAAACTTTTCCAAATCACTTGAATATTGACATGTGCACTCTGCTACTACTAAAGATCAAATTCCTCACACCAAAACAATTCCAAATTGGATGAAACCTCTTAAAAAGTCTTGAAACAACTTGTACAAACTGTGAAAATCACCAAAAGTTAAAAAAAAACCTGCAAATTTGGACCCAAGATAATAAGCACACTTATTACCTTTTGACGTAGAAATCATCATATGGCTATCCCACAAGCTATAACACATTGTATTGATCCATTGCCTCAATTTTGAAGTCATTTGGATTTGTAAAGTGTTAGTACTAGCTAAGCCTAGTTTTCATTAAAGCTTGGTACAAAATTCCAATACAAAATTTGGCCTAGAGGCTTGAAAAGTGATTCAAACTTCCTGAAACTTGACACGTGAATTGTTACTGTGTACGTCCAATGCAAAACCAAAAAGTTAAAAAAAATCCTTCCTTTTAAGATGAAAGATAATAAGCGCGCTTATCATCTCCTACACAGTGGAAATTCAAATTTTTGAAATTTTCATGACTTATCTTCAATTACCTGTTGATTAGAGATAGAAGTAGATTCAGCTGAAAATTTACACATGATTGAGATCAAAACTCCTAGAGCCTTCACAAAAGTGTTTACACTTTACCTTGACAAGATGTCCTTGAGCTAAAAGTCCTACTTCTAGCCAAAAATAAAGCGATTATTATTTACAAGCTTGGAATTACATTTTTTGACACATAAGAGGTATTAATATCTTTTTTGCCAAACTTTGAATTTTTTCTCGAAAGTTGGTGTTCACTTACCATAGTGCTTCCACAGCTTTTCCAAGACCAATTTTTTAACCAGAAGTGTTGTTTTGTGGTCTTTCAAGCTTACCTTAGGAGTTCATAACCTAAAAGCTCTAAAATTTTATGAAGCAAATTAATGATGACAATTCAAAGGGTGAGATAGATCAAAAATTCACCTTGGTATCTTCTTAACCTGCTCCTAGTCAAGCCACCAAGAATGTAAAGGAAAGTGTTTACACGCAATGGATTTTTCTTGTTTTTCTTATGAAATGTGTGTCACCTTTTAGACTTGACATAGCCTCGCTCTTCAACTGCTCAAAAACAATCTAATTTATGTCTAAACGGTCCTTAGTAAGAACGACTACTCCCAATCCATATGTACATAGTTGAAGACGATGCTCCTCAACTATGAGATTTCTAAAGGAAGGTGTTGTTCTCTAGGTGAACCTAGAAGAGGTGTTGGACAATAATATTTGAACTCTGAGGTTTTCTCTATCTTAGGTCACTTTGATCTGTGGAAATGGTGCCAAATGTACGTTTGGGGTTAATAAAGCCTCACTCTATCTTATTGTAGAGATAGCAAGAACTAAGCACATAATTGTCATGCAATTGGACAAAGTCTATATGACTAGTGCATGGTGGCTATAAGAAATTGTCTATCTCTTAGAAACACACTCAATCCGTATCTACTCATTGCAAACTCAATTGTTTGCTAGATAGGAAAACTAATTGTAACATCCATAGAAAAACTTTGATGATTCACCAAGCAAACAAAGTCCAATAATCATCAAGCTTACAGATTAGGTAGACAAAGCCTAAACACACATTCCTAGGGTTTTGAATCCATGTTTTAACCACTTTTAAAAAAACACTTATTATCTATAGGTTTGTTTTGACCTAGTCTATTTTCGCTTTAAATTCACTTAATAGCTTATAGCAATATTTCCCTAATACCTCTGTTATGCGTAAAATGCAATTTGGATGCTTAAATCTTGAGTTATGAACAAATTAGGAAGAGGATTAGCTACAAAA
Source organism: Adiantum capillus-veneris (assembly GCF_014529385.1). Classification (NCBI taxonomy): domain Eukaryota; kingdom Viridiplantae; phylum Streptophyta; class Polypodiopsida; order Polypodiales; family Pteridaceae; genus Adiantum; species Adiantum capillus-veneris. The sequence continues at coordinate 121,640,332 of NC_140933.1, forward strand.
AACTTTCGCTTGTGAACAAGATGGAGCAAACAATACTCCAAACAAACAATTTGCGAGAGAGTTATAAGTATGAGAAGAAATTAGGAGAGTACACAGAGCACGAAGACTAAACATAGGCTTATAATACAAAAATTTCATCCATATTTTTCATAGAAATTAGCCTTTATACATTATCCAAGGTTTCAAAAATATCAACAAACTCAAATGGGGCAGAAAGGAGTGGAGATAATGTATGGGTAATTACAAGGTGAAAGCTCATAGCTCCGGCTATCGACTTTACAATCTCATAAGAATAATTGATTACAGCTTTGGACATGATGGGCTTTATATAAAAAATGAAGAAAGTTACAAGTATCAAGCTCAAAATAGGGCTGATTTTTTAGCTTGCTGCTAGCAATTATCTCAAAACAAAATGAATTGCAAGTCGTTATTGCAAATGAAACAATGAAAGAGAGGCAATAATATGTGGGTATGGAGCCCTTAGCACCTATGGTTAACTACATCTTGGAGGGAGAATTTTCCAAAGGATTCAAAAACGCACAAAGAAGGATTCTCATCAAGGAAAACTCATATCTTTGATCAGAGGGAGCCATTGTCAAGAAGTGCGCAATGCGACTAGGAAAGCATCGAGCCTCTGACTGTGAGGATTTGTAGCAAATTCAAGCAAAGCGTAGATGATTTGAAGCAAAAACACACTAAAAAAGAACAAAACTCCAGCCATGAAAGTTCCACTTTGCAAATGAACCAAGATTAACTTAAAAGTCTTGTGTGTGTGAAGATTAGGTGTAGGCTCGCTCACAATTGCACAGATGCAGTGCTCATTCGACATGTAAAAAACCCTAAATTTATGCTTTGATTCTTCGTCGTGACCATTTCATGGAAGCTTCAGTACTTCATTGGAGAAGTCCAAGTGGCTATTTGAGGAGGGGAAACCCTAATTAGAGGCCTCACAGCCTCAACCATATGTAGTGGAAGCAACACGGACTGCACTAGCACCCTGTAAAGGAATGGTTGTATATCCTTGATCATGTGCCCAAATGAGCTCATTCTTGGCTCTAAAATTTTACACAAAACTTAGGCAACAACGGTACTATCATTGATGTGGTGTTTTGAGCTATTTTTAGGCTATGTTTGACCATTTTATGGCCATTTTTAGTCATTTTTTAGCCCAAAAATGCCGCTTTTTGTCCATAAAAAGCCCAAACAAGCTGGGGAAAATCCCTAAATTTGTGAAAAAATTCCATTGGTCTCAAATTTCATGTTGAACCTCATTTTTTCACTTTTGGTAAGCACTTTGGACACGTATTTTACGCCCGCGCATGAAACCTGCTATTTTTGGCCGACATTGCCCGCATTGACCTTTCTAGGCAAAACGAGTGTGCCACTTCGATACACTTGACATTTGTAAATTCCTAAAGAAATTTATACATTATTTAATGTGGTAAAACATGCAACGGTGCCACGTCCCTGGCCTCGCCTGCCTAGCAAGGTATGTACACGCCTGAAACCATGGCATCCGTTTTCGCATATATCACACTATGTACATCATAGCATTTGGTCCCACATAACAAAATCATTGAGAGTGAGGTAGATATTGTAATTTCACATTATGAACATGACATGGCACGACATCCACCCCCTCTAAACCTACACATCCTCCGGCATGTGCTACAGATATCTTTTGCAGGTTCAGTCTTCATTTAATGCAACATACATATCGATCTCATCATCGTTGCACCAAAATCTAACGCATCATCCTCTCGTTCATCATCCACATCCATAAAATTTCATCATAGCCTTCATTTTGACTTTCCTATGAATCAAAGGGATCTGAATCACCTCTTCTTCTGAATAACTTTATTATTTTCCCTGCAATGGGAATCTTCATTTCTGTCCCGTCTAACTCATGCAAGGTATAAGTTGCAGTCCCATGTACATGCTGAACCACATAAGGACCAAACCATCTCTTTGAAAGATTTCTTATTGTTGAATGTTGGTTCTCAAGACTACTGTCATACACCAACACCCAATCACATTTCTCAATAGCTTTAGGTCTAAGACTATGCCTCTTATCAAATTTGTCCTTATTCTTTAACCTTGCATCTTTCAATCGTGCTACTGCAATCTCAATATCTTGGGGGCTTCTTTCTAACTGTTGTATGCACAAAGCAAGAAGGTCTTCCCTACTCATTCCATCTTCCCAAGGTAGTACATTCCATGTGGGAATTACATCCTCAATTGGCATTATAGGTTTCTGACCATACATCAAGTCAAAAGGCATATAACCAGTAACTGAGCTATGATTTGTACGATCAACCCATAAAGCACAAGGCAATAACCTAGGCCACTCTCCCATTTTACCTTTGCAGGCCTTAGCCAAAGCTTTAATGATAGGAGGATGCCTTTACCATTTCCCTCAGGATTATATGCAGTAGTGAGATCAAGTTTAATGCCCAACTTAGAGAAAAACTCCCTTGCTTTGTTAGCATCCAACTCACCCCTGTCCGCTATTATTTTCCCAACACAACCATAACGGCTCCTTACATCATCCAAGAGGATCTTACATACCCCTTCTATGCTTTTTGTTCTTAGAGCATGACCTTCAACTTGTTGGTTAAATCTTCCCACGCAAGCACTATGTATCTCATTTGGCATAAGCCCAATGGCATTGTAACAAGATCTACTACCCACTTATAGTGCATGGCCAATGGGTAAGTAGGGTGCAACCCATCACGATGTACATTTGAATACATTGACAGCTTTCACAAGACTCCACAAAGTGAGATACATCTTTATACATACCTTTCCACCAATACGTCTCTTTCATTTTAGTAAAGGTGGCCCATACACCTCTATGTCTAGCATAAAGACTCTCGTGAAACTTTTTCAAAAGCTCATATCATTCACGACTCTCAACGGCATTCCATTTCTTTGTTTTGGATGTTTTCATAAGTACCCATCTTTCAAAAGGTATCCATAGGCCTTTCTCCGTATTCTTTTGAACTCATCCGCCCTTCTTGCCTTGTCAAAGTGCTCAGATAATGTCCAATGAGCAACCAGTCACCTTGATATAGGTCCTCTGTAAATGACTCAAGTGCATTTGATAGACAAACATGATCGCCCTTGGCATGAGAGATACTACAGAACTGTGTGCCTACATCATCACCGTCGACAACCATGTCTTCTTCATTTTCATACCTTGCTCTTGAAAGAATATCCGCAACTGGATTATCTTTCCCTGCAATTTTCTTAAATTCTACATTCAAGGACTTTATGTAGGCAATCCATCTCAACATAGCAATGTCGAGATTTGAGCAACTTGTGATCATTCCAAGAAGGGGTAGACAATCAGTCTCCACTATTACATTTGCTCCTATCAAATACTCTTTATCACATTCCAAAGCTTGACTACTCTCCATAACTCTCTTTTCACCTGTGCATAGTGGCGTTCACGAGCACTTAGGACTTTTGCTCCAAATCTCACTACATATCGCCTGCCATCATCATTATCTTGCCCAATCGCCCATCCAATTTCTATGGGGCTAGTATCCACTGTCACAATTACATATCTTGCACATTCATAGTTTGCTTTCTTCAACGTTGGCGACATGAGAAACAACTTCTTTAATTTCCTCATGGCATGTGTATGCATTTCTTCCCATTGAAACTTTTGGTTCTTTCTCAAAAGTTGATACAAAGGTTCTGCCACATGCGCATAATGTGGAATCCAAATAACATAGAACACACATGCACCCAAGAACCTTCGAACCTCAGTTACATTAATACATGTCTCTTTCATTCTTTGAATTACATCAATCTTTGCAGGACAAGGCCTTCTACCATATGGCCCGCACATATGTCCCACAATAAGAACTTCGCTCACACCAAACACTGACTTTTGCCAAGACAAGGTAAGGTTCACTTCTTCCAATCTTAACAAGATCTCATCATGATCATTGATATGGTTTTCCACATACTTGCGGCACCCCCTTGAGTCGAGAGCCACATCTATATTGCTTACATCACATCCTTTTATTGGCACATCATCAAGGAAAGGCATTGTAGTTTACGGTATGAAGTCATGTAGGACTTTGTTCATACCATTCATCATATGTGCAACTAAATTAGTTTCCCCCTGAGGTAAGGTGCACATGTTTACTAAACCCAAGGGTGTCCTCATGGTAGTCAGGTCCCTACTTTCCATTGCTAGTTGGAACTGATCATACCCTGAGTACAAATTTCCCATAGAATATATTGCCCTTCCTGCAAATGCCTCTGCAAACTCATCGCGGCAACTGGCCCTATACCCACATTTTTGATTGTCACCTTATTTACAGGTTGCATATCTTGAATCAAGCATAAAGAACCATTTTTCTTTGGAACTCTGAACCACATGTTTGAATATGGAGCACAAGAAGGCTCCAAAATACCCATCTTGATCTTTTCAATAAGCAACTCAATGAGTTTTGGCAAATGAGCCTTTGGAACAGAAATAGGCCTCAAGTTCTAAGGTACATGAGGGATAGTGAAGATCACCATAGAAGCAACAATGGATGGATCAACACACCCTATCTCATAAGGCTCAAATGCAAAAGCTTTTCCGTGTGTGCCAAGTGTGTCTTCAAAGTATATCTCTTTAGTTTTTGTCAAACTGTCCTCGCAACCAACCTTTAACTCCTTCAAAGAATCCTGTGTGAACTTGTGTCCAATCTTGCTTGGGTCACGAAGGCTAGGTTGCAAAGCAGCTTGTTCCATCTCATTTGTGCAATCTTTTGGTAGAGGTAATGCTACTGGTTTCACTTTCTTTGCCACGGACTTATACTTAGTCTCCACTCGTACACCAACACCTTGCGCATTTTTGAAATCCTCAACAACCTTGTACATTTCTATTGAGCATACTTTCATGACCTCACTTCCCATACGCAAATTGCAATCCACTAAAGACTCCAAATCTTGCATAGTATCCACAAATGAACACTCATCAAACACACCTGCAATGCATTCATCATCTTCTAGAAAACCATTCATCTTCAAACCTCTTTGTACACTATTTACATGTTGTCGTTCACCCCGCTTTAAGTCCTCACACCTTGTAAAAGCAATAGATCCAGACTCTCTTAATCCTACAAAACCTATAGAAAATGTTTCCTTTGCATATACATCATGCGAGAACTTTTCTCTTCTTGTACCACTGCAATCCCTCTCTACAATGGTACATGGTCAAAACCCCTCATATCCCTGTACTCCTTGAATTCTTTGTTTGTCTTTGGCAAGGGTTGCTCTCTAAGACCTTCATGATTCCTTTCATGGTCCACACAAACAATAAGGAACTGTATTGCCCGCATCCCATCCCTGCTCCTTATTCTTGCATAAGCTGACCCATCATCCATCACCTTGGTTTCCATTCTCGTAGCAGTGATGTATGGCTGCCCAAGTATAAGAGGGTATGTAGACATCTCCTGTACAAAGAAGTTTCGGTCATCTTTCACATCCCCTATAGTCACCTTTAAGTTTGGACAAGCTTCGTATAGCTCCCCCGATAAGTTTTTTGCTACACGAATCATCCATCCATGATTTATATCGATTGGCCATTTTACTTTTTGATGAAGACTCTTTGACATGAGGTTAATTTCCGACCCATCATCTATCAACGCAATGTATGGCTCTTCCCTTTCTATAAAGACTCTTTGACATGAGGTTAATTTCCAACCCATCATCTATCAACGCAATGTATGGCTCTTCTAAGCCTCCCAGTTTTACCAGGGTCTCAATAGTTAGCTCTTGTGAGTGGTCTCCACTTCATCTTCATCATCCAAGAAGCGAACATGTTTTACTCCTCCCCTAGACTTGTAGCATCCACAACAGTTTCTTCACCTTGCTCGCCATAGACATGTACACCCTGCACATTTAAAGTCTCTTCTTCACCCTGTACATGGATAGATTCATTAAGAGACTACCGCTTCCTCTTTATGATATTAATTATTTTCTTCGTGGAATTCCCACTTTGCTATACCAAGGACCTCACCCAAGGTAAATTCCACCTTACTGTTTAGAATCCTCTCTTCCAAAACCTTTTTGAGATCAGTTGTTGCCTCTATATCAGATTGGAGTTTATATGCCGGACCCTTTGCTTCGGATTTTGTTGCATCCTTCTTCTTTTCTTTAGAGGCTTTTTGCATAGGCACTTTGGGGACACGCATCTGTTGCGGGGAAGGTGATCTAGGAGGCACTGTGTCATTTCTACCTCCACTCCTCGTGGCCCGCTTTGAAGGCCCTTCATCCCCATTCTTGCACCTACTTTTGTCTTCAACAATGGCCTCATTTGCTTGACATTTGTCAATGTATGCATGCACTGACAAAGAGTCCACAGGGTCATTCCAACCTGTTTCAAGCTAAATGCAATCTCTAGCTTCATGTAAAACTTGTGTAGTCATTTTACCCTTCATAGCAAACTCTATAGCGCATGGCCATAGCTCTCCAATACCATTAGATTCCTCTTCTCCAACTTTGACTAATCCTTTTTTCTTAAAAGGATCTACCTTCAACCCATAGGCGGCTACCTCAACCATTGAGATGGCATGGCCAGTTGCCATGTCCTCAACTAGCTTCTTCATCTCGCCTTTTCCAAAGTTCGTCCCCAAGAGCTTACCTGTTTCACTTAAGTGAATTTTTCCATCTTTAAAGAAAACAAGCTCCTTTGTCAAAGCGTCTTTAAACTTTCACAATACCTCCTTCCATGGTCAGTACTATCACACCATATACATCTATTTACAAAGCCTTATTTGTTTTGAGGACTTTGCCATGTAGATTGTCCTGATGGTTGCCCCTTTTCTTCTAGCCTTTTAAGCTTTAACTTGAGCTCTTGCATTCCCTTGATAATATCATCTAGAATGGACTTGTCACTCTTTGGAACCACAATAACATGCTTTATGGGACTCTCAAAAACACTTGGGACTTGAGTACGGTTGACTATCATCTTGTCTCTTCATCGTTGTTGCTTAGTTAGCAGTGAAATGGCGTCTTCAACTTCATTCCAATTAGTCTTTAATCCTTGTTCCGCATCCTTATCCTCAAGTAGTAGCTCTAACTTCTCTTGAATCTCTTTACCTGCGGCTTGCAAAAAGAGCTCTATCTTCTCTAAGTTAAGGTAGCCTTCTCAGTCCTTGAAAGTTGATCATAGTGGCATTCAAATTCCCTTAGCAGTTAAGTAGGCGAAAGTCCCTCTTTTGGACAAACTACCCACTCTAAAAAAGTCCTCTTTGTTACCCTTTTGGAGTCCTCCATAAAATACTCTCCTTCAAGACTAATCTAAATGCTTCCCAAGTTGTCCCGTGCTAATTTCTAATTCCTCTTACATGCTCTTTGATCTCTCACTCAAGAACTTTATTGTGTAGGACTTTTTGTGTATGGCATGCGAGAGTGGAAGAAGGATGCATTTGGTAAACATTTGGCCAACGGTCAAAGCTATCAATAAAGGGGCAAAGACAAAGTCGCCCCATTTACAAGCTTAAAAAACGATCTATTTAGAATAGTCCATGAGAACTAGGTTTTATTTGTGATTGGAGAAACTAGTTTGGAGATAACAACATAGGTTACACAATATCTAGCATAAGGGGGGGTATACAACAAAAGTAAGCACATAACCTTGTAGAGTGGACAATGTTTGTAGTAGCAAAGAGGTTTGCTAAAGAATATGATTGGTGGCTTGGTCAAGAGGTTGGATATGTGGCTAATTTTGAGGATTGAATAGGTCCTTAAACAATAATCAAGTATGTAAGAGATAAAATACTTTTGAGAGAAGTGCTTGTGGATAACTAGCTCTCTCAAAGTAGAGTCTTTCTCCCTCTCTCCATCTCATTCTGCACTTTCTGCTTGCCATACTCACCATGAACCACCACCGGCTTCATCCACCATAGCTAGCCTCCTATCAATTGGTATTAGAGCCTGTCCGTCAACTCGAAAAGCTTTGCAGGAATAGAGCAAAGGCCATGGGGTGCTATGGGAGCTTTACAAAGGAGGCGCCAGCTTTAAGGGCAGTGTTGCAGAGCCGTAGAGAGCAATATTGGAGAGGGTGCCGCCTTGAGGTGAGCAAGGCCTAGTGAGAAGCAGGTTGAAGAAGGCCATAAACAGCAGCACCAAGGTGCAACCATCAACACTATAACGCCTCCAAATTCCGCCTCCTTAGCCTACTGCAAGTGCCAATCATTCTCCATCTGTGTTGTTGGTGTCTGCAAATGGAGAGCTCGTTTTTTTTTGTAATAGTACCCTTCCTAGTCAAATGCAAACAAGATTTTTTCACTAGCGCACCGCCAAGAACAAGGAAAGTAGTGGTTGCAACCAACATTGCAAAGGCATCTTTAACATTTGATGGAATCTATTATGTGGTAGATCTACGTTTTACTAGGTTCAATATCTATAATCCCAATATTAGGTTATTTTCACTTGTCATATCACACATTTTCTTAAGCTTCTACACATCAAAGAGCATGATGAGCAAGTAGAATGAGACCAAGAAAGCGTAACACTTCACAAAGAGTGCATATAGGAATGGAATGTTACCAAGAAATTGTACGTGAAATTTAGAGAATAAATCTATGCAATACAACATTTGAGTTTTAGGCTATGGGTGTTACTGATTTATTGACCTTCAATTTTATGGTTCTTGAGCCATAGGCTCTTATATCAGCTATGGAACAACTTTATAGTTTAGGAGTCATGCATGAGTTGAGAATGAATATGGATGATCTTTCTTTAGAACCTCATTTATAAAAAAAAATGCTTGTTGTGCATGGTTTTTTGTAACTAGAGGAACCAACTCAAAGGCCTCAGGGAGGACATTGATGTCAAACAGATAAATTTTGTGAATGACCTTGATTTAGTGCTAGGTCAAGATACATGTCCCATTTCCTAGACACACATAATGCAGGTTCTATCCACTTCTCTACTCACAATCACCATTGCCCTCCTCTAGCCTAGCCAATAAGAGCCCATGAGGAGGAGGTATGATGATTCTTGCTAGTCTTTTGAGACACATACTATTACAATGGACTACTTTTTAGAGGCCCACTTTATTGGATTCCATTGCCTCACACCTTGGAAATTATTGAACTGGACTCTCAACTTTTGGGAAGTTAAGTATTATGAAAACAACTATTCAACAAATTATAGCCATCCTTTGGCAAACTCCATGCAGAAAAAGCAACATAGAGAGGCATAGAGGGATGGAACATAGTTGTCTTTGTACCTATCTCCTTTGTATTTATTTACAAATCTTGACCTCTTGCCCTATGTGCCACAAGACTTAAACTCTATTCATGATAAGATTTGTAAATTGATAATGGGAGCATCTACATACCCCGATGAGAAAAAATCTACACCAAAATTTCAAAGTGTTCATTATCTACATTTAGATATCCGTATGTATGTGCTTTCTTGGAAAACACAAGTAGACTATGGGGCACAGCGCACTATATAGTGTGTAGTTTGTGTCATTTCCTCATTGCATGATAAAGATTTTAAATAGTTACATGGTTTTCTTATAGCTTGACAAACAAAATTCTCTACTTTGCATTCTTAGATGGGGTACCCACCCATTAGCAGGTGAATAGTCCAATTAATGTCTCCATTCCTCTTCAAGGATCTAGTTTTTGGAAATGAGGATCCTAAGACTACAAAGGAAAAAAACTACTCAAGTCAACCAAGAAGAGTAGTTCCCTTGCTCTTAAGCAAAATTCTTCAATCCTCAAGAAATAGGATTACACACTGACACATATTTTTCAAACACAAGGTCAATCCATTAGGTCCTTGAGTCCCTCCACCCATTATCATTGACCATCTCATTCCTGTTAAGATAGCTTCGTGCATAGGACTCTCTCATTTTTTACACAAATACTATGTCACAAGGTGCTTAACATGAATCCATTTGTGGGGATCCTTGGAAAGAATTAGAATGAAAAATGAGAAGTGATCTCATCCTTCACATGCCAGTTTGATGGGTGGTTGTGTGATTTTACAAAAAAGCATACACATAGGCAAGCAATATCCTTCAATGGACTCCCTAGCTAAAGCAACCTGCTAAAAGGGAAATTCAACAAAGGTACATGTGAACTGCATAGGAAGATAAATGCAAGTGGTAGGGATGTTATTGGATGGGGAGGTAGGGTCACAATAAGCTTCCCATAGTTGGAATTTGAATGAGCCACCTTCATAAGAAACTGTGTCAAAATGGATCATGCCTCCATTTGAGATGCTTTGGGATGATCCTTTTTAAAAAAATAGATCACGTTGATAGGGGCTACGGTGCAAGCAAAGATGATGCTTCAAAGGAGGGAGATGACTCAAGTGAGATGTAAGATTTGTTTTAAGGGGCTTAACATATGGGGATCAATGCCTATGTATAAGGGTCAAAGCATGTATTGGGGGTACCAATAAGTGGTGTCTCAAAAAATTCTTCTTTTGGAATCCATTTTGGTGAGAATAAGGCATGTGGATATTATGTATGGAGTATTTTAATGTTTTAAGAGCTTGTTGTGAATACATGTATTGGCAAGGGGCTTCCCTCATTTCATTATATTTATCACCTATGCACGTTCTATTAGCCTACACTCTTGCTCCCTCCCCCTGGTCCCTCTCTCTCTCTCTCTCTCTCTCTCTCTCTCTCTCTCTCTCTCTCTCTCTCTCTCTCTCTCTCTCTCTCTCTCTCTCTCTCTCTCTCTCTCTCTCTCTCTCTCTCTCTCTCTCTCTCTATTGGTGGGAATGGAGAGGATTGTGGAATATGCTTAAGCACAGGATGGATGTAAGAAATCAAGAAGTGTTTTGGGAGATGGAATGCATTACACTTGCCATATGATGCTTAAATAGATGTGAAAGTGAATGAAGATTTTTGTACAATCCAAATGTATTCCTGCTTGGGAGAAATCGGGTGGGTCATGCTACATACATTTCACCACCCATATTGTCCCCAATTACAAAACCATGTTCTTCATTGAAAGAGGAAATCATACTTAGCCTTATATACACTATTGTAGCCATTCTTAGCTCCCCCTCCCTTTGATGTGAGACATGGTGTTGGGAAATGGAGAAGAGTCCCATTTATGCTGACTCCACGTTTGAGAGCTCGAAGGTCAATATTATTAAAAAAAATTCCTACCACGTGGGTTCAACGGTAGGGATTTATTTTTTCTATATTTCTCACATTTTCACATACAAAAGGGCGTTGAACAAATGAGCTTGAACTTTTATATATATATATATATATATATGTTCAGTGGTTGGAACCCAAGTCAAGGCTGTTCCTTCCAATGTCAACCCAAATTCCTCATACTGTGTGTGGAAATATGCAATTTTTTCAGCTCTTAAAACTTGTTTGAAGAGTGAGCATGATCATATGGATCCCTTGACCCATTGTACTTTGTGTTAAAACATTGGGCTACCTGATATGCTCTTAGTTGTTGTGTTCTAGCCACCACTCTAACCAATTTGTGGTCTCTTAGAAAGACGTCTCTCATTCTCTCTTCTTGTCTTGGAGAAAATCTTGGTGGAATCCTCTCTCATGCGTGCTCTGACATTTTGTTTGGTTGAAAGTAAGTAGAGATCAGAGTATCCTTGTATGTGTATCATTCTAAGTCAATTGGATCAATAAGTTTGTACTCTCATCCATACTTATCTACCATCAATACTTGCACTCCGTGGGCATCTGTATACATGAATGCATAGAGGTTCTTATGGTCGATCAACTCTCCTGCATTGGGTTCACACTTGTAGAAGATATACAAATACAATTTGCTCTCCATTTGTGAACCTATATAATTTCTCATGAGCATAATTTGTGTTAACTCTCATGGCTTCATTGGTTTTGATGAATCTCACATTCGGTTTGTTGATTAGAGGATTGTCATTGTTAAGACTCACTCAAAACTCTCAAGATAGTCTCTAACAAGCCCACTTTGGCTTAGTGCAACTTATCCCTTTTTGCCCCTGGTAAGGTCTCTCAAAAGTTAGGTCTTTGTGACTCTTTGGTCTCTAGAAACTGGCCTTGGGGTACCCTAAAAGTTTGGAACTATGAAACCAGTAAATATTCAGCTCTAGGTGTGTCCTATTTCCCATAAGCTTTCTTCTTGGCTATACCTGACTCAATTTGGAGTTGTCTATCAAAAGTTCAAGCAATTTTGGTGAATTGCACTTGAAATAGCACTCAAAACAAACTCAAGGCCAGGACACAGGAACTTTGGCTTGTATCTTGGTCTCTAGAAGGTATTTTTAGCTAAAACTTGAGATTTGAGATGTACTCAAGTATGTCTACAAGCTTATCAAGTTAGATACCCCCACTATGCAAAGGTACATGGATTGTGATCCATGACCCCCTGTCAAATTTTGACAATATGTAGACAAGATCATATGCAAGCTCTGTACCAATTTTCATCAAATTTTGAGGTTGGGGGACATGGATCGCGATCCATGTTCCACCACTTCTGGACTTGATCTCTTAGGAGTTTGTTCTTGACTATGTCCACAAGCTAAATCTCATATCTTTTTAAATTTGGACTTGTTTTGATAGGTCAAATGCCCAATAATATGTCTACAATGTGGTTTTTAGTCTGTCACTTGTTTTGCTCCCTTTTGACCCAAATTTGCTAGTTTTTTTCCAAAATTGGACTTGGTGATATGTTTCCTTGTATATACACTACTGTTCTAGAAAATTCAAGTCAAATTGTCACTATGGGGACATGGATCGTAGTCCATGTTTGGAGGCCAAAGTGACTTTTCTTGGTACCATCAATATCAGCATAATTAGTAGGTGCTATGATACCAATTTTTGTGAGAATGGACCTCTAGATTGAAAATTAGGTCAATTCTGGCACTTTGTCAAAATGCTTGATAGTTTTGGTCTTTTGGCTTGGTTTTTTATATCCAAATTCAATTTAGAAAGCCACTAGGCTCCTTGTGATCTGCCTAGCTATGGTACAAGTTTGATCTTAGTTTGTGACAGGGGGACATGGATCGCGATCCGTGTACCCTTGTGTCAAATTGCACTGAAACTTGGCACACAACTTGCCCTTGGTCCCTTGATGCTAGCTATATGGTTTTTGTGTGATTTGCACTTGATTAGGTCAATCAAAAGTCAATCCCAGGACTGTTTTAGCGGTTTTCCACCTTGAGTTGTTTTCTGCTCTTTTGATGAGGTTTTTGGCCATTTTTGAAAAACCTTCTTTGGGAATTTTTATTCACAATGGTCTCTGCATAGGTTGATATAATTTCTTCCCAAAAATTCACATGGGGGTCATGGATAGTAATCCATGTTCCACCACTTCTGGACTTGATATTTGGTGAACCGATAGCATTTGATGTTTGTAGCCTTCTCCCCCAAATTTTTTTGAATTTGAATAAGTTTTACTCAACCAAAAGTGAAATGTATAGTCTGATGTGACAGTTTTGACAATGTTCTGTTTTTTGCTCTTTTGACCACTTTTTACAACTTTTTTGCATATGGTTCTTTTTGGAAAAGTGTTTATCTATGTCTCAACTACCAACTTCTTAAATCTCAACCAAAAATCTTGATGGGGGTCATGTATTGCGATCCATGTTCCATCAGATCTGAACACCAAATTTGGCCAGCTTACTACTTACAGTGTCAATAGTCTAATCCACCGGTTTTTTTTTTGGATTTGGATAACTTTTTCTCAGTCAAAGGCAAGGTTTTCGGTTTGCCCTGACTAGTTTCTGTGTTTGGCTATTTTGACTAACTTTTTTCAATTTTTTGATATTGTACTTTTTGGGATAGTTCTTCCAAATTATATCAGCTACGTCAAATCTCATCTCCACATGGTCAAGGGGGACATGGATCGCACCCTCTTATTATCTTAGGCGTGCCTAAGATGGAAATGGCAATGGAAGAGCCTAACTTGCATCTGTGATACACAGATATGTTCACAATGGTCTTATTAAACACTTACCCAAGTTTCATCAAGTTTGATAAATTTTGACTTGGTCAATTACCAAAAGTACAAAGTGCGGTCAAGTGGACATATAATTGTTCATAGCTCCCCTCATAAAAGTCCAAAAGCTCTCAGAATTCTTGCAAATCACCACCAACACTTATATTTTCTATATTATCCATTTGACACCATTTTTGCATGCACCTACGCCCATCTACATCTTAGGTGCGCCAAAGATAGACTTTGCCAAAATTGTAGTTTTTAGAGCTCATTTTTTCTTATTTGATGTGCTACTTGGTTTTAACTTGCTAGAATGGTCTAATCTCTGAATGTGCTAATACACAGTTAGGTTCTCTCTCATCTATATTGGGAGCTCAAAAGAAAAAGACCATGAAGCAGAATTTTGTTGAACTCCCACCATATTAGATGGAGAAAGACTCTTTGAGAGAGGCAAATGTCACCTGGTTGGCAAAAGACCAATTGGATAGCCAACATGTCACTGTCTACCATAGATCATTCAAGAGTGCTCATGGAACCAAAATCAAAGTAAAGATGCTACCAAGGGAAGCTTAGGACCTCATCAAAGAACAGGCAATCCGACCACTTTGGGAAAAGATTGGCCTTAAGGACCACATAGAGATGGACCCCCGTGGTTTTCAATTACAAAAGAGCGTATGAGCTCTTGCACAACATCATCGAGGAAGGACAAGCCACCATATATGACCTCAAAGGCTCTCCTATCAAAGTTAACATAACTGAAGACCAAGTGGCATAAGCACTCAAGATTCAGAAAGGAGGAAAACCTATGAGGGGAAAGACAATTACCAACCAATAGTATTTTCACCAGCCGACCATCCTCCTTTTTGAATCTAAAGCAAAGGGAAATAGAGTGAGCATTGTGGCTCTATCACCAATATTTTCACTTCACTGCCAAGAGACCACTAAGGTATACAGTTCCCAATCATGTTGTGGCTTCCACCTTCACACAAGCATCAAAGAAAGAGGGGATGACAGAGGTGAACCACGAAATATACATCTACACAACCCTCACTCATGTGAAGAAGCATAAGGAAATCACATTTTTGGGAGCTCCAAAAGTGCTCACCAGAATTGTTTATCATGCTATAGGCCAAGTAGTGAATCTATCGCTTGCCCTAGAGAAAAATTTATAGTTTCTCAACAAGAAAAATGAAAAGCCAAAAGTACAACATGGGCTCCACCAATGGCAACAAGACTACGGACTCAACTAGTTAATGTACCAGCTCAAGAACCCACATCTGCAGCAGCAAAAGAAGAAGGTAACAGAGAGGAGGAAGTGTAGAAAGAGGAGGACACTCCTCTTGAAATAAAAACAAAAGAAAAAGGGAAAGCTAAGGTGGATGAAGCAAAACAGACCAAGAAACATAGGCCAACAGTAGTTATTGATGATGAAGAACCAGCACAAAGAGCGATCAAAATAGAGAGAGGGAGAGAGAGAGAGAGAGAGAGAGAGAGAGAGAGAGAGAGCACTCTTCAAGCTTGAAGAGGACTTCAGGGAGACTTTGAAGAAAAGTGGAAACCCTCCCCGATAAAGTTCAAGGTCAGGACCAAAAACCCAATGTACAAAATGCAAGATGATCCTATGGAAGGTTTTGAGCAGCTTTACCACCAACAAGAAGAACATCAGAGGAAACAAGCCCCGCAACAGGCAAAAGAACAAGACAAAGAACAAACACCACCTAAGGAAGAATCCCCAACCGAACAATTATACATTAAAGGAGCTCCATATTTCACTCCTCCAAGAGAGCAACCACAACCAGAGGAGACAGTTCCCATTGCTAGCAATAAAAAAAACAAAGTCCAAGCCAACCAAAGCTTTGATAAAGAGCAAGCAGATGAGCCAACCACAACTGAGGCTCACGACCCGTCAGCAGATCAACCTAAAGCAAGCCACTCAAGAAACTTAGAAAGTCTAGATGACATAGAGAAATATGCTCAGTATGCTCATGATGTGGTAGACAAAATGAAAGAGGAGATCTACACACGCCACCATCAACTCCACAACCTCAATTAGAGGTTACAACATTCAAATGAAAGGCTTGACTTAGCAACAACCTTTAATGATGCCTACAAAGAGGCTATGGAAGCTTAAGAGAAATAAATTGTTGAGTTGCTAGCAAAATCAGCAGCTGATCTAGAGACTCTTCAGTCTCAACATAAAGAGCAACAACACTATATAGAAACCACTTCTGCTATACAAGAATCATCTTATACGGTACAATGCCTACAGATTCAGATTAACATTGCAAATACAAAACTGGCCCAGGCGGAAGCACAATGCCAAGAATAGAATGCACTTTTGAATCAGCTAAAGGATAACCCAACAGTAGCCACACTACAGGGCACAAATGCTACCTATCAAAAAATGGAGTAGAAGGTTAAGGACTTAATGATGGAGCTAAAGCTTGAGTAGATGCAAAGAAGAGAATTGTCAATCAGCTTCATGCCTCAAGAAGACAACTACCAAAAGCAAATTCCTCAGCTTAATGAGGAGTTAAGCAAGGCTAAAGAAGCTGTCGTGGCACGTGCAATCACGTTGAGAGATGAGCAAATCACTATCGCAATGCAAGATAAGGATGCCCTTCAATTCATGGATCTTGAAGTGCCAACAGCAAAAGAGGCCAGTCTTCCAGAGATTGAAATTTCTCAAGCAAAAGTGGAACCTTCCACTACTCCAAAAAGCCTGACTATTGAGGAGGAGGCCGTTTTGAAGAAGCAGATAGAAGACGAAACCGAGACCATTTGGAAGGAGGCAATGCAATGGGAAGAATGAATTATACACTCAATCAATGTCAATCTACTCACGTCTTCCACAATCAATGAAACGTGGCATCAACAAGCTCTCCCTTATCCTCTCATGAAATTTGGCCTCCCAATCAAAGAAAGACTGCTCAAGGATCTCCACGCCAATCCTTCACTATAGCACCCCAAATGGTGCGAGATCTGGCTTATTTGGCATCCCAGGTATCTCATTTTGTTCAAAAATGCGCCATTACTAATCAAACAGTATCATGTGCAGTGCTCGGTACCAAGAGTCAAAAATTGGCAACAACACCTTATCCTCCAACAGAAAAGACCAACCTCGCTTAACTACCCCCAGTTTCCACCACCTCCAAATAACCAACCTATAGAGTCATACATGGTGGAGACACTGTCTTTGACTATACAGCTATTTTGATCAATCCCAGATTTGGCATGCATTATGCTAGTAAACATTGCGAAGATGCTCCTCACTTGTTTGCAAACCTTTCATAGGGAAGAACAAACAGATTCCGCATGGATGTCCTTCCTCGATACACAAGGTCTATGCTATGATCTCTATGGTCAACCATCTAAAGAAGTACTCCATGGATTCTACACAAGGGACATGTTTCTCCCATCAAGAAGCATTCTACACGGGATTTTTCACTTACAGATCAAAGATCTTCGGTCCTGTCATCACAAACCTGCGGGCTTGCTTTGTTAGCTATTCCAGCAATGGAGCTGAAGAATGCCATCAAATGCAATTCACATTCGCTGAAGACAAAGAGCTGCATCTCAAGTACCACCAAGGTCTTGAGCATCAAGCAAAGAGAACGGCGATGCAAAAACTCGACCACTACTTAGCACCCTAAGTAGTTGTGTTGCGGATGACACACGCAAGGAGGGGGGGAATGTCAGCTACTCTCTAACAAGAGCAAAAGAAGAGCATCAATCAGGACTCCACACATTTTTTCAAGCCTATTGATTGTACTCAAATCCATTTTATTATTGAAAATTCCTGCAAGTCCAAAGCCGTTGTAATATTATTGAGTACGAGTGAGTCTAAAGGGGCCAATGGCTTCCACGTTTGTAATTCTATGCACTCTCTTAACCTTATATTGAGCCCAAATTAGCTAGGAATCCATTTTTACACCTTGTCTAAGGTATAAAAGACAATTTTTGTAACTTTAAGACCTAAGTTTTGGATATTAAAGAGTAAGTGTTACTGCAGCAGCTCAACAATTGTCTACTGTTTTTTCAATCTCTTGTCTCTCTCACGTGCGGTATTGCATTGCTATTCTGAGCATACCAATGCCTTTGCAGGTGAAAGCTCTCTCTTTTAATGTAAGTTTCTTGCAATAAAGTGTGCTTTTAGTCGTGCCCATCTATGAGTTGTTTTTTGTTGCCTATGGACAATACACGCACTGAAACTGGATTTTAACCTTAGGGATAGATAGAGCACGTCTAGAGGAATCTATAGAGCCCTTCACCCCCTCGTGTTTACTCATGTGTGTGAGAGAGTCCATGTCACAATCACCCCTCTTGTGTGTGGAGGGCACCTAAGGGAGAAAGTGTGAAACTATGAGTGTGTCGATGGAGCCCACACCACATGTGAGAGAGAGGAAGAGATAATGGCATATGCTTACTCTCAATTTTAACTTGTTATGAATAACTAGTCATCTTGTGGTCACACCCCCTTAGGTACGCCCCACACGGATGGGGGTAATCATAAAACAAAAGCTGATTTACGGTTTTGATGTGACGAGCCTCACACATACACAGAGGGAGGGGGGTAATAAGGCCATTTTGTAAATGCACCTCTTTGAGGTGCAGTTAAAGGATGGAGGAGGGGTAACTCAAAAAAATTTGACTTTCCCAAAATCTATAATGGCAAATGTATGCTCTCTATTACACACAAATTCACTACCACTTGCTCCGTTATTCCTATGGGTTTTTCAATGTATCCATGTGCTAGTTGCAATTTCATACGGGGTTTTTTGGCATTGTTTTTTACCATTTCTCTTATATTTATTTGGTACCTATAGCTACACTTGCTCTGCTATCTAAAATAGTTGTCGTTTTACTTTCCCGTATTCTATCGACTAGGTGGTATTTCCTTCTTGTCCTTTGCAATATTCTCCCACTTTGTTTAAAGGCACAGTCTTGCTACTCTTTGGTTTTGCATATTTTGTTTCCTTGGTTTCTGCTTCGATGGTTTTGAACGAAAAATTTATGTCCATTTTTTCCAAAATCTTTCCCACTTTGGTCCACACATGTGGTCTGATTTTCAACAACTCTGCTAACATTATGGTGCATTGGATGGGTGTGTACATCAATTCCAATAAACTCTTCTCATCAATTTTCTCCTTTAGTATCTCAAGCTCAACTCTTCACCTGTTTTGTTTTATTTGGCTGTGGAGTGTGAGTAGGCTCCATTAAGTCTTGTGCAGTCTCTATCAAACTTTTACATATTTTTCACCTTTGTTTCTCAGCTTTTGCATAGGGATATGTCATCCATCTTTGCCCTAGCATCTGGTTGGCCTAGCCTCATAGGCTTACAAATAAGCATCCACTCGCTCGAAGACTTTGTTGATCAGCATTGATCCTCCTAAACTAACTAAAGTGATTTTGTTTGGCCTAGCTATTGAAGATTCTTAAACCAATTGAAGGGATTTTGTTTGGCTTGTCTATTCAAGTTTCCCATTCATTATGTTTTTTCAGTTGCTCTTGATCTTGTGAGAGCTCTGCGGCCATGGTTGCTTCTTTTCTCCCTCTTGGATTTCCAAGAATTGTGTTGTGTCCAGATCGATTCAACATCCAGTTTTTGTAGGGATTATCTCTATGGGCTTCATTCCATTGTTCTTGTCATTCAAGGATTCTTGAGCGTGAGATTTTGTTACCATGTTGACTGGAGAAATTTGCTATAAATCTGATCCACTAGAGGTAGGTAGGATCCATATCTTTTTCACCAATGTCTTCCCTATTTTATCAAGATTTTTTAGGCAGCCTCAAATAAAGTGTGTTTTGCTGCAATCTAGAAAAAAATTATAAATTATGAACTTCTCTCCTTTGTGTGGGTAGTTTCTAGCTCAATGTTTTCCTTCGGACTCATAGCATGGTCCCATGGGTTGAGGTGGCTATGTCAATGGCATTGATTGGCCTAGCTAGCTAGATATACCCTAGGTTTGTAGACTGTAGTTTGGACTTCCTATAAACATCAAAGTGTTCTTGTTTGTAAGATAGTGATCTCTTGTTGGTTGTGGTACATATGAGGATTGGTGTAAGGTTTTAGTGTTCTACCATGGATAATATGGTACTTCCTCATATTGCATAGTTTTTGCAAAAATTCCATAAGGTTTCTTGCATCCCTCATAGTAGGCTGGACTCTCAAGAGATAGAGAAGGAGAGAGCTTGAGCTCTTGCAAGCACACACACACAGATGGAGGCAAAAGACTGGACTTATTCTTCTTCACTAACCCAAGATAAGAGGTCTACAAAACATAGGGGAAAATACAAAATAAAAGGGGAACTAGTACAATGGTCTAATGTAAACTACTAGTGAGTGAGGTGAGTAGATAAGTGTGCCATCACTCTAGTAGGTAGACCAACTCAGTGTAGCATAGTTGTAGTATAACTGGCCAAGATATGCATATCCACCAAGGCACACTAGTGTTGATGATTGTTGATGGTAGACATCTAGGAGTCATATATGTTAAGCTTCACATCTCAACCCTCCTCTTCAAGCTCAACGCTGTAGCTTCTCTGCTCTACGGGCCTTTGTGAAGATATCTGCAACCTGCTCATCCGTCGCCATGTACTCAAGGTCGATGTCGCCTGCCAAGACTCTCTCTCTCTAATGAAGTGGTAGTGCACCTCAATGTAATGCATCCTGGCATGAAACATTGGATTTTGTGCCAACTATTTTATGTTGTTGAGGTTGTCACAATAGATGACAACCGGTCTCTGTGCTTGTACTCCAAAGTCGTGAAATAGCAATCCCACTTCTGTGCAAATAATTTCAATGACAAAGAAATACTGCAAGTCTCCCGAGTCTTTCATCTCAAACTCTTGCATAAGTAGAGCCAGAATAAGCAACATCTCTAGGTGATTTTTCAAGCTTTGAGGGAGAACAAGTTTTTTATCAATCAAAAGAAGACTGAATTTTTCCTTCAAGAGATTCGATACTTAGGTCATATTATCTCTCAAGTTGATATCCTTATGGATCCATCAAAGTTGGAGGTAATAAAAGCATGGCCTAACCCAAGGAATCTACATGAGCTAAGAAGCTTTATTGGTATGTGCGCATACTATAGACGCTTCATAGAAAAATTCTCTCAAATAGCAGGGCCATTACATGACTTAACAAAGAAGAACGTTAAGTACTCATGGACCTCTAAAGAGAAAAATACTTCTTGCAAGCTCAAAGAGAAGCTTACCTCCTAGCTAGTCCTTATGCTTCTGGATCTCTCAAAGCCATTTGAGGTCCAATGTGATACTTGTGGTGAATGCCTTGGAGCAGTCTTGCTTCAAGAAGGGCATGCCATAGCATATAAGAGCCAAAGGCTCAAACCAAACAAGTCTTAAGCATATACAAAAAAGATCGTTTAGTTGTTCTACATGTCCTAGACACATGGAAGCACTATCTATTGGGGACTCCATTTATTTTGTAAACTGACCACCAAAGTCTCAAGTATTTCTGAGCAAACCAAGCTTTCCAATAAACAAATGAGGTGGGAAAATTTTCTTTCGCAATTTTATTTTCATATTGCTCACATTGCTGGTAAGCACAATCAAGCGGCCGATTCACTTTCACGACAACCAAAAGTTAATGCGGTGTCTATATAGCAACTCACAAAATGATCTATCTTCTATGATAATGAGTATGCTACTTACCCCGACTTTAAAGACATAATTTCAGACCTTGCAGTTGGGAAGAAAGAAGAAACATTCACCTTGCAGGATAGTTATCTTCTCCATGGCGGGAGAATTTTATGTATGAATCCCGTGCTCCTCACTGTGTGGGGGATAGAGGCATTCAACCTACTCTTCAAGGAGTAGAGATGTACTTCTATTGGCCTACCATGAAAGTGGACATACAAGAGTATGTTTCAAAATGTGTGGTTTTCCAAAAGACCAAGTATGATAGAGGGAAGCAACGTGGATTACTTCAGCCATTGCCAATCGCTAATTCACCATGGAAGAGTATATCCATTGATTTTATCTTTGGATTACCCAAGTCTATCCATGGAATACGAGAATATGGACAATAGTCAACAAGTTTAGCAACGAAGCACATTTTATTCATGTCAAAAAGACTATTAAGGCACACCAAATGGAAACTCTCTTCATATCTCATATTTTCAAACACCATGGATTGCCAACATCCATCATGTCGAGATCCTAGAATGACCATTAATTTTTGGAAAGGTCTCTTTGAAAATCTAGGTACAAGATTGAATTTTTCTTCGGCCTATCACCCACAAACGGATGGCCAAAGTGAAATAGCCAATTTTATGATACTCGATCTACTAAAAAATTATGTTATAGAAGTAGATCAACGCTCACAATGGGAGAAGTACTTATCTCTTGCAGAGTATGCATACAACAATACTGTCCATACTTCTACAAGAAAATCACCGTTTGAAACCATAGAGGGAAGATTTAAAAGTCCCTTGCTACTTAAAGTACATGGGAAGATCTTTGCTACCAATGAGTATAGACGTGACCTACAAGAATCTTTTCAAAAGATTAAGGAGGCTATATCCATCTCTCAACAAATGCAAAAAGCTGCTCTGTTGACAAGCACAAAAGAGCCTTAGCGTTCAAAGAAAATGATTGGGTCTTACTTAAGTTTCCCAAGGCTCGATTGAGGCAAACGACGGGAAAAAATCCTACAGGCCATCAAAAGTATTATCTGTTAAGTATGGAGCCTGATTTACCCTTGTAATTTTTTATGTTAAAAACACACATTTGTAAGGCCCCCATTATGAAGAGAAGCGATAGTGCGTAAAGAAAAATCACTCGCCGGAAATACAAATCACTCACCGGAAACCAAAATTTTCAGGCCAGGTATATTCCTTTTCGTTGGAATATTATGGCCGGCCGACGATCGAAAAGTGGTCGAAAAACGACTAGTTGGTTGGTCGGTTGGCCAGTGGTGGCTGATAGTCAATGGCCGGTGGTGGCGATGGTCTGTGGTCGGGCCGGTGGCCGAATTCAAAAGCGGATTTGTCTTTTCAAGGGTGGCCACACATGGGCGGATTGGAGGTTCTAATTTGGACTTATCTACACAAGGGTGGCTACACGTGGCTGCCTCTCATGAGAGAGGGCAGCCCTTTTGGCCTATAAAAGGAGGCCATTTCGACACACATTTCATAGTGTGAAGTCGATGCAACAAGGTGGCTGTGAGGTGGTGAGAGTGAAGCAAGGTAGGAGCTCCAAAAGGGTATAATCCCTTTGTAACCTACTTCTTGTTTTGAAGTACTAAACCATTGAGTAGCTGCTTTCCCGTGGGACGTAGCCCACATTGGGTGAACCACGTATATCGTGTGTACTCTCTCTCTCTCTCTCTCTCTCTCTCTCTCTACTCTATAATCTCTTGTGTGTGAAAATTATCTCTCTCTATTAAGTAATCTACTCAATTATCTACTTAGCTACGTCATATTTCATAACAACTAGTATCAGAGCAAGGTTTTCTCGTAGCTAAATTATCTCAAGGAAAGAATTCCTTGAATTGAGTGGGAGTAATGGTAGAGGAAGGGAAGCTCAAGATCGAGAAGTTCAACGGCAAAAACTACCAACATTGGAAGATGCAGATTGAAGAATATCTCTACCAGAAGAACCTCTATTTGCTACTAGGCGGTCTTCCAAAGAAGCCCGCAACGATGGAAGATGAAGCATGAATTGTCCTTGATCGAAAGGCACTGAGAACAATCCGGTTAAGCTTGGCATCAACATTGGCCTTCAACGTTTCGGAGATGAAGACCACGGAGGACTTGATGAAGTCACTTGATGACTTCTACGAGAAACCATCGGCATCCAATAAGGTATTTCTTATGAAGCTCTTGTTCAATCTAAAGATGGCAGAGAATGGTTCAGTTGCAGAACACCTAAATGATGTTCACACCAACATAAGTCAACTTCGATCGGTGAAAATAAATTTCATTGACGAAGTGCAAGCTCTCCTTATACTATCGTCACTACCAGATAGTTGGGACAGCCTTGTGATGGCTATAAGTAATTCTATTTCTGGCATAAATACTCTTAAGTTTGATGATGTTGCGGGTGTTCTCCTAAGCGAGAAAATACGAAGGAGAAGCACAGAAGACTCATCAAGTGCTACACTGTCAATGGAAACAAGAGGAAGGCCTAAGGAGAGGTTCAAAAACCAAAAGGGTCGTGATCGCTCAAGACAGATCAAGTCATGCACAAAGTCAGTTCTTGAATGTTGGAACTGCTGCAAGAAGGGCCACGTTAAGAAGGATTTCTGGTCCAAGAAGACGAAGGAGTTGGAGTCTCAAGACAACAAGCCAACATCAGAGGCCAATGTGGCAAGTAAAGTAGAGCAAAATGCTCTAATTCTCTCATTAGACAATGTGTCTAATTCTTGGATAGTAGATTCCGGGGCTTCATTCCATGCGACACTACACAAGCAACATTTCCAAGATTACACCAAAGGTAATTTTGGGTATGTATACTTGGGAGATGATGAAGCTTGTGAAATTGTCGGTAAAGGTACAGTTTGTGTCAAAATTGCTAACGAAAATGAATGGAAGCTTAAAGATGTTAGGCATGTTCCTTCTCTTCCCAAAAATTTGATCTCTACAGGACAATTGGACGATGAAGGTCACAACATTGCATTCGGAAGCAAACGGTGGAAGATCTCAAAGGGAATTTGGTGGGTGCCAAGGGAGAAAAGGTTGGTACACTTTACTTGTACTGTTAGCATGCAACCTTCAGCTTGTGCAACAACCACAAAAGTCGACAATGCGGTGTGGCACTACCGGCTTGGGCATATGAGTGCCAAAGGGAAGTTCATCATCCTAATGTTGTATGTTGATGACATGTTGATTGCAAGTGCTAACATGCAGGACATCAAAGACCTAAAAGAGGAGCTGTCTAAATCTTTTTCAATGAAAGATTTAGGTGCTGCAAAGAGGATACTTGGTATGAAGATATCAAGGGATAGGACGAAGAAGACAATAAAGCTATCTCAAGAGGATTACATCAACAAGGTACTAGAAAGGTTTGCAATGCAAAATGCAAAAACAATTTCTACACCTTTGGCTGGTCATTTTAAACTAACTAAGGATATGTGCCCAAAGACACAAGAGGAGATAGCCTATATGTCTAAAGTTCCATATGCTGCAGCGGTAGGTTCTCTTATGTATGCTATGGTCTAGACAAGGCCAGACATTGCACATGCAGTGGGAGTTGTAAGTAGGTGCATGGACAACCCTGGTAAAGAGCATTGGCAAGCTGTGAAGGATACTTAGGTATCTAAAAGAGACAACAACAAATACTTTGTATTTTGGAGGAATTGATATTTTTCTTCAAGGATATACTGATGCGGATATGGCGGGTGACAAAGATACTCAAAG
The DNA here is from genome assembly GCF_014529385.1 of Adiantum capillus-veneris. NCBI lineage: Eukaryota > Viridiplantae > Streptophyta > Polypodiopsida > Polypodiales > Pteridaceae > Adiantum > Adiantum capillus-veneris. Next base: position 121,665,647 of record NC_140933.1, read on the forward strand.
GAGCACTACTGGCTATGTCTTCACAGTTGGAGGCACAGTAGTAAGTTGGGCTTCAAAGCTATAGGAAGTTGTCTCACTTTCTACCACGGAAGCAGAGTATGTAGCAATGACGGAGGCAAGCAAAGAAATTATGTGGCTTCAGAGATTCTTAGAAGAGCTTGGATTCAAACAAGACAATTGTGTCTTGTACAGTGATACCCAAAGCGCTATCCATCTTGCGAAGAACTCGGCCTTTCATTCAAGGACAAAGCACATTGAGGTAAGATATCACTTCATACGCACTCTTTTGAAAGAGGGACAACTAAAGCTAGGAAAGGTGCATACAAGTGAAAATCCTACACACATGTTTACAAAGGTCGTCAACAAGGAGAAGTTGAGCTTTTACTCATCTTCAATCGGCATTCAAGGATAAGAAGCTACGAGGGAAAGCAGTCACAGGTTTGGTTTGGAGATTAGTCACCAAGTGGGAGATTGTTAAGTATAGAGCCTGATTTACCCCTTTTAATTTTTTGTGTTAAAAACGCACATTTGTAAGGCCCCCATTATGAGGAGAAGCCATCGTGCATAAAGAAAAATCACTCACCAAAAATAAAAATCACTTGTCGGAAACCAAAATTTTCACACCCAGTCTCGAGCCCAAGCTCGAGACTGGCTTCGCTGGAATATTTCTTTTCGCCGGAATATTATGACCGGACTACGGCCATAAAGTGGTTAGAAAACGACTGGTTGGTTGGCCGGTTCGATAGTCAATGGCCGGTAACCGGTGGCCGAATTCAAAAGCGGACTTGTCTTTTCAAGGGCGGCCACACATGGGCGGATTGGAGGGTCCGATTTGGACTTATCTACACAAGGGCAGCTACGTATGGCTACCTCTCATGAGAGAGGGCATCCCTTCTCGCCTATAATAGGAGGCCATTTCTACACACATTTCACAGTGTGAAGTTGATGCAACAAGGTAGGTGTGAGGTGGTGAGAGTGAAGCTAGGCGGGAGCCCCAAAAGGGTATAATCCCTTTGTAACCTACTTCTTGTTTTGAAGTACTAAAGCCATTGAGTGGCTGCTTTCCCGTGGACGTAGCCCACGTTGGGTGAACCACGTATATCATGTGTACTCTCTCTCTCTCTCTCTCTCTCTCTCTCTCTCTCTCTCTCTCTCTCTCTCTCTCTCTCTACTCTATAATCTCTTGTGTGTGAAAATTATCTCTCTCCATTAAGTAATCTACTCAATTATCTACTTAGCTACGTCATATTTCCTAACATTATGCTAAACTAGCAAAAAGATAATATGGTCATTTTCAAATCTTGAAGCCAATCAATAAGATGGCTTATCAACTCAAGCTACCCAACCACTGCACAATTCTTTTCATGTGAGCCTACTTAAGCCCTACAAAGGAGAGCCACCAAGTGAACCAATTATTGAAAACCCTCCAAAAATAGAAGACCAAGAAGAGGTGCTACAATCGAAAGCTATCCTTCGGCATGAAGACAAGGTACTACAACATGGTAAGATTATCAAACAATATTAAGTTCATTAATTATCCTTTTGAAGATGCTAGATAGATGCAAGGAATAGAGCTTAAGGATAGTATGAACCTTGTCAATGCTTACAATGCTACATTAGAGTAAGCAAATGTACATGTTTCTTTTAAATGACCAATGTTTTTGTCTTATAAGACTAATTCTCTTTTTATTGTGCACAAATTGAAGTAGTATGCATGCTTAGAATCATGTTTGTGATGACGACGTCTCTCAAACACCAAGTAGAATTTGTCACTCTAGTTTGAGAGAATGAAATGGACCAAAGAGCAGCCATGCTTGTGGCAACTACATCTTCTAAGCACCAAATGAATAAGTCATCCATCTTGTCGTAGGGTAAAAAGGGATCCTCTACCCGCTAAGAAACATTGACTACTAATGACTAAGGCTTTATCTCTTCTACATTTCAAGAGAGAGGTAATGTCATAAAATCTAATATCTAACCAACCCAAATGATTTTCTCATATTAAACTAATCATTTAATGTGGGATAATAAATATGAACAAGGGTTAGAATATAGACATGTGCTTATGGATCTATCTCAACACGGGGCCAAGGTTAAAGGGGTCCAAATGAGAGATGGCCTATCAAAGAGAAAGGCTAGCTAATGGAGTTTAAAGACCTTAGGGTTAGCTTCATTAAAGACCTCCAAAGGTTAGTGCTAAAAGTCCTTTGACCTTAGGCAAGTTAGGGTTGTGCTTGAGATGGGAACCACACCCAAGCTTGAGGTGCTTGTCATGCTTGCTGACTAAGGTGCTTGAGGTTCTTAATGACTAAGGTGATAAGGTGCTCCATGACTAAGGTGCTTGAGGGGCTTGAGGTGTTTCACAAAGTCAAAACAAATTCCTACACAAGGGGGGGTGAGCCCTCATTGGGAGCTAGAGAGAGAGCACACACACCCTCACACAAGTCAAGCCTTGCCTAATGAAGCAACAAGGACACATGTCAAGTTCCTCTCCATGTTGCCCTCATAAGGTGCCCAAAGCCTATTGATTGGCCTTTCAAGGGGTCCAGTGATAATTTAGCTAATTTAATTAATTGTGTATGCATTTATCAAGTCCTCTCTCTCAAAGGGGAAAGGGGGACACTTGTCCCAAGGCTAGCATGCTTGCTTGATATGCACTCTACAGGTGATTGCCACGATTGAAGGAGTCCAATGAGCTTCCATCATGAGCTAGAAGAGGGGTCAACCAAGGAAGCTAGGGGCTAGCTTGGGGGGTATACTCTCTCTCTCTCTCTCTCTCTCTCTCTCTCTCTCTCTCTCTCTCTCATTGTGTGAAGTGCAAAGTGAAAGAGCTCCATCTCCTTCTCCAAGCTTGTTGACAAGTTGAGAGCCTACACCAACACTCTTGGCTATGGAATGCAAATCCAACCAAGAGCCATGCTCCAATGCTTAAGCTTGCCATCTTTCCATCTTCATTAATATGCTACTATGTATGCTAAGCAAGAAGAGTGATGATAAGTGAGGAACTATTTCTTTCTCCTATGAATGTTTCTTCTTCCTCTTCCCTACCCTCATTCCCCGCTATCTCTCTCCACCTTTGAAGGTGTTTGAGGCCTTGGGATGACTCAGGCCAGGGATGGTTAATGCTTTTTGCAAAGATTATGTTATGTTCGTGATGTATGAAGTTCCATCTTCATTGCATCACCTAGGTCACAAGGAACACAAAGATTGTATTGTACCAAGTCTCTCTTGATGGGAGAATCTATAATACAAAAGCCTATTGGAGAGGGGACCGGCTCCACATAAATCTGATCCTCAATTGTTGTCTAGTTCTCTAGCTCTCTCTCTCTCTTGAAAAAGTATTGTTCATGCCAAGTTAATTAAGTATTATGATTATGTTGCTACCGCTAATTAAGTTCACCCTCTATGTTCTCAAAGTAGTCTCACAAAAATGCTCTCTAATTCTCTCAATTCCGTTATTCTCAAAGTTCATAGGCCATTTCCATTACACTAACTCTAGAATAGTTTTCAATCCCTAGCTCATTCCATGCTTTCACCCATCTACAACTATATTTTGTATCCAAAAATCACTCAATGAGTGAATTCCTATAGTAAATTAGGAATCATATTATCATTTTAGTTCTTTAGGATGCGAAACTTATTGGTTGCTAAGACTTTCACATGAGGCTCAAACTTGAGTTTGAGTTTTACCTACAAGGGTAAAGTAAATATGGATGAACTTGAGATTATGCATTGTGTTGGATAACATCTGCAAGGTTGGAGATATATGTCGTGAGCCTCACTTGCTAGTGCTACACTAGGATATGGAGGTGACATTCAACAGACTTAAGTTGAACTTCAAGTAAGTTTCAAATAGTCACTATGCTTCAATGTCGCTTAATGCTAGCTAGGGTTTCAAGTGACACTCTAATGAGAGCTTTAATTCAAAGTTTTTGTTGGTTAAGAGAGTAATAATTGATCCTTTTGTGATGAACACCTTCACAACAAGATTTATGATGAGACTATGCTATTTAAGTGAGGGTCAAATTTTAATTAAGCTTTAATTCAAAGTTTTTGTTGGTTAAGAGAGTAATAATTGATCCTTTTGTGATGAATACCTTCACAACAAGATTTATGATGAGACTATGCTATTTAAGTGTGTAATTTGTTAATAATAAGTGTGCCTCATCGTTTCTACTAGACAAAGACTTGTTATTCGTTGGGAGCCTACCAAAGCCATAGAATTGAAGCCTTGAACCTCTGTCAACTTAGCATATGCAATACTCACTTTCATTTGCCATGCTAGCAGACCAAGCGTGGGCTTAAACTTAAGTTTAACGCTTACTTGCACATGATGGTGTGAAACACCTGCACTATTTGACTATGTTGTTGGCACTCACAATCAATGCTTTTACATTTGCAAGTAATTAATACTAACATATAATTGCATGTGAGGGCCAACTTAAGTTTAAGCCTCAAGTTCTAGTGATCCACTAGCTTATGGAAGGAAGGTTCAATCTTAAGCTTGAGCCTTGTCAGCATATTGTAGCTATTAAGATCTTGAAACATAACTTTTAAGCCTCTTCAAACCTATTATAGAAAATACTTGCTTGCTAAACTTCTCAAACTGAAGTTGGGCCCTCACTTGCAAATGGAGGTGGAGAGGTGAGGAATAAACACTATCCGACTATGTTGGTGGAGTGTTGGTGGCACTCACAAGTAGCATCCTTGCAATTGCAAGGGCTTGAAACTAGAACACATTTGAGCCTTGGTAACTCATCTTAGGCTACCACTAGAATCTTGCAAGTGATGTTCAAATTAAAGCTCAAGGCTCGCCCCCACTTCATAGTGTATCACATGCAAGTGGGGCTCAAACTTCAGTTCAAGCCTCACCTTCATCTTTTATTCACATGAAAAAAAGGCTTGGAATTGAGTTTGAGAGTCAACTTCTGGTGCTCTTCTATCACATGGAAGCTAGGCTTGAACTTAAGTTGGAGCCTCATCAATACATTGTACCTAGCAAGGCCTTAGAGCTTAATTTCTAGGCCTTTTTACACCTAGCATATTCAAACGTTACTAGCATGTATAAGAAATATTTTCAAAGAGTCAAAGGACAAAGCGTGAAAGTGGTTCCAAGGAGGTAGATGCATCCGATGACGAGCTAATGGAGGTTGAGGCCCCAAACAAAGGCAATGATTTCCTTAAAAATAAAGAAGGGATATTATCCCTTTGGTCTAACTGATGTCTTTAGCATTGATGTGATGAAATGTTATCATGCTCCTTTAAACATGTGTACAGAAGATTAAATAAGGGTTGGGTTCATATTTTGACATCAGAATCTCTCAAGAACACAATGCAAGAGGAGATATTGGCAATTTTGATGGCTTGTAATCAATGTTGCAAAATTACCCCTTGAGAAACTTGTAAAAGAAGATATTCACAAAGTCGAATATTGGATTATCTTTGGTCAAAACTCCATTAGAGCCAAAAAAATGCTCGTAGCTATCAAAAATTGCAAAAGTGACCCCTCAATTGCATCAACAATTTTGGTTTAAGAGATCAAGCAAAATCCTGAATTCCCTACCCAAGGTCTCTCGTAAAATTTTCAAGGATGCAAATATATTTGTTGCAAAGGCATTATAAAAGGAGCCTTTTATATTGCAAAGGAAATATAAAAGGAGCCAATTTTTTTATCAACTTCTACAAGCTTGCAAACAGCCATCCTAGTAAACCTTTGAATGATGTCAAATCAACCCAGCATGGATAAGTCATGCAAGGCACTCTTTCGATTCTTTGCTATATCTTGGTAGATCATAGACATGCATACTTTTTCTTTTCTTTTTGTAATATTTAAAATAAGATAACAAGTCTCAAGAATCCTATCAACCTATAGTTGCAAGTGTGGCTTGAGCTTACATTGGGGGAGCCTCGTCTCCTCAAGCTAGTGTAGCACTAGCATAGGAAAGATGCATGTTTGTTCTCAAACTACATAAAATTGCAAGTGAAGTTTGAAATTAAAGTTCAAGCCTCACCTCTCTATGATGGTGTAGCACTTGCATATCCAATCAAGGCTCAAACTTAAGTTTGAACCTCACTTGCAAGTGCTATTTTCAGGAGGTGAGGCTCAAACTTAATTTTGAGCATGAGCTCCATATGCGAGTGCTACACTAGAAATAAGTATTATTGGAAAAGAATAGATGCATGTTTTGCACGTATACCTTGTGATGTCTATAGTAAGGTCATAATTTCTTACTTTGCAAATTTGCCTACCTTTGTGAAGACCACGAAGCACACACTACACACAATGCATTCTATTTTGATTTGACAAGGGAAAAGGTGACTTGGGAACAAGTGTGTGAAACATATAAGCTAGGAGAGTATGAGTATAATCAATAGAGGAGTTGCAGCTAGTCCTTTGTTAAGAACTCTCTCAATTGCTCTAAAAAAATCTGTCACTTTCAAAAAGTGTGGTAACTTTGCTCAATTACCTATATAGACCAACTATGGACATTGTATCTCAACAAAATTCTATTCCTTGGATAGTGGATTTCAATATGACAAAGATTATAGCCTTCTTTCTGAAGTGAAGAGCATGTACCATTTCAACTAGTAGTCATGGACCTACATGGTACAAAGGAGCAACTGTCTACATAATTTTTCTCCAACTTGGCACTTGCTCTCAACACATTAAACTCACAGTAATTCTTTTTTTTTTTTGTTTCATTGATTTCATAACCATTTCAATGCTTATTGTTGAGATTTCTAGCTAGTCAACAAAGGTGCACTATGATTTTGGCATGATCCACACACAAAAAGATGATTCCTGGACAACTAGAGCAATTGAGATTGCAACTGTTGTTCTCATCATTAGCAAGGTTCTCACAAAAAAGGTATTCATCTCAAGCTCTAGCAGCCAAAATAAAGAATTCATAACAAAGGCTTTATTGACTGCCTCATTACAAGGTTGTCTCCTGAACACAACTATGTTGTAGAGATATATTGTGGTGGAATTGTGCTAGAGGATATCTTTATAAAGAAGAGATGATGTATTGCTTTATGCAAAGATGATTTGGAAGCAATGGCATTAGAATTAGAGTGCTCTACTCTTTTGGATGTTCACTCATCCTTGCAAGAGCATTGTGGTGCAAGTGGTGCCCTTGGAAAGAAAATGCTAGATGATGCAAAAAAAGAGAACCTTAACAATCTTAAAATTGATGGATAGCCAAGTACAGAGAATGAAGATGAAGGTGATCATATTGATGGAAAAACCAACATGGATGATGATAGAGAAATTGGAGATGATGTAGATTTTGAAGATGCAAGGAAAAGGGATGGAGGGGATCATGGGAACTATCTTGTAAGTTGTGGCTACCAAGAGTGTAGAGGATACAATATGTACATGAGGCTCAAACTTAAGTTTGAGACTCACATGTATGTGCTAGTGGAGCACTAGCAAGTGAAGCTCGAAATTAAGTTTGACCCTTGCTTGTTACAATTCGTAGAATATATTGGGCTCAAACTCTCTAGTTTGAGTTTCCCCCCTCTGCAAGGTAGTGGAGCAGTAGCAAATGAGGCTCAAACTTAAGTTGGAGTCTCACTTGTATGTACTACACAAACACATAAATATGAGGCTCAAGGTTCACTTGCATGTGTTGCTATTACTAGAGCTAAGCCTCACTTATAGCCTAAATTAATTTCTAGTGGTAGCCTAGGATGAGTCAATGAGGCTCAAGCTTATTTTTAAGCCTCACTTCCAATACTAAGCTAGTTAAGCCCTTGTAAATGTAAAGATAGTAGTTTTGTCAATAGCATTGTAAAATAGTGTGGGTTTCATAGCATATGTCCACTATTCTAAGATCTCAATAAAATGCAATGTGTTGGCAGATTAGCATTCAAAGCAGTTAGCCATCATTAACAAGCAACCATAGTCAATAAAACTATGGAACACTCAAAAATCAAACCATAATGAAGAAAATTATGGAACACTCAAAATCAAACCAAGTAAGTGATTTTAACTTGTTGATTTTTTAACCATTATTTATTAAGTTTCTTAATTTGTATGAAACACCTCATTGTTCTATAAGAAGGTGATTACTTACTTGCCATTTTGTAGAGCTTGGTTTGGTAGATAATAGTGGTTAATGAGAATCAAGGAGGAATTGATGAGTATTCAAAGGAGAAGAGAGACTAATAGCAATAATAGAGGTCAAGGGACAATAGAGAGAGAGAAAGATTTGATGTTTGAATTGAAGAGTGTTGTGTAGTGCAAAATGCATGCGATGCAATGCGTGCAGGAAGGGGAAGAATGAGAAGGAGTGCAAGGTGTGTGGGTGGAGCAACACTCAAGATGAGTTGCCTCTTATTCTTTGTATATGTACAAAGAAATAAGGTGGTAAGTGGGAGGGTGCCCATAGCCTGCGCGATCGGGCAAGGCACAAAAGCCTTTACCCCAACAATATCCACTTTAAGGGAAAATGTGCCGATAAGTGGTTTCTAGTAGCTAAACTACTAGTATGTACAAGAAAATGGCTAAGAGATTCTCTCAACCTACATCCACTGGATCGCTCAGTTGATCTACATGCAGCCTATCAGGTCTAGTGATAGACGAGTGTGCATATCCATGCTAGAGCCTACATGTAAATCCCACAAACAACTCTGTATGGTCTGTAAAACTCCACTATGCATCATGCTAGTGTCAGTCATCACACAACTGACAATCCCTGTTGCAAATGCTCCCACTGCAGCTGCTAGATCAGGCTTGACACTAGTAGGTCTTACATGAGACGCCCAAAAGCTGATGAAAATTGCAAAAGCTGGTTGTCCTTGTCTCCCTTGTGCTATATGCATGTACTACATCATCAGGACTACCCATTGCGCGTCGACACTGGGATGGCTACCTCCCTCTCACCCATAGGCGGAACTGTGCGTCTTGGCACCAACTCATCAGGCTCTAGCATGAGCATATCAAAGAACTCCATGTTTTTTATCTTTGTTTGTGTCTCTAGGGAGCGGATCCTCTCTACATCTACCTGCACAAACCCCAATGACAACTGCTATGTCTCACTAGACCACTGTCACTCTAACTTTATCTCTACAGAGTCTATTGGCATGTCCTACACAACTAAATGCTCTATCCTGTGAGCATGGTGGAGCTCACCCGTGAAGGAAAAATGTCTCGTCTCTCCCTCACTGCATGCCAACAACAAAACCGATATCATGACGTCTCAAACCTCAAACACATGCATAGGATAACCCAAGCCACTATAGGCTCCTCTGGCAATCACTAGTGAACCGCAATGCATCTGGAAAGGCTGCTCTCTAAGCAATGTCTAACACCCACAATCTATTAATTGTCTCACTAAGATCAAGCTTTGTCTCCACTGAGGAACATAGAGCACATGTCGTAGCATATATCATGCACCATTGGGTAGTGACAAGCAACTATTCTCTCTCAATATTCCCTCTCTCAAGGAGAGGGGCTGCACAGGCGGTGGAGAAGATGAGCCCCGAGACTCGTCAGATCTCCTATCGATGCACCTTCTCCTTCCGGATCCACGCCGTACCACTCCGTACTCCATCACCAAGCTCATGTTTAAGCTCCAAGCTCCGCCATAGCCGGTGAGCTCACCGTGAGACCATCCATCGGCTTTGATACTAGTTGAAGAGTGTTGTGCAGTGCAGAATGTGTGCGGTACGTTGTGCGAGAAGGGGAAGAAGGAGAAGGAGTGCAAGGTGTGTGGGTGGAGCAACACTCAAGATGAGTTGCCCCTTTTTCTTTGTATATGTACAAAACAATAAGGTGGTCAGTGGGCGGGCATCCATAGTTGCACGGCTAGGCAAGGCACAAAGGCCTTTACCCCAACATGAATATAGAGACAAAGAATGAAAAGAGATATAACACAATATGAGAGATAAAGGATTAAATTAAGAGTAATCACATAGATTAGAGACTAATTAGCCATGACAAACATTGATTAGAGAGCACTTAGATTAGAGTAACAAAATATGAGAGATAAATGATTAAATTAAGATTAATCACATACATTAGAGACTAATCAGCCATGAGAAACATTGATTAGAGACATAAGAGAATCATTTAAGAGCAAGAAGATGGATTTGTAGAGAAACATTGATTAGAGACATAAGAGGATCTTTTAAGAGCAAGAAGATGGATTTGTAGAGATTAGGGGGGGGGAAATTAGAGAGCCATTCATGATGTTGACATGTTATTACAACACTTGAATACGCCATGGAGATAAACTAGAATGTAGATGCAAAAGACTAGATTGATTGATTCAACTTGAAAGTGTGCACAAAAGGCTCATTATATAGAGCTGGCTAAGGCATCTCATCTGGCATCACTGATGACATCATACAAAGGCTCCAGATCAGCCCATCTAGGTTGCAAACTCGTGGGTAACCTTTCAAGCCACTTTAGGAGTCCATTAACTAACTCTAGGTGAGTCCACACCCTCTAGTAATGACCCCCATGGGTACCCACACCCTTGAGTACCTTTTGCACATGCTACCACATGGTTCTATGCCACCTATGCATCCCAGTAGGATAGAGGAGATACACACCAACATAGGACAAAGCCCACAATTCCCAATAACCCGGCCCTTGGGGTTTGGACTATGACAATAGAAAATAGAAAATAGCTACGCCAATCTAGGCTAACCATTATCCCCAATCCAGAAGACCATCTCCAATCCAGGAGACAATTGATGATGAAAACTCCAATCCAAAAGTACAACTCCAATTGAGGAGTCCAACACACAGCTCTAGTCCAAGAGTCTACAAAAACTTTCATTACCACAGCTTCATTGTTTGTCCTCCTCCCCTCCTACTTCTTTGTCTTCCGACTCTGCTACCCGCACCATCTTAGTGCTATTGTTGTCGTAGCTTTCTCATGAGTTTTATTAAATGAAAATGCAAAGCTAAGTAACACTAATGCAAAACAAAAAACCAATGCTAATGCTCCTGTCCTTGAAATGAGATTTCTAATCCCCCAATCCCTCATGGTGCAATGGAGTGGTCTTAACCGAAGGCCAGTGTCTAACTCCTTAGAAGCACACACGTCAATATCCTAAAGTGATGGATGTGTAAACATACATAGCAAAACTGTGCTTAAATGCAAACATTTTAAGCTTTGGAATTACAAGAATCTTAGTGAGAAAGTGAGAAAAAATTGCGTCTTTGAATGCTTAATGAATGGTTGCCTTTGAAGTGATTGGTGAAGCCTTGGAGTTTGCTTTGAGAGGTCTTGAGGTTCAAAGTTTTCATCAACGGATATAGCTTGTAGAAGCCATTTTCTTGAATGTGCCTTGATACATCGAGACAATACCTTTCCTTTGCTTGTGTTGCTTTATTGCAAGCATTGGAGCTCACCCTTTAAACTTTTGTGGCTCTGTAGGTGTGACATCCCCTTTGGAAGGAGTACCCCTTATGCTCTCTACAGGGAGGAAATCACTTCTATATAGGGGTTGCTTGAGGGTTTGGTCTGGCAAAAAGCGCCCTTAAAAGGGCTTGAGCCTTTGGAGCTCCAGGGCTAGTGGCACTACAAAATGTCAGTCAGTGTGCGAGCAGCGGGGCATGGTCAGTGGTCTTCAGAAGCAGGCATAAGGAAGGGGGGCCAAAAGGACCCAAAAAAGGATAAAATGTTTTTGGAGAGATTGGCCACGTCCAAGTGAGCTTGTAAAAAGGCATCAGCATGTGAAGCTCTACATACGGCACCATCTGGAGTATTAGCCCAATTGAACCTCCACGTTTGCGTCCACCCGAGATGCCCAAAGTAGTGCAAGGGTTTCAACTTTGAAACCAACGGGACTACAATGCACTATAATTGGCAAGCTAACCATGCGGGCAAGCCACTTGTTGTGTGAGAAGCTCCACAAATGTAAATTATAACTTTGGCCGTGCAGAGCAAGAACACACACACACACCTACTATTGGAAATTTGGGGGTGTAAGAGCTCATTGCAGAGCTCAGCCAGTAAGCTTTAAATGCAATCTTTGGATACAAAGGGTTGAGCTTTCAATTGATAAAGAAAATCTATCCAATGTGAGGTGGGTTAAGCGAGAAAACTATGTGCAATGCAAAACCTAGACACACAATCCTTCTTTAATCGATCATGATTTCACCAAGGAGGGTAGTGGCTCAATGGGTTTTCCATGAATGTGCCCACACTTGGTTAATCACACATAGATTAAGAAGGTGCTAATGAATTTGAATGAATGCAATGGAAATCAAGAGTTTAGCTAATGAAGAATACTAATCTCTACATTGCTTTGATACCACTTCTAGAGATTAGTGGGGAAAGATTAGAGAGCCATTCATGATGTTGACATGTTATTACAACACTTGAATACGCAATGGAGTTAGAGGAGAATGTAGATGCAAAAGACTAGATTGATTGATTCAACTTGAAGGTGTGTACAAAAGGCTCATTATATAGAGCTGGCTAAGGCATCTCATCTGGCATCATACAAAGGCTCCAAATCAGACCATCCGACTTGAAAACTTGTGGGTGACCTTTCAAGCCACTTTAGGAGTCCATTAACTAACTCTAGGTGAGTCTACACCTTCTAGTAATGACCCCCGTGGGTATGCACACCCTTGAGTACCTTTTGCACAATCTACCACATGGTTTTGTGCCACCTACGCATCCCAGTAGGATAGAGGAGATGTCAGAGAAAGAATATAGTGATAGGTTTGCACATCAAAATAGATAGATAGAGAGAGAGAGAGAGAGAGAGAGAGAGAGAGAGAGTATATGGGTGAAAGCAATTAAAAGAGAGTGTGTGCATTTGGAACAATGTGTCGTACGAGGGTGATGAAAGGTTAAGGTGGATAGAGAACCATTTATGGCTAATATATGTAATTAGTAGACCTAATGAGAGTAGCGCAAGATTAAGGAAAAGAAAGAGTGCTAATGCAAAGTATATTCAATCAATGCTTGTTATTAGAGTGTGTACAAGGTGTGCTCTTTCGTAGAGCTTAAGAGGTATCCACACACACACACACACACACATGGTTGACATCACTAGAATCCTTATCTTCCACATAGGCTATGACTAGACTTGTCCACATCACTATCACATGGCTTTGGCTTACATGGCTAACATATAGATGGCTATCACATGGCTAACACATCACTATCACATGGCTAACACATAGATGTTTACATGGAGAGGGGTTTCACATAGATGAGGTGCTACAATGCATGCGCCCCAATAGGTGGGGGGTTTTAATGAGGCTCCAAAAAACCTCTCTCTATGTGTGTATGTTTCTAGTGCTGTCAGTTAATGCTTATAATAATAGTATTTGCAAAGCTTTTAAAATGAATTTTCCTTAAAACTTTATTCTTTGAACATGCTAGCTTTTGTGTGTTATAAAAGCAGATTATGTTTTTAACCAAAGCCTTAACTAATGGAGGTTTTGCAAGGTAGCTTTTTAAACACTATAATTTTTCATAGAATTCATGCAAAATCGTGATCAAAATTGCTCCCCTTTTTTTACTAAAACCATAACAAAATTATAAGCAAAATATGGACATGATAGTAATATTTGGCTAGTCATTGCCCCCCCAATCCCCCTGGCAATAGAAATAAAAAGATGGGTTCAAAACAGAAATGTGAAGGGTTGAGGTCTCGGATCCACCCCTTAACAATATTTACAAGAAGGCGACTAGACAAATATTGTTATTGTGTCCATATTTTTAAGGGTTGGCTAAAAATAAATGCACTCGCAAAATACACTTGATCAAATCATATGGCTACGAGAAGAGATTTTGAGCTAGAGTGTTTTAAGATTGGTCAATGAGTATACTTGCAAGATACTAGTTGATTGATGGATATTTATAGGACTATTGAGTCCTTCAAGTAATAGTAAATGTGTTGGATTTAAATGATTTAATGACTCGTGTTGATTTGGCTTGATCTTTATAGGAAGTGTGGACCAATTGGATGTTAGTAGTATGGCCAAAATTTGCAAACTCATTGAATATTAGTTAAGAAAAATAGTAGTCATCCTGTTGGATGCTTTCTATCACTTTGATGTATTTTGTCTACTAAAAACGTCTTTGCAAGCTTTTGAATCTATAGATTCTAGTCCCTTGTATCGAACTTCAGGCTTCACCTTAAGTTTGAGCCTCATAGCAAAATCCATGGCTATTTTGGCTAGACACTAAACCTCAACAACAATTTGCTTGAACTTAAGTCTGAGCTTGAATGGATAGAAAGCGTGTTTGTTAGTGCCATGTGCACTTTGGGGTGGCATGCCACGTGGACTGGTGGGTCTCATGACACTGAGCTTGGTTGTGTGTTGGTTGGTATGTGGGGTCTAGGCTATGGTTTTATTATGGTGCTTCTATCCTTTGTACGAGATTTGGGCTTCCCTATAAAAGCCCACTCTTATGGACCGTTATTTTTGACTCTAAGTTTCTTCGATTGATGGCTTCCCTCCATGGCTCGAGTTGAGCATGGAGTTGTTTTTTTTTTTTGTTTGAATTACTATTATTACCACTCACTTCAATTGGAGTAAGTATTGCTTTAAAAAAAAGGCTTGAGCTTGAATGAGAATTCTTTGACTCATCCAGCACAAACTTGAGTTTGAGCCTCAAATCAAAGTGTACAACCATACGCGATATGCAAAGACACCAACATGTAGTTCCATGAACATTCTTTAGAGCTCAACCCAAAGTTTGAGACAATAACTTGGAAGCCATTACCTTTTTATGCGGCTTAGCTTTAATACAAGCCTTCAATGTAAGTTTTTGGCAACAAGAAATGTTCTTTGAAACTAAACCTGGTGTGGCAAGGTGCCATGTTACATCTTGTAAGACTCAAAACAAAAGTTTGAAACTTAAATTTCAATATATAAGACTATATTGAAAGTGACTCATTCTTCTTTTGATCTTTGCTGGGGTTGGAGGGACTAATCTTGAGTGATCCATTTTTACTTGTGGACAATTCGACAAGGAAGGCAGGTGGAGTTGTTCTTTGTAGAGGTTGGAGGGACTTAAAAAGAGTAATTCAGTATTACTTATGGACATTATACAAGGAAAGCAGGTGGAATTGTTCATTCTGTTAATCTATTGCAAATATGTGGCTTTTATTCTTTTGATCTTTGAAGGGATTGGAGGGACTTAAAAAGAGTGATTCAATGTTACTTGTGGACAATTTTACAAGGAAGGTAGGTGGAGTTGTTCTTTCCATTAATCCATTGCAAGTATGTGGCCTTCAATTTATTGGTGCAAGATATGTGGCCATATATGTACTTGAGGTATTTGATGACATGCCCGTATCGATGTAGATGAACTTGGTGTTTCCTGCTCGCGGTGTCGATATGGGTGTTGATCTGTGTCACAAAGAGAGCATTGATATGGGCATTGATATATGCATCGATATTTGTGTTGCTATGCTATAGTATTGATGCCCATATCATTTGTGATATAGATGATACATTATCATATATATCAATGTGCATACTATAATCCAAAACATTAATTTAAGTCTTCACCCTAAACCCAAACACTCAACCTAAACTTAAACCTAAATTTACAATTTAAAATTAAATTTCCAATTTAAATCAAAATTTAAATTTTACATTTATATTTAAAATAGATTGAAAAAATAAAAGTAATCAACAAAAGTACTGCCATACTTCAATGTAATAAGAAATAGCACAAAAAATTTAAGAGCATAAATATACTTTTCTAAAATCTTTAAAATTTCAATTAATTTCAACAATATAACAATTAATTATAAAAATCTTTTCTAAAGTAATTTTGAATTTTTGTGCATACATGCTTGTTTTCAACTATGTGTATGCATATCTACACTATGTCTGTGTGGATCTGCAGTGTATGTGTGCGTGTGTATATGTGTTTCTTTGTGCACAATAGTATACATGCTTGTTTTCAACTATGTGTATGCATATCTACACTATGTATGTGTGGATCTGCAGTGTATGTGTGTATATGTGTTTCTTTGTGCACAATAGTATATCACACACACACACGAGGATTACTTACAGCACAGTTCGAGAAGGCAAAACCGTGTTTCTTGCCACGAATAACTAAAAACATGCTCGTGGCTTAGTTCAATTTTTTAACCCTTCAAAGCGTCCATATTAGTGCCAATATTTCTATCGTTTTCACATTTGCTATTTGCGATGCACATATTGATGCTAATATCAACGACTAATTTTTCCAAAAGTGTCGTATGCTGAGCATCGATACCTTGAAGAGCCTCTAGTAGTGTGATACATGCTTGGTGTAATGGAAATGGCCTATGAACTTTGAGAGTAGCGGAATTAGGAAATTAGGTGAAGCACTTTTGAGAGATTACTTTGTGAGCATAGCGTGTGAACTTAATTGATGGTAGCAACATAAACATGGTACTTAGTTAACTTGGCATGAACAATACTTTGCAAGCAAGAGAGTTTGAAGAACATGACAATAGTTGAGGACCGGATTCATATGGAGCCGGTCCCCCCTCCAAAAGGTATTTGTATTATAGTTTCTCCCATCAAGAGAGACTTGGTACAATACAATCTTTGTGTTCCTTGTGACCTACGTGATGCAATGAAGATGGAAAGCTTCATGCATCACAAGCATAACATAAACTTGTAGAAAGCATTAACTATCCCAAGCCTCAGTCCCAATGCCTCAAACACCTTCAAAGGTGGAGAGAGCTAGCGAGGAATGAGGGTAGGGAAGAGGAAGAAGAAACAGTCCATAGGAGAAAGAAATAGTTTCTCACTTATCATTACTCTTCTTGCTAGCATACATAATAGCATAGTAATATAGATGGAGAATATGGAAAGCTTAAGCATTGAAGCATGACTTTTGGTTGGATTTACATTCCATAGCCAAGAGTGTTGGTGTAGGCTTTCACTCTCACAAACTTGGAGAAGGAGGTGGTGTTCCTCAACTTTCACCAAGTGAAAATTGTTAGGATTTGAATCGTGCTAGCTATGGTGGATGAAAGAGAAACATGGTGCAAGTGTGTGAGTGTGTGTAAGCAAGGTTATCACTCAAGTGAATTAGGTTCCAAGATAGATTAGCTTGGACTCATAAACACAATCTTGAGTATTGACTTAGCTTAGCACAAGCTCACCATAGACAAGCATGTAGTGCAAAAATGAATTGTTGTTTATTGATTCAAAAAATGAGCTTTAAGTAGCTCTACAACCTTGCTCCACAGTATGTGGGATAAATCCACTCTCCTCTCCTTGACTCACACCTTAGGACAAAGCTCACACTTTACAATCCTCCCCTTGAGGTTTGGATTAAGACAAGATACTGAAGATGCATGATCCACGCAGGCTAACAAAATCCACTCAGGATGGTGATATCCACACAGGAAAATAAAGTCCACAAAGGATGGTGATATCCACATAGGATGGTAAAATCCACATAAGAAAGATCCACAAAGGATGGTGATGTCCACACAGGATGATAAGTTGGTATCCACACAGGAAAAAGTCCTCCCCTACAAGTAGAGAGTCCGCATCTTCAAAATGGGTCTTCCCAAACGCTACCTTCTTCTTCGTCCTTTTTGTCTTCTACTATGTGAGCTGATCCTCTGTCACGTCTCTTGCCTTCGTTGCTTATGCTGTTGCTTCTACTACTGCTGCTTTCTCCACTGCTACTGGCTCCACTTGAGTAGCACCGAGAAGGAGGGTGTCCCTTCCTACCACATTTGTTGCAAGGTTTGTTTGTGTAGCAATCTTTTGCTACGTGTCCCATTCTTCCACATTCATAACACTTTCTTCCGTTTGTTGATGTTGATGGTGAATATCTTCCCCTTTAAGATGTTGCGATGAAAACTCCTCCTGATGGAGTAAGTGAATCTCTTTGCTTTCTTTCTTTTGCTTGGACTGAGCTGATGACATCTTAGAATGGTGGTGCTGGTTCTTTTTCTTCAAGAATTGTGACTAAGTGGTCATAAGAAGGTGGAAGTGCATTTAAAAGTATGGCCACTTTGTCATCTTCTGGTACTTCAACTTGGATGTAAGTGAGCTGTGTGACAATGCTCTTAAGCCTGTTCACTAGGCTAGCAATGTCCTCCCCTTGAAGCATAGCTGTAACTTTGTAAAGCTGTCTTTTAAGACTAACTTTGCTTCTTTTGGCTCTAGCTCCAAAATTACTTTCTAGGACATGCCAGGCTTCATGTGCATGCTTACATTCATCTATAAAATGCACATAGTTATCATGCAAAGAAGTGATGATAATTCCCAATGCTTATTCGTCTTTGGCCAAATTTTGTGCACTTGCTATGAGTGTAGATGCCCTAGTGTGCACTCCATCGGGTTCGGCTTGTTGCTCGAGGGCAATGCTAATGACAGACCACAAACATTTTTTCATAAGGTAGCCTCTTAACTTCATTTGCCAAGTGTGAAATCCCTCCCCATTGAATTTCTCTATTCCCTTGTCCCCCATTTGTGTCAATAGAGGGGTCTTAGCTTAGGAGACTCTCCTAGCCAGTGTCTGCCTCTTTACAATGTTCACAATTGATTATATAAATTTTTAATTTGCAAAATTGTGCTTGGTTGCAAGATTTCAATTTTAATGTCACTTTAATAAAAAATTCTCTCAATGTGAAGTACCTCTTCACTCGAGGTGAAGTCATCCTTCACATACACCTTTGAGTTCTTCTTTGATGGCTGAAATGAACCTTCGAAGTTGGCTTTGGATGTCTTTGAAGCTTCCTTTTAAAAGCTTTGTATGCTCGAAAAAGCCGCCTTTGAATGCCGGTGTAAAAGCTTTCCGAAGCTTTGCTGCAGCTTTGGTGTACTTGCCTTGGAGCTCTTGAGTCAGCTCGGGAAGGGAGGCTTTGGGCCTCTTGGAGTGCTCGGCAGCAGGCTGTGGGAAAGGGGGCTTGAAAAGCCCTAGGAGTTTTGCTTGAGGCAGCAGGTTTGTGGGACTTCCCCCTTGAGGGAATTGATTGGAGTTCTTGAGACTTGTTGAGGCAGCGCGGGAGTGGTTGCTTGGTGAAGGAAACGTGGCAAGGGGAACTT
Organism: Adiantum capillus-veneris; assembly: GCF_014529385.1. NCBI lineage: Eukaryota > Viridiplantae > Streptophyta > Polypodiopsida > Polypodiales > Pteridaceae > Adiantum > Adiantum capillus-veneris. The sequence goes on from NC_140933.1 coordinate 121,684,650, forward strand.
CGGGCACGCGGGGCAGCTCGTCGGGCAGTGAGTGGGGCACGCGGGGGCAGGCCGAGCGGCGGGCAGCGTTCCCGGGAAAGCGTGGGCAGTAGGGCAAGCTAGGCGGCCGAGTTCTTGGCAGCGCCGAAAAGCGCTTTGGGCAAGGGAAGGCGCGCGCGCATGTGGGTATCAACCCCAGCGGACCCGCCAACAAATAAATTGCAGTTCACCGCCACATTTGAAGTCCGTTTTCGGGTGGGACTCCCTTCTTGCGGACCCACCAGCTCCACAAAAGGTCGATTTAAGACGCCGTTTCGGGTCCGCCCAGGTTGCCGGATTTAGGCAAATCCAATTTGAGCCTCAGACACACAAGACAACGCCTCTTTTCGTGGTGCACTAGCCAACAAGGCCCACTTGTTTGCTTGTGGAAAAGCTCTGAAAAGGATAATCTTAAGCTCAAGTTGGCAGGCACAAACTCACACACATAACACACACACCCTTTTTTAGTAAAAAATTGGGGATGGAGTTTAAGGTGTTTCCGAGCTCAGATTGCAGAGTTGAAAGGCTCTATGGAAAGCTAATGAGAAGCACTTTGATAGGATGTGAGTGTTGTTAGGCAATTGTGAAAATGGAGAGATTAATTGGAGGTGCAACTCACTAGAAAATTGACACAAAAGTGACTTAGAAATGCAAAAATTGGATGCTAATCTTTTCCCTAATCAAACCTGTCTAGCCATGGAGGGTAGTGGCCTCTTGGGTGTGCCAAGGACATGCCCACACACAACTAGATTAAGGCCTAATTGGTGAGATGCAACTAGTCATGAAGAATGTTAATGGGCCGTGATAATGAGATGCTAATCCATCTAATGGAGATGCTAATGATTAACACACACTAATGCATAATGAAAATCCTAGCTAGCACACCATAGCTCTGATACCAAATGTTAGGATTTGGATCGTGCTAGCTATGGTGGATGAAAGAGAAACATGGTGCAAGTGTGTGAGTGTGTGTAAGCAAGGTTATCACTCAAGTGAATTAGGTTCCAAGATAGATTAGCTTGGACTCATAAACACAATCTTGAGTATTGACTTAGCTTAGCACAAGCTCACCATAGACAAGCATGTAGTGCAAAAATGAGTTGTTGTTTATTGATTCAAGAAATGAGCTTTAAGTAGCTCTACAGCCTTGCTCCACACTATGTGGGATAAATCCACTCTCCTCTCCTTGACTCACACCTTAGGACAAAGCTCACACTTTACAAGAATGGCCTTGCAAATGAGTGTGTGTGTGTGTGTGGAGTATATCCCCCTAGCACCCCCCTTTCTTGCTTTGGGCGAAATTTCTACATGCTGCAAGCTCATTGAACCCCTCTTCCCCTAGCCAATCACATGCAGCATGTAGTCAAGTACATGGGTAGTCTCTTGACAAGTATCCTCCTTACCCCTTAGAGAGAGAGAGCTTGAAAATATCTAGATATTTGTTGGATGGAAGTAGAAGCTCATTGGACCCCTCTTTAGCCCAACCAATAGCATTCAAGCACACCATGTGGTTAAGCTTGGTGAGAGTCTGACACGTGTCCCATGTGCTCTTTTAGAATTCCCCTAACTTTGAGATTTGTATGCATAGGAAGTTTCTCGAGCAACTTCCTCATTAAGTGTGTAGGTTCTCTTTTTGACTCAAGCATCTTACCCCCCCATGCATAGGAAGCTTCTCAAGCAACTTCCTCACTAAATGTGACAAGTACCTCAAGTACCTTAGCCATCAAGCATGACAAGCACCTTAGATGGAGTTCGCACCTCAAGCACAACCCTAGCTTGCTTAAGTTTAGGTTGGGTTCCCACCTCAAGCACAGCCCTTGCTTGCTTAAGTTTAGGTCGGGTTCCCACCTCAAGCATAGCCCTTGCTTGCTTAAGGTTCCCACCTCAAACATAGCCCTAGCTTGCTTAAGTTTAGGTCGGGTTCCCACCTCAAGCTCAACCCTAGTTTGCTTAAGGTCAAAAAACTTTTAACACTAACCATTGGAGGTCTTCAATGAAGCTAACCCTAAGGTCTTTTAAGCTTCATTAGTTAACCTTTCTCTTTGACAGACCATCTCTCATTTGGGCCCCTTACCATTGGCCCCATGTTCAGATAGATCTGTAAGCACGTGTCTATTTCTAACCCTTGTTCTCGTTTATTATCCCATATTAAATGATCGGTTTAATATGAGAAAATCATTTGGGTTGGTGAGATATTAGATATTTAATGGCATTACCTCTCTCTTGAAATCATAGTCGTCCTCGACTATGAGGTAAAAGAGATAAAGTTATAGTCATTAGTCAATTTGTCTTAGCAGGTAGAGGATCCCTTTTCACCCTACGACATCATTCCAAGATGGATGACTAATCCATTTGGTGCTTGGGAAACATAGTTGTCGCAAGCATGTTTGCTCTTTAGTCCATTTCATCCTCCCAAGTAGAGTGACAAATTCTACATGGTGTTTGAGAGACGTCGTCATCCCAAACATGATTCTTAGTATGCATACTACTTAAATTTGTGCACAATAAAGAGAGAATTAGTCTTATAAGACAAAAACATTTTTCATTTAAAATTCATTTTCATATGCTTACTCTAGTGCAACATTGCAAGCATTGACAAGTTTCATATTATCCTTAAGCTAGGTTCTTTGCATCCATCTAGCATCTTTAAAATAATAATTCTTAAACTTAATAAGATATCATCATATAATCTTACCGTTTCTTAATACCTTGTCTTCATGTCATAGGATGGACTTAGGTTAAAGTACTTCTTCTTGATCTTCGATTTTTGGAGGGTCTGCAACTATTACTTCTTTTGATGGTGCTCCTTTGTAAGGCTTACGTAGGCTCTCATGGAAAGCATTGTGTATGAGCCAATGGTTGGAAAACTTTAATTGATAAGCCATCTCATTGATTGGCTTAAGAATTTAAAAAGGACCATAGTATCTTTTTGCTAATTTAGCCTAGTACTCTTGGTGGCCCGAAGGATTCTTGCCCGTAGTATGCCTTAGATGAGCCTTGAGAAACTTTAGCAAGCCCAATCATTTTTCTTAAAGGCTAAGGCTCTTCTATGCTTATTAGCAATAGCCCTTTTTGCCTTTGCTTTGAGATGGATATAACCTCTTTAATATTTGGAAAAGATTCTTGTGAGTCTCAGCTATATTCATCTGCAGTGAAGATCTTCCCATGTACTTTAAGTGATAAGGAACTTTTGGATCTTCCCTTTTTAACCTCGAAAGGTGCTTTCCCCATAGAAGTATGTACAATGTCATTGCACGTATACTGCATAAGAGGTAGGTACTTCTCTCATTGAGAACGTTGATCCACTTCCATGACGTAGGCTTTTAGTAGATCAAGAATTGTTAGATTAGTTATTTCACTTTGGTCATCCGTTTGTGGATGATAGACCGAAAGAGAAACTTAATCTACTTCCTAGCTCCTCAAAAAGACCCTTCTAGAAATTATTGGTCATTCTAGGATCTTTGTCCGACATTATGGATGTTAGAAAGCCATGATACTTGAAAATTTGAGATCTAAAGAGGGTTGCCATTTGATGTGCCTTAATAGTCTTTTTGGCAGGCATAGAGTGTGTTTTCTTGTTAAGCCTATCGACTGAAACAATCCAAGTTTCCTCCCTCGATCAAATTTCAACTTTTGATATACCACGCATTTTGAAACATGCTCTTGTATGTTTACTTTTCATGGTAGACCAACAAAAATACATTTCTACTCCTTGAAGAGTAGATTATGGATTCCCTCTTTGCCTAACATAAGGAGAACTATGGGATTCATACATGACTTTCTTATTGTATGAGTGAGTAACACATAGCATATTGCCATTTGGAAGATAACCACCCTTCAAGGTGAATGGCTCTTTTTTCTTCCCTAATGCAAAGGTTCTAATTACATACTTAAAGTCTCTAATTATATACTTAAAGTCTCTATCAATAGCATACTCATCTATCATAAAAGATAGATCATTGTGAGTTGCTATAGACACCATATTTACCCTTGGTCGTTGTGAAAGTGCATCGACCACTTGATTGTGCTTGCCAACAATGTGAGCAATATGAAATTTAAATTGTACAAGAAAATTTGCCCACCTCATTTGTTTGTCAGAGAGCTTGGTTTGCGTCATGAAGTTATTGAGGCTTTGTGATCCATTCGTAGGATGAATGGAGTCCCCAAGCGATAGTGTTTCCATGTGTTCAGGGCATATAGAATAGCTAGTAGCTATTTTCTGTATTTTCCATTACTCACTTATTGAAGTTGAGTCTTTGACTCTCGTATGCTATGGCATGCGCTTCTTGAAGCAAAATAGCTCCAAGGCAATTACCACAAGCATCACATTGGACCTCAAATGGCTTTGAGAGGTCTAATAGTGTGAGCACACGTTGAGAGATAAGATTCTCCTTAAGCAGCTTCTTGCACTTTTGTAGTCCATGAATACTTAACGTTATTCTTATGTTAAATCATGTAATAGACCTGCTATTAGCGATAATTTTTTTTATTTTTATTTTTATGAAGCATCTATAGTATGCACACATACCTATAAAGCTTTGTACCTCCTGTAGATTCCTTGGATTAAGCCATCCTCTTATTATCTCTAACTTTGTTGGATCCATATGGATGCCATCCTTAGAGATAATGTGATCTAACTATTGAATCTCTTATAGGAAAATTTCACTTTTCTTTTGATTAATTAAAAGCTTATTCTCTCTCACAACTTGAAGGTTTACCTGGAGGTGTCGCTTGTACTCCTCAAGAGAATTTGAGTGGCGTGAAGATTTTTGTCCATCATGAGTTTGAATGCGTCTGGAGCATTTGTCAGGCCAAAACTTTGTAAATTATCAAATAGATCTTCTATGTGCGACACGAAAAATCTATTTTTCATAGTAATCTTATTTAGTGCTCTATAGTCGACACACATGTGATATGTGTTGTCTTTCTTTTGCACTAAAAGCAATGGTGAACAAAATGGAGAGGAGCTAGACCTCACCATCCCTTTTTCCACCAATTCATGCACTTGCCTCATGATCTCCTCTTGTTGAGCTTGTGAAACTCAATAAGGAGGCTTGTTAGGCAGTGAGCTCCCTGGTAGGCGCTCAATTGCATGGTCATCATCTCTCATTTTAGAGGTAGCTCACTAGGGATGTCATCAATGAAAACATCTTGGGATCCATTAAGAAAATTAGACAGCTCTAATTCCTCTTGATTCCCTTTATTGCAAGGATATGGTGTTTCCCAACTCATAAACATCTATGTGCATGCTCTTTTCCCTGTAGGTGAAGTAGATTCTCCTTTCAAGGAGCTTTATGTTGGAAGCCATGTGGTTAAATCATGGTGCCCCAACGATAACATTCTCATGTTTGAGAGGGGAGATGAAGAAATCCTCTTTGTCCAATTAGTTTTGGACATGAAGCCTTAATTTTCCAATGAAAGAAGTAATTGAGACGTCTTGTCCCTTGATAGCTCCATTGGCTTTCAATGCATCTCCCATCTTGCGGGCTTGTATGCCTAGCTTAGTGGTCAACTCCGTGGATATGAAGTTGTGAGTTGAACTAGGGTCAAACAAAATAAAGGCATCATGCTCTTGCATCTTTCCCCAAGCATAGGAAAGGGGAAATCCTTGGCAATGAACATTCTCTTGCATCTTTCCCCAAGCATAGGAAAGGAGAAATCCTTGGCAATGAACATTCTCTTTTGGAGCTTCAAACATAGAGACTCTAGGAGTCTCATTGCGGGCAATTCTCTTGGGGCAAGAACGATAACCATGGCCTTGCTCCCCACACTTAAAACATTTGTGGTCCTTTCAAAAAAAAACTTCTAGCTCTTTAGGAGAGAGTTTATATTTACCTTTGTAAACTCCCTTCTCCTTGGACTGATTATTGTGTTGTTGGAATAGCCTTGGTAAGAATTTTGGGCATTGGTTTTCCTCTTGGCATCACTTTTGTCTTTATTTTCCATGGGCTTGACATTCCATCTAGCCCCTTGTTGGAAATTGATGCGCGAAGCAACCATGGTGTGGTGGATTATTTCGGTGATAGAAACCAGCCATTGAGAGTTGACATACTAGGCCATCTCTTTGGATAATCCCGCACAGAATTGTTTCTTTTGCATGACAAATTCTATCTTTTGAAAGATAGTAGTCTTAAGATGTAAATCCCAAAACTTGTCCACATATTTGTGGATAGACTCATGAGAGAGAATCTTTAAACTTCACCATTTGGTAAGCACTTTGTCCTTTGCATCACTTGCAAGGAATTGCTTCATGATGGAAACTCATAGAGTTTTCCATGTCTTTGGGGCTTCGTCGTTGCCACGAAGGCTAGCCCACCATTGACGAGCTCATTTTTGGAAGTGCATAGCTACATGGTGTAGCTTGGAGGACTTCATGAAGCCCTCGTCTCCAAAGGCCGCATCAAATTGTAAAACGAAGGCCAATACTTTGTCGGTAGCACCAAAGGTGCCATCGTAGGTGAGAAAAGAGATACTCTTTCCTCCCTCTTTGAACTTCTTTAGCTTTTGTGACCTTCACCATGCAGGGTAAGATTTGCTACGTCCTCCCCTCTTGTATTCTCTAGGAGAATAGCCAGAGCTTTCATCAGAAGAGGAGGAAGGTGAACAAGAAGGAGAAGAGAGTGACCTTTTTCTTGCCCTTTTCTTCCTTGTTTTCCTCTCTTCCCTTTTGGAGTGACGAGGAGAAGGACTATGGGTTAACCGTTTCCTCTTGGGAGGAGTTGGCGATCTTTTAGTCCGCGATCTTCGTGGAGCCACATCTTTGGAGGAACTTAGGGATTCATTACTTTCTTGTTCTTTGGATTCCTCCTCTCGTATGGGAGAGAGTCTTCTTTTGGGGGTCTCATCAAGAGGCCTCCTAAGCTCTCTCTTCTCTTGGAGAGGAAATGAAATACCATAATCACGAAGTTGTTGAGTAACTTCGGCTTGCAAAGCGGGGTTGCCCATAGCTTGTTGCAACCTAGTGACAAGATAATTAACAAACATGGAGGCATTAACACCTTCATGTGCAAAATCAAAGTTATCAATGTTCATTCTATTCTCTTGGTTATTGTAAGCCATGTTAATTAAACTTAGGTGTTTACTTAGTGTATGCTTTGGCAATTCAAAACCTTAGTTGCTACTCCTCTTAGCCTTTGAAAATAGGCACTTAAGTATCTACACCCACGGCTCAAATTGGTTAATTATAGAGAGTAGTGGAGTGAGTCTAACATAGCGAAGTTGCCGAGGGATAGCTCCTTTCAGACTTTTTATGGCTCAATAATGGTAAAGCCGTAGGCAATTCTAAAAAGACTCCATTATTAAGACCAAAGCTCCCAAGGTGTGCACCATATCCCACATAGTGGGCTCAACAAAGCCGATGATAGATCCCAGTCCCATTTACCCTAATATAATTAACAAAATCAACCATTAATAGGCTACTTAAGGACCTCTTTTCTTAAGCAAGAAAAGATAAACCAAATGCTCTAATACCACTGTAATGGAAATGGCCTATGAACTTTGAGAGTAGCGGAATTAGGAAATTAGGTGAAGCACTTTTGAGAGATTACTTTGTGAGCATAGCGGGTGAACTTAATTGATGGTAGCAACATAAACATGGTACTTAGTTAACTTGGCATGAACAATACTTTTGCAAGAGAGAGAGTTTAGAGAACATGACAATAGTTGCGGACCGGATTCATATGAAGCCGCTCCACCCTCCAATAGGCATTTGTATTATAGTTTCTCCCATCAAGAGAGACTTGGTACAATACAATCTGTGTGTTCCTTGTGACCTACGTGATGCAATGAAGATGGAAAGCTTCATGCATCACAAGCATAACATAAACTTGTATAAAGCATTAACTATCCCAAGGCCTCAAACACCTTCAAAGGTGGAGAGAGCTAGCAGGGAATGAGGGTAGGGAAGAGGAAGAAGAAACATTCCATAGGAAAAAGAAATAGTTTCTCATTTATCATTACTCTTCTTGCTAGCAGATGGAGAAGATGGCAAGCTTAAGCATTGAAGCATGACTCTTGGTTGGATTTGCATTCCATAGCCAAGAGTGTTGGTATAGGCTTTCACTCTCACAAGCTTGAAGAAGGAGGTGGTGTTCCTCAACTTTCACCAAGTGAGAATGGCCTTGCAAATGAGTGTGGTGTGGAGTATATCCCCCTAGCACCCCCCTTCCTTGCTTTGGGCAAAATTTCTACATGCTGCAAGCTCATTGGACCCCTCTCCCCCTAGCCAATCACATGCAGCATGCAGTCAAGTACATGGGTAGTCTCTTGACAAGTGTCCTCCTTACCCCTTAGAGAGAGAGAGCTTGAAATATCTAGATATTTGTTGGATGGAAGTAGAAGCTCATTGGACCCCTCTTTAGCCCAACCAATAGCATTCAAGCACACCATGTGGTTAAGGTTAGTGAAAGTCTGACATGTGTCCCATGTGCTCTTTTAGAATTCCCCTAACTTTGAGATTTTTATGCATATGAAGTTTCTCAAGCAACTTCCTCATTAAGTGTGTAGGTTCTCTTTTTGACTCAAGCATCTTACCCCCCCATGCATAGGAAGCTTCTCAAGCAAATTCCTCATTAAATGTGACAAGTACCTCAAGTACCTTTGTCATCAAGCATGACAAGCACCTTAGGTGGAGTTCCCACCTCAAGCACAACCCTAGCTTGCTTAAGTTTAGGTCGGGTTCCCACCTCAAGCACAGCCCTAGCTTGCTTAAGTTTAGGTCGGGTTCCCACCTCAAGCTCAACCCTAGTTTGCTTAAGGTCAAAGGACTTTAACACTAACCATTGGAGGTCTTTAATGAAGCTAGCCCTAAAGTCTTTTAAGCTTCATTAGTTAACCTTGCTCTTTGACATACCATCTCTCATTTGGGCCCCTTTACCATTGGCCCCATGTTGAGATATATCCGTAAGCACATGTCTATATTCTAACCCTTGTTCGCGTTTATTATCCCATATTAAATGATCAGTTTAATATGAGAAAATCATTTGGGTTGGTTAGATATTAGATATTTAATGACACTTGGTACCATTTTGCAACAATGGATGCAACAAACATAGGTCAAGCAGTTGGAAGCATCATCAATAGCATTGTCATGGATAATGAAAACATTTCTGTAAAAGAAAAGACTACCAAGGAGCCTAATGTTGAACAAGAGGATAGATTTATAGATAGAGAGGACTAGAAAGAGAAAAGAATCATCCTGACTAAGCTGTTTAGCCATAGGAAGCCATCAATTGTAGAGACCTAGGGGAGAGTAACTTAGATGTCATCATTGAATGCCCTTTACACCCATCAAAACCTTGTGCAATAGATCTAGCAAGTTTAAATTTGTTTAGGTTGCCAATTGGACAAATCACTTTTGAGAATGGTGAACCCTTAAGAGATATATGATCTTTTTCTACCATTCATGGTATGGAAGATGAAACAATGGGGGAAAATGTTGATCTCTTTGAGGATTTAGATGCTTTATCCAATGAAGATGAAGATGATGACAATGCTCATAACATTAGTATAGAATTTGATATTGGTAGCATTGAACCGGGTTTTCTTCTTCAAACTAAGAGAGAGAGAGAGAGAGAGAGAGAGAGAGAGAGAGAGAGAGAGAGAGAGAGAGAGAGGCAAGATGCCATGCTAGAGCCTATAGTATCAAAGACGAGGCGGTAAGTACAAGATGCTATATGCATAGAGTCAGGGTTCAAAAAAGAAAAAGTGACAATCCTATGTTGAGCATGAGTTGGGAAGACACTAGTTGCCTGGTCTAAGCATGGAAGCCGTGTTAAGGTAAAGGTGGTGTGCCTTACCCCGGGCCGAACACAATGTCCAACCCCCATGTATTTTCCCCTTATTCTTTGTAATATACAATAATAAGGACCCAAGAGCTCTCTCAGTCTTCTGCTTTAGGGGTTAGCTCCACCCACACACACACACCCCATCTTCTCCTTCCTCTCTCTCACACTCACACATTTGCACACACGCTCTTTCAGCTAGTATTAGAGCATGGTTATACATGAAGAGCTCATCATAGAAAGATCTCACTTTGTGGCATTCAAACATTAATGCATCGGCCAATACGTGGCCATTCCGGAGCTCACCATTGGAGCTTGGTGTAGGTGATATCACTTTGATTTGAAGTAGATTGGAGTCGAGAAGTATTTGGTGAGCTTCATTTCATCTCATAGTGAATATAGGAGTAGGTATGAGCTTGCATTTGGTTCACAAGAGAAGTTGGGAGTGTATGTGCAAAAAGATTTGCAGAAGAAATTTGAGCCCGTTTCCGCACATTTGTTTTGCCTTGTGTAAAGAGTTTATATCGAAAAGTTGTGCCAATTTTTGACCATTTTTGGGAAGGAGACAACTTTGTAGATGAATGTTTTTTTCCAAAATCCTCACCGATTTTGTTATAGATTGTCCGGACTTTCTCCTGATCATGGATATGTTGTGGCAGATTTTTGCAGCTCAAATTTCTCCCATTTAGAAGCGACTCATTTTCGTAATCTTGATCAATTTTTTGTGCTCTTCAACTTTTCCAAAAGAAAAATTTCCATATTTTGAGCATATTCGAGAGATATTTGCATTAGATTATAGGGTGGTGTACTTTTGTAGGTTCATGGGCTCTTGACACATAGAGCTCTCGGCATCAGAACGCACGATGGACATGGGACTTTGAGTGTGAGAGAGAGTATATTTTTGGGCTCTCCTATGGCACTTCTGTCTAGTGATGAAAGATGGCAATACTTCGTCATCGACTTCCCTTGAAATCTTTTGCCTTTCTCGGCTTACCATTGACATTCATCTATGGAATTTGAGAGACTTTGACAAGTATCTTTTACGCTCTCTCATTTCCTACAACACAACCTCTCTTTGACCTAGCACGTGACTGGGAAAAAGTGGGAGATTGTAGTGAGTAGCCTTGTAGTGGGAGCACGCTTTTTCTCTCATTGGGGTCTTTTGAGAGACCATATTCTTGAGCTCATGGCTTGGAGGCAAAGTTGCCTGCATCGACAAAATAGGTGGAGCACATTGGAGATCTAGTCGACGATTCATTCTGATTGAGGTGTTGTTTTCGGCCACGACACTACATGTGATTAACTTTCTTATGTGATTGATTTTTGGTCGATGAGCTTTTTGGCCGATGAGGTAGTGTGCCATGTTATAGCCTATGTGTTTACTGGTTGGCGAGACATTTGATTGAGGTTTTTTGCGCATAGGTTGCATTTGATGTACAGGTTCTGTGCTCATGTATGATTGCGTGGGCGACTTTAGAGAGTATTTCTAGCATAGTTTTGTGCAATTTTTGCTATGTATACATATGTGGATACAAAGTAAGCTAGTTATAGCTTGCAGGTGGCAAATTCACAAGTTTACAATGATTTTGAACATGTACAATTTCCATAGAGCTACTCGTTCAAGAGCGAGCTAGATTGCCAAGGTTTTGGCAGTTTGTGTATACCATAGGTGTATTTGCTACAGAGACACTTAGTGTTTGTTTATGGTCTATGTAGTTTTGGCGAGATTTTTTGAGATTTTGCTCAAATTACAGAGGAAACTCTATCCATTTTTCCCCAAATTCTCGCCATGCTTTCTACATATTTGTAGCTTACTCTCTGATGCTTTATTGGTCGAGGGATACTTGACGATGATCGAGTGTTGACTCTCATCTTTGATAAATTTTGTCAGTCTCGACACGACTTTGTGGTCTTGTTGTATGCTTGTTTGGCTATAACTTATAGATAGTGAGAAGCTTTGTACATTCTACTACAGACCTTTGCACCGTTGTCAAATCATTACTCACATAGTTTTTGTGGGATGTGTTTTGAGCTCTGTTTTTGCTCATTATTTGCCTATATGTATGTGTTTTATGCTCGATTGAGCTGTTTGTCCCTAGATTGGGCTCATTTGGTCTAGTGACACTATTTATGCTTGCAGATCTCGCGTTGATGCTTGCCTATGCATGGTTACTCCGTAGATTTTTACGTTGAATTGTGCATTTTACACTATATACCTATTGTAGAGTCGTTTATGCATATGCAGCTATTCACTGGTGTGACATCTATCATGTGTGACACGTCACAGTCAACAGTGATGACTTGTGCGAGATGGCGGTCTCATAGGTTCTCAAAACGTGTGCTTTAAAGAATTATCTCAAATTTGTGCATTTTTTCAGAACTTCTTAAAGCGTATTCTCATAAGTCTTTTAATATATATAAATAGAAAAAGAGAAAAACCTATTTTGTTGAGCCACTAATTTGTTCTTCCTTTAGATTAAGATAGAAGACAATGAATATGATTTACATCTTCACTTTTCATTATTGTTTTTAGCTTACACTTACCTAATGATTGTTTTCGTACTCAACAATGGGTATGTGTCCCAATATTAAAACAAGCAAAAATAGCGAGAATCTTTGCAGATGCTCTCTTCTTTCAATTGTAGTCGAGGTTGTATCCATGGAAGGTCATATGTTAGTTGTCGCCCTTGCACATCTCCCTCCCTCCCTCTCCCTCCCCCCCCCCCCCCCCCCCCCCTCTCTCTCTCTCTCTCTCTCTCTCTCTCTCTCTCTCTCTCTGTGATTCTCCTCCGCACGCTATGTTTGCACAACTATGCAAGCCTTCATGGCAAGCCCCCTATGTGCATAAGGTGGGGCCGAAGGAAGAGGCATGCCGCAAGAGCACTCTCTCTCTCTGTCTCTCTCTCTCTCCGCCCCTATCTCTTTGAGATGAGAGAATTCATGACGAGATTATTGATCAAGGGCTCGTGTTACGAGTTGGGGAGAATTCACTATCCGAGTCTTTGCTAGGGGCTGTTCGCGAAGCGCGGGAGAATATACAACAAGATTGTTAGCCATGCTGGATCTTGCTACCTAATTAATTGATTTTATTTGATACGAGTACGGCCGGTCGCCTTTGGCGGTCTCTCTCTCCTTCGCTCCCCCTTTGAGTTCTCTCTCTTTTTCGCTCCCCCACTTTTGGCTTATAGCCTTCATCTCACAGAAGGTGACACGTGTAAAGGGTCACGTCCTCCGCCATATTATGTTAGTAGATAGAGCTAATGCACATGTAGCCACCAGTCTAATTAAATTAATATAAAAATTAATATTATCCAAGCCAAAAAAGCTAGTTAACACTATAATGAACGGTTTATTTGGTGTGGCTTCCCTCACTGACGTTTGAGACTAGCTTTTGGCGCTCCTTTCAAAAGGGGGGTTCACTGTCTGATGCGCCTAACGAGCTATGGAAGCTTTCTTGGTGGATTGTATCACGTCGTCGCTTCAGGTGTACATGTACCGCAATGCTACCTTCCTCTGCGAACGTTTGTTCGCGGAATTCCCATCAGAGGTCTGTTTTTTGCAATCTCACACACACACACACACACACACACACACACACACACACACACAGTGCATTAAACATATTTGTGCTCTCCTTCGAGTTGTCGTTTTCTGTGCATAGGATCTACCATAGATCTCTCATGGCTGTAGTGACTTCATCCACTATAGTTTGCTCTGCTAGTTTACTAAGTAGAATGAAATGCCCACTCTAAATGGATTTATATTGTTCTAGAATGTTTTGTCTCACCGATTCTTCCAAAATTTCTTCCTCTTTGAAGGAGCCAAGCGGTTGGAATGTAAAGACTGCGGTTTGACTGTATGCTCTTAAACGTGCAATGACATGCAAGACGGGCAGTTTACGAGTGCATTAGCAGCAGGTCATCGGCTATTGAGAACAATATGGACCTTAAATATGGCGGACCATCACTCCCAACATAGTAATTTGGATGTACTGCTGCATAGCTCATGCACAGACAGGAATCCAAGGGAGCTGAAGTGAGCTTTGAGCAACTGCTTGAAAGAGGTTTCATGAGAAGAGAACTGCAGCGTTGTCCCTAGTCGATTGCCATACAAACAAAGCAATGCCATCCAACTAGAATTGTCCATAGTTGAACACTACAGCAGCTAAACAGTACCATTCGAACCTTCCTCATAATTGAATCTATATCTCTATGGGTTCGATTGTGGCATGGGATATCAAATTACGTGCAATAGTCTTACAATTTTGATCATTTGAGTAGAGAACTGAAGCTGGTAGTGTAAAGCGGCTTCCAAACTAAGCTCCTCAGTCAATTTGCCTCACAGGTAGGATTGCAAGCAGCACGGCCAGTTAGAGGCAGAAAAGAAGGTTCAAGAGGAAGGAGTTAAGATGGTAGTGGGTTTATCATAGCAGAATGGTGACAAAAAGTAGCAGGTTTATGACACTCAGTAAACTGTTGTTTTTTTGCAAGAAAATAGATCCTTCCATTAGTTAATAATAACTGCCCGAAGGCTACAAACCACCTCTACGAGAGAGGGCTACATTAGAAACATGGGGAGATCCAAGACTCTCCTAGTGAGAAAAAGTATGTACAATGAGGGCTAGATCACGAGATGGGAGGAGGAAAAAGCCACACTGGTGGCCGGTAGTGCCATCTAGGCGCACCCTGAACCATGGGGAAGAAAGGCCTTGGTCACCATAGGCTCCTGCGTGTGGTCGGAGCTGGCTTGAAGTCTCTCAAACTGACCCTTGAGTTTGTGTATCAGCTCCAGCCAAATGTCACGAATAGTCTCTGCCGGTGGAACAGGCTGAGCCTGGAAGATGCGAAAGCAGCGGACCCGCCAAATGAACCAGAATGTTAGGCGCACGTGAGCTCCTAACACCACTCTCTGTCACTGCACCCCTCCTGGGGGATGAGCTCTGTGGCAAGCTGTAGTGTGGGTCGACCCTCCTGGATCACTATCAGGCTGAGCCTCGAAGATGCGAAAGCAGCGGACCCGCCAAATGAACCAGAATGTTAGGCCGCACGTGAGCTCCTAACACCACTCTCTGTCACTGCACCCCTCCTGGGGGATGAGCTCTGTGGCAAGCTGTAGTGTGGGTCGACCCTCCCGGATCACTATCATCCTGCTGGTAAAAGCCATCTCAAAGTGGAGTGTTGGGCCCGTGAGAGTGGACCAAGCTGCAACATTCCAACAAGTGTACTGTCGGGCTGGCATCAACCGAAGAACCTGAAGCCAAACCTGTTGTGCCATGGGAGAGTCCCACAAACAATGTCGCTGACTCTCCATAGGATGCCCACAGGCTGCACATGCTGCTGAGAAGCCGCTGTGTACCAACCAACTCCCAATTGCTGTAGCCCTGTGCGCTACTAGCCACTGAAACATAGTAACTCTTTTCGGCTGCCTGCTGTCCCACAACTGCTTCCAAAAACCTGACAAGAATTCAGCTGTGAGACCACCCTCCTGCTAGTTATGTCATGTGCACACTTCACTTGCGCCACGTGGACAAGCTTCTACTACGGTCTAGCATCAATCATATTCTAGCTTAGGATCTAGCTTGGCACTTTGTGAGCCTCTAACTCGACGTGCATGCCTAGGCAGGTCATAATCATAATTGCATACCCTCTCTTGCACAATACAGTCATTCCAGCATATGTACTTTATTGTGTGTGAACCACCTCTAGCATGGCATCCAAGTATAAGTGACTTTATGCATTATTTTTTATGATTGTCATGGAGTCTTCCTTATAGCTGCTCGACCCAGTTGTTGTGTAGTACATAGGTAGCCCTAGAGGGGCGCTAGGAAGCAGAAGACGCAGAAGAACCGGCAGTAAGCACCTCAGTACCAGCGTTTTCTCACCTCAATACCAGCATTTTCAGCACCAGTAGATCAGCGATTTCAATACCAGTAGATCAGCGATTTCAGGTCGTCGTTGTCGTCGCAGTATCAAGCATCTCCAACAGCACCCATTAGCACCTCAGCAGCATCGCAGCATTAAGAACCTTCAGTACCCAATAGTACCTGCAGTATCAAGCACCGTAGTACCCATCAGCACCTCAGCAATACCCAACATCAGTAGCATCAAGTACCCATTAGGCTTTAGCATCTCAGCATCTCAACATTTAGCATCATTGTATCAGCATTTGTGCAAGTAATAAAGCACTTGCTCTGGCAACAGTGCAAGGGGGCCCTTGAGCCTTGAGGGTGGTTGGACCCGACATGCTGTGTCGTCTCTCTTTTCTCTCTCTTTGCGTCTCTCTCTCATTCATTGTGTTCAGTTTAGTTTCTCTTTTCAAGTGAAGTAAAGTAACCTTGTGTTTGTGCGGAGTAATAGATCCGAGCTAAACCCTTAAACACTTCCGCTGCACTTGACAAGTGAAGTGTTGCAGCTGTGCGAGCCTCTCTGTGTGCTGTCAGTATGCGTCGCTCCAAACGAGCTGTGTACTGGAAAAAAGAAGTCTCTGGGTGATCGACTGAAGAGAAAGGATCCTACGAGAACTACTCTCTTGGGTCCCACTGCATTCGTACTAGAGGGCGGCCCTCCCAAGCCCAAAGCCGCCAGTGTCCTGACTCAAGATCTACCGGGTGAGGATCGACGATACAAGTCCTACAACTCTAATCCTCTGAAAGTAGCACTGTGCAACCTGTGGTGTCTCTACAGAGACTCTATGAAGCCGATCGTCGCCCCGAATCTTGAAAAACATGTGGGGCACTGTCTCCGAGCAAGCCCTAATGGCAATGAGGACCTCCAAGTGCGTGAAGGCCCCCCATCCATCTGGGAGCTGTGATCTCAAGAGGGGTGTGCCACTCTACTGGTATAGCCTTGTATGTCCTGACACATGCTTTGCACCCCCCTCTTCCCTTGTTATTGGATGCACTGAACCTCCTCGAGAAGACTAAAAACTGTAGCAAGTCACCGAAAGTGTAGGCTGGACCCTCTGCCATGGGACCTCTAGCTACATGAGGCCTGCTGCCAACCAAGTGGCCTCTGTGTGTTCTAACCTTGAGGTTCCAAACAAGAGGCAATATCAAGCACTCCTCCATGCAAGCGGGTTGGTGTTGCTCCAGGCCACTCCTCAGTTGCTTCTAGGACCTAAAGCAAAGCGCTTTCTAGCAATAGAGAGGGGGGTCCTTGGAGGGGGGTTTGGGACCCTATCTGCTGTCGGTCTTCTCTCTCTCTCTCTCTCTCTCTCTCTCTCTCTCCGACGTTAAAACTCTCTTCTATATGACAAAACGCTGCCCTGTCATATGACCATAACATTTAATGAGAGACTCATCAATGGGAGGGTCAGGAGAAACTTGGGGCACACTCGTGTTGTCATTGATTGCATTGACAGAGGAAGTGGGTTCTGTGGATTCTTTAGATTCATTAGAGTCAAGCTTAGGACATGTTCTTTTTATGTGACCCTTAATGTGACAATGAAAACAACGACCTTCCTTAGAATAAGTGCTTTGCTCTTCCAACGTGATGTATCCTTCTAAAATTCCTTGTGCTACCTTTTCATCTGGAGTGAGCTTAGGTTTAGCAATTGTGTTAGCTTTACCCTTAGGTTCATTGGAAGAGTTCTTTTCTGAGAGACTGTTGGAAGATTGGTTAGAAGAGTTACCGTTCTTACCATTCTGAGGGTTCTAAGAAGTCTGGGAGGTACTTGTCGAAGTCTTGTTCTCCTTAGGCTTTCCCTTGTTGTGCTTCATCTCCTGTGCGAGAGCAATCGCTACCGCCTTGTTGAGATCGATTGGATCGAGCACCTCGATATCGTACTTGATATACTCATCCAATCCATAAAGGAATGCCTCCTTGCGCTCATCATGCGTCTTGCGTAATTGAGTGCCGAGCTGCAAAACACGATTTGAAAAAGACATAACTGGTATACCATTTTGCTTGAGAGCGCGCCAATCGTCCTTCAATCGTGCTAGGTATTGAGGTGGCATAAACGTGCCTTGAGCTTGTCTTGGAAATCAGCCCAACTAAAGGAAAGGGGCGTGAATTCGTCGGCCTCCTTTAGGTGCGCGGCTAACTGTGCCTCTTGCCATGCGTGGTACCAATTTATGGTATCACCGGCAAGGTACATAGCTATCGTCAAAACCTTGCTATTTCTTGTCTTCTTAGTTGTCGCAAAATAAGCATTAAATTGATGCAACCAAGAATGAATAACAGTAGCATCCATCTTACCATCATACTTACTGAAAGTCAACTTCTCTGTGACTGGGCTGTTGGAGTCCGCATCCCGGCTTGCGCCACTTGAGGAACTACCAATATCTTTGGCTGGTTCAGACTTCGAGGCAAGAACTTGTCGCACCAATTCTTGAGTGCGTAGGTCTCTTTGAACCTCACGATCGGCCTCCAAGGTCGCTCGTCTTGCTTCGGCTTCCTCCTTTCTTTGTGCTTTTCTTTCTTTTCGTGCATCGCGCTCGCGTGCCAAAGCAACGCGAGTCGCTTCTTGTTGTTGTGCCAGCGCAACTCGATTCGCCTCTTGTTGTTGTGCCATCATGTCCAACATCGACTTGACCATTGCCTCCATAGGATTTGGTACAACTCGTCACGTAGATGGAGAAGGGGGAGGGTCGAAAAAGCCTCCTGGTGGGAAAAATTCTTCGTCGCCTCTCTCATGCTCATCACCTGTATGCGAAGTATCCATTCCGCTTCGGGTGATGACCATGCACTATGATCTTTGGTTCTTAAGTTCACGAGGAACTTGGGTTCTTGCGGGTCTTGGGTTCTTGAGGGTCTTGAGGTCTTGAGGTTCTTGAGGGTCTTCTTTTGCTTGCAATCTGTGTTTGCGAAGGATCTTCTCTTCACCCGAGTTTTGCTCTTTTCTGTAGGCGCACCCCTTGGCGGCCTTGCGCTCACACCAAGGTTGCTTTTTCCCACCTCACGTCAATTGGCTAGCCGCTAAGTGCACGGTCCGCTCTCAATGAGTTAAAAGAGGCACAAGGGGAGGCTGGAGAAGCCCTTCTTTCCTGGGATTCCTATCACTCTTCAAAAACACGATTAGGAATCGACACGCCAAAGTGAACTTGGGTTCGTGCGACCGCAACAAGCAAAAAGAATTCTTGTGATATTCTTGTGGTTCTTTCCTTGAGTGATACAGAACACTGCCAAAGCTCTGATACCAATGTAAGGTGCAACGGAATAAATGTTGTTCTTTCTCAAGATGAGTGCTCCGTAATGTGCTCAAGGTTCCTTTTGTTCTTAGGGAAGGGAGAGCTTTCCGTTCTTAATGAGAGAGTGCAATGATCACTAACAAAGTGAATGGACACTGTGCGTGAAAGTGTATGAGATTGAGAGATAGAGAGAGAAGAGAATACGACACCAGAGACGTAAAACCCTCCTCCGAAGGCCCCACTCTCATTGGCGAGAGTGGTCTACTATTGATTGCACAAACTGGTACAAAGTGGATGACTGAAAACTGATGCAAGTCTAGGCTATGTCGAGGTCGACGACGGGGATGACGAGATCGACGCTAAGGCTGAAAACTGATGCTACTTCCTTGCTGTCCAAAAACGCCCATGGTTGAAATCTGTTGGAAACCAAAACGCTGGTTTGGGGCTGATTCCTGCTGCTCTTTATCTGCTGTCGAAACGCTGATTTTCTGATACTTAATCGCTGATATTTCTAATGCTTAATCGCTGGTGAAAACGCCAAGGAAAGGGGGCGATGTTGCCATTGCTGGAAATGCTATGCACTGGAACTGTGGCGATGATGAGTTGCTGAAAGACGCCAACAAAGGGGGGATTTATGGCGATGAGGCTTCTTGATGAAAATGTTAGGGCTGGGGTGTCTTGCTTGGAGGGAAAACGCCACCAAGAGGGGAGTCTTGCTGAGAGAAAGAGGGGGAACCTGCTGCCTGTGGCCTGTGTTCTCCTTGCTCTTTTGCCAAATAGTGCTAGCCTAGGTTTGCTTATATACAAACTTACTCAATTTGCCCTACCTACTTTCCAACAAAAGTCACTTAAATTAATAAGTGAAAAATGTCAAAAATAGGGAAAATAGGTTAAATGCATTGGAAAATTTCCCTGAAGGATTTTGATGGGATTGCTTATGATCATGCCGTGTGCAACCAGAGGATATGCATCTACACTAAGTGCCTGGGCATGCATGGTCTACGAATAGACTCACAAAAGTGCCAGAACACTTGCTAATCTAGACTGACTAGACTGACGGAACCCTTGTCGTGCTGTAGCTTGTCCACGGACACATAGGGTTGGATGTGTTACGTGACAGCGGTTGACATGGAACACTGGATGCACACTAACATCCGAAGGAAGAGCCAGTTTATAGGCAAGTTGGCCAATTTTCTTTGTGATCAAGAACGGATCACAATATCTAGCTGAAAGCTTATAATGCTTTCCTGTTTGCATAGTCTTGGAATCCTTGGGTATCTTCAGATAGACCCATTTCTAGAGTCCTTGGAGATCTCTTTTGATTAACATAAGTAGTGACTCGATCATGAGCCGTTCTTATACTATCCTTAGCCAATTCGAGCATTTCTTGCATGTCATACATGAAATCACGAGCTTGGCGTTCCTTGACTTTTTCTAAGCCAATAGCAATCGGGGATTTAGGCTCAAATCCATACATCAGCATGAACGGGCTAAATCTAGTAGCAGAATGCTTGCTACTATTATAGGCAAACTCTAACTGTGGAAGATACCTCTCCCAATCAGACTGCCTGTGAGAGACATAGGCTCTCAACATGTCCTCTAACGTCTGATTCATCCTCTCAGTTTGTTCGTCGGACTCAGGATGGTCAGAAGACGACATACTCAACTTCGTCTAAAGATGAGCAAACACATCTCGCCAAAATTGGCCAGTGAACTTAGTATCTCGATCACTAACGATATCCTCTGGCAAACCATACAGCGTATAAAGCTGATCGACAAATAAAACCGCCAACTCATGACTTTTCATTGTCGACTTTGTTGGTATAAACTTCGCCATTTTTGTGAGTCTATCGACCACAACCCAAATGGCGTCATTGACCCGACTAGTATTTGGCAAACCAACGATAAAGTCCATGGAAATACTCTACCACTTGGCATCTGGGATTTCCAATGGATGTAGCAGGCCAGCTTTCCTAAGGCGCTCTGCCTTATTGACCTGACACTGAGCGCATCTCTTCACATAGCTCTCTATTTAAGAGCGCATCCTTGGCCAATAGAAATATCGCTTGACCAAAGCCAAAGTTCTTGGGATGCCTGGGTGGCCAACGCTAGGAACATCGTGGCATTCGCACAAAATCCTTTGTCGAACCCATCGATTTCCAGCATGCAAACTTTACCATTTCTGAAGAATAGTCCAACTCTAATGGAATATTGTCGCTGTTTCGTCTCTCTGGCATGACTCACTTGGGTCTCCAGATCACCCAAGCCTGTTTGCGAGTCATGCCCCGCTTCGACCTCGTTCCATATCTTGCCAAAATGGCCATCGGAACGACATAGCCCTTGGAGAGAGAGATAGAAATCCGTCGAGATTTCAACCATAGACAAGGCATTAACCTCAGGAATCCTGCTGAGTGCATCAGCAACTCGATTGTTGGATCCTTTTCTGTAACGGATCTCAAAGTCA
Organism: Adiantum capillus-veneris; assembly: GCF_014529385.1. NCBI lineage: Eukaryota > Viridiplantae > Streptophyta > Polypodiopsida > Polypodiales > Pteridaceae > Adiantum > Adiantum capillus-veneris. The sequence goes on from NC_140933.1 coordinate 121,706,041, forward strand.
AACTCTTGCATAAGCTTAACCTATCTAGCCTTCCGGCCCCTGAGATCACCCTGATCACAGACATAGCGCAAGGAATGATGATCTGTCCATGCAACAAATGTAGAGCCATACAAGTAGTGTCGCCATTTCCTCAAGGCGTGAACTACGGCGTAAAGCTCCTTCTCATACGTTGGATAATGCATCTCAGCATCAGAAAGTTCCTTACTTTCAAACGCAACAAGACGTCCATCCTGGTATAACGTCGCACCAATGGCATAATCACTAGCATCCGTTTCAACCACAAACTGTTTGCTAGGATCCACAATGTGCAATATTGGCGCAGTAGTCACCAACTGCTTTAGTGTCCGAAAGCTCTCGTTGAGACTCCCATTCCAGACAACAGGGGGATTATCTTTACGGTGAGGATCCGAAATCTTCGGCCCTTTCACCCCTCTTTTTAAGGTTGCATAAGTGAAGCAGCAACTTTAGGGTAGTCCTTGATAAATTTGCGAAAGAATCCTGTAAAGCCTATAAAGGACTTTCCTTGGCGCACATTCTTCAGAATGGGCCAATTTCGCACTATATCCAACTTTTCAGGATCAACGCAAATTCCATCGTGAGTAATGATGTGACCCAAGTACAGAAGCTCTCTGGTCGAACAAAACCCCTGTCGAGATAATCTTTCAGCTGCCACTGAATCTCGTCCTCCTCGGGTTTTACTAAACCGATAAGGTTGCTTTGAGAAGGGCTAACTACAAGCCACCAACTCAATGCCATGATCTATTCCTCTTGAAGGTGGCAAGCCAGGAGGTAGATCATCAAGAAAAACATCCTTGAAATCAGTCATGATTTCTCGGATAAGATTGGATTTGTCAGAATCCCGAAGTTCAACAGAAGCACATGAAACATTTTTATGAAATTTAGTGACGGAAGTACCAAGCACTAATGAATCAAACCAAGCAGATGGTACACATTAATAGAAGTCAACATCAAAAGACTTTGTATCTTTATACATTTCCAAAGCAGTAACAATTGGTATTGCAAAACCATTATTTACAGAAATCTGATTACAAAGCGACACATATACATGAGGCATATCCTGCTTAACAAAAACAAGAGAGTGATGTACATAGTCTATATACAATGAGTCTTGTTTATCATAAAACCATGGAATTCCTAAAATAACATTTGCTCTATCCAGGCGCATGATGTGGAAATCCAGGTTCTCTTTATAATCAGCTAGCTCGAGCGACAAATCCGGAACCATCCGATTCCATACATCTGTATCCTCGCCACGAGCCATATCAAATGGAACGTCTTGGCCTTTGCCATTGTGTCCTCGACGTCAGTCGGGGCTTTGTTCTTGATTAAGGCCCAACGGTAATCTTTATGTAATCCCAGCAGGTACATGTGCACAGCCTGCGTGGAATTCACCTCGCAGAAGGTGAGTGCTTCTTTGAAAGCCGTCGTGTACTTATCAAAAGATAGAGTTTTCATCGAAAGGCTCTGCAGTTTGGCGTAAGCTTTCAAAGGATCCCTTTTGGCGAAATCCCTCTTGAATTTCACACAGAAGTCAGCCCACGTCGTAGGCTTCTCTGTCATGTCGCGCCACCAGGTAAGCGCCTTACTGTGCAGATAGAGAGGAATTGTCGGAATCCTCCGTTCATCATGCTCCCCACGGAGGTCGAAATACGTGGTCCACTGATGCAGCCAGTTATTTACGGCCAGTTCTGTACATTCCTTCTCCTCCCTTGAGAAATTTGTGGTTTTGTACGGAATCGTGGCAGTTGGACCACCTTGTGAACGCCCAAAAGCAGCAATCTGCGTCCGCAATGGCTAGAGGTGGGTTTCACCCTCCGAAATTCGCGCAGTCGTCGACCGAGCCGTATTTTCCAGAGCGATAAGTCGGGAACTAAGCCCTTGCACGACCCCTTCGAGAGAGGCCAAGCGAATGTTCGTCTGAATGTTCGCGTTTCTAGAGCGGTAACACGCTGGTCGAAGCTTTGGAAAGTACTTGTAATCCATGTGTATAGAGCATGCGTGAACGGAATTTGAACATTACTTGGCACGTCGTCACGTTGCACATCCGAGTTGGAGGAATCCATGGCAAAGTGCGTGAAAAACTAGAAGTTTCACACAAAACTGGACCTTTTCTGCACTTTCCGATTGTGAAAAGTTGAACTCCGAAGAGCGCTACGCATCGGCGTACGCATCCAAAGGCAAGCAGGTGATGGCGGGAGCGTGGGAGTGCGAGCAGGTGAGAGAGAGGAGCGTTGGATGAGAAGCAGGAGATCCAAAAAGTAAATTCTCTGCAAACTGGTGAGTTGCTATAAGTGATTTTAATAATATGCAAGGTTTCAACCTTAAAAAAGGTCTTGGCCATGTTAAAACAAAAGCGTCTCGTAATAAATTAAAAACATAACCCACCATATAGCGTAAAAAAAAATCCAACGAGGAGCCAACGTTGACGAACGCGTGAAGATATTGAATGGATCGCATGGGGCATGTGGATACGGGTGGCCAACACGCGAAAGGGGCGCCAGCAAGGAGCCAGCACGGAAAAAAAAACTCCACGCTAATTGCAGAAAAACTCCACACTGGTCTGCAATCGAAAAGTTCCCTCTCTCTAGCGCTGAGGAAAGCCACCAGCAGATTGGCAGGTACAACGCTCTCTCTCTCTCTCTCTCTCTCTCTCTCTCTCTCTCTCTTCGCATTGCCGAGAGAGTGTAAGGTGCAGCGGAAGTGAATGTTGAACTTTGCTCAAGATGAGTGCTCCGAACTGTACTCAAGGGTTCCTTTTACTTGCGGAAGGGAGAGCCTTCCGTTCCTTTAGTGAGAGAGTGCAATGGACACAAACAAAGTGGTGAACGCTGTGAATGAAGGTGTTGAGACTGAGAGATAGAGAGAGAAAAATACGACACCAGAAAGTTGTCAAAACCCTCCTCCGAAGGCCCGACTCTCTATGGCGAGAGCGGTCTACTATTGATTGCACAAATCTCTACAATGCTTTGGACTTGCTGATGATGTCGACGACGACGAGATGGGCTGAAATCTGAAAACGCTAAGGGCTGAGATTTGCACATCGAATTTTGACTCTATGTCGATGACGATGTCGATGCCGACGATGCAACGACGACGTGCTGAAAACGCAGATGCTGAAATCTGCGTTTTCCGGGCTGAATTTGCAAACGCTAGTTGATCTGACCGTGCGGCGAGGATCTGCTGCGGGAAGGTGAGATCTGCGAGGTTTGGGGGACTTCCTGCGGTGTGCCTATGCTGAAAACTGAAATCGCTGTTGTTCTTGATGGTCTTGTCGCGATGGAACTGCAAAACGCTAAGGCTGAAGTGCAATTCAAAAACGCTAGGACTGAATGTCTTCCTGCGGTGGGAATCTGCTGACGCTGGGGCTGATCTGCTGCGGTTCTATCGCCAGGCTGTTGCAATGCAAAAACGTTGGCTGATCTGATGCAAAAACGCTAGGCCTTCTGGTGAGTGAAAACATTAGAGTTGTCACGGGGGGGAGTCTTGCTGAGAAGTCGCCCGATGAACACCGGGTTCCTGCTGCCTCTTCTGCCAGAAAGTGCTAGCTCTAGTTTCCTTATATATTATCTTATCCAAATTGCCCGACCCAGTTCCCAACAAAAGTCACTTAAAAATAATAAGTGAAAAATGTCAAAAATAGGGAAAATAGGTTTAATGCTCTGGAAAATGCTCTTGATAGATTCTGATGGTAATGCTGATGATCATGCTGTGTGCAACCGGAGAATATGCATCTACTCTTAAGGGTCTGGACATGCACGGTCTACGAACAGACTCACAAAAAGTGTCAGATCACTTCCTATTCTAGACTGACTTGATTGAACTGAACCCTGGTCATGCTACAGCTTGTCCACGGACACATAGGGTTGGATGTGTCACGTGACATCCCCTCCTTTTCAAAGTGAGATACGGGTACCGAACTGTATGGCGTCAAGGGAGATCGCCAACAACATCCGGAATCCTTGAAAGGACTCTTTGCCGGCCCACTCTGATGTGTGGGTCATGCGATACTCGAACTTCATAAAGGTCTGCAAAGTCTTCTTCTTTGGGCCGAGCCGAAAGCGACACAAAGTCATCTTCAATGCTTCCACTTCGTCTAGAGTCATGCTTCTACCTTCTTCAAGAATCTCCGAGGATGAAAATTCCTGATACCACTTCTAACACAAAAACATGAACATACCCATTCTATGTAAAGTGACTAGAAAAATTCTAGTCTTCCTTAACGACTGTGCATGCAATGTAGATGAACATAGAGACGGAGTGCCAAACCGTTCATCAAACACCTGCAAACAATGAGATCGAATCTTTTCTTTCGAATCTAAATCAATCAACTGTGGCAAATCATAATGGAAATGCCGATGCTTGATGCTCAATCCTTCTTGTGCTCTTTCTACGGCTGTCTCGTGCCAAGAAATAGACATGGAATGTGACTTCTTGGAATGCATACTTTTCAGCTTTTCATGAATCATCCGCATACATCCGTGCTCATTCACGAGTGAATCGTGCTCATCGAACAATATGTCATGCCTATGAAAAGGGATCACATAAGGACGATGACTAAAATACAGGAGAGCATCACGAATGAAACACTCAAACAATGCGTGTTGACTAATCATTTGAACACATAATACTTCCTGTGGGGGTTCTTTGGACCTAGGCTGGAGAGCCAAGATCGGTTCTTCGTGTTTGATCGAATCTTCCTGTGGGGGTTTTGTGGACCTCGACTCGAGAGCCAAGATCGGTTCTTTGTGATTGATCGAATCTGCAATGAGGTTAGCTTCACTAGAGAAAGTATCAACTAACACATTATCCTTGTGAACAATCACATCCTCTTTATGCAAATCATCATGCTTGTGAGAAATCACATCTTGATCATCATGCAAATCATCATGCTTGTCCTTATCATCCAAATCATCATGCTCATCATTATCATGCAATTAATCATGCTTATCATCATGAAATCATTATCATTCAATTCATCATGCTTATCCCGATCATGCTTTGGAAAAGAAGAGATAGAGAGTCTCCTTCTCCTGATCCTTTGCAATCTGTACCTGCACATTAGAAAAGAGTCGCAACAACTCTTCGCGGTCACGTGCTATGGCTACCATTCTTTCGTTATATGTACTCTCTATGGCTACCATTCTTTCTGTGTGTTTTGCCTTTCTTTTTGCTTCTCTTGCTTCACGTTCTAACTTCCTGTCCATCATCATCTCGTCGAAAGCCTCCATAGGAGTTAGTGCAATCCTTGGCGTAGATGGGGAAGGGGGAGGGTCAGAAAAACCTCTGGTGGGGAAAACTCTTCTTCGCCAATCCCATGCTCACCATCTCCATGCAAAGTATCCATTCCGCTTTGGGTGATGACCATCCACTGAAGTCTTGGGTTCTTAAGTTCACGAGGAACTTGGGTTCTTGTGGGTCTTGGGTTCTTGGGTTCTTGGGTTCTTGAGGCTCTTGAGGGTCTTCTTTCGCTTGCAATCTGTGTTAGAGAAGGATCTTCTCTTCACCCGAGTTCTGCTCTTTTCCGCGCGCGCACCCCTTGGCGGCCTTGCGCTCACACCAAGGTTGCTTTTTCCCACTTCACGTTTATTGGCCAGCCGCTAAGTGCACGGTCCGCTCTCAATGAGTGAAAAGAGGCACAAGGGGAGGGTGGACAAGCCCTTCTTTCTTGGGTTTCTTGTCACTTTTCAAAAACACAATTAGTAATCGACACGCCCAAGAGGACTTGGGTTACGTGCGACCGCAACAAGCAAAAAAAAATGTGTTGTTGTTTCCTTGAGTGATACAGAACACTGCCAAAGCTTTGATACCAATGTAAGGTGCAGCGGAAGTGAATGTTGAACTTTGCTCAAGATGAGTGCTCCGAACTATGCTCAAGGGTTCTCTTTACTTACGGAAGAGAGAGCCTTCCGTTCCTTTAGTGAGAGAGTGCAATGGACACAAACAAAGTGGTGAACACTATGAATGAAGGTGCTGAGACTGAGAGATAGAGAGAGAAGAATATGACACTAGAAATTTGTCAAAACCCTCCTCTGAAGGCCCCACTCTCTATGGCGAGAGCGGTCTACTATTGATTGCACAAATCTCTACAATGCTTTGGACTTGCCGACTATCTCGACGACGATGAGGATGACGACGAGACGGGCTGAAATCTGAAAACGCTAAGGGCTGAACTTTGCAAATCTTTATTTGTTGAATTTTGACTTTTATGTCGATGCTGACGATGCAACGACAACGCGTTGAAAACGCAGATGCTGAAATTTGCGTTTTCCGGGCTGAATCTGCAAACGTTGACTGATCTGACCGTGCGGAGAGGATCTGTTGCGGGAAGGTGAGATCTGCGAGGTTTGGGGGACTTCTTGCGGTGTGCCTATGCTGAAAACTGAAGATGCTGTTGTTCTTGATGGTCTTGTCGCGATGGAACTGCAAAACCCTAAGGTTGAAGTGCAATTCAAAAACTCTAGGATTGAATGTCTTCCTGTGGTGGGAATCTGCTAACGCTGGGGCTGATCTGCTGTGGTTCTGTCGCTAGGTTGTTGCAATGCAGAAACGCTAGGCCTTCTGGTGAGTGAAAACGTAGAGTTGTCGCGGGGGGGAGTCTTGCTGAGAAGTTGCCTGATGAACACCGGGTTCCTGTTGCCTCTTCTGCCAGAAAGTGCTAGCTCTGGTTTCCTTATATATTATCTTATGCAAATTGCCCTACCCACTTCCCAACAAAAGTCACTTAAAAATAATAAGTGAAAATGTCAAAAATAGGGAAACTAGGTTTAATGCACTAGAAAATGCTCCTGACAGATGCTGATGGTAATGCTGATGATCATGCTGTGTGCAACCGGAGGATATGCATCTACTTTAAGTGTATGGACATGCACGGTCTACGAACAGACTCACAAAAGTGCTAGGTCACTTCCTATTCTAGACTGACTTGACTGAACTGAACCCTGGTCATGTTGCAGCTTGTCCATGGACACATAGGGTTGGATGTGTCACGTGACAGAGAGTCTCCCTCTCTATTCGCTCCATGCCTTGCACAGAGAGCATTACATAGAGAGATTACAGTGTGCTGAATTTACTCTAAAATTAGCAGTTCAATGAGAAATTTACTAATTTTCGTCAAAAATCAGTAAATTTAATGAAACACTTGCAGTTCCCAGCTTTTTCGCATGCTAAATTGCTGGATCTAATAAAAAATTAGTGAAAAACACATTAAATTTCACCTGCAAACATGCTCATGAGAAGAAAATGATCAATTAAACAGTTATTTTATCAAAACTTGCAGGAAATAGTGATTATCCGACTCTAACCAGCCTGTAGGTGTGCACACGGTCCATTTCGTAGCCAAGCCGGCTCTGATACCATGAAACGAACGCAGGGAGTGGATCTTTCGGCTACATGGACCGCCTACAGACATGCGTCGGAGGAACCACCCGACCTCAACCACGATCCAACAGCTCCCCCGTGCTGGGCAAGCGTCCGAGGACGTAGGCATGTACCTGTAAGACCGAGCGTCCCATACCACCTGTTCTCACCTCCTTGAGGTGACCTCGCGCACTCCTAGCCTCACGGGCTAACCACTGGCACTCTGCAAGTGGGGGTCGATAACTGCAAATGAAGCCTTGGCCTCCCTTTTATAATAATGGCCAAAAAACTCGTCGTGTTCACACTATCTGCCCAAACACTGGACGCCCATCCCGACGGCGTATGGGCTAGATCCCCTCTCCTAAGAGCGGGACATAACAACCCCATTCTTCAGGGCTTTGACATGTCAACAGTTTGTGACATCAAGAGCATAATCGACATCCTTCCGTCGGTCAGACATCTTATTTTGCGGGATATTGGATAGTTTATGGAGACAATGCTAATTATTCGGGAGTGCTTATGCTTGTTCGGCATGAATTACGGGTAGGTGGATGGTGGTTCAATGTATTGTTAATGGGGAACTCTTTGAATTTTAAGGGGTATATGCTTTCATAGCCTCTATCGATCGCACCAGATTATGGAATGATATCTCCTTGTATTATTGGCGTTTTGATGCTTTCCTTTGTGGATATTCTAACAATGCGCCAAACCATGTGGATAATACTACTGGCCAATCACACATGTTGCGTGTGGAATGTCAAGCATGGGATCGTATGATGCGTTCTTGTAATGCATTGGACTTGTGGCTGCTTTGACATGATGGAGATTCAGGATTCACTTTCCAGCATAATGTTCAATCCTCTTACCGAGCGCCCCTTGACCGTTGGTATCTCTTTCATAGTAGCAGTATGATGCCTTTGTGTGTGATCTGAGGATTGATTATACTTTATGCCTTTTGGATCATGCTTCCATATGTTTGACTTCACGTTTTTGCCCGTCTTTAGATACCCAAAGGACACACACTGTAGACTTTTGTCTCATAGGCCAACTTCGGCCTTTAAAAGATGTTTCTTTGTGTCATTCTTTTTGCGGCAACGAGTATGTTGGCAAAAACTGCAGCTTTTGGGTGCTAGTTTTTGGATCCAATAAGGAGGGCCCACGGGGGGACACTGAGACCCAACACATAGGGATACTCACATGGTTAACCTTTTCTGGTTGCAGAAGAAGGAAGGATCGTGACACTTGGAACTTATTTCAAGGGAGTGGTACCAAACTTTTAAAGAAATAAAGAAATTCCCCACTTGGAGCTCTGAGTGACTGTTCAGGCCCATTGATCAAGATCATGGAAGTTGAGTACTTTCAGCGTTTTCATTCACCTCGTGTCATAATTGTTTGTATCCAACTGACTGTCAGTGGAAAATATGGGAATGGGAGGAATCTTTACTGGATTATGGGAAGCATTAGCATAAGATTTAAACCAGCAAGAGGAGGATGACAATCTGATATTGGGTCGGAATAAATTGTTTGTGCGAAGAAGCGTTGTCTAATCATTTTGATACACTACCTCAGCAGGGTTCTCAGAAAGATTGTTTTGCCATAAATGCTACGTGATGATTATATAATGTTATTGTCAGGCTGTGATTAGAGGCCAGATGAATAGTGCATGAAGCAGAAAAGTAGCTGGCTCTGTTTGAGTATATACATTAGTTTTAGTTGTGAACGTAAGATGTATTTGGACCATTATATCAGTTCTTTTACTTTTTGTTTCAGAATAATCTTCATTTGCTTGCAACGTGCTACTTCAGGAATAACCAAGCTCATCGAGTTTACCACATTTTGAAAGGCAAGTCTACTTTTGATTCTGTCATTCGATTCATGAGGTCTGTTAATATCCAAGTGCTATCCACAAAATGTAATAGATTTGTGTAATTATCGTATGCTTGGGAATTATGCTTAGGAGTCTGGAGCTTTCTTCACTTTGTTCAGATCAATTTTTCTTTCGCGTAACCTTTGTATGTTTTTTCCAATTTTGCAGGGGAAAAGTCTGCACAATTGAGATACCTCTTTGCATTGGCTTGCTACGAGATGGGTAACTTGGTTGAGGCTGAGTCAGCCCTGTCGCAATCTGGCGATCCAGGAGGAGAGGTGTACAAGTCTCTCTATTTCCTTTACTCTATCATGGTTGTGCAGTGCTATGTATTGTGGAGTCGTGGAGAGTAAAATGTTTTGCACGTGTAGTATCAAGATGTGAAATCATGGTTGTGCAGTGCTATGTATTGTGGAGTCGTGGAGAGTAAAATGTTTTGTATGTGTAGTATCGAGATGTGAAAGTCTCAGAGCTTTTTCCTGCATTGTTTTCTGCTATTTGATTAATGCGCACCTACTGAACGTCCATCAAATGATTCATTATACCCTGGAAGGTTTTGTTCTTTCATTTGCAACGTCAATCCAATTTTGCTGATTTGTTTTAGCATTTTTCCTGCTTAATGTGGGCATATTTACGTGTACATTGCCCTTCACAACATCTATGCAAAATGCGTGAACTTGTTTGATGAGTAATGGAATACTTTATTCTAGCCTTGTTTTAATTGTTATTCTGTAGGTACCAAATGGCGCAGCAGGGTACTACCTTTTGGGATTGATCTGTCGGTAAGCCACGGGAGATTCTACATTTTTCTATAATTAGTACATTTGGATTTTGGACAACAGGTGGTCTCTATGTGATTGTACTTTCTGTACTGTGCACTTGGGTCACGTGAATGAGGACATGTTTCTGTTTATGAATCTTGTAATAATTACATGCATTCAACAAATAAAATTCCGTAACTCATGCATTGTGATTTCAGTAAGCATTATGTATTAGTATCTGAGAGACAGAAATCCAATTTTTGGAACACTTTGACAGGCAAACAGATCGGAGGCAAGCAGCCATAACCCACTATACCCAGGCTTTATCGCTGGACTTGTTTTTCTGGTCAGCCTATGAAGACTTGTGCATACTTGGTCAGTGAGAGGTTTCTATGGTCTTATCCGTAGCTACTTGCTGTGACATATTTTATGTAAAGGATTGATTTTCACAATGCGTTTTTGAGAGTGCTGGTCTTTATTTTCTATTATACACTATTGAAAACATAGGATCTGCAGGTGCAGAAGACGAGGCAGCTGCATTGTATGGTGACGTAGCTCTTTTTCACCTGCAGAGGCAGCAACTACAGTGGGACCCTCAGTCTCAGCATAATTCTCAGGATATGATGGACTCACCTACTGCTTCAAAACCTAGAGGGTCTCCGTATTCCATTGATGCAAGTCCAAAGCAGACACGGTTACATATTAATGATATGGGAGTTAACTTGGTTTCCACAAGTGGAATCCATACTCCATCGTCAGGAGGGGTTTCTTTGTATACTACACCCTCGCCAGGTCCCTCTCAGGTACGGGTAACTCTGTGATTGTTTTTGTTTTCAAGTACAGCTTGAAACACATTTGTCTCTACCTGTTTGCTTTGGCTGATTCACAGATACCGGCTGGGCCTCCAGCTTTGAACAGGACAATGCATGGGATGTTTGGATCCTCTAATACGGGAGGATCGGGAACTTCAAGTTTTTTGGCATCCCAAGTGGGAGAGTTATCTCCAAGGGGTTTGCATGCACCTGCACAGCAGCAACGTCGGAAAGTAATGGAGGAAGGAAAACTCAAAAAGGTGTGAAACAAATTTTACCTGCTAAGTAATGAAGTGCTAACCTAAGGATACAATGTACATATGCACCTGCAGATGCTAACAAAGGAGATCCTTCTGTGGGTGTACAAGAGCTATTGTAGCTATTTGTCTTGCAGCCCTTACGCCTGTGAATAGTAACAGATTGGGTTGTTTTGATATTGCGATTTCCTTTTCAAACTTAATCTAGGATGACTAAATACTTACTTTGTAATTGTCGAATTATTGGAAAACGCCTTACAGCCTTAGAACTGGAACCCGCTTTTGTGCTTGGTACAGGTATCTGGAAGGTTATTTGCTGAGCCTATTCCTCGAAGAAGTACCAGACTTTCGGGTGATTCAAGTGTCGGGACAGCCCAGCAAAGCACATCAGCAGGTGGTGGCTTGTTAGGACTTTCGAGTGGGAATGGTATGGGAAACTCATCTAGTGGTGCCACAGGGATAACTGGTCCTACTACAAGGGGTGGGAATGCTCCTATCCTTCGCTCAAGCACATCTCGAAGAAGTACAGTTGGACTACTTGAATCCAATGTTGACAATGGTATTGGTTTATTTTCCTGACCTATTCTTTGACTTATAATATGCACATTTTCTTCTAGAGAGTATGGTCTCAAGTTTTTCTCATTTACCATGTTGTGGGGGATGGTTTTATCTAGTCAACAGAGCCTCACTTTTTGATATGTTTGAAGGCAAAGCAAATTCTGAAGTAGTTGAAGAAAGGTTATGTCATTACTTATTCTAACACAGACTTCTGGACATTCGTTTTTCTACTACCTCTTGAGTCCTCAGTTAGGCTTTTAAAGACCTTAAGCAGGGATTTGTTTAGTCTGGATTCTCATACTACAGGAACTACTTTGTATGGTAAATGTCTGGATAGACACTCTACTTGTAGTTTAGGGCCTCTTGTACTTGCTAATGAGAAAGCGGAGTTACTGATGAGGAAATTGCTAAAGTTCTGACAGCTATCATTGCTCTATTATGAGACATGGTAGCTCCACAAGCACCTAAAAAGGTCTGTTAAGTGAGCTTCATTTTTGAACATGTTATAAGGGGTGCCTTATCCCTGACAGCATAATAAAATCACTTCATTAAATCCCTGGTATTATATTACATGAACTTAAATAGTTTTTTACCACTTCTAACAGCTAGAAGAACCTATGAGATACATGATGATCCGGGTAGTGATGAAGGCGGCATGGCAAGTGGAAGGCGCGGATTCACAAGTGGTGCAGAAGAGGATTCAGTAGCTCGAGGTAGAGGCAGTAGCAGTTTTCCTCCACGAGGAAGAAGGTCTATGGAGGGTGCTTTGGAAATTTTGAGCTTGTTCAGGCTTTTAGGAGAGGCATTTAGAAACCTTTGTTTGTATCGATGTCAGGTGAGTCTGATTCTAGTCCCATGTTTACTGTATTCATGTCATGTAAATCATCTGCACGTTATTTTGTGAGTGCAAGATTTTGTTTGGTGTGCCTTCCTGTTTATTAGATGAGCACATGTTTGCACATAATAATATATGTTGGTTTGCAGACTCTTGAACATTGTACATAATGTACGTGTCATGCATGCATGTTTGTTTCATATACATGTAAGTGGGATCAAGGTATGCACCATTCCTGCATTGAGTCTACATATGTACGTACTGGAGTATATTTATATGTGTGTGTAGAAGTATGTGTTGGCCATGGCTCTGCTGCTCAACTAAGCATGTGCATGCGGAAGCATGATTGTGAGAGAAGGATGATGAGAGGGGAAGTGATGACTTGAGAGTAGTGCAAACAGGAGGCATTGTTGGAAAAACTGCAAAAACATACCTTCATAGCCTAAGCGTAAAATAAAGCAATACAACTGATGCTTGACTGCAGTAGGCTGAATTTGGATACACAGCTGAGGTATGGGGGACCTTTTGCCTTTATAGCAGTCCGAGTACTACGAGTTCAAGAATTCAAAGCTCTCTAGCAAAACGGAAGAGGACTGTTCAAGTTTCAGTTTCCTGTCCAGTGGTGGCTTGTGTATCTCCTAGGAGCAGATTAGGGAGTGGGGGCTGTTTTGTGGCTGTGTTGTGCCCATCCGGTAGGGTGGCATGAGGCATGACCCTTGTTCCTAGGATTTTCAAGGTCAGAGTCTCATATTTCTGGTCGTGGGGTTTGTTATGCGGCAGGTAGGGCATATTTGGGGAGTCTCTATATAGGGAGCCCCACCCCACTTGCATTTGGTTATTGAGTCATTAGCAGAGCTTGTATTGGGCACAATAAAAATGCTCGACGAACGCGTGTTGGCCCAAGAAAGCAAGATAGCTACACTGGGAGATCGGGTGACGGCCCAAGATGAAGAGATTGCGTCACTCAAGAGGGAGCTCGCAGAGGCACGATCACGAAATACACTTGAAGAGGGAGAATTGCAACCTTCAGTAATAGAAGAGCTAAACACGATCAAAGAGCAAGTGCGAGCCATCAAAGAGCGGGAAGAGCAACACAAAGAAACGACGACCTCTTGGGTGGACGTTATTACAAAGACTCGGCAGAAGGCAGATGAGGCCGAGAAGTGGATTGAGGTTGCCAAGAAAGGGAAAAGCAAGGAAACAACTACGTCCACACCCACCATCATTAACTTGACACTTGAAGAGGAGCAAAGAAGACGTGTGCGCTCTCTACATGTGAGGATTTGCGGTCTTAAAGACAAAGATAATGTGGACGAAGAGGTAAAAGAACTCATGGCTTTGATGGGGATTCATGAGCCGATGCACTCAAGAGCTTGGAGAGTGGGCAACAAGAAAAATGGGAGCAAGGGGGAAACCTCGAAAGAAAGAGCACGCATCCTTCGTTTTCCCTCCATGGAAGCGAAGGACTTTTTGAAGAAGAGACCAACTCTTAAGAAAACGGGCATCTTCCTCTGGGATGACCTTACCCTCTCAGAGATAGCTCATATGTAGGAGGTAATGCCAGAGATTAGAGTGGCAAGGGAAAAAGGTAAGATTGCTTTTTACCGAGATGGAAGAGTGGTGATATTGGAGCCACGCTCCACATGACAGTGTGAGACCTATGGGACCACACTCAAAGTTGCTACCTGGAATTGTAATGGATCTGTGCGTCTAGATGTGGGTGCTTTTGGGGAAAGTTTTAGTGGGAGAGATATCATCTTCTACTCTGAGACACATCAGGCCCCTGGGTAGTCTATGCCTCACATTAGTGGATACAGATGGGAGACCGCATGTAAACAGGAGACACGATCAGAGCACAGAGGGCGGGGCTCAGGTGGAGTGACAATGTTATTCAGGGAGGAGTTGCAGCCATTGATACACATAGCTCGCAGGGATGAGCAAGCTAGGTACATGTGGGTGAGATTGAGAGCAGAGACATGCAGGTATCTTTACATTGCTATTTGCTACTTTCCCCCGAGTACATCAGTGTATGCACCACCCAGAGGACAGTCCCCCTTTTCTATTTTGGATGATGACATCTGGGAGTTCTCTAGAGATGGTGACATCATCATTCTAGGGGATTTCAATGCTAGGACTGCTCATCATCAGACAATTTTTTATGATACTTTAGAAGAGATGCTGAGAGGGTTGGATGTTGCAGAGACAGGCCTATCCAGACTATCACATGATGGGGAGTATACTGAGTATGGACGACACTTGATAGACATGGAGACTGCACATGGATTGGTCATCCTGAATGGCCTACACAGATTTCCCGCTGCAGGGGTTTTACATGCTTTCCACACAGACATGGAGCTAGCACAGTGGATTATGTCATGGCACAACCGAGTCTCATCTCTAGTATCTAGGACCTCACAGTTGGACCTAGACTTATTGGTGTGGCAGTGGACCATGCTCTTGTGTCGCTGACCATCTCTTTTGAGTTTAGTGTAGTAGACAGGCCATAGGTAGCAGCTCCTACTCGCTACACCTTCACGCGGGAGACGGACTCTGTATACATAGATGTGATCTATAGACGCCTGTGTACAGAAGAGCCAGGGCGACCTTTGGAGGAGCTTACTACTATACTGACGCAGACGTTACACGATGCAGCATCAGAGGCATACCCACACACACAGCCTGAGCAAAGACGTCGTTCTGGGAGCATTCCCCAGAACAGCTGGTATGATGAGGAATGCCGAGAGACCAGAGCTAGACTTCAGAGGGAGGTGCTTTTGGGGGCAGCTTTTTGACGTGCAAAACAAAGCTAAAAAGCACCGCAAAAAGCAAAAGAAAGGCACTGACTTCCTGGGCTATTTGGGTCGTCAGTCGACATTTGAAAAGGCAAAGAAACAGAAGAAGCGTGTTCGATTTGAAGAAGTACCCAGTTCTTCTTCTTCTTCTTCTGACAGTTCTTCTAGCTCATCTGACTCGAGCGAAGAAGACCGAAAAGGTAAAAAGCGAAGCAAGAACAAACGCTTCGGAAAGGGCAAGAAAAAGGCAAAGAAGTCTAAATCTCGCCCCGTGAGTGACAGTTCTATAGAGGACTCGTCTACAGACAATTCAGACTCTGATGACAACAACTTTTATGCAAAGAAGAAGAATTTTTACAAAGCTAACCAGTATGACTTTCTGGAAGACAAAAGCAAGAAAGTCAGAGAGTTTAAGGAAGGTGGACAGTCAATCAAATTTGACACGTTTTCGGGATATAGAGATGCTTCGAAGACTTTGTCTTTTGTAGAGCAGTTTGACATCGCTTTTGCGGAAGGGCGTTACTCAGAGCACTCTAAGATTCGGAGAGCTGTCTCTTACTCTAAGGGGAATGCTCGAACTTGGTGGTCCACGCTTCTATTAAGCAAGACTACGCCAATTAAATGACTGAAATTCAAGAGGCTTTTTATTTCTTCTTGGCTGACTCGAGAGTATGAACGTGATATACGAACTCCTTGGAACCATCTTCGGATGACCAAGAAAGATACAGTGGACGCTTATTGCGAGAGATTCTGAAGCTCTTTTCTACCCGCCTCTTCATTTAAGAAGATCTCGTTCAAGGAACAGATTGAGCGGTTTACCTTGGGTCTACCTACAGAGATCCGAGACCACTTCTTGGATCAGAAGTCAGCTTCTATTCCAGAGTTGATGAATCATGCGAAACGGGGTTTTGCCATTCACTCTGGCAGTCTGACTTACCCCACCAATGAGATCATGACACAAAGAGCTGAACTGACTTCGACAGATGAAAGTAGAAAGAGAAAGAGCAACTCAGAAAAGAAAGATGCACGACCCTAGCTTACTTCTCAGGAGCGGGCTCGCTTCATCAGGGAAGGGAAGTGCTTTGGATGCGGGGAAATTGGACATATCTCCGTGAAGTGCCCTAAATAGGCACAGAAAGAACAGAACGACAAGGACGATGAAAGGCCTGAGAGTTTGAGAGCAACTGAGGAACGTGGAAGAAAAGGCAAGATGAAAACAGGACTGGTTCCAGATTGCGTGGATACCGATCCCAGCACGTTGGACGAGAGTACAGAACTTTGCCGAGCTTGGGGCAAAGTGAAAGACCAAGAGGCCCTGATCTTATTTGATGGAGGAGCCAAGGCCAACTTCATTTCACCGGAATTGGTGGCGCGGCTCGAGATCACTCGCGATCGGATGGGACCACTTGTGGAGGCAGTTCTAGCGGCACCCGGCAGGGACGTAGCCATTACACCTGTCATTGGCAAACTTCCGTTGCATTGTCAGGGGTATTTGGGACATGAGGACTTTTACATAATGCCTTTGGAAGGTTGCGATGTTCTCTTGGGAATTCCCTTGTACCACAAGAACAACACCATGGTTGACTATCGGGCGAGGAAAGCGACATTGACTACAGAGAAGGGCAGAACCATTGTACTCGATATAAAACTGAAGAGCGAGTCTGTCCCTATTGTATCGTCTTCGGCCATTTCTAAATTAATGAAATCCAGTCTGTTTGTGTAGCAGGCTACAGTGTCACTTTCACAGGACACAGTTACAGCTAGTACAGTTGGTCTGGTCTGTTCACACTGGACGGACACTCTGGGCAGTGACACGTGGCAGGGATATGGATGGTGGCCTAGTGGACATGTGGCCAGGTCACACTTAGCTGGCCGACATTTATGAGCCGTTGGTGGCTCTTTATGATTGTATCTATGAGTAGTAGCCGTTGGGTCATTATCATTATCTTATATAGATGGTCGGTTGATCGTCTAGGTAGCGAGTCTTACAGAGAGCACTGCTTCACCATCCGTGCACATCTGAGCCTCGACACCCCATTTGTACCTGTGAGTCCTCGGCTGGAGCTGAGTGTGCTGCCACGCCAGAGTCTGTACATGGTTCTTTGAGCTAGTCGAGTCCACATGTTCTGGTCCACGGTTGTGTCTCTGTTGTTATCCATTGTTCCTGTGTTTCATTCTGTTTGAGAGAGTTTCCATTTGTTTGAGTGAGATTGTCACGCACATTGCACTGAGGGGCACCCACACTGTTGAGAGCACGACACATTATCCGCGCTACAGGTGCTGGACATGTGGCCAGGTCACACTTAGCTTGCCGACATTTATGAGCCGTTGGTGGCTCTTTATGATTGTATCTATGAGTAGTAGCTGTTGGGTCATTATCATTATCTTATATAGATGGTCGGTTCATCGTCTAGGTAGCGAGTCTTACACAGAGCACTGCTTCACCATCCCTGCACATATGAGCCTTGACACCCCATTTGTACCTGTGAGTCAAGCTTGGGCTGGAGTTGAGTGTGTTGCCACGCCAGAGTCTGTACATGGTTCTTTGAGCTAGTCGAGTCCACATGTTCTGGTCCACGGTTGTGTCTCTGTTGTTATCCATTGTTCCTGTGTTTCATTCTGTTTGAGAGAGTTTCCATTTGTTTGAGTGAGATTGTCACGCACATTGCACTGAGGGGCACCCACACTGTTGAGAGCACGACACATTATCCGCGCTACAGGTGCTGGACATGTGGCCAGGTCACACTTAGCTGGCCGACATTTATGAGCCGTTGGTGGCTCTTTATGATTGTATCTATGAGTAGTAGCTGTTGGGTCATTATCATTATCTTATATAGATGGTCGGTTCATCGTCTAGGTAGCGAGTCTTACACAGAGCACTACTTCACCATCCCTGCACATATGAGCCTCGACACCCCATTTGTACCTGTGAGTCTTGGGCTGGAGTTGAGTGTGTTGCCACGCCAGAGTCTGTACATGGTTCTTTGAGCTAGTCGAGTCCACATGTTCTGGTCCACGGTTGTGTTTCTGTTGTTATCCATTGTTCCTGTGTTTCATTCTGTTTGAGAGAGTTTCCATTTGTTTGAGTGAGATTGTCACGCACATTGCACTGAGGGGCACCCACATTGTTGAGAGCACGACACATTATCCGCGCTACAGGTGCTCTCATTTTGGCGATCACGGTGGGACCTCAACTGAAGTCTCACTCTGTTGAGTATCTGGTTTCTTCGCTTCGCCTGTGCAGCCTGTTGGTCTGGTCCAGTTTCACCCTTGACAGCTTAATCTAGCTGGTCTAGTCTCTCGCCTTGTTGGTCTGGTCCTCTCTCGCCCTGGTCCACCCAGTACTCGTCCTTGGTCTAGTCCTTCCTCGTCCTGGTCCAGCCAGGTGGTCTAGTCACTCGCCCTGGTCTAGTAGAGTCTAGCCCAATGTTCAGCCAAGTGAAGGTTGTCTTGCCCAAGTGAAGGTCTTCTTGCCCAAAGCTCGGTGGGGTTGGCGGTTGCTGCATGACACATACAAGGAGGTCATTGGAGCGTCAAAGTGCACTATTGAGTCCTCTGAAGTACTACCACAGAAGGCGTCAACCCTTGGTGCCCAATAGAAGCATATTAACCCCATCACTCATACCTACTCATACGGCTACCTCCATTCCTTCGACCGGTTCTACATACTCCAGGTCACCTTCTCCGGTAAGGCTCTCCCCCATTTTGTTACAGCAAGCTAGGGAGCAACAGACTCAGGCGCAAGAGGCCATGGAGGAGCTAACAAGTGTTCTGGCAAAGGTGAACATCAAGTTCCCTACCTTTAAAGGTCTCTCCGCAGAAGATGAAGACGACCATGCTCGGAGGTTTGTCTCTCTTTGTAGGGGTCGTGGCCTCAACAGAGAAGACGCATACCTGGTGCTCTTCCCGTCCACCTTGGATGGTCTTGCAGATAAATGGTACAGTCAGTTTGCTGAAAACCACTTTACTACTTGGACCATGTTAAGACAGCAGTTCTGTGAAGCTTTCCGACCAGGGGATTATCAAGAGAAGATTCTAGATGAGTTGGCCAACTTGTTACTCCAGCCCAAGGAGACATTTGCAGAGCTCATGACCAGAACAAAGTCCCTGGTCGCCAAGCTGCCTCAGCAACTAAGGGAATTCATGGTGAAGAAGTGGGTAGAGAAGGCTCTGCCTAAGACTTCTCAACAAAAGCTCAGAGAAAGTCTCCGTCCTGAAGCCAGTCTGGAGGACTTTGTTGCTACTGCTACTAGAATAGAGGGAGCAAGAAGGCAGTTCACTGACTCTCCTCAATTAGATACTGCCTCTGTACTCGTGGACAGTCCATCAGACCCCTTGACTTCTTTAAGAGGGGAACTGGAAGCCCTAAAGTTACAGTGGGCCCTTCACGAAGAGAGATCCTTCTCTCTCAGACAAGCGAACAGGTCCACCTCGCCAGTCCCCACTTCCTCAAGCTGGTCTATTTGACCCAGAGGACGAGTCCTTCAAAATTGCTCAGAGCAAACCAACTTCCCTGTTACTTGACATTGATGGAGCCTTTTTGGAAGCAGTGGCTGACTTGGAACAGATTAAGGTCCCAAAGGGAGCCCAGTTTGAAGGCGCCAAGCCCACAATAGAAGCCATCTTGAAAAATACTTTTCAGCAGGTGTCACTATATGACATGCTAAGGCTCGACGCAACACTTAGAAGTGACACCCTGTCAGTCATTCAGTCTCTGTACCCGGGGGCTGGGCCTAGTGGTGGGCACCTCCCTGTACAGCCCTCAGAGTCTTATTTGATTTCCTATCCATCTGTTCCCCTCACCGATTATAAAAGTCCTCGCCTCACTGTATCTATTCTTGGGCACCAGCTATCCGACGTCATCGTTGATGGAGGATCTGGAATCAATTTGATGCCCGAATTCACTATGATGGCCTTAGGTCTAAAGCTTACCCAACCTGCTCCTTTCACTGTTACATTGGCCGATCAGAGAACAGTCTACCCAGTGGGCATAGTCAACAAGGTGCCTCTAAAGGTATAAGATTTCACTTTTAACTTGGATTTTGTGGTAGTTAATCTTCCCCAGGTAGAGGGAGGTTATCCCTTGCTGATTGGTAGGCCATGGTTGCGACATACGAAAGCACTTCACGACTGGGGAACCGACGCCATGTGGATACATACTCCTGGCTCTCCAATGCAACAAATTCGTCTCGAAGGAGGTATGGATCCGGTCGTTCAGCATAGCTCTTTGTCAGTAGAGTCCAACCCTGACTTGGAGCAGCCGATCGTTCCTGATGGGTCCGATGAAGACTTACTACAGTGGTTAGAAGCTACCTCTTCGATGCCATGCTATGTAGTCTCTCTTCAACCTTTGCCAACAAATTCACCCTCTCCCCCTGATCCTACACCTGAAGCCAGTAACCCCAGTCAGCCAAGTGAGCTAGAACCAAGTGGACCGGTCTCGGGTGCCCATCCTTCAGAGGGTCCCTTGATGGAAACCGTCGGCTTGGGTGAGCCTATAACCCACCATAGAAGGGGGAAAAAGTCTCCCTTGCAAGAGTTGGCCAACACCCCAGCTCCTTCCTTAGCCTCTACTCCATCTGACTCTCCACCCATGCCGGAGCACTCTGAGGTATCTGAGGATTTACCATTTATAGAGCTTCCATCAAGATGGTTGCAGGAAGAGTATGTTGATTTCAACATTGATCGAACGCCAGCTCATAATGTCCAGAAGCTAACAGAGGCGGCACGGTCTTCTCTCCCTGACGCAGCCTCGTCCACTGCACCGCCTGACCCAGTTAGAGAGGTCAACCTAGGCGGCCCTGACAACCATCAGCCCATCTTGTTAGCCACTTGGTTATGGGATCACCCCGCTCTACTCGACCTGGTAATCTCTTTCGTGCGCTCTTTCAAGGATGTGTTTGCGTGGTCTTACCACGATTTGGAAGGAATCCCAGCAGAGCTAGGAGTCCCACACAATTCCTCTGGTTGAGGGGGCTAAGCCGGTGAGAGGACGGGCTTACAAACTGAATCCCAAGTATGCAGAAGCAGTCAAAATCGAGTTGGAAAAAATGCAAGAAGCAGGTATTATTGTACCAGTAGAGCACTCCGAATGGTTGTCCCCTATGGTTATTGCCCCAAAGAAGCAGTCCAACAAAATTCGAGTTTGCGTCGACTACCGGGCTCTGAATAAGGTCACAATCCCGGATGGATTTCCGACACCTTTCACTGAGAGAGTCCTCGAAGATGTCGCTGGCCATGTACTGTATAGTTTTATGGACGGGTTCAACGGCTACAATCAGTTAGGAATACATCCTGACGACCAAATCAAAACAGCTTTTGTGACTCCCTGGGGTATTTTCATCTACACTAGAATGTCTTTTGGGCTTAAAAATGCACCGCCTTCTTTCAATCGCATAGTATATCTCATCTTTTGTCCTCTACTTACTGATCACCTTCGCATATTCATGGACGACTTTTCCACCTTCTCGGGTGCTCAATGTTCGACCCCAGTAGAAAATCTAAAGGAGCATCTTGCTCAGCTCTTTGCAGTCTTCCTCAGGTGCAGAGAGGCACGTTTGAAGCTCAATCCGAACAAGTGTCATTTTTTGGTCACAGAGGGCACACTGTTGGGCCATGTGGTGTCTGCTCAAGGTTTAGCACCTGACCCAGAGAAGATAGTGGCCATCTTGAAGTTACCTCCTCCCATAAATCCCAAAGGTGTTCAGAGCTTTGTGGGCCACACCGGCTATCATCGTAGGTTTATACGTATGTATGCACAGGTGGCTCAACCATTGACCTGGCTCACCGGTGCTGCTGTTCCCTTCCAGTGGTCAACACCTGAGGCCGAAGCATTTGCATATCTCAAAAAACGCCTCACTGAAGCGCCTATTCTAGTTGCCCCGGATTGGGCCCTACCTTTTCATGTGCATACAGATGCCAGTTTGCTGGCTGTGGGTGTTGTGCTGACTCAGCCTAGCAAAGAGTTCAACTTGGATCGCCGTGTACATTATGCAAGTCGCCTGCTCACCAAAGCAGAGCGCAACTATAGCACCACAGAGAGGGAAGGTTTGGCTATAGTGTATGCTCTACAAAAATTTCGTCACTATTTGCTTGGGGTCCACTTCACAATTATTACTGATCACCATGCCTTGCGCTATCTGCTTAATAAGCCACAGGTCGCAGGTCGAGTATGGCGATGGCTCCTCCTATTCCAAGAGTTTGATTTTGAAGTGGTACTCCGTCCTGGTAAGCATCATGTAATGGCTGACCACCTCTCTCGCATTCACACAGGTGAAGAAGCTACCGGGATTGCGGATGACTTTCCAGATAGCAGTCTTTTTAAAATCGATACAACACCGGAATGGTACGGCGAGGTCCTACATTTTCTCTCTACTGGGCTGTACCCAGAGAAGGCATCTCCACTGCAGAAGAGGAGATTGCTGTTGAAGTCCAGGCCTTTCACTCTGATTGGGGGCCAGCTCTACAAATCGAGACCAGATGGTGTTCTGAAGCGTTGTGTCTCACCTCATGAGGTGAAGCATATTTTGGAGGATGCCCACAATGGTCCCACTGGTGGCCATTACCCTAGTCACATCACCGCCCAGAAGATTCTACAGAGTGGTCTATGGTGGCCCTACGTTTTTAAGGATGCAATAGCATATTCTAAGGTTTGTGATGTGTGCCAGCGTTGTGGGCCGAAGCCAAGTAAGCAATCCAACCGTCCTCTGCAAGTCTCGATGGCGTGGCTACCTTTTGAGAGATGGGGCTTGGACTTTGTGGGTCCAATATATCCCCCGGCTCAACCAGGTAGTCGCAAATATCTGCTAGTGGCTACAGACTATGCAACAAAGTGGGCAGAGGTAGTGGCGACAGTAGATTGCACTGGCAATACAATAGCCAAATTTTTATATGAAAATATTTTATGCAGATTTGGATGTCCCTTAGAGATCACCAGTGATAGGGGCAGTCATTTTGTCAATGACCTGATCTCAACTTTGCTGGCCAATTACAAGATTTTTCATCGCAAGTCGTGCTCTTATTACCCTAGAGCCTATGGGCAGGCCGAGAGCACCAACAAGGTTCTGATCGCACTCCTGAGGAAAGCATGTCATCTCCATCCAGCATCGTGGGCTCAGGCTGTGCACGGCACTCTTTGGGCATACCGCACATCTTTCAAAGCAACAACGAATCACACGCCTTTTCAACTCGCTTTCGGTTTGGAAGCCATAGCTCCATTTGAGTTCAACTCCGGATCCCCTAGGGTGGGGAGTCTGTGTGCAAGTTGGGGCATGGAAGTTGCTTCTATATCTCGTCTTACCTTATTGGATGAAAGCAGCCTTTTAGCTTCTCATGCTCTGCAAGCGGAGCAACTTCGTCGCAAAGCGTGGCATGATCGCCACCTCAGAAAGCCAAAAATAACGCGAGGAACATCGGTGCTACTCTATCAGGCAAAATATTTGAAAAAAGCAAAGAAGCTGGTTCCGGCTTGGCAAGGGTCCTTCGTGGTGGAAGAGATTCTGCCACAGGGGACTGTCCAGTTAGTCACCCTGACAGGAGTTCCTTTGCCACTGGTCAACGGATCCAGGATTAAGTGCTATCACTAGCCCTAATCATATACAAAGCTAATGAGGATAGCCATCTCACCACCATATGATTATCAACTCCCCAGCTCGGTATTTCTCTAGGGCTTACCATCTTCATCTCTTCTCCAAACTTCATCATGGCAGTTCTTATCTTGGAAAACTCCCCTTGTTTCACTGATGCATCATTTATTGTTCTGACTCTGTCTCTGCTACATTTTGTTCTTGTAATTTTCGAATTCAAGTCTCATTTAATAGCCATTTTGATTATGGGATAGTGTTCGAAGATTAAAGCAGCTCAACTGCATCTCCCTTTTTCGTCTCTAACTTAATTTTATTCTCTATCTCTCACAGCATTTATATCTAGCTCTTTCTCTCCTCCTTGTTCCTTCCTTTTCTACTGCATTGTTCCCTTGCTCAATAAGTATCTTAGCATCTCTTAACCTTCCCCATGTTCTCTCCTTAGCTGTGTTCCTTGGCTTAAATGAGTACCACATAAACCCCTGCGGTAAGAATCGGCCCAGATTCTTAATTCCCCTCACTTTTTCCCTTATCTACACCTCATCCTAGCCATTAAATTCCCCCGCCCTTTTTCCACCTATTGAACCCCTAGACCACCCCTCTTCAGCCCTCGCCCTCGTCCCCTCCCTATCCCGCCCTCGCCCTCCCCTCTCCAGCCTCGCCCTCGCCCTCGCCCTTACCTATCCAGCCTTCGCCCTCGTCCCCTCCCTATCGACCCCTCGCCTCAGCCCTGCAAAATTTGCCCCAGCCTACCCAACACAAAAAATTCGCCCCAGCCTACCCTGTAAAATTCGCCCCTACCCTATTTTTTTTGGACTCGCCCCAACACAAAAAATTCGCCCCTACCCTAATTGTTTGGACTCGCCCCTGCCCTATTTTTGTTTGGATTCGCCCCTATCCATTTTCTCTCAGCAATTCGCCCCTACCCTCTCAGCACAATTGGATTCGCCCTGCCTATTTTCAATTCGCCCCCTATCAAAATTCGCCCATACCTCCTCAGCACAATTAAATTCGCCCCTACCTAACTTCATTCGCCCCTACCCTAACTGGCCCAATTTGCCCAACCCTTATTAATTCGCCCCAGATAACTTTCTAGCGCCTGCACTCTTCATTCGCCCCTACCCTAACTTACTCGCCCCAGCCTAACTCCCTTCGCCTATTAGCTCTTGATTCGCCCCTATACCCAATTCTCAATCGACTCCTCTCGCCCAGCCCCACAAAATCGCCCCAGCTCCCTTCTGTCAAGCCTTTGCCTAGCCCAATCCCAAATCGTTTTGCAGTAAGTCCACCTTGGTCTGTGTCTGATCGTGGTGCTTTTCATCACTTGGTCCACTCAACTGCTCACTGTTTGTCATCCACCCGACCTCACCATGGCAGGAGGTAGCAAGCAACAGGAGAAACAGCCAGAAGGAAGTAGCAAGAAAAAGGTAGAGTTGAAGAAGAGGAAAGCTCTGGTTGCAGAATCAGAGAGCGAAGCAGAGGAAGTATCTGCGAGCAGCAGCAGCCATGACATAGATGACTTTACCTCCAGTGACCCAAGTGATGAGAGCTACAAAGCAGACTCAGCAACATTTGATGATTCAGATGTAAATTCCGAGTCAGATGCTTCCAGTGATCAGGAGGAACATTCAAAAGTGGCTCAGGAAAAAGACAAGCAGCCAATCATCACTCATGAAATCAAGAGGCCTGCTTCTTCGAAAAATCGCACAGCATTCTCATTAAATTTTCATATGCAGCAACCTCGACCATCTCTCAGTGAGGTGCTTTCGACTGCTCAGCTACGGACTCTGGGCCTCACAGCATTGGCTGATGCAGATTTACCTGATACGGTTCCAGCAGAGCTGATACATCAACTGTTGAAAGACTTTACAAAGGTCCGGGGCCACAAGCTAACAGCTACAAGGGTTGGCCATGCCATGGGTATGACCAATTTTCCTGCTGTGAAGTCTACTACTCGCACTTTCTCTTTGCTGTCCAAGGATGCGACAATTCAAGCATGTCAAGAGCTATTGAGTTCGGATCACCCAAATTATGAGTGAAACAGACGGCTTCTCGCAATTTTCAGGTATTACTTTCTCGCTCGAGATGCCAAAGAAGATAAGGAAAAAACTGATCTTCTCACTACATTCTCCCACTGCGACGGGCTATATTGTTTAATCCACACTATCCCATGTGGATTCCACCAAATTCTCTTCAGCTCTTTGCAGTCTAGGGCTAAAAGATTTCGGGCCCAAGTGCAGTCTGTGCAGTTAAGTTTTAAATGTTTTGCGGCACCTCTCTTGGCATGGGTCATAAACATACCTATTAACATCAATGAAGTGGATGAAGAGCAGGGAACCTCGAAAGGGAAAAGGAAAACCGTGAGCATGCAGGTTGACCCCACAGTCACCAAGAAAAAGAAGATCAAGGCGAAAGTGGTGAAGGATACAGTGAAGTCTCTACTCTCCTTGCCAGTTTCTGAGAGCCAGTAGACTAGGGTACATCTTCAGCGTCACACGTCTACTTCTACCCCTGGTTCTGCTGTGCCGGCACTAGTGTCTACTGCCGCTCCTCAGGACAGGATGGTCACTTCACCCATACAGGATCCTCTTCCTTCTTCTCCCATCTTCACTCATACACCGGTCAACATATCTCTCGCTCCACCTACAACACCAATCTCCGAGGCACCTACTACAACTGTACCTACTTCTAGCTTGCCGGCTGTGCCATCTGTGCGCCCTCCAGCATCACATCCATCTGAGGGATCTTCAGGTAGGACCGACTCCACTTGTCTATTTCAGCTTTCAGAGAAGTTACTTCAGGACTCCAGAGCTGCTATTGCCACCATCGAGCTAGGCGCGGAGCAGCTAGCTGCAACCCACCAGTATCACTCCACCACATACGCAGCTATGGAGGGATCTCTGCGAGTTGCCGAGAGTACCCACGCAATCTGGAACCAGTCCCGTTTTCATCTTGCCCGTCGCAGTGGGAGAATGTAGTGAGAAGATCAGTTTTTTCCTTATCTTCTTTGGCATCTCGAGCGAGAAAGTAATACCTGAAAATTGCGAGAAGCCGTGTGTTTCGCTCATAATTTGGGTGATCCGAACTCAATAGCTCTTGACATGCTTGAATTGTCGCATCCTTGGACAGCAAAGAGAAAGTGCGAGTAGTAGACTTCACAACAGGAAAGTTGGTCATACCCATGGCATGGCCAATCCTTGTAGCTGTTAGCTTGTGGCCCCGGACCTTTGGAAAGTCTTTCAACAGTTGATGTATCAGCTCTGTTGGAACCGTATCAGGTAAATCTGCATCAGCCAATGCTGTGAGGCCCAGAGTCCGTAGCTGAGCAGTCGAAAGCACCTCACTGAGAGATGGTCGAGGTTGCTGCATATGAAAATTTAATGAGAATGCTGTGCGATTTTTCGAAGAAGCAAGCCTCTTGATTTCATGAGTGATGATTGGCTGCTTGTCTTTTTCCTGAGCCACTTTTGAATGTTCCTCCTGATCACTGGAAGCATCTGACTCGGAATTTACATGTGAATCATCAGATGTTGCTGAGTCTGCTTTGTAGCTCTCATCACTTGGGTCACTGGAGGTAAAGTCATCTATGTCATGGCTGCTGCTGCTCGCAGATACTTCCTCTGCTTCGCTCTCTGATTCTGCAACCATAGCTTTCCTCTTCTTCAACTCTACCTTTTTCTTGCTACTTCCTTCTGGCTGTTTGTAGCGCGGATAATGCGTCGTGCTCTCTACAGTGTGGGTGCCCCTTAGTGCAATGAGCGTGACAATCTCACTCAAACAAATGAAAACTCTCTCAAACAGAATGAAACACAGAAACAATGGATAACAACAGAGACACAACAGTGGACCAGAACATGTGGACTCGACTAGCTCCAAGAACCATGTACAGACTCTGGCGTGGCAGCACACTCCGCTCCAGCCCAGGACTCACAGGTACAAATGGGGTGTCGAGGCTCAGATGTGCAGGGATGGTGAAGCAGTGCTCTGTGTACGACTCTCTAGACGACTACGTGCAAGATAATCGAACTGCCCCAAACGACTACTCATATGTACCACCGTAAAGAGCCACCAACGGCTCATAAATGTCAGCCATGTGGTGACCTGGCCACGAGGTCCACTAGGCCACCGTCGGTCGTCAGTAGGTACCCTGCCACGTGTCACTCCCAGACCAGACGTCCGTCCAGAGGGTCCGTCTAGTGTGAACCAGTCCCAATGTAACCCACTGTCCAACTCTATGTCCTATAAAGTGACACTGTAGCCCTGCTACAGGTTGCCCGCCACAAGACCGCTCACCGTCTCGGTGAGAGGAATACTGAAAAAACTGTGAAAGAAAACCACTAGGTGCTGCATCCGGTGAATGCTTGAAAGCCCCAAGGAAACAGCCAAAAAGGTTCATAAACTTGCTACTGTGATAGGATTACACAAAATTTCTCTGCCCCTTTGTGCAGCATGCCATGTATTTACCATGCCTAGTATCACATTTTGCCATCATTGACGATGGCTCAAATGTGTTGGTTATCTCTGCAACGGACAACTGCTCATGATAGGCCTTAGCTGCCGAAATCATTGGGGCATATGATGAAAGCATGAAGTGAATTCTGGGGTAAGTAACCAGGTTGGTTCATCAATCACAGTGGGCTCTAAATCAACAAACACAGCTCGAGGAACATGCTTTCCCGCTCCCATCTTGTCTCACTGAAGAAGGTGTTAAAGGCATCATCACCGCCACCAACAGTCTTGTTACTGGGCATCTGTCCATCTGGATAGAGCTCCCAGCAAGCATTTTGACCTGGATGCCAGTCTGACCAGGGGTGAGGGGGGCTTGTTAGGGCTGAGGCAAGGGAGGGGGTGGGTAGGGGCGAGGGGGGGTAGGTAGGGGCGAGGGTGGGGAGGGAGTGCTAGATAGGGGCGAGGGGGAAGGGGGGGTGGGTAGGGACGAGGGGAGGTGAGGGGGAGGGTGAGGGGGTGGGTAGGGGCGAGGGCAAGGGAGGGGAGGGTAGGGGCGAGAGGGGGTAGGTAGGGGCGAGGACTTAAGGGGGTGGGTAGGGACCGGGGGGGGGGTGGGTGGGTAGGGGCGAGGGCTTAAGGGGGTGGGAGCCAATTGGATTGGGTAGGGGCCAATGGGAGAGGGTAGGGACCAACTCGAGAGGGTAGGGACCGATTGGATTGGGTAGGGGCCGATTGGAGAGGGTAGGGGCCAGGGGATTGGAATTGGGTATGGACCAATTGGAGAGGGTAGGGACCAATTGGATTGGGTAGGGGCCGATTGGAGAGGGTAGGGGCGAGGGGATTGGAATTGGGTATGGACCAATTGGAGAGGGTAGGGGCGATAGGGACCAACTCGAGGGGGTAGGGACCGATTGGATTGGGTAGGGGCCGATTGGAGAGGGTAGGGACCAATTCGAGAGGGTAGGGGCCGATTGGAGAGGGTAGGGACCGATTGGATTGGGTAAGGATCAATTCGAGAGGGTAGGGACCGATTGGAGAGGGTAGGGGCGAGGGGATTGGGATTGGGTATAGACCAATGGGAGAGGGTAGGGACCGATTGGATTGGGTAGGGGCCGGGGATTGGGATTGGGTATGGACCAATTCGAGAGGGTAGGGACCGATTGGATTGGGTAGGGACAGATTGGATTGGGTAAGGGCCGGGGATTGGGATTGGGTATGGACCAATTGGAGAGGGTAGGGGCGAGGGGGATTGGGTAGGGGCCAATTGGAGGTGGATTGGGAAGGGACGAGAGAGGAAGAGTAGGGTGAATAAAGTTTGGGTAGGGGCGAGTGGGCAAGGGGGAGGGACTTAGGGCGAGGGCGAGGGTAGTGATGGGGACTAGGCGAGGGGGAGAGTAGGGTGAGGGCGAGGGGGAGAGTGGGAGGGGTGGGGAGGGCTAGATAGGGGCGAGGGGGAGGGGGAGTGGGTAGGGGAGAGGGTGGGAAGGGCTAGATAGGGGCGAGGGGGG
This sequence comes from Adiantum capillus-veneris, assembly GCF_014529385.1. Classification (NCBI taxonomy): domain Eukaryota; kingdom Viridiplantae; phylum Streptophyta; class Polypodiopsida; order Polypodiales; family Pteridaceae; genus Adiantum; species Adiantum capillus-veneris. Next base: position 121,735,839 of record NC_140933.1, read on the forward strand.
GGGAGAGGGTGGGTAGGGGCGAGAGGGAAGGGCTAGATAGGGGCGAGAGGGGGTGAGGGGGTGGGTAGGGGCGAGAGGGGGAGGGTAGGGGCGAGGGGGGGTGAGGGGGTGGGTAGGGGCGAGGGGAAGGGAGAGGGTGGGTAGGGGCGAGAGGGGAGGGTAGGGGCGAGGGTGTGTGAGGGGGTGGGTAGGGGCGAGTAGGGGTAGGGTAGGGGCGAGGGGGGGTGAGGGGGTGGGTAGGGGCGAGGGGGGGTGGGTAGGGGCGAGGGGAAGGGGGAGGGTGGGTAGGGGCGAGTAGGGTTACGGTAGGGGCGAGGGTATGTGAGGGGGTGGTTAGGGACGAGGGTGTGTTGGTAAGGGCGAGGAAGGTCAGAGCATTATGAAAGTGCAGGTTGAGGACAAAACCAACTATTCTCAGCAAGACAACGAGCAGGAGTAGGGAATTCATCCAGCACATCAAGCAGGACCTGCTCTGTGAAGGGAGTTGGCTAGACACAGAGGTTAGCTTCGTTCTGGTTGGAGAAGCAGACACCAATGGGGCTGATGTTTGAAGGGGGTTGAACTCCTGTAGGGAAGATTTCTTTTTTCTTATATACTTTTTCCTTGGCTTTCCAAATTCAACGGCTTTTATCAAGAGGGCTTTCACCGAGAGCGCATCAAGAGTATCTTCTGTGACCTTCAACTCTTGAGCTGGCTCATGTGGCTCATAAGGTTTAGTTACCTTGGAAACATTGGAAGAGGGTGTACCTTCAAGCAAAGAGTGAATTGAAACTCCAAAACAGGGCATAGATTTGGTAGCATCCAACCATTCCAACAGATCCTCATCTGACCCGTCAGGTGGAGTAGGTTGCTCCAATTCGAGGCTGGTTGCTAAGGACAAAGAACTATGTTGCACCACGGGATCCATACCACCTTCTAAGAGAATGGGTTGCATCGAGGAGCCAGAATTATGTATCCACATTGCATCATTTCCCCAATCGTGGAGTGCTTTAGTGTGTCGCAGCCATGGTCTTCCAATAAGCAAGGGAAATCCGCCCTCAACCTGGGGAAGACGAACCACCACAAAATCCAAGTTAAAAGTAAAGTCTTGTACCTGCAGAGGCACATTATCCACTATACCCACTGGGTAGACTGTTCGCTGGTCGGCCAATGTAACTGTGAAGGGAGTAGGGCGAGTAGGCTGTAGACCTAGAGCTAGCATAGTGAACTCGGGCATCAGGTTGATGCCAGATCCACCATCCACTATCACTCCTGAGAATTGCCGACCTAAAATGGACACTGTCAGGCGAGGGCTTCTATAATCAGTGAGTGGAGCAACAGGATTGGATATCATATAGGACTCTGACTGTCGCACTGGGAGGTGCCCGCCACTAGGACCTGCTCCAGGGTAAAGTGACTGAATAACTGCAAGGGTGTCACTTCTGAAACTCGCATCTAGTCGAAGCATGTCATAGAGGGACACTTGTTGGAAAGTGTTCTTCAAGACTGTCTCTGCTGTATGCTTCTCTTTTTCTACCTGTTGTTGTTCCTGTGGTACTTTGATCTTTTGTAAGTCAACAACTGCTTCTAAGAAAGCCCCATCAATATCGGAGAGCATAGTAAAAGATCCTTTCTTAGCACTAGGGGATGGCATGTCAGCTGCTGGAGGAGGTGTAGGCATTGGGGAGGAAAGGGCTGTACCTGCTGGAAGATTGAGGCCGAGGGCTGCCCTCTGAGCTCGTGTGAGGACATCAGCTGGCTCCTCTACCAGCTGCAACTTGTCTTGAGAGGCAATCATATGGGCAGAAAGGGGTGGCTTGGGGTTGGTACTAACTGCTATCAAATTGATCTTGGGAAAGGTGAATTTAGGTTGGCTCTGACTTGGGCTCGTAGAGGTAGAGGCGCGTTGTTTTGGACAATCCTTAGTGTAGTGATCCTGAGCCTCAGGGCAAAGTTGGCACGGAGAAGAGCCTTCTGGCAGAGGGCATTTGCTCTGATAATGCCCATACTCTCCGCATCTGTAGCAGAGTATGGGCCGATTGGAAGGGCGAAACGGGGGACGAGGTGGTTGCTGCATGGAGTTGGAGGTTGAAGTGTAGAAGCTCTGAGGGGTTGAGGTGGCATTAGCATTATAAAAACTTTGAGTCGGGAAAGTTTTTGACATACCTTGGACAGCAGGGGTATTGAGCAAAGGTGGCATGTAGTTGGGATGGCCGTAGTGGGAAACCATGTTGGATGATGGTGCTAACCCTTGTTGGAGAGAAGGACCAAGACTTTGCTGTATTTTGTGCAATCCCTTTAGGTAGTAACAATCCTTGTCCTCATGTCCAGATTTTTCACAGAAGTGGCAGTAAACCCGAAGGGGGCATTCCTGCGGAGGGTGCCCTGGAGAGCGGCATGAGCTACACCAAACCGTAGCCTTAGTCTCTTGCTGACACTTGAGCTCTTCTAGCTCGCGCTTAATTTGTTCCAATGCCTCATGATTTGGAGGCTTCTCTTGTCTAAGAGAGAAGGACCTCTCCTCTTGAAGAGCTCGCTGCAACTTTAGGGCTTCCAGTTCCCTGCGTAAAGAAGTTAAAGGATCAGCAGGACTACCTTCCGAGAACGCAGAGGGAGTTTCTATGTGAGGAGAGTTGTTGAACAGCTTCCTAGCCCCCTCTATCCTAGTAGCAGCTGCGATGAACTCCTCGAGAGTGGCGTCGGGTCGGAGACTCTCTCGGAGTTTTTGTTGAGAAGTTTTGGGAAGCGCCTTCTCCATCCACTTTTTAACCATGAATTCACCGGGTTGTTGGGGGAGCTTGGCCACCAGCGACTTAGTTTTAGTCATAAGCTCTGCAAAAGTCTCCTCAGGTTTGAGCACCATGTTGGCCAACTCATCCAACACCTTCTCCTGGTAGTCACCTGGTCTGAAAGCTGCACAGAACTGCTGTCTTAAGGCTGCCCAAGTTGCAAAATGGTTCTCTGCAAATTGACTGTACCATTTATCTGCTAGGCCATCCAGGGTGGATGGAAATAGTACCAAATAAGCATCTTCTCTGTTCAGACCACGTCCCCTACAGAGAGATACAAATCTTCTTGCATGGTCGTCAGCATCTTCTGAAGACAGCCCTTTGAATGTAGGGAACTTGATGTTCACTTTGGCCAAAACACTAGCTAGTGGCTCCATGATTCCTTGCTGAGTCTGTTGCACAATAGCTTGTTGTAGAAGAATAGGAGAGAGTTTTTCTGGAGAAGGTGATCGCGAAGATGGGGAACCTGATGAAGGAATGGGTGATGTGATATGTGGAGGTATAGGTGATGAGGTTGAAGGATTTCTACAAGGTGTCAAAGGTCGTCTTCTGTGATAGTACTTCAGAGGGCTCAGTAGTGGGCTTTGACGCTCAACTGACCTCCTTGTATGTGTCATACAGTGCCCTCCAAACCAACCAAGCTTTGGGCAAGAAAACCTTGAACTGGCTGAAGACTGGTCCAGACTCTACTAGACCATACTAGACCAGACGAGTGTCTAGACCAGCTGGACCACGGACGAGGAGGACTAGACCAGGGTCTAGACCAGGGTCTAGACCAGACAAGTGACTAGACCAGCTAGACCAGGGTCGAGGGGGTCTAGACCAGAGAAGTGACTAGACCAGCTAGACCAGGGTCAAGGGGGTCTAGACCAGAGACGAGGGCAAGTTGGACCAGGGCGAGAGGGGACCAGACCAGCAAGGCGAGAGACTTAGACTGCACAGGCGAAGCGAAGAAACCAACTACTCAATAGAGTGAGACTTCAGTTGAGGTCCCACCGTGATCGCCAAAATGAGAGCACCTGTAGCGCGGATAATGCGTCGTGCTCTCTACAGTGTGGGTGCCCCTTAGTGCAATGAGCGTGACAATCTCACTCAAACAAATGAAAACTCTCTCAAACAGAATGAAACACAGAAACAACGGATAACAACACAGAAACAATGGATAACAACAGAGACACAACAGTGGACCAGAACATGTGGACTCGACTAGCTCCAAGAACCATGTACAGACTCTGGCGTGGCAGCACACTCCGCTCCAGCCCAGGACTCACAGGTACAAATGGGGTGTCGAGGCTCAGATGTGCAGGGATGGTGAAGCAGTGCTCTGTGTACGACTCTCTAGACGACTACGTGCAAGATAATCGAACTGCCCCAAACGACTACTCATATGTACCACCGTAAAGAGCCACCAACGGCTCATAAATGTCAGCCATGTGGTGACCTGGCCACGAGGTCCACTAGGCCACCGTCGGTCGTCAGTAGGTACCCTACCACGTGTCACTCCTAGACCAGACGTCCGTCCAGAGGGTCCGTCTAGTGTGAACCAGTCCCAATGTAACCCACTGTCCAACTCTATGTCCTATAAAGTGACACTGTAGCCCTGCTACACTGTTTCTCCTGTTGCTTGCTACCTCCTGCCATGGTGAGGTCGGGTGGATGACAAACAGTGAGCAGTTGAGTGGACCAAGTGATGAAAAGCACCACGATCAGACGCAGACCAAGGTGGACTTTCTGCAAAACGATTTGGGATTGGGCTAGGCAAAGGCTGGACAGAAGGGAGTTGGGGCGATTTTGTGGGGCTGGGCGAGAGGAGTCGATTGAGAATTGGGTATAGGGGCGAATCAAGAGCTAATAGGCGAAGGGAGTTAGGCTGGGGCGAGTAAGTTAGGGTAGGGGCGAATGAAGAGTGCAGGCGCTAGAAAGTTATCTGGGGCGAATTAATAAGGGTTGGGCAAATTGGGCCAGTTAGGGTAGGGGCGAATGAAGTTAGGTAGGGGCGAATTTAATTGTGCTGAGGGGGTATGGGCGAATTTTGATAGGGGGCGAATTGAAAATAGGCAGGGCGAATCCAATTGTGCTGAGAGGGTAGGGGCGAATTGCTGAGAGAAAATGGGTAGGGGCGAATCCAAACAAAAATAGGGCAGGGGCTACTCCAAACAATTAGGGTAGGGGCGAATTTTTTGTGCTGGGGCGAGTCCAAAAAAAATAGGGCAGGGGCGAGTCCAAACAATTAGGGTAGGGGCTTACTCGATCTTTATGAAAGAGTTGAGTAATGAGGATAGGACAAATATGTCTAAACTTGATAAAGAACGCCAAGATTTTCTCCACTCTCATGGCGATTGCTTCTTAGAGGGCCTGCCAGGCGAGTTACCACCTGCTTGTCGTGAAGATCATACCATTGATTTGATACTTGGAAGCACACTACCGAACCGGCCACCTTATCGTGTGAGCCGAGCACAGAATGAAGAGATTATGAACCAGGTGAAAGACCTCTTGGAAAAGGGTCTTATCCAGCCTAGTACTTCACCGTATTGCTCTCCAATGTTGTTGGTTTTGAAGAAAGACGGATCTTGGAGAATGTGCATCGATTATAGAGCTCTCAACAAAATCACCATCAAGAACAGATTTCCAATTCCTAGGATTGATGATATACTCGACAGATTACAGGGATCCTCGTGTCTTAGCAGGATTGATTTGAAGAGTGGATATCATCAGATCAGAATCGCGTCGGGAGATGTCTACAAGACAGCCTTTCGGACGACTTTTGGGTTATTTGAGTTTCTGGTGATGCCTTTTGGCTTAACCAATGCTCTTGCGATATTTAGCCGGATGATGGACATGATTTTTTGAGAGTACAGGCTATTTGTTGGCACTTTCTTTGATGATATCATTGTTTTCTCCAAGAATGAGGCAGAACATAGAGATCATCTGCTTCAAGTCTTTCAGACATTACGAGATCACAAGTTAGTGATTAATGCGAAGAAAAGTGAATTTTTCCTACCAGAGATACACTTTTTGGGACACATTGTGTCAGCACAAGGTGCAGATGGATCCGGCCAAGATAGAGACTATCCGTGATTGGCCCGATTTGAAGAATGTCCATGAAGTTAGAAGCTTCTTGGGACTGTGTTTGTATTGCAGGCGGTTCATTAGAAAGTTTGCAGAGGTTGCTTCCCCTTTGCATGTTTTGACACAGAAAGGAGTCCCTTTCTCGTGGGGACCCATAGAGGTGACTGCCTTTCAGACTTTGAAAGAGAAGTTGACTACGGGACAAGTTTTGACTTTGCCGGACTTGCAGAAGTCATTTGAAGTATATTGTGATGCTTGTGGTCGTAGTTTGGGTGCGGTCTTAATGCAAGAAGGCCATGTCATTGCTTACGAGAGCCGATTGTTCTCAAGGCCGGAAATGACAACACAGATTTATGAGAAATAGCTTTTGGCGGTTATCCATGCTCTTACTCAGTGGCGGCATTACCTACTCGGAGCGGATTTTACTGTCTTTACAGACCATCAAAGTTTGCGCTACTTCTTGTCGCAGGAGTAGCTATCGGAAAAGCAGATGCGGTGGGCGAACATCTTGTCACAGTTTCACTTCCAGATTGTCCATGTTCATGGACATAAGAATTTGGTGGCAAATGCTTTGTCTCAGATGCCGTTGGTTCTGGCTATTTCCGCGATACATCATAGGAGCTTCGAGGATATGGTCGATCAGTATGCCACAGATCCGGATTTTGCAGACGTTTTCACACGGATACGGGATGGGGAGACAGTAGTGGGATATTCCATTCGGGATGGCTACTTGATGAGGAAAACCATGTTGTGCGTTACACAGCCGTTGAGGGAAAAGGTTATGACCGAATGCCACTGTCCGCCTTTTACGGGTCACCGCGACATTGCTACCACCATGAAAGGTGTAGATACTTCTCTTGGCCGAGACTCAAGAAGGATGTGGAAGAGTTTGTGCGTAGTTGCTTGGTATGCTAGAAGGTCAAGTTTGACAGGCATAAAGCATAGGGATTGTTACAGCCTTTGCCCATACCCACCCGCCCCTGGGAATGTATTGCAATGAATTTCATTTTTGATTTCCCGAGAACACAGAGTGGTCACAATGGTATCTGGACTGTTATTGACAGATTTAGCAAGCAGGCTCATTTCATTCCAATGAAGAAAACAGTCAAGCCGGATCACTTAGTGAGACTGTTTGTGGCCCAGATTTTCAGATTACATGGCATACCTGAGACGATTGTCTCCGACAGGGACGCCAGATTTACGAGTTTGTTTTGGAAGGCAATTCGGGAGAACATTGGCACGCGGTTGCAGTTCTCGACATCTTTCCACCCGCAGACTAATGGGCAATCTGAGATTGCCAATTCAATGGTTTTAGATTTATTGAAGTCCTATATCTAGGATCAGAATATTCAATGGGGAAAGTATCTACCTTTGGTGGAATTTGCCTACAATAACCGATACTCTTCGACGGGGAAGGCGCCATTTGAGATTGTTGAAGGTGCTGCGAAGGTTCCACCCTTCCTAAGCACGACAGATAAGATTTTTGAAGCGGATGAATACACGCGCGACTTAGATACGGCTTTTGCCAAAGTTCGCGAGGCTTTGCAGAAATCTCAAGAAAGACAGAAAAAGGCAGCGGATCACCATCGTCGTGATTTGAAATTGAAGGAGGATGATTGGGTGCTCTTACGTTTTGAGAAGGCACGCCTTAGTAAGAAAAAGGGAAAGGAGAGGCTTTTACCAAAGCTTAGTATGCGATACTATGGACCTTTCTAGATCTCCGAAAAGATCAATGATGTCTCCTTCCGACTGAAACTGCGTGACACTTGGAGGATTCACAATGCATTTCATGTCAATCTCTTGAAACCTTTGAAAGGTGATGTGCCTGACGATGGGGAGCTCGATGAGCAGCCCGAAGTGGAGGAGAACGAGGAGATTTTTGTTCTTGAATAGATTTTGGCACATAAGGACACAGACAATAAGGGTAAAGTAAGAAGGCGGTTCTTGGTTAAATTCAAGAACTATCCTGCATTGAATGTGAAGTGGATGGAGGAGGAGGATCTAGCAGATACTCCTCAGATTGTGAAACTTAACCTCGAAGCTTTTGTTTTAGCATAGTCTACTCCAAATGAAACCAAGAACTCAGCTTGGCCGTAGATATGGTGAAGTGGGATGCACAAGAGGGGAGTTACTCCGCTCCTTTGTCAACAGATGCCTTGATTTTTAGAATACTAGAGTCATTGATGTCTCTTTGAGCTTCAGCGATACTGAGAGGAGCTGACAATATTCTGCTATATGACTTTATGAAATGGAATTCCGGAATATGAAACTAATTTGTTCTTTACTTTTTGTTAAGTGCAAGAACTGATAGATGAAATGACTGCAGCATTTTGGTCTAATTGATCTTGAATAGACATGGTTGCAGTAGGGGTTAGTCAATTGGACACCTATGAGGTCCCGACTGGATCTAGATGCGATTGCTAGCTACATTGTCGATAAATCATGGTCTATGATCCGAATGAATGTTGAATGTCATGTGATGTCCTATGATGTCGAGTGATGTCGTGTGATGTGACTGCCGATTGGTACATGTGCTAGATGTGTGTTCCTAGTGCGTAGGTACTAACAATCAGTGTCTGCTAAGACGGTTTATGGCCTCTGTTTGTTTTGTAGGCGTAATCGAGGGCGATTACAATGCTTTCAAGAGGGGGGTATGTCACAAAGTGATGACGTGGCTGCCCACACCCTGTACAACCGGAAGAAAAATAAATGTTGATGTGGCTGCCAGTCCCGGAAATCGCGGAGGCAGTGCCATGTGGCAATACGGACGCAACGCATTTTGCGGCGCTTTTCACGGGGCTGACGTGGCAGCGCTGGCAGATTTTGACAATGCTTTTGCGGCAGTTTTGGGCAAAGCTTTTTGGCCTTGCTTTTTTCCCACGCAACTGAGAGAGAGAGAAAGCCTCTTTGCTTTATTTTATTAACAGAGAGAGAGAGAGAGAGAGAGAGAGAGAGAGAGAGAGAGAGAGAGAGAGAGAGAGAGAGAGAGAGAGAGAGAGAGAGAGAGAGAGAGAGAGAGAGAGAGATAAACCTTCTGCTTTATTTTTAGAAACCTTTTGATTTTCAGCTTTTGGGTTTTGGCATCCCTTGTACTTTTAAATATGTGAGCAGGCCTCTCACAACTCAGAGCATCTGGACGCAGAGTCTGAGTGTGAGCGCCTGTCCGCACTCTTGTACTTTGAACTCTGATTAATACGAAAAGAAATATCGAAAGGAGCGCCAGTCTTTGGGGACAATATCTCTAGGCACGGAACTCCGCCTGGCAAAGTGTCGAATAAATTGTGAACTGTGAACTGTTTTGAAGTGGTTATTTGGTGCTGTCGCGGTAGATTCTTGACTTGAAGTGTCCAAGTCTGTTACAATGAAAATGATACTGATTTGTACTTGACTTGTTTAAGTGCAGGAACCGATAGACGAAAGGATTAGTTAATCGGGCATCTATGAGGTCCCGATCTAGATGCGATTGCTAAATACGTTGCCGATTAATCATGGTGTGAGATCTGAATGAATTTTGAATGTGATTTGTCATGTGATGTCCTGTGATGTGACTGTCGATTAGTACATGTGCTAGATGTGTGTTTCTAGTGCATCGGTACTAACAATCAGTGTCTAGTAAGACAATTTATGGCTTCTGTCTGTTTTGCAAGCGTAATCGAGGGCGATTACAATGCTTTCAAGAGGGGGGTATGTCACAAGCCGGGCACCACGTGCCAATAGAAAAGAACAGACTGAACAGACTTATAACACTTCAATAACAACTGAATTCAGAGAGAGAGACGACACACGACACGGAGTGGCGGAATCTCACCCCAGAGAGTATCGGTGCCAAACCTTGGCGCCCCTTTCGGTATTTCTTTATATTGCATCAACACAGTTCAAGCCGGTACTCCAGACTCTGCACCTTCTCCAGGAAGCATCCCAAAGAATGAGCCCTAATCTCATATTTAAAGGCCCTTGGCCTAAAAAGCAATTACAGTGAAAAGCCTTCAAAACTCAAAAGCTCCTGGTCCAAAAAGCAATGCCAAAAGCTGTCAGCTTTTCATAAATCACGCTGGTGTCCGTACAGCAGGCCACGTGTCAGCCTGCCACGCCAGCAAATCAGGGTTAGGGTTAGGGTTTCTGATTTTAGGGTTAGGTTTTTGGCCAGAATTAGGGTTTCTAATTTTAGGGTTAGGGTTTCAGTAGAATTAGGGTTAGGGTTTCAACAAAATTCGGGTTCCGAGCAGAATTAGGGTTTTTGATTTTAGGGTTAGGATTTTAGTAGAATTAGGGTTTCGACACGTCAGCAGTTTGTTACATCTCCCCTTCTTGAAAGAGAGTAATCGTCTGCGATTAGAGCATATCTGCAAAACAACTCAAGCTAGCTCAAAAATTTCCGAGGAGTCATTCCGAGGGACAATCAGTTTGCTCTTTTTATTAAGGAGTGAGCTTCTCCTTTCGTCCAGATCGGAACTCTTGATATTCCAGCGTAGTAAGATTAGCCATCACACCCAGACCGTACTGATCTTCCACGGGTGTCTTGATGCACTAAAATCACATACCCAAGCAATCTCATCAATTAGGAATATTCAGTGGTTGGCACATCACAATGCAACAAAAATGCTTACATATGCATGCTACAAGACAGTCCCAGCGACGCATAGACATAGACAGAGACAGTCCCAGCGACGCATCTCAGATTCCTTCAATCCAAGTACCACAAAGGCAGAGGGGTCCCCACCACCACCACAGGGCTCGGTTCCCACCCATACACACACCAGTGGTACTCTCATTGATCGAGCTATAGAGTTGGGAAGATCGAGACGACCACGACTGAGGAGGGGAGCCATCAGCACCGACGGAGATTGCGGCAGAGGATCCACAGGATTCTAGCACGACACCCAGAGTGTCGATCAGGATAGACCTCATGCTACTGCTATATTGTATCATGGTGACACTTATCCTCATTTTGTACCTTTGTGGCATTATACCATTGCTCAGCTTACCAGCCACCCATAGGAGTCGGTAGCACTCCTATCTCAGTTTCTAGTTTGTAGTTTTCTTTGTTTGTACCCAGACTTGGTACTAGACTCACCATTGTAATCAGTTTGGCCTTTTGTAGACGTTAATATATCATTTCATTTCATTTCTCTCTCTCTCTCTCTCTCTCTCTCTCTCTCTCTCTCTCTCTCTCTCCACATCTCTACCTCTCTCTCATTTCGTCTCTTCACAGAAATAAAAGGAACATTTTCTCGTGCTACGTAGCACACATTAACGCGAGGAGAGAAGTAAAGATTTGTGGAAGTGTAAAGTCTAGATCTTCACCATTTCAATTCCGTTGCACGTGACATGTTGAGCCCGGAGGTCCGCTAGCTCTCTCTTGATTTGGTCCAAAGCTTCTGATGGTGGGACTTCTCTTGTCGAAGAAAGAAGGACCTCTCTTAAAGAGCTCGTTGTAATTTCAATGCTTCGAGTTCCCTATTAAGGTTCAAAGGCACTTTCCATAGGAATTGAGGCGATCGCTACCTGAGGGGGGTCCTTGAATAGCCTCCTTGCCCTTTCTATCCTGGTAGCGGCAGTGACAACCTCCTCCAGAGTTGCTTCAGGTCGGCGAGTCTCCTATAACCTCTGTTGAGATGTTGTCACAAAGTGATGATGTGGCGCGCCCAATTGGAAAGGAAGGGCCAAGAGGACAAGAGAAATTGAACCTGAAAGATGGCTGATGGGGCCTAAGGAGTTAGGGTTTGAAAAACCCAACCCGCTGCAACGTAAAGAACTAAAACAGCACCGGCCGAGGACCTAACCCTAAAAACAACAAAAGCTTGATGTGTGGGCAGATTTTCGTGAAACGTGCTGACTAATGACGTGGTAGGCTGTACAAAATGCTGATGTGGTAGACTGTACGGAAATTCCGTTGTTTGCATTGAGATGTTGACGTGGCACGGTTGTACGAATTTCCGCTTTTTACACTGTTGAGTTTTGGTAGTTTTACATACGCTTTTTGTGAGCAGTGCTTTTGGGGCTCTGCTTTTGGGCAACCCTTGTATCGTTTATAAGTGCCCCTAGGGTCACTCTTTAAGAGGATCTAGACGTAGAGTCTCGGAGAGAGTTGGATCCTTGGGAGTTGTACTTTGCGAAGTGAAATAATAAAGATTTATCGAAACTTGAAAGGGGCACCAGTCTTTGGGGTCAGAGTGTCTTGGCTCGGAACTCTGCCGTGTCGTATCGACTCTCCTTCTCTTCTCTCTCTCTCTCTCTCTCTCTCTCTCTCTCAGCTCTATGATTTTGCAGTTTTAGTTTGTGTGTTGCAAATGATTTCTTTGCCATGAGGGCACCTGCAAGGGGAACTCTAGCTTATAATCTGCCATAAGAAGCCCCTTCTCAGGCTCAACACTTTGGGAGGAGACAGCAAATAATGAGCTTTCTCAGCAGTCTGACCTTTAAAAGCAGGGTTAATGAGCTAAGTCCACGCTAAGAGGTAGCCCAGGTGGGTAATGTGATGACCAACTAGGCTTCCCTGAGAGGAGGGTAAAGTAATGACCAACTAGGCTACCATGCTGTGTGTTGGCTGTCCAGTTTGACCAGGCCATAGGAAGTTCCTGTTAAGCCTTTGAATATGGCATATACAAGAACTCAAGAAGATACAACAAGAGGTAATGTACCACATCATCACCAAGAGCACTGGATCAGCCAGCACCTTCCTCTTGGCCAAGGAAAGACGTGCAAAGCTCCAAGGAAGAGTTTCCTCCGAATGCTCAGGAGGAGAGGCACAATTTGTTGCACAATCTCAAGTCAAGGCCTACCTGGCAGCCCAAGCATTTAGTGTATCGGTTGGCTCTAGGTCGTAGCAGCATGTCCCTGTGGCGGCTTATGAAGGCCAGGTGCCTGTCACACTGCTATCAGGACTTTTATCAACGGTTTTCTAGGAGTTGCACGTCGGGACTAATCCATTAGACTAGCTAGAACCTCTGTGTAGCCCTCTTCGCATAACTAATTGTCAAAGCACTGTTTGCTGACCGAGCCATTTTACCAGCATCTGATGCCTTTAGCAAGTAGCATAGAACTAGTTGGTGCGTGGTTCTGTCAAATACGGGCCGTAATAATGCAGCATGATGTGTGTGAGCATGTCTATTTCAAGTGTGCTTTGCAAGTACTTTCTCTGCAGAGCATACTGATAGTGACACGGCACATTTGTCAAGGGCCTTGTATAAAAAGTTGAGGACGTTTATATTAACTCTCGGTAAAGCCCCAGTTTAGGAAACTACACAAGTGACCCTTGGGAATCACTTTTAAGGCATCAAAAGCACTAGTAGCCATGGTAGATCTGGGCGCATTATCAGCCTGCCCTGGCATTTTCCAGTAGTAGCACCTTACCTCTTCTGTCACGGTTCACCCCAAGGTCCCACCAGCCATTGCTTTTCCGTAGTAGGCAGATCTGGCCTAATCATGTCCAAGGGACCTTTCTGCAGCTCTTTTTAGTTTTGGAAAGGGCCCTCCATCTTATCATATAGGCTTATAGTTGTTTCTTGGCAGCATACCATCAGATCTGCTTTGCAGCCAATCTTGGTGACCAGTTGGGAGAATGCTTAGGCGGTTTTGGAATTGAGGGCTGCCCTGGAACCATGTGAAGAGTGGCTGCATATTGACTCCATGTTGCAAGAGAGGTAATTGAGGATGGAGTAATGTGCGTCTGGAGTAGTTTCCAAGCCTCTTTCGAATCCTTGCTCATAAACAACTGACAGAGCTCCCTCTCCAGCTCGGCTAAAAAAGCTCATTTCTTGTGCCTAATAAGGTGTCTGAAACGAATGCATGATTATCTATGAGTGACGAGTCCAAAGCCATTTCCCTCTGTACAGTAGCTCTCATCTCTCTGTACTCATCAACATGGCAACTATTGTGAGAAAAATTGGTATGCTTGCATCTCTCCGAACCACGTGTAAATGTGGGAAAAGCCATTGTTGCAGATGTACATGGAACGAGGATTCCAAACGGGAACCTAGAATGAGAATGGGGAATGGAGACCTCAAAATGGCCATTTCCTGAAACTATGGTATGTACGCCCTCACACAATTGCTATGTAAGGTCCTCCAAGGTACATATGTATGTAGTGAACAGTATGAGTTTGAGGTCCCTGAAGTTTGTAATATATGTGGAATAAAATAATTTTATGTATCATTTAGAGGATAAAACAAATATTTATAATTTGAGACAACATAAACTCAGATTGAGAAAGAATGATTGTAATTTTAGCTTCTAAAATCATGACCGTACACAATGATGACCGAGGAGCTTATGAGTGTTCGACTTTGATGGACATCATTGCTTATGGAGGTGGACGGTTGGCTATGTAATATCCCTTGTGGCCTGTTGCTCAGTTCAAAAGAGGGGAAGCGGATATTGCATGGAGAAATAGGACTACGGGGGAAATCTTTCAGCTCAAAAGCGATTGACATGGAGCACCGAGGTGGAGTTTTTTTTTGTTTCATCGATCAAAGGTTGCAAGGATGGTGGGAAAGAGGACCAAGCTAGAGTTTTTATAAAGTGAATGTAAAATTAGCTTATGGCTAAAAAAAGGAGAGAATCGAATGAGCTATGGTGGCGCTATAGCTGTCAACTGGAGAGCAGGTGATGAGGTGGGTGGCAAAGGAGAGGTGAGCGTCAGTTTGCATGAGAAGGTCGGCCCGTGATGAGCAGGAGGTGGGTGTTATCTGGGGGTGGCCTTCACCAGCTAAAGGATTCGCCAATCGAATACAGAGAGGGCGTTGCAACTGCAGCCTCGATCGGGGGAAAGATATCAAGCCGCATTTATGCATGCAGGGGACACAGATAGTGCATGAGACGGAGTTGGAGGTCGCCACTTACAAAGAAGGGGAGGTGATAAGCTGTGGAGGGTGTTGGTTGCAAGGGGGGGGGGGTAATAACTGCCAGCTGCATGGACAGAGGGAGGCACGACTGGCACGACTGTCAATAAAGAACCAACACTGGAGAGAAGGGAAGGTAGGGTTCCAATTGTTGAAGGGAGCGGGCTTCTATATGGTGGTGGAGAGGCGCTACATGAGCTGCAGGAAAACGAGGCTCCAAGGGATTGGATGGCCTGTTGCGCTACAAAAGAAGCAAGGTAAGGGAGGTCGTGAGCAAATAGAAGGTGGAGGCAGTGTTGCTGCAGAATTGTGGGAGCATGAGGGTATGCCAAGGTTGTAGGATGCCATCATTAGAATGAGGAGGTAGCGCCACCTCCGGTACGAGAGTAGGTGTCACGAGGATGTGGCAATTGATTATTTGAGTTGTTGGTTTCTTTCCGATGATTTTTGTTTACTTTTTGGGATCCTCTTTTAGAAGTTGCAAATGACTGAACATTGCGTGGCCAGTGTGAAATGGCCGACGGCCAAGAGTTTCACCCGCAGTCGGGAAGGGCAGGTCACCACGAGTTGGTCGGGCTAATCGGCACTAGAATCCGAGTAGTAAAAGGGTGTCTAGGCTCAGTTCAAAGTCATTTAGGCCCCTCGCGACACTTATAAGTTGTGGGTACTAGGGAATTAACTCAAAAGAGGCAAACTGGACACTTGGCGGCTCCTGATGCAATTGCCAGAAGAATCAGCAAGAGGGGGCACCCATTTCAAGAGAGGGCTGATTTCAGCCCATTAAGTGCTACAGTGTGTGTGAGTAGTGGGGCAGGTGCTCACAGCTTTAATGGAAAGCTTGCCTTCTCCCTTGCTCTATGTAGTGCGATGATTTGCTCTCGCGCATCTCTCTCTCCCCTTTGCACATATGGTAATGCCCCACTAGTTGGGCTACTCAGATGACCATGTACTGTTATGGGGGTTTTATTCGCGTATGCCAAGGCAAGAGCCTTCTGTACAGGAACCGGATTAGCTAATTGCTAATCCCCTTCAGGTACGCATAGTTCCATCGCGAAGGAATGCGAAAATGGAGAGTTTTCTCGTGTGAAAACTCGTCCGATTTATAGGGGAATTGTCCCATTGCTTGCGGGAGTACCTGAGACACGCGTAGGCGTCCTCGCTCTGCTCGAAACGGTCCAAAACAGAGAATTACAGCCTGCTGTGTTTTTCTGCAGGTTTAGGGTTTCGCACCTAAACTGCAGGGAATCGCCAAGGGAGCCTTGGAAAGGCCTTGGGATGTGTGTATAGGGCAGTAGGCACCTAAAAGTGGCAAAACAGAAAATTACAGCATGCTGAAATTGACCTGCAGCTCACTGGAAAGCTTGCATACCGCAAGGGAAAGTGTCCTTGACGTGTACTTTTGACCTATAGGGATATTTGCGTCGTTATGTTGGCGAAATTGGGTCAAAAACCTGCAATTACAGCCATGGACAGGTTTGGACAGCTTGGTGAGGGCTAGGTGCAAGGGTTCGGATCGTTTATTTGTGAGGGGAGCCTCGGGAAGGCATTGGGTGCTTGTAGCGGACAATTTAGAGAGATTTCTCGCGAGGAATCTTGTCTAATTCAAGGGGCAAGTGAGCCTATAGGTGCGAGAGCTCGAGCGCTACCCAGAAAAGTGATCAACACGCGGATCGGAGCGCAAAACAGAGAATTCAGTGAGCTGCAATTTCTCGCCAGATTTTGCAAAGAGCTCTAAAGTGCGTGGAAAGTCTATGTTTGCTTGAGATTTTGTCCGTGGAGACTTCTACTGTGGTTATGTTGCCGAAATCGAGTTGGAGTAGAGGAATTTCAACCCGATAAAAGCGGGACAGTTTGTAGAAGTTCATAGGTTTTTCTCAAGTATAATAAGAATAAAGAAGTACCGAAAGGGGCGCCAATCTTTGGAGCCAACAGGGTGTCGTTGTTTGCTTGGTAGCGCTCTAGCTGCCAGGCCGTGGTTTGTTTTGAAGTGTTGAATTCCAGTCACAGGCTTATTCGTGAAGTTTCTCTGTGCGTCTAAAGTAAAGTAAAGAAATTTCAAGTGAAAGCCAATGCCTACCGCCCCATGGGCCGGTTTCAACAGGCCAAAACAAAATATGAAGAGAAAGGGCTGCCAAGGCCTTGAAGAGTGTAGAAGAGAAGGATGAATGGGTCACCAGGGCAAGGCAAGAAAGTGAAGAAGGCTGCTAAGAAGTTGAGGTAGGGTATTCTTGCGCATGCTACAAGGAGCCGGTAGGTGCAGGCTGAAGGCCGTGAGTATGAGACCGTTGAGGGCTGCATTAAAAGGTAAAAGAACGGAAAACATGAATTAAACGGGAGGAAGCATTGCGTCCAACCTGTGATGGTGCTCTGAGAAGAAGGTCCGGGCTCTCTGGTTAATGTTTAACCGCGGATTGTTGGCCAGATGTTCCACTAAATGAGGATTGTTTTTATACAATTCTATCATTGTATACTCTTGAAGCTAATCGAATCAGCATTGTCATAGTCTCCCTATTCTCAATATATGAGCAAATATTATGTTTTCTCTCTTGCTTTTGCATTTAGTGGGTCGGGGCTCGGACAACAGTTGTTAGCAGATTGGGTCTCTGTGTGTATGTTAAATAGGGGATAGGGGTGTTGTGAAATCATTGGGCTATAGAGAGGCAGTCATATTGGGTGCTAGGTGTTTTTCTATTTCCCCCTTTCCAACGTCTGTGCGATCAATATTATTTTCGTGAATGTTTAGGCTAAGGCTAAAGATGCTACACTAACTTTTGTGAGGAAGGGCTGCATGATGCTTTCTTTTCATTGCTCAATGTTCTGTTTGGAGATGTTCAGATAGAAGTGCTTATTCCTGAATGACATAAATTTGTTTTTCTTGGTCAAGTCATTCAAAGGTTTGCATGGAAAGAGTCATTTTCTTTGTTTAAGGTCGACGTGCTTTTGGATTAGTTTCTTTGAAATATGTTCATTAACTATCACAAATTTTGTGTTATGATTTGATGCTTATACAGGACACTCTGCAAGCCTTTTCAAAATTGAGCCAACAACAGTATGCTACGGGTTGGGTTTTGTGCCAGGTTGGTTCTTGGGAACTCATGGTCTGCTTAAATATTTTGATGGAACATGTAAAATTGTAGTGATGCTGCTAATTAGAAATCAAAACTTGGGTACTTGAACCACAACTTCTGCTGGTAATTTTATAACATGCAATATAAAGGTATGCTTGAAGTTTCTTAATGCCGTTTTTGCCGTAGACCTATTGGTGCTTACCTCATGTAGGACATAGGGAAAAATATTTGTGGCTCAATCAAGAATAGATCAATTTGTCATCCGCAAGGCTCTTGCATCATAAGAAAGAAAAGCAATTATGCATCTGTTGAGGAATCTTTCTTCCATGATACTTGGACAACCTAGTATAGTGCCATCTAATCTCTACAAGTACAAGCACTTAATGGCCAAGAGGGCGAGAGTAGTGAGATTTGTAGGACGTGGGACAAAGTACGAGATTAGGAGGCTCTGATTTTCTTTGACAACGGTTTTTTTTTTTAATGTGGTTCTTTTATGACTTAATGGCCCTTGAGATAGAGCGATGAAGACGGGAGTGTGCGCGATGGACTGAGGATGGGAATGGCTAGTAAGTCCAGGATGGCCGTCCCCCACCCGCCCCCCCTCCCTTCCCCTTTTCTTGGGACTCTTCTTGGCAAGTGGAGACACTGCACACACTCACACACACTTGTTAAGTTCACACAAAGCAAGTGTGTGCTACTTTGGACATGTGGCCTAGCCAAGCTTAGTAAACAAAGACTAGAGTCCACTTACTAAATGAGGAAGGTTGATCTAATCTTAGTCTTTAGCTTTTCTCTTTCATTTATTAAAAACTATAAACTTACCTGTTTATTGATTAGCTCGGATGCAAGACCTTTGCACAAACCTTGGAGGCTTATGAAGTTGACTCGGGTCTATAGCCTACGTGCTAATTTAGGACTTGCTAAATAAGGATAAGGCAGATGCTTTGAATGTTTTCAGATAGGGCATACTTACAATTCTTGTCCTCAGAGATCCGAGACATCCTCTGAGCAACCTCCAGCTTTGAAAGCAGATAGACTCCCATGACCACCTCCGGCTAAGAGAGCTAGACCTGCCATTAGACTTGCACTTGATATTAATGGCATTAATCTCGTAAGTTCAAATGAATTGTGCAGAGCTTATGGAAAAGACAACAACTTGAAAGCCCTAATCTTCTTTGACCTAGGAGCTATTGAGAATTTCATCCATCCCGACCTCCTCAAGCAGATGGATTTTGACTATGATTCACAGAGTGGAGAACTTGAAGTCGAGATAGCCATTAGGCAAACTTAGAAGGTGGTACAACTCATTGGTGCTCTTCCAGTGACCATCCAAGGATACCAACGAAAAGCAGATTTCCCCATCATGAAGTTGGGCAATTGTGACGCTCTCTTGTGCATGTCGTGACACGACAAGAATGACGCGACACTCTAAACCCGAACTGTATGATCACCTTCATGTAGAAGGACAAGCCATTCGTCCTCAAAGTTAGATTGTCTGAACAAAATGCCGAATGAAATTTCTAATTGCTCTGTATTTAGATACGTTTTGATCTCTGTTTGAGAAAGTACTTTTTCGAATTTGTTTGAAATGGATTTTATTTGTTTTAAACCTTTCTTGGTGCCAATTTGACAATTGTTTGATTTTGGTTTTGATGCTAGTTTCAATGGTTTGTAATTTACTCCTGGGAGGAATGTTTCGGATTGTTGGAAAACTTTTGAACGACGTAGACCGGGTGTTTAGGGAGCATTTGGTTGTATGTTGGAAAACCTTTGAACAACGTAGACTGGGTGTCTGGGGAGCGTTTAGTTGTATGGTTGAAACCTCGAAGCGACATAGGTTGCGGTCTTGGGAGCGTTTGGTTGTATCAATCCTCTAAGCTCATGGCCCAAACCTTTTTAGGTTATTTGAAGAGGGAGTGAGGAGGTAGTCGTTGAGTAGCTTCATGCCTAAGACCGTTGTCTGGGAGGGGTGCTGAGCAGCGTTGTTTGTTGTGTCTTGTAACATGCATATGTGAGCATCTGTCTTGCGTTGTGATATATCAACCATTGAATATTCCTAATTGGGTGAGATTGCCTGGGTATGTAAGTTTAGTGCATTGTGACACCCATAGATCAACGTGGTTTGGGTGTAATGGCTAATTTTGCTATGCGTGAATATCAAGAGCTTTGATTTGACCTAAATGACCCTTGGATATATTTTTTGAGCTAACTTGAGTTGTTTTGCAGATATTTAATGTAATCGCGGATGATTACTCTTCTCTCAAGAAGGGGGGATGTCACAAACCGCTGACGTGTCAAGCCACTGAAGACCCGATTGGGTTAGGGCTCCCTGAGCCTGAGCCTAACCCTAGCCAACCTGCAGATGCCGGCCGAAGGGCCTAAACCCTAGCAGAAGCAACAGAAGAGAAGTCTTTACCAACTTACAGATCCTCATTGAGTGGCCCTATTTTTAAAGAAGGGTTAGGATTTAAAATCCAAACCCCTAGCGAACTATGGGACCCCGTCTGATGGGGCCTAAAAATAAAGCACGCGCGCGCGCACACACACACACACACACACACACACACACACAAGACTTGGCGTAAAACATGGTGATGTGGCAATTGTATGGACAATCCGGATTTGTGTTGGTTGATGATGTGGTAGATTGTATGGACTTCGGCGAATCACGTTGCTGGCTGCTAACGTGGTAGTTGTATGGATTTTTGGATTTCACGCTAGCAGCCCTATGTGCTAGCTTTTGGGACTTGGAGTTTTTCATATAAATTGATTTCAGAAGGCCTAGGGCCTTTAAAGATGAATGGTGGGCTCTCTCTTTGGCATTCTAGTGGGACCAGATGTAGAGCAGAGCCATCGGTGTTGTAACGTGTTGAAACAATATAAAAAAATATTGAAAGCGGCGCCATCGTTTGGGGCCAGTGCTCTCTTGGGGTGGAACTCGGCCACTCCGTGTCTTGTGTGTCATGCATCTCTTTAGTTCAGTTGTTTTGAAGTGCATAAAGTATGTCCAATCTGTTTTTTTCCGTTGGCATGTGGAGTCCTATCAACAGACTCAAACTAGAAACTCTACCTCCTCGGAAGCTCCATCCACTTTAGGGTCGAAACAATGGTGTCACCGTCGAGTAAGCCTTGGAGGCTCCCATAGCCACAAGACTCATTTGCAGTACCTTGGCCACCATACATGGCCCCTCAAACTCAATGTGGTAGTAGCCTCGGCCAAGAATTTGCACGTCCACAAGCTTGTTAACCTCTTCATTAGGGATCCTCGAGCCTAACCCTAGCCAACCTGCAGATGCCAGTCGAGGGGCCTAAACCCTAGCAAAAGCAGCAGAAGAGAAGTCTTTACCAACTTATAGATCCACACAGAGTGGCCCAATTTTAAAGAGGGTTAGGATCCTAGCGAACTTATGGGACCCTGTCTGATGGGGCCTAAAAATAAAGCACCCTCCCCTCCCCCGCCCCCCCCCCCCCCCCCCCCCACCCCAAAACAGAACACACAAGGCCTGGCGTAAAACCTGATGGATGATGTTGCTAAATTGGCTTTATCTGACATAAAAATAATTGTAAATGAATTATTGGTTTTATAAGTGATAGGGTTTTCTCGCTTGGAACACCAGAAAAAATAATTCTAAATGAATTGTTGGAAGTTTAAGTGAGAAGGGTTTTCTCACTGGAGACATCCGAGTACAGAGTGTTTCTAGTGCGTCATTCAGAGTAATGATGTGAGCATTGTGAAAGGGAATACCTGTAAGGCCACCAGAAACGGGTACTTTTGATGCATCACATTCGATGGGTGACATAGAGCATCGCGAAGAAGTATTCGACCATCCGGGAACGGACATCTCTGATGCGTCATAGGATGGGTGACATAGAGCATCATGAAGGGGATTGTACCGTAAGTTCTGCAGGAAAGGACTAGGTGATGGGTATTCATGATGCGTCACAAGGTGGGTGACGGGTGCATCGAAAAGGGGATATCCATAGTCGAGAGGAAATTCCGAACTGTGTTAGAATTGTGCACAAGGAAAAGCAAGCACTTGAATGAAGATGGGTTCAGAGGAAACTTTGAGGAAAAACAGATGCTTTCTGAGAAAGCGGGATTGCTTTTCGGGAAACTAATGCTTTCCCGCAAGGAAGTCTATGTTTGCATTGCAACGGTGCATGTGATTGCATCCAAGGATGCCTGGGAAGTGCTGTGAGAGAATTATTTTTTTAATTATAAGGTTTTATTGAGTTTTTTAACAGATTGAGACCATTTTTAAAGGTGAGCGGCCGCTCACTTAATAAGTGGGCTGCCTATGTTTAAATAAAGCACTAAAAACCAGCCAATGGTTTTTCTCTCTCTTTTTCTATTTATCTGAGTGCCGCTCCCGTTTGTGACAGTGATATTAGAGCATGGTCTCCTCTCTTTCTCTATAAAGGAGGACGACTCTGGGAAGATATGAAGCCATGACATGGCAAGAGAGAAGTTAGCAGGCGGAACCCTAAGTCCTGCAGGAAAAACGCTCGCAGAGTTGGGAAAATTTTTCTCTGCAAGAAGTTGACACAAGACTTGGGATTCTCTGAGAAGGCGACAAGAGCACAATGTTCAAGAACCTAGAGAATCAAAGGAGCGGAATGTTCAAGATCCTTCAGAATCCATTCATGATCATCAATCCAGAACCATAGCCAAGAAAACCCGTCTTTTCGGGAAGGATAAGAAGGTCTTTAGACCTCAGAACATTCAGTCAAGTTTGATACTTTTGACGAAGGGAAGATGCCCCAAAAGCTACCGCTTTGATTCGACAGTTTGAAGTTGCCTTTGCAAATGGCAATTTCTTAGAATCGTTGAAGGTGAGGCATGTGACCAAACACCTCAAGGGGAATTGCAAGTACTTGGTGGTATACCAAAGCTCTGCAAGGAATCTACAACAAGACTTGGATTCAATTCAAGGCTTGATTTTTCGACAATTTTTTTTCCTCTACGCTTTAAGAAAGGTATCCAAGAAGATTGGGATCGGTTTGCCCCATAGGACACGAGCGAGTCAAAGCAAGTAGTGGTTCATTCTTGCCAAGGTAGCTGCACTCTCGATCCTCCCTGAGGAAGGAAAGATGATGAAACTCAACGAAGGACTTTTGTCCGAATTTTATAGACGCATTTGCAAGATACTTTGCAACAGATGGTAGAGTTAGCAATAAAAGGTGAAAGTGTACACCTTAGTGTACATAGAAATCTAATCCCCGCAGTGGGATGGGAACCATTGAACATAGAAACATCATATTTTTGTTATCTGTGGCTATCTGAAGAAAGTTTGGAGTAAGGAAATTTAAACTGACTCCTGATATTTTGAATAGAAGACCCTTGAACTTTAAGTGAGAGGGCAGGTCTTTGATCAGAGTTAAATCTTTGAGGAACTCATAAACTACGTATTGCTTTTATGCACGAGATATGCATGTGTCTAACCAGAACAATCACTCTCGAGTATTTATGAGAGTAGGATCAATTTGAAACATTGTTTTCTGAGATGAATTGGTTTGCTCAACTAACCTGAAGGTCAACTATTGATCTGGTATCGGACAGTTCTCCAACAAATTACCTGCTTTTGCGGGTAGGGCATTATGAAGGAGCCATATCGAGTTTTCAGGAAAAGAAAATCTTTTATCAAGCTGGAGTACCCTATGAGCCTACACTTCTTACCCGATAAGGGAAGATATGGTAGTGCCTTTTTCACAAGTGAATGAACACTCTCTTTACGAGGGAAGGAACAAGCGACGGCTACAGCCTGTGCTTGAGGAATCCAAGGATTGAAATCCTAGTTTATTTGATGAGCGGGTTTTGCTCTAAGATCGAGCCAAGGAATTGTCATGTTGAGCGTCTTCGCTTTAAGGATCTTACGTAGGGAAGGTAATTTCCCAGGTTCATCGAAACTCAGAGCTTAAGAATTATGTACACCTCTGGGTACATGGATAACCCACGAAGATGCAGACATATACCAAGGTGGTTCATCTACTTGTCAAATTTGTTTTTTGCTGAACGTAATTAGATAAATCAACTTCCTTTATAGGAACTGGACGGGAGTTTGTTATACTCTCTTCAGCGCCTTTTTGCGCGCAAGGATAATCCGACACGAGAATTTCTATTTGAGATGTGTTCGATAGAAGGAATTTGAGTTTCTCTACGGAGAAGAGGTTTTCTGATGATCGTTGATCATTGAGTACGCTATGTGCTTTCACCATTACAGCAACAACTTTTGGTTGCGGTATATGTTCCTTATGAGCAGGTTAAGTAGCATTTACACGCTGTTGGAATAAATTCGAACCATTATGTTCGTAAGAGTATAATTCGACAATTGTTTCAAAATGGAAAGAATTACCTTAACCACATATGGAGAACATCATTGAGATCTACAGCGGGTTCGCCCTTAAGTGGGCCGAGTTTGAACTTATGTTCACAAAATGGTATGGCTAGAATTTTATCTGTCTAAGATTTTGTGAGCAGTCCTAGATGCTTGCAAGGTGAAACGTTTTTTTGGATGGTCTCCGCAAGGAAGAGACGCTAATGGGCGTCAGGAAAACATTGCTGGTGGTAATAACTCGCAGGAAGAAAAAGTTGGAAGGAGGTGCCGCCGTGCATAAGGAATCTTCGGATTGGAACCGTCCGCCTACATTGAGTGACGGCCCGGAACAAGAACCTTCTTTAAGGTGATTGCAGACTCTATTTGTGAAAGAAAGACATCGAGATTAATGCTCTATGACTTGGGCAATCCTTGTATGGGAGGACACAAGAGATTTAATACCCTCTGGACTAACAACGCAGGATTACGCGCAAGGACAAATACCTAGATTGATTTCTAGGAGGATTATTCTTCTCGGGATTGAGAAGGTGGAATCGAGGTAACAAATTCTTGTATAAGGGAACTTTTGATCTGTTGGAAAGACGCGAATGACGAGTTCTTACATGGCTCGTAAGTTTGATGATTGGTGAAGGATATCCTCGAGGTACTAGAGGAAGGACATGAACAAGTAAGGTAAGTATTGAATTATTAAATTTTTGTTTATTCTAATTTTTAAGTTCTCTTTTGAGAAAGGACCAGCTCAACTCACCATTGAGCAAGATTTTGAATTTTTCCAGTTTCTCCCTGGGCAGTTCAGTTGGACCTCTATAGTTGAGGACAACTGTTTATAAGTGAGAGGGTTATTTCTAAATTGGCTTTATCTGACATAAAAATAATTCTAACCGAATTATTGGATTTATAAGTGAGAAGGTTTTCTCTCTTGGAACACCAGGAAAAATAATTCTAAATGAATTATTGGAATTTTATATGAGAGGGTTTTTCTCACTGGAGACATCCGAGTACAAAGTATTTCTAGTGCGTCATTCGGAGTAATGACGGGAGCACTGTGAAAGAGAATATATGGAAGGCCACCAGGAATGGGTACTTCTGATTTGTCACATCAGATGGGTGACAGGGAGCATCGGGAAGAAGTATCCGACCATCCGGGAACGGACCTCTCTGATGCGTCATAGGATGGGTGACAGAGCATTGCGAAGGAGATTGTATCGTCAGTTCGGTAGGAAAGGACTAGGTGATGGGTATTCCTGATGCGTCACAAGGTGGGTGACGGGTGCATTGGAAAGGGGATATCCATAACCATTCGGAAATTCCGAACTGTGTTAGAATTGTGCACAAGGAAAAGCAAGCACTTGAATGAAGATGGGTTTAGAGGAAACTTTGAGGAAAAACAGATGCTTTCTGAGAAAGCGAGATTGCTTTTCGGGGAAGCAGATGCTTTCCCGCGAGGAAGTCTGTGTTTGCATTGCAACTGCGCATGTGATTGCATCCAGGGACGCCTGGGAAGTGCTGTGAAAGCATTGTTTTTTTAATTGTAAGGTTTTATTGAGTATTTGGATAGATTCAGACCATTTTTAAAGGTGACCGGCCGCCCACTTAATAAGAGGGTAGCCTATGATTAAATGAAGCAGTAAAAAGCAGCCAGTGATTTTTCTCTTTTTCAAGCATAACCAAAAAAAAAGAAAAAAAAAAAGAAAAAGAAAAACGGCCGCGATCTCTACGTGAGCAGCTAGCGCTCAGCTATCTTTGTCGTGGCCAAGGAGCTATATAAGCATCACACGCCCTCTCCAGTTTTCGCAAGGAGGAGATGCTGCTGCAGATTTCATCCGCAAAGAAGACGTTGCCGGTGATGCCCATGGCTGTCCTAAGTGTACCAGATGTCGCTAGGACCCAGTGCGTGAGTTCCCTCGCGAAGAAGTGCCTATGGAGCATGTTTCCATCGCAACGAGCTGCTGTTTTTTCTCTGTTTTCAGCGCATAAACGTCGTAGACGGGGTTGACTTACGAGAAGGAACCCGAGAACACACCTCTTTTATGTGTAGGTGTAAAGTGCAATAGAAGTGAATGTTGAACTTTGCTCAAGATGAGTACTCCAAACTGTGCTCAAGGTTCCCTTTACTTACGGAAGGGAGAGCCTTCCGTTCCTTTAGTGAGAGAGTGCAAGTGATCACAAACAAAGTGGATAAACACTATGAATGAAGGTACCGAGATTGAGAGATAGAGAGAGAAGAATACGACACCAGAATGTTGTCAAATCCTCCTCCGAAGGCCCCATTCTCTATGGCGAGAGACAAAACTGTGCATGCAATGCAGATGAACAAAGTGACGGAGTGCCAAACCGTTCATCAAACACACGCAAACAATGGAATCGAAACTTATCTTTTTGATCTAAATCAATCAACTGTGGCAAATCACAATGGAAATGCCGATGCTTGATGCTCAATCCTTCTTGTGCTCTTTTTGATACTGTGTCATGCCAAGGAGGAGACATGGAATATGAACTCCTTGAATGCAAACATTTCATCTTTTCATAAGTAATCCGCATACATCCGTGCTCATTCATGAGTGAATCGTGTACTGTTGCACGTGTTGGTCTCTCTTTGCGGCCGCTAAGCGCGCTTGCTTGCGCTCACGCTCTAAGGCTACCCTTCTGTCTTCGGCCGCCAAGCGTGCTTGCTCGCGCTCATGCTCTAGGGCTGCCATTCTTTCTTCGGTCGCCAAACGCGCTTGCTCGTGTATATGCTCAAAGGCTAACCGCCTTTCTTCACGCTCGCGATCCAATTCGGCTATTCGTTCTTTGTGCTCGTGATCCTGTTCTGCTTTTCTTTCTTCGCGTTCATGAGCCATAGCCTTTCTTGCTTCGCGTTCTAATTTCCTGTCCGTCATCATCTTGTCGAAAGCCTCCATAGGAGTTAGTGCAATCGTTGGCATAGATGGGGAAGGGGGAGGGTCGGAAAAACCTCCTGGTGGGGAAAATTCTTCTTCGCCACTTCCATGCTGATCACCTCCAAGCGAAGTATCCATTCCGCTTCACGTAATGACCATACACCGAAGTCTTCGGTTCTTAAGTTCACGAGGAACTTGGGTTCTTGAGGTTCTGGAGTCTTGAGGCCCTGGAGTCTTGAGGTTCTTGAGCCTTGAGGTTCTTCTTTAGCTTGCAATCTGTGTTAGAGAAGGATCTTCTCTTACCCGAGCTCTACTCTTTCCCGTGCACGCACCCCTTGGCGGCCTTGCGCTCACACCAAGGTTGCTTTTTCCCACCTCACGTCGATTGGCCGGCCGGTAAGTGCACGGTCCGCTCTCAATGAGTGAAAAGAGGCACAAGGGGAGGCTGGACAAGCACTTCTTTCTTGGGTTTCCTGTCACTCTTCAAAAACATGATTAGGAATCGACACGCCCAAGTGGACTTGGGTTACGTGCGACCGCAACAAGCAAAAAAATAATTCTTGTGGTTCTTTCCTTGAGTCATACAGAACACTGCCAAAGCTCTGATACCAATGTAAGGTGCAACGGAAGTGAATGTTGAACTTTGCTCAAGATGAGTGCTCCGAATTGTCCTCAAGGGTTCCATTTTCTTAGGAAGGGAGAGCCTTTCGTTCCTTTAGTGAGAGAGTGCAAGTGATCACAAATAAAGTGGATAAACACATTGAATGAAGGTACTGAGACTGAGAGATAGAGAGAGAAGAATACGACACCAGAATGTTGTCAGACCCTCGTCTGAAGGCCCCACTCTCTATGGCGAGAGCGGTCTACTATTGATTGCACAAATCTCTACAATGCTATGGACTTGCCGACGATGTCGACGACGATGAGGATGACGACGAGACAAGCTGAAATCTGAAAACGCTAAGGGTTGAAATCTGACTCTACGTCGGTGATGACGGCGATGACGACGACGCGCTGAAAACGTAGATACTGAAATCTACGAATAGCAGGCTGAAAGTGCAAACGCTTGCTGATCTGACCGTGTGGCGAGGATCTGCTGTGGGAAGGTGAGATCTGCGAGGTTTGGGGGCTATTCTGCGGTGTCTATATGCTGAAAATGAAAAATGCTGATGCGAAGGCTGAATCCATCGCCGCAGGGAATCTGCAAAACGCTAGGTGTTCTGCTGATCCAAAAACGCTAGTGCTGCAAAAACGCTAGGGAATCTGGTGAGTCATGCTGTCGCCAGGCAGATTTGCAAATGCAAAACGCTGGGCTGATCTGCAATGCTGAAAAACGTTGGTCCTTGTTGGCTGAAAACGCTAGGTTTGTTGCCGAGGGGTTTTGCTGAGAAGGTGCTCTGTTGGACACTTGGTCCCTGCTGCCTCTTCTGCCAGAAATCACTAGCGCTAGCTTTTCTTATATACTAGCTTGGGTAAATTGCCATACCCAGTTTTCCAACAAAAGTCACTTAATAATAATAAGTGAAAAATGGCTAAAATGGGGAAAATAGGTTCTCTGCATTGTAAAATGCTCTTGATGGAATCTGATGGTAATGCTGATGATCATGTTGTGTGCAACCAGAGAATATGCATCTACTCGTGTCTGGACATGCACAGTCTGCGAACAGACTCACAAAAGTGCGAGAACACTTCCTAAGCTAGGCTAACTGAATTGAATTGAACCCTAGTCATGAAGTAGCTTGTCCACGTACACATAGGGTTAGATGTGCACGTGACAGTAGGATTGAAAGAGAGGATTTTCTATGTAGAGATCTCTTCCAGGGAGTTGCTTTTCGAGAACTGAGTTGCGTTTTCGAGCGTTGAGACTTCGAAGGTAACGATTTTCATGTTATGATTTCTAAGTATTTGTTTGCAGGTGTACTTCCTCTTCACGAGGAAGTAGGAGCAGAGGAAGGCATGAGCCTCTGTAGTAGAAAGCGCTCTGAGGAACTAGAGCCAGATCAGCCGAAGGGTTTCGTACCCGAGTTTGGGAAGTAGATCGACGGATACGAGAGCGGTAGACTCTCGAGATGTGATCCGGAAGTTGAAATTCCCAAGGGAAGGACTTCGTGTCCAGGAAAGTAGAGTTATTTTGGAGGAAGAGGACTCTGGAAACTGAGTCGGAAAAAGAAATTCAAGGATGCCATGCCCTGAGTCTGGAAGGTGAGATCCAAAGGTGAGAACCTTGATTCTCGAGGATTTGGAATAAGGAGCGAAAGTTCCTTGGAATAGGGGTTTGCCCTAGGAATAGGAAGCCGAGGCTTCCGGGAACCATCAAGTCTTATTCTAGTGGTAATACGTTCGGTTCAAGTGCTTGTATAGACTTCTCCTCAGTAATAAAGATACTATTACGGGGGGGGGGACCAGCCCATCTTCTGGTCCCCAGTACCGTGTCGATCTTCTCACTCTCTATCTCTCTTTCTCACTCTCTCATTCGTCATGACCTGATCCAGTTGGATACCAGGAGGACATGGATAGAGCCGCCACACGAGTTGGGCACGAAGATGGCTTTCTATAGAGAGCATCTTCTCCACTTCACAGGAGATGGGTTTGTGATTCGACCCAGCTACATGGACACACATAAGTCTCATGGTTTGCAGTGTTCCATTGGTCAGATACACACATCCTTATATCAGCTGGAGATTGAGACTGGTAGATTTAGAGGGATACCAGCAGATAGCAGGATATGCCGCTTATGCCGGTTAGAGCCAGAGACAGAGCTACATTACATGTCATTGCACAGTGTACTATGAGATACAAGGCCGTTCCCACTGCTTATTCAGAGAGGGTTTCGGTCCTTTCTCTAGGGTCATGAGTTATGAGGATCAGAGATGTCTTGGGCTATATCTACTTGAGTTACACAGATATAGATACACTTTATTGGGGAGAGATAGAGAGAGACAGTCCCCGAGACAGACTGCAGATTTCTTTTCACTAGATATGGGACAGCCAGACAAGCAGTTGTCATTGCAGAGCTCGGCCCACACTCATTCGACCACTACTGGCATTTTCATCAACCGAGCACTAGAGCTACGGAGATTTAGATGGCCACGATTGAGGAGAGGGGCTACACAACATCGACAGAGACTACAGCAGAGGATTTGAGCGATACTCTTTCGATATCGAGAGTGCAGATGAGGATGGATTCTAGTTGTAGTATCTAGTCCTTTTGTACCCAGACATGGTGTTAGATTCACCATTTTGTAACAGAGTGATCTCATAGGTCATTTTGGCCTTTTGAAGACGTTAATATAACATTTCATTTCATTTCATTTCTCTCTCTATTTCTCTCTATATACTCTGGCTTCAGTATTAAGTGATAAATTCTATTTATCCGAGTACATTTTATATTGCTATGCGCTCCCGTTTGTGACAGATGATGTGGTAGATTGTATGGACTTCGGTGAATTGCGTTGCTGGCTGCTGACGTGGCAGTTGTATGGATTTCTGGATTTCATGCTAGCAACCCTATGTGCTAGTTTTTGGGACTTGTAGCTTTTCATATAAATTGCTTTCAGAAGGCCTAGGGCTTTAAATATGAATGGTGGGCTCTCTCTTTGGCATTCTAGTGGGACCAGATGTAGAGCAGAGCCGCCGGTGCTGTAACGTGTTGAAACAATATAAAGAAATACTGAAAGGGGCGCCATCGTTTCGGGCCAGTGCTCTCTTGGGGTGGAACTCAGCCACTCTGTGTCTTGTGTGTCATGCCTCTCTTCAGTTTAGTTGTTTTGAAGTGCATAAAGTATGTTCAATCTGTTTTTTTCCGTTGGCATGTGGTGCCCTAGTCAATGAATGTGCCAATTCATCCCCCATCTGAGACAGTAAGGGGAGGTACTTATGGGGAAGCAGACTCACACTGGAAACTCTACCTCCTCGGAAGCTCCATCAACTGCAGGGTTGAAACCATGGTGTCACCATTGGGAGTAAGCCCTCGAGACTCCCATAGCCACAAGACTCATTTGCAGTACCTAGGCCACCATACCTGGCCCCTCAAACTCAATCTGGTAGTAGCCTCGACCAAGAATTTGCACGTCCATAAGCCTGCCAACCTCTGCCCCCCCCCCCCCACAAAAAAAAAAAAAACAACTCCCCTTTTCCAGCTCTTGTGACTTGGGTGAGTGCTGACAATCCTCCAAATGATAGATGTCGCCTGAAGCCTGTCAACCTCCGCCTCAAGGATTGTTTTCTCTTTTGGCAAGACAGAAAGTCAGATGGAGGGCTCCGTAGGGGGCGGGCAAGGGGGCTAGTGAAGGGTCCCTCTGTGGCGGTGAAGCCGAGTCATCCATTTGAATCCACTGTTGCTCTTGAAATTACCCTGTGTGTACTCTCTGTAAAGTTTTGCAGTAGATAGTGAGTCTTGTCTGAAGTGCCTTTATCACAAGTTCAAGAGCATTGTAATCAAATAGAAGAGGTTGGAAATGTATTGTTGAGCTCTATTGTATCGGTAATTGTGATGTCTATTGTCAGCTGTGTCATTGTTATCGGTCTTAATAATTTGCGTACTGCATAGAGGCAAACCACTGCACTGAGAGCACTCAATTGCCTACAAAGTTTCCTGCTGCACGCATGCTTAGGCTGACAACCTCACTCCTCAATTATTGTGCGATTATTGATTGTTATTACCTTTTCATGAAATTTTTCAGTTGTCAGTTCATTTCTACAAGGCAGGAAGGCTTGACTCTGGAATCTGTTGCTCTTGTAATGCAGGTTGGTAGGGCATATTTTGAGATGGTGAACTATCCTGAAGCTGAGCGGGCTTTCAGTTGGGCAAGGCGTGTGTCTCCTTATCGTCTGGAAGGCATGGATGCCTATTCCACTGTTCTATATGTAAGAGTAATCATCCTTTATTTTCACAGATAGGAGAAGTACAGAAATGTCCCATCATATACTAAACCAAAAATTTGTAAACCAATATTTTACCCTACAAGTTTGTAGGAGACCCACTACCAATGCACTTGAAAGCTGGAGCCAATATTTTACCCTACAAGTTTGTAGGAGACCCACTACCAATGCACTTGAAAGCTGGAGACTAAGACATGGCATAGCATAGTGAAAGTTCCAAAATGTATTTTGGAACAGCCAATTAGTGCAAGTTGTCTCAGATTGTGTGCCATCTCAATAGTCATTTTGGTAGAGCAAGACATGACTGAGTGTGTATAGAGCATTTGACAGCTGCTCCTATTAGATGCAATGAGGGATGCATCGCAGATTTGTAAAAAATAATCCCATTGCTCGGTGTGACTTAACATGTTATAGATACACTTTCTAGAAAGTTTTATGGCAAAAGCTGCACAGTTACCTCCAATGTATTGTCGCAAGTCATGGGTGTGTGTCTATTAAAATGTCTTATCAGCAAGAAAACTTGAGCATTGTGCTGACTTTTTGTGCCACAGCACATGAAAAAGGATGTCGAACTAAGCTACCTTGCACAAGAAACAGTAGCCATGGACAGGCTCTCACCGCAGGCATGGTTAGAGAACCTCTTGCGTTGAAAAATAAGCTTTTGCCTTTGTGCAATTCCTTAGTGTGCAGCAATGAAAATGCTTGTGTCTTTGGCAGGTGTGTGATGGGCAATTGCTTCAGCCTTCAGAAGGACCATGAAGCTGCTCTCAAGTACTTCCAACGTGCTCTTCAGCTTGATCCGTACTTTACGTATGCTCACACATTGTGTGGCCATGAGTATGTATTGATACCCCTTGATCTGTCACAAATTCTGCATGCTTCTTAGATTCTCCCACCATACCCAAGTATTTGCGTACTTCGCATGCACTGGGCTGCTCTTATGCATCAAGACTTTAAATCTATATCCCTCGGCATATATGTTACTGTCTCACTTCTGATGCAAAGAGTTCACACCACAGATTCATGCATGGATGTATCGATTGCATGTTATGTGAACTTCTCATAGGCGATATGTGGTGTCATTGTTTTATGCGAATTGCACCATTGGTGTTCAGGTACGTGGCTATGGAAGACTTTAAAGAAGGGATCTCCTGTTACCGACAGGCTATACGGATTGATCCTCGGCATTACAATGCCTGGTAAATAGCAATTTTCTGGGTTTATTGAAGGTGCACAAGCTTTTACTTGTTTCCAAATCAATTCCCTAGATGATGGCAGGTATGGGCTTGGCACCATTTACTTCCGGCAAGAGAAGTTTGAATTTGCAGAATACCATTTTCGGCAGGCACTTCTCATCAACAGTCGCTCCTCAGTCCTGCTGTGTTATCTAGGAATGGCTCTGCATGCCTTGAAGGTAGGCATCACTTTGCTGCAATTTGTTGATGTCTAATAACGTAGCTCAGCGTCTCTTCTTCATGTGAGCAGAGAAATGGAGATTCCTTAAACCTGTTAGAACAGGCCATTCTTGCAGATTCCAAAAACCCTCTTCCAAAGTATCAGAAGGCCAATGTTCTCATGAGTGAAGAGAGATACGACGACGCTCTTAAAGAGCTTGGATATCTCAATGAAGTGGCTCCACGTGAAAGCAGTGTGTTTTTCTTAATGGGAAAGATCTACAAAAGATTAAATATGCCAGAACAGGCAATGCATCACTATTGCATTGCCCTAGATTTAAAGCCATCAAGTGCTGATGTCAATCTCATAAAGGTATTTACTAAACTTTCATCATCTTTTCTGTGTTCAATCTTCTTTGATAGTCTCAAGCTCACTAAGCTTGTGTATCTGTGTTCTGTAGAGTGCGATTGAGAAGGTAAATGTTCCGGATGACCTAGAAGATGAAAACTTGTAGGGTTGAAGCATAATTGTGGAGTGGAAGACACTTGCGCCACTGGCAGATGGGTGAGCTTTGTTTTGTGAGCTACAGTCTATCAAAAGGAGGAGTTCAATTGCTCATTATACACACCTTCAAATTGTGCCAATCTGTCACTCAAGGACAAGGTCTCCCATTTTCATGTACACAATATCTCATGCTGACTGCAGTATGCATACCCAGTAAAAGCAGTCTTGTTGTAACAAAGGTCAGTTATAGCCCTTTCAAGGTTTTGCCTTCTCCTGCTTGAAGGCCAGGGTTTAAACCCAGTCTCTGTATGCTTATACAAAAGAAGAGGACACATAAACAGAGCTCATGCCATTGTACTGATGCATGGCCAATTTCCGGCGTTGACTAGGAGAAAATGTTATAGCAATATATTTTGCGGGCACATTGCCCTTTCTTGCAAAAAGACAGATAAAACCATATATCGAAAGTTGTGGTTGGTGTCAAGCAATCCACTCTTCTTTAGACCATGGAGCGTTGCCCAGTATTGAAGGACCGATCCCCAGTGTGGACAATCGTAAATGGCATAATGATTTTGCTTATGACTTAATTTGACCACAAATGATAAGTGGAATACTAGTTTTGCTTATGGCTCCAATGCTTTTCTGGAGAACAAAACTGTTCCTCACAAATTGATGAGTAGCTGCATGTATGATTTTGCATTACCTGCCCTGGGTAGTGATTTAAATAGAATAGAGGGATGAAGTCGGGGCACTACCAAAACCATCCTGGAGAGAAATGGCCTGGATGGGATAAAGTATGGTGTGACCAATGCATTGCTCAGAAAGTTGTCCAATAGGTTAGAGCTCCAATACCACAAGGAAATGCAAGAAAGCCATAGAACATCAACTACCAGTAAGGCTACCTTTATTAGTTTGGTCTCCAGCTGTGCCTTGGCAAGTAATGACACGTTCTTTGGTTTTTTTTTTTTTTTTTTTTTTTTTTTTTTTTTTGGGGGGGGGGGGGGGGGGGATGTTCAACGATGCAGGATGAGTACAGACCTTGAGGAACATGAAACCTGCATATGGTAGTTATGGAGGTGTCCTTGGTTTTGACCCACAAGCTACTGCACTCCATTTATGGCTTCGGTTTGCCTTTATAAAAATTGGCTTGGGCCTTTATCCAGGTTTAGTTTTGTTTGGCCCTTGACTTTCTGACAAAGGAAGGGGCTTTTGGATCCGCACATGCCATGGATCCTTTGTCCCCTAGGTGTTACTTCGTCTTTGTGGTAGCAGTTCAAATTAAGGTGCTCATATGGTACGTCCTTAAGGGTCCTCTTTTGGCTTGCCCAAAGGGTAGGATGACAGCATTGTCTATCCTTTTTGGCTTAACTAAAACTCCACAAGTCTCTCAAAAGTTCAATGAGTCCTTGTGTGATTTATAGGATATGGTAGTAAGGACTTGCAATTTAATGACTCCTTGTTTCCACTCACTCCTTTCTTGTCCATTAACAAAACCTCTATTTTGTTGGTAATGTGTGGAAAATTAAGACTCCAATGAAAAGAAACGACTTTCCGTTTAATCAGCTAGCCCAAAGAGGGAAGCCTTATAGAGGTGGGTCTCCTTTTTAAATGAAAATTAGCTTGCCCAAAGGGCAAAGGCAATATTGATGTATTCTCCTTTTGCGTGGTCTTGAAAGTTGAGCTCCTTGTTAGGGTAGATGAGCTTCTTAACGTTGAGTTTGTTGACGACTAAGCCTCGTACTTGGACGGCCAAGGGGCCAACCTGCAAAGGTGTGATCAAGCTCTTGAGGTTTCTTGTTGTGCATCAGGCGCACTGATCAATTGGAGGGAAGACAGTTGCTTTCTGGGTTGGCAGTGCTCCTACACCTAATTGGTTGTCAACCGAGGGTTTCAAATGGATTCCCCCAGGGACTGTGGTTTGTTGCTTGGGTTGTCAGGTTGGCTTGGGCTTGTCCCTTGAGCAGCAGACTGCTCCCCTCCTCCTGTCCATCAGGAGGAAGCTGCTACAAAACTTAAGAACATATTGTTTGGTAGTTGAAAATAAAGAATTAATTGAGTTGGTTCATTTGATATGATCACCAACCACATCATATGTCTGTGACTCGCCAATGTTTAAATTTATTCTATAAAAATTTTCAAGGTTAAACTATCATTACCATGATTTCCACCATAACTTATTAGGTTGTTTTAAAGTCTTTGATATTCCATAAAACTCGTCTTTGTAGATAAAAATGTCCACATAGCCTAGCAGAACTTATCTTGTGTTTTGAGTGCAAGATTTGAGCTTACTTGCTTAGTGAGTAAGTAGCACAAGGCATTTAAGTGGGGATGGGTGATCTCAAGGTAGGTTAAACCTGGACAAGAACAGAGTCCATTTGCAATGCAACGCTATGGTCACATTTGTCCTTGGCCTTCTAAACTCCTCGTCGGCTAGATCTTTAAGGTCTCTTGGGATAGTTTCCTGCGATGTTAAAACTCTCTTCTTCTTCTTCTTCTTCAAACTGTGTTTTGTGATTCCTACATTCCACACCATAAACAGCTCTTCCATAGTTGGGGTGGGAGATTGGCAACACTTGGTCATTGGCTCCTTTTCCTTTGCCACCCTGGTCAATGGCGTCTGCTCCTCGTTTGCTGCTTGGTCGCCACTCGGGTCAACCGCGTCTTCTCCTCGTCTGCTGCTTGGTCACCATTCGGCTGTTGCTCATTCTCCTCCTCGACTGGCAGTTTAGTCCACGTCCCTTCTCATTCTGGTGCCCACGTCCATGGTGGCCTAGAACAGCATATCGCTGTCCCCGCCTGCTGGCTGGCTTGCTACTGCCCTACCGTCATTAATTACACCAACTTGGGTGGAAACAATGCCTACCGCAACACTCTTGGCATGAGCACAACTACTCCAACCAATCAGCCAAATTGATTTTTGAGGGTTCGAGTCTTGACGTGGCCAGGCCTTTTCATGGCCAGAGCATCGCTGGCTGGCCGGTGTGTAGCTCAAGGCTCACCTTTCCCAACACAACGGCCACCCGGGTCATGCTCTGCTTGCTCTTCCCGCAAGTATCCTCTCTAGGGTAAAAGGGCCAATAGGTGGACGGCCCCCACAGGGAGGCTTTGTC
The DNA here is from genome assembly GCF_014529385.1 of Adiantum capillus-veneris. Taxonomy (NCBI): domain Eukaryota; kingdom Viridiplantae; phylum Streptophyta; class Polypodiopsida; order Polypodiales; family Pteridaceae; genus Adiantum; species Adiantum capillus-veneris. Next base: position 121,772,691 of record NC_140933.1, read on the forward strand.
CACCCCCAATGTAAAGGTAAACTTTACCTAATATAACACACAACCTCACCCAAGAGATAGACAAAAAAGTGGAGGTCTAACGGTTACATCATTTGAAATAAAATGACGCTATTGGTCATCACTTCATTTCAATCCTTGTTGGCTCCTTTTTCTCTCTTTTGGGGTACATCAATCTCTCCTTTGGCCCCCTTTTTTGTTACACATGATTGATAAATCATATTATATCTTTTAGCACACACATTTGTCAAATACAAAATTTATATCCTCTTAAAGCCCTCGACATTTCGGATCTGATGAGCTTTTCATCGCTGAAAATTGAGCTTGGAGGAGAAAGCTACAACTGCCTCTTCTTAGGTGGCCCACTACTGGCCCCTTTACCCTAGACCATGGATCTTTCGGCCTGCCTACTTGACGTGCACTTTTTTTGGCCGCCTCGTGGCTGGCTGGCCGCCGTAGCCCAAAGCTTGGCAGGCATGCTATCAACCAATCAACGCAAGCCACTGGCACTTATTGACAGCCAAGGAATATTCTCCAGCATGACCAGAGAGCACTCTCTCTCTCTCTCTCTCTCTCTCTCTCTCTCTCTCTCTCTCTCTCAATCCCCTCCTAATTTCTTTTATCAGTTTTCTCAAACTTCCACATTATGGGTTGCCCCTTGCGCGAGAAAAGCCCCAAATATTTTTTCCCTTCAAGAAATTTTCCCTAGATAAGTTCTTTTAAAAGTATTTGCACTTTTATCTCAAGCTATTTATGATGGTAAAATATAGATAAGTAGGACCCCTTTTTTTAATGCTCTTAGCTCTTATATCTATGTCTAATACTCTTAGTTTTTCATTAATTTCCAATAATTTTTTTATCCCATGTATGTTTTGTCCATTACTACATCTTATTTGATGCACTAGCTTGCGTTATTTGCTATAGGAAATTCCTAACAATACCTTTACTTGGGATGTTTACAAACCTTAGTCAATGCCCGATTCCGTGCTTTCACACATGGAAGCAAAGGGCAAGTCAATGCAAAGGGAAACACATTGTAAACTTTGGAGATTGAAAAAACAAATATTTTTGTTGAATTGTTTGCATCCATAAGCCCTTCAAAATGTGACAAGAAGTGGGTCCAAAGAACCATTTCATTGCTATCTTACGCGAATAAGAAGGCTCCTCAAGGTATGAGGCCTAAGTATCTATAGCTTGTCTCTCCTAGGGTTGTCATAACCTCATGGGGAGAGAAGCTATTTTTTGCATTTTTATGTCTTTAAATAGTTTATTAAGTTATAGTGTGCTTGGCATATATGCAGTATATATTGTTTGCCAACAATGCATACTTTATGAATACATATGGATCACTTGATATGTGGAGCACTCAAGGAATGGAGAAATCTCATTACTATAAAAAGGGGTTCTATTTTAAGAATATCCACCATGGAAGTGGTGGGTATTCTTAAACACATACAAGTCACCTAATATGTGGATCACACAAGGAATGGAGAAATCACATTATTGTAAAAAGGGGTTCTATTTTAAGAATACCCACCATGGAAGTGGTCTACTTGAGAATACCCACCATGAAAGTGATCACAGTGCATCTAATTATCTTACCGAGATGTTTGATTGATTTTTGTGGAGTTATTTGGGTGCACTCAAAGTAGGGAGCATACACAAAATTTTCCGTTACAAAAGACGACGTGACAATTAATTGCACCAATAATTCTTAACAATGGCATATGTACCAAAGACCACAAAGGCATAATGCATGGCATGCCAGAAGGATCTATCAAGGGAGATTTTGGGTGTGTCAGAATGATTCATGAATCATGTTTTTGATAAGTAATCAGATAATGTTAAAATTGATTTTATTGTGTGTGAACTTGTTCTTTCTTTTACTATAAAAAGACCAAAAGAAATCTTTATAACTTGAACTCTTCCAAAGAGAAGAATAGCATGCACAAAGAACACCGCAAAAATAACGTACTTGAAGAAGATTGTCTGCATGCATAAGAGGCATAAAGCTCCATGAAGAGGAAGGGCAAAGAGAAGAGCAAAGGGAAGGGTGAAGAGAAGGTGAGTCAAGAAGGTTTGGGGAATGAGAAGGTCTTGGAAATGCCAAGATCTAACACTAGAACAAGCAAAGTATTGTAGAGATCCACACATAGAAGAGGCATGTTGGTAGAAGTCTCTCTACAAGGGCAACATGATGAAGATGATTCATCTTGGATACATACCAGCCAAGAAGAAACAAATCAAGAGCACATAGATGAGTACCAATGGGATGATGATGAAGGATGGAGATAAGATTCAAATCTGGCTCTCTGGGAGCATGATGAAATCCAAATTGTCAGAGAGCACAATGCAATAGGTGGTATAACATTTCCAATATTAGTGAGGTCCCTCCTAAGTCATAAAGAGGAGTTGGATCATTTCTACAAGCAATAAAAGTAGGTGACACCACACCAAGCACCCTCAAACCTTTGTTCCATGTAAAGCTCATCAAGGCGGATAATGATTAGTTGCGTTCATAATTATGACATTAAGTCGACGTGCTAATTTTAAAATTGACATTAAAAAAATAACACAAAATAGATAGAAGTTGATAAGATGTGTAATTTGTACAATATGATGTGTGATATTATAGTACTATGAGAGTGTAGCCTTAAGCCACATGTCTTAGTGCATGGCATAGGAGGTGGCACTCTTAGGTGAGAGGTAGTGGCATGTAGGTGACACACATGCAAAGTGTAGGGTTGCTTCCCACTAGAGTGTGTGGGAGTAATATTAAACGCAGTTCACATAGGCATAGGATGGAAGTATATTTAACCCTAACAATCGTCCCCTTAAACCTGATTTTATCTTAGGATTGCCTAAGATACATCATGCCTGGATCTCAATAGATGCAACACATCATGGTTCATACAAGGCTTCCTTAGGTAGATGCATGGGTTCACGTTTGTGTGAGCTTGATGGACATGTGCTTCATACATGGTGGATTGAGTATACACACGTGCCGATTGCATTGTGCAAGTGAGTATAGCTCCCCCTTGAACTTTGATCCTCTATCACACTTATTGTGAAGCACCTCTGCACAAAGTGAAGTCACTCTTCACAATGAGAAAAGTTGGTGATAAAAGGTCTTCTAATTCAGCTTGTGAATGATCGTGGGAATGCCTTCCAAACTTAATGCTTGAATCCTTGATTGGATGCCTGGATAGCTTCAACTATGTGAGTTTGGAGGCTTTTGAATCCTTGGCTTGAGGAAAATTTGGTTGTCTTTGCAAGAAGGGACGGCAACATGGAAATCAACCCTTGGAGCTTTAGATTTTGAGGACCTAGATGGTAAATAATAATAGGAATGCATGCTTAGGTAAACCTCCCAAAAAAATTGCAATTTAATTCAAAAGGGAATTTTTGCAAATGCCGAGCTTGCAGCAATAAGCAATGAATCATGCAGACAGAAAAGCAAGATTGTCGTAGGTTGATGCAAGGCAGTTAGCATGGCTAATTGGTGGCTCCAAACAATGGCATGGGTGGGTATGACAGCTAGTGGTAGGCTTGGAGTTTGAAAGTGTTGATGCAAGCAAGAATAGAGAGTCGATAGCTCAAGTTTTTAGAAGCAGCAATATAATGATGAGGCAGTACTGTAGGTTAAAGTTGATGATGGGCTGCTTGCTTGCCCACCAACGCCCTCATCACCTTTTGGAGCACACACACCCCATCATCCAATTGTTAGGGTTAAACCTACTTCCATCCTATGCCTATGTGAACTACCTCTAATGGTGCTACTGTCACACACTCGAGTGAAAAACAACCCTACACTTTGCATGACTTCCTATGTGCTACCTACATGCCACTGCCTCTCACCTAAGAGTGCCACCTCCTATGCCATGCACTAGGACATGTGGCTTAAGGCTATACTCTCATAGTGCTATATAAGCACACATTTCATTGTACAAATTAGGCCTCTTATCAACTTCTATCTATTTTGTGTTATTTTGTACTTTGACTGCTTACGACAATATTTAAATTAGCACATCAACTTAATGTCTTAATTATGAACGCGGCTATTCATTATTTGCTTTGATCGAGCTTTACATTCCACCAATGAGGAGGGTGCAAAGAGTGTGGAGGTGATGCAAGGCATTTGCCAAAGTATGACACTATCAAAAGAGAACAACATTGCTAATTTTCAAGGCCCCTTTCACCATAACTTATATCAAGATAATGCAAATCTACAAGATGGACGTGCGCTTGCAAGCGACGACTTTGGAAGCAACTCAAGAAGCCAGCAAAGCATACGTTTTGTTGGTCTTTTTAAAGACCGCACTTATCTTTGTGCCATCCATGCTAAGAAGGTCGCTATTCAAGCCAAAGATATACAACTTGCCGGCCAACTGTGCCATGAGTGTAACTAGTATTGTGTCCATAATTTTGTGTACTCAAGCTTCCCATTTTTGTAATACAACAACAAAATCTTTGTAGCTCTTGTAAATCAAGTGTAAATGAGTCCAACTTGGTTGGAGTAGTGTTAATGTGCCATTTTTTGAATATGCCATTTGTATTGTCATTGATTCCATGCTCAAGATTGTTTAGTAGTCAATCATTATAATATCCAAGTGATGATGATGTTGAACATTGATTTTGTATAGTCTGTCAACCAGTTTTATTTTGTTGAAAGTAGTTATGGTATTCAATATGTGAAATGCAATGAATTTTGTTTTCAAGTAGAGGCCACTTCAAAGCATGCCACAAGGGCAGAGGTTATATGCATTGGATCCGTGACCAATGGTAAAAATCGAGTACATCTTGTTTTTGCATGAAAACGGTTTGCCATAGGGTGATTTGTAGTGTCACAAGGGCTTAAAAAAGGGCCATACATAAACGATGGATGAGTGATTCTCATGCCCTTGTGGCACATGAGATTTTGTTAGTGTATGCCTAGTAGGTAGGGGTTATCAACTGAATTTAAATTTAAAAAATAGAGCATTAGTAGAAGGTTGAAAGTCTAGGGGTTAGTAGAAGGTTAAAAATACGAGGCCGAATTGACTCTTGTCTTTGTTTCTATTTAGAGATTGTACTTAGAGAAAATGGGACATGGCATTCAAGTCTCTCTCTCTCTCTCTCTCTCTCTCTCTCTCTCTCTCTCTCTCTCTCTCTCTCTCTCTCTCGTCCTTTTCACATCTACGAAGAAGACCTCTATGGGCTTGCTAGGTGGGCCTAAGACAAAGGGTGTGAATCTCTCTCTCTCTCTCTCTCTCTCTCTCTCTCTCTCTCTTTGTCCCCCTGTGGCTAGAAAAAAAAAATCTTTTTTGATCAACCTGTGCCTATTTTTCTTGAGGCTTGTAGAAAATGTTCTATATACACATTGAAATAATTTTCAAAACATCATCATTACAACAATTTACACTAGCGAGCATCAATTTTTATAAAGGAGGCTCCAAAGAAAACTCAATAATTTTCAGCTAGGCTAGGAAGCCAAGGATGATGCACACCACCTTAGGCTTGATATTTAGCATATATCAATCCATCATTATTGTTGGTATCATCATGAGAAAATATCGAGGCTAAGAAAGTAAGAAACTACAACATGCAATTGCAGCACGCTTTCTAGCTAGACAAAGACGAAACCGATGTACCCAAAAAGATTGCGCTATTGCTACTAGTATAAAAGGAAATGATAGTATCACGTTGATATAGACTAGGGGACTACCATTGCCTCTACCTTAGTAGGTAGGGTAGTCCTATCCACATGTATACTTTTCCGCTTGGGTGAGCTATCAATCAAGATACGATTAGTCTTAGAGTGCAATGTGCACAGATTGGTGTGATGAGTGTCTAGAGAAACGTTGCGACTCATGACTTGTAAGTGATAGCCGAAACATGATGATTGAATGAAGAGATTGTGAGCCTGAGAGTCTACGAGAGGGGGTGAACGATTACTTGACTCCAAGAAAGGACCCTTCTTTGTTGTTGTGGATGTACTAATATCCCAATGCCCATGATCTCTCTCTCTCTCTCTCTCTCTCTCTCTCTCTCTCTCTCCCTCCCTCCGTAGCCCACACAACACTCCGCTACAAGATCCAACCTCTCCTCCCAGTCTCAGGAAGCCTCTCCCTTGCACCTATCTACCATCCACCTATCCATACCAACTTGTAAGAGATTTTCAATGAGCATATACAAGTATCCTAGACATATCAAAATTTGATGAGTTTCGACCCTCACCATCTTTAGAATACCTATGTTGAGGCTGGGTTTAAACGGGTGGTGTAAGATCCCCATAATTTGGGTCTCTTTCAAAATAAGAAAAAAAGATTTCAATGTTCGTTTTGTCAGATTTTTCTTTAAGATGCTTGTTTGATAGTATTGTAATGTTCTAAAGTAAAAAGCAAGGTTGTTTCCATGTTTCAGTAGGTCAGACGGCGGACGTTTGGTTCAGTTTTGAAAAAATCGGCTATTTTTAGCTTTTTCATGCGTTTTATGCTTTTAGGTGTTTTTTGCAAAAAGCAGGGCCGGATACTTAACCTGCAAGTTCCAGGGAAGTTATGGTTCAATTTTGTAAAATTCTATTTTTTGAGTGATTTTCACGCTATTTTTGACTTTTCATGATTTTTAGTGTTTTTTAGTGAAAAATGAGTCCGCTTTCTTATTCCTGTGGACAAGGGAAATTCGTGGTTCAATTTTATAAAATTTTGCTTTTTTTTTTTGGCTTTTTACGTCTTTTTTAGCTTTTCTGTGTTTTTGAAAAGCAACGTGCATTTTAAGATGACCTAAACATAAAAATATTAATTTTAGTCTCCGTCGGATTTAAAAATGACCACACAGAAAAACGAGATTTTTACGGGTATTATTTTTATAAAAAGCAGTACCGTAAATACGCCGTGGCAGTATGAAAAAGTCATAATTATGTCGGGACATCAACGTGCGACATAGTCTAGTCACAATTTCATTAGTTGCTCGGATAGTGTTTCAGTTTTGTTGTAAACATTGAATGGTAAGTGGAAGAGTTGACTGTCAAAAAGGAGGCTATGATTTTAGAAAAGTCCGAAAAGCTGTGCAGCTATTTCTAGCTGAGAAGGTAGCGCTAGTTCTTGGCTTGGGGCTCACTCCAGTTTTGTCCAGTGCCTATAAAATCACCTGCAAGCCCTAGTTTTGAGGGCCATCAGTTGCGTCTACTACCGCAAGGCAATACGTACCTATTATACGTAGTGGTGCAAGCTCTTCTCTCTCATTTATGAGAAGAAGAAGAAGAGGAATAAGAAGAAGAATACTCTCTCTCTACTTGCTTACTATCTCCTCTCTCGTTTCACGGTGTACGCGCTCTCCGAAGGCTCTCGTGGTGAAAACCTCTAAGTAGCTCTCATCACCGCTCTCTTGCGTGGAAAAGCAATAAGCCTTTCGACAACCCCTAATCAATTCTAAAGCACGGTGAGAGGTTCTAAACTCCATAGCCGATACCCTCTTGGTGGTTGTTTTTTCATATATGAGTGTACGTATGGATTTACCGAGTGCTTATGAACTTGTCCCATTATTATTTTATCATGTTTAACATGCTGATTTATGCACAGGATGTGTTTATGATCACGTGCGTGCATAAAAAACGCTTTTTGTCTCATGTCATGAAAGCGGTAGGAATATTGTTTTGGTCATAACTCACAAACCTTTATGAATCATCCCGAACCCTTTAAACGAGAGATAAAACATATCATTTAGAAAATTTTCTCTCTTGGGTGTCATGTGAAAATTATGCACGAGTTAAGAGATATGGTCAAAAAATAGCTTGTTGCCCACTACACTTGGTCAATCTTGGACCCCAGGTTCCTTGGAGAACCACTATATAGATTCATCGGATGGGCAAACCCACTTAGAAAATTGAAAAGGTTGATTATACTTGATGATAAATGTATTTAGGTCTCCGTTATCATCTTGGGTGTGCGAGTTATTAATCATTCCATAATTGGGTTTACATAGGCGTGTAGGAGTGCTAACCACGAGGAGTACCATATGATGTTACGAGTTAACCGAGCTGTTTATATATGATTTATGGTTTATTTTGATGAGCTGATTTCAAGTTAGATGTCCATAAACTTATGTGAATATAGTTAGTCAGCCCGAACCGCACAGGCAAACATGAATAAAGTGGCTTTCTTTTTGTGTTACCGTTTATTGTATGAGTATCATATGAGCAAAGTGATGTGATGAATTTTTATTCTATATTATGGAGCTAAGCTTGATGCATTGGTTTGAGGTCAAACACTTTCATTTGCATGTTATGTATACTCTAAAAAATGGCCAAAAGTTGTTTTTCGCATATGTGTGAAGTTATGGTTTAAGGTTGACCTAAGGGTCAGAGCTGTTTTGCATGCCTCATGTGCATGGATATGATTGCTTTCCACTTTTCTAAGTTAAAACTAGCTATATGTAATAGAGGGGTGAAGTGCAAATATGATGCATCAACTTTGCATGATTGGATGTTGTCAAAATTGGTTTTTTATATCATGTTTAGTTGCTGGTTGAAATCCTTTTATGCATAAATATTCATGTCTTAAGGGCCATGTGTGTGGACTCAAATTGACTACAATGGATATGTCAAACTCCAAGTGTGGAAGTTGGTTCAATATGAATATGATTTGTGGTTAAGGGCTAAGATCCCTCATGGATTATGGTTGTGATTTTATGGTGGAATCCGATGTGGCTCTTGTTTTTTTTCTTTGGTATGGTTATGTTGCTGAAATTTTTACATCCATGTTTTCTAAAGTGGTTATGTAGGATTGGTTGTGCCTCACCCGAGTTGGGTGGGTGCTCACCTGTGTGATGTGATTGGATTATGGTTTATGACTTTGGGATTGGATCATGAAGTGATTCGGATGATTTATGATGACATGTAAGCATAGCGGCCCAGTATAGTCTAGCTGTTTGGAAAAGATTGTTTGTGCATACGGAAGATTCTATTATGACTAGACTTATGTGTTATGTTTTTCATGGCAGCGTCGCTACAAGACTAGGATCACCTACATCGCTTAGCTTTAGATAAAAGGGTCATTGACCTGTGGCTTTGCTAGATCGGGGGTGTTGTCTAGGTCTTCTTTTTTTTTTTCTAGGCTCGTCTACACGGTTAGTGCGTCGGGGGCTAAATGACCTACATGGCTAACGCATCGGGGATCTTGCCTTGGTTTTGTCCAAACACCCGATGGTTGGTGTTGATACCCTACTACCTGCTAGTATTTGGGATCCTTTTAGAGCTCGTGTTTATGGAGGGAGGAGAAGAGACCTCAGCCTTCCTATGTTTGGCTCAAGTAGGTTGGAGGTGTTTTGGCTCTCTCCTGGAAAAGTGAAATTCTCTATTTTGTAGTAGAGCAGAAGTGGATGGGTGGACCTGTCGATCCCTACACAGGGTCCGATGCTCTGCTAGTTATCTTGTTATACTTCTTTTTGATGTTATAGTATACCCAGATTTTGTTATTGCATTAATTGCATGTTTCATTTAGATGGGGTATTTAAAGATTCTATGTTGTCATTCTCTCGTGTCTCTGTGCACTATAGTTCACCCTTCACTATATTCTCTCTCTCTCTCTCTCTCTCTCTCTCTCTCTTCCTTCCTGCAATGTGGTGTACACATATATTCACACCATCCACAATGTTATTTTTCCTTGATGCTTTCATTCATAATATCCATTCAAAGGTAGAACTAGTTGCTAGGTTCCTCTGGATGCAGTCCGGCTCATGGTCTAAACTCCATGTTTGTTGGTCGGCCGTTGAGAACTCCTCCCCTATGCAAATGCTTTCGCAACTCTGATGTATATTGAAAATCATATAAAGGTGTAAATTGTATATTTTGTGCATAGACCCCTTGGGAGGGTATCTCTCATCTGAAATCAGAGCGTATACTTAAGGTTATGGGGATATCCTAAAGCTTGAAATACTAGTCGGATTAGTTATGCACGCATTCATGCATGCTGTTTGGGAAAGGATATTGTATTCATGGTGAATCTATAAGTGACATTGATTGGTGGTATTTGCTGGACTTGTCTTCTTGAATGAAAGTATGTGGTTTGAGTAACGGTGAAGTGGTTTAAGTGTTCAACAACGGCATTGAAATTTTCTTTGAATGTTTGTTTTGTACTAACAAATGTCACCCAAAGTGACGTCTGAATGCTTTAGCTAAGGGAATGAGGTTTTGGCCATAATGTTCGATAGTATGGAACACAGTTATCAAGGGATGCAAGGGAATCTTCTACTTAAAAATCGAGATCAAAGTCTTTGCCACCATGCCAGGGAACACAACTTGATGGAACCGTAGTTACCTTACTCGTCACCAAGATCCCTTTCATCTGTTCTTTATTTACATTGACGATAGTCCAAGAGACTGGTTTTCCGACCTTAGGCTACTCTAGCTTAGAATGTGGTTAGGTCTAGAAGATATGTTCTACTACTTGGAAATGCGCTCCCAAATGTTAAGGATTTTCGAAGTTGCCAATAAGTTTGAAGCTCTTGCAATTGTCATAGGGAAATAAATTCTAGAAGATAACTATAGACCACGTTGTTGCATGCGAGGTCTAAGAGGATACCTAGTCATGGGAGTTAAAAGAATATTTAGAGAGTTGGCTCCGAGACACCATTAATATTGTAATGGAATCATAAAAATCAAAATTTTGATGAATAAAAAGTACATAGACTCAGTTTTGGTTCACATGTGTACTAAGTTTTCTCTCTTCTTATCTAGCTTTTAGATGGATCTTCATAATTATCTAGATGAACTCCCAAGTGATTTTGTATGAAAGGTCTTTTTCAATTAGCAGTTGGATTCGATATTCATTGGGGAGTTGAAGTGGTTCGAGCTTCAAAAGGGGCTAGAGATTACCTTGTTCCAAACACTTATGTAGCATGGGAGTTGTATGTTGAAGCCCAACCTAAATATTGGACACAAGTGCCTGATAGGTGTATGGTTGATCCACAACTCTGGGTCAAGGAAAAGATCCAAGAAGGCGGCTTCAAAGTACAAGGATATGTTGTTTACCTTAACCTGCGTTCGATTTTGGACATACCGAGTCAAGAGATCAATATTAGTAAGAAGGCACTCATGCTAAACCAAAGATACAGCTTCTGTGAGAAAGTCATAGTCAGGGTTTGGAAGAAGTCAAATGACAAAAATCGATTCTATTGTACCTCACAATTGGTACAATAGAGTCTACGGACCTATTCTTAAAGACAACCCTCAATATCACTATTATCTTTGATGACTATGAGAAGCCTATATGCATTAGTGACTTTGCTCAGGCACAACCAATGGCAGTGAACTCGAGTAGATATTTCTATAGAGATGATGTAAATGAACGACATGCTCATGTAAACTGCTTGAATGCAATACCATCCACAGATGTATCTCGAGGAAACAAATGGTATAAAAGGGAAGACTTCGGTTACAAAAAGAAAATAGTTCACAAAGAAATGAGAGTACGTGTAACTAACCCATCACTTACTCAACAGTGGTATGATTTACACGCTAATGAGGAGATGTTTCAACAAAAGATCAAAAAAGATTATTGGGATCACCTGTCCGATATACTTAAAAATGGGATAGCTATGATCCATTGGTGGAAGGATGTCACAATGGCTACTATCGGGTGCATTATGTCAGAGGCATTAGGATTTATTAGAAACTTCAAGATTTTTGAACCCTAAATTTTTTGCGGTATAGAAATTGGTCTAATTTATTTGCTATTCTTTCTCCTACTATCTCTCTCATCTTATTCTTGATCATCTATTTTATTTGACTTAAGGAACTTCGAACGGACTAGAATATTGTACTAAGAGTGACCTTGGTTGATATGGTGCAATAAGTTACATGCCTCCTAGAGGAATTGCGGTTGCTGCTAACGCAAATGCACCTATTGCTCCTCAACATAACATCATTGATAATTGATGCTATGCTTCGCAAGTCTCAACCTGGAAACTTTAGTGAGAAAGGCAAAGATATAGACAAAGTACTTGAAGGTTGGATTGAGCACATGGATGACTACTTTGATTTGGATCATTCGTCTGCAGAAAACAAAGCTATTATTGCTAAGTTCAAATCAGAGAAAACAATCAAGCGTTGGTGGAGAAACCATTGCACAGAAAATAATGTTGATCCTAATGCAGCAACTTGGGATTATCTTAAGATCCACTGAACTCAAGAAGAACTATTAGAACAAAGTTTATCATTCACATATGAATGAGTTTCTTGATTGTACCCAAGGAACCAGAGATCTAGAATCATGCTATCAATATTTCTTGACCCTTGTCAAGTAGGCTTCAGCAGGGATGACTCAAGAGGTCAAGGTAGCTTGATTTGTGTCACGGTTACATAATCTTACAAAGACTAGACTCCAGAGCCTTCATCTTATCAACTTTGCAGATGTCCTTGATGCAAGCAAACCCATTGAACTAGAGTTATCCACCAATAGCGAAAAGAGGAAACCATTGCACAGAAAATAATGTTGATCCTAATGCAGCAACTTGGGATTATCTTAAGATCCACTGAACTCAAGAAGAACTATTAGAACAAAGTTTATCATTCACATATGAATGAGTTTCTTGATTGTACCCAAGGAACCAGAGATCTAGAATCATGCTATCAATATTTCTTGACCCTTGTTAAGTAGGCTTCAGCAGGGATGACTCAAGAGGTCAAGGTAGCTTGATTTGTGTCACGGTTACATAATCTTACAAAGACTAGACTCCAGAGCCTTCATCTTACCAACTTTGCAGATGTCCTTGATGCAAGCAAACCCATTGAACTAGAGTTATCCACCAATAGAGAAAAGAGGAAACCATTGCACAGAAAATAATGTTGATCCTAATGCAGCAACTTGGGATTATCTTAAGATCCACTGAACTCAAGAAGAACTATTAGAACAAAGTTTATCATTCACATATGAATGAGTTTCTTGATTGTACCCAAGGAACCAGAGATCTAGAATCATGCTATCAATATTTCTTGACCCTTGTTAAGTAGGCTTCAGCAGGGATGACTCAAGAGGTCAAGGTAGCTTGATTTGTGTCACGGTTACATAATCTTACAAAGACTAGACTCCAGAGCCTTCATCTTATCAACTTTGCAGATGTCCTTGATGCAAGCAAACCCATTGAACTAGAGTTATCCACCAATAGCGAAAAGAGGAAACCAAAACCTGCTCCTGTTCTTGAAATCAAAAGGCCTCGTCCCGAGGAGGAACAAAGGTCTAGAAATTCATAACAAAGACGAGGGAGCTTATTGCGTATAAAGGCCAGATGGGATCATTTGTGTTATACTTGTATTGATCCTTACCATCAGTCCAGAGATTATCCATTTATCAATTCAAGCTTCATAGGACTGGTGGACAATTATGAACCTAGGAACTTCAACCCAAATTGGAATTTAAAATTTTTAGACCTAGACTGCGTCTATAGCTCAGAGGAACTTTAGTCAACGGAACTTTAACCAAAATCAGAGACAACCTCAAAAACCAAGTGAGCTTTAGACTAGGCAATCCACCTTTTGTCTAGAAAAGACCTCTCGCCAACAACATCAACAACAATGGAAATATTAACTATCAACCTTGTCCACGAGGAGGAGGAAATCAAAGGCCTTAAGAAAGATCTCAAGTTAACAGAGCTCAAGGTGCTCGAGGCAAAGCAAATTAAGCAAATGCATATGTTCATGCTGCAATTGAACATTAGGGAGTGAATGAACAATTTTTAGTGATTCAAATCCCAATGGAGCATCAAGGTAACCATTTTACCTTATTGATTGATTTTGGGAGTACACATTCTTTCATATCTCTTAGGTGCATCATAAATCTCATTTTACCTGAATACACTGATTTGTACCTTACATTGAAAATAGCTACGGGTAGGAAGGTTAAATTTTCTACTTCAGTGGATAACTTGAATTTTGTTTTGGATGGTCACAATACTTCTACAAACTTTAGATTCATACCCATAGGAGTCTATGATGGAATCCTTGTAATGGGTTGGTTTAAGGACACTGATGTTCACATACATTGTAAAGACACTTCATTGACTTTTTAAAATGACCAAAACTCCAGGGTTACATTGATTGAGAAACAGGAAAAACATAAACTCAAACGAGTGAACTTTACTAAACTAATGAAGAATCGTAAGAAGAATAAAATGATGTACACAGTAAATCTTAACCCTAAGGAGAAGAAGTTAGATTCACCTGAACCCAAATGGCTAACAAAATTTGATGATGTATTTTCCATAGAGCTTTCACAGTTACCACCTAAGCATAATGTTGATCATGCAATAAAGCTTATTCCCCGTAGGCCATACAAAATGTCGGTACCCGAATTTGTAGAACTCAAGGAGTAACTAATTCAACTTTTTGAACAAGTCTTCATTCGACCTAGTGTTTCTCCATGGAGTTCTCTTGTTCTCTTTAATCAAAAGGAGGATGGTACTCTACGTCTTTGTAATAATTATCATGGATTGAATCAGGTAACATTCAAGAATAAATATGCAATACCAAGTTACTTGACCGATTACATGAAGCTTCTATCTTCACAAAAATTGATCTTAAGTCAGGGTATTACCAAATCCGAATCAAGGAGGAGGATATACCAAAGATAGGATTCAATACTCATTTTGGGCATTATGAATTTCTAGTTATGCCTTTTGAACTTACAAATGCTCGTTCAACTTGTGATCGATGTGTTTCAAGAGAATCTTGATGATTTTTTTCTTGTCTTCTTTGATGATATCCTGGCTTACTCAATATGAACAGCATGTGCGATGAGTACTTGAACTTCTCCGTCAAAATCAAATTTATGTTAAGTGTAGTAAATGCACCTTCTTCACTGACAAGGTGGATTATCTGGAATTTATTGTATCCAAGGATGGTGTTTATATTGATCCAAGTAAGATCAAAGTTGCCGTAGCTTGGCCTACACCAAAATCAGTAAAATAAGTATGTGGATTTTTTGGTTTAACAGGATGGTATTGTACATTTATTGAAGTCTACACAAAGATTTAGTCTCCATTGACCAATACACTTAAGAAGGCTAAAGTGTTTACTTGGAATGAACGCGCTCAAGCTAGTTTTGAGAAACTCAAAGAAGCTTTGGTGAATGCTCCAATATTAAAACTTCCCGACTTCTCAAAAACATTCACTGTGCTCACTAATGCAAATGAACAAGCAATTGATGGCATTCTATCAGAAGAAGGAAAACCAATAGCTTATGAATCTTGTAAGTTACGTACACATGAGTTGGTTGTTAAGTACCATCTCCATGATGCCAGTACATGCAAGTGTATTTAGAAATAAATAATGTGCTCTAGGCACTCTCTGTCTAAAGATGTGCTATGTGCACTTCGTGCCTAATGTGCATGGTGCCTTATGAGAGTCATTTTTGCGTGTGAGGGTCAATATTTTCTCCCTCCATTTCTAATTGTTCTACATATGTATACATGGATTTTCTTTTCCTTAGTAGGAAACACTTTTTCAAAATAATACCAATGTCCTCCTTTTAATACTCTCTAGGTTCAACACGTGCTCTACCCCTTTTGTTTTCTTGATTGTGTGAGAATTCTCTCTCTCTCTCTCTCTCTCTCTCTCTCTCTCTAGAGTTATAATGGCATTTTCTCATGATTGTATTTCCCCTCAGCATATAAGATTGCATGATCTCCCTAGATTTAGAGCTTGTCATAAAATCTAATATCTAACCAACCCAAATGATTTTCTCAAATTAAACTGGTCATTTAATGTGGGAGAATAAACGGGAACAAGGGTTACGATATAGACATGTGCTTATAGATCTATCTCAACACGGGACCAATGATAAAGGGGCCCAAATGAGAGATGGTCTATCAATGAGCAAGGCTAACCAATGGAGCATAAGACCTTAGGATTAGCTTCATTGAAGACCTCCAATAGTTAGTGTAAAAGTCCTTTGACCTTAGGTTAGCTAGGGTTGACCTTGAGGTGGGAACCCGGCCCAAGCTTAAGGTGCTTGAGTTGCTTCAGCTGCTTGATTATTGAGGTGCTTGAGATGCTTGAGGTGATTGATGATTGAGATGCTTGAGGTGCTTGACATGCTTGAGATGCTAGGGCTGTACTTGAGGTGAGAACCCAGCACAAACTTGAAGTGCTTAAGGGCCATGCTTGTGTTGGGAACTCAGCCTACGCTTGAGGGGATTGAGGTGTCAAAAGTCAAAATTCAATCCCTACAAGAAGGAGGCGAGCCCTACATGAGGGGGGATGAGAGAGAACACACACAAAATCAAACAAGGCATGCCTAGTACAAAGAAAGCAAAGGGTACACTTGTCAAGTTCCTCCTCATGTTGACCTCATGGTGTGCCTGAAGCCTATTGGTTGGCCACCCAAGGGGTCCAATGATAATTTAGGAGATTTAATTAATTGTCTTTGCATTTATCAAGTCCTCTCTCTCAAAGGGGAAAGGGGGACACTTGTCCCAAGGCTACCCTTATTGCTTGTAATGCCTCCTCCTTGTGATTGGCTAGGCCTGGAGGGGTCCAATGAGCTTCAAGCATGAGCTACAAGGGGGGTTGACCAAAGCAAGCTAGGGGTTTCTTAGGGGGTATACTCTCCCACACACACACACACACACACACACACACACACACACACACACACACACACACACACACACACACACACACACACACACACACACACACACACACACACACATTATGTATTGTGCAAAGTGCAAGAGCTCCCTCTCCTTCTCCAAGCAAGAGCTCCTTCTCCAAGCAAGTAGAGGTTGAGAGCCTACATCAACACTCTTGGCTATGGAGTGCAAATCCAACCAAGAGCCATGCTTCAATGATCAAGCTTGCCATCTTCTCCATCTCCATTACTATGCTATTATATATACTAGCAAGAATAGTTATGATAAGTGAGGAACTAATTCTTTCTCCTATGAACTATTTCTTCTTCCTCTTCCCTACCCTCATTCCCTGCTAGCTCTCTCCACCTTTGAAGGTGTTTGAGGTCTTGGGACTGAGGCTTGGGATAGTTAAAGCTTTCTTCAAAGTTTATATTATGCTTCTAATGCATGAAGCTTTCCATCTTCATTGCATCACCTAGGTGATAAAGAGCACAAAGATTGTATTGTAGTCTTTCTTGATGGGAGAAATCATAATACAAATGCCTATTGGAGGGGGGACCGGCTCCACATAAATCGAGTCCTCAACTGCTGTCATGCTCTCTAAATTCTCTCGGTTGCAAAAGTATTGTTCATGCCAAGTTAACTAACTGCTATGATTATGTTGCTATCTTCAATTATGTTCACCCGCTATGCTCACAAAGTAATTTCTTAAAAGTATTCTCATTAATTTCCACCACCCTCAAGTTAATAGGCCAATTCCATTACATTGGTATTAGAGCATCTGGTTTCTCTTTTCTTGCTTAAGAAGAGAGGTTCTTAAGTAGCCTATAAATGGTTGATGTTGTTAATTAAATTAGGGTAAGTGGAACTGGGATCTATTATCGGTTTTGTTGAGTCCACTATGTGGGAATTGGTGCACAGCTCGAGAGCTTTGGACTTAATAATGGAGTCTTTTTATACTTGCTTAGGGCTTTACCATTATTAAGCCATAAGAAGTCCGAAAGGAGCTAGCCCTCGGCAACTCTGCTATGTTAGACTTACTCCACTACTCTCTATAATTAACCACTTCGAGCCATGTGTGTAGATACTTAAGAGCCGATTTTTAAAGGTTAAGAGGAGTGGCAACTAGGGTTTTGAATTGCCAAAGGGCTCTTGAAATGTTTAAGGCTATCGGCACTATTGACACTATCGACCTCCCCCCCTCTCTAACAACCTTATATTTACCTTTTGTATGGGCTTAAAAGTACCAAACGGGATTCCACCTTATTTACTCGCTGTTGTCTTTCTCCTCTATTCGTACCTCATCCAGAACAACCCTAGACCATGCCGAGCGCCACCAACTATCACATGGGTTCATCGTCCCCAACCCTACCTGGGTTGTCTTGATCAATCTATTAATGGAGGGATCTCTCATATGGTTTGTTTCTTTCAGTCAATGGTCCAGCTCTTTGGGTTACTCGGCGTCTTTCAGGATATTATGGACCAGGCCGCTATCAACGCTATTAAGCAAATGATTGCTGTCCTAAACAAGGTTAGTAAGACTAAGAAAGGTGGGCCCACATCCCTTACTGATACAGAGCGCCAAAAGCTCATCACTGAAGTGGGTAACAAGGTGTGGAGCCGGGTTGTGAGTCGCCCGGAGGTTGCACCCGTTGAATGGTGGGCCAGACCACCTGTCCCGGAGGGCCTTATCAGAATCATTAAATGGGCCTCCATTCCGGTTGTCGCGTCCTATAAATGGGCTTCGGGTGAAAATAAGGTCCAGGTGTTTGCCACTCGGGAAAGGACCCGCCAGCTCGTTGTTCAGGTTATGTGGAGCTTCCTTCTTCCCGCATGCCTTGCTATCATATCCGCGCATCTCTTTGTCCGAGAGGTCGAGTTTGTTAAATCCGCTAGTGACGACGACTAATATTGTGACGCGCCTGACCACTTAGGGCGTATCGTGAAACAAATCATGTTTGGTGGGGGTAAATTGAGCTTTTCCATACCTTATAACCGCTTAATTCTCATTTTTGCTCAGTTTCTCATAGGTGTTACGGTCTTCCAATCGGTCAGCTTCCTCATCCTCCTCTTGTCTTATCAACCTTTTGATAAACCAGTGGGGCCCTCACCCTAATTGTTATAGCCTCCTCTTGACTTATGTTACTATTTAATATATACTGGCAGTGTACACGTATGATCTATACCTATACACATACCCCTACTCCTGCTGGGGAGGGTCCTGTTGAGGGAAAAGGGGAGTGTGGGCCTATACCATCCCCTTTTCCAAGTGTCCTCTTGGTGGAGGTCCCGACGCCTTCATACTCAGAGCCCATCTTATCCTCCCTCCCCCTTTTGTATTGTAACCATATAAAGGGGGTGGTAAAAGAAAAAAGGTCGCTTATGAATGAAAAAATTTCTCTCAAATGGGCACCTAGATTTCCCAACAAAGACGCTTTGAGGAGGCAATCCTTGAGGTATATATGCACTCCTAGGTGCGTCAGCATCTTGTTGAAATGGCCTTCACCCAGCTCGCATTAAAGATAGCATACGCGGCCTATAGCCAGTGGTGTGACCTTACCGGCATGCCCAAGGTCCCTATCTGGGCCTTCAATAGGGCTCTTACATATCGACTCGTTGCAGAATGGACCATCGTTTTTAGAAAGAAAACGACTAAAGGTATCATCTATCTAAACCTCACCCTGCGTAGCTGGGCAGATGCAGCGCCCTCCCCTGAGGAATGTAGCCAACGGGTGTCGTCTAACTCCCAATAGCTGCCTCTATCCCACCACCGGGCGGTAGCTATGCCCATCTAAGCCGAGCCACCCGTATCAAACCAGCGGGTGGTTGCTCTCTTTTAATATGATAAGCTTGTCAATTGGCCAGAAGGAGGTTGAATGAACGACGCAAAAATGCACAAAACCTCCCAAAGGATCTTCACCAACGTATGGCTCAAAGGTCTAGGGAGGATAATACCTCTCAGAACCCTATAAATATTGGCTTTGGTTTGGGTTCACAGATCTTTGAAACTAATAGCTCCGGTGGCTCTGCCTTTCTACGGTTTATGACACCAGGTGGTAGCACGACCAATCACGCTCCAAGCGGTAGCGCCGACGGACCCTCAGACAGTGTTGGATCTTTTGATAGTCTAGGGGGACTTTCGAGTGGCTCTACTACACCCTTTGCCCCCCCCCCCCCCCCCCCCCCCCCCCCTTAAGTTTGCCAACCCGTTTTTCTCGAGCGGCGCAGACCATCCGTCTAATAGAGAGATCTTGGAGGACGACCTGCCGCCGTCCACCTTTGTTGATTTCCAAATTGTTGAGGTTCACCACCGAGAGCCTCTAACGAGGCCCTTATTCCCATCCCATCGGGCATGGAGTGCCCTACTTGATGTGGACCCTATTTCTGTTACTGTTATTGGCCCAGACGCCTCCTTATCCATTTATAGGCAGGCTGGGTGTGGCTCTAACCCTAGCTCTGACTCCATTCCTCTTAAGCGCTTTATTATAGCATTGTGTCGAATATGGCGAGCGTCGGCTCTTGCACAGGCCCCTGGATGGTTTGAACGATGGTGGAACAAAAGCGCGCCCCAACCAGCGCGCCCTATGATGAAAAGCACTCAGGCAATCATCTGCGCGGGGCTATTTGATTGCCTTGATCAGATGGCCCTTTTGCAAATAGGGTCCTTATTATTGCTCGTCCTACTTGTGATTTTTCTGGTATACGTATTGTATGATAGTCAAGTGCGAGGCACACCTGGGGTGGTCGTCTCCGCTTCTGACGATGGAACGCCTCGCGGGCGCGTGATGTATATTACTAAAGGCCAATTTAGGAGAGAACGGGATCGTTGAAAGGGTAAGGAGAAGCCCGCGGAGCAATTTCTAAGAACTACCCCCCCTACAAGGACGTTGCCAACTCCAGACTACGCTGCACTTTATGAATACCCACCCTGGTGGATCCCTTAAAAGGAGGTGGATAAGATATGCCAATAGATCGATTTGACGAGGTTCCGCTTAGAGTACAGAAGGGCGAGGTAATAACAGTGATGGGTTACTACGGCTTAAAGAGTGCCACCAGTGCAGTGAAATATCCCTTAAGAATGGATTTTGAGGTGGTTCGTTGGCCATTAGGTTCATTCAACCTTAGGTGTTTTGTGTACTCTTTTATTTCCCACTGGCTCGAGACGGCGCTGCTTCCCTTGCAATCGTCTGAGATAAGATGGTACAAGATGACCCTTTACCTTGCGAGCGGTAAGACCTACCAAAAACCTTTGGTGGGCAAGTACAACAAGTTTGAGGGACCTCAGAATACCAAAAAGATGTTCGAGGTTAGCCTTATTCATAACCAGGGGTCTAAAGCTACAAAGACATTCCTCCCTCGAGGCGTAGCTGAGGCCTATGACCAGTTTGACCGCCGTGACCTCAAAGCACCCGAGATAATCCAACAGGCCCAGATCCTTGAAAGGTCCCTGGTCACCCCAATGATTTTTCCAGTTGCAAACAACGTTGAGGGGGACCAAGAGGTCATGATCCTATGATACGTAAAAATCCCAGAGACAGAAAGGAGGGCACAACAATGGGATCCTAAGCGGCAGAGGAAAAGATCATGCCCATCCATTTCTCAGCCGCCTTTTGCATGGGATTTCATCAACTGGGCATAAAATAGGTGGAGGGAGGTAACTAATGGTTGATAGAACAGAGGGGGAGCCACTGGCTCAATGCTTGATCCCCCTGTCGTCTTTAGAGTTTGAGTTGATCTGCGACCTTTTGAACTGCGGGTGCCACCTGTTTTTCCAAAAGGGAAAATTTTGTTAACATGGCTGACAATAACCAAGAGAGTAGACTGAACATTGATAGGTTTTATTTTGCACTTGAATGATGATGCTTCCATGTTTGTGAATTATCTCGTAACTAGGTTGCAGCAAGCTATGAGCAACCCTACTTGCAAGCCGAAGTTACTCAACAACTCGCGCTTATGGGATTTCCCTTCCTCTCCAAGAGGAGAGAGAGAGAGAGCTTAGGAGGCCTTTTGAAGAGACCCCCAAAAGAAGACTCTCTCCCATACGAGAGGAGGAATCCAAAGAGCAAGAAAGCAATGAAAGTTTAAGTTCCTCTAATGATGTGGCTCCACGTAGATGGCGGTCTAGACAAACGCCCCCTCCTCCCAAGAGGAAAAGATCAACAAACAGTCCTTCTCCTTGCCATTCCAAAAGGGAAGAGAGGAAAAAAAAGGAAGAAAAGGGCTAGAAAGAGGTCACCCTCTTCTCCTCCTTCTTCACCTTCCTCCTCTTCCAATGAAAGTTATGGCTATTCTCCTAGAGAATACAAGAGGGGAGGACATTGCAAATCACACCCTGCATGGCGAAGGTCACAAAGCTAAATAAGTTCAAGGAGGGAGGAAAGAGTATCTCTTTTCTCACCTATGATGGCACCTTTGGTGCTACTGACAAAGTGTTGACCTTCATCCAACAATTTGATGCGGCCTTTGGAGATGAGGGCTTCACGGAGTCCTCCAAGCTACATCATGTAGCCATGCACTTTCAAAAACTAGCTTGTCAATGGTGGGCTAACCTTTGTGGAAATGGCGAAGTTTGGACATGGAAAATTCTACGAGTTTCCATTATGCAGCAATTCCTTGCAAGCGATGCAAAGGACGAAGTGCTTATCGAATGGTGCAGCTTGAAGATTCTCTCTCATGAGTCTATCCACAAGTATATAGACAAGTTTTGGGATTTACATCTCAAGGCTACTATCCTTCAAAAGGTAGACTTTGCTGAGAAAAGGCAACAATTCTGTGCGGGATTACCTGAAGAGATGGCCAAATACATCAACTCTCAATGGCCTGGTTCTATTAGCGAAGTAATCCATCACACCATGGTTGGTTCACGCATCAATTTCCATCAAGGGGCTGGACGGAACATCAAGCCCATGAAAAACAAAGACAAAAATGATGCAAAGGGGAAAACCAATGCTCAAAATTCTTCCCAAGGCACTTCCAACAACAACAATAACAACAACAACAATCGGTCCAAAGAGAAGGGAGTTTATAAAGGCATAAACAAAATCTCTCCTGAAGAACTTGAAGCTTTTCGCAAGGACCATAAGTGTTTCAAGTGTGGGGAGCAAGGACGTTGTTGCCCCAAAAAGAATTCTCACAGTGAGACTTCTAGGGCTTCCACCATGGAAGCTCCAAAAGAGGATGCTCATTGCAAAGGATCATCACTTTCCTATGCTTGGGGAAAGGTAAGAGAGCATGATGCCTTCATCTTGTTTGACCTTGGCTCTACTCACAACTTCATATCAACGGAGTTGGCCACCAAGTTGGGCGTTCAAGCTTTCAAGATGGGAGATATGGTAATGGTTGACACAGCTTTCAAGGGACAACAAGCTTCCATTACTCCCTTGATTTGGAATTTGAGGCTTCATGTCCAAAGCTATGTCGATAAAGAAGACTTTTGCATCTCTCCTCTCCAACATGAGGATGCTATCCTAGGGGAGCCATGGTTTGATCGCATGGTTGCCAATATGAAGTTCCCTGAAAGGAGAATCTACTTCACCTACAGGGGAAATAATGTGTATATAGATGCTAGTGAGCGTGGCTGCACCATTCCACTTGTAAATTATTCTGCTTTTGATAAATCAATGAAGAGCTCAATTTTTGCGTACATGATTTTTGTCAAAGAGTCTCTAAGAAATCCTAATGTTTCATCAAATGTAAATGGTAGGAATCAAGAAGAGTTAGACTTGTGTAATTTTCTAAAAGGATTCCAAGATGTGTTCATCAATGATATCCCTATGGACTTACCTCCAAAACGAGGGGATGATGACCATCGCATTGAGCTCCTTCTACGAAGCTACGAAGCTCACCGCCTAACAAGCCTCCTTATCGAGTCTCATAAGCTCAACAAGAGGAGATCATGAGGCAAGTACAATAATTGGTAGACAAAGGGATGGTGAGGCCTAGTTACTCTCCATTTCGTTCTCCAGTCCTTTTAGTGCAAAAGAAAGATGGTACATATCGTATGTGTGTGGACTATCGAGCACTAAACCATATCACTATCAAAAACAGATTTCCCATGCCTCGGGTAGAAGATCTGTTGATAAGCTACAAGGCTCTACCTTCAGTAGGATTGACCTTAAAAGTGGCTATCATCAAATAAGGATAGTGGATGAAGATATCATAAAGACCGCGTTTTGCACAACGTTTTGTCTTTATGAATATCTAGTTATGCCTTTTGGCTTGACTGATGCACCAATTACATTCAATCGTCTAGTGGAGAAATTTTTTAGACCTTACCGCAAATTCACTGGAGTGTTTTTTGATGATATCATCATCTACTCCAAGTCTTTAGAGGAATATAAGCAACATCTCGAAGTGATTTTTCAAGCATTGAGGAAGAATAAGCTTTTTCTCAACCAAAAGAAAAGCGAATTTTTCCTTCAAGATATTCAATACCTAGGTCATATTATAGCTCAAGATGGTATCCATATGGATCCATCAAAGTTAGAGGTAATAAAAGCTTGGCCTAATCCAAGGAATCTACATGAGCTAAGAAGATTTATTGGTATGTGCGCATACTATAGATGCTTCATAGCATAATTCTCTCAAGTAGGACCACTACATGACTTAACTAAGAACAACGTTAAGTATGTATAAACTGCTAAGGAGAAAAATGTTTTTTGACAAGCTCAAGGAGAAGCTTACCTCTCAACATGTCCTCATGCTTCTCGATAACACAAAACCATTTGAGGAACAATGTGATGCTTGTGGTGATTGCCTTGGAGCAATTTTGCTTCAAGAAGGGCATGCCATAGCATATGAGAGCCAAAGGTGCAATACTGATGAACGAGTCTTGGGCATTTATGAGAAAGAGCTTTTAGCTGTTCTACATGCCCTAGACATATGGAAGCACTACTTATTGGGGACTCCATTCATTCTATGAACCGATCACCAAAGTCTCAAGTATTTCATGACGCAAACCAAGCTCTCCGACAAACAAATGAGGTGGGCAAATTTTCTTTTGCAATTTGATTTTTATATTGCTCACATTGCTGGTAAGAACAATCAAGTGGAAAATGCACTTTCATGACCAAAAGTTAATGTGGTGTCTATAGCTATTGATAATGATCTATTCTCTATGATAAATGAGTATGCTACTGGCCCTGATTTTAGAGACATAATGTCAGCCCTTGCTTTGGGGAAGAAAGAGGAACCGTTCACCTTGCAGGATGGTTATCTTCTCCATGGCAATAGGCTATGTGATACACGTTCCCTTCATGAGAAAGTTATTTATGAATTCCATGCTCCTCCCTATGTGGGGCATAGAGGTATTCAACCTAATCTTTGAGGAGTAGAGACATACTTCTATTGGCCAACCATGAAAGTGGACATACAAGAGTATGTTTCAAAATGTGTAGTATGCCAAAAGACCAAATATGATAGAGGGAAGCAACCTGGATTACTTGAGCCATTGCCTATCCCAAATTCACCATGGGAGAGTATATCCATTGATTTCATCTTTGGATTACCCAAGTCTATCCATGGAAATACGGGAATATGGACAATAGTCAACAGGTTTAGCAAGCAAGCATACTTTATTCCTGTCAAAAAGAATATTAAGGCACACCAAATGAAAAGTCCCTTCATATCTCAAATTTTCAAACACCATGGATTACCAACATCCATCGTGTCAGATAGAAATCCTAGAATGACCAATAATTTTTGGAAAGGTCTCTTTGAAAATCTAGGAACAAGATTGAATTTCTCTTCAGCCTATCCACCACAAACGGATGGCCAAAGTGAGATAGCCAATCTTACGATACTCAATCTACTCAAGACTTATGTTACAGAAGTAGATCAATGCTCACAATGAGAAAGGTATTTACCTCTTGTAGAGCATGCCTACAATAATACTGTACATACTTCTACGAGAAAAGCACCTTTTGAGATCATTGAGGGAAGACCTAAAAGTTCCTTGCTACTCAAAGTACATGGGAAGATATTTTTTGCCGATGAGTATAGCCGTGACCTACAAGAATCTTTTCAAAAGATTAAGGAGGCTATATCTATCTCTCAACAAAGGAAAAAAGCTGTTGCTGACAAGCACAAAAGGGCCTTAATGTTCAAAGAAAATGATTGGGTCTTACTTAAGTTTCCTAAGGCTTGGATTAAGGCAAACGAGGGGCAAAAATCCTACGGGCCATCAAAAGTATTATACTTAGTTAGCAAAAAGATACTATGGTCCTTTCCAAATCTTGAAGCCCATCAATGAGACGGCTTATAAACTCAAGTTTCCCAACAATTGGCTCATACACAATGCCTTTCATGTAAGCCTACTGAAGCCCTACAATGGAGAGCCACCAAGTGAACCAATTATTGAAGACCCTCCCGAAGTTGAAGACCAAGAAGAGGTGCTACAACCCGAAGCTATTCTTCGGCATGAAGACAAGGTACTACGACATGGTAAGATTATCCGACGGTATCTTATTAAGTTCAAAAATTATCCTTTTGAAGATGCTAGATGGATGCAAGGAATACAACTTAAGGATAGTATGAACCTTGTCAACACTTACAATGCTACATTAGACTAAGAAAATGCACAAATTATTTTAAACGACCCATGTTTTTGTCTTACAAGACTAGTTCTTTCTTATTAATTATGCACAAATTTAAATAGTATGCATGCTCAGACTCACGTTTGTGGTGACGACGTCTCTCAAACACCAAGTGGAATTTGTCACTCTACTTTGGGAGAATGAAATGGACTAAAGAGCAGGCATGCTTGCAGCAACTATGTCTCCCAAGCACCAAATGGATTAGTCGTCCATCTTGGAAAGATGTCGTAGGATAAAAAGGGATCCTCTACCTAAGTAAGATTGACTAATGACTAAGGCTTTATCTCTTCTACCTCATAGTCGAGGACGACTATGATTTCAAGAGAGAGGTAATATCATAAAATTTAATATCTAACCAGTCCAAATGATTTTCTCATATTAAACTGATCATTTAATGTGGGAGAATAAATGGGAACAAGGGTTAAGATATAGACATGTGCTTGTAGATCTATCTCAACACGGGGCCAATGGTAAAGGGGCCCAAATGAGAGATGGTTTATAAATGAGCAAGGATAACCAATGGAGCATAAGACCTTAGGGTTAGATTCATTGAAGACCTCCAATAGTTAGTGTAAAAGTCCTTTGACCTTAGGTAAGCTAGGGCTGAGCTTGAGGTGGGAACCCGGCCCAAGCTTAAGGTGATTGAGGTGCTTGATGATTGAGATTCTTGAGGTTCTTGACATGCTTGAGATGCTAGGGATGTTCTCGAGGTGAGAACCCAGCCCAAGCTCGAAGTGCTTAAGGGCCAAGCTTGTGGTGGGAGCTGGGCCTAGGATTGAGGTGTCAAAAGTCAAAATTCAATCCCTACAAGGAGGGGGCGAGCCCTACATGAGGGGGATGAGAGAACACACACACACACACACACACACACACACACACACACACACACACACACACACTCACACAAGGCATGCCTCTAGTACAAAGAAAGCAAAGGGGACACTTGTCAAGTTCCTCCTCATGGTGCCCTCATGGTGTGCATGAAGCCTATTGGTTGGTCACCCAAGGGGTCCAATGATAATTTAGGAGATTTAATTAATTGTGTTTGCATTTATCAAGTCCTCTCTCTCAAAGGAGAAAGGGGGACACTTGTCCCAAGGCTACTCTTGTTGCTTGTAACGCCTCCTACTTGTGATTGGCTAGGCATGGAGGGGTCCAATGAGCTTTAAGCATGAGCTACAAGGAGGGGCCGACCAAAGCAAACTAGGAGGTTGCTTAGGGGGTATACTCTCCCACACACACTCACACTCTCATTATGCATTGTGCAAAGTGCAAGAGCTCCCTCTCCTTCTCCAAGAAAGTAGAGGTTGAGAGCCTACACCAACAATCTTGGCTATGGAGTGCAAATCCAACCAAGAGCCATGCTTCAATGCTTAATCTTGCCATGCTTCAATGCTTAATCTTGCCATCTTCTCCATCTTCAATACTATGGTATTATATATCCTAGCAAGAAGAGTTATGATAATTGAGGAACTAATTCTTTCTCCTAGGAAATGTTTCTTTTTCCTCTTCCCTACCCTCATTCGCTGCTAGCTCTCTCCACCTTCGAAGGTGTTTGAGGTCTTGGGACTGAGGCTTGGGATAGTTAAAGCTTTCTTCAAAGTTTATGTTATGATTGTGATGAATGAAGCTTTCCATCTTCATTGCATCACCTACGTCACAAGGAACACAAAGATTGTATTGTAGTCTCTCTTGATGGGAGAAATCATAATACAAATGCCTATTACAGGGGGGATCGGCTCCACATAAATCTGGTCCTCAACTGCTACCATGCTCTTTAAATTCTCTCTCTTGCAAAAGTATTGTTCATGCCAAGTTAACTAATTGCTATGATTATGTTTCTATCTTCAATTATGTTCACCCGCTATGCTCACAAAGTAATTTCTTAAAAGTATTCTCATTAATTTCAGCTACTCTCAAGTTAATAGACCAATTCCATTACAGAGCTCCACCCCCCCACTCCATGTATCACATCCCCATCCCCAGCCATCACATTCGAATACTATATCTACTTTTGCATCTTTTTATCATTCATGGATACATAGAAGACACCCACCTCATATACTTTGACTTGTCTCATAGGCCGATTTTAGCCTCTAATAGATGTTAAAAATCTCTCTCTCTCTCTCTCTCTCTCTCTCTCTCTCTCTCTCTCTCTAAGATCGAGGTTTATGAATTTTTATTTGAGAAAATATAGCTCTCTCTCTTTCTGTTCTACAAGAGTGGAGCAAGTGATCTCTCTCTCTCTCTCTCTCTCTCTCTCTCTCTCTCAGTGCAGCCGTTTTTTGACCTAGTAGACAGCAGTCCACTCTTTTGATCATAACTTCTTCATCCGAACTCCGATTTGGGTGATCTATAGCCTCAATCGAAGAGCACGAAGTCCTCTACGCATTGATGTAAAGACAAAAATTTTCAGAGTTATGGAAGGCATTTCTGTAGCAGCATTCCGAAGTGAACAGGTTCAACAAAATTGATTCTCATCTCCTATTTTACATACAATGTCTTCCGGCACTCGCAAGGGTTCTTCTTCTTCAACAAGGTCCACAACCATTGTGGAAAATGATCCAAAATCTCCTAAGTGTGGAGATAGCAACACAACCACCCAACCAACGACATCGGAAACCATGATCATGGCGTACTTGGTATCATTGCAAGAGACCGTAAACAAACAAGGCGAAGACTTACGAGCACTTGCAATGGAGAATGGCACACTAAGGGTACTTGTGGTTGAGAATGAGAATCTCAAGAGGACACTTGAGATGCAAACAACACGTTTGATGCAACTTGAAGAGGAAGTCAAGGAATGTAAACGCTCTCTTGTGGACTTGAATGCTTTGAAGGAGCGGATGAGCAAAGTAGAGCATGACCATGTATTGAAAGAGGAGAAATTTGACACTATGAGCCGGGATGTATACGACATGAAAAATGTATGTACAAACAAGTCTTGGGCTGATGTATGTGGTAGCAATGTGGTTTCTAATTCCTCACTCATGCAATCTATGGTTCAAACAAAGAATGTTGAGAATGTGGATGTGGAGGGTTGAAGGAACGGGAGCGACGTTCCAAGAACATTGTTATTCGTGGAATTCCCGAAGAGAAGTTAGAGACACCTCCTTCTCTTGCCATTGTTATTGAAGATTTCTTCAAAACCCACTTTGGCATGTCCGGAGTTATGGTCTATGGAGCACATATAGTGGGGAAGCAAGGAGCTCCTCGCTCGGGAGAACGGCCAATTGTATGCACCATGCCGGATGAGACCAAGCGAAAGATTATCCTTGATAATAGTTGGATCTATTTGAGGGATACAAAATGTTTTGTATGTGAAGATCGCACTATTAAGCAACAAAATATGCGTCGCAAGGCATATGAGGAAAAGAATAATAAAAACAAGGAGATCTCTCACGAAGAAAATGTGCCCAAGGAGGAGGCAAGTCTCTCAAGCAAATAGGGATGCGTGACCTATGAGACCGAGTTACAATTGAAAATATGCTTTTGGAATTGTAATGGATACCCATGGAATGCGGGGGTTGGCATTGATGAACTAACAAGCAAAGCCGATGTTGTACTTCTTGTTGAAACTTGGGAGCATGATACATAAAGGATTAACGGCTTGGAGGATTACAATGTACATTCATTGATGTGGTCAAAGAATCTCAAGCAACGAAGAGGACAAGGAGGGTTAGCATGTATGGTTAAGAAAGGATTGGAAGATTTTGTATCAATTGTGAAAGATGACAAGTACAAACGTTATGTATGGCTGAAAATTATGACACCAAAAAGAGCACCCATTTTTGTAGCCGGTTGCTACATTCCTCATCATGATTCTCCCTTTTATGCTTGCATGGATAGAGATCAACCATTTTTTGATTTGGAAGAGGACATTGCTTATTTCAAAGGTGAAGGTGATGTTATTGTATTTGGGGATATGAATGCTCGCACAAAAACATTGCAACATGATACTCAACAATTTGATATGCCATACATTTCAAGAGAGTTGGAGGAAGTTCACTTGTATGATCGTACTTCAATGGATGAGAAAGAGCCGGATCACTATGGAAAGTTACTTTTACACATGTGTAATAGCACGGGTATGCTCATTGCCAATGGTGTATCTTTGTGGAGTGGAACCAATGGATTTACATGTAGAAGACATAATGGGGATAGTGTGATTGACTATATGCTACTCTCTGAAGCCATCATGTATCGCATAAAGAGTTTTATGTTTTGTCAATGGACCCCGAAATCCAACCATCGCACCTTATGTATTGACCTTTTATGTGGAGAAGCAACTAAGCATGATAATCTCAGCCAAAGGAAAGAGAAGTTATCACTATGTATGGATTTCAAACGGGCACCAATGTACATTGAAATGGTTGAGCAAAAATTATGGATGAAAAAGCTTCAATGTGATGCACCATTGGAAACTAAATGGGAAGCTTTCAAGAAAGCTATTTGTTCTTGTGCGCAAGAATGCTTTGCCATAAAGCATCTCCATGGTATCAACAAAGATAGATCACGCAAAAGGTGGTTTGATAAAGAATGTCAAGATGCTTGAAAGTCCTTGATAAAGCTTGATGCAACTATGGACAAAGACAACTATCAAAGTCATTTGCATACATACAAGGCATTGATTCAAAAGAAGAGAAGAAGATGGGAAGTAAAGCAACAAGAATCTCAAGTCCAAGAAAAGGCACATGCATGTGGAAGATTTTGGAGAAACTTGAGAGGCAAGCGGGTTGAGAATTTTGGTAACTTGAGTCTAGTGGATATGTACACACATTGTAGGCAATTATATGAGCAAGAAAATACTGAAAAAATGCCATTTTATGGTTCACTCCCATGTATGCCGTCTTTTTTTACTATTGAGGATGTATGCGGTGGGCTTGAAAAGTTGGCCACTCGCAAAGCGGGAGATCTTCAAGGTATCAAGCCGGAGATGATCAAATGGATGGGAGATTTTACCCATGAGTGGATGTGTGATATGTTCAACCTTGCACTTCAACATGGTATGCCTTATGATTGGAGTACTAATTGGGTTAAGCCTTTGCATAAAGGAGGGGATGTAAAGAATGTAAGCAACTACCGGACTATAATGATTGGGTCTCTTATGGCAAAGTTGTTTGGGTGCATAATGGAGATGAAATTGAGTGATTGGGCTGAAGAGAATGACAAGCATGCAAAGGGACAAGCGGGTTTTCGTCGATGCCATAGCACCATTGATCATCTTGTCACTCTTCGTGTTCTCATGGAGGAAAGTCGGTTGAAAGGTAAGCGATTGTATTGTTGTTTTGTGGACTTTAAGAAAGCCTTTGATATGATTCCACGTAACAATTTGTGGAGAAGGATGGAAGAACTCCAAGTGCCAAGTGAGTTTATGCTTGCGGTTTCTCGAATCTATGAGAAGGTGATTTGTCAATTGCGCATGGGAAGAGAAATTTCAGAAATTTTTGTAAGCACTATTGGGGTTAAACAAGGATGTCCATTGTCACCAACTCTCTTTGGTCTATGCATCGATCAATTGGAACAAATGGTACTTGACTTTATGCAAGAAGAAGGCATTGAAGAGGTCACTATTTGCAATGCGGTAATCATGCTTTTGTTGTATGCGGATGATGTAGTGCTTCTAGCACACACTTTAGAAGATGTACAAAAGCTTATGGTTGTCCTTGAGAACTTTTGCTTGCATATTGGGCTGATTGTAAATGAATCCAAAACAAAGGTTATGCTTGTGAAAACCAACCATAAGGAGAAGCCATGCATTGTGTACAACAACGAGACACTTGAAGTTGTTGAGAGCTTTAAGTACCTTGGCCTTGAGGTTCCATCCAATCACAAGTGGCATGAATGTGCTATGCGTCGTTTAGAAGCGGGAAAGAGAGCATATTATGCATTTGAGAACATGTGTAATGCGGGAAACATCAAGTGTTGGGTTCTCAAGAAGTATCTTTTTGATGCATTGGTGACACCGGTTCTTCTTTATGGAGTTGAAGTGTGGGGCGGGAGCATCTCAAAGTCTACTTGGAAAGAGTTTGAGAATGTCCAAAAGCGTTTTCTTACAAACTTTCTCTAAGTTAAGACACAAACACCATATATGCTCCTACTTCTTGAGTCAGGATCTCTTCCAATTGAGGTTATGGGCATGGAAAGGGTTGTGGAGTACATGATAAAGATGCGTCAAAACCCCTCACATCGACTTCCTACAATTGCATGGGAAGAAAGCAAAAAAGTTCAAAAGACGCATAAAAGCAAGATCTTGAGCACGGGATGGATGCAAGACATAAAGAAGTGGTTTGGGAGATGGGATGCATTACACTTGCTACATGATGCTTCAATTGACTCTCAAGTGAATGAAGCTTTTCTACAACGCCAATGTATTACGGCTTGGGAGAAATCCGGTGGGTCACGCTTCATACATTACACCACCTATATTGCCCCCAACTACAAAACCATGTTCTTCGCTGAGAGAGGAAACCGTACTTACACTTACATGCTTGAGCCTATTCCCTTGTCCGCGATACGCACTATCGTAGCAATTCGGCTTAGCTCCCATTTCCGTCGATGCGAGATAGGGCGTTGGGGCAATGGAGAAGAGTCAAATCGATTGTGCACATTATGCTCGCTGCAAGTTCGAGAGTCTGAGTACCACACACTACTAGAGTGCTCAGCTTTTGATCACATCCGAACTTGCTTCTCTCACATTTTCAACCATAACTTAGACCTACACACTTTCCTCTCCCAGCCAAAGTGTGGGCTCTCCATTGCGACTCTCATCACTACAATTTTGGAGCATCGAGAGTCACTCATCAGCCATACACATACTACATCACATGTAACTTTGGTCCCATAGGTCATATTTGACCTCCGAGGACGATAATAAAATCTATCTATCTCTCTCTCTCTCTCTCTCTCTCTCTCTCTCTCTCTCTCTCTCTCTCTCTCTCTAAATTATCTCGCTAGCCCTTCGATGGGCACATTTGTTAAAAAGTATCTCGCTAGCCCTTTGATGGACACACTTGGCCGTCGAAAATCCAAAGTTGTCTAACTTTTGAAACATTTCAAATTTATTTTGAAAGGTAGCTCGCATTTCATGTATTGAAGACAAGTAGAATACCCAACAAAGGCCAAAATGCCCAGCCACCTTACTGGTAGTCCCTTGTCTCTATTTTGCTAGAGAGTTTGTCTCTCTCCTTGGAAGCCTTCAACTACATTTTACTCACTCTTGAAGAGTCACGTTTTCTTCTTTTTACTTGTAAGCCTATTCAGGTTTTTGACCTTCAGAAGGCCATAGTAGAGTGGGTGGAGAATTGGTGCACTTTCTAGACTATTGATTAAGAATCACAGATTGGCAACACATGTCAGGTGAGCTTGTTTTATAATGTATATGGGTCTTTACATCATTGTAACTTGGTCCCTTCTTTTAATGTTCAATTGACTTCCTTGTTTTTTATAAAGGTTATATTTTCTTCTTATAATGTAAATGGGTCTTTCCATCATTGTACTTTAATCCTTTATTTAATGCTCGCTTGACTTTAAAAAAAAAATCTTTGTCTAGTTTATAAGTTTTATAAAGGGTATATTTTCCTTTTAAAATGTAAGTGTCTCTTTTCATCATTGTAATTTGCTCCCTTTATTTAATGCTCACTTGACTTTCCTTAAAAAATCTTTGTTTAATTTATAAATGGGTCTCTTCATTTAAGGATCTAATGACCTTCTTGTCAACTTTTTGATTTAAAAAATACTTTTTCTCTTGTAAGTTTTCTTTTCATTTACAGAGAATTTCTAGCTAAAATTTTATAAAATTTCCTTAAAGAAATAATTTTTTTACCACTAAGATTTTTTTTTTCAACTTTTAATTTTGATATGCAAATGTCACCTTATTACTTTAGTGCATGTATTATTATTAGAAATTAGCTTTGAAATTTTTTCATACCTAATAATTTTTTTAAACTTTTTGTTTTGATATGTAAATGTCACCTTGTTACTTTAGTGCATGTATTATTATTAGGGACTAGGTTTAGACATTTTCAATATTTATTTCTATCCTAAAGATATTATGGATTTCTTTTATTTAATAGCATGCATCATTTTATTGTGTAACTTGTTTTATTGATATATTTATACAAGAATTAGATCAATTCCTAAACTCTCACTAAATAAGTTTTATATGCTTTATCTTTTCATGATGTCAATTAATATAGCACTCATACATAAGGGCACAAGGAAAAGCGGAGATTTTTGGTGCAATTCCTTTACCATTGAATTAATTTGTTGGATGTTCTCCATGGGCATTTAAACATTATTGAATTATAATGTGTGCATATGGGAGTGGCCCCCCACTCTCTCCCTTCGTTGGAGTCGAGGTAGCTCTCTCTCTCTCTCTCTCTCTCTCTCTCTCTCTCTCTCTCTCTAGTAGGCCACCGTAAATCTTTACCTTGTTTTAATTGTTGATCCTACACTTGGCTACTTGGCATAATCCAAGCCATTTCCACTCGAAACAAAATATCAAAAGGCTCAACTTAAAAAACAACTACTACATTTGAAAAGTTCAAGCCAAGTAGCACTTCTTATCGCCTGCGTTAATAGTAAGGAAAGAAAGCCCACGGAAGCACTCATCTAGCATGGGACGACACGAGAGAGAGAGAGAGAGAGAGAGAGAGAGAGAGAGAGAGAGAGAGAGAGAGAGAGAGAGAGAGAGAGAGAGAGAGAGAGAGAGAGAGAGGGGGAGAAGGGTCACCAGGCTTTGCAAGTAAGGCAGGGGGAGAAGGATTGATTCCAGGGTAGACAAGAACGACATGAGAAGGTAGAAAAGATGATCACAAGGATACAAGATACAAAGGATATGCTGACAATGATAAATGTAGTGATCAAACTAGTATACTGGCACAGTGACAATGATGAAGACCACACTAGGAGGGATCAAGATGCTATACACCAAGCAAAGATCGTCATCTATACAAAAGGGGGCAAGCATTGTAGATATGTATTTTACTCATTGCAAGGAATTCCCAATATGGGTAGAGTCAAAATGCCATCGATCATTAAATGCGGCATAGTGGTATATCTCCAGCAGTGCTGCCCGATTTTTATAAAAGGGTCTTATCCTTTTTTTGCATCTCGCAAACACTTCTCTACAGTTTTTGAGTAGATACATCTGTAGCTCCTCGACTCAGGCTCTTGTAATGGTGGAGTAGAAGTCTATAACCTCATAGAGGGAGTCGATTTCAATAGTTGTCTAAGCGCCACATGAAAATGTCCTCTTTGCCCTCTCACAAGTTGTCCTCAGCTTGCATGGGCCCTGCCATTGCCTGTTATATCCTGCATGTACTTCCTCTTGAAGTCCTTCACGAAGTGGTTGACCATGCAATTGTCGAAGTCCTCGCCTCTCAGATGAGTGTCTTCAGCAGCGGCCTTCACCTCAAACATACCTTCTTCAATTTTAACAAGAGAGACATCAAAGGTGCCACCTCCAAGCCCAAAAATCAGGACATTCTTTTCGTCGTGGTTGGCTGCCTTCTTGTCTAAACTATAAGCAATCACTGTGGCAATGGGTTCATCAATGATTCTCATCACATTCAAGCCAGCAATTACACCCGAATCCTTGGTGGCTTGCCTCTGGGAATCATTAAAATATGCAAACACCGTAATCACGGTATTCTTAACTATGGGGCCCAAAAACACCTTAGCAATTTCTTTGATCTTGATCAAGGCCATAAAAGATATTTCCTCTACAGAAATGTGCTTTTCTTCACACTTGTAATGCACCTCAATCAATGGCTTGTCACCAAGCCCAACAGTTACCTTCAAAGACCATAGCTTAGCATCACTCTCCACACAAGGATCGAAGTATCATCGTCCAATGAGGTGCTTGGCATCTGTGAAAGAAATCAACAAGAAGAGCAAGTTAGATACATTTTTCCTCAGCAAGGAGTGTCGATACACATCACAAGAGCCCTATACGACATGCAGAAACCTCTGACGGGAAGCTACTTGCCACACATACGTACATGGAAACAGTAAAATACACAAGTGCCCATGGATAACCACGCGATTGTAATACACCTGAAGATGGAAGAGTCTAAGAGTAGAGCAAGATCGCATGAATGCTCAGCACAAGAGCTACACATCATGCATATAAAATCCAACCACAGCATTAAGCCACTTGGCTCAATCTTGAGCATCAAAGAAAAAAGTTAATCCAATGGTGCAGATGTCAAACCCCAATAGAAAAGAACTTGTATCCTTTTTCTATTAGTCTTAAATTTTACAAGTGTGTTTTTCTTTTGTAAAACAAAAAAGATAGAACAATGCACCTTAGTATAATCACCGATGAGTAGTCACAGGTTATGGTGGACCCATAGAGTGGGTTAGAACATAGATAGTGCAAACTCCCACCCCCGGGGGATTCACCATGGAAAACTTACCGCACCACGTAAGTGCAGGGGAGGGGGGTTTTTTTACAACTTACATAAGCGTATAAGTTAGGGGACAAGGCCTCTAATAATTTATCTTTCAAGCTTAAAAATAAGGGAAGGGGTATCATATTGGGGGGGGGGGGGGGGGGGGGGGGAGAATGAGAGGAAGTTTTTGTGTTTCAAATCATGGCTTCCCAAAAGAGTCTTTCCTCAAACTTGTGAGTCAATAGCTACAAATATACATGCAAGAACTAGCATTGCTTTGTATCAATTTCTTGTTTAGTGATTATAGTTCATTTGTTGAGGGATGAAAGCTATAAAGAGCTTGTATAGATGCAAATTTACACAGAGAACCTAGCACAACTTTATAACCATGTTTTTTTAGTAATTTAGATGGGTCCAAATTGGACGTGTAGCTAGAGTGCAGGCTAAACGGGCACATAGTTTGAAAGTCAACTTAAGACACATTGAGGGTACATCTAGTTATCAACAGAAGTGGTTCCTTTGTATGTTGCCAATCACTATGCTACACGCTCTTTGACTAGTTTTACTCTGTTAGATCATGTGAGATGTACATTTTATTTGTAAGATAGGGGTATGATAGTTTTCTGCATTGATTATCGTATAAGCGTAGAAAGGGGGGTCATATTCTCTAATATGAGTCGTATATAGGGGTTTTATCAAAGTTGTCCGCTTGCAGGTGGCGTCCCATTTTGTATATAGAGTGAATCGCCCGGGCTCCCACCTAGATAACCCAATAGGGCACCTATTACTTGGAACTCGTGCATATTGGGATCATACTTGCACATAGAAAGGGTTGATACCTTGGAGTGTGGGCTAGATCCACCAGAAAAGATAGTTACAATCAACAAGATGGTATGATCATGAATATTTCACATTATGTATATGTGGGCTGAATGCATTGAACGCTTTATCTCCTCATAGAGATGTTATATCCATGTTTTGAATCAAAAACCGTATTGTACTCAGAAAGAGCTTTCAATTGATACCCATATTGACGTGTCTTTTTAGCAGTTCTAAGATGGAAGCTTCTAGAAGATTCTAGAAGGGAGATTCTAGAAGGAAGGTTCTAAAAGGAGGACACGAAGCGGGACACTTGTCACAAACTTTGCAAAAGATAAGACACTTGTCAAAAAGCTTTCAAAGGAAGAGACAAGTGTGTGGATACTTGTCAAAAATCTTTCAAAAGAAGAGACACCTTAGAAGATTTCGGAGGTCATTTGGAGGGCCTTCTAAGAAATTCTATTAATCTATCTAGAAATTTTTTAAAAATGCCTTTGCAGTTATTCAGTACGTCCAAAAGGACAACTAAATACTCTGAAAAGTGAACCTAACTTTTCAGTATTCCTTTGAAACGGTCACTTTTGCACTAAATGCGAGTGTCTTTTTCACGAGCTCGGCGTCGCTCATTTAGAATTTCTTAGGTCATCAAAAAAATCATAAAACTCTCAACTAGTGTCAGAATTTGAAGATTCTGACACCGCAAGTGTGTTCGGAACGCCCAAAAACATATAAATCGAATGTCGCTTGCCCTTTTGTGACACCCGGAGAGGGAGAAATTACCAAAAAACCCCTAAAAATGGGTCTTACCCATTTTTAGGGGTTTTTTGGTAATTTCTTCCTCTTCGGGTGTTAGAAAAGGACAAGTAGACATTAGAAAAGGGCAAGTAGACAAAGTGGATCACGGCGCGCAGAGGCCACTTTACAAAAACAAAAGTTGTCCGTAGTGCACTGTGATCCCAGACCCATTTTTAGGGGTTTTTTGGTAATTTCTCCCTCTTCGGGTGTTAGAAAAGGGCAAGTAGACATTCGATTTTCAGGTCTTTGGGCCTTCCGGACGCAATAACGTTGTCAGAATCTACAAATTTTGACACTAGTTGAGAGTTTTGTGATTTTTATAAATTTCATTGATGACGTAAGACATTCTGAATGAGCGGCACCGAGCTCGTGATAAAGACACTCACATTTAATAAGAAGGTGACCTTTTTCAAGGACCGTTTGCTCATTGAATGCATCTTTTATATTTTTGTTAATATCAAGTTTTTTTCTACCTAATGTAAGCTCTTCTCTCATTGGAGGAGCTCTTTTTCCTCTCTCTACTAAAAGGCCCTCCAAAAGACCTCCGAAATTTTCTAATGAGTGTGTGGACACTTGTCATGCCAACTTTATCTGGTACTAAAAACTTGTCACAATTCTCTTCAATTTTTCCCTTTTCTCTTGAGACAACTTCTCCATAAATAAAGCCTCTTTCCCTCTCACTTTCCCATCTCCCCTAGTTGCTGATTTTTCCTCTACCATCAGCCCAAGAAACCCCCTTCATCATCATCACTATCTCTCTCTACGCTTACTATTCCTTCATCCTCAAGAAGCCATCTCTCTCTCTCTCTCTCTCTCTCTCTCTCTCTCTCTCTCTCTCTCTCTCTCTAGCTTGCTGTTTTTAGGAAAGCATACCTATAAATCTAAAAATTTTGATGTTTCCCTTCAGTTTTGCGCTGTTCTATTCATCCTACAAGCAACCAAGACACTACATCTCTTCTCTAGAACATGCATCAGCTAAATTTTATTTTTGAACATATGTTTGAGAAGTCTACTTATGTTTACTTTTACGCATGTGCACATGGCATCTTACATGATCTACGAGCGTGAGTCTAGCTAAAAACACTCTCGGGTTGATTGTTACTGAGCTCAATCCTAAGGTACTTGGGTTGAGTAGAAATCTATTTCCTTGGGGAGGGGTTGCCCATCTTCAACCCTCATTCTGTCTCTTGTCTCTTTAAAGTATTGTGATTAATATTCTGTCAAGTTCTTTAAGCATTAAGCACTCTTAGTTGTACGTGCTGCACCAAGTAAAAAAAAGCACCACCATCAGCCATGTTGTTGTTGAAAAAGGAAAATACTCTGATATTTCCCCTTTGGTAGGGTCTTGTCTCCTCTTCACATGAGTTGTCATGGCACCTTACAGGCTACCATGGTGGAGCAAAGGCTCAATCAAACACTATCTTCACAAACAGCTCTCACAGTCATGGGCTACAAGGAGGGTGGGTCAACTTGAGTCTAGTGTGAAACATCAACATGCTATAGATTTTGTGTTTCTGAGTTGCAAACTGGAGCAGTCAGTGCATGTCTCTCTCTCAAGTGACGAGGTTGCATACGATCTAGAAGAGACTTACCAACATTGCCAAGTAGATCTGGGCTATTGTTTCACTCCTCGTATGATGGCTCTCCATAGAATCTGGCACCCAACAAGCAGCAAATGCTGCAACATATCAAAACCATGTGCTACATATCCTCTATTGGACGTACAAGAATCACACTCACTTCATCTATTCTATGTAAGAAAAACCCAATTCTATTGAATGATGCCACCAATGTCTGTGGGATGCCCTTACCAGCTGTCTCCATTCTATTGAATGATGGCACCGATGTTTGTGGGATCCCCATACTAGCTGTTGCTAGAGTCTATAGGATCTAACCTGCCTCCACCACCTCTGGTACATTGTGTATTTAGGATGCACACGACATTGAAGAAGTAGTTGGCATTGCTTTAAACCTTGGTCCACTGTTGGTCGGAAGGAGATGATGAGCATGGTGGAGATACTGCCAAAGAACTCAAAACCAATGTACTCGCCTCTCTAATTTGGATAGGTCCGACACCCGTCACCTCTTCGACAGTAGCTATGTTTTCAACAGATTTTCAACAGAAGACAATTGCTAATTATCAACATATGTAAACTTTGCAATTTATAAGATAGCTCATGGTAGCAACGCACTTCACTGGTTTCTATTGAGGCTTTCAAACTGAGAACTCATCACTACAATAAACCCTACACCATCTATGATATACAATATAAAGTTACCTCTGCTTCTCTTTAAGCTTACTCAATAATCTATATCTTGTGTATTTGTCTTGACTCCTATTTCGTGTTTGACAGAGAGGACATATATTCACAATAGTGGTCATCTTGACTACAAAAGCACCATTCCTGCTCGACAACATTGCAAGGTCCGTTATTTGTATCCAATTTCCTATGCCTATACATTTGCTTGGCGCAACACATAAATGCTACGGGGCAGGGCACGACTTCCATTTCTTGTAATGTTTGGAGAGACCACAGTGCCAACTCTCCACCATACTTTTGAATAAAACTTCTATATGACGTGCACTGTAAATTTAGCATTTTCACATTGTGCCTAACTGCAAAACGAACTATTGAACTATTTACATTGCTTTTAGATAGCTTGATTCGAGAATTGTCCTTCGACTTGCACAATTGGATGACACCCTGTACATGATTACCAGGTCGATAGTGCATTTCAATTTTTAGTTTATTGATGCTTTCTGTATTTTTTGAGTTTGTCAATGCTTCCTTAAGTTTAGTTTAGCCACATGTTTTCCTCACTAGTGCATGTTCAATCTTGACCATTGAATCTA
Organism: Adiantum capillus-veneris; assembly: GCF_014529385.1. NCBI lineage: Eukaryota > Viridiplantae > Streptophyta > Polypodiopsida > Polypodiales > Pteridaceae > Adiantum > Adiantum capillus-veneris. The sequence continues at coordinate 121,813,751 of NC_140933.1, forward strand.
ATTATCAAATAGACACACACTTCTTTTCTCATAGTTTGGTTATTCAAGTTATGTATTAATGTACTCAATCCACTCTGTATATGTTTACTTTATTCCTAGGTAGTTGATGTGAATCTATGCACATTCTTGTTTGGCAATGCATCTTATATATTGCAGCCCAATGTTCTCCTTTGCATAACCGTTCTGTAGCACAAGTACAACCCTTTATTCTAGCATTTTCATCCTCAAATATGGTTTTCACTAGGTTGTGTGATCGAAATCCAAGACTCCTTGCTCCCTCCGACTGTGACAACACGTATGTCTCTCTCTCTCTCTCTCTCTCTCTCTCTCTCTCTCTCTCTCTCAAGTGAGGAGGTTGCATACGATCTAGAAGAGACTTAACAACATTGCCAAGCAGATCTGGGCTATTGTTTCACTCCTCGTATGATGGCTCTCCACAGAATCTGGCACCCAACAAGCAGCAAACTGCTGCAACATATAAAAACCATGTGCTACATATCCTCTATTGGACATACAAGAATCACACTCACTTCATCTATTCTATGTAAGAAAAAACCCAATTATATTGAATGGTGCCACCGACATCTGTGGGATGCCCTTACAAGCTGCCTCAATTCTATTGAATGATGGCACCGATGTCCATGGGTTCCCCTTACTAGCTGTTGCTAGAGTCTATAGGATCTACCCTGCCTCCACCACCTCTGGTACATTGTGTTTTTAGGATGCACACGACATTGAAGAAGTAGTTGGCATTGCTTTAAACCTCGATCCACAGCTGGTCGAAGGGAGATGATGAGCGTGGTGGAGGTACTGCCAGAGCACTCAAAACCAATGTACTCGCCTCTCTAATTTGAATAGGTCCGACACCCATCACCTCTTCGACAGTAGCTATGTTTTCAACAGATTTTCAACAGAAGACATTTGCTAATGATCAACATATGTAAACTTTGCAATTCATAAGATAGCTCATGGCAGCAACGCACTTCACTGGTTTCTAGTGAGGCTTTCAAACTGAGAACTCATCACTACAATAAACCCTACACCATCTATGATATACAATATAAATTTACCTCTGCTTCTCTTTAAGCTTACTCAATAATCTATATCTTGTGTATTTGTCTTGACTCATATTTTGTGTTTGATAGAGAGGACATATATTCACAATAGTGGTCATCTTGACTAGAAAAGCACCATTCCTGCTCGACAACATTGCAAGGTCCGTTATTTGTATCCAATTTCCTATGCCTATACATTTGCTTGGCGCAACACATAAATGCTATGGGGCAGGGCACGGCTTCCATCTCTTGTAATGTTTGGAGAGACCACAGTGCCAACTCTCCACCATACTTTTGAATAACACTTCTATATGACGTGCACTATAAATTTAGCATTTTCACATTGTGCCTAACTGCTAAACGAACTATTGAACTGTTCACATTCCTTTTAGATAGTTTGATTCGAGAATTGTCCTTCGACTTGCACAATTAGATGACACCATGTACATGATTACCAGGTCGATAGTGCATTTCAATTTTTAGTTTATTGATGCTTTCTGTATTTTTTGAGTTTGTCAATGCTTCCTTAAATTTAGTTTAGCGACATGTTTTCCTCACTAGTGCATGTTCAATCTTTACCATTGAATCTAATTATTAAATAGACACACACTTCTTTTCTCATAGTTTGGTTATTCAAGTTATGCATTAATGTACTCAATGCACTCTGTATATGTTTACTTTATTCCTAGGTATTTGATGTGAATCTATGCACATTCTTGTTTGGCAATGCATCTTATATATTTCAGCCCAATGTTCTCCTTTGCATAACGGTTCTGTAGCACAAGTACAACCCTTTATTCTAGAATTTTCATCCTCAAATATGTTTTCACTAGGTTGTGTGATCGACATCCAAGACTCCTTGCTCTCTCCGACTGTGAGAACACGTATGTCTCTCTCTCTCTCTCTCTCTCTCTCTCTCTCTCTCTCTCTCTCTCTCTCTCTCTCTCTCTCTCTCTCTCAAGTGAGGAGGTTGCATACGATCTAGAAGAGACTTACCAACATTGCCAAGCAGATCTGGGCTATTGTTTCACTCCTCGTATGATGGCTCTCCACAGAATTTGGCACCCAACAAGCAGCAACTGCTGCAACATATGAAAACGATGTGCTACATATCCTCTATTGGACGTACAAGAATCACACTCACTTCATCTATTCTATGTAAGAAAAAACCCAATTCTTTTGAATGATGCCACCGACGTTTGTGGGATTCCCTTACCAGCTGCCTCAATTCTATTGAATGATGGCACCGATGTCTGTGGGATCCCCTTACTAGCTGTTGCTAGAGTCTATAGGATCTACCCTGCCTCCACCACCTATGGTACATTGTGTTTTTAGGATGCACACGACATTGAAGAAGTAGTTGGCATTGCTTTAAACCTTGGTCCAGAGTTGGTCGGAAGGATATGATGAGCGTGGAGGAGGTACTGCCAGAGCACTCAAAACCAATGTACTCTCCTCTCTAATTTGGATAGGTCCGAGACTCGTCACCTCTTCGACAATAGCTATGTTTTCAACAGATTTTCAACAGAAGACAGTTACTAATGATCAACATATGTAAACTTTGCAATTCATAAGATAGCTGATGGTAGCAACGCACTTCACTGGTTTCTATTGAGGCTTTGAAACTGAGAACTCATCACTACAATAAACCCTACACCATCTATGATATACAATATAAAGTTACCTCTGCTTCTCTTTAAGCTTACTCAATAATCTATATCTTGTGTATTTGTCTTGACTCCTATTTTGTTTTTGACAGAGAGGACATATATTCACAATAGTAGTCATCTTGACTACAAAAGCACCATTCCTGCTCGACAACATTGCAAGGTCCGTTATTTGTATCCAATTTCCTATGCCTATACATTTGATTGGCGCAACACATAAATGCTACGGGGCAAGGCATGGCTTCCATTTCTTGTAATGTTTGGAGAGACCACAGTGCCAACTCTCCACCATACTGTTGAATAACACTTCTATATGACGTGCACTATAAATTTAGCATTTTCACATTGTGCCTAACTGCAAAACGAACTATTGAACTATTCACATTGCTTTTAGATAGCTTGATTCGAGAATTGTCCTTCGACTTGCACAATTGGATGACACCCTGTACATGATTACCAGGTCGATAGTGCATTTCAATTTTTAGTTTATTGATGCTTTCTGTATTTTTTGAGTTTGTCAATGCTTCCTTAAGTTTAGTTTAGCCACATGTTTTCCTCACTAGTGCATGTTCAATCTTGACCATTGAATCTAATTATCAAATAGACACACACTTCTTTTCTCATAGTTTGGTTATTCAAGTTATGTATTAATGTACTCAATGCACTCTGTATATGTTTACTTTATTCCTAGGTAGTTGATGTGAATCTATGCACATTCTTGTTTGGCAATGCATCTTATATATTGCAGCCCAATGTTCTCCTTTGCATAACCGTTCTGTAGCACAAGTACAACCCTTTATTCTAGCATTTTCATCCTCAAATATGGTTTTCACTAGGTTGTGTGATCGAAATCCAAGACTCCTTGCTCCCTCCGACTGTGACAACACGTATGTCTCTCTCTCTCTCTCTCTCTCTCTCTCTCTCTCTCTATCTCTCTCTCTCTCTCTCTCTCTCTCTCTCTCTCTCTCTCTCTCTCTCTCTCTCTCTCTCTCTCTCAAGTGAGGAGGTTGCATACGATCTAGAAGAGACTTAACAACATTGCCAAGCAGATCTGGGCTATTGTTTCACTCCTCGTATGATGGCTCTCCATAGAATCTGGCACCCAACAAGCAGTAAACTGCTGCAACATATAAAAACCATGTGCTACATATCATCTATGGGACATACAAGAATCACACTCACTTCATCTATTCTATGTAAGAAAAAACCCAATTATATTGAATGGTGCCACCGACATCTGTGGGATGCCCTTACAAGCTGCCTCAATTCTATTGAATGATGGCACCGATGTCCGTGGGTTCCCCTTACTAGCTGTTGCTAGAGTCTATAGGATCTACCCTGCCTCCACCACCTTTGGTACATTGTGTTTTTAGGATGCACACGACATTGAAGAAGTAGTTGGCATTGCTTTAAACCTTGGTCCAGAGTTAGTCGGAAGGATATGATGAGCGTGGAGGAGGTACTGCCAGAGCACTCAAAACCAATGTACTCTCCTCTCTAATTTGGATAGGTCCGACACTCGTCACCTCTTTGACAATAGCTATGTTTTCAACAGATTTTCAACAGAAGACAGTTGCTAATGATCAACATATGTAAACTTTGTAATTCATAAGATAGCTCATGGCAGCAACGTACTTTGACTGTGACGCTTTCAAACTGAGAACTCATGCCTCCCACACACAATTCCATTCTAAAATTGACCACCTAGTCTTATTTTTCCTCCTCCAAATTACCCATATCTATAAAAAAAACCACAAAATTCAGCCTCTTCTCTTAAAATACAGCATCATGGTGGTTGATTACTCAGCTTCAATTACCTTGTCTCTCAAGGAAGGTCAAGAGTGGAGAAAAAATGTACCGTCAAAGCTAGTGGACCGTCAACAAGCGTCAAAATTGGCCCTACTCAAGACACTTGGAGCATCAACCTTGTAAGAAATGGACCTTTTCTTATCTCTTAAGAGTTTTTCTTCCTTATTTGTATCCTACATGGATACTCCCATTGTAAATATCCAATTCCATTTGTAAATTAATACTAACTCTACTAACACTAACCCACTATGAAAAGTCCTATCACCTCCATTTCTCTCCTTTCTCTTTCCCCACCAACTTCTTGATAATTCCAAGCAAAAGAAATTAGATAAATTGCTGAAAATCTAACCCAACCATGGTTAGAGGAGTATCCCTAGCCTTCAAAATTGCTATAAAAGGAGGGTGTAGCTAGCACAAAAAGAGGGGGAGAAGAAAGAGCACTATGCTATATCTTGAGAAGCCAAGCTCAACCTCTTGAGAAGGAGCTCTTGAGTGGAATCTCATTGGCATTAGGCATATGTATGTGTTATATTAGGGGTGATTAGCAAGGGAACTCTATGCCATTGTAAGAGAGAGTGATCATTAAATTGAGAGTAGGAAATCTATCATTTCTCCTACTAGAGTAAGCCCAACATTTGCTGAATCAAGGAGGGTGAATTTGGACTAAGCATGGATACCTTGTCTCCCTTCCAATGTGAATTCATGGACAATAATGATGTGTAAGTGTCTTGGTGTTTTATGTAAGTTCTTGATAGCTTGTCTCCGGGTACTGTTATCAATTTAGCCATAAATCCCACATGCTGTAAGAGGGCGACAGGGTGGAGAGGACTCCCCTGGCCTTAAGACAATGATTGGGGTGGCTTTTTTCTTGTGATGTGTTGTGGTGTAATTTACTCAGGCTATGTTGAACAAATACTAATCTCACTTTGATTGGTCATGACAGATTTGTAAGAAGGCATTAGTGCAACAAGCACCCCCTTCCCCCTTCTCTCTCTTTCTTACATATATATATTTATGTTTGCTTGATCATTAACGATACACTTCAAAGCAGCCCGAGCACCATCTCTCTCTCTCTCTCTCTCTCTCTCTCTCTCTCTCTCTCTCTCTCTCTCTCTCTCTCTCTCTCTCTCTCTCTGTTTTAGTTGTGAGAGTGTTCCATTGGTGTTAGGGTTAGTGTAAATTCCTTGCTTGTTTGTGTGTTGGTCTAACGATTCTCCTCTTTTGTGTCCTAGTTCGCTCTTAAACTAGGTGGTGCCCCTTGTGTAGTTGGGATTTGGCTGGGGGTTTGTTGTTTTGGTTTGTGTTGTGTTGTGCCCCAGCCCCATTGAGCAGCACGGGAGCCTTGAAGGGTGTCTAGAGGTTGCTCTTCTTGTTGCCCACCCCGGACCGCTTCAAATTGGTGCCCCCACTGGGGACAGGCTTGTGTATGTTTTGTGAAGGCTCAACCTTTAGCATAATCAAGTAGCTTGCATGAATCACAAGAATTTGTATGATCCCTTCATTCCCATTTCAAGGCAAAAGGTACACATAATTGTTAGTACTAAGTTGCAATTTTAGCGAGTAATTCGTAGAATTTTAGGTCCTCTTAGGTTAGCCGAGATAAACACTTCGATAAATCCTTTTATTTTTCCTCTCATTAGGTACGATATTAGCCTGGACGTCTATATTTTTGTGTTATTTTAAGCATTAGGACATGCATAGGCCATGGATAATGGCCCGGGAATAGAGGTTTTTCCCTTTCATTTTACTCCACACATTAGAATAAACGTTGCAATTAGTAGAAAGATCCATTTTCAACAACGAATGGTGTTCATGTTTGGTGCCCAAAGAGTAGGAGAAATTCTCGCGTCACCAAACCCTGTCATTCTACCTCTTATTGATTATCATAGGTCATTTGATGTGAATATTTTTATTTTGTTGTAGAATAGATTGCAATTTAGAAAATATTATTGTGTAAATCTTTTAAAGAAAGAAAAAACAAAAACGCGTCACTTTGAAATCAATTTAATGGAGAGCCAACGCCAAATGTCTGGATATCCTCTTTTCTTTGGAGAGCCTGGAGAGGATGCAAAATTATTTCTAGCGAATTTCAAGATGTCTTGCCGTATCAAGAGGATAGTAACTGATCAAGAACGTGTAGAAATGTTTGAGGTGGTCCTTAGGAAAGATGCTAGCACTTGGTTTGACTCTTTGCCTGAGGAAGTTAAAGGGAATTACACAGAAGTTTTGAATCGTTTCAAGAAATACTTCTTTGATCCCGAAAACACTCAAAAACTATGGCAAGACATTGTTTCTCATAAGCAAAAAGACTTAGATGACTACTACTTGTACAAGCAAGAGTTTCTACGTCTTTGGGCTCTATGGATACGAAATGTTGCTAACCCTGGTGATGGTGCAGAATTTTTAAAGAAGGAGAGGTTCATAGCTGGACTCTTTCCTGACCTTAAGGTAAAAGTTGAGGCGGGTGCACCTGCTACTTTTGATGCAGCGGAAACTAGGGCTGCTGAGAAGTATAGGAAACTCAAGTGCTTAAGGGGAGAGGTTCCATTAGAAGGTCTTAGACCCAAAGGTAAGTCACAAGCATCAACATGTAAGGAGCTTCCTGAGGTAACGGCTGAAGGGATTGAGAAGTTAAATGAATCTTTAAGCAGCCTGTCAATTCACCTTGCACAAGCTGTAGGTCCAAAGGGACAAGCAAAGAAGTCAGAAGAGAGAGAGCCACGAACTAGGAGAGTCTTGAAATGTTGGAATTGCGGAGAGTCTGGACATGGGATGTATAATTGTCCTTGGCCCCGTGGAGAGCCAGGGAGACCTAACTTGAATTACCCAGTGATGAATGCAGGAGAAGGAGCTGGTCAACAACCAAGGCTTCTACAAAGGCCAAATGGACCAAGACCACCTCCACAAGGGGTAGAAGGAGTTCCACCTTTGCCAGATCCAAATGTGCATGTGGTAGAGGTGAAAAATTCAAATGAGGTTGACATGGAAGCCAATGCCATTAAGTGTGGCCGAGGAAAAGGTAAAGAGAAAGAAGGAGTCACATCACAGAGTGACCATGGACAAGGCAAGAAGGCAAAGGAAACCAAGGAAACCAAGAGGACTCGACGTCGTATCAACCTCCAAGACTTCCCTCTTGGACATGGTATGGCTCCGTACAACTTGTTGGAAGACATGAGAGGTAAGGGTCCTGATATTTCATGGCCTCAATTTCTTGCATTATGTCCACAAGTTAGGAGGGATTTAACAAGGGCAGTTAGCACTAGGAGAAAGGTAAAAGAGAGTGTGCCTGTTGTAAAAATTGCACAAGCTGAAATGAATGAGGACATTACACCGGTGCTAGACTGTTACATCAAAGGAAGATTGGTTAGGAAAGGTCTAGTGGATGGGGGTGCACAAATTTGCATCATGACAGAGGGACTCATGCAAAGACTAGGCATGCACATCCAGGAGACACCTGAAATCAAAGTCAAGATGGCAAACAATAGCAAGGCTAGGTGTGTAGGCATTTGTAAAATGTCTTTGTAGAGGCCTTTGGCATTAAGAAAGCGGTGGATTTTTATGTTATGTCGACCAAGGGAAGTGGTTATCCATTTATCCTAGGAAGACCATGGCTAATGAAAATGCGAGCTTTGCAGGATTGGGAGAGTGGGAAATTAATTTGCAGGAATGACAATCATAAGAAGGTTGTCTTTGACATGAAGGAGCAACGCCAAGAGGAGCTCCATGAAGAATCATCTCAAAGTGAGACGGAAGAAGGTTGGACCAATAGCACTTCAGAAGAAGAAAGTAGCGGCAGCATTACTGAAGAGGAGTCTTCCATCGAAGTCATGGGGGTAAGGTTTAAGCCAAGCAACCAAGAGACCTCTTGTCAAGGCTTGGAGGAGGTAGGTCCTCAAGAGAACGAAGGTGTTCAAGATGAAGGGATGCTGGAAGGTATGCTATCAACAACACTTACAAAGGATGAAAGAGAGGAGTTCAAATGTGTGCTAAGGAAGTTTCCTAGGCTTTTTGCTAAAGACTACACCGACGTGCGTGGGGTAGATGTTGTTCAACACAAGATTGAGTTAAAGCCTGAGGCCACACCTAAAGCTCAGAAGCTACAAAGGCTAGGAGTTATAAAGGAGCAGGCTCTACTCAAGGAGGTAAGAAATCTTCTAGCAGCAGGTTTCATTTATCCAGTGGAGAATTCAGAGTGGGTCTCTCCTGTTGTTGTCACTCCTAAGAAAAATGGCAAGTGGAGGGTGTGTGTGGATTACCGTCCCCTCAATGAGGCAACAAAAAGAGATCACTTTCCCCTCCCATTCCAGGATGAGATACTAAATGAGGTAGTTGGTCATGAGAAGTACACTGTGTGCGATGGTTACTCAGGTTACTTTCAAATAGAGATTGCATTGGAGGATCAATTGAAAACAACCTTTATCACTCCTTGGGGTTGTTATGCTTTTAGAGTCATGCCATTTGGTCTGACAAATGCTCCTGCAACATTCCAACATTTCATGAATATGGTGTTTCAAGCATTCTTTGGAAAGTCAATTAGGGTGTTCATTGATGATTTCTGTATTTATAGCTCAAAATCATTGCATCTACAAAGGGTAGAAGAAGGTTTAAAGAAGCTCTACGACATGGGAGGTCAACTCAACCCCGACAAGTGCCATATAGGTGAGGATGAAGTAATCTTGCTTGGTCATAAAGTTTCTTACAAAGGCATTGAAGTGGATCCTTCAAAGGCAAAGGCTCTTATTGAGCTACCATCACCCAAGAGTCTTAAGGAGGTCATCTCATTCATTCAAAAGGTGAAGTATATGTCACGCTTCATTCACTTAGCCTCGGAGTTACTTCACCCTTTGCAAAAGTTGACACAACAAGTAGAATTTGCATGGTCTGATGAGCTTGAAGAGTACTTTTGTAACATTAAAGCCATTTTGTCAGAGCTACCAACACTCATGCCTCCTTGTTGGGAGTACACATTCTTTGTTAGCTCTAGTGCTGGGAAAGAAACAATTGGTGCAGTTTTGTTACAACAAGATCCCTATAGTACCAGGATGCAGCCCATCTACTTTGCTAGTAGGGTCATGAATGCTTTAGAGAGAGGCTACACGGAGGCAGAACTCATGATGCTTTCTCTCATGTTTGCGATAAGGAAGTTTAGATCCTACTTGCTCCCAAAACCTTTTGTAATCCTCACCGCAGAGAATTTGTTCCCTTGGGTGTCATCTCAAATGAATCTTAGTATTAGGATCTCAAAGTGGATTATGGAGTTGCAAGAGTTTCAATACTCTTTCAAGGTAGAAGATAGTGTGCGTGCACAATTGGCAGGGATTCTCACTTATAGGGTGCATGAAAAGGAGATTAAGGTGCCTGAAGTAAAGACCCTACCATTGCCACCGCCAAAAGTATTCCTAATGCTTTTACCTTGTTCTTTGATGGAGCTTTTCGTCGAGCCACAGGAAAAGCAGGGGGAGGGCTAGTGTTGCTCAACCCAAGTGGAGAGGTGGTCATGAAAGAGAAGTTCAATCTACCAAGTTCAGCTAGCAACAATGAAGCAAAATATGACACACTACTTCATGGTTTAAAAATATGCATTGGCCATGGTATACAACGTCTCATGGTAAAAGGGGATGCACTTCTCATTGTGAAGCAGATTTTAGGCATTTGGACATGCAAAAATGAAAGACTAAGGGCCAAAGTTCATACCATCCGTAGGCTATTTAATCAATTTGAGGAGGTGCAATTATATCATATTCCTAGGAAACAAAATGAAGATGCTGATTTACTTGCACAACAAGCCATTGCATGTGTAAAGAAAGAAGTGCAGGTCATCATGGTGGCGGCTGCTGTGAAGCAACCGAGGTACCAGGGATTGGAGTCATTGGCTCCCATCATTGGCTACATTTTGGAGGGTGAGTTTCCACCAGACTTCATAAAAGCTCAGAAGAGGAGACTCATGAAGAAGGCAAGCATGTATCTCTTCCTAGAAGGCTCCCTCTATCAAAGAGGGAAGGATAAAGTGTGCAGAAGAGTACCAACTATCGCGGAAATTCCAGCCATTCTAAAAGGTTTGCATGAAGAGGCATGTGGTGGTCATTTTTCCCAAGAATTAATTGTGAAGAAGATTTTGCTTGCGGGGTATGTTTGGCCAAGTCTGCATGTGGATGTCCAACATTGGTGTAAAAGTTGTCACAATTGTCAGGTAAATGGGAATAGAAGATTGATTTATGGTCCAAGGCAAATTGTGCTTGCAAATGGACCCTTTGAAAAGTGGGGCATTGATGCTATGGGTCCTCTGCCTAGGACAAAAAATGGTAAACTCTATATTCTAGTGGCTGTAGACTATATGACTAGGTGGGTGGAAGCACAAAGTGTGGCAAAGGTAAATGAGAGGACAGTGAGCAAATTCGTCTACACTCACATTTGTTGTAGATTTGGCACACCTTTGGAGATTGTTTCTGATAATGGTCCAGGGTTTAGAAAGGGATTGCTCACAGAAGTCTGTGAAGAACTTCGCATTCTACATCGTCACAGTACACCCTACTATCCCCAATCAAATGGTTTGGTAGAAAAAGCTAATGGTGTCATTGCAGGCATCATTAGAAAGATGGTGAAAAACAAGACAAAGTTGTGGGATGACTTCTTGGATGGTGCCTTGTGGGCGTATCGAACCACATATAGGGAAGCCACAGAGTTCACACCATTTCACTTGGTCTATGGTCAAGAGGCTTTACAGCCAATTGAACTAAACATTCCAACAATGCGACTTCATGGCAAATCAGCACAAGATGATCAAGAATCATGGATGGATCGACTTCTTACCTTAGCTGAGCTTGAGTGGAAAAGAGAAGCAGCATACGAGTGCTATAAGAGGAAAGCCACACAGACAAAGGAGAAGCTTGACTAGAAACTGAAGGACAAAGGCATCAATGAAGGAGATCTTGTGCTAAGGTATGACAATCGACTCGATAATCGTTTTGATGCCAAATTTGAAACAAGATGGCAGGGGCCATACATAGTCAAGAAGGCTTTCAATTCAAGTTACTATCAACTTATGGACTTGAATGGGAAAGAGCACTCCAGGAAGGTAAACGGCTATCGCTTGAAGCCTTACTTGAGTCGCCTTCTACCAAAGGATCTACCAGAGCAAAAGGCAACTATCCCATGTAAGTATTGTTCCATGAAGCATGAGTGTAACACAAACCAAAATTCCAAGGGGCCAAACAATGAAGATCTTGTCAAGGACTCTGAAGCACTCTCTTTGGAAAAGATTCTTTATGATGGTACATGAATATACCATCATCCTGGGGGAGGGCTAATGATAGCCGTTTTTCTGCTCTCTGTGATTGCCATAGTGAGTTATCCCCCCCTATCAAATCACTCAAACACTGTGGTTACCCTCACCCTTTCACTGTATATAGGTGCGTGTGAGTTAGGGGACTTTTCCCATATCTCCTTACTAGAATAAAAAACCCTCAATTAGCTAGGCATTGGGCTAGTTGAGCCAAAAAAATATAAAATATAAAAAATATAAGTATATTATGGCCCATGCGTATGTAAATATTTCTTTGTATATAGGGCCTAAATAAAAGTTTTTTTCATAATTATTTTGGTATTTATTTAAATATTTTTACCTAGGTGTGTGTTATTTATGCTCTGTACATTGCCTCACCATTACCACAATTTTTCTTACCATTTTTCATACTCTTTATTCCATATAGAAATATTTTCATGTAAGCTTCTCTTATATTTGGTGTAACTCCACCCCAACAAAAATCCAAAAAAACTAGTTTTATTTTTTCCACTTATATTATTTATATTTGACATGTACATATTTTTTAGACCCCTCAATATTTGATTTTCTTAGTTGTACTATTCACTTATATCATGATCTCAACAATATCTTCAATTATAGACCCTACAACCCTATTTCCAACAATTGGTATCAGAGAAGGTTGCGTACTCGTGGGCATAGTCACCAGCATTGCCAACACATGTCTTCTCAGTTTCTTAGATTTTGATGAGCTTTGGTGACTGTGTCACAAAATGATGATGTAGCAGTGTCTTCTTGGACAAGGGACAAAACAGACAAGCCCGGATTTTGTGCAAGCTGTTGACATGGCAATATGGATGCCCGTAAAAACACTGACATCCTGACTGTATAGACACCCATAAATGTGCTAGTAGAATTGTACAAAATTTGTTGACGTGGTAGAATTATACAAAATGTTGCTTTTTGCGTTGATGTTTTTTTTGGCAGCTTTTGAAGCCAGTTTCTTTTTGGATCAATTTCTTTTGAGGTTCGAAGCTTTTGGGGATCTGCCTTTTGGGCATCCCTTGTATCAATAAATAGACCTAAGGAGCCTCTCTCTTCAGCCATCTGGATGCAGAGTCTGAGAGAAAAGGATCCCTCAGGTGTTGTACTTTTCTCAACTTTAATATAAAAGAAATATCAAAAGGGGCACAAGTCTTTGGGGCCAATCTCTCTAGACACCTCTCAACGGAAAGGCAAAGAAAAGTTGAAATCCAACGTGGGAACTAAAGAAAAGAATGAAGATTGGGCAAATTTTTCGGCATAGAAGTTTTCCAAAGCGAAGTATAAGCGTCAATTGCAGGTTGACACATGTGTGAAAAGATTGATCAAATATCCCAGAAACCCGAGATTTGCAAAACACTGAAGAATTACCCAATTGATGAGATTCACTCGAGATGGCGTGAAACCATTGAGTCTCCTCTCATGATGTGCTGGAAGAGCTGGAATAGAATTGTTGACTAAAAGTTGAACCAGATACTAGAAAGGACACTAAAAGAAAGAATGATGTACTGACAATCTGGTTGTTTGTGACAGATAACCGGAAATAGGAGCAAAATAACAAAAAATAAAGAGCGAGGAACTGACATCTGTATGGATTGGGAAGCATGCAGCTAGACATCCACTCTTTTGCAATGAGGTGAACCATCTCCTTGCCTATTTTGTAGGTGAAATGAGGATGAGATGGTGAGATTGAGAGCAACAGAAGCTCCAAAATGGATCTGTCAATTCAAGATAAGAATGATGAATGAATGGATGATGACACTTGTTGAATGATCCTAGTGCTCAAGATTCACATATGAATGAGATGATTGGATACTGTGGTGAGTGAATCAAGAGTTCCTGTGAGATGAGATGGCTACACAAGGATCTAGGTGCATCGAGACTTCTAGATGGATGAGATGACTAGATGATTGAAACATTGTGTTCAATATGAACTAAGTGTGTGAATGAAGAACTTTGAAATAGGAAGTTACAAAGATGAATTTGATACATCTATGAGATTAATTTTCTCTAGAAGAACTTGCTAGATGTGTGCAGATAACATGTGAAATTGATGATGAATTCGGAGGAATGACAGCTCCAGAAAGAACCTGACAACGATAAGTATCATGAATTTTGAATAAAACTAATGGAAAAACCTGCTATTTGTGAACAGGTAACATGATTAAGAATGAGATGGTGATGATTTTGGAGTAGTGACAACTCTCGAATGAACCTGATATTGAATCATGAATTTTGAATCACAACTGATTCAATGGAACTGTCGTGCATGCATCAAGAGTTCTTGTGGGATGAGATGGCAACATAGCTAGAATTGCATGATTGGACCACTCTGCTCAGTATAAACTTAGTTATGGATTAGGATCCCCAAAAATGATTACTTGCACACGACAATGCTGGAGTATAGAAGGAATGATCACTCGTACACAACAGTGTTGTACTGCAAAAATATATTTTTTCACTACAACAGTGTTGTAGTGCAAAAATATATGGACATGATCACAACATGGCATTAGTCAATCCAACATCAATGAGATGTGGGATACGTCCGGACGCGGTTGCTCAATACGTTGCCAAGAATCATGCTCCTAGATCAGAACCAAATCGATGGATGTGATCATGATATGGGATTAGTTAATCAACATTAGTGAGGTCTAGTGCGGATCTAGATGTGATTGCTAAATACATCGCCAAGAATCATGGTCCTAGATAATATGTGATATGATTGTCGCCTTTGTACAAGTGCTAGATTGGTGTCGTCTAGTGTGTTGGTACTTAGAGTCAGTGTCTATTGAACTGGTTTATGGCTTATCTCTGATTTTACAGGCATAATGGAGGACGATTATATTTCTTTCAAGAGGGGAGTGTGTCACAAAATGATGATGTGGTAGTGTTTGTCCGGACACAAGACGCAACAGACAGGTCTGGATTTGTTGACGTGGCAGAATTGTATAGAATTCCGCTTTTTATATTGATGCTTTTTTTGGTAGCTTTTGGAGCCAGTTGCCTCTTGCATCAATTGCTTTTGAGTTTAGAAGCTTTTGGGGCTTTTCTTTTTGGACATCCCTTGTATCAATAAATAGACCCAAGGGGTCTCGCTCTTCAGGGCCTCTGGATGCAGAGTCTGAGAGCAGAGGACCCCTTGGGTGTTGTACTTTTCTCAACATTAATATAAAAGAAATACGGAAAGGCGCACCAGTCTTTGGGGCCAATCTCTCTTGGTACAAAACTACGTCGAGCCGTGTCGACCAAATTAAACTGTGATTTTAAAGTTGTGAAGTATTTTAATTGATTCTCTCATGTGTCGTACTGGATTCCCAACTTGGGGTGCTCAAGCATGTGAATGAGCATCACTAGGTCGACAAATGCTTCCATTCGGACTCATTTCGGCCTTTGTTTCCACTATAGTTAGAACTATGTAGGCAATTTTATCATTTTGTGCAAAATTTTGTTAGTACCATTTTCTACATAACAGGTCTCTTACAGTCTTCTTCGGGTTGTACTATATAGCATGTGTTAGTCTCGCTTCATTTTTTCTCTTTTTGGACAATTTTCACATCAGGTGCATGCATTCACCATGGCTGACAACAACACAGATGTGTTCAAGATGTTTACTGCTAAGGATAAATTGGATGGGGACAATTACCCAATGGGGACTTACATGATACAACATGCTCTTGGGTCAAAGGGTGTTTGGAATCTTGTGTAGAACATTGATGTACATCTTGGTTTTGTGGATACAGGCGATGATGAGGATGTTGCAGGTTTTGGTGGTAGAATTGTTGATGCTAGAGCTATTTTGCATATGGCTGAGCAGGCTCATTGGGATGTAAGAGATATGCAGGCTCATACATTAATTGCATTATCCCGTGAAGCGCACTATTACTCTTGATATCCATTCAGATAATCTACAAAATAGGCTTGGGATATTCTGTCTGGACTTTATGCAAGTTGCAATAAGGCTAAAATTGCATTGTTGCGTAAAGAGTTGGAATCAAAGATTATGCATGAGGAAGATGAAATGGACACTTTCCTTGCTGGTACAAAGGATATCAATGTGAAATGTATTTCTACGAACGAAGTCATTTCTGACAGTTCCCTTGTGAAGACTATTCTTGATGTTTTGCCAGATTATTACCAGACTATTGCTAGCACTTGGAGATTTACGACCCAAGGAAATCCTAAATTTGTCAAGTTTGATGCATTATGCACATTGTTGCTACAAGAGTCACTTTCAGTAAAAAACAGGACTAAACACCGTGTAGTTGAATAAGCCTTTATTGATGCTCAAAGAAAAAATGGTAACAACAATGTATCCACTTCTCATGGTTCTTCTACGAGTGGAAAGGAACCTGTTCCTAATGCTTCTGCTAGCATCACTTTGTCTAGAAATTATCGTGGAGAGGGAAAAAAGAAGATGTGTTTCCATTAAGCAGTGTCTGAAATTGAAGGCAAAAGAGGCTAAGAAGAAAGAGGATGGTTTACTACAAGTGCAAAAATTGTAGAATGTTTTGTGAAAGGAGATTGTGATGTTGATGTAGATGCAGTGTGGGCATTTTGTGCAGAGTGCACTTATGATCCTTCTGTCCATGATGCATATATATCAGTTTCTACAGATGTTCATGGGTGGTACTTTGACAATAGTGCTACAAAGCACATTACCTCTCATTGTGACTCATTTACCACTCTCAAGGATGTCCCTTGTGAGCATATAGTCACTTGTCCCAACAATGCCTCTTCTCCGGTCAAGGGAGCTAGAAAGATTGTGCTGACTACTGCAAATGGCAGTTCTTTCACACTTGTAGATTCACTTTATGTACCTAGGATCGAAAAGAACCTTCTCCACTTGCTAGACTTGGTCTTATTGTCAAATTTGTGAATGACAGATGTACAGTTTACGATCTCAAATTTGCTGATAAAATTGTTGCATCTGGCATTTTATATTGTGGGTTGTGTAAGCTCACTTTGTATGACAAGTGTGGGCAGAATTTTGCAAATGCACTTGTGGATTCAAAGGCTGTTTCAAATGAAAAACTTTGACATGCATGTTTTGAACATCTACATTTTTTTAGTTTGTTGTGTTTGCAAAAAATTGATATGGTTGCTTCTTTGCCACCTCTTGATGTAATGGAATTGATATTTTACTATTTATTGCAGCTAACAGGTGGAAAAAGGCTTGACCAATCTAGGCCTGTGCGAACGGATATATAATTTATGTACATTTTATTGTTCAAGTGCTCTTTTATGAGCTTTGGCCATTTATGACCGGCCGGCCAGTTTATACTCACTTTGACTATTCAAGAAATCTATAAAGTAATTATGTGCAAGAGGAAAATGCTCACTCTTGCACAGGGAGAGATTGCACCTAGTGTTTGTGTTGTTCTTCTCTCCTCTCCTCTCTTCTCTCTCGCCGTGAGGACGTAGCACTCCGCTCTAGGATGTGTGCCTGCACATTCTCGCTTACTTTCTCTCGCTCTTTGTCTCACTATGTTCGTGTCCACCTTGGATTACATGCTATGCGATTCATAAGGTATGTAAATTAGTCGTTTTATGACTTGTGGTCCACTATTTTGAGTATTTTGCAAGGACATGTTGTCATGCCGTGGCACGTACATAGTGTGAAATAAAAACATTCACCCGACTCTTGACACTTCTTGATGTATGCAAATAAAAGCAATCATGTACATATTGTGATATATGTTGAAGCGTCTACTGCGGTCATTATCATGTACATACCTATCGGTGGAGTCGTGTCCCTGGATGTGGTGCATTTGCGTGATTTTCCACTTGATAAGATGCTTAATTTGATTTTTACAATGTATATATTCTAAGTGTTTCATGGTGGCACACTCATCTCGCCTATAAAGACTGATGCGGGTAAAAAACTGCCAAAAATAGCAGCTAACAGGCGCCGTTGCAGAATTGCCTGGAAAGTGACCCAAAATGGTATATTGATGGAAAATTATGCTTATCTATGCTTTTCATGCTTATGAGAGTGATCCCACAAATTTAGGGATTTTGTTGACTCCGTTAGGGATTTTTCGCATAAAAAATGGCATTTTTTGGGTCAAAAATGAGCTGAAAATGACCTAGTTTTGGTCCAAAGTGGCAAAATGGCCCAAAAATTGACACATCAGCTGAAAATTCCATGGGTAAGAGAGAGAGAGGGGGATGCTTTTTACAGAAAAAACCAGCAATTTTGCTCTACTGTGCAATTGCTTCCATGGTTGCCCATTCTATGTGTGCTGCAGTCCCGCCTCTTCGCAATCTTGTATCTGAGCTTGTGAGGGAGTGAATTAGGGTTTTCCCTTATCAAAATGGTGTTTGGGATTCACTTTAGAAGCTCATAAATCTCTGCAAAATCAGAAAATGGTCGTCGTGAAGGTGAAAGCTCGAGGATTCCTTTCAACTGTTTGATGTTAGGACTATGTAATTGGGGGCGAGGCTACATGATACCATGAAAGAGGTTTGGGATTTGACTGGGAATTGTGCTTGTATGAGCAAGTGAGTTTTCATGGTTGAAAATTTAGTGTTTTTTAAATGGTCTTGTAAAGTAAAATTGAATGTGATTTGGTGATCCTCTCATCATAATCTCGACTACAAAAACAAGCAGAGTCCAAGCACGATAGGAAAGAGGATTTGTGACTTTGCTGTCACGAACGCTCTTAGATTTTTTGTCACCCTTAGAAAGAGGTTTGGTGATTGTCTGCAAACGCTTTTTCACAAAGTGTTTGTGACTCTCATCATGAACTCTCACAGCCAGAGGTTTTGCACCTTCCCAGCTATACCGCACACTTTTCGACATTTTTGATGAACCCGACGTGAAGCAGCTGGGGTGAGGGTTCAAATACTAGTTTTGAAAGGTTTAATTACAAATAATTAAAGCTATGGATCAACAAGAGCAACAAGGCACGTGTTTTGATCAAGGCACAATGCAAATGTTTCAAGCATTCGCCATGTTTATGCAACAACAACAGGCTGCAGAAAGAAGGGAGGTGTCAGCAACCAAAGCCCTTCAAGCTATTGTGAGCAAAATGGACCAATTTGAAGGGAAAGATGTCACAAAGTTTCTTCATGGTTATGTAAAGGATATGGAGCTACAACGGGTTCCAAAGGTGGACATGATTCGTAGTTTTGAGCTTGTTGTGGTCCCCGAGATTAGAGACCATGTAAGGGGAATCAAGGAGGAGCATGGAGAAGGTTGGGAGCAATTCAAATTAGCCCTAAAGGAGGAATACTTCATGGAGGACTCTGAAAGGGTTACAAAAAGGACCTTCTTGGAATGGGTTGCAAAGCCAAAAGAAGGACTTTCCATCACCGAACTGTTGAGAGAGTTTGAGCGACGCTATGCTCAATTGTCAGGAACAGAGCGGGCTAATTTGGATCGAAAAAAGACCGAATTGTTCCTTCAAGCTGTAGGTCATGAGCTCCAAGAAAAGCTAGATCTACTCCTTGAAGACAAGAATACAGAACATGGTCTAAAGGCTGAGTGGAAAGAGGTTGAAGACGCAGTCTCATTGCTTGCTAAGAGGCAAGCAATGAGGTTGAAGACGCAGTCTCATTGCTTGCTAAGAGGCAACGTCGTAGGGACAAGATGGTGGTGAGTGGTACTACCTCTCATCCTAGCACGTCAGAGATTCCACCAAAGCCTACTGTTGTGAGTCCAAAAGGTGACAATTCAATGCTTGATGAGCTTGTTAAGGGCATGCAAGAAATGAAGTTAAAGCTAACAAGGTTTGAAGAGAAAGGACAACCTGATTCTGCAGGACAAAAATCCCAAAGCAAAGAAGGATTTGTGCAGATATGCATATGGTGTGATGGCACAGACCATGGCAGAAGGGATTGTGATATCTTTAGTGATGCCTTGAAAAGAGATCTTGTGTTTTTTAAGGATGGCAAGATCCATCTGCGGGAGACAGGTATGCCATTTAGGAACTAATTTTGGAAAAGGAGGTATGCGGAAGTTAGTGGAGGATATGGCAACTAGTCATGCTATTTCTGCAGTAGAGGCTGCTACCTATGGGGCAAAGATAGAGCTAATTCCAAAGAAAGTGTTAAAGTATACTCCAGATGATTTTGAGGAGGTTGATAGCTTGTGGCCATATGCAGTAGCCTCAGCCAAAAAAGGGAAGGTAACTAAACAGGTATTACATGAAGCCAGTGGTTGCATACGCCATACGACAGGCTGGGATGATTTTGAGGAGGTTGATAGCTTGTGGCCATATGCAGTAGCCTCAGCCGAAAAAGGGAAGGTAACTAAATAGGTATTACATGAAGCCAGTGATTGCATACGCCATACAACAGGTTGGGATGACCCTGTGGACTCTTTATCAGTGCATGCCTATCTTGCAAAATGCTATAACAATGAAGCAATTGTAGAAGAGAAGCGCATATGTGAGAATGGAGATGCAGGTCCTTCTACTTCAAAGAGGGTTACAAGAGCTGGTGGAAGAATGGATCCAGGACCTTCTTATGAGGCTCCACCACATGTGCCTCCTCATCCTGAGATTCCTATGGAGGAGGCATCTACAGGAAAGAAGAAAGAGCAAGGAAAAGCTAAAGCAAAAGGCCCTGCATACAAACTACAATCTGGCATTGAAGCTGCCACAAACTTAAAGCAGGTATTAGAGGAAAGTATTTGAATAGCAAAGTTGAGTTTACCTTGGGTGAGGTTCTTGGCATTGCTAAACGTGAGTTTCATGAGAGATTATAGATATCATAAAAGAAAGAGGAAAAATCTCACTAAGTCTATTCCTCCACAGTCTGAGGGTGAAGGGGAGTCACTTAAGGCACATGGAATACATGTCCAAGAGAGTGATTGTGATGAAAGTGTGGTAGGATGCTACCAGTCTTCTCGAAGAGATGCAAATGCTAGATTTGCAGATGATGATGATGATTATGAAGCCTCCTATAAAAGCCAATACTCTAAAAGTCATTGGCAAGAGCTACAACAGAAACTTTAGTCAAGCTGGGTGATCTTGAGGAGCCAGATGTTGCATTGATAGATCATGGCTTTGAGATCAATCTTATGTCCAAGAGTCTTTACATGAAGGGTAAGTGGCCGATAGATACATACCATGGGTGGATGATTAGAGCTACAAATAACTCATCAGGAGAGCTGTATGGGGCATGCATGTCCAAATGTGAAAGTGACGATTCATAATGTGAAGGATGAGCAAAATTTCTTTGTGCAGGAGATGTCTACCTATCCTCTTATCCTTGGGTAGCCATACATCACAGCCATTCGCATGGAAACAAAGGTCTTGGATGATGGTTCTGCTTATGCTAGGGTAAAGAGCAGAGATGGGAAGCGAGCTATGCAAATTTTACTATATGTGTGAATCACAAGAGGAACCGCAATAGTCTTCGTGAGTATCCTCTACCAAAAGCGAACAAAGAGTTCAAAGAGTACAGGAAGACAAGGGATTTTGTCCATGTACCATTGTGAAGCAGGATTGCAATGGTATAAGAAGAAAAAGATTCTCGCTTGACCCAAAGCGAGAAGAATCTTTTTCTATAGGTTTCCAGGGATTAACAGAGCATGGGTCAGTATGTTTTTTGAAGCTTGAAGATATGAAAAGAAATGTGCAACAATATGTATATAGTGTACATAAATACATGAAAGAAAATGGTTTCATAGAGAATAGTGAATACATTTCAGGTTTCTTTGAACAAGTTTCTCATGTAGATACTATGCTTGATATTGAAGCTATAATGGATTCTAGCATGCAAGATGGAACCCACATTGTGGAAGTATGCTCTATGGAAATGTATGATGTGATTGAGGCTTTTGAAGATCAGAAAGATTTCAATGCTAATGAAGGACCGGAAGTTCCTGTGGAGACCAAGTACAAAATGGTGGCAAAGAAAGTGAGACCAGTGGCCTTACCTTTACCATCAGATTGTAGGAAAAAGCTAGAGCAAGCTTCTTTGTAGCCGAGTCTCAGGGATCCAAAAAGAACTGGACATAAGTTCACAATGGAATCCCTAAAAGAGATAAAAGTTGCTGTGAAGAGTTTTTAACAGAAGAAGAGTTTTAAAGAAATGATTTCAAGACATGGTAAGGCTTTTGATTTCCAGCCACATGAGATAGGGTGTGTTGATCCTAATGTTGTTGCACCTATGGTGATCTTCACTATCCCTCATGTACCTTGGAATCTACACCCAATTCCGGTTCCGAAAGCACATTTGCCAACGTTAATAGAACTACTCAATGAAAAGATTAGCATGGGTATCTTGGAGCCTTCTTGTGCGCCATATTCAAACAGGTGGTTCACTATGCCTAAGAAGAATGGAGCTTTGCGGTTCATACAAGATATGCAACCTGTAAACAAGGTTACCATCAGGAATGTGGGTACAGGACCTATAGTGGATGAATTTACAGAGGCGTTTGCAGGAAGGTCAATCTACTCAATGGGAGATCTCTATTCAGGGTACGATCAATTTCAGCTAGATGTTGAGAGTAGAGATTTGAAAACTATGAAAACACCTTTGGGACTGGTAAGGATGTGTACCTTACCTCAAGGAGCAATAAATTCAGTTGCACATATGATGAATGGGATGAACAAGGTTCTACGTGACTTCATACCTCAAATCACAATGCCATTTCTTGATGATGTGCCCATCAAAGGATGTGAAGACAAAGATAAAGATGAGGCTATGGATTCAAGGGGGTGCCATAAGTTTGTTGCAGACCATATCGAAGATTGTGAGAAGATTTTTTCAAAGCATGAAGAATTTGATCTTACCGTGTCAGGGAAAAAATATGTATTTGGTTAATGAAGTGTTGACTGTGGGGCATATGTGTGGTCCTTATGTAGAAGACCTTGTCCAAAAAAGATGGATGCAATAAAAAACATGAAAGAAACATGTATAACTGTAACTAAAGTTCGAAGATTTCTTGGTGCTTGCGTCTTCTATCTTATTTGGATACCACATTATGCACATGTAGTAGATCCTCTTTATAGGTTGTTGAGAAAGAATCAAAAGTTTCGATGGGAAGAAGAGCACACAAAAGCCATGAGAAAGCTAAAGAAGCTACTTCTTTCATCGCCAACCTTGAGAAAGGTAGACTATGCATGTGAGAGACCTGTCATTGGGACACGAGTCCTACAGGGATAGGATGGGCAGTAGGGCAAGATGATGATGAAGGAAAAAGGTATGTGGTGAGATTTGGAGCCAAGATTCTGAGTTCTCGCCAACGCGATTATGCACAAGTAAAAGGGGAACTATGGGGGGTGGTTACAACATTGAGGTGTGACAAGGAGTACTTGATAGGGGCATCAGTGGTTGTGGAAACTAATTGTTTGCCTCTTCTTGGAATGATCACAAACTGTTCGACTCCTGATATTGCAATGCTATGATGGATAGCCTACATAAAGTCCTTGAATCCTGAGTTCAAGCTTATTGCAGGAAAAGACAATCCAATGGCAAATATGCTATCTAGGGCAAGGTATGAAGTTGAACAGGACATGATTATTGAGGGAGATGATGTAAGCACAAAGTTTTACACCATTGATCATGCAAAGAGTAGTCATGCATGTTTTGTGTCTTCACTTGAGTCCTTTTCAGAGGAACTATATGAGGGTGAATGGCTCTTGATAGGTCGCTACTTAAGTACTCTGCAGAAGCAGGATGATTGGACTGAGCAGGAATTTAAGAGGATAAGAAGAAAAGCATATGGATACTTCTTGAGGGATGGCTACTTATGGAAGCATCCTAAAAGAAGAGTTGGAACACCATTGCGGGTAGTATGCGATAAGGTTACTCAACAACAAATTATCAAGGAGTTCCATGAAAGTTTATGGACAAGACATCGAGGTGTATGGGAAACATTTGCCAAGGTAAAAGAAAGGTATTGGTGGAAAGGAATGTATAAGGATGTGGTTGAGTTTGTGGAGTCTTGTGTGACATGCCAAATGTATTCAAATGTACGGCATTGTGATGCACTACATCCTACTTATCCATTAGCCATGCATTACAAATGGGTTGTGGACTTGGTTACAATGCCTTTGGGACTTTGAAAAATGAGGTATTTGGTGCTTGCAAGAGAAGATTTGTCTAATCAAGTTGAAGGGCGTGCATTGAGGACAAAGAATACACAAGAATTACGTAAATTTCTTCTTGAAGATGTGATCTGTCGCTATGGGTGTGTGGGAAAGATAACTGCAGATAGAGGAGAATTCGATGCTGATGAAGCAAGGGAATTCTTCTTCTCTAGAATGGGCATCAAACTAGCTTTAACTTGTGCTTATAACCCAGAGGGAAATGGCAAAAGTGAAAGAGGGCAATAATCAAAGCTTTAGCTAGGCTTGTGAAGGTAATCTTGGAGAGTGGCCAAGGTTACTGCCATTTGCATTGTGGGCTGACCATACAACACATAGTTCAGTCACTGGCTATATGCCTGTTGAATTGATGTATGGTCAAAAACCTATGATGCCAATTGAAGATGTAGTTCTTACATGGAATGTATTGCCATGGGAAGATGGAATGAGTAGAGAAGACCTTCTTGCATTGCGGATACGGCAATTAGAAAGAAGGCCTGAAGACATTGAGCTTGCAAAGCTCGACTAAAGAATGCAAGGTTGAAAAACAAAGACAGATTTGAGAAGATGCATAGGCTCAGACCAAAAGACATTGAAGACGGTGATTGGGTGTTGGTGTACGATAGTAGCCTTGAAAACCAACACTCTACAATAAGGAAGCTTGCAAAGAGATGGTTTGGTCCTTATGTTGTCAAACATGTGCATGGAAATGCAACTTACACCTTGCGTGAACTGGATGGGACAGAATTGAAAATTCCCATTGCAAGAAAAAGAATTAAATTATTCAAAAGAAGAGGGAATGCTGATCCATTTGATGTACAACCAAGTGAAGAGGATGATGGAGCCAACTATATGCAAACTGAGGATGAAAGTGAGAATATGGCATTTGACCATGAGTTTTAATGCTCTACAAATGTTGTTGTGGCACATACCAGAGGATATAAAGGTTCAGAGCGAGTGGATGTCGTGCCGTGGCACGTACATAGTGTGAAATAAAAACATTCACCTCACTCTTGACACTTCTCAATGTACACAAATCAAAGCAATCATGTACATATTGTGATATATGTTGAAGTGTCTATTGCTGTCATTATCAATACCTATCCGGGGAGTTGTGTCCCTGGATGTGGCACATTTGCGTGCTTTTCCACTTGATAAGATGCTTAATTTGGTTTTTGCAATGTATATATTCCAAGTGTTTCATGGTGGCACACTCATCTCGCCTATAAAGACTGATGCGGGTAAAAAACTGCCAAAAATAGCAGCTAACAGGCGCCGTTGCAGAATTGCATGGAAAGTGACCCAAAATGGTATATTGATGGAAAATTATGCTTATCTATGATTTTCATGCTTATGTAAGTGATCCCACAAATTTAGGGATTTTGTTGACTCCGTCTGGGATTTTTCGCATAAAAAATGACATTTTTTTGGTTAAAATGAGCTGAAAATGACCTAGTTTTGGTCCAAAGTGGCAAAATGGCCCAAAAATTGACACATCAGCTGAAAATGCCGTGGGTAAGAGAGAGAGAGGGCTGATTTTTACAGAAAAAACCATCAATTTTTCTCTACTGTGCAATTGCTTCCATGGTTGCGCATTCTATGTGTGCTGCAATCCCGCCTCTTCACAATCTTGTATCTGAGCTTGTGAGGGAGTGAATTAGGGTTTCCCTTATCAAAATGGTGTTTGGGCTTCACTTTAGAAGCTCATAAATCTCCACAAAATCAGAAAATGGTCGTCGTGAAGGTGGAAGCTCGAGCATTCCTTTCAACTGTTTGATGTTACGATTATGTAATTGGGGGCAAGGCTACATGATACCATGAAAGAGGTTTGGGTTTTGATTGAGAATTGTGCTTGTATGAGCATTGAGGTTTCATGACTGAAACTTTAGTGTTTTTTAAATGGTCTTGTAAAGTAAGATTGAATGTGATTTGGTGATCCTCTCATCATAATCTCGACTACAAAAACAAGCAGACTCCAAGCACGATAGGAAAGAGGATTTGTGACTTTGTTGTCACACGAACACTCTTAGATTTTTTGTCACCCTTAGAAAGAGGGTTGGTGATGCTCTGCAAACGCTTTTTCACAAAGTGTTTGTGACTCTCATCACGAACTCTCACAGCCAGACGTTTTGCGCCTTCCCAGCTCATTAAGAAAAGTTTGGACTCCAAAATGGGTCTTGTAAGAATTGTTGATGTGGCATAGCTTTCAAAAAGTGGGGATCGGTAAATGTTTTGCAAATAAGATCCAAACTTGTCGGAGGTTGGATATTTAGAATCTACTCTTCAAATGCTATCTATTGATATATAGCATGCATGTATCGGACATTGCCTTCATGTAGATCTAGAAAAAGGTGATTTTAGATTACCGTAACGGTAACAAAACCTGGCTGATTGAAAAAAAATGGCATAACTTTCATAGAAGTCATCCAAACTTTTCGGACCTTGGCTCTTTAGAATCCATTTTTCAAGAACTAGGTCATATCATGGGGTTCTAAGAAATATTTAGAGGGGTCTACCGGGTTGCTTTTTTTTGTACAAGTTTGATGATGTGGCACTCTTAAAAGGCCCAAAAATGAGTTCAAAATTTTCCTAATGAGACCGTACACTTTCCGACAACGTGCCTCCATGCGTAGCAGTGGTATCAGAGCCACTCTTTGTCTCACTCTGTTCGTGTGCAGTCTTGATTATGTGCTATGTGATTTGTCAGGTATGCAAATTATAGTTTTATCATTTGTAGCATGTCGTTCTCGGTATTCTGTAGGGCTCGCGACGCTTCCATTTGTAGCACTTGAAGCACATCTAAAGCATGTTTGTGAAGATTGTATTTTGGGTAAGGTGCAGCGTTCAAAATTTCAAAAGAATGGTTCAGTTAGGGCTACATGTAGGTTGTAGTTTGTGTATAGTGATGTTTGCGGGTCCATGCAAACTCCATCCTTGGGAAATTACCTTTACTTCGGGACTTCATTGATGATTACTCTAGGCATGCATGTGTATATTTGCTTAAAGCAAAGTCCGAAGTGTTTATGTGCTTCAAGTTTTTTTTGGCTATGGCTGAAATGTCTCTAAATATACTATGGACACCCTCCATTCCGATCGAGAGGGGGAGTATATATCTCATGAATTTAATGCATTTTTGGCTAGTCGTGGGATAAAACAACAATGTACAGTTTCATATACACCTTAGCAAAATGGTGTTGCTGAAAGAAAAAAAAGGTCACTTATAGAAATGGCATGATGTATGGTCAAAAGTCAAGCTTTGTTACATTCATTTTGGCTTGAGGCTATCATGTGTGCCACTAATGTACATAACAGGTGTCTTATGAAAGCTTTGTAATCTATGACTCCATATGAAGAATGACATTATAGAAAGCCTTCTATTGTTCACATGCGAGAATTTGGCTATTTGGCTTATGTTTTAGTGCAAAAATGCAACGCAAAAAATTAAACAATAAGGCTGTCAAATGCATTTTTGTTGGTTATAGTACTGAGAGGAAAGGTTACATATTGTACCATCCACAAACAAAGTGTATCTTGGTCTCACGGGATGTTGTGTTTGTAGAAGATTTTGTTCAGTAAGCTCACAAGAAATTTATGACAATTTGGTGCCTCTTTTCAATGGTGAAAATTTGAATGAGGCAAATGTACAGTCTATGGGGATTTCTAAAAATGTTACAGATCAACCTATTACTGATGTAGATGTACATGATGTATTTGATGAGGAAATGGCTGAGAATGAACATGCTAGAGGTATGTCAAAATGGCTGGTGCATACTTTGCGTGACAATAAATTGGATGCACCTTTGACTAGTTGTATTCATTCAAGTTCTTGTTATGTATCTTATACATCAGATTGTTATACTTTGGCTATGTCTAGCTTATGTAATGTTGAGGAACCTCGGTCTTTTGATGAAGCATAGAATTCGGAAAATTGGATGGTTTCCATGCAATTAGAATATGATGTACTTACAAAAATGACACATGGACTTTATGTGATTTGCCTCCTGGAAAAAAGGCCATTGGTACAAAGTGTTTCTACAAGTTGAAACGTAAGCCGGATGGTGAGATTAATCGCTATAAGGTTTGACTTGTTGCAAAAGGTTATGCACAACAGAAAGGTATAGATTATGAAGAAACTTTTTTTCCCACTTGTCGTATGACTACAGTGTGTTTTCTATGTCTATTGGCAGCTCATGGTTGATTGGATGTACATCAATCAGATATTGTTACTTCTTGCTTGAATGGTGATATTTTTGAGGAAGTTTATGTAAAGCAACCTCGTAGTTTTATCATTAAAGAGCAGGAAGATAAAGTGTGCAAATGTAATAAATCTTTGTATATGTTGAAGCAATCTCCTCGTGCTTGGTATGAGAAATCTGACACTCATTTGGTTAAACGAGGCTTTCGTAACACTCTAACAGAAAGCACTTTATATGTAAAGCGTGAGGGTTATGTACTTCTCATCGTTGTTCTATATGTGGATAATTTGCTCATCATTGGTCCAAATGAGGTACATATTGCTGAAATTAAGGCTAATTTGTATGCCACTTTCAAGATTAAAGATTTGGGTATGTTGCATCATTACTTGGGCATATAGCTTAAGCAGTGTAATAGTGGTATATCCTTGTGTCAAACAAGCTACATAGAAACATTGCTATGTAAGTTTGGACTTGAGGATTGCTAACCTATTGCCATTTCCATGGAAACAAGTTTAAAATTGAATCTTCATGATGTTGGAGATCCTCGCGGTGTCACTCTTTACCGGGCTGTTGTTGGATGCCTTATTTATGTATGCAACACAAGGTCAGATATTTAGTTTGCATATTCACAGGTGAGAAGATTCATGCATAGCCCAGGGTCTAAGCATTGGCGGGCTGTCAAGAGGATCTTTCACTCCTTGAGGGGCACTTTACATCTTCACTTGTTTTATCCCAAGCGGGGATCATTGCCACCAGATTTGCATGCTTTTTAGGACTCAGCTTGGGCTGGTTGTTTTGACACATGAATGTCCACAAGTGGTTTTTGTTTCATGTGCAACTTGTCATAAAGTCTAATATCTAACCAACCCAAATGATTTCCTCATATTAAATTGATTATTTAATGTGGGAGAATAAATGGGAACAAGGGTTAGAATATAGACATGTGCTTTCAGATCTATCTCAACACGGGGCCAATGGTAAAGGGGTCCAAATGAGAGATGGTCTGTCAAAGAGAAAGACTAGCTAATGGAGCTTAAAGACCTTGGGGTTAACTTCATTAAAGACCTCCAAAGGTTAGTGTTAAAAAGTCCTTTGACCTTAGGTAATCTAGGGCTGAGCTTGAGGTGGGAACCTGGCCCAAGCTTGAGGTGCTTGTCGTGCTTGATGACTAAGGTTCTTGAGGTGCTTGTTGTGCTTGATGACTAAGATGCTTGAGGTGCTTGTCGTGCTTGACAACTAGGGAGCCTAAGGTGCTTCTGGGAACACTACCCAAGCTTGAGGTGCTTTGTCATGCTTGCTCACTAAGGTGCTTGGGAGTAAGGTGTACAAAAGTCAACAACTATCCCTACAAGGAGGGGGCAAGCCTACAAGAGGGGGATTCAGAGAGAACACACACACCCTCACACAAGGCAAGATTGGTACAAAGAAATTAAAAGGGACACTTGTCAAGTTCCTCTTCATGTTTCCCTCATAGTGTGGCTAAAGCCTATTGGTTGGACTCCCAAGGGGTCCAATGACAGATTAGTTAGTTTAATTAATTGTTTTTGCATTTATTGAGCCCTCTCTCTCAAAGGGGAAAGGGAGACACTTGT
The DNA here is from genome assembly GCF_014529385.1 of Adiantum capillus-veneris. NCBI lineage: Eukaryota > Viridiplantae > Streptophyta > Polypodiopsida > Polypodiales > Pteridaceae > Adiantum > Adiantum capillus-veneris. The sequence goes on from NC_140933.1 coordinate 121,843,417, forward strand.
ACAAAGACTAGCATGATTGCTTGATATGCCTCTTGCTGTGATTGGCTAGGCCTCGAGGGGTCCAATGAGCTTCAAGCATGAGCTACAAGGGAGGGTCCACCAAAGCATGCTAGGGGGTTTCTTGAGGGGTATACTCTCCCTCACACACTCACATACACTCTCATTGTGTATTGTGAAAAGTGCAAGAGCTCCCTCTCCTTCTCCAAGCAAGTAGAGAGGTTGAGAGCCTACACCAGCACTCTTGGCTATGGACTACAAATCCAACCAAGAGCTATGCTTCAATGCTTAAGGTTTCCATCTTCTCCATCTTCATTACTATGCTATTGTGTATGCTAGCCAGAAGAGTAATGATAAGTGAGGAACTAGTTCTTTCTCCTAATAAATGTTTCTTCTTCCTCTTCCCTGCTAGCTCTCTCCACCTTCGAAGGTGTTTGAGGTCTTGGGACTGAGGCTTGGGATAGTTAATGCTTTCCACAAAGTTTACGTTATCTTTCCATCTTCATTGCATCACCTAGGTCACAAGGAACACAAAGATTGTGTTGTAATAAGTCTCTCTTGATGGGAGAAACTATAATACAAATGCCTACATGAGGGGGGACCAGCTACACATAAATTAGGTTCTCAATTGTTGTCATGTTCTCTAAACTCTCTCTCTTGAAAAAGTATTGTTCATGCCAAGTTAACTAAATGTTATGTTTATGTTGCTACCATCAATTAAGTTCACCCACTATGCTCTCAAAGTAATTTCCTGAAAGTACTCTCTCCAATTTCTGCTACTCTTAAAGTTACTATGCCATTTCCATTACATTACTATCAGAGCATTTGGTTTCTTTTTTCTTGCTGAAGAAGAGAGGTCATTAAGTAACCTATAAATGGTTGAATTTGTCAATTATATATAGGTAAGTGGGACTGGGATCTATTATTGATTTTGTTGAGTCCACTATCTGGGATATGGTGCACATCTTGGGAGCTTTGGACTTAGTAATGGGGTCTTTTTAGACTTGCCTACGGCTTTACCATCATTGATCCATAATAAGTATGAAAGGAGCTAGCCCTCGGCAATTCTGCAGTATTAGACCCATTCCACTACTCTCTATAATTAACCACTTTGAGCCATGGGTGTAGATACTTAAGTGTCAACTTCGAGCCATAGGTGTACATATTTAAGTGAAAACTTTCAAAGGCTAAGAGGAGTGGCAACTAAGGTTTTGAATTTCCACATCATACACTAAGTACACAAATTTTGTTAGCATGGCTAGCAATAATCAAGAGAGTAGAATGAACATTGATAACTTTGATTTTTCACATGAAGGTGCTACTGACAATGCCCCCATGTTTATCAATTACCTTGTTACTAGGTTGCAGCAAGCTATGGGCAACCGTGCATTGCAAGCCGAAGTTACTTCAACTTTGCGCTTATGGGATCACCCTTCCTCTCCAAGAGGAGAGAGAGCTTAGGAGGCCTCCTGAGAGACCCCCAAAAGAAGACTCTCTCCCATACGAGAGGGGGAATCCAAAGAGCAAGAAAGAAATGAAACTTTAAGTTCCTCTAAGACGTGGCCACAAAGACGGCGGTCTAGACGATCGCAAACTCTTCCCAAGAGGAAACGTTCAACCCACAATCCTTCTCCTCGTCACTCCAAAAGGGAATAGAGGATACAAAGGAAGAAAAGGGCAAGAAAGTGGTCACCCTCTTCTCCTTCTTCCTCATCTTCCTCCTCTTCCTACAAAAGCTATGATTATCTCCTAGAGAATACAAGAGGGGAGAACATCGCAAATCATACCTTGTATGGCGAAGGTCACACAACTCAAGAAGTTCAAAGAGGGAGGAAAGAGTATTTATTTTCTCACCTATAATGGCACCTTTGGTGCCATCGACAAAGTATTGGCCTTCATCCAACAATTTGATGTGGCCTTTGGAGACAAGGGCTTCATGGAGTCCTCCAAGCTATGCCATGTAGCTATGCACTTCCAGAAATTGTCTTGTCAATGGTGGGCTAGCTTTCGTGGCAATGGAGAAGCCCCAAAGACATGGAAAACTCTACAAGTTTCCATCATCAAGTAATTCCTTGCAAGCGATGCAAGAACAAAGTGCTCACCAAATGGCACAGCTTGAAGCTTCTCTCTCATGAGTCTATCCACAAATACGTAGACAAGTTTTGGGACTTACATCTCAAGGCTACTGTCTTCCAAAAGATAGACTTTGCTGAGAAAAAGAAACATTTTTGTGCGGGATTACCTAAAGAGATGGCCGAGTATGTCAACTCTCAATGGCCTGGTTCTATCATCGAAGTAATCCACCACACCATGATTGCTTCGCACATCAATCTCCAATAAGGGGATAGACGGAATGTGAAGCCCATGGAAAACAAAGACAAAAATGTTGCAAAGGGAAAAACCAATGCTCAAAATTCTTCCCAATGTAATTGCAACAACAACAACAATCAGTCCAAGGAGAAGGGAGTTTACAAAGGCAAAAAAAAACTCTATCCTAAAGAGCTTGAAGAGTTTTGCAAGGACCATAAGTGTTTTAAGTGTGGGGAGCAAGGACATGGCTATCGTTCTTACCCCAAGAAAAATGCTCGCAATGAGAATCTTAGGGCATCCACCATCAAAGCTTGAAAAGAGGATGCACCTCTCTCTTATGCTTTGGGAAAGGTAAGGAGCATGATGCCTTCATCTTGTTTGAACCCGGCTCTACTCACAACTTCATAGTCAAGAAGGTGGCCACTAAGTTGGGCATTCAAGATTTCGAGATGGGAGATGTTGTAATGACCGACACTGCTTTCAAGGGACGGTGAGCCTCCGTTACTTCCTTGATTGGGAAGTTAAGGCTCCATGTCCAAAGCTATGTCGATAGAGAAGACTTTTCATCTCTCCTCTCCAACATCAGGATTCTATCCTAGGGGCACCATGGTTCAGCCGCATGGCTGCCAACATAAAGTTATCTGAAAGGAGAATCTACTTCATCTACAGGGGAAAGAACATGTATATAAATGCTGGTGAGTTTCGTCATACTATACCACTTGTAAATCCTCCTGCTTTTGATAAATCGATGAAGAGAAAATGTAAATGTTTCAGCAAATGTAAATGCTAAGAATCAAGAAGAGTTATACTTGTCTAATTTTCTAAAAGGATTCCAAGATGTGTTCATCGATTATATCCCTATGGACTTACCTCCAAAACAGGGGGATGATGACCATCAAATTGAGCTCCTACTGACAAGCGCAAGCGCAAAACGACCCCAACGACCTCTATGCCAGGCTTGTGCATGTAGAACTCATCATGGGGAGTGAACAAGGGGCACCACCTAGCTTTGAGCGGCTAGGAAGCGGACAACAACGATTCGTATGACAACAACACAGTGCACCGCACACGCGCGCGCACACACACACACACACACACACACACACACACACACACACACACACACACACACACACACACACACACACACACACACACACACACACACACACACACACATAGATGGAGACGTAGACGGAGGAGATGAAGACCCTTCGAAATGTGCGGACAAACTTGATTCAAGATGGTATTCACAAAACCCCTTGTTTCGACGAGATGGAGACTGTGGTGAGAGAGAGAGAGAGAGAGAGAGAGAGAGAGAGAGAGAGAGAGAGAGAGAGAGAGAGAGAGAGAGAGAGATGGAGAGATGGAGAGAGATCCTATAGTGCATTCACTAGGAAAATTTCATGTGTACGGAGATCCTACTCCTGTGCATAGTGACCCTTGGAGTCAGCACTTGAAGGATAACAAGCGCAAGCGCAAAACGAACCCTAGCGGCCTCTATGCCAATTCCGTGCACGCAAAACTTGTCATGGGGAATGAACACTGGATACCACCTAGCTTTGAGCGGGTAGGACGTGGAAATCAACCATTCAAATGACAACAACACAGTGCATGGCAGAAGAGAGAGAGAGAGAGAGAGAGAGAGAGAGAGAGAGAGAGAGAGAGAGAGAGAGAGAGAGAGAGAGAGAGAGAGAGAGAGAGCCTATAGTGTGTTCTCTAGGGAAATTTCATGTGTACAGAGATCCTACTCCTGTGCATAGTGACCCTTGGAGTCAGTGCATGTGCATGACTTCTCCTTCAAGTACTGACTCCCTGATAGTGACCTCTCAGTGCTCTTTTATAGGTGCGGGATGCTTAGTTTAGTACAAACTAATTAGGTTTAGGGTCCTAAGCCGTAGAGACAAAGCAGGCAACCTAGTCCCAGATGGTTGACTGGTGCTTTATTTTAGGAGAAATAAGAAAATGATAAACTCCTAGGTGGGCCTTGGTGACCATCACCTAGAGAGAGGTGGAATATACAAATGGTTTTTTACAAAGTTTGGCTTTGGAAAATGGAAAATAAATTACCCTAGGATGTTTACTGAGGAAATGCATCGTGGATGAGATGTCGGTGAATCGTAGGCTTTACTATGCATGCGTTGGTATAGCGCGCTCATCAATTTTGGTGTCGACGACTAGGGCATGCCTTTGGTGTCTTTCTTTGAATTGTTGCCGCCATCACGTGTTTTTGGTGTTGTTTGTTGATGCATCGATGTCCATTTTCATTGCTTCTTTTCCTTCTTGTGCATGCCATGCGTGTGTGTGTGTGTGTGTGTTGTTGGTGCGTATGTGATTGTGTGTGTGTGCTTATGTGTGTAGGGTATGTGTGTGTGTGTGTGTGTATGGAAAGAGAGAGAGAGGGCTGAATTTACTCCTTGCCGAGAAAAAACGAGAGAGAGAGAGAGAGAGAGAGAGAGAGAGAGAGAGAGAGAGAGAGAGAGAGAGAGAGAGAGAGAGAGAGAGAGAGATGGTGCCAAGTTTCAAGGAGAGAGAGAGGGTGTGCCAAGGGTGGCGGCCCCTCTATGAGCGCAAGGACCAGGAGGGGGGGGGGGGGGGGTGGGTGGGTGGGCGGAAGTCTCCAACATGAAAAAAACCATTTTTGTTTTATTCATATTAAGCTCCCCTCTTGGGGTTAGTTCCCATGGCCAAGGTTTTGAAAAGCCGGCCATCATTAGCCCTCCCCTTTTGGGTAGAGGCATTCATGCCTCTAGCTCTGCTTCTGATTTTTTAGCAGCGGAGTTGGAGGGTTCTCCCTCCTCTAGAATATCTATCCATGAACTCCATATCAAACCTTAAGAAGTACCTTTTGAGCCTCCATCCATTGACTCTGTTCTTATGAATTTGACCATCTGCCTCGATCAATTTGTAGCTACCATTGATGTATCACCTTTCGATGGTGAATGGCCCTTCCCATCTGGGCTGAAACTTCTTATCTTTTCTAGTGTCGGATCTGTTGTCATGTCTCAATACTAACATGCCTTTCTTCAGACCTTTTTCCTTAAGACCTTGATTGAATGTGAGTCGGTGCCGTTCTGCTTGCGTCGTATAGTAGTTGATCGCATCTTCCCTGTCTAGTTGAAGCCTTTCTAGATCCAAGATGTGGTTGTTTAGATGGGCAATTGGGCGCTATAACTAGCTAGCCATGACTCGAAAGCTGACTATCTGCACCTTGATGGATAGAATGGTCTCTTTTTCATATACCAAATGGAAAGGGGTGAAACCTAGTGATGTTCAAAATGTCGTGTGGTAGGCCCAAAGAGCGGCCATGAGATGCTTATCCCAATCACTTGTGTGGTTATTCACCTGCTTTGTAATGATTTACAGATCACGTTGTTTACCTTTTTCACTAAACCATTGCACTGTGGATAGTACAGAGTTGAGTGTTGATGTGCGATGCCTAGATTTTTTATCAGTTCTCCCACCAAGTCTCCTCTAAAACCTAGCCCTCTATAAGATATTATCTCCAGAGGTGTGCCAAAGCGGCAACAAATGTGCTCAAATATGAACTTCGCACTCCTTCGGCTGTAATGTGTGTGGTGGCTGCTACTTTTGCCGCCCATCGGGTCATGTAGTCTATACCAACTACAATATACAGTTTACCTGATTGCGCCCTTAGTAAAGGACCAATTGCATCTATCTCCCACTTCTCAAACGGGCCATGTGAGATGATAGGAGTCTGTGGCTCATAAGTTAGTGTTCAATCACTGGATACTTGACAAGCTCTACATGATTTACACCAATGATGCACATCTCTGTTTAGACTAGGCAAGAGAATCCTACCTATAGAATCTTCCTACTAATAATATTTAGAGCAAAGTGACCACCGCAAACACCATCATGGCAACTTGAGATCACCTCTGTGATTTCACTGGAGATTGGCACTTGCCTAAGAATCTGGTCTTTGCCCTTGCCATACAAGGTGTTGTTTATAAGGCGGTATCTTGTTGCCTTTCGGACAAGCCATTGTTTATGGACCTTGGTATATCCTTCAGGACATTCTCATGTATCTAAGATGTTGATGATATCAGGCATAGCATCGTTACCCTGAAAGAGGGGCAGCTTCAGTTTGATTGCTCCTATAAGAACATCTTGTATTTTTTTCTTGGTTCGAGCATCTACTTCTTGATTTTCTGTCCTAGGGACATGAAATAGCTTCACCGCTTCTTACTTTCTTAAAAGATCCTTAACTTGGCGTAATTGGCCAAGAAAAACTTGATTTTTACAAACCCAAGTGCCATTTATCTGCTTTATTAAGAGCATGGAATCACCAAACACATTTAGGCACTGAACCCCTTGTAAAACACATTGTTCTAATCCAAGAATTAGGGCCACATATTCTGCTTTGTTGTTGAAGTGGGACTGTACTAGCTGCCCAATAGAGAAGACCTTTTCCTTTTGCTAATTGAAAATGACGATGCCAACTACAGCTGGTCCATTGTCCTTTTGTAAGCTCCATCAAAAGAAAAGTGAGCTCATTCTAGCTAGGAACTTCTACCATTGGTATCACTCCTTTGCTTTCTGTGTTGACCTTTAGCTTCTTCTTATAGTGACGATAAGTACGAATACCCGCTAGACTAGCTCTGGTGGAATTCTCCACTTGCATAGTGTGATCGAACTCTTGTAATCTAACGAGCCACTTACAGATTCTAGATGAGATATCCATGTGTTGCATCACATACGGAAAGACTTCTTCCATTGTTAGAATTACAAAAGATCTAGGCAATAGATAACTTTGAAGTGGCAAACATTAATGCAAGCACCATGCGCTCTACCGTGGTGAATCCTTTTTCTAATGGGGTCATGACACGACTGGAGAAGTAGATAGGACGCATGAAAGAGGTTTGGGGGTCTTTCTGCATTAGTACGGCCCCAAGTGTATCACTTCCTACATTGGGGTTAACATAAAATGGCTTGTCCCATCTAGGGGGTGCAATGGGGGGAAGTGAAGCCAGGATCTGTTTCACTTCGCTAAACTGTTGCTCATTTTCTTCACTCCATAGGAAGACATCTCTATGGGATGGGAGAACCACTTGAGAGAGCAAGTTAATGAACCTGCTCAAACACCTTACCTTCTGAAGGAAAGAGACCAATTGCTTAGCTATTGTGGGTGATGACAAAGATACTAAAGCTTGAACCTTGCTTGGTTCAGCCTCAATTCCTTTGGCTGAAATTACATGGCCGAGAAGAAGAGTGATCTTGCTTTCACCAATGTGACACTTATCTATGTTAAGTTGGCCACCCAAGGTCTACAACCTAGCCACACCATCATAGACCTTTCTCAAATGGAGGGAGAGAGAGCTGTAGATGTAGAAATCATCTATAAAAACCCGTATTGACTTACCAAAGTATGGCTGGAAGACAAAAGTTACATAGCATTGGATGTGGCCGGACCATTGGTGAGGCCAAAAGGAATCACTCTGTAAGCAAAACATCCCCACGGTGTTATGAAGGTTGTCTTTTTTTTGTCTTCTTCTGCAATGCTAATCTGGAAGTAGCTTGAGTAGCCATCACATACTGTGTAGCACTCATGACTTGATATCTCGTTGAGAATCTCGTCTTGGAATGGGAGGAAAAAATGATCCCTCTTTGTTGCTACATTAAGAGGTTTGTAGTCTACACAAACTCTCCACTTACTGTTCTTCTTTGGCGTGACCACCACTGGAGAGACCCACTCCGAGTCTTCGATGGGGTAAATGAAACCTGCCTGTAGCAAATTCCATACCTCTTTGAGCAATGCCTCTTGCTTAACTACCCCAAGCCTTCTGAGCTTTTGCACTACAGGATTACTTCCTTCCTTGAGTCTTATTCAATGCTGCACCACTGTGATCTTGTCAAAAACATCAATGAAAAGTGTGGTGAAGCTACCCAACATAGAGATGTACGCTTCTCTCTCTTCACTAGCTAACTCATTGGAGAGCATCCGATGTAACTTACTTGTATCCACCAAGATCGTGTACCTGATGGTCCCTCTTGGTCCTCTAGTGGTGCTTCAAACTATGTCAATCTCTTTGGATCTCTGAGGATGACTCCCATCACTTCGATGCTATTGTCGCTCTCTTCACTTGTTGCTGTGTCTTCTCCTAAGGTGGTCGAAGAGTCACTGGTTAATTCATCTTTTGATGCCTCCAAGATCATGTTGTGTTGTTTACTAGTCTTCATGTCATAGAATATGGGCTTTCCCTTCGCATCCTTCATCTGGATCATTCTGATACTCCAATCTTGCTTAGCCTCCATACCCATGAGCCATGGCCTTTCGAGAATGATAGGATAGCCCTCCCCTTTGTGTGGCATGACAAAAATGTCTACCTCCAGTTTTGTGTTGAATTCCTTCACCTTGACTGCATTCACAATACCTACTCACTTCACTTCGACGTTATTTGCCATTTTAGCTCGGCAGGGTGCCGGTCTACTTACCTCTAGGCCTAGATGTGCATCATTTTCTCACTCATGATGCATATCTATGCGCCATCTATGTAGATGTTTGAGATACGTTGCCCCTTGATGTTGGCATCCATGATAGGTAGGATGCCGTCTAGATTCCTCTCAAAGATAGTCCCATCTATCTTTGGTCTTGACTTTCTAGTACTTACCATCGTCGTCCATTGTCTCCTCATCCTTGGGGTGCAAGATGGAGTAATTGGGGCCAGGTTATTTTCGGACCCTACATCAAAACATCTTGAACTAGATTATATGGTTTAGCATGCTCGTCCAAAAAAAATCCACAATGTCGATCTTCCGTCGAGGCTTAGATGCATGCTTGTTAGACTCTACTTTTCCTTTCATCTTTTCCTCCCTTTGAGAGGCCTCTTCGTGCCTAGCACGCTTCACTCCCATGGCATCTACTTCTTCTACTTTTCTTTTTCCTTTGTCCTTCTCTTTGCCACGCTCTTCTACCTTTGCCTTTGCCTTTGCCTTTCCCTTAGCTTTGAGAGTGATGACACTCACTGCTTGGTTTACAGCAGGTGGTGAGGATAGAGGTGGAATTAGAGGTTACGGTGGTGGTGGTGGTTGTACGGGCGGTCGAAGGATTTTGACCGGTGAAATTGGCTCTGGTTGCATGGGTGGTGGTGGCCTCACCCTTGTTGGAGAAATATGATTCTGCCTTACTCCTCTATTGAAGTTCTGCCTTCTTGGATGAGGACAGTAGTACATGCCATGGCCGTCCTCTCCACAGTTGTAACAATGGTAGTCTTGATATTCTGTCTTCATTGCCCTTTTTTTTGCTCTGAATTTCTGGCAGGTGCATGCACTTCCTGCGACGGATGTACTGAAAGATTCTCTAATTGGTTGGCGATTTGATTGATCAGGTCTTGTTGATCTTCAGTTGGTTTCTGTGGCTGATTCCTCTGGACTGCTGCTATAGGTGCACCTAGGTGTGGTCGGGTTCTACCCAGTTCCTCTTTCTCGGTAGTTTTGGCTTGTAGACGCAATTTTGTATCTTTAATTCCTTAAAGATAAGGAATGGCGTCTATAAGCCAAAACTACTGAGGAAGAGGAACCAATTAGGGCCCGCCCACACCTAGCCGCACATGTAGTAGCAGTCTAGAGGAATCAGCCATAGGAACCAACTGAATATCAACCTGCTCAACCGAATCACCAACTAGTTAGAGAATCTTTCGGTACATGTGGTGTAGCAAGTGCATGCACCTTCAAGAAATCCAGAGCAAGAAAGAGGGTAGCGAAGACAAAATCAATACTACCATTGTTACAACTTTGGAGAGGACAGCCATGGCATTTACTATTGTCCTCATCCAAGAACACAAAACTTCAATATAGGAGTAAGGCAGAATCATATTTCTCCAACAAGGGTGAGGCCACCACCACTCAGGCAACCAGAGCCGATTCCATCGATCCAAATCCTTTGACCGTCCGTACAGTCACCACCACCGCAACATCTAATTCCACCTCTACCCCCACCACCTGCTGCTAGAAACCAAGTAGTGAGTGTCATCAGTATTAAAGCTAAGGGAAAGGCAAAGGTAGAAGAGCGTGTCAAAGATAAGGACAAAGGAAAAGGAAAAGTAGAAGAAGTAGATACCATGGGAGTGAAGCGTGCTAGGCAAGAAGAGGCCTCTCAAAGGGAGGAAAAGATGAAAGAAAAAGGAGAGTCTAGCAAGCATGCGTTTAAGCCTCGGTGGAAGATCAACATCGTGGATTTTTCATTGGATGAGTATGTTAAACCATATGACCTAGTTCAAGATTTTTTGATGTAGGGTCTGAAGATAACCTGGCCCCAATTACTCCATCTTGCACCAAGGATGAGGAGACAATGGACGAAGATGGTAAGTACTAGAAAGTCAAGACCAAGGATAGATGCGGATATCTCTGGGAGGAATCTAGACGATATCCTACCTATCATGGATGCCTACATCAAAGGGCAACGTATCTCAAACAACTAAATAGCTGGTGGCACATAGATATGCGTCATGAGTGAGAAAATGATGCACTATCTAGGCCTAGAGGTAAGTAGGCCAGCACCCTCCCGAGCTAAAATGGCAATAACGTCAAAGTGAAGTGCATAGGCATTGTGAATGTAGTCAAGCTGAAGGCATTCAACACAGAATGGGAGGTAGATATTTTTGTCATGCCACACAAAGGGGAGGGCTATCCTATCATTCTCGGAAGGCCATGGCTCATGGCTATGGAGACTAAGTAGGACTGGAGTACCGAAATGATCCAAATAAGGATGCTAAGGGAAAGCCCATATTCTATGACATGAAGACTAGTAAACAAAGCAGCATGATCTTGGAGGCATCAAAAGATAAATTCACCAGTGACTCTTCGACCACCTCAGGAGAAGAGATGACAACAGTTGAAGAGAGCAACAATAGCATCAAAGTTATGGGAGTCATCCTCAGAGATCCAAAGAGATTCACACAGTCTGAAGCACCACCGGAGGACCAAGAGGGACCATCAGGTACGCAACCCTTGGTGGATACAAGTAAGTTACATCGGATGCTCTCCAATGAGTTAGCTAGTGAAGAGAGAGAAGCGTACATCTCTATGTTGGGTAACTTCACCACACTTTTCATTGATGTTTATGACAAGATCACACGCATCACAGTGGTGCATCACCGCATAAGACTCAAAGAGGGAAGTAATCCTGTAGTGCAAAAGCTCAGAAGGCTCGGGGTAGTTAAGCAAGAGGCATTGCTCAAAGAGATAAGAAATTTGGTACAGGAAGGTTTCATTTACCCCGTCAAAGACTCAGAGTGGGTTTCTCCACTGGTGGTCACACCAAAGAAGAACGGTAAGTGGAGAGTTTGTGTATGTGATGGCTACTCATGCTACTTCCAGATTAGCATTGCAGAAGAAGACCAAAAAAGACAACCTTAATAACACCATGGGGATGTTTTTCTTATAGAGTAATGCCTTTTGGCCTCACCAACACTCCGGCCACATTCCATTGCTATGTAACTTTTGTCTAACAACCATACTTTGGTAAGTCAATACGGGTTTTCATAGGTGATTTTTGCATCTACAGCTCTCGCTCCCTCCATTTGAGCAAGGTCTATGATGGCATGTCTAGGTTGCAGGCCTTGGGTGGCCAGCTTAACATAGATAAGTGTCACATTGGTGAAAGCAAGGTCACTCTTCTTGGCCATGTAATTTTAGCCAAAGAAATTGAGGCTGACCCAAGAAAGGTTCAAGCTTTAGTATCTTTGTCATCACCCACAACAACTAAGCAATTGGTCTCTTTCCTTCAGAAGGTGAGGTATTTGAGCAGGTTCATTCACTTCCTCTCTCAAGTGGTTCTCCCATCCCATAGAGATGTCTTCCTATGGAGTGAAGAAAATGAGCAATAGTTTAGCGAAGTGAAATAGATCCTGGCTTCACCATTGCACCTCCTAGATGGGACAAGCCATTTTATGTTAACCCCAATGTAGCAGACAAGTGATACACTTGGGACCTACTAATTCAGAAGGACTCCCAAACCTCTTTCATGCATCCTATCTACTTCTCTAGTCGTGTCATGACCCCATCAAAAAATGGATTCACCACGGTAGAGCACATGGTGCTTGCATTAATGTTTGTCACTACAGAGTTTTGCTCTTATCTATTGCATAGACCCTTTGTAATTCTAATAATGGAAGAAGTCTTTCCGTATGTGATGTAACACATGGATGTCTCATCTAGAATCTCTAAGTGGATCGTTAGATTACACTATGCAAGTGCAAAACTCCACTAGAGCTAGTCTAGCAGGTGTTCTTACTCATCGTCAGTATGAGAAGAAGCTAAACGTCAACACAAAAGGCAAAGGAGTGACACCAATGATAGAAGTTCCTAAGCTAAAAGGATCTCACTCTCTTTTCTTTGAAGGAGCTTACAAAAGGACAATGGACCAGATTGTAGAGCTGACATCGTCACTTTCAAGGAGAAAATGGGAAATGTCTTCTCTATTGGACAGCTACTACACTCCCACTCCAACAATGAAGCAGAGTACGTGTCCCTAATTCTTGCATTACAACAATGTGTTTTATAAGGGGTTCAACATCTAAATGTGTTTGGCGATGCCATGCTCTTAATAAGGCAGATAAATGGCACTTGGGTTTGTAAAAATCAGGCTTTTCTTGGCCAATTAAGCCAAGTTAAGGATCTTTTAAGAAAGTAAGAAGTGGTGCATCTATTTCATGTCCCTAGGACAAAAAATCAAGAAGCAGATGCTCTAGCCAAGGAAATAATACAAGATGTTCCCATAGGAGCAATCAAGCTAAAGCTGCCTCTCTTTCAGGGTAGGGATGCTACGCCTGATATCATGAACTCCTTAGATACAGGAGAATGTTATGAAGGGTATACCAAGGGCCAAAAACAATGGTTTTTCCGAAAGACGAGATTCTCAGGCGAGTGCCAATCTCCACTGAAATCACGGAGGTGATCTCAAGTTTCCATGATGGTGTTTGTGGCGGCCATTTTGCTCTAGATATTACTAGTAGGAAGATTCTACAGGCAGGATTTTCTTGGCCTAGTATGAACAGGGAGGTACATCATTTGTGTAAAACATACAGAGCTTGTCAAGCATCCAGTGATCGAACACTAACCTATGTGTCACAGACTCCTATCATCTCATATGGCTCATTTGAGAAGTGGGGGATAGATGCAATTGGTTCTTTATCAAGGGCCCAATTGGGTAAACTGTACATTCTAGTTGGTGTAGACTACATGACCCAATGGGCGGAAGCAGTAGCCACCACACGCATTACAGTCCAAGAAGGGCGAAGTTCATATTTGAGTACATCTGTTTCCGCTTTGGCACACCTCTGGAGATAATATCTGATAGAGGGCTAGGTTTCAAAGGCGCCTTGGTGGGAAAACTGAGAAAAAGCTAGGCATCACACGCTGACACTCAACTCCGTAATATCCACAGTGCAATGGTCTAGTGGAAAGGGTAAACGGCATGATCTATAAGATCATCACAAAGCAGGTGAATAACCACACAAGTGATTGGGATAAGCATCTCATGGCCACTCTTTGGGCCTACCGCACGACATTTCGAACATCACTAGGTTTCACCCCTTTCCATCTGGTATATGGAAAAGAGGCCATTCTACCCATCGAGGTGTAGCTAGCCACCTTGTGAGTCATGGCTAGCCAGTTATAGCGCCCAATTGTCCATCTTTGCAATCACAGCTTGGATCTAGAAAGGCTTCAGCTAGATAGAGAAGATGCGATGAACTACTATACGATGCAAGCAGAACGGCGTCGACTCACATTCAATCAAGGGCTTAAGGAAAAGGGTATGAAGAAAGGCATGTTAGTATTGAGACACGACAATAGATTCGACACTAGGAAATATGAAAAGTTTGAGCCCAGATCCGAAGGGCCATTCATCGTCAAAGACGATACGCCAATGATAGCTACAAATTGATGGAGGCAAATGGTCGAATTCACAAGACCAAAGTCAATGGATAGAGGCTCAAAAGGTACTTCTTAAGTTTGATCCGGAGTTCATGATAGATATTCCAGAGGGAGAACCCTCCAATTCCGCTGCTAAAAAATCAAAAGCAGAGAAAGAGGCATGAATGTCTCTAGCCAAAAGCGGAGGTCTAATGATTGCCGGCTTTTAAAAACCTTGGCCGTGGGAACTAACCCTAAGAGGGGAGCTTAATATGAATAAAACAAAAACATTTTTTTTTGGTTGCAGGTTGTCGCCACCACTCCCCTTTTGTCCTTGCGCTCACAGAGGGGCCGCCCCCATTGGCACCACCCTCTCTCTCCCTCCTCCATTATAAAAAAAAACCACTCTCTCTCTCTCTCTCTCGTTCATCATCAGCAAAATGAAAATCTCTCTCTCTCTCATTCATTAGCATAAGTGCCAACTCTGTGTGTGTGTGTGTGTGTGTGTGTGTGTGTGTGTGTGTGTCTGTAGCAAGCTTGGCGAAATATATATATATATATCTTTCCATACACACATACACACACTCACATACACACACACGCTCAACTCTCTCTCTCTCTCTCTCTCTCTCTCTCTCTCTCTCTCTCTCTCTCTCTCTCTCTCTCTCTCTCTCTTCATACACACATAGACACACACTCAGACACTCACACACGCACCTCTCTCACCATCTCTAGCTCTCTGTCCATCACTCTCTCGTTCCCCCCCCCCCCCCCCCCCCCCCCCCCCCCCCTTCTCTCTCTCTTGTTGGAATTAGGGTTGCAGAGAAACACACACAGCTTGGAGAAGACGAAGGAAGCTCAAGGCACAAAATAGAGAGTGTGTTACTTAGTGTGCAATAAAAAGATAGATAGCCCTAGAGTGATGGGCGTATATACAATGCACGGGGGAAAAAACCTCCTAAAGAGGGAAAAAATGCCCCGGCGGTCCTAATGTGTTCACACACATCACTACCACATGTATATGGTAAAAAATCCCCCCTGGAGTGATGCGGTGAACGAGAGCTGGCACATGAGTAAAGGGAAGTGCCATGCCCTGAGGACAGGATCAGTCCACAAAGGGGAGTAAGTCCAAAGCTTTGCGGAAAGCTTCAAGCTTCTCAAGAGACAATGCCTTTGTGAAAAGATCTGCAAGGTTGTCCTGTGTTGGCACATAAGCCAAGCTGATCTCTCCTGCTGAGAGCCTCTCCCTGACATAGTGGTAATGCACCTCAATGTACTTTGTGCGAGCATGGAAAAATGGGTTCCTTGCAACTGCCAATGTGCTCTGTCTGTCAGTGTAGATAGTGTTGGCAATGTCCTGTCCAACACCCAAATAAGCCATAAGGTGTCTGAGCCATACACACTCAACCGTAGCTGTGAAGACTGCCCTGTACTCAGCCTCAAATCTCGAAATGGCCACAATAGGTTGCTTCTTGCTCAACCATGATATACATGAACTGCCAAGCTTGAAACAAAAACCACTTGAGGACACTCGCATGTCAAAACAACCATCCCAATCTGAGTCCGAAAAAGCATGTAAGTCTGGCGGCAATGATCCCCCCTTGGGATAAAATAAGCCAAGATGTAAAGTTCCACTAAGGTAGTGGAAAATCCTCTTGACAGCCTGTCAATGCTTAGACCCTGGGCTAAGCATAAATCTGCTAACCTGTGAGACTGCAAACTGAATATCTGGCCTCGTGTTGCATACATAAATGAGGCAGCCAACAGTAGTTTGGTAAGGAGTGACATCAGCAGGATCGCCGACATCATGTAGACTCAACTTCAAACCTGTTTCCATGGGAGTGGCAATAGGTTTGCAATCCTCACGTCCAAATTTACATAGCAATGTCTCTATGTAACTTTTCTGACAGAAGGCAATACCACCATCACACTGCTTAAACTGTATACCCAAGTAATGATGCAACAACCCCAAATCTTTCATCTTGAAAGTAGCATTCAAATCAACCTTAAATTCAGCAATATGTTTCTCATTTGGTCCAGTGATCAACAAATCATCGACGTAAAGAACCACAATGAGAAGGACATCACCCTCACGCTTTACATACAATGTGCTTTCTGCTGGACTGTTATGAAAGCCTCGTTTGACCAAATGAGTGTCAGCTTTCTCATACCAAGCACGAGGAGATTGCTTCAACCCATACAAAGACTTCTTACATTTGCACATTTTGTCCTCTTGTCCTGTTATGAAAAAACCGCGAGGCTGCGTTACATAAACTTCCTCAAATATGTCACCATTCAAGAAAGCAGTAACAATGTCTGATTGATGTACATCCCAACCAAAATGAGCTGCCAATGCACATAGAAAATGCACAGTTGTCATACGACAAGTGGGAGCAAAGGTCTCTTCATAATCTATGCCTTTTTGCTGTGCATAACCCTTTGCAACAAGTTGAGCCTTATGGAGATCGATCTCACCATCCGGCTTACGTTTCAACTTGTAAACCCACTTCGTACCAATGGCCTTTTTGCAAGGAGGAAAATCACATAAAGTCCATGTGTCATTTTCTATAAGTGCATCATATTCTGATTGCATGATGGCAGCCATCCAATTTTTTGAATTCTGTGCTTCATCAAAAGACAAAGGCTCCTCAACATCATGTAAGCTAGACAAAGCCAAAGCATAACAATCTGATGCATGGCGAGATCCTGAACGAGTACGATTAGAGAAAGGTGCATCCAATTTACTGTCACGCAAAGTGTGCACTAGACATTTCGGCATACCTCTAGCCTGCTCGTTTTCAACCCTTTCCTCATCAAGTACATCATGTACATCTGCATCAGCAATAGGCTGATCTGTAACATTTTCAGAAACATAAGATGCTTAATTCATTTGCCTCATTGGAAATTACATTCGTATTTCCACCGCTGAAAAGAGGCAACAAAGTGTCATAAATGTCTTGTGAGCTTACATTACTGTCTCTAGTACATGACAGCAAGGGCTGAACAGAATCTTCCACAAACACTACATCCCGTGAAACCAGAATACGCTTTGTTTGCAGATGATATAACCTGTAACCTTTTCTTTCAGCACTATAACCAACAAAAATACATTTGACAGCCTTATCATCCAATTTTTGTGCGCTGTGTTTGTGGCACCAAAGCATATGCCAAACAGCCAAAAACACGCATGTGCTCAATAGAAGGCTTTCTATCATGCCATGCTTCATATGGAGTAATAGACTGCAAAGCTTTCGTAGGACACCTGTTAAGTACATAAGTGGTACACATGATGGCCTCAAGCCAAAAACAATGCGGCAAAGCTTGACTCTTGACCATACATTGTGCCATTTCCGTCACTGACCTATTTTTCATCTCAGCAACACCATTTTGCTGAGGTGTATAAGGCACTGTACATTGGTGTTTTATCCCACAACTAACCAGAAATGCATTAAATTCATGAGACATATACTCCCCCCCTCGATCGGAACGGAGGGTGCCCATAGTACATTTTGAGACATTTTCAGCCATAGCCAGAAATTGTTTGAAGCACATAAAACTTCCAACTTTGCGTTAAGAGGAAATACCCATGCATTCTTGGAGTAATCATCAATGAAAGTCACGAAGTACAGGTGATTGCCCAAGGACGGACTTTGCATGGACCCACAAACATCACTATGCACAAGCTGCAACCTGCACGTGGCCCAAACTGAACCATCCTTTGGAAACTTAGAATGCTGCATCTTACCCAAAATACAGCCTTCACAAACATGTTTGACAGGTGCTTCAAGAGGTGCAAAGAAGCAACCATATCAGATTTCTGCAAACGCAGCAAACTGGAAAAATTCATATGATCAAAACGTGCATGCCAAAGTTTTGCATCTGAAATAGCCCTTGAATCTGCAACATCATTTGCAAACTTTTGTCCACACTTGTCATACAAAGTGAGCTTATACAGCCCACGACACAACAGGTCACATGCAACAATTTCATCACCAAAACTGAGATCATGAACTGTACATCTGTCATCCACAAATTTGACTACAAGTCCAAGTCTAGCAAGTGCGGATACAGGCAAGAGATTCTTCTTGATCCCAGGTACATAAAGTGCATCAACAAGTGTGAAGGAACTGGCATTTGCAGTAGTAAGCACAATCTTTCCAACTCCCTGAATTGGATAAGAGGCATTGTTGGCACAAGTGACAAAATTCCCATGAGGGACAGACTCGAGAGAGGTGAACAATTCATGATGTGAGGTAATGTGCTTTGTAGCACCACGGTCGAAATACCACACATGTGAATCTGCAGCAACTGACAAGCATGCATCATGGACAGCAGGATTGTAAGTGCACTCTGCGCTAAAAGCCCATTCTGCATCAACATCAGCAACACAGTTTCCTTTCATAGAAAACTCAACAATGGCTGCATTTGTAGTGGAACCAGCATTTGCAGTGGAACCACCCTCTTTCTTCTTAGCCTCTTTGGCCTTCAACTTAGGACAGGACTTGATCAAGTGATCATTAGCTTTACAATAATGGCAACGCATCTTCTTTTTGCCCTTGTCACCAGAATTGCCCGACGAAGTGCTGCCAGCAGAAGCATTGGGAACAGAAGTTTTGCCACTCGCAGTAGAACCATAAGAAGTGGCTGCATTATTGTTACCACCCTTTCTTTGAGAAGCAATAAAAGTCTGTTCAACTGCACGCTGTCTAGTCCTTTTTTTTCTGGAAAGTGACTCTTGCAACAGCAATGTGCATAATGCATCAAACTTGACAACTTCTGGATTTCCTTAGGTCAGAAGTCTCCAAGTACTAGCAAAAGTCTAGTAAGAATATGGTAAGGCATCAAGAACAGTCTGCACAAGGGAATTGTCTGAAATGACTTCACATGCAGAAATAAGTTGCTCATTGATATCCTTGACACTAGCAAGGAAAGTGTCCATATCATCTTCCTTATGCATAATCTTCGACTCCAGCTCTTTACGCAGCAAAGCAATTTTAGCCTCATTGCGACTTGCGTAAAGACCATCCAAAATATCTCAAGCCTGTTTTGCAGATTTTGCTGAATGGATGTGAGGAACAATGGTGCGCTTCACAGACAACACAATCAGTGCATGAGCCTGCGCATCCTTAACATCCCAACAAGCTTGTTCTACCGTAGGCAAAACAACTCTAACAGCAGCAATCCTTGCAGCAAGACCTGCAGCATCCTCAACATCGCTTACATCCTCAGAACTAGGACGTACATCAATGCCCTACACAATATTCTAGACGCCCTTTGACACAAGAACATGTTGCATCATATAAGCCCACATAGGGTAATTGTCTCCATCCAACCTATCCTCAACAACAAACATCTTGAACACATCTGTGTTGTTGTTGTCAGCCATGGTAAATGCTGCACCTGATGTGAAAACTGCCCAAAAATAGGAGAAATGGAGCGGGAACAACCTATGATATATAGCACAAACCGTAGAAGACTATAAGGCACCTGTTATGCAAAAAATGGCACTGACAAATTTTTTTCACAAAATGACAAAATAGCCTGTGCAGTATTGCCTGTAGTGGAAATGAAGGCCGAAATGAGTCTGAATCAAAAATCTGAGCAGACCAAGCTCTATGAGCTATCCCGAAATATTTATCGACTTGCGAATGCTCGCCAAAGCTCAGTGAAATCGGAGAAAGTGAGCAGGCGTATACTGGAGCAGCTGGCGACTAAGCCTGGGAGGACGTAACCTACTCTGATACCAATTGTTGGAATTAGGGTTGCAGAGAAACACGCACAGCTTGGAGAAGATGAAGGAAGCTCAAGGCACACAATAGAGAGTGTGTTACTTAGTGTGCAATGGAAACATAGATAGCCCTAGAGTGATGGGCGTATATACAATGCACGGGAAAAAAAACCTCCTAAAGAGGGAAAAGATGCCCCAACGGTCCTAGTGTGTTCACACACATCACTACCACATGTATATGGTAACATCTCTCTCTCTTTCCATACACACACAGACACACACTCAAACACTCACACACGCACCTCTCTCACCATCTCTAGCTCTCTATCCATCATTCTCTCTCTCTCTCTCTCTCTCTCTCTCTCTCTCTCTGTGTGCAAGGAGTAAATTAATCCCTCTCTCTCTTTCCATACACACATACATATCCTACAGACATAAGCACACGTACAAAATCGCATACGCACCAACAATGCGCACACACATGGCACACACAAAAAGGAAAAGAAGCAACAAAAATGGACATCAACACATCGACAAACGACACCAAAAACACGCGATGGCGACAACAATTCAAAGAAAGACATCGAAGGCATACCCCAGCCGGCACCAAAATTGACGAGCACGCTACACCAACACACCACTAAAGCATGCGATTCGTCGGCATCTCATCCACGATGCATTTTCTCAGTAAACATCCGTAGAATAATTCATTTTTTGTTTTCCAAAGCCAAACTTTATAAAAAACCATTTGTAAATTCCACCTCTCTCTAGGTGATGGTCACCAAGGCCCACTTAGGAGAATATCATTTTCTTATTTCTGCCAAAACAAAGCACCAATCAACCATCCAGGGCCCGGTTGCCTGCTTTGTCTCTCCGGCTTAGGGCCCTAAACCTAATTATTTTGTACTAAACTAAGCAGCATGCACCTTTAAAAGAGCACTGAGAGATCACTATCGGGGGAGTCAACACTTGAAGGAAAAGTCATGCACATGCACTAACTCCAAGGGTCACTACGCACAGGAGTAGGATCTCCGTACACATGAAATTTTCCTAGAGAACGCACTATAGGCTCTCTCTCTCTCTCTCTCTCTCTCTCTCTCTCTCTCTCTCTCTCTCATCGTGGTCTCCATCTCGCCGAAACGTGGGATTTTGTAAATACAATCTTGAATCAAGTTTGCCTGCACAGTCCGAAGGATCTTCATCTCCTCCGTCTATCTCTCCATCTATCTCTCTCTCTCTCTCTCTCTCTCTCTCTCTCTCTCTCTCTCTCTCTCTCTCTCTCTCTCTCCCCCCTGCGGTGCACTGTGTTGTTCTTATTTGAATTTTTGTTGTTCGTGTCCTAGCCACTCAAAGCTAGGTGGTGCCTCCTAATCACTCCTCGTGAGAAGTTCTGCACGCACGGGCCTGGCGTAAAGGCCGTTGGAGTCTTTTTTGCGCTTGCACTTGTCACCACTAGGAAGCTCACTGCCTAACAAGCCTCCTTATCGAGTTTCTCAAGCTCAACAAGAGGAGATCATGAGGCAAGTACAAGAATTGGTAGACAAAGGTATGGTGAGGCCTACCTCCTCTCCCTTTTGTTTTCCAGCCTTTTTAGTGCAAAAGAACGATGGTACATACCGTATGTGTGTGGACTATCGAGCACTAAACCATATCACTATCAAAAACAGATTTTTTGTGCCTCGGGTAGAAGATCTGTTTGATAAACTACAAGGCTCTACCTACTTCAATAGGATTGACCTTAAAAGTGGCTATCATCAAATACGGATAGTGGATGAAGATATCATAAAGACCGCATTTTGCACAACATTTGGTCTTCATGAATATCTAGTCATGCCTTTTGGCTTGACTAATGCACCAGCCACGTTCAATCGTCTAATGGAGAAAATCTTTAGACTCTATCGCAAATTCACTAGAGTGTTCTTTGATGATATCATCATCTACTCCAAGTCCTTGGAAGAACAAAAGCAACATCTCCAAGCAATTTTTCAAGCATTGAGAGAGAACAAGCCTTTTCTCAACTAAAAGAAAAATGAAATTTTCCTTCTTCAAGAGATTCAATACTTAGGTCATATTATCTCTCAAGATGGTATCCGTATGGATCCATCAAAGTTAGAGATAATAAAAGTATGGCCTATTCCAAGGGATCTACATGATCTAAGAAGCTTTATTGGTATATGTGCATACTATAGATGCTTCATAGCAAAATTTTCTCGAATAACAGGACCACTACATGACTTAACTAAGAAGAACGTTAAGTATTTATGGATTGCTCAGGAGCAAAATGATTTTGACAAGCTCAAAGAGAAGCTTACCTCTCAACCAGTCCTCATGCTTCCGGATCTATAAAAGCCATTTGAGGTCCAATGTGATGCCTGTTCTGATTGCGTTGGAGCAGTTTTGCTTGAAGAAGGGCATGGCATAGCATATGAGAGCCGAAGCCTCAATACAGATGAACGTGTTTTAGGCATTTATGAGAAAGAGCTTCTAGTTGTTCTACATGCCCTAGACACATGGAAGCATTATTTATTAGGGACTCTATTTATTTTATGAACTGACCACCAAAGTCTCAAGTACTTCATGACGCAAACCAAGCTTTTCAACAAACAAATAAGGTGGGAAAATTTTCTTTCGCAATTTAATTTTCAAATTACTCACGTTGCTGGTAAGCACAATCAAGTGGCTGATGCACTTTCACGAGACGACCAAAAGTTAATGTGGTGTCTATAGCTACTCACAATGATCTATCTTCTATGATAGATGAGTATGCTACTCACCCTGACTATAGAGACATAATGTCAACCGTTGCTTTGGGGAAGAAAGAGGAACCATTCACCTTGAAGGATGGTTATCTTCTCCACAGAAATAGGCTATGTGTTACCCACTCCCTTTGTGAGAAAGTCATGTATGAATCCCATGCTCCTCCCTACGCGGGGCATAGAGGCATTCAACCTACTCTACGAGGAGTAGAATGTACTTCTATTGGCCTACCATGAAAGTGGACATAAGAGAGTATGTTTCAAAATGTGTAGTATGGCAAAAGACAAAGTATGATAGAGGAAAACAACCTGGATTACTCCAGTCATTGCCTATCCCAAATTCACCATGGGACTACGGGAATATGGACAATAGTCGGCAGGTTTAGGAAGCAAGAACACTTTGTTCTTGTCAAAAAGACTCTCTTTATATCACAGATTTTCAAACACCATGGATTACCAACACCCATAGTGTCAGACAGAGATCCTAGAATGACCATTACTTTTTGAAAAGGCCTCTTTGAAAGTCTAGGGACAAGATTGAATTTTTCTTTGACCTATCACTGACAAATGGATGGCCAAAGTGAAATAGCCAATTTTATGATACTTGATCTATTGAAGACTTATGTTACCGAAGTAGATCAACGCTCACAATGGGAAAAGTACTTACCTCTTTTAAAGTATGTCTATAATAATATTGTACATACTTCTACGGGAAAAGCACATTTTGAAATCATTCAGGGAAGACCTAAAAGTCCCTTGCTACTCAAAGTACATGGGAAAATCTTTGTTAGTATAGGCGTGACCTACAAGAATCTTTCAAAAGATTAAGGAGGCTATATCCATCTCTCAACAAAGGCAAAAAGATGTTGTTGACAAGCACAGAAGGGCCTCAACATTCAAAGAAAATGATGGGTCTTACTTAAGTTTCTAAGGCTCGATTGAGGCAAATGACGGGATAAAATGCTACGGGCCATCAAAAGTATTATGCTAAGCTAGCAAAAGATACTAGGGTCCTTTCCAAATATTGAAACCCATCAATGAGATGGCTTATCAACTCAAGTTGCCCAACCATTGGCTCATACACAATGCTTTTCATGTGAGCCTACTTAATCCCTACATAAGAGAGCCACCAAGTGAACCAATTATTGAAGACCCTCCCGAAATTGAATACCAAGAAGAGGTGCTACAACCCGAAGCTATCCTTCGGCATAAACACAAGGTACTACGACATGGTAAGATTATCGTACGGTATCTTATTAAATTCAAAAATTATTCTTTTGAAGATTCTAGATGGATGCAAGGAATATAGCTTAAGGATAGTATGACCCTTGTCAATGCTTACAATGCTACATTAGAATAAGCAAATGTACAAATTTCTTTTAAAGGACCAATTATTTTGTCTTATAAGACTAGTTCTCTTTTTGTTGTGCACAAATTCAAATAGTATGCATGCTTAGAATCATGTTTGTGATGACGACGTCTCTCAAACACCAAATAGAATTTGTCACTCTAGTTTGGGAGAATGAAATGGACTAAGGAGTACACATGCTTGCGGCAGCTATGTCTCTCAAGCACCAAATGGATTAGTCATCCATCTTGGAAAGATGTCGTAGGGTAAAAAGGGATCTTCTACCCGCTAAGCAAAATTGACTAATGACTAAGGCTTTATCACTTCTACCTCATAGTCGAGGATGACTATGATTTCAAGAGAAAGTAATGTCATAAAATCTAATATCTAACCAATCCAAATTCTTTTCTCATATTAAACCGATCATTTACTGTGGGAGAATAAACGGGAACAAGGGTTAGAATATAGACATGTGCTTTCAGATCTTTCTCAACACAGGGCCAATCGTAACAGGGTCCGAATGAGAGATGGTATGTCAAAGAGAAAGACTAGCTAATGGAGCTTGAAGACCTTAGAATTAACTTCATTAAAGACCTCCAAAGGTTAGTGTTAAAAAGTCCTTTGACCTTAGGTAAGCTAGGACTGAGTTTGAGGTGGGAACCTGGTCCAAGCTTGAGGTGCTTGTCTTGCTTGATGACTTAGGTTCTTGAGGTGCTTGTCGTGCTTGATGACTAAGATGCTTGAGGTGCTTGTCATGCTTGCCGACCAGGGAGCTTTAGGTGCTTGTGGGAACACTACCTAGGCTTGAAGTGCTTTGTCATGCTTGCTGGCTAAGGTGCTTGGGGGTAAGGTGTACAAAAGTCAACAACTATCCCTACAAGGAGGGGGCGAGACCTACAAGAGGGGGATTGAGAGAGAACACACACACCCTCACACAAGGCAAGCTTGGTACAAAGAAAGCATAAGGGACACTTGTCAAGTTCCTCTTCATGTTATCCTCCTGGTGTGCCTAAAACCTATTGGTTGGCCTCCGAAGGACCCAATGATAAATTAGTTAGTTTAATTTATTGTTTTTGCATTTATCAAGTCCTCTCTCTCTCAAAGGGGAAAGGGAGACACTTGTCCCAAGACTAGCATGCTTACTTGATATTCCTCTTGCTTGTGATTGGCTAGGCCTGGAGGGGTCCAATGAGCTTCAAGCATGAGCTACAAGGGGGGGTCGACCAAAGCATGATAGGGGGTTGCTTGAGGGGTATACTCTCCCTCACACACTCACACACACTCTCATTGTGTATTGTGCAAAGTGCAAGAGCTCCCTCTCCTACTCCAAGCAAGTAGAGAGATTGATAGCCTACACTCTTGGCTATGGATTGCAAATCCAACCAAGAGCCATGCTTCAATGCTTAACACTAGGGTTGTGTGAGCATGAGCCACTTTTGTGGCTATAAGCATTTTTTTTGTGAACTCTTGTTCTCATGGACCACAAAAAACCTCATCAAACCCTTTTAGGTATTTGTTCTCAAGGCATGTAGGGAGTTGAGAAAATATAGAAATAAATCTTTTCATGTAAAATCATTATTTTTTAAGAGCCATCTTTTAGGTATGATCGAACAAAAATCACTGAAAAGTTTTGATACCCCATGTAGACCCTTAAAAACCTTCAAATCACATTGAATTTTTTTTGAAACATACATGGATATGTATACAATGAGAATCTATGCATACACTATTTTTAGAAAAAAAACTGCCGACTCTCAAATATGTGTATGTTGTTAAATGTAAAAGACAATTTTGTAGCTTCTTACTATTTTTAAAAAACTGATTTTTTTTTAAAATTTTACACTTTTTTTTGGGATAAATGGTATACTAGAATTTTCCTCTATGTCATAGGATCTAAACGGTATCCTGTAATCATGGTTTCTTGAAAAATAGAGAGTCCTAGGGCCAATTTTTTAGGATGAGGTGCTAAGCCACTATTGTGGTTCAAACCACTTAAGTGACTCAAACACAAACCTAGTGTTCAGCTTTTCATATTCTCCATCTTCATTACTATGCTATTATGTATGCTCGTAAGAAGAGTGATGATAAGTGAGGAACTAGTTCTTTCTCCTATGAAATGTTTCTTCTTCATCTTCCCTGCTAGCTCTCTCCACCTTCGAAGGTGTTTGAGGTCTTGGGACTGAGGCTTGGGATAGTTAATGCTTTCCACAAAGTTTATGTTATGCTCGTGATGCATGAAGCTTTCCATCTTCATTGCATCACCTAGGTCACAAGGAACACAAAGATTGTATTGTAACAAGTCTCTCTTGATGGGAGACACTATAATACAAATGCCTATTGGAGGGGGGACCCCGGCTCCACATAAATCCGGTCCTCAACTGTTGTCATGTTCTCTAAACTCTCTCTCTCTCTCTCTCTCTCTCTCTCTCTCTCTCACACACACACACAAATGTATTTTTCATGCAAAATTAACTAAATGCTATGTTTAAGTTGCTACCATCAATTAAGTTCACCCGCTATGCTCTCAAAGTACTTTCCCAAAAATAATTTCTCTAATTTTCGCTACTCTCAAAGTTAATAGGCCATTTTCATTACACAGCTCATGCAATTGAGTGTGTATGGCTTAGACGCCTTATGGCTGATTTGGGTGTTGAACGGGACACTGCCAACACTATCTACACTGACAATCAGAGCACATTGGCAGTTGCGAGGAACCCAATTTTTCATGCTCGCACAAAGTACTTTGAGGTGCATTATCACTATGTCAGTAGGGAGAGGCTCTTAGCAGGAGAGATCAGCTTGGCTTATGTGCCAACACAGGACAACCCATTAGGAAAAATAGGAACCCCAAAAGGGTCCTTTAGCTTAAGGGGTGATTAACCATGGACCAATAGGAAGAGGGTGGGGCCACAGCTATAGCCTCAAAAAAGTAGGGTACGAGGGGGCATGGGGGCCTATTTGTTCCCCTCATTATAGCTTTGTCCCCTCGAAAGAGAGAGGAAGGGGGGGGGGGGTTCCCTCCATTTTCATGGGCGGCCATAAAATAACCGTAAAATTTAAAAAAATTTAAAAATCTCTAAATCTCACTTTTCACTCCCTAAAAGCTCCCATAACCAAATACATGGTCAAAAATCTATTTTCTTTCACCAAGATCTACATTTCTCAGCCATTACCCTCTATTCTACCCTCTCTCTCTCTCTCTCTCTCTCTCTCTCTCTCTCTCTCTCTCTCTCTCTCTCCAAGCTTTCCATAGCTACAACAGATGTGGAAGCTTTCCATAGCTGCAACACACTCTCCTCTCTACGTGCTTTCCCATTTTCATCTACACCTCCACTATCCTCTCTCCCCAATATCTCCATGGCTGCACCACTTTTGGAGACTTTACCAAGCACCTCTTCTACCTTTTCTTCTACCACTTCATAGCCCATCATCTACAAGCTATCCATGGCTATGGTCGCAACACATATGGAAGCTTTCCATAGCTGCTCACAATCTAAACACATTCTCTCTCTTTACGAGCTTTTTCATTTTCATCTACACCTCCACTGTCCTCTTTCCCCAAGATCTCCATGGATGCAGTACTTGTAGAGACTTTACCAAGCACCTCTTCTACCACTTCATAGCCCATCATCTACAAGATAACAATGGCTATGGCTACAACATTGGGGTAAACTTCTCTAACCGTCTTTTACCCTTTCAGGTACACCTTATTAGCTCATCATCTCCAAGCTTCCCATTGATGGAGCACCTACAAAAACTCTATCAACCACCTCTTGGCTCCTTGCCATGGCTGTAGTATTGCAATCCAAGGTTCTCCATTGAAGGTTTAATCATGTGTATCTCCCTCTCTCCAAAAACATTTACTTCTTCCTCCATCTCTAGCTCATTCAAAACCACCATCAAACCCTCTTATTGTAGCCCCTTCCTCTCTATAGCAATGTCAAACCCTACTACTCACATAAAGCCAAAAGATGAGGTAGAAAGGGTTGTCTTGTACAACACCAGAGTTCTAATGGGGAGTGGGTGACACAAGTGTTCCGCAAAGGCACTTGGGTATTCATGTAACCAGCAACCACCGAGACTCGTCGTGTTCGAGATTGTAACAACTTGGATCAACATTGTAAAGGGAGGCTACTTGGGTTCAAAGATCATAGGATCAATGGGACGGTGGTTGTTATTCAACATGTGTATTCAATGCCTAATATGCATTTTGGGCACACTAATCCAAGACTTTTTCCACCTAACTATAAGTTACTTCTCTTTGTTGTTGCAATAGACATATACATTGAGTTTACCTATGTGTTCAAGTATGCTAGTATGTTTATTTTGGGCCATTTGATGTCTATGTAGATATATTTCCATCAAACTTGGTGAGCAACAACAATTAAGAAGTCTCTCTGGAACCTTTCAAGATTTTCATGTTGACATTGGTGCCGTGATGCTTCCCCAGTGTGCAACAATCGATGCTACTGCAAAGTAGAACCTTCTTCTACACACACACACACACACACACACAATAGTGCCCACCTCTCAGCATTGTCATGGTAACATCAACGGAATTGACATGCGATCACTTCTTAGCATGGAGTGGTTGCAGCCTAATGTTTGTCATCCATCTTATCCATAAAGGAGAAGATGGTTTTTGACATTCTTTCCTTGTTGAAGTTTGAGAAGGCTTTTAGGTTTGTAGGTCTAAGTTGATCTTGTCTCATGCATGTTTTTGTTCATTTATTTAAGGCCCTGCCATTCAATGTCACACCCACTATATTTATATGCAAGAATATGTCTTTTGAAGCATTACAACCCTCTCTGGGATTTATAGAGGGTATGCATCAGGGAGATTGATATTGATGCAAGCTAAGGGCTTCAGGTATTGGGATATAGTACTTAAAAGTTTGCACAACTTTGTATATACGCTTCCACCTAGAGTTGTGGATGTGTAAGACAGGGAAATGGATACCTCTACAAAGCCTTGAAGGGAATCTTGTGACATTTGACATTCATATTACAATACCAAATGATGTCTCTGAAACTGTGCAAGTTAGTGATCGCACAAGCTAGGGGCTTTGGATACGATACTTAAAAGTTTGCACAAATTTGTTTATACGCTTCCACTACGAGCGGTGGATGTGTAAGACTGGGAAATGGATACCTCTACAAAGCCTTGAAGGTAATCTTGTGACATTTGACATTCATATTACAATGCCAAATGATGTCTCTTAAACTATTCAAGTTAGTGATTGCAGTCGTTGACACAGTTGCCTTTGTCACTTCAAATACTGCAGTTGTAGAGCAGGCAGACGTCATGGAGGAGGAGTTCTTGGCAACCCAATCCAAGCTTGTAGAAAATCAACAATCTCTTCATGTTGAGTTACTTGACTCTTATGTCCCAGACATTGTTGATGAGAGGAGATCGTCTCCCTCAACCTTTACCTCACACCAACTACGAACGATGATGACAGGCAGCATGCGGTAATTGTCCTCCTTGTATAATTGGCCATCCCCATGTATTTTCCTAACACAAACTTTTGTAGGATCTTTTGGACATGGAGGTGTGGGCAGCTCGCAAGGGAGGGGAGAGCAATGTTTTTGGCCCAAAAGCAACGCTTGCAAACTACATCGGCAAACTATCCATGGGCGACATTTGCATTATCCACAAGGAATTCTCCCTTGATGGACATTTTTCTTTGTGGGTCTTGAAGGCTGTCACAAGCTCTTGTGCTTGTCTATTATACTTCAGACTATGCAAGTAATTTTTTTTGTAAACAAATCCCTTTTAAGGCCACTTTTGGTATAGGTTTTTGTGGCAAGGTCTTAGCCAGTGTAGCTATCAATCAAGCCTTAGGAGTGGAAGACCCACAAGCCATAGCGGCCTTAGTCCTCCTAACTTCCATCCTTCCTAATGCTAAAGCAAGACGCAAGGGAGTTTCACAGTGCCTCCTAACAAAAAACCTGTACTTTTTAATTTCATATATCAATATAATATCAGTTCCACATGTACTTTCTTATCTTGACTTACAATTTGGTGTAAATACATGGATTTTAGTGAAATTTAATTTTCTAATTCTGAATGGGCAAGTTTATTGTGAGTTTTATTAGCTACCTTGAATCTTTATTTGGTATAGAGACATGGTGTTCACTAGATCAATTTAAAAGCTATGATTGTGCAAGTACTTTGTGGGTCAGTCTCTATCTACTGTGATGATGTCGGGGTCCCAACTTGCCAGACGCAAGGGTCAGTATACATGCAAGTAACTGTCACAGGATGTGTCATTAGCTTTCAAATGGTATTCCTAATGCTAATGTTGTGCTGGATTTATCCCAGAAACTACAAAAAACCGCTATCCACAAGGCACCAATTTTGGGCAAAACAAGTGCACTTGTTTTGCCCAAAACTGATCTCTTGTGGACAAGGGTTTTTAAGAGTGTTTGGGCCAAAACAAGCATATCTGGTGCCTTCCATATGTCAATCAAAGGAATTTTGGTTGTCTCTCAGTCTTCCACAGTAGGTACAGAAGGTTGGGAAGGCACTAGTAGCAAAACAACTATCAATGATTACTTTGTGGGGTCTTATTTTCCAGTTGAAATACACACATAATATCTGTTTTAGCCCTGGTTGTGCAAAAGGCCCCTGTCCACAAGGCAGCGATTTTGGGCTATACGGGGCTCTTGTCTGGCCTAAACTCGATGCCTTGTGGATAGGAGCCTTCTGCACCACCAGAACCAAATCAAAAATTATATGTGCATTTGAACAAATGACACTTGAAGCTTTTTGTGAAGGTTTTGTAGCACTAGCTGACAAAATACTCATCCATAACTCCCCGTCTCCCCCTCTGTGTTCAATGGCACGGTGTGCAAGAACCACCCGACAATGTACAAAAGACTTATAAAGAATTATTGAGCACAAATTAAATACAAAGAGCTTAATTGACATAAGAAGCGAGACATTCTAAAATGAGTAAGCATCATTTCATTTCGAAATTTGAAGTCATTACATATCCATTGCAAAAAGGTGTTGTTGTATATAGTACTAGCTACAAGTTCGCTCGTATCCGACGGGTAGTGTCAATTCTTTTGCATTATAGCTACATGCTTGGCATGGATGTCACACAAGTTGGTATCCTCAAATAAACCCACCAAGTATGCCTATGCGGCTTCTTGAGTCCTACAAGGCTAATGGGCTGCATGCGTAACTCAGTGTTGTAGCTTTGTACAATCTCCTCGCATGTCAGCGCAAAAGAAGCCCTTCGGATGAGAAGTTACACACACTTTTAATAATGTCGAATATCAGCAAAGGCCTTGCTTAAACGACGCACTCTGTGAAGTTGCCTATATAGTGCCGCTTGTCCGTCTTGCTGTAAAACTTTGCTTTGTGGCAACGATTGGGGGGTGGGGCTGCATCCTCTAGGACAAAATTTTTGTTGCTAGACTCGTCTTCTTGAGGTCTTAACAATAAAAATATGACACTCATCCTCTCTAGCCTTCATTCCTTCACAATTTGGCACGCGTCAAGCTTGAAAACAAACACCAACTTAGTTCTAAACACTGCAAGAGAAGAAAGGCAATAAGTGAAGGTCATACAACGACAATGAAAGCGAAACCTCGCATGATTCTTTCCTCACCATTAGAAGGTAGTGCATAAAAGACAACCACTGCTTGTTGAAGCCTCTTCAGATGAACAAAATGTTATTTGACATAGAGTAAGGAAACCTCGTGTCAATATTATCAACACGATTCCTTGCATTGGTAGCTTTCTTAGCACTTTGTGGAGATTGTACAAAGATAGATGAGGGTATTGTATCCTCGATATGCAAATAGTGACCTAGATGTGAGAAAACATCTTCATTGGAGGCCCCTCTAGCAAGTTTCACCTTGTGTGGCACTGGGAATACATTCTCAGTAACTCCTTGTTCCCTCAAAGCGTTCTTGAAGAGGCCATGTAGTGCAGTGTAGCCCTTTGTACTAATGCCAACTTCATCACATTACTTCTGGAAACCAACATCACTCACGAAATTAGAAAACTTACGCATCACCTCCTTGGTTATAGCATCATTGATATGTTTTTCTTTTGGTGTATGTAGGAGTGCTACGATAGTTGCCCTCTTAAGGAAACTAGTAAGCAAATGAATGAAATCCTCTTGGATTTGGCTACCACATGTCTCTTGGATGAAATTCTTGCAATAAGAATAAAAAACAAAACAACCAGTGCAAAAGAGACTTCATACATGTAGGAAATATGATAGGATATTCAAAAATGCACCTTGTAGCTATAACTCTTCTCTTCCAAGCACCACCTTTGGGAGCAAGAGTCTCTATGGATGAGAAGCTCTTCTTATGCTCCCTTGCACCTAAAGGTGTCTCTTTCAAACTCAATATGGTACCCTCAACCTTTGCAATCTTACCATCCTTCTCTATGTTGTTTAAAAGTTTGTGCTTCTTTCTCCACATGAATGATCCTCTATTTTACAGACTAGAATTTTTATGAATGATAACTTGGTGTTGATGGATCCATCATTGCATACTATGAGCTCTGATAGTGGACAACCGCTTGCAGTAGCCAAGAAGACTTGGCTCCCCTCTACCTACATATTGCAAGAAGGTAGGGAGACTATTGAATGTTGGATACACATTAACCAAAGGGTCATTGGGGTAGAGGCAACCATCCACCCAAAGTTCCACATCTGTGTGCCCTGCATTGTGGCATTGTTGTGTTGAATGTAAGTCACAACTGTTGAAGATGATGAAATAGGAAACAGAAGGAAGACAACAACTCAGAGTAGGAAGAAGATGGAGAAGGAGAAGACACAGAGCTTGTGTACGAGATCTCTGTAGTCTGTCTCTCTGTATTAGAATAATAGAGTATATACAAACTTAGAGCTACAAAGCTTATACGAAACCCTGAGAGATAAGGTGTCCTTTCACATTAGATGTCCAGGGGGAAAAACCCAGTGGGAGAAAAGTGCCCCTGGTGAAGCGCGTATACACACTAACACTACTACATGTCTACAAATCCCCCCTGTAGTGATAGTGTGAATCCGTACAAGGTAGCAGATCATCATGTGTATGAGAGTAAGCCCAAAGCTTTTCGGAAAGCTTCAAACTTTTCTCGTGATTACGCCTTCGTAAATAGATCTGCAATGTTATCCTGTGTAGGACAGTAAGTTAGTGTGATCTCCCCTGCATGTAGCCATTCCCTGACATAGTGGTAGTGAACCTCTATGTGCTTTGTTCTTGCATGAAATACTGGATTCCTTGTAAATGCCATAGCACTCTGACTGTCAGTGAAAATGGTAGTGGGTGCCTGTTGACACTCACAAAGATCTGCCAATAACCTGCGTATCCATACACAATCAATTGTTGGCGTGAAATCTGCCCTGTACTCAGCTTCACAAGTTGATGTAGCCACTATGGGTTGCTTCTTGCTTAGCCAAGATATACATGCATTTCCCAAGAAAAAACAATTCCCACTTGTGGAATGTCGTGTGTCAAAATCACCAGCCCAATCTGAATCACTGTAACCAAGAAGCTGCATAGAACTGTGCTTTCCATACATATCCCCCCTTGGAAAGAACATGGAAAGATTAGAGGTACCTGAAAGGTAACGAAGTATGCGTTTCACAGCCTGCCAATGATGCATACCTGGGCTGTGCATAAATCTGCTTGCTTGTGAAACCCCAAATTGAATGTCTGGACGAGTGTTGCCTGCCAAATATATCAAGCAACCAACCGCTGCTGCATAAGTATGTACATCAAAAGGTTCTCCAGCATCGTGCATGCTCAACTTTGATTCAGTTTCTACGGGTGTAGAGATTGGTTTACAATTTTGCATACCAAACTTGTCCAAAATTTTATGCAAATATTTTTCCTGCAACATGTATATGCCATCCTCTGATTGCACAAACTGAATACCCAAGTAATAATGTAGCAAACCAAGATCAGACATCTCAAAGGTTTTTCTCAAAGCATCTTTGAACGCTTCAATTTCATCTGCAGTATTGCCTGTAAGAAGCATATCATCCACATAAAGTGTTAGCATAATGAGAACTCCTTCTCTCTTTTTGACATACAAAGTACTTTCTGTTGGACTATTCTGAAATCCCTGGCCAATCAAATAAGTCACCTTCTTTCCTGCTGGAGCTACATCCAATGAACAAAACAAATCCTTCCTTGAAGTAATATGCATGGATGCACCACTATCAAAGTACCAAATCATTTGTGTCTTGTCAACATTGTAAGCAGAAAAATCTGAACATACTACGAAAGCATAAGAATCCTGCACAAAGTTTGCAGACTCTTCTTTAGCTGTAGAAGAATCAGCAGAAGCTGAAACAACCAAACTTGACTCTTTCTTCTTTTCTTTAGCAATTCTCTTTTTACACTCACTAATGTAGTGACCAGGTTTCTTGCAGTAGTGACATTTACCTTTCTTCTTGGACTTGTCGGAATCACCTTTAGACTTCTCTGAAGATTGTCCTGCACTAGACTTGGAGTAATGAGCACTCTATTTAATTTACCCTTGTTTTTGTTCTGTACAACAAGAGCATGATCCATACCATCCATCTATAAAGACTTGTTCTTACGTGATTGATCCTCCTGCAATAGCAAAGCCACTAACTCTTCAAAATGAAGAGGCTCAGGATTAGCTCGCAAAGATAGAGTCAAAGAAGTCTAAAAAGTCAGATAAGATGGTGGTAGTGAATTGAGTGTTTTGGAAACCAAGTCCTTCTCTGGGATCACTTCATCAATGCTAAGCAATTGCTCTTTAAGATCCCTAATTTTTGTAAGATGCTCGACGATATCGTCACCTTCGTCCATCTGTATTTTGTCAAGTTGTTTCTTCAAAAACTCTATTTTGGCAGCGTTTCTTCCTCCAAACATAGCTTGCAGAGTGTTCCAAGCATCCTCAGAAGTTCTGCAAGATCTGATATGTGGTGTGATTGTCCTCTTTATGGTTAAGGCAATCACAGCCATAGCTTGTGCATCTTTAGTATCCCATCTCTTTTGCTCTCGAGTGACTTGTGAGGGTCCTGCACCAACAACTGCACCACGACCAGGCGTGGCAGGTGCAATGCTACCTGGACGAACTTCATCTCCAGATACATAATCCCACAATCCTTTACCAACCAAAACATTTTTGGCCATAAAAGACCAAAGAGAATATTTGGTACCATCCAATTTGTCTTCGGATGTAAACGCACCAAAAATCTCTTTCTCTGTAGATTGAGCCATACTGTGGATGCACACAAGAGAGCAAAAGAACCTCCAAGAGATTCACAAATCTCCTCTCCAATCCAAGCAAAACTCTACACAAAATCTCAGCACAAAGCTAAGACAAGCTGCTTCCCAAAAGAACTGTTTACCTGAAGAAAATCTGTCAAAAAGCACACCCTCTTGATCTAAACGCCTCCGAAAAGTAACTTCTGCTACGCTGCTCAGAACAAAATTCTGAGGGCTCGAACGGCTTCGAAAGGGGGGTAAAATTCCAGGTCACCTACTTAGAATACTCCAGGAATGTCGAGGATGCTCCCACGAGCAAATTTTCCGAAAACTGCCTGAAAACTGTGATTGCGCGCGCGGACGCGAAAACGCAAGTAGAGGCTCTGGAAATCACCTTGCTCTGATACCAATTGTTGAAGATGATGAAACAGGAAACAAAAGGAAGATTGCAACTCAGAGTAGGAAGAAGATGGAGAAGGAGAAGACACAGAGCTTGTGTACGAGATCTCTGTAGTCTGTCTCTCTGTATTAGAATAATAGAGTATATACAAACTCAGAGCTACAAAGCTTATATGAAACCCTAAGAGATAAGGTATCCTTTCACACCAGATGTCCAGGGGGAAAAACCTAGTGGGAGAAAAGTGCCCCTGGTGAAGCGCGTATACACACTAACACTACTACATGTCTACAACAACACTTGGAGGGTGCAAGCTCTTTTGACAACCAGATATGTACGCGTTTCGTTTTTACCATGACAATTGTGCTGTGGATACAACAGCCTGGGTTTTCCTTTGTTTACACACACACACACACACACAATTTGTACCAACTGTTGGAAATATAGAGAGAAAGAGTGAGAGATCACCTTTTGCTAGTGGGGTTTGCAGAAACTCCAAGGGAGGTGTCTTCTCCATTGCTTTTTGTCTGTCAAACTGACTCTGTCTCTCTCCCTCTCTCTCTCTGAGAGTAAGGAGTCCCTCTCTCTATCTCTCTCTCAATCTGTCTCTCTCTCTCTCCTTCTCTCTTTCTATGGTTCTCTCTCTCTCTGTCTCTCTATCACTCTTTGGCAGTAATGAGGCTCTCTCTCTCTCGCTCTCTCACTCTCTCTCTCTCTCTCTCTCAAAATCACACTTATAACGGATACACACGGCGGTGCCCCACGTGTTACTATAAAATAGAGTATAATTGCATGTTGTCGCACGTGCGGTCATTATTGAGACCGTATACTTTTGTACGTCATATATAGAGGTCATGAGAGAGAAAAACCACACCTCGTGAAAGAGAGTGAGTGAAAGAGAGAGAGAGAGAGAGAGAGAGAGAGAGAGAGAGAGCTGTCGTCTGCGTCTCCGACAGCAAGCCGACCCATCTTAGACATAACGAAGTTCTGCGTCCTCAGGAGGTTTGGCCCTCTCTCTCTCTCCCTCTCCTTCTGAAATTTCCCTCTGCCTTTGCCTCTATCTCTCTCTCTCTCTCTGTTTCTGTCACGGTATATTGCATATCTAGCTCTGTCTTAACAAACAACACACACATACAGTCACAAACACAACACACACACACACACGCACACACACACACACAGACACACACACTCACAAACACAGACACACAAATAAAACATACACACACACACATACAGACACACACACACACACACACAGAAACAAACAAATATAACATACACACAAACACACAGAGACACAAATATAACATACACACCAAAGACACACACACTCACAAACCCAGAGACACACAAATCTAACATACACACACAAACACACACAGATACAGACAAATATAACATACACACAAACACACAGAGACACAAATATAACATACACACACACACACACACACATACAGAGACACACACACACTCACAAACACACACACACACACAAATATAACTTACACACACACAAATACACACACACACAGAGCCTCTCTCTCTCTCTCTCTCTCTCTCTCTCTCTCTCTCTCTCTCTCTCTCTCTCTCTCTCTCTCTCTACTAAAGGCGCGCGTAGAGAGGCATAACCGGTGTGCATGTCTCTATGCGTGCCGTTAGTACTGTGCGTCGACCAGTGTATGTGAGTGTTATAGAGAGAGGATGTAAGGCGGGGGAAAGAGAGAGAGAGTGAGTTTTTCTTTTACCTTATACTAACAACGCGCGGAGGTGTTTTTTGAGGTCAAAACATGCTCCACGCGCGCCTTTAGTAATGGGAGTCTCTCACTCTCTCTCTATTTAAATATGCTAAGCTATAGAAAGGAAGGAGAGAGAGAGAGAGAGAGAGAGAGAGAGAGAGAGAGAGAGAGACTCCTCTTTTTGTATACAGTGAAATGGCTAGAACAAAAGCCACTGCAAGGAAGGCAGGCAAGGGACTAGGATTAGCAGCTAAAGCAAGTAGCAGATCTGCAACCCCAAAGAAAAGACCTGGAAAACCCAATAAAATTCTGAAAGGTCCAAGGGTGAAGAAGTTACAAACCTGCATGGGACTTTTCAGAGAAATCAGAAAGGCACAGAAATGTGTAGATTTATGCATACCAAAGCTGCCCTTTCAGAGGATGGTGAGGTCTATATGTGAAGAAGCTACCTAGGGCACCAAAAGGTGGAAGGTGGTGGCATTAATGGCTCTACAAGAAGCAGCAGAGGACTTCCTACTGGAGTACTTCAGTGACATCACCATTGTTGCAGCCCATGCCCACAGGGTTACTATAATGGACAAAGATAGTGAGACACTGAAAAGAATAAGGTGGAGGTATGACAAACTACTGGTCCCCAATGTCTGCAGGGATAAGAAAATGAGGGAAATTTTGTTATACCCCCCTGAGCTAGTGCCACAACTCACAGTTGTAGATGTCACACATGATGTGAATACAAGGGCAAGGGCAGAGACTATTGCTCGCCAAACAGAGGACATGAGGGAAGCAGAGCTTAAGGAGAAAGCAAAAGTAGCATTGGAGTCCCAGAGGCAAACAGAATGCAATGTGATCCTGTCCATAGAGGCAAGCAATCAAGAAACTCTACTTTCAATGAAGGATGGTTTGCTTGCAGAGATACCATTTGTAGATGGAGCCAGAAAGCTAGCTCTGGAAAAAGTGGACATTAATTTATTGCAGAATCCAGATGCTCAGATTTCAGACACAATTATCTATGCTTGTCTTAAGTAAGTGTTACTATCTTGCTAGCTTTGAAAACTCAGATAATAGGTTTGCTAACTCAGGTAAAGTCTCTGCAGCCTGATCAAAAGTCAACTCCCACTGCACACCCACATAGAGGTGTTTCTTCTTGATCCACAAATTTCAGTGATTATTAGACAAAAGAACAGTCCATCTGGGACCTTTGAGAGTTGGTTTCTCCACTGTGCTATGCTGGAAGTTACTGTCATCATCTTTCCATATGAGAACAACCATCACTAGAGTCTCATATGCCTTGATGTTGACCAACCAGCAGTGTGGGTGTTCAATTCAATAAAAGGAACCCACCCTGAAATTAGGCTATAAGTGTTTTGTATCAGAAAGTGTTTCTTATAGATATCCATGTAAATTTGAAGCCTCATGCTAACATCTTGACATTGCTTTGTGCAGTTGTATAAAGAGGTTGTTGTTTGCCTATGGCAAGCTATGTGGAAGGTATGGACTATACAAGGCCCCAATCAAAGATGTACCTGTCCCAAATCAAACCGATAGAAATTCTTACGGCTGGAGATGTCTTCTCCATGCAGAATATGTCCTGCAAAGCTACTTTGCATTAAAACCTTTCATGACTAAGATAACCATTTGGCAATGCATTCAGTTAGTTTTGGTTTAGTTTATAAAATAATTCTCACCATGGGGTCTTTCAATTTTGCAGAGTGCTTTAAAAAACTACACATATGATTATTTGCAAAGATACCGGGTAAGTTTAATACAACACCTGCTTACTATGTCTAGCCCCAGAGAGCTTGAAGATAGCGACTTGGATGACCGCACTATTGATCTAACAATACATGACGTGCCACCACGACAAACCCCTGCATCCGATACAGTGGAATCACAACGGGCCAAGGGGGTCATATCAGCAGAAGATGAAAGAGCCGAGGATGAGGAAAGGTCAAATGAGCATATGGAAGGTACTAGTGTACAACTAGAGGAGACAATGAAAGAGCCAAGTCAGCCAGTGGAGGAGCCAAAGGAGCCTATGGCTGAAACCCAAGATGAGGAAAGCAGGCCTATAGATGAGCAAAAGGATATGGATGAGGAAAGCAGGCCTAGGGATGAGCAAACTGATATGGATCAGGCAAGGATGTATGAGGCAAGCCGGTCAACCGAGGGAGAGGAAAAGACCTTGGAGGAAACCTTGAATGAGGCAGAAAGAGC
This sequence comes from Adiantum capillus-veneris, assembly GCF_014529385.1. Classification (NCBI taxonomy): domain Eukaryota; kingdom Viridiplantae; phylum Streptophyta; class Polypodiopsida; order Polypodiales; family Pteridaceae; genus Adiantum; species Adiantum capillus-veneris. The sequence goes on from NC_140933.1 coordinate 121,883,003, forward strand.
CATGGGGGAGACCCCTGATGAAGATGTGAATGATGACTATGAAGATGTGAATGATGAAGCTAAAGCAAAGGAGAGCAACAACAACATCAACACTACAGAGACCCAATATGGACCCTTGCTACCTGTAGATACGGTTGTTCCGGTAATGTCTATTCAAGTATGGCAAAATATGTTCAGCTTCTAACTAATATGTACTTGTCAACTTTTACAGAGGTTGATTATCTTGGACGTCAATGGATTGCTGCTGATGCGCGTGCCTCTCGGTGACACAGAACCCTTTGAGGATTTGCAAACGTTTCGGATGGGAACTTGTCGAGTCGTGGTTCGTCCAGGAACCAAGGAATTTATTCAGTTTCTTCTTCCGCGCTTCAGAGTTGCCATATGGTCTTCAATGCAAAGGCAAAACTTGTCGCCAATAGTTACAATAGTTTGCAGTGTATGCGACGCTCACACGTCAGATTTTGCCTTTTTGTATGATTAAAGAAAATGCGTTACCGTTGAGGGCCACTACCACCCTAAAAAACCACACTTACCTCTTTTGTACAAACCGTTTAGCCAAATCAGTGTACTCTTTGATGCAACTAATACACTACTGATTGATGATACTTCTGAAAAGGGAGAACTAAATCCGTCGGGAACAACTATCTCACCACCTTCTTTCGAGGAGCATTCCTTCGATTTTTACCTTGAAGACATTCTGATTCCATACTTACAGAAATTGTATCTCAGTCCATTGTTCACGGACGAGTTTGTACTTTCTAATGAATTAAGATGACTCTTCTATCATGTCTTTGTCTTGTCTAACATTGAGAGAGAGAGAGAGAGAGAGAGAGAGAGAGAGAGAGAGAGATTTGACATGATAAAGAAATGTATTTCAAGCACACTTTTTCACAAGGCACAATTGACAAATGAGCTCAATAAACTTCATGTATTGAAAGTCATTTGTATACACTTGGGTTCACAAGAATATCTGTTACATTGACACTACTTCAACCCGACCATCCAACTCTTTGCACAAAATATCTTTTTCCCTTCGCCGCATCACCTTACGGCCAGCTAGGAAAAAAGAAAAATCTGATAGGTCCCTGTCCATTGACTCTTCAATTATGTCATGCCGCAAATGCTGAAGACTGCATAGCTCCCTTATTGTAACCACCAACAGTAGGCCATGCTCTTTATCAATCACTTCCACATCCACAGCAGGATTATCTTCCAAACCTGCAGAAACCTGGTCCATAAGAATGTACTTACCATTGAGCATTTGTGATCGCATATACCAAAACGAGAGTAACAGTGATTGGCTTGCAACCATGTACTTGACAACTAGAGTATCAAGCGCGACCTCGCACCGTAAACCAATCTCTTCCTTTACATACCATCCTCTGTCAAGAAGTTTGTCACAGGATGACTGCTGAAATGACTTGCACATGAACATAGTTTTCGTAACACGGATGTTGTAGCTATGAAACGACTCTATGAAGAGTGCAACAGGACAAAAGTTTTCAATTCTAACCAGTTTTGTGGGAATAGAGCTATGTAGAGACCTCTGTATATCCTTGTAGAGCTTACTTCGCATTGCCTCCACCATTGTTTCCTCGGGAACTGGCCAGTCCACAGTGTTCCAATCGGTTGGTAGAGGCACTTTCACCAACATGCCATTCTTATTCCCTGAGCTGAGTTGGTAGAAGTGGTCATAAAAAAATATTCCCTCATCAGCCAGTCTTTTGCTGCTCCTCCCTTAATACTGTAGAGAACCAATGTGGGCATGAACAACATGGAAGAGGCCTATTATGCACTCCACAGGCTCCCATTGCTCATAAGAAGAGGGATAAACATCTGCAATATATATAAGAAGAGTTAAACTAAGAGTATCAATAAGTAAAAATGACAAATCTAATGTAATTGAGCTGTGAAGAATGGAGACATTGCTCATAACAAGCGGGAGAAACATTGCAAAATATATAAGAAAAGTTATAATGAGAATATCAGTAAGTTAACATGTCAAGAGTACTTACAATTGCAACGTGGTTGATGTATATCTGATACATTTCCACCGTTTGCTATCACCTCTGGATGGGTAAACACATGCTGAACAAAAACTTTCTTTATAGATCTTTTGCCTATTTCAACTTTGAAATCCAACACTCTGGCCTTCCATGCTGAGCGGTAAACGTTGATACCACTAGACCTCTTGGGTCTTCTTGGTTGCATGAGGACCCATGAACCTTTGTTTATCCTTTGTCCAACCCATTGGTTCTCTGCACTTATTGAAGTTGATATTGTAATTGAGGATATGCTACTACTTGGCCTTCTAGGCAAAGTGCAGCTGTTGGTTGTTAGTGTGAGAGACTGTAAACACCTGGAGCTTCTTGGGCGAGAAGACGTGGAAGCCATAGCTCTCAGAGAAAAGCTTTAGTGGAGGGAGATTCACTTTGAAAGCATTCTAATGGAGGGAAAGTGTTTTAGAATTCCAATATTTTGTGCGGGCTTAATGATCACCCTCCAGTACGTTAATGACCATAAGAGAATATCAAAAGTGGGACCACATGCAAGCACCTAAAAGCTCGGTAAAAGGAAGAAAATTACGATGCTACAATCCTAGATTCGTGAATGTTTTATCGTATTTTCCTATTTTTTGAGTCTTTTCACGTACTTTCCTACGTAACGTAGCCTTCGTGCTCATTGGACGCGCTCTATTTTTCTCTCTCTGAAATTTCCTAATGAGGGCTATGGAGTGGAGGGACGCAACAAAGCTATGACGTGGACCTGCAACAAGGAGAGAAAAGGAGGAAGAATGTGTGCTGAAAAGTAGGAGATAGAAGAGAGAGGGAGAGGAGTGAGAGAGGGAAGGAGGAAGAGTATGTCCTGAAAAGTAGGAGAGAGAAGAGAGAGCGAGAGAAGTGAGAGAGAGGAGAGTGATTTTGGAGTGAAATAAAAAAGGTGAAAAGTTTGATATTTTGCAGGTATAGCAGTGAGATTTTGAAAGAGAAAATTGATTTTTGGGTATACATATAAGTTGGGCAGAAGTTTTGAGTAAAAGTGAGTTTTTTTTTTGAAAAATTGCTTTTTTCGGCTGAGGCTATGGACGCCGTTGATGATGTGGCAAAAAAAGGGGAGGAGAGTAGTTATTGTCATAAAGACCACCACTCTTTTAGGTAGAGAGAGAATGTACCTATCCTCCCTCCCTAACCTCTATTTCAACCTACAAAAAGCCTATGACAGCGTAAAGAAAAGTCTATGAAAATACCCTCATTCAATGGCTTTGTCTCCTAGATCACACATATTTTCAATCTTAATCTCCTAAAATTAGGAATCCTTACAAGGCTCTTTTGGGATTCATATTTTTTCTAATGCTTGCAGATCTTTTCACAAAAGTATTGTCTCGTGAGAAGTTCGAAGCTTTCCTCAAAGCTTTGGTTACTTCCGTTTGTGGACCGATCATGTCCTTAGGACTCTATGTGTCAGCTCTCGTTTATCGCATCAATAGTTGTCGATCCCACCGCCTGGATGTCTTAAAGACCCCGTGCTCTTTAATGTTGTGGATGGCCCCCTTTGTAGGTGATTTATGTGTGCAACAATGTTCTTTTGTTGATGTTATATGTATCCATGGCACTAAGTGACACATGCCCGCATATGGGGTGGAGTAAGGGGATCAACGATGAACAACGATGAAGAACAAATACACTGGACTCTGGATTTTTTCTAATACTAGTCCGACTGGCTCCCTGTTCAGATTTTAGTGAGTGTTCGAGTTTAGTTTTTAAAGCGATTTAACGACCGTGGGACCCAGAATTCTGCTCGAGTTGCACATCGTGGATACCCTTACCCCGAATTTATGTGATTTAGGCATGAGGTATGGCTCGTTGTAAATACACTTTTGTTGCGCTGATAGTTATTTTAAACAAGGTAAAGATTTAGGATGCCGACCTAGAGAGAGAGAGCTACCTCGACTTCAACGAAGTGAGAGATTGGGGGACACTCCCATATACACACATTAAAATCCGAAAACGTTTAAATATCACATGGAGAACATTCAACAATTCAATTCAATGGTAAAAAAATTATACTAAAAATCTTTGATTTTTCGTATGTACTTATATATGAGTATTATATTAATTGATCTCATGAAAATATAAAGCATACAAAATATTAGTGAGAGTTTAGAAATTGATCTAATTGTTGTATAAATATATCGATAAAATAAATTTCACAATAAAACGATGCACACTATTAAATGAAAGAAATCTTTGTGATAGAAATGAATATTGACAAATTTCACAATAAAACGATGCATACTATTAAATGAAAGAAATCAATAATATCTTTATGATAGAAATGAATATTAAAAATGTTTAAATCTAATCCCTAATAATAATACATGCACTAAAGTAACAAGGTCACATTTACATATCAAAACAAAAAGTTGAAAAAAAAATCTTAATTGATTAAATTTTTTTAATACTAATCCCTAATAGTAAAACATGCACTAAAATGATAAGGTGACATTTGCATATCAAAAAAAAAATCTTAGTGCCGAAAACATTTTTCATTTAAGGACAATTTATAATTTTTTAGTTAGAATTTTTTTGTGAATGAAAAGAAAGTTTACAAGAAAAAGAGTATGTTTTAAATCAAAAAATTGACAAGAAAGTCATTGGATCCTTAAATGAAGAGACCCATTTATAAACTAAACAAAGATTTTAAAAATAAAGTCAAGTGAACATTAAATAAAGGGACCAAATTACAATGATGAAAAGAGACACTTATATTATTAAAAAAAATATAACCTTTATAAAACTTATAAACTAAACAAAAATTTAAAAAGAAAAAAAAACAAGTGAGCATTAAATAAAGGGATCAATTACAATAATGAAAAAACCCATTTATATTATAAAATAAAAATATAACCTTTATAAAACAAAAAAGTCAATTGTACATTTAAAGAATGAACCAATGTATAATGATGGAAAGACTCATATACATTACAAAACAAGCTCAATTGACATGTGTCTTCGTGATTCTTAATCAACGGTCCAGAAAGTGCATCAATTCTCCACCCACTCTCCTATGACCTTCTGAAGGCCAAAAAGAAAACATTCTTCCCTCCTAAGAAAACGTGCTTCTCGTCCTCCACATTTTGTTGCAAATAACAAACAATCTCTCCCTACTCTCTCTCTCTCTCTCTCTCTCACACACACACACACACACACACAAAGAGAGAGGCCATACCTGCAACTATGTCGCACAGCAGTACCAAAGATAACGGACGCAAAGCAAATGTCATAGCTTCCACAAACATTGGGATTGTAGCAGGGTGTAAGGTTTGACCTTGATGACGATATTGCATAACTAGAATTAGGTAAGTGATGGACATAGTAATCTCTCACCACACCATCATTGTCCAACCTCATCAGATCCTTTGAGCTGTTGGGCATTAATACAAGGTTTATGTTTGTACAAGCATCTTGAATCACAACCTGATCTCCATCAACCTCAACATATATATACACGAGAAGCGAGAGACAATGCAAGTTTCACCGGCCGTCTTTGTCCAATGAAATACACCCACCATGTCCCCAAAGTAGTTATTCACTGTCATAGTGGCAGCATAGATCCAATACACTAAGGGCCAAGGGTTGGCAGAGACTTGATAGTATGCAAGCCCCCCTGCTTGCATTTCTGCCTTATACATACTGTTGCTGCTCATGAATTCCATTCCCATCCTCATCCTTTGCCCTTTTAAGAGGGAGTCACTTGGGTGCTCGAAGCTCTGCCAAATTGTCTCATTTACTATTGAATATCACCAGATTGCCGTTGCTCTGCATTTCCATGCTGTCCAGTACATTGCTCAACTCCCACACCACGCTTCCATCTCCATCTACAAGAAACAACTGCTTGAGGTCGTCCACCTGCAGCTTGACACGTACTTTGCCGTGCTGCTTGCGGAGGGGGGCTGTGGTCCAGACAGGAACGAGGAATGCGCTCCTGCTATGCTGGACGCCCAAGCAGATGGTGAGGGAGATGTGGGCCGGGGTTGAGGAAGGCGTTTGGAACAGGCTGAGGAATCCAAAGGAAAAGCCCTTCGAGCCGAAGGCGAAGGTCGAGGAGCTGAGAATGGGGGCGAGCTGGGAGTAGGAATTGAGAGAAGAGGGGAAGGAGAGGTCGGCAATGAAGGTCCACCAGAGAGGGGGGAGAGATAGTCTCTGCTCATTTGCGGCATCAATTGTGATTGTGATGAGTGCAAATGGAAGGAGCACGAGAAGAGCAGAATTGTGAAAGAGGTGTTGCATGATGGAGACTTGAGGTCGCAAAACCAAAACGAAGGGGCTGTGTCAACGTCCAATCATGCGATTGAAACAACTGATGAAATCAGGACTCACTGGCCCTGCCAACCAACACTAGTTTTAGCTCTACATCACACGGGGTCTTGAATGAAGACAGAGCCAATGAAGACAACGCCAAGGGATCGATGATGAGCAACTAGGGCACTGAAGTCAACGAGAGCTAGCTCAGTTGGTAGAGCAAGAGCCCCTTGTGTCAAAGGTCTTGGGTTCAAACCCCCTTGACAGCTCGTATGACATGTAACCCTTAAGGGTTGTTCCCCTAGTCCAAATGATGGAATGGCCACCCTAACCCGGCTAGGATGACTCACCTTAAGAGTCGGATTGCCTCCACCTACGGGGGTTGGGTGTGTGTGTTGTAATTTCAAAGTTTTACTCTCTCAAAAAAAAAAAAACTAGGGCACTAAAATCAAACTCGGCGTGCACTGGCAGATGCTGTCCAAAGTTTACTTTTGTTGACCGAGTTTACTTTTAAGTTTTGCATGTTTGTGTTTATTGTATGATGATATGTTTTGCCATGAATGACATCAAAAGTTATGCGCCTATGTGGTCAAGGCACTCCCCTACCAATGGGTAATCTGTGGGTTCAAATCACCACGTTGGGCAATGACCTCATCTTTTTTTTTTTTGGTACATTTGCCTCGCGCTCCCTGTGCCCAACCCACACCGTCGACCCCATTGCTAGCTAATCAACATTGAAGACCTTATGTGATTTAGTGTGGGGGAATCACTAGCGCAAAATTAACAGCATGCAAGCTCCTTTGTTGCAGGAGCATTCATAAGATCTACTTTGCAAACACCTTGTTTTTGTTAGGTGGTGGTCACACGAGACCTAGTTATCAGTTGTTTGGATTGATAACTATGCCCTGTGAATGGTCACACGCAATAACTAGGTGTGCCTAGTAGAACTATGCATACCTCTTCCCAACTATGTTGAAATCAACATAGTTACAGTTCGTTGGAGAGGGGAAATGAGGAAGACATAGTTGCCTCTCTATAGCTCAGGGCTTCCACAACACCCCTATCCCCTAGTTAACACACACAAACGAACCCAATCTGCAAACCACTGTTGCACATGTTGTACCCAAGCAACTCAGACTACACATATCCAACCACCAAGCAAATTATCATCATTCTAGTTTCTATCTCTCAAAAGTATACTCTGCCAAAGGTAGGCAATTTCAAATCGACCAACACCACCCTCGAATACTTTCAAGACCTGTGGCATATCCAAGTTCTCTTATGAACCTGCAGTTTCCTCTTTGCGCACACAACCCCCGCATAAGATACACACATACGCATACGTAGGCATGAGAGAAAGGAAAGAGGGATAATATTTAGGCAAGCCAAGATTACGGAGATTACTTCTGTGTCGATTTGACTAGCAAAGGTGATGGTATACAATGATGGACCCCATATAAAAAAATAGAACCCTTGCTTCATTACATGCCTTGCATAGATTGGCCCTTCTCAGTGCTCACTTTCTCGTGTGTGTGTGTGTGTGTGTGTGTGTGTGTGTGTGAGAGAGAGAGAGAGAGAGAGAGAGAGAGAGAATGAATGCCCTTCTTGCACAAGAAGATTTAAATATTTTCTCATGTAGGAACATGGAGTCTTTCTCAATGTTTTTCATACAATGCATAACATCATGAGCTTCTGCTCGAGAGGCATCGCATACCTAGCTAGGTACGATTGGGGGCAGGGGACCATCGGTCCCCCGCAACACATACCTAGCTACACCTCCCTCGCAGAAGCTCATGATGTTGAGGTAAGTAACAATGTGGGAAATATTGTGAGAATTTGTCCAAAACTTCTTGTGTTGGTGGCGGTGACATGAGCACGTGTGAGAGAAAAGAAATAAAGTGTTGGCACCTCTTGCAGTCCTTGCCTTGATCCCGGTGGTCACAAGCGTGGCAGTTTTTTGTTTGAAGGCCGTGAGGAGCCCAAGATTATTGATTGCTGCCATGAGGGAAGAGGATAATTGGAGCGCATGAAGAAGAAGACGAGGCTGGAGCAGAGGAGGAGAAGATGCACTAAAGGTTGGAAGCCTCTCTACCAGCGTTCTCCTTCAGCCCTTTTCTTTTTGGCAGCCTCTGTGCGTGGATCTCCTTCTTTCTCATCACTATGGAGGCCTTGCATCAATGCTATATCATCTTGCAATCCGTTTTGGTGGCTCCTCTTCTCTGGCTTACGACCTGCAACCTTCATGCACTGCCTCCTCCCCAATCGCCGCTTACAACCCCTTTTCCCCCATGTAGCGGGATCTTCTTCACCTTTCCCGTGACCTTAGCTGCCTTTCACACCACTAAAAAAGGCCTTCACTTAGCTCCTTCTTCCTCACATGCCATCGATCTTGTTTCCACCTGAGCTAAAAAGATTCTATTCTAGCCATCCATCACACCTCCTGCACGCAAGCCTTCAACCACCAATGCTCAAGTAAAATAAAACCTTTTGCTTTGCCTCCTTCCTCGCCTCCATGAAATAACCACCACCTTTTTGAGTTGAGCCAATGATCGTAAACAGGGTTGACCACCTGTTTCGAGCCCCCCCCCCCCCCCCCCCCGCAAAAAAAAAAAAAAACCATAAAACTCCATAAAAAGAACCATTTCTACTGCTTATGACCTCACGACGGCCACCGACCATCGACAAACTTGAGCCACCATCTCCAACAATTGGAGAGCTGCTAGATAATCGGTCCTCCAACATATAAAAATATTGAAAAGCCTAATTCGGTCCACCCATTTTTGCATACACAACACAGTGCCATTACATGCAATGATCGACAAGTTGCTTCCCTTTGGCATAGTCTGTCCCCGATAGCTCCAAATGTAAGGTTGTAAAAGACAGAGCTATAGAGAGCATCGAGGGCTGCAAAAAGCACTGATATGTAGTGCCCTTTAAGCACTTTTAAACTTACCCAACCAATAGAGCTAAATGCCATCTTTGACTGCTAAATGCCACATTTGGCATACATTTCCCAATGGTGCCTGTTGTACCCTACATCTAGCAAGCTTCAAACACTCTTCCATCATCCACCTGCATGCCTTCATGCACCTACTTCCAGTCCCTCCATGGGTCAACCAAGTTTGGCTCCACCATCATTGCCCACCCCCCTAGTTGAGCATTCATGCTCAACTATATCCTTATTTAAATAAAATGAGACTACATAAGAAAAGGATGATATATAGTAAGTGTATAGATAGTATAGTGATATAGAAAGAAAAGGCTATGATCTACACAATCCTCTAGAGTCAAAACGAAATCCATATGCTCTTCCAAGCATGATGCAAACTCCGCTTAGATCAAAGGTAAAGATATATGCCTGCCATAAGCCACAAATGTTACCGCCAGCATTCACCTCCCATACTTAATAAATATCATCCCCTGGATCAAACATATGGCATTGACCATATAACTATCCACTTTCAAAGTATGTATATTCAATCTTTTGTTTCCCCTTGTAAACCCAAAAATAGGCCACCCCAATAGCTCTTCATACCATGGCAGGCTTTGTCACCCTGTATCCATGAGCTTTCGTACACATTATAAGCATATATATCAACCTTTGAATCGCCTACACCACATGCAGTAGTCTAGTCACCTGCTAGAGAAGTATTCATAGCATGACTCACATCATGTAAGCATTGTAACCGATGCATAACATCTCGAAACGTGACCTTCAATAACATGTTCATCAATACCATAGCATAGAGCTACAATACCTTGTCATTTGCCTCCACTTCCTACATAGTCAAGCATACATGCTCTCCTTGCAAATCTGTATCCAAAAGCTCTATACATGGCTCAAAAAATTGACCCATACCTAACTCTTTAGCCCCAAGAGTATGAAGTCTTGATGTGGACCTGATAAACCTTCAACTTGTTCAACACAGACTAGATTAAATTGCCCTACTACTAGCTTTTGAAGGTCTTCCCTAGTCCCACAGTCTCCTCTCTCTATTCTTCCATCACGTGCTCAATCACGACATCATTGGACAAGCATGACAAGCATTGATCCCACACTTCATCACTAGTAAGGTTGGCATCACCCTCCTCTTTGCATGTAGTATTGCTCTCATAGGCTACATCTATCTCTATCTCCACAGAGTTAGTTGTCGAAGCCACCTCTCCATGGCCACACACCAACTATGGAACCCTACAATGCAGCTCTATATGCCCATCAAGTCAAGGTTGCCCGACCTCCTTCATGGTCAAACCATCTTGACATACCTTTGTTTTGTCTTCTCCTAAATTTGGTGTAGATAGTAAATCACTTTCCTCCCCTATGTCTTCAAAGTCCAGCACTTCTGCATGGTAGGTTACTTTGAGCAACGCTTTCTAGTCTTCATCTTCTTCTTCAATTGGCTTCACCATCTCTATGTCAAGCTTGAGCTCTTGCCTTGCACCATGGCCCTTAGAACAGTCTCTATGTCAAGCTTGAACCCTTGCCTTGCACCATGGCCCTTAGAACCTGATACAACTTGCTCTTCATGCATAGCTATATCTTGCACCCTTTCAAGGCTTGCTTCCTCATTAAAGGAGCTATCACTATCTTCATGTATGATCTCATGAGAAACATAAGGTTGGAAGGCTAGGAAATATGCAGCTTGTCTTACCCCTTGATCAGCTACAATCGATGGACCTCCTTATGCTTGTGTCATCTTTGGTTGCTTTTTGCACGACATAGGAGCATAGTGTCACGATTGAGGCTTCCCAGCTCCAACTTCCTCTTTGATTTCTTACTCTTGATTTTTGCCAACAAAACAGCATCAGCATAGCTTTTTGTATCCCTATACTCCACCTTCTCTCTAATCTTCGGATGTAAACACGCCATGAATCTCTCCCATTTGAAACTATTTCCATTTTGCAACTGGGTAGCAGTAGCTAGTTGACTCCAAATAGCTTCAAACCTATCTAAAAGCACACAAAATTCTTCATGCACATCTTGCTTCAATACCTTGAGTTTCATCTCCAAATCTATAAGTGAGATCCTTTTCTTGAATTCTTGGATAAAACGAGCTCGATCCACCTTCCATGACTGTCAATCAGGAACTTCTAAACCCTTGAGCAAGCTGGATTTCCCTCGCATCGCTAGCGACACAACAATCCTCAAAGTGGATTCAGCTGTCACCATACACATCCACAACATGTATAACTCCACATCTGATATCCAATCTTCAGCATCTTCTTCGCCAATGAAAATGGACCCCAATTTGGAACCATGTAATTGAACCATAGCATGACTTGAGCATTCAATGTGCTCCTCTGTTGGGGCACCGCAAGATGGAGACGGGGGATGAGGAACATACCCCACACACAAACAATTATCTCTCCATTGGGGCACTGCAAGATGGAGAGGGGGGATGAGGGACATACCCCGCACACTGTTGGGGTATAGGCGCATGTGCCTTGCCCGGCCGCCCAGAGTCTGGGCACCCACTGACTTGTATACCTTATACATAGCATAAGTGTATAGGGGGTTGCTCACTCTTTGAGTCTCCCCACCCATATCTGTGTGTCGTGTGTCTCCTTCTCTCTCTCACTCTCCGTCTGTGGTGCTCTCTGATCCCCTTCAATTGGTATCAGAGCGACAGGTGCGAGAGCGTAGATGGACGGCTTCGCGATGAACTCGTCGGCTATGGCGGAGAGGTCACAGATCTGAGCAAAGAAATAGAGGAGGCTTGTGGGCAGCCATACAGAGGCTTGCAGGAGAGCTCTCAGGAGCTTCCTAGTGCTCACAGATCAGTACACAGTTCCTCTATAGATATCAGCCCATTGTGTACAGCATCTTCCCTCTTCTCGGCAAGCTTTGCAATGGCTACATCAACGAGACAGATTGGAGCTTGGAGCTTCCATAGACATGGAAGCATTGTGAGATTGATGCATTCACCTCACGCATGGAGGTGGAAAGTGAGTTTGAGCCTTTCTATGAGCTCAAAGAAGCACAGAAGAAAGTCTTTCAGTTTTTGGCAGTTTGACAGCAGTCTACTATTTTGCTCATAACTTGAGCTACAAAGCTCTGATTCCAAAAAAAATTGGTTCAAAACGGAGCTGGCTTCAAGCTCTACGACTTTGTAGAAGGAATCATTTTCTGATTCGGAGTGCAAGTGGGTCTAAAATTAAAAACACAGAGATTGTTTTTCACGATAGTTTTGGGCTCTGTTGTTTTCTTTGTTGCAGACAGCTTACCCGTGCACACTGCAGGTAGCAGGCACATATGAGGTGTTACAAGATCGGGTTTGACTCCCAGGTACAGGTTGAGTCTAGTACTCCCACAGGTGTTGTCAGTTGCAGTTGAGTGGTTCTTCTGCAGTGTTGTGGCTTGCATACATGGTCTTTGAGCGGGTAATGCTCTATGTATGCTTATGTGGTGAGCAGTAGATCTTGTGAGCAAGTGCAGAGGTTGGTTGTGGATGACATGTATGGTCACCTGTGGTACTCTTTGTGAGCATTTGTTGGACACAGGTTTGCAAAGCTTATGCATGTATGTTGAGTGTAGTTTGATGCGCATTGATTGCTCGTTGTATTGAGCTTGCAGGACAATGGTTATTTTGTGTTGATAGCCATTGTGCGTCGAAACTCTGGCGAAATTTTCCTAGGAGTTTTGTGCGCATCATTTATGTGATCTAGGTAGAGATTGCGGGTTGCACTCAGCATTTGCATGCGGTGTTTTCTGCAGGTGGGAGATATGTGTGTGTGTATGCATCGATACCACACAGTGTGGGCTTGTTTATTAGCTCACAATTTGATAGGCGTACAGTTATCTTGGTACACTCATAGGAGTGAATATTGTGATGTATGCTTATGTGGCTACGAGCTAGGTAGCCGGATTCGAGCCATATTGACTTGTTATTTTGTGCAAGGTTTTGCACGGTTATTGGTGCAATTTTGCATCAGGTTTTGAGCCATATTTGTAGACTTTTGTTGATGCGATTTGAGCCAGTTTGGGGCTGATTTGGTTGACATTTGCTACTTATTATTGGTTGCTCTTTTGCGAGCATTATGGCTGATTTTTCATTTAACTTCCAACGTTATGGTCTGACACAGTTTGATGGTGCAGATTTTGTTGCTTGGAAGGAGCATATGCTTGTTGCATTGGCGGATTTGGGGCAGGATAAACCCTTGCGTGGTTTCTCGGTGAAGCTCAAGTCTATGCATGATGATGATTGGCACGATCTTGATGAGTTAGCCATGTCTACGATTCGTTTGCATTTGGTTGAGTCTGTTTACTGGCAGGTCTCGAGGGAGACTACAACTCATGCTTTATGGCAGAGTTTACATGCTATGTACGTGACATCCATGTCTCCATGGGAGAGATTGGTCCCACACGCAAGTCTCGACATCATATAGACTTGACATGTTGGCATTGTGGACATAGAGGGCACATTAGGTGTCGATGTTTCAGGCGTTTGAGACAACGGAGGCGACAGATGCGTGATGCAGATTTGGGCATGACAGATGCTAGTGAGATCAGTATGGTGGTTAGTGAGTATGCTTGTGACGGTGATGTCACATTTACATCTAGCTTGTCTTCAGACGATCTTATGTCTACGGATTGCATATCGGATTTCACATTGTCTTCACATTGGTTACTAGATTCAGATGCTACTTTCCATGTCATGTCGCATCGTGAGTGGTTTAGCACGTTTTCTAGTGGGAGACTTGGTTGTGTGCACATGGATGATGGTGTTGTGTATGACATTGAGGGTGCAGGAGACGTATGTTTGTCCTTGCCCAGTGGTATGAGATTTACCCTGCGTCATGTCCGTTATGTGCCAGATCTGAGACGGGATTTGATCTCAGTCAGAGAGTTACGGGATGGGTATCGCTGCTTGAGCGATCCTTTGTGTTGCATTTGGATTCGCTAGTGATTGCGAGAGGTGCCAGAGTTGGCACATGGTACCCATTGCACGTAGTACTAGTGCGAGATGGTCGAGTCTCAATCTTGTTACAGCCATACAGAGAGCGAGAGACCCGGACAGTCTCTTTTGCCCATGGGTTGCAGGGTGCTTTGCATGGAGTGCAGAGTAGTAAGCTCGTTGTGCACACAGTTGAGGCACGATTTGAGCAGTCACACAGAGAGATGACGGAGTCAGACATGCATGCTTTGCTAGTGACTGAGCAAAGCAGAGAGTCAGTTGTGCGAGATACTTCTATGCAGGATAGACAGGTAGAGCGGTCTTGCTCTAGTGAGTCATGACAGGAGGAAGTTGTGCAAGAGTCTATGCATAAGGAGTTAGAGCATGAGAGCTCTAGTGAGTCACAGCAGATTGAGTGGTCATGTTTGCGTTGGATGATTGCAGAGGAGGCTGAGACGTCAGCGATTATGCAGTCATTCTTTTCTATGCTTGACAGTGAGCATGGGGATATAGTTATGCAGGATATGTCTTCCAACAGACACCTAGAGGAGCTGGTTTGCTCTAAGGTTGCACGATAGGTTGATGCGTCTTTTGCAGATAGTCAGAGATGCATTTGGCTGACACGCCTTGTCAGTCAGAGATGCCTATTGCGAGAGATATATGTTGATGCATGCTTCGTAGAGCTAGCAGGACCCGCTAGCATTGCATTGGCATTCGGTGGTCTCATGTATGAGATGTTGATCTTGAGACCAGATATCGCAGCTGTAGTGGGAGCATTTGCAGTTGGGGTTGTCAGTCGTTTGTTAACTGATGATGGCATAGTGCACGAGGGAGATATGCAGGTATTGCGTACATACTTGCAGTACGTGTGCGGTGCGTCTGGTGGTGTATGGACTTACACGGTAGCAGGACAGCTGGATGCACACGATCACAGCCAGTCAGTGGGCATCGCTTGAGAGTGATTTTCTTTCGCCTTTGGTAGTCTTTAGACGTTGGGGTATAGGCGCCTGTGCCTTGCCCATCCGCCCAGAGTCTAGGTGCCCACTGACTTGTATACCTTATACATAGCATAAGTGTATAGGGGGTTGCTCACTCTTTGAGTCTCCCCACCCCTATCTGTGTGTCGTGTGTCTCCTTCTCTCTCTCACTCTCCGTCTATGGTGCTCTCCGATCCCCTTCACACACAAACAATTATCTGTCTACAACAAAGGGCATCCATAACACCCCTATCCCCTAGTGAACACACACACACAAACCCAATCTGCAAACTACTGTTGCACATGCCTGTACCCAAGCAAACCATACTACACATTGTTCGACCACCAAGCATATTATCATATTCTAGTTTCTATCTTTTATAGCACACTCTGCCATACACTATGAAAATCTCCAAGTGGTTACCGCGATGTTTTACCGCGTTTTGTAGAGAGAAGGTACAAATTCAATGAGAGAAACAAGAGAGAAGAGGGCGGGGGTTTTTTTAGTGTTTAAAGTATTACCATAACTTTCTCCGCGTTTATTATCGTTGTTATATCCGCTACCCAAATTTAGCGCCTAAACTTTCAAATTCTAGCTTAACCCCCCTCCCCCCCAATTCAAATTTTGGTGTTTTCCTCCTCACAATAAAAATTAAAGAATATTGTATATAAGTTTCAAATATAAAAAAGAAGAGAAAGAGAGAGAGAGAGAGAGAGAGAGAGAGAGAGAGAGAGAGAGAGAGAGAGAGAGAGAGAGAGAGAGAGAGAGAGGGGGGGGAGAAGGAGGCAGGGGATATAAGATTACACTTGGTTACAACTAAAATAATCATTGTCAATTGATTAACATAATTGAGCATATTCTCAAATCTAAAGAGGGGAAGAGGAGGGAGAGAGAGGTGAATGGATTACACGACCAAAACACTTCATAACTGCAAAATGTTTATGAATCGTCTTCCAAAAGATCTCTACATGAAGTATCATTCAATTCTAAGCCCATGGCTCCTAAATCAATAAAGAGAGAAACAGAATTGTTGTTTCTGGATGCATTGCCAGCTTCATCATCTTCGAGTTCGTCATCCTCCATCTCATCATCTTCATCATCATGACAATCATCCTTGATAAGACTTGCTACCACCGGATTTGATTCATCGACCTCCCTCTCCTCTGTTTCCACCTCATTCAAAGTTGGAGGTGGAAGAGGGTCGAAGATAGTCTCCACTTCATTAGTGGAAAAAATGGTTCTTCCCCGAGGTGTTACGGGAATTATGAACCAAAGTTTTGGTTGGTGGATTGCTAGGATATAGATAACCTATAAAATAGAAGCTCAAAGTGAGTAACATTGGTATAACTAACGCTACAAGCAAATAAGAATAAAAAAGGTACATGTCACTCACCTGCTCACAATTGCGCAGTAAAACTAAATTGTCATACCTCCCTGTGTGATGCACACTAGAGTCCACCATGTAGAGGCCATTCTCATGTCGTCTAGACACATCTGCAAACCACTTGCACTCGAAGATGAAGCTATGAAAGGTTCTAAAATTAACCTTTAGTATCCTTTCAATAGTTCCGCAGTACCTGGCTTCATCACCGTCTGTGTCAAAGTTGCCCATGATGGCACAATCTATTAGGTTTTCCAAGCCCTTTGTAGTGATGTCTTAGCCCATGGGAATATGGTCTTGTGACATGTAGGTAAAAGTAGGGATTAGTGGAGTTTGCATGAGTAAAAGGAGTGGTTAAAATCACTTCTCAAAACTATGTAAAGAACTTGATTAAAGAAGAAGTTGCGTGTTGTTTTGTTTTGCAAGCTATGGATCGAGACTCTCTCTCTCTCTCTCTCTCTCTCTCTCTCTCTCTCTCTCTCTCTCTCTCTCTCTCTCTCTCTCTTTCTTTCTCGCTCTCTGTTGTAGCAGGCCTGCACTACCATGGCTCCATAGCCCAAGTCCCAACACTGGTATTAGAGCCAACTGGGCCTCGGCTCTCGACTCAACGAACCTCGCGGGTACAGCCTCTTACATAGAGAATAAGGTGCATGTCGACCTGCAGCAAAACTCACAAAAGACAGCATCATGGTGATCGCCCTAGCCTGAGAAGCATTTCTCGACACCTCAGCTTCTCCTAATTCGGCCTCTACAGGTGACACAGATCGAATTCTCAACAGCGTTGTCTGCAAATGGGTTTTTTTTCGCCATTCTTGCTTTTTTCACACTATTATCAAACAGTGGCCACCTTATTTGGTCTTAGGCCTTCAGTCAAGAGGGTCTTCATACGCCGGCATTTGTGCTCAGTGCTCGTAAGTGACTTTGAAGGTTTATGCTCAAGATAAAACCGTTGCAAATGGGCTATTGAACAAAGATCAGTCTCACTGCCGGTTCTTCTTGGTTATTTTATGCTACGCATCCACTGATATGCTAAAAGGTAATTCAAAATTCCATTAACAAAGATTGACAATCATTCTTCGCAAGCATAACAAACACGACCAAGCTATCCTTTGCATATTGAATATGGCATCAAAAGTCGACAAGTTCAATGGATCCGGCTTCCACACTTGGCAGATCAAAGTTAAAGGCTATTTGATGCGCAAAAAACTATGGAACGTGGTCAAGCCTCTCGCAACCGACAAATCTGGCACATCCACTGCAGTTAAAACGGTATTATATGCTGAGCTACAAAGGAAAGATGAACAAGCTTTTGGTATCATTCTAACCTCCTTAGAAGACGATTTTATTCATTATTTGGACGATGTTGATTCTTCAAGTGCTGCCTGGATAGAGTTAGAGAAGCTTTTCGGTGCCAAAGCTCAGTATTCAAAAATGAGTTTAAAAATGGAATTATATTCCATCCGCATGCGTGAAGATGAAAACATTGCAGCTTTAGATAATAGACTGAAGAGTATTAAAACTCAACTTGTTTATGTCGAAGCTCCAGTACCAGAAGAAGATCTCATAGCCATTTTGTTAAAAAGTTTGAATGACAAATTTCATCAGATTGTTACTATTTTAAAAGAGAAAGATCCGATGCCCTCCTTGGATAGTATCATCAATTCATTGCAGGAAGAAGAACGCAGGGTACCTAGTACCAATTCTACTATTTTTCCCAGTGCATATACAGTCTCGAATGTCGTATCCCCCACCACTTCTTCTGATACTTCCAGTGCATATGCAGTCACTAAATGTGTTGCTACAACAGCTTCATCTCGACCATTCAATGGAACCAGATCTTCTGCCATTTGTGGGTGCAACAATCATCACACGAAAGACTGTTTCAAGAAGAATCCTTGTGTTCACTGTGGTAAAACAAATCATCCGTCAAATAGATGCTTTCAAAAGGGTAAAAATCAAATTCATGTGATTGAGGGAGGCACTGAATCTCCAATATATTCTGTTGACAATGAAGCTTTTTAGATCAACTCTTTTCATGTTGTTTAATCAAAATAATTGTACGGGCTATAGACACTGCCACACATGAGTGGTAAGACCTCCCAAATTATCAGTTTTTTGCTCAAGTCCTATTTTTTCCTACTTCTC
This sequence comes from Adiantum capillus-veneris, assembly GCF_014529385.1. Classification (NCBI taxonomy): domain Eukaryota; kingdom Viridiplantae; phylum Streptophyta; class Polypodiopsida; order Polypodiales; family Pteridaceae; genus Adiantum; species Adiantum capillus-veneris. The sequence goes on from NC_140933.1 coordinate 121,901,704, forward strand.
ATGTAATGGAATTAGCCTATTCAATCTTGAGAATAGCGGAAAGTAATGAGAATACTTTCGAGAAATAACTTTGTGAGCATAGCGGGTAGACATAATTGAAGATAGCAACATAATCATAGCAATTAGTTAACTTGGCATGAACAATACTTTTGCAAGAGAGAGAATTTAGAGAACATGACAACAGTTGAGGACCGGATTTATGTGGAGCCGGTCCCCCCTCCAATAGGCATTTGTATTATGATTTCTCCCATTAAGAGAGACTTGTTACAATACATTCTTTGTGTTCCTTGTGGCCTAGGTGATGCAATGAAGATGGAAAGCTTCATGCATCACAATCATAGCATAACATGAACTTGAAGAAAGCTTTAATTGTCCCAAGCCTCAGTCCCAAGACCTCAAACACCTTTGAAGGTGGAGAGAGCTAGCAGGGAATGAGGGTAGGGAAGAGGAAGAAGAAACATTTCATAGGAGAAAGAACTAGTTCCTCACTTATCATACTCTTGTTGCTAGCATATATAATAGCATAGTACTGAAGAAGAAGGAGATGACAAGCTCAAGCATTGAAGCATGGCTCTTGGTTGGATTTGCACTCCATAGCCAAGAGTGTTGGTGTAGGCTCTCAACCTCTACTTGCTTGGAGAGGGAGCTCTTGCACTTTGCATAGCACACAATGAGAGTGATTGTGAGTGTGTGTGGGTGAGTATACCCCTCAAGAAAGCCCCTAACTAGCTTGGGTTGACCCCCCCTTGTAGCTCATTCTTGAAGCTCATTGGACCCCTCCAGGCCTAGCCAATCACAAGCAGGAGCCATTACAAGCAACATGGGTAGCCTTGGGACAAGTGTCCCCCTTTCCCCTTTGAGAGAGAGGACTTGATAAATGCAAAATCAATTAGATCATTCAAGTAATTTATCATTGGAACCCTTTGAAGCTTAGCCAATAGGCTTCAAGCAACACATGAAGGTAACATGGGTAGGGGCCTGACATGTGTCCTTGCTGCCTCTTCAAGTTGGGGCTTCCCTTGTGTGTGTGAGTGGGTGTTCTCTCTCTAGCCCCTAGGAAAAGGGCTCGCCCCCCCTCTTGTAGGAATACTTTTGACTTTAGGTGATCAAGCACCTTACTCACCAAGCATGACAAAGCACTTGAACTAGGGGGTGTTCCCACAAGCATCTCAGGCAAGCTTCTCAAGGCACCTCAAGTACCTTAATCATGCAGCAAGTCAAGCACCTCAAGCATGGAGCCAGTCAAGCACCTCAAGCATCTTAATCAAGCACCTCAAGCATGAAAAACACCTCAAGCACGACAAGCACCTCAAGCAGGACAAGTACCTCGAGCTTGGGCCGGGTTCCCACCTCAAGCTCAGCCCTAGCTTACTTAAGGTCAAAGGACTTTTACACACATTTATTGGAGGTCTTCAATAAATCTAACCCTAAGGTCTTATGCTCCATTGGTTAGCCTTGCTCTTTGATAGACCATCTCCCTTTTGTGCCCCTTTACCATTGGCCCCGTGTTGAGATAGATCTATAAGCACATATCTATATCTTAACACTTGTTCCCGTTTATTCTCCCACATTAAGTGATCAATTTAATATGACAAAATCATTTGGGTTGGTTAGATATTAGATTTTATGACATTACCTCTCTATTGAAATCATAGTCGTCCTCGACTATGAGGTAGAAGAGATAAAGTCTTAGTCATTAGTCAATCGTACTTAGCGGGTAAAGGATCCCTTTTTACCCTACTACATCTTTCCAAGATGGATGACTAATCCATTTGGTGCTTGGGAGACATAGCTGCCGCAAGCATGTCTGCTCTTTAGTCCATTTCATTCTCCCAAAGTAGAGTGACAGATTCTACTTGGTGTTTGAGAGACGTCGTCATCACAAACATGATTCTAAGCATGCATACTAGTTCAATTTGTGCACAATTAAAAAGAGGACTAGTCGTATAAGACAAAAACATGAGTCATTTAAAAGAAATTTGTGCATTTGCTTACTCTAATGTAGCATTGTAAGCATTGACAAGGTTCATACTATCCTTAAGTTGTACTCCTTGCATCCATTTAGCATCTTCAAAAGGATAATTTTTGAACTTAATAAGATACCGTCGGATTATCTTACCATGTCGTAGTACCTTGTCTTCATGCCGAAGGACAGCCTCGGGTTGTAGCACCTCTTCTTGGTCTTCAACTTCGGGAGGGTCTTCAATAATTGGTTCAATTGGTGGCTCTCCTTTGTAGGGCTTAAGTAAGCTTACATGAAAGGCATTGTGTATAAGTCAATGGTTGGGCAACTTGAGTTGATAAGCCGTCTCATTGATAGGCTTCAAGATTTGGAAAGGACCATAGTATCTTTTTGCTAGTTTAGCATAATACTTTTGATGGCCCGTAAGATTTTTGCCCGTCGTTTGCCTTAATCGAGCCTTAGGAAAATTGAGTAAGACCCAATCATTTTCTTTGAACATTAAGGCTCTTCTGTGCTTATCAGCAGCAGCTTTTTGCCTTTGTTGAGAGATGGCTATAGCCTCCCTAATCTTTTGAAAAGATTCTTGTAGGTCACGGCTATACTCATCGGCGGCGAAGATCTTCCCATGTACTTTTAGTAGCAAGGGACTTTTAGGTCTTCCCTCTATGATCTCGAAAGGTGCTTTCCCCGTAGAAGTATGTACAGTATTATTGTAGGCATACTCTACTAGCGGTAAATACTTTTCCCATTGTGAGCATTGATCTACTTCGGTAACATAAGTTTTGAGTAGATCGAGTATCGTAAGATTGGCTATCTCACTTTGGCCATCCGTTTGTGGGTGATAGGCCGAAGACAAATTCAATCTTGTTCCTAGATTTTCAAAGAGACCTTTCCATAAATTACTGGTCATTCTAGGATCTCTATCTGACACGATGGATGTGGGTAATCCATGGTGCTTGAAAATCTGAGATATGAAGAGAGTTGTCATTTGGTGTGCCTTAATAGTCTTTTTGACAGGAATGAAATGTGCTTGCTTCCTAAACCTGTCGACTATTGTCTATATTCTTGTAGTCCCATGGATAGACTTGGGCAATCCAAAGATGAAATCCATGGATATACTCTCCCATGGTGAATTTGGAATAGGCAATGGCTGGAGTAATCCAGGTTGCTTCCCTCTATCATACTTGGTCTTTTGGCATACTACACATTTTGAAACATACTCTTGTATGTCCACTTTCATGGTAGGCCAATAGAAATACGTCTCTAATCCTCGGAGAGTAGGTTGAATACCTCTATGCCCTGCATATGGAGGAGCATGGGATTCATACATAACCTTCTCACGAAGGGAATGAGTAACACATAGCCTATTGCCGTGGAGAAGATAACCATCCTGCAAGGTGAATGGTTCCTCTTTCTTCCCCAAAGCAAGGGCTGACAGTATGTCTCTAAAGTCAGAGTCAGTAGCATACTCATCTATCATAGAGGATAGATCATTGTGAGTAGCTATAGACACCGCATTAACTTTTGGTCGTCGTGAAAGTGCATCGGCAACTTGATTGTGCTTACCAGCTATGTGAGCAATATGGAAATTAAATTGCGAAAGAAAATTTGCCCACCTCATTTGTTTGTCGGAAAGCTTGGTTTGCGTCATGAAATACTTGAGACTTTGGTGGTCGGTTCTTAGGATAAATGGAGTCCCCAATAGGTAGTGCTTCCATGTGTCTAGGGCATGTAGAACAGCTAAAAGCTCTTTCTCATAAATGCCCAAGACTCGTTCATCACCATTGAGCCTTCGGCTCTCATATGCTATGGCATGCCCTTCTTGAAGCAAAACCGCTCCAAGGCAATCACCACAAGCATCACATTGGACCTCAAATGGCTTTGAGAGATCCGGAAGCACGAGGAGTGGTTGGGAAGTAAGATTTTCTTTGAGTTTTTCAAAAGCATTTTGCTCCTTAGCAGTCCATACAAACTTAACGTTCTTCTTAGTTAAATCGTGTAGTGGTCCTGCTACTTGAGAGAATTTTGCTATGAAGCGTCTATAGTATGCACACATACCAATAAAGCTTCTTAGCTCATGTAGATTTCTTGGGTTAGGCCATGCTTTTATTACTTCTAACTTTGATGGATCCATTTGGATACCATCTTTAGAGATAATATGACCTAAGTATTGAATCTCTTGAAGGAAGAATTGGCTTTTCTTTTGGTTGAGATAAAGCTTGTTCTCCCTCAATGCTTGAAAAATCACTTGGAGATGCTGCTTATGTTCCTCCAAAGACTTGGAGTAGATGATGATATCATCAAAGAACACTCCAGTGAATTTTCGATATGGTCTAAAAATTTTCTCCATCAAACGATTGAACGTAGCTGGTGCATTAGTCAAGCCAAAAGGCATGACTAGATATTCATAAAGACCAAACGTTGTGCGAAACGCGGTCTTTAAGATATCTTCATCCACTATCCTTATTTGATGATAGCCACTCTTAAGGTCAATCCTACTGAAGTAGGTAGAGCCTTGTAGCTTATCAAACAGATCTTCTACCCGGGGTACGGGAAATCTGTTTTTGATAGTGATATGGTTTAGTGCTCGATAGTCCACACACATACGGTATGTACCATCTTTCTTTTGCACTAAAAAGACTAGAGAACAAAAGGGAGAGGAACTAGGCCTCACCATCCCTTTGTCTACCAATTCCTGTACTTGCCTCATAATCTCCTCTTGTTGAGCTTGTGAGACTCGATAAGGAGGTTTGTTAGGCGGTGAGCTTCCTGGAAGGAGCTCAATACGATGGTCATCATCCCCTCGTTTTGGAGGTAGGTCCATAGGGATATCATCGATGAACACATCTTGGAATCCTTTTAGAAAAGTAGACAAGTCTAACTCTTCTTGATTCCTATCATTTTCATTTGATGAAGCATTATTAGCTTTTAGAGACTCTTTGACATAAATCATGTACGCAAAAACTGAGCTCTTCATTGATTTATCAAAAGAAAGAGGATTTACAAGTGGAATAGTGCGACCACGCTCACTAGCATCTATTTACATGTTCTTTCCCCTGTAAGTGAAGTAAATTCTCCTTTCAGGGAACTTCATGTTGGCAGCCATGCGATCAAACCATGGTGCCCCTAGGATAACATCCTGATGTTGGAGAGGAGAGATGAAGAAGTCTTCTTTGTCGACATAGCTTTGGACATGAAGCCTCAACTTCCCAATCAAGGGAGTAATGGAGGCTTGTTGTCCCTTGAAAGCTGCATCAGCGACTACTATATCTCCCATCTCAAAAGCTTGAATGCCCAACTTGGTGGCCAACTCTATTGATATGAAGTTAAGAGTAGATCCAGGGTCAAACAAGATGAAGGCATCATGCTCTCTTACCTTTCCCCAAGCATAGGAGAGTGATGATCCTTTGCAATGAGCATCCTCTTTTGGAGCTTCGATGGTGGAAGCTCTAGGAGTCTCATTGCGAGTATTCTTCTTGGGGCAAGAACGATAGCCATGTCCTTGCTCTCCACACTTGAAACACTTATGGTCCTTGCGAAAAGCTTCAAGCTCTTCAGGAGAGAGTTTGTTTTTACCTTTGTAAACTCCCTTCTCCTTGGACCGATTGCTGTTGTTGTTGTTGTTGGAAGTGCCCTGGGAATTATTTTGAGCATTGGATTTCCCCTTTGCATCATTTTTATCTTTGTTTTCCATGGGCTTGACATTACGTCTAGCCCCTTGATGGAAATTGATGCGTGAAGCAACCATGGTGTGGTGGATTACTTCGGTAATAGTACCGGGCCGTTGAGAGTTGATGTATTCGGCCATCTCTTCAGGTAATCCCGCACATAATTGCTGTCTTTGCTCGGCAAAGTCTATCTTTTGAAAGACAGTAGCTTTGAGATGTAAATCCCAAAACTTGTCTACATACTTGTTGATAGACTCATGAGAGAGAAGCTTCAAGCCGCGCCATTCGGTAAGAACTTTATCTTTAATATCGCTTGGCAGAAATTGCTTCATGATGGAAACTCGTAGAGTTTTCCATGTCTTTGGGGCTTCTCCATTGCCACGAAGGCTAGCCCACCATTGACGAGCTGATTTTTGGAAGTGCATAGCTACATGACGTAGCTTGGAGGACTCTGTGAAGCCCTCGTCCCCAAAGGCCGCGTCAAATTGCTGGATAAAGGCCAAGACTTTGTCGGTAGCACCAAAGGTGCCATCGTAGGTGAGAAAAGAGATATATGAGTACTCTACCTTTGGTACACAGCCTCGTGCATACTCCCATTCTTTGTTGGTGATGTCTTCTCCACGTTGGTGCAGCCAAAGTTGGTCCGCGCTATAAAGTGTTCTATGCAGTGAAAATGGTGCTAACAGGTGCATGGTATAGGGCTAAAGCCAGTGTGGGGGACCTCAACAGGATAGTGGCAACGGAAATGCATTCTTAAAGTCTTTTTTTAGGCCGGCGGGGCCTCCAAAGTGAGATAATGATGAGGGCAAGTCAAAGTGTTCAAAATGCAGAAAATGTGTCCCGAAATGTGCTATTCAAGATGCTCTAGAAGCTCGTCCAGACGGCTCGCCAAACAGAGTCCCGGTGTGAAAGTTATGATTGTCCAAAGATGGAATGCTTTCAAGATCCCCGATGGGCAGGGCAGGTACGGACAGGTGGTGAAAAATGGGATCAATGGATATGCATGTCAGGCTCAAGCTGTGGAGTATTCTAGTATTTTCGGTTTGCCATTCGGAGCTTAGACGAACAAGTTATGGCGTGTTGAATATTTATCGGGGGTCGGGTATGTGCTCATCGATGCGCGCGCCGACACGAGTTTTTTGAGCTTGCTAGAGTTCTAGAAAGTGGCATGCAATATAGAAAGTCAACCGAAGTTTACGACTCGTTGATTGAAGTTGCGCGCTGGGATACGTCCAAGTGCCAAGCTCACGGGCGATCGAGACAAAGGCAGATCGGGTTTTTTCCAAGGTTATGAATCTCCGTTCGAAGATCTGAGATGACTGAAAGGTGGCAAGGTTCTTAGCATAGGGCTTTGACGAGGAAAAAATTCAAATATGGCAGGGCCAAAATGTGTGTGGTTTCACTCATTGTCAACATGCCAAAGGGAGGTTTGAAAATTGAGGTCCTTGGCTGTAAGGTCAAAAGTAAAAAGTTAACCTCAAGGCTAAAAGGAAAAAAAGCAGGGGTGAGTAAAGACTAAAGAAAAAGAAAGCTCAAGGCGCTAGTGCCAAAAAAAGGAGGTTTTTATTTTACCTTATTTTGGCCTTGAAAAGAAACAAAGGGAAAAAAAGAGGGAGGAGTTTTTTCGACGGTTTTTCTGCTGGAGTTTTTTGGCTTTGGGAAAGAAAGGGCAAAATGAAGGATTGGAAGGAGGAGGAGGTGCAAGCAATTGGTGATCGAGGCCGGCACGCACTGTCTGCGAAGGGGCTTGGAAGGGCATGAGCTTTGCAGGTGAAGAAGCTAGCGAGGGCTACCAAAACGCAAAGCTACGGCCGAACTGAGGCGAGAGGTGAATTTTCTCGTCAAGGCGTGTGCTGATTAATTTGGGTTGTCGAGGGAGGTGTGTGCCCCTCTGTATGAAGCGGCGATGACCATGGTGTGGCTTTGAGCATGGTTCATGGAGTTTGTACATGGTTTCTGGTTTGAAGGAGAAGCTGTGATTGTCGATTTTGGCGTTGTCTCTCTCCCCTTCCCCCCTTTCTTCTGTGCTCGTCCCCAAGGTGTGTGGTGCCGGTGTGTGTGAGCGTGTGCACCTCCCCCGGACCCCCTGTGTGTGAGAGAGAGAAAGAGAGAGAGGTGTTGAGATATGGAAGAGTTGGAAGCGGGCAAGATCGGTGTGGTAGTTGTCTGAGGATTGTGCAAAGCGTGTGTGCGTTGGACGAAGTGCAGGCTAGGCCTTGCTAATGTGAGTTGCTTATATTAAAGGTGTTTTTGAGAGGACAGGGGTGTTGTGAATACCTTGAGCTATATAGGGACAGTTGTTTGTGTGTCGGGCGTGTTCCCCATTCCCCCTCTCCAACATATTGGTCATTCTCTCATGAGTCCACTCTGCACTAATGAGATCTGGGAAACATTCAAGGTGTCTAGGCACTGAGGGTGCCCTCCTTCCTCCATGTGCTTGTTTCCATGCCTCCCTCTCTTGCAAACGCCTTGCCTTTGCCACTGCTACAATTCTACCCACTTGGTCATAATCTTTGCATTGAGAATGCAAAAGTTATCGACCACTCGAGATAGATTCATATCCATGTTAAGTAGTTTCCCCTTTCCACTTGTCAAGTGTGAAGTCATCCTTGCATCTTCCTCGTCTGACCACATGTGAGGCATTGAAGGATCAACTTGTGCCAAATACTCCAATATGTAAACAAATGCCTCTTGAACAATCCACCCTTCGGCTATACATGCCTCTGTTTGAGACCGTAGCCGCACAAAATCTTTGAGAGTCTTTAAAAACCTCTCTAAGAAGAACATCCATCGTGCGTGCACTAATCCACATATAGCTATCTCCTTCACCACATGAACCAAGAGGTGAATTTGAGGAACGATTGAGGAAATGCATCTTCAATGGCACACACAGTTTCTGTTGCAAGTGTTTGAGCAGCAGGGATAGTATCTATTTCGATTTCCTTGGAGCTCACAAATCTGCAAGAAAACACACAAGATACACTAAGTGCTAGTTGAAATTATTGTGTACATAAAAAAGGTGTAGTTGAGTGAAGTCTTGTGGTGTACCTTACTAGCTCTCCTAGTTTGAAAATAGCGTCCCTGACTTTCTTGTCCCGACATATACACATACTCACCGGCAGAATGAACGACAATGTAAATCAGGGAAAGGGAAGTGAGTGATAGTCATACACACAAACTATAGATAGAATAGGGAATATATAGAGCATCTTGTGCAAATCATGGAACTTCAACCTATACAATTAAATGCTTCCACCCTTCTTCGCTTTTGTGAAAGCTCCCTTTAGCGACCTCATGTATCCTGTTGGTGTGCGAATAGAGGCGATGGTACCCTTCACCTTGTCTAATTCTTCTTTTGCTAGCATCCATGGTGCTTTAGGAAGCACAATCTTTCCATTTGGGGCACACCGTGGAGTAGCAGAGGCGGAGAGACGTTTTAAAAGCCTCAAATCCTCCCTCGCACCCGAAGAGTCCTTCTTGCCAATAATGTGGTCCCATAGTGTTTGGGCTACATTCTTGAATATGTGCATGGGATCCAAGAGGTGTTGTATTTTTAAGTCCTTCCAATATGGAAGCCTTAAAAATATGGAATACCTTGACATACCTTTTCGTGGAGGACACGGAACTGGATTGTTGTTGTGGTGTTCCTCCCAAATGGTTGCCCAATCTGCCATCGTGAGCTTTAGAGGAGCCTTGCCATTTGTTGGAGCCTTGTGCTTGTTATGTCCTTGGGATAAGAAATGATGGTTGTTTGGATAGATTACCTTGCCCGCAAGTAGGACATGCATTGTGCCCCGATGTGGACAACCCTGCATACATATCATATTGTTAGAGAGATGAATGAACTAAAGTGAGCTAAAGGGAGAGAGGGAAAGAGGGAAAGAGAGATAGAGGACAAGGGGTTACCAGAAATCCAAGCCCAGGATAGTCGTGCATAGTCCACATAAGGATTCCCCTCACTTGGGCCTCTCTCCCCCCCTTTGCAAGTGAGACATCGACAACAGGAATGCCTCTCCATAACTCCTCCAACTCCTCGATGAGGGGCTCGAGGTAAATATCAATATTTGACACTTTGTACTTCCCTGGCACAAGCAAGTAAAGAAGTATATTTCCCTTCTTGGTTGTCTCCCATGGTGGAATATTGTAGTTGACGATCACCACAAGCCAAGTGCTCCATGAAGTAGACTTATTGCCGAAGCGGTTGACACCATCACTTGCCAACCCAAGCCTCAAGTGTTGAGGCTCCAACCCAAACTCTGCTCATTGAGTTTTGATGTGCCTCCATGCAGGTGAATCGGCAGGGACACGCATCATTTCATCACTTGAGCGATGTTTTGCGTGCCACACGAGAAGCTCCACGGTAGACCTGCTTTTAAACATGGGTTGGATGCAAGGAATTAATGGAAAATTTCTTAATACCTTATGGGGTAGTTGCGCTCCGCTCACTCTTGTCTTGTATCGTGCCTCCCCGCCCACGGGACATGAGGTAGCATGTGCATGCTCGTTGCGGTATAGCATGCAATCGTTGACGCACGCATGAATGCGTTCATACTCCTTTCTAAGTGCAGTGACATAAGATCTAGCTCATCAATCTGCAGGCATGTGGTGATCTTCTCGCAACATTTTGCCCATCAAACTACAACAAACATGCGTATTAGTATAATTCCTAGAAGACAACACCATAAAGAGAGAAGGAGAGAGTATATAAAAGTCACATTTCATACTTATAGAAGTAGTGCATCAACACTTGCATTACTCCAACCAAATTTTTCTTGCAAGTTGAGTACTTCCAATGATGCTCGGAGCACCGAGTACCGTGCACCATTGTAAAGATGTGTTCGAGCACTCGTCATCAATCTATCCTCCGTTTCGGCAGCCCGTTTAGTGCAAGGCTGACAATCCTCCTCGCACATGTCGCGCTCATGAGCTAGTAACTCATCACACGTGTCGAACATGTGCTCATCCTCTACCTCAAAGTGCGACGAAGACACCACAGGAGCTACAGACGTAGAGCCAATGGGGGGATCACCATGTTGTGCATCCAAATCGCCGAGTCGCTCTTGCCTCTACCGTTCGGCCTTGCGCGTCGGTGTACCACCACCGAATACAGACCAATGGGGAACCTCCTCAAGTGACGAGTAAGTCGCACTATCATCTCTCCAAACTATTTTCCGAGGATGCCAAAGCCTTTCGTTCTCCACGTGCTCCAAAGCAATGCGCCTCAAGCGAGGAATTTCCCTTTTGCACTTGGTGCAAGGACAAGGTAGTTTTTCCTTGAGCCAACGATCTCGCTCTGGGCCTCCAGGAGGACCACGATCATCCCAGTCGCGATGTCCTGCACACGCGAAAGCTTGTTTATTTAGTCACATATCCTAAAAAATAAATAATTAGAAAAACACTTAATTCCATTAGAAAAATTACATATAGTTAAAATCAAAGGGAATAAATGACAATGAGTGTTAAGATTATTATTTAACTAAAAGAGATTTTTAAAAATACAATTAATAAACATTTAAAAGTACTACAAAATAAAGTATCCATAAAATATTAAAAATCTTCATCAGAAAACTCAAAAGGCTAAAAAATGAAATAATGTATAGCTAAGGGTAGAGGGGGTGGTTTGTACCCCCCCCCCCCCCCCCCCCCTTCAACCTCGGATTCGCATGTATCCGTTTGAAATGACTGGCCGCCACGATAATATATGCGGTAATAGACACAGTAATATCCACGATAATAATTGGCGCCTAAAAAAGGAAAGAAGGCAGAGTATGTCGCGTTTTTGCAGCATACCCTGCGTTCTTGCTCTTCGCCATCGCTCCCAAGCTTCCCCCTCACCCCCTCCCCCACCCCCCATCTCCCTACCCTCTCTGTCCGTCAACAAGCCTCCCCCCCCGCCCCGCCCCCCCTCCCCTTCCCCTCTCTCCTTCTCCAAGCTTCTCAAGTTTCATCGAAGAGGGTTTCGTCCAAGTTTCGGCAAGGGGGTATTCCACCATTGTCTTTGGAAGCTCAACCGCACTACAAAGAAAGAGGTAAACACAAAAGTACATCCCCCCTCTCCCCCTTTTGTTTTCTACTATACACACACACACACACACATATAAATTCAAAAAAATACAGAAAATAGAGAATCCATAACATACCTCATTCATTAAGAAATGGTTGCTTCGCATGGCTTGTTTGAAAATGGTTGCTTTGCTACACACGTTTGGAAATGATTGATTTGTTAGGCCCGTTTTGCAAATGACTGTTTGGATAGCGTTAGATAGAAATATATATATATATATATATATATATATATATATATATATATATATATATAGAGAGAGAGAGAGAGAGAGAGAGAGAGAGAGAGAGATTTAAAGAGAGGGAGAGAAATGTTAGATAGAGAGGGAGAGAAATGCTAGATAGAGAGAGAGAGAGAGAGAGAGAGAGAGAGAGAGAGAGAGAGAGAGAAATAGATAAAGAGAGTGAGAGAGAAAGAGGGAGAGAAATCTTAGAAAGAGAGAGAAATAGATAAAGAAAGTGAGAGAGAAAGAGGGATAGAGGTAGATAAATAGAGAGAGATAATTGATGAGAGGGAGATAAATGTTGAGAGAGAGAGAGATAAAGAGAGAATGAGAGAAAGAGGGACAGAATTAAGGAAAGGGTAGAGAGAGAGAGAGAGAGAGAGAGAGAGAGGGAGATAGTAAAGAGAGAGAGATAGGATATATAGAAATAGGGAGAGAAAGAGAGAGAGAGAGAGAGAGAGAGAGAGAGAGATAGAAATAGAGAGAGAGAGAGAGAGAGAGAGAGAGAGAGAGAGAGAGAGATAAAGAGAGAAAGAGGGAGAGAATGAGGGATAGATAGAGAGGGAAAGAGGGAGAGAGAGAGAGAGAGGGAGGGAGATAGGAAGAGGCAAAGAGATAAAGAGAGATAGGGAAAGAGAGAGAGAGAGAGGGAGAGAGGGAAAGAGAGATAGAGAGTAAATAGAGAGAGATAGGGAAAGTGAGAGAGTAGAGATCCACCATGACCTTAGCCGAGACCTCGATGCCTCGACAGAACATGTCGTCGATGTTTGGCTTCTCATCTCTGAGAGTGCTTGCTTTACATGGAGGCTCAGACATGACTTTAGGGATGGAGCTTCCGCTTCATAGTTCAACTGCACGACCAAGAAGGGGAGAGTGAGAGGGATAGAGAGAGAGAGACTCAGTCAGAGAAATAGAATTACTTATTGCATTACATTACAATTGTAATGTTACGATCAATTGATCACTTAGATGTTCAATCTAGGTGCAGTCAACACAAAACAATGGCTACATTTACAACCTTAACATATATATGTGTGTACATATATATATGTTTATGCATGTATGTAGGCACTAAGTATGGGAGCATAGCACCCGAAGGTTAGACGCTTCCTCTTGGGTATAGTCCTTTTTTAATAGTGGCGTTGCGGTCATTGATCCACTCATGCATAGATTACCGCAATGTACATTTGGTTTTACCACGGTTGAGACTGCGATGATATCTAAAGAGGTGCAGTTGACCTTTGGCACTACTAACATGTACTTTGATCTACTAGTATGTATATGTATTTACGTGTTTGTGTGCTAATATACTTGTGTACGTATTTATAGATGAGTGAGTAGGGTAGAAAGATTAATCTTATATTGCTCCTTGTAATATAGATGTCAGACGAGAGACCAACTGGTGAGGAGCAGCCAACTGGCTCTTCTTTTGGTTGGTTCACATCTCAGGCATGGACTCCCACCCAGGGTGGACCCGAGTCTTGAGTCGGTGAGAACAAGCAAAGCAATAAATAATGTTTCTACGTAGTTAACCCTAAACCATGAGTGTCATTGGTTTTTTTTTTGTTATTTGCAGACATGGCCATCCTACACCTACCCTTCTCAGATTCCTCCACCGGTCGTAGATCCTGACTTACAGCGGGCTTATTCTTTACGAGAGTAGTACCTCTGTTCGACAGAGAATTTGTTTGGCTGCTACACTCCGTAGCAGCTTGCGATCTACGACATTTCTTCGCAGACTACACCATGGGGGAGTCAGGGAGGGACTCCTTACCTACAGAGCTTCGCACCGACGGCACCTCCCTCTACTTTCCCTTTCTATCATCCTACTCCTATTCCGTTGCAGGGTCCTACTCCCCTTGCATCACAGGGTCATACTCCCATGGCATCACACAGTCCTACGTCACTCCATTCCACTCCGATTTTGCCAGAACATCGTCCATGGACTTTCTCTGGCAGTACGTGTCAACGCTCGACTCAGGGCAGCGAGCGCTGTGAGAGACGAAGCGGCGGCACGTGTCAACGCTCGACTCAGGGCAGCGAGCGCTGTGAGAGACGAAGCGGCGGTACCTGTCAACGCTCATCTCAGGGCAGCGAGCGCTGTGAGAGACGAAGCGGCGGTGGATCTTGTGGTTTCGCATGTTCCGGTAGTGGCGGGGAACGGAGTCTCCACTTTCAAAGCGTGCCGCCCCTAACACAAAGGACGAGGATACTGACACATCTGTTCCAGACACGCATGGACGCTACTACAGGGTTAAATATGACGGGGAGGTGTATTTTGGCACAGCACAGGGCAGGACATTTCGACGCCATCTACAAATTTTGATACATTCAACGTATAAGAATTGTTTTATAAAGTTTAGATACCAAATGCCCGATCATGCACGGTACATTAAAGACTCTTTGTTAGCTAGATTTTCAAACGCCTCCGATCAACGTTTTCACAACAATCGTTGGAGGGCTACATAAAAACATTTCTAAAAAACAAGCAGTCCAGTGTGCGACGCGTAGCAGCTAACCAGGTCAGAGATCCAGACAGGAGTTATTGCGGTGGCAACATGATAGACGCGGAGTGGGAGTGGGCAATTCAAGAGAAGAGCAATCAAGTTGCGACGGTCTCATCATACAAACAACAACGCGAGACCCGCGCAAGACAAACTCCCACGCACTATGGCTCAGGAGGCAAGGGAGCTTGGAAGGATAAATATGTAAGATTATTTGAATTATAACGTCCATTGGTGATTATAAAGATTGTAGTTGATGATTTGATATTGTTATTGCTAACTTAGGAAAATGTCACTCTCTCTCGACCAACCAGAGAGATGATCAAGTATCGATAGCGACATATAGAATTTGATACGTGGCGATGGTTGTTCGAAAACAATCACATCTGTCGCGAGAAATTCAACACGACAGTAGTGGACCACTACAAGCGGTAAGTTTAAACAAGTAATTTTGTATCAATTGTTTTGAACTGTGGATAATTGTTTAATTTGGTTTGTAGAGTCAAAGTGATCCAGCATACGTGTCTCTGGACGATGACCAGATAGAAGAGGATTAGATAAAAAAGGTTTTGTCAAAACTTTCGTAAAGTCCCAATGTGGCACAATGTATATACAACTATTTATTTTTTATTATAACTTTTTTAAATAGTTGATCTTCTACATTTTTAATTGTCAAGGTAAAGTAAATTCAATTTCAGTTCTTTGGTATTTTTTATACTCTTCCAAAAAACAACTGATGTTTCATTGTTTTATTTTTTAATTGGCGTGTAGCGGCAGCGGTAATAACAACGGCAAAGGTTCCGATAATAGCAGTGGGTATATTGCTACGACTATTACCGTGCTTATTGTTGAGAAACCACTTCACGTTCATAGCCGCAATTATTGTCGCTCCCGCAAAATTTTCTCTCTCCTTTTTTCTTTGTTTTTCTGCAACAATGTTACCGATTATAGACAACTCCTCTTATAGTGATAGGTAGGCAATCAGAAATCGATTAACACCCTCAAATACTTTCCAGACCTCTGGCATATCCAAGTTTTCGCACCAACTTGCGGTTTCCTCTTTGCACACACAACACCCGCATAAGATACACACACTCAACACATGCACACACTGGCATACGTAGGCATGAGAAAAAGAAACTAGAGTGCTTCGTCAGCCTGTATAAGCGGAAGTGGATAACAAACTGGTATAGAGGTACAAGCCTTCAAGGCGATTGCAATTAGAGAGAGCAAGCATTGAACAAGAGTATAGATCCGTAAAGAAGATTGTCGAAATGAAAGGTGTGAGAGAGAGAGAGAGAGAGAGAGAGAGAGAGAGAGAGAGAGAGAGAGAGAGAGAGAGAGCACTTATTATTTGTTTTGCACAAATCTTCTTACGCCAAGTAAGTGTAAGTGACTGAAACGATTTGATGAAAATAGTATGCTAAAAAGTTAAGGAATTAAGAACGGAACTTTGAATGTAGCATGCAATGATTTCTTTACAATGAAATGGACAAATCTTCTGTGGAGAAGAGGAGGAGGACTATATCGGTAAGATGCTCTTCAGAGTTACGCGTGTGGGAAACTGGTTGACAGAAAAATAGAGCGAAATGAATTGTTTAGCTGACTGAAGGTGGTTGGGAACCACGTTAGAGTAATTTAATTCTATAGTCTCGAGTAGGCCGAGCACGTCCGCAATCTGAACGAACAACATACAATGGTGTTTTGTGGAGCAACCAGCTAGCATGGCCATGTCGATGGTGATTGGTCGACCGAGTGTATTCCAAGTGATGTAATGTGGATTCCATGGGGTAGGTGACTGAACTGTCCATGGAATGAACTCACTCCATTTATGCATGTAGTGTCTGAGCACCCACTCTTGCAAATGTGGGTAGAGATAGTAATGCAACATGTACATTGCAGTCTGAAATTTTGATTGCTGCTCAATCACATCAACTGGAATCAGCCTACCCATTCTAAACTGAAAAGAAAAAGCATTTCAATCAAAGAAGTTGATAAGTTGTCATGTCTGCCATAGTTTGAATGAAAAAAAAAAACATTGTTGTAGCCAATGACCAATGTTATGTGACAAAGACAGTGAAACAATGAAATGAAGATGGCAGAAGTTCACAGCTATACCTTCTTTTTTTTTCAAAAAATAATATTTTCTCAACCTTGGTGGATGTCCAGAACAAATGTTATAACCTAATGCAGTTGTTGTCTTGTGTTGTTTAATATAGAAATGTTCTAAGTTTCTAGCTTTATGTATATTGGTACTGGTTGCTAAAGTGGTAATTTCAAAATTGTCCTCGAAAGGACTATGTGCCTGCATGTCCGCTTGCATTCTCCTCGGAGGATTGCACTTGTGCTGACCAACGTGTTTATGGACGTTCTTTGTAACTCCAATATATCTCCTATCGTTTTTCGTGCAGTGTATACTGTAGACTATGTATTCTTGCCGTGACGCAACTTTTTCTGGGGTGGAAGGCCGATGCTTGTCTCTGGTTGATGATGAGTGTCTAAATCTGTAGTCCATGCAGATTGGTTAGGTAAATAAAAAAATGACGGTGCTACGGAGAAATGAATGGAAGCTAGTGATACTTGTTATCCATACTTGCCTTGGTCTGTCGCAACTGGCTCGTATGGGGAGGCTGGTTGTCCGTAATTTACTGCCTTGTGTTTACTGTAGTGCCATGCTACCTTCTGGATTGTGATAGGTGGGTTAGTTGCATCGTTCATGTGGTTTGCTGAAGTCATGAAATTTGTCAAGATAGCGGCATAGTTTTCTTGAGTAGCTTTTGAAAGTTCAGCCAAATCAATGTTGTAACCAAACCACAGCTGCTCCATCGTGTACAGTGTAACTCCTTCAGTTTTTGTGTCGAGGAGTTGTCGTACTTCAACATTACGCAACATACTCTCATCATCCTCGTACTGGATGTCAAGCTCTTCAAGTATTTGCTTCATGAGACCTACAGGATTGTTACCATATACATGTGGTAGTGATGTGTGTGAACACACTAGGACCACCGGGGCATTTTTTCCCTCTTTAGGAGATTTTTTCCCCCGTGCATTGTATATACGCCGATCACTCTAGGGCTATCCATCTTTCCATTGCACACTAAGTAACACACTCTCTATTGTGTGCCTTGAGCTTCCTTCGTCTTCTCCAAGCTGTGTGTGTTTCTCTACAACCCTAATTCCAACAATTGGTATCAGAGCAGGTCACGCCCTCCCGGGCTTAGTCGCTAGCTGCTCCAGCACACGCCTGCTCACTTTCTCCGATTTCAGTGAGCTTTGGCAAGCGATCGCAGGTCGACAAAAATCTTGGGTCAGCTCGAAGAGCTTGAACTGCTCAGAATTTTGATTTGGGCTCATTTCGGCCTCCATTTCCACTACAGGCAGTACTGCACAGGCTATTTCGTCATTTTGTGCAGAATTTCTGTCAGTGCCGTTTTTTGCATAATAGGTGCCTTATAGTCTTCTACAGTTTGTGCTATATAGCACAAGTTGTTCCCGCTCCGTTTCTCCTATTTTCGGGCAGTTTTCACATCACGTGCAGCATTTACCACGGATGACAACAACAATACAGATGTGTTCAAGATGTTTGCTGCTGAGGACAGGTTGGATGGGGACAACTACCCTATGTGGGCTTATATGATGCAACATGTTCTTGTGTCAAAGGGTGTCTAGAACATTGTGCAGGGCATTGATGTACGTCCCGGTTCTGAGGATGTAGGCGATGTTGAGGATGTTGCAGGTCTTGCTGCAAGGTTGCAGGTGTTGAGGTTGTTTTGCCTACGGCAGAACAAGCTCGTTGGGATGTTAAGGATGTGCAGGCTCATGCATTGATTGCATTGTCTGTGAAGCGCACCATTGTTCCTCACATCCGTTCAGCAAAATCTGCAAAACAGGCTTGGGATATTTTAGCAGGTCTTTATGCAAGCGGTAATGAGGCTAAAATTGCTTTGCTGCGTAAAGAGCTGGAGTCAAAGATTATGCATGAGAAAGATGATATGGACACTTTCCTTTCTAGTGTCAAGGATATCAATGAGCAGCTTATTTCTGCAGGTGAAGTCATTTCAGACAGTTCCCTTGTGCAGACTGTTCTTGATGCCTTACCAGATTCCTACCAGACTTTTGCTAGTACTTGGAGACTTATGACCCAAGGAAATCTTGAAGTTGTCAAGTTTGATGCATTATGCACATTGCTGTTGCAAGAGTCACTTTCCAGAAAAAACAGGACTAGGCAGCGTGCAGTTGAATAGGCTTTTATTGCTTCTAAAAGAAAGGGTGGTAATAGTAATGCAGTCACTTCTTATGGTTCTACTGCGAGTGGCAAAAATTTTGTTCCTAATACTTCTGCTAGCAGTACTTCGTCTGGCAATTCAGGTGATAAGGGCAAAAAGAAGATGCGTCGCCATTATTGTAAAGCCAATGATCACTTGATCAAGTCGTGTCCTAAGTTGAGGGCCAAAGAGGCTAAGAAGAAAGAGGGTGGTTCCACTGTAAATGTTGGTTCCACTACAAATGCAGCCATTGTTGAGTCTTCTGTGAAAGGAGACTGTAATGCTGATGTTGATGCAGAATGGGCTTTTAGCGCAGAGTGCACTTACAATCCTGCTGTCCATGATGCATGCTTGTCAGTTGCTATAGATTCACATGTGTGGTATTTTGACAGTGGTGCTACAAAGCACATTACCTCACATCGTGAATTGTTTACCTCTCTCGAGTCAGTCCCTCATGGGAATTCAGTCACTTGTGCCAACGACGCCTCTTATCCAGTTCAAGGAGTTGGAAAGATTGTGCTCACTGCTACTAATGGCAGTTCCTTCACACTTGTTGATGCACTTTATGTACCTGGGATCAAGAAGAATCTCTTGTGTGTATCCGCACTTGCTAGACTTGGACTTGTAGTCAAATTTGTGGATGACAGATGTGCATTTCATGATCTCAGTTTTGGTGATGAAATTGTTGCATCTAGCCTTTTGTGTCGTGGGCTGTATAAGCTCACTTTGTATGACAAGTGTGGATAAAATTTTGCAAATGCTGTTGCAAATTCAAGGGCTATTTCAGATGCAAAACTTTGGCATGCACGTTTTGGTCATCTGAATTTTGCCAGTTTGCTGCGTTTGCAGAAATCTGATATGGTTGCTTCTTTGCCGCCTCTTGAAGCACCTGTCAAACATGTTTGTGAAGGCTGTATTTTGGGTAAGATGCAGCGTTCTAAGTTTCCAAAGGATGGTTCAGTTCGGGCCACCTGCAGGTTGCAGCTTGTGCATAGTGATATTTGTGGGACCATGCAAACTCCGTCCTTGGGAAATTACCTGTACTTCGTGACTTTCATTGATGATTACCACAGGCATGCATGGGTATTTCCGCTTAAAGCGAAGTCCGAAGTTTTTATGTGCTTCAAACAATTTCTGGCTATGGCTGAAAATGTCTCGAAATGTACTATGGGCACCCTCCGTTCTGATCGAGGGGGGGAGTATATGTCTCATGAATTTAATGCATTTCTGGCTAGTCGTGGGATAAAACACCAATGTACAGTGCCTTATACACCTCAACAAAATGGTGTTGCTGAGAGGAAAAACAGGTCACTGACGGAAATGGCACGATGTATGGTCAAAAGTCAAGCTTTACCGCATTCTTTTTGGCTTGAGACCATCATGTGTGCCACTTATGTACTTAGCAGGTGTCCTACGAAAGCTTTGCAGTCTATTACTCCATATGAAGCATGGCAAGATAGAAAGCCTTCTATTGAGCACATGCGTGTTTTTGGCTGTTTGGCATATGCTTTGGTGCCACAAGTGCAGTGCAGAAAATTGGATGATAAGGCTGTCAAATGTATTTTTGTTGGTTATAGTGCTGAAAGCAAAGGTTACAGGTTGTATCATCCGCAAACAAGATGTATTCTGGTTTCACGGGATGCCCTTGCTGTCATGTACCAGAGACAGTAATGTAAGCTCACAAGAAATTTATGACACTTTGTTGCCTCTTTTCAGTGGTGTAAATACGAATGTAAGTTCCAATGAGGCAAATGTACAGCCTATGGGGGTTTCTGAAAATGTTTTACATCAGCCTATTACTGATGCAGACGTACATGATGTACTTGATGAGGAAAGGGCTGAAAATGAGCAGGCTAGAGGTATGCCAAAATGGTTGGTGCACACTTTGCGTGACAGTAAATTGGATGCACCTTTGTCTAGTCATACTCGTTCAGGCTCTCGCCATGCATCTTATGCATCAGATTGTTATGCTTTGGCTGTGTCTAGCTTACATGATGTTGAGGAGCCTCTTACT
Organism: Adiantum capillus-veneris; assembly: GCF_014529385.1. Lineage (NCBI taxonomy): Eukaryota > Viridiplantae > Streptophyta > Polypodiopsida > Polypodiales > Pteridaceae > Adiantum > Adiantum capillus-veneris. The sequence goes on from NC_140933.1 coordinate 121,922,405, forward strand.
TTTGATGAAGCACAAAATTCAGAAAATTGGATGGCTGCCATGCAATCAGAATATGATGCACTTATAGAAAATGACACATGGACTTTATGTGATTTACCTCCTCGCAAAAAGGCCATTGGTACGAAGTGGGTTTACAAGTTGAAACGCAAGCCGGATGGTGAGATCGATCGCCATAAGGCTCAACTTGTTGCAAAGGGTTATGCACAGCAAAAAGGCATAGATTCTGAAGAGACTTTTGCTCCCACTTGTCGTATGACTACTGTGCGTTTTCTATGTGCATTGGAAACTCGTTTTGGTTGGGATGTACATCAATCAGACATTGTTACTGCTTTCTTGAATGGTGACATATTTGAGGAAGTTTATGTAACGCACCCTCGCAGTTTTGTCATAAAAGGACAAGAGGACAAAGTGTGCAAATGTAACAAGGCTTTGTATGGGTTGAAGCAATCTCCTCGTGCTTGGTATGAGAAAGCTGACACTCATTTGGTCAAACAAGGCTTTTGTAACAGTCCAACAGAAAGCACATTGTATGTAAAGCGTGAGGGTGATGTACTTCTCATTGTGGTTCTTTATGTTGATGATTTGCTGATCACTGGACCAAATGAGAGACATATTGCTGAATTTAAGGCTGATTTGAATGCTACTTTCAAGATGAAAGATTTCAGGCTGTTGCATCATTATTTGGGTATACAGTTTAAGCAATGTGATGGTGGTATTTCCTTGTGTCAGAAAAGTTACATAGAGACATTGCTATGTAAGTTTGGACTTAAGGATTGCAAACCTATTGCCACTCCCATGGAAACAGGTTTGAAGTTGAGTCTACATGATGCTGGTGATCCTGCTGATGTCACTCTTTACCAAACTGTTGTGGGCTGCCTCATTTATGTATGCAACACGAGGCCGGATATTCAGTTTGCAGTCTCGCAGGTCAGCAGATTTATGCATAGCCCAGGGTCTAAGCATTGGCAGGCTGTCAAGAGGATTTTCCGCTACCTTAGTGGCACTTTACATCTTGGCTTGTTTTATCCCAAGGGGGGATCATTGCCGCCAGACTTACATGCTTTTTCGGACTCAGATTGGGCTGGTTGTTTTGACATGCAAGTGTCCACAAGTGGTTTTTGTTTCATGCTTGGCAGTTCATGTATATCATGGTTGACCAAGAAGCAACCTACTGTGGCCACGTCGAGTTGTGAGGCTGAGTACAGGGCAGTCTTCACAGCTACGGTTGAGTGTGTATGGCTCAGACGCCTTATGGTTGATTTGGGTGTTGGACAGGACACTGCCAACACTATCTACACTGACAGTCGGAGCGCATTGGCAGTTGCGAGGAACCCAGTTTTTCATGCTGGCACAAAGCACATTGAGGTGCATTACCACTATGTCAGGGAGAGGCTCTCAGCATGAGAGATCAGCTTGGCTTATGTGCCAACACAGGACAACCTTGCAGATCTTTTCACAAAGGCATTGTCTCGTGAGAATCTTGAAGCTTTCCGCAAAGCTTTGGGCTTACTCCCCTTTGTGGACTGATCCTGTCCTCAAGGCATGGCACTTCCCTTTACTCATGTGCCAGCTCTCATTCACCGCATCACTCTAGGGGGGATTTGTTACCATATACATGTGGTAGTGATGTGTGTGAACACACTAGGACTGCCAGGGCATTTTTTCCCTCTTTAGGAGGTTTTTTCCCCCGTGCATTGTATATACGCCCATCACTCTAGGGCTATCCATATTTCCATTGCACACTAAGTAACACACTCTCTATTGTGTGCCTTGAGCTTCCTTCGTCTTCTCCAAGCTGTGTGTGTTTCTCTGCAACCCTAATTCCAATAAGGATGTAGGAGCAAGCTGGTTAGCACGACAGATAGAAGGCATTATATTTTTCTTTTCTAATAGTACCTGTTGTCATTCTGTCTGTGCTTGGTGTAGCCATCGTTTGGTCTAGAGCTTTATATCTTGCGTCGCACTTAATCATGAAGTTGCGACGCTCTTGAAAATTATGGAACCGATGGCTGAACGATCGAATAAGAAGCTTGGCCTCTGCATACTAAGTCAAGATAGTGTGAGCAAGATCATTCAACACCAACAAGACAATGCACCGTTTGCACTGATGGCGCAGCTTGACACGAGTTTGATGTTTGGTATCATCCAAAACATCGTTGAACCAGCCAGGAGAAGAGCATTCACCACTAGCGATACTTACGAATTTGCTTCTCTGCTGCTCCGTGGCTGTCAACAATTGCTTGAGAGAACAGTTACTTTCAAGCCCAACGGCATGCCTACCACATCAAGCTCCGTGAACGACATCACAATAGAGACGGCAGCGTTTCCATTCCTGTTACCTTTTGGGAAAGGCCAATATGATGGTAAAATCAACTTCAGTATATATGTAAAGATACATGCATTGACTCTGTTCTCCATTTACACCCTTTACAAGCCATACCTGCTCATAATGTACCAACTAAAGCACGCTCTTATGTTGGCTAACAATACACACACGAGCTTGTTGCAAAGGGACATTGACAACTACAAGAAGGCCAATCGTACAGCAACTGACGAGGATACTATGAGACATGTGCTTCGGTACAACACCCCTTCCAACATGCCAGGCTCCTGCTCGTGGCACCGCAAGAACCTAAAGGACTTGATAGCAATGGTGGACGAATGGGGAATGCCTGATTTCTTCTTGACTTTCATGGCTGATGAGGTCATAGATACAAGATGGCCTGAGGTTGACACGATGGAGCTAATTGCACGTCATTTGAACGCCTCCTTCACTTGGACAGACTGCCCAGTCGAATGCGCCCTCACCTTCCACACTAAATTCCAAATGCTTATGTCCAAATATATACTTGCGAAAGGTGTGTTGGGCCGTGTGCAACACCACTTGGTTAGATATGAGGTCCAAAATAGAGGATCACTGCATGCTCATGTCATACTGTGGATGCATGAAGAAGACAAAGAGCAACTATCTGTTGAGATAATTGCATACATCCCGCCAAAAACTAGCACTGTGGTTTTGCCAGAAGTGAGCCGCCTACGACAACTCGTGCTTAGGAAACAACTTCACAAGTGCCGTACAAGTTGTTACCACGGTCAAAGAGATGGAGTATGTAAACACGGTTTTCCATTTCATGCGCAGCCAAATCCAAACCCAGTCTTCAACGAACAAAATCACAGATGGAAATACTTCAGGCCCCGGCATGAAGACAGAAATGTCGTACCGTACCACCCTATACTGCTACTGCTATGGGGTGCACATATGAATATACAGCAGGTCACCAATTCATCGTTGTCCTATTACCTCCTGAAGTATGCACTCAAAACTGAGCCAATGGGCCATCTCAACATCCACTCAGAAGATGCAGAGCGCTTAGGCCTAGGTGGCCTTGACACTGTGAAATTGAAGCTGATCTCAGCCTCTTTACTGTCGAAGCCTATCTCAGCAACAGAAGTGGCATTAAATTGTTTGCAAATCCCAATCATTTCAAAGAGTGACACCGTCCAATACGTCGACTCATCACCCCCGGCACTATGACAACGAATCATTTCTCACAACAATGATGTCATGCTGCACCCTGTCGATCTGTACTGCGCACGACCACAAAGTCCAGAGAATCTTACGTTCTACGACTTCCACAAGAATTACACAGTGACGAAGGAAAAAAAAGGGAAAAAAAGTATTTCAGAGGCGAACACCGACGGCCAATCGCTGGAGTGGCAACACTGGCTGGTCCATTTCACAGACTTCCACCCAGGGCATCATCCGGAGGCTTTCTTTTACAACGTGCTGCTAAAGAGCATCACCTTCATAAACGAATCCCAGCTGCTCTCACCGGAGAACACGTCCAGGTCATACTATCTTGAGTGCAAACTTAGAAATTTGATACTGACAGATGAGGACCTTGAGATGTACATCGCAGAGTATACACAATGAAATATGCTCACGACAGATCAAACACACCAATTTCCCAACATGATACTACAGAAGACATCCTCAACAAAGGCTGTCTCATTTCAATCTCCAGATGTGCAAACAGATTACGAGCAACAGGACACGACTTCTCGTATCTCTGCCCTTCTAAACGAGCTTCAAAACGTCCAGAACGCATCACTGACATCTGAACAAGCAGAGATCTACAAGAAGCTCACAGCAGCAAAGGGTGGTCTGCATGTGATCACAGGCACTCCTGGCAGTGGCAAAAGCTTCCTCATAAGATATATCACAAGCCAACTCATAATGCAAGGGAAAATTGTCACACTCACTGCTTCGACTGGTGCAGCGGCCACGAGGTTAAGCAGCATCGCAACAACTATCCATTACCAATTCAAGATACCAGTGCGCACACAACAATATCCCCTGTCAATCTCCGAAACTGATGACAGATACGTCAGTATCAAAGAAGCAGACACGATTATCATAGATAATATTTCTATGTTGACAAAGAAAACTTTTAATCTCATAGTACGACAAATTGTGAATGTCACCAACGGCACACTGCTAGACCCATTCAAAGATAAAAAGCTCTTCTTGTTCGGTGATTTGGCACAGCTGCCGCCGGTATGCAGGCATCGAAGTGATCATTGCTACTCATGCCACATCACAAGCTCCACTTATTGGTCCACTGCTACTACGTACATTATGTCTTGCTCAGTGCGCCATGCAAAAGATATCTCTTTCATAGAGTTCCTCAATACAATAAGAGTCAGGCTCCCCACAAAGAAAGAGATCCACGATGCGCTCGGTGACCGCATCATAATGCAGGATCAAATAGAGCAACATATGGATAGGAATATGACAATCATTTGCACACACAAGAGTGACGCTCGATATTATAATAACCTTCTCTTGGAACGCTTCCATCGGCATAGTCACATCATCCAAATCGTCCTCAAGACAAATGCACACAACGTCCCTGAGCTCCAAGCATGGCTTGAAGATCCCGACTTCCACGCAATTGAGAGAATAGAAAAAGGAGCAAAGGCGCTGATAACAGAGAACATAGACTTAAAAATTGGAGCAGCCAATGGATCACTATGTCGCGTAGACGAAATCCTCCAAGATGAAGAAGGAGGCGTCAAAGCAATCAAAGTCACACTCGGCACATCCAAACAAGAACTTACAATTCGACGGTCAAAGCATAGCAGATGGAAATTCAATGGGAACTGGTACCATAAATCCACATTCCCACTAGCTCTCGCCTACACTATAACTGGACACAAGTCCCAAGGCGCAACAATCAACTCCAACGTCTTGCTCATTGTAAAAGAAGTTTTCTCCCCTGGCCTTCTATACGTGATGCTATCACGCGTCACTGAGCGAACCCGGCTACATTTACGAGAGCTACCTACGCCAGAGATGTTCACACCATCTAGATTTTTGAACTTCTAGCCGGGAATGTTTCCTACGCCCTCTTCAGTATCGGTTCCTCTTTCTATTAAACATATGAAATTGCCTTGTAATTGCCTTCTATATAAAGCAGGAATTTTTGTTTAACTGCTTGTCCTCTCTTCTGTGGACTTCTCATGTTCAATATGTTGCACATCTGAGACACCTTCCCTATCACCCCTGCTCACTCTGATCCACCTTTTGTAAATTTACTGCTCTTCCCTTTTTCACTTCATTCGTTTCTGTTTAAACGTTTGTCAGATCTTATGCTTCAGAAATACTGCAAGAGGTCATCAAAATAATTTTTTTTACGTGCAGGAAACTGAATCAAACAATGGATCACAACACGGTACATTTTGCACACTTTTTTGATCTTGCATCTGCCTGTGTATACACATGCAAATCAATCACTCATCTTACTGTGCAGCTCTTCAAGCAATACACGAACAACGCAAAGGAAACGCAACCATCAATACAACCTAAGAGATTTTATCTCACGACTAAGAAAATGAGATTGGCAAACTCAGCAGGGGAGAAACCCCATGCTTATATTGAGGGCATGTACTTCTGTAGTACGAAGTTGTTCTCAAGATTGAATGCAAGTATGTCTGCCACTTGTGATGTAGCTAGGTCTTGCTCTGTGAAGGTTGTTCTATGCTCTTTACTCCATGATAGCAGAGGGTTATCTAATATTGAACGTCTGTCTAGTGTACCACGTGCAATTGTTGTCACTGTTGAGATGGCGTTGATAGATCTGTCAATGACGCTCAGTAGTTGTATGTGAAGTTGATTTCCGTTCAGTATTCATCTTGTGTAGTCTGGAAGTAACGACACACAATATCTGCGACGTGCACTTGAGTTCTCACAAGCGGAGCACTGCACACATTGTGTTTCTATTTGTGTAGCCTCTAAGTTGGATACCAGTAGACTGCCAGAAAACATTGCAACCGATGTCTCGTCTGGGGCTCGAGTACAATGAAAAGAGGCACCTCTTTGGATGAAAACTACACCACAAACAAAGCATATTCTTGAAGGTCTGAATGTCGTTGCTATTTCTGAACTCCATCGGTGTAATAAATTGACGATATCAATCCATGATTGTGAGCATGGTAGAAATCTAGCCTTCTTCTTGATTGAAGTGCGATGTCTCGCTTTCGATCTGCTGAGGTGTATCCTACGCTTTCGGTGATGGTCCATTGAAGGCTTTAGCTGGACTCAATCTTAATGGTTCAATGCGATCAGAACCTTCTGATATTTAGTTACTAGTCACGGCTAAGCAATGAACAGTTCAAGCGTTTGAAACAACTATGTACCTGGTGCTGGATTGCGCTGTTGTGGGGTTTCGGACTGAGAAGAGGCAAGCGGTAGCTGATTTCTTGAATGTCTCTTGCAAAGAATAAGTATGAAGCGTTAGAAAAGTAATAGCACAATGTTTAAGGTTGTGAGAGTAATCTCATTATTTGTATGTGTTCTTTTTCTCTTATGTTATAGGAAAAAAAGAAAACGTGTTGGTGTCCCTGCACGGGAGAGTTTGCACAGTCCTCCCCAATTTTTATAATACGAGGGAACGTGCCAGTCCCATGGCAGCATGCAATTTTCGGTGTGTTCCTTTTTACTGTGTCCTCAGCATTCAAGCTTAAAATGTGGCACTCTGTACTCACCGCACGTTGGAATATGTCACCGTTGCAAATGTAGAGGAGTTGTGTCCAAGTTTCTCTTGATCTCTCTGCAATGAAACACGGTAGAGTTAGGCCATAAGTAGTTGCGCCTGCAGAAACGAGCTGAGTAAGGTAGTTGAAGGTGGACATACACACATAGCTGCTATAATTGCTAGTGAGACCCCTTTATCCTCAGCATGGACACCCCCTACCCGTGCATAATAACTCTCCCCTCCTAGACGTTGCACAAGGTGGACATGGTCTCAAAACATCAAATTAGTTATCCATGCAAGATGCACTAGCAAGTAATGAAGATCTACAGGAAAATTGGCAGCATTGTGAAACGAGGAATCACCAAGCAAACAATTAGAGCTGATAAGAGGGATTTGCTAGTAGTGTTGTGCGCTGTGACTAGCCTTGGTCTGCTAGCGCCATCCGTGTACTCCATGGCCCTCAAGGTCCTCCAACTACTCCTACGGACGACATGAAGTAGATCGTATTGCACCAACGCTACTACCACACCCTGCATCATCGCCACGAACCCTGGAGCATTGAATTTTTGAGAGATGAATAGTGCACAGGGGGACAACAAATTGCGCAAGATCTGATTGGAAAATCCAACAATGATAATCACCTACACTTGCATGTTCACGGCTACTCTAGAACAGGAGCACAAGAAGTAGATTTCGAGAGTATTGCTCTTTATCGAGTTGCAGGCCTGAACTCAAGAACAGAAGAAGCAAATTTCAAGAGTATTGCTCTTTGCCGAGTTGCAGGCCCGGACTAGCTCTGTGACACCTTGATTTGTAGAGCCTCTTTGTCATCCCAATCCTCTTACCGGCTTTTGAGCATCTTGACATTGTTTATGAAACGAAATCTAACTCTGTGGCACCTGGATGAGACGTGTGTTTTATTTCAGGCCCGGACTAGCTCTGTGACACCTTGATTTATAGAGCCTCTTTGTCATCCCAATCCCCTTACCATCTTCTGAGCATCTTGACATTGCTTACGAAACCAAATCTAGCTCTCGAGTGTGCTTACTGCAGAACCATGAATGGCTCTTCGCTATCACAGAAGCTTGAGAAAGTATGGCACTATGCAAACTGGGTGCAATAACTACTAGACGGAAAAATCCAAAGTGCACACACCTTGGTGAAGAGGCAACAGGTATTGCCATAAGTCTGCAAGCTGCGAAGCAAACTCTCATTCCCTTTCTATGGCCTTCTACACAGTCGCAGTCTTAATAACGAGCTCGACGTTGTAGTCGTCTCCAAGCTAAACTCTCTTGTAAATCGTATCACACTTATTTTTGCCTCCCTTGCTAAGCTCCCCTCTGATGTTACGTTCACTGATGAAGCTCCCATCACCAAAATAGGCTTGGAGCGAGCTAGCGAGGTTTTGCAATTTATCACAGGATCAGCCAGTTTTAGGGCACCACGGCTCTGTCTAGTGGGTATAGTGGGCCAAGGTGGGCTCAGCAAAGAGACGCTCTTGGCTCACATTTAAGAAGAGCTGCAACAATGCAATGTGCATTCAATCATGTGGCACATGTGGAATTTTTGAATGAAAGCCCTAATAGTATGGGGATCAAAGAGACGCAATCATCCCTACTGTGGCAATTAGGAGGTCAAGCCACATACTTCCAAAGTGTGCTAGCGGGGAAAGGAAAATTGAAAGAAAGGCTGGAAACTCTACAAACATCAGGAGCATTTGTATGCATCGCCATCGACAATGTCTGGAGAGCACAAGACCTGGAAGATCTGCTTCCTGCAAGATTTGCAACTCTTCTGCCATCACTCCATATTTGCATCATAATCACATCATGAGCGACGAGTACAGTGGACATGCTGAGTTCTCACTAAGGGGAAATCCTCAGGTTCTGACATTCAAGCACCATATCTGCAGAGCCACATGCACTCAAAAAAGAGGTGATTCCCCTCTGACTGCATCGTATCAATAGAGGTATTTTCCATGTACGTGGCAACGAGATCAGCAAACATCTTGCATTTGATATATGATGATTGCCTCAGATAAACAAATAATTACCCATAGCTGCTGAGAAAATCGATCTCGAAAATACACAACAGCACACTGGGAGTTCATGTTAAGTCCGATCAGAGTCACCCACGAGCATAAGTGAAGTGGTGTGACTTAACTTTCCACATTTGAGCAACAGAGACCAACATTAAATCTCAGAAAAGAAACACACATACATACTTTGGAACTTGCATACATACACGTTATTGTATGCACAAAGACTCACAAGCATCCAGCCATATCCAAACTTGTCAAAAACGACGACCTCTCGTGATGAATCAGATGTATCCAATGCAAAATTGCTCAAGAGATTTTACAACAGACTTGTAGGCAGTCAATTTCGCTGCCAGATCTGTTGCTTAGCTATTAAGGCATCTTTTCTTGGTTTTAGTCATAATTTTGTAAGGTTGTAAGGATCTGCATCAGCATGTTGCTGCCGTCGACGCTTCCATTTCCAAGGGACGTGCTGCCTGCACCGCTTCCCCCAACCCTCCTCCTACGAGCTCCCACGGTTCCTCGTGATCCAGCTCCTGCTGGCGCACACATGGCTGATGACGAAGACACTGAAACAGGTAAAGTCATATCCACGTTCTCTAGGGGAAGGGAAATTTCCTTATGTGGTAAGGCTACACCCGGATGACAATAAACAATCTATTTTACTGGTTGGAATGACTGACAAGAAGATAGTCCAGTAGGATTTAAACACAGGGGAGATCATGCAGGAGTACAATGAGCATCTCGGTGTTGTCAATACCATCACTTTTGTAGATGACAACCGCCAGTTTGTGACATCTAGTGATGATAAATCATTACGTGTATGAGAGTTTGGGTCTCAAGGTCAGAGATGGTACCACATGCTTTGAAGAGGCTCACGAACGTGTACGCATCAGGTTCAAATCCATCCTCCAGCATGCATTCATGCATACGGAGGGCATCATAAGCGTGTCCATATTCAGATAAACATGAGATGATGGTAGTCCAAGAAAATACCGTTCTCTGAGACAGGAAATCGAACAGTGCGAGGGCGTCACTGATGGCACCACATCTGGCCAAGGTAAGGAGGAGAAAGAAAGCAGACTGTGGAGCAATTGTGGATAAGAGAGAGAGAGAGAGAGAGAGAGAGAGAGAGAGAGAGAGAGAGAGAGAGAGAGAGAGAGAGAGAACCTGACGTTGCGAACCTGGCTCTGGAGAAGATCAATCTGCCGTCAATCCTGCGCACTGTCAACCTCCGAACTGCTCCGCTGTTTACTTTTATTTCGCGTAGCTTTTGACGGCGCAGGAGCTTTTGATTAGGAGTTTGTTTTAGCGCTGGAAAGCGCCTCCACATGGGTGAATGAGAGGGGAGATTTGCGATTTTCTCCACTATGCTAACGAAGTAACTAGAGTGCTTCGTTAGTCCAAGGGTAAGAGAAAAGAAGAACCTCTAGAAGACAAAAACTTGGGGGGCGGGGGGGGAGGGGAGGAGAGAGAGAGAGAGAGAGAGAGAGAGAGAGAGAGAGATGTATACTTTTTATTATCGGCCTGGATGGACAAATATGACATGTAGGACCAAAGGTACATGTGATTTTTTATTATCGTTTTGGGTGGTCAAATATGATGTATGGGACCAAAAGATACATGTGATGAACTATAAGTGACTCTCAATGCTCAAGGATTATGTGACGAGACACAGTGGAGAGCCCACGCTATGGCTGTAGCGGAATGTATGTAGGTATAGATCATGGCTAAAAATGTCAGAAGCAGTTTCAAAATTCGAAGGTGAATTCTTTCCAATCTACTTCATCACAAATATGAATGTGTTCATGATGCTCAATAAAAAGTCTACCAAGTACTACAAACCATCAAGTTTGCAATTCTTGAAGTTTAGTATCAACTATGCTCTTTTTTTTCCCAGTAAAAGCATCCGAATTGGTATTAAGAGGGAGAGATCAAAAGCCATTTGAATAGGCAAGAAGCTGAGAGTATTGGTGTCTCAAACAGAAAATGCCCTAGGTGTCAATGGCAGGAAGATGTCAATGGCTAGGGAGCTTCAACTCACCATCATATTGAAGCATACCCGCAGAGTGAATTTTGGGCACATGCACCCTATCAAAGTTATCAAAGTTTGCATACTTGAGAGCTTTTGCTAACATGATCATTCTATGTGCTCTAAAGTTGAAGGTTACAAGTGCATCACCATCAACAATTGGACCAACAGATTTGCCATTTTTGTCCACAATCACAAATGGGGGACATTATTGCTCATTCAATTTTTGAATATCTGCCTTCAATTGCATTAGAGCTTCTATACCACTCTTGAACTTGTGAGGAGCTTCTCCCAGAACTTGTGCATCCCGGCCTCTTTTTACCACATTCCAGTCATTCTATTTCACAAAGTCCCAACAAAACTAACTCTTCAAGACTACATTGCAGACCCAAATCAAACTGAAACAATCAACATTGACAATTCCTATTGATCCTGTCTTGGGTATCATTGCTTTGTCAAAGAGCCTTGTACGTCCAAAAAATTCAACCATGCAAGTATAGTGTTCTTTGTTTGGTGCAATGTCATGTTTTTGCCTCATGTTATCAAAATGCATCTGACCCTCATCGAATAAACCTGAGTGGCTACATGCATAGAGCACATTGACATAAGTGATTGCATTGGGGGAAATGCCATCTTGCTACATGCATTGAAAACAGTCCATAGCTTCGTTGGCCCGCCCTTGCTGGGCATATCCTCTTATAAGTGCAGTCCAAGAAACTACATTTGGGTAGAAACCCTCCCTCCGCATTCGCTGAAAACACCCCTTAGCTTCCTGGCCCTGCCCCTGTCGGGCATATCCATATTAACAAAAATATAAAAGGTGTGTCTCTCCTCATTTAATAATCTAGTGGTCCTTGAAGACGAGCACTCTCTTTTATTTAATGCGAGCACCTTTTTCAGAAGGTAGATGCGGTGCATTTGATACGGGCTACGTCATCACTAGAACTCAAAAAGTCACAAAACTATCAAGTGGTGGAAGATTTTGAAACTTTTGATACTGCCAATGCGTCCGGAACGCACATATCTCCTGGAAATGAATGTCCAATTGCCTCGCTCAGAAATCCAAAGAGGCCAAAAATGTCAAACACCCCTAAAAGAACATTTTACTAACGGTGCGCGAGGGGGCATTCCAAACTTTTGGAATGCCTCCTTGCGCGCCGTTAGTAAAAAGGCCCTTTTTCCCTCTTTTTAGGGAGCTTTTTGAGAGGAAAATGTCCAAAAACCTCTAAAAAGGGGCTTTTTGGAAAGATAAGTGTCCAAAAATCACTAAAAGGAGCTTTGTACTAACAGCACGCGAGGGGGCATTCTAAAATTTTGGAATGCCTTCTCGCGCGCCATTAGTAAAAAGGCCCTTTTTTCCTCTTTTTATGGAGCTTTTTGAGAGGAAAATGTCCAAAAACCTCTAAAAAGGGGCTTTTTGGAAAGATAAGTGTCCAAAAATCACTAAAAGGAGCTTTGTACTAACGGCGCGCGAGGGGGCATTCCAAAATTTTGGAATGCCTCCTCGCGCGCCGCTAATAAAAAGGCCCTTTTTTCCTTTTTTTAGGGAGCTTTTTGAGAGGAAAATGTCCAAAAACCTCTAAAAAGGGGCTTTTTGGAAAGATAAGTGTCCAAAAATCACTAAAAGGAGCTTTGTACTAACGGCGCGCAGAGGGGCATTTTAAAATTTTAGAATGCCTCCTCGCGCGCCTTAAGTAAAAAGCCCATTTTTGGGGATTTTTTGACATTTTTTGCCTCTCCGGATGTCAGAATGAGACAAGTAGACATTCGTTTTTAGGGTATTTTGGCGTTCCGGATGCATTGGTGGTGTCAAAATTCTCAAAATCTATCACTATTTTACAGTTTGTGACTTTTTAACTTTCAGTGATGACGTAAGCTGCATTGAATGCGCCGCACCTGCCTCCTGAAAAAGACGCTCGCATTAAATAAAAAAGTGACCGTTTTCAAGGACGATTGGGAATATAAATCTACTTTTTAGAGTGTCTGGTTGTCCTTTTGGACGTACTCACAAGGTGCAAGTGCATTTTAAAAAATGTTTCTAGAGAGAGAAATACAATTTCTTACAAGGCACTCCAAATGACCTCCGAAATTTTCTAATGCCTAACAATCTCATCAAAACTCTGCTTGCCCATAATAGCGTTTTGCATAATGCCACATGCCTTCAAAACACAAGCATAGGTGACCGCATCCGGAGAGAAGCCCTCACTTTGCATCTGATGAAAACAACCAAGCACTTCCAGGCCCTGATCTTGTTGGGCATATCCTGCAATCAATGCATTCCAAGAGACTGCATCCCGGACATAAAGCTCGTCAAGAACTTGTTGTGCTTTGGAAAGTACACTACACTTGGCATACATGTCAATCAAAGCATTACCAAGCACGACAGTTTTTTGCAACAGCCCCCGACTAACAAGCTCATCATGAATTTGTTTTCCTGTGTCGATGTCTTTCAAAGTGCCACATGCCTTCAAAATGCAAGCATAGGTAACTGCATCTAGAGAGAAGCCCTCGCTTCACATCTGCTAGAAACATCCCAATGCTTCTTCGCCCTGCCCCTGTTGGGCATAACCTGCAATCAATGCATTCCAAGAGACCGCATCTCGATCAGGAAGCTAAGAACTTGTTGAGCTTTCAAAAGTACACGAGCATTGCCAAGCCCTGATTTACAATCTCATCGTGAATTTTTTTGCCCATATCAATGTCTCCCATAATGCCACATGCCTTCAAAATGCAAGTATAGGTGAATGCATCTGGAGAGAAACCCTCACTTCGCATACAATGGAAACAATTCAAAGCTTCCATTGTTGGGCATATCCTACAGTTAATGCAGTCCAAGAGATGACATCTTGGTTGGCAAGCTCGTCCAGAACTTCTTGTGCTTTCCAAAGTACACCACAATTAGTATACATGTATACTTACGCATTACCAAGCACGACATTCTTCTCCAACCCTCTGACTAACAATCTCGTCATGAATGTGTTTGCCGAGATCAACGTCTTGAATAATACCGCATGCCTTCAAGGCACAAGCATAGGTGACCTCATCCGGAGAGAGGCCCTCGCTTGATGAGAAAAATGAAAAAGGCTGAAGGCACTGCTACAGATTGACATCCGAGGGAGTGGATATTGGTCGTGTACATGCCATGTTCTTGTCATGCTCGCATGACTTGTGGTAGGAGGGTTAAAAGCAGTAAAGGTTATGCAAGTTACTAACAATGCGCACCGACAATGGCCTCAACACTTTGCATATGGAGGGCAAGTTACTAACAATGTGGTAGATATGACGTGGCATCGACAATGGCCTCAACATTTTGCATATGGAGGGGAATCAATGATGCCAAAGGAGAGAAGGAACAATGCTCGTCCTTGTCTCGCCTCTGGTGGCCTGCAAATCTGCAATGCGGCAGGGACCAAAGCTCTCTCTGGCACAAGTAGCCCTTATCCGCTGGTTGCAATGTAGGCATTTGGCTTTTATGCAATCCTCCCGTTTACCTTCTAGTGCTGTGGATGGAGAGGCAGGTATGGTTGACTGTGAGCTTGGCTCCACGAAAGCTTTGTATGTTGTACCTACCCCACTCGCCTCTTTCAATCTTGAGGTGTCACGTGTGCTGATACACCCTATGCCATGAGTTAAGCAATCCCTTGTGTAATTTCCTGCCCACAATGACATCATGGAAAGGTTTACATGTAAAGACATGAAGAAATGTCCTTGTATGATGAAGCGCTCTCCCTGTAATACATTCAATCATCCCTTGGGTGATCATGTGCTCTTCATTTTCTGTTACATGTATGATCTTCTGTTATCATCTTCAACAACATGAAAACAACCCAGAGCTTCATGACCCTGCCCATGTCGGGTATAAGTGCAGTCCAACCGATCGAATTGATGTGATTGCAACTTGCAAATCGCTTACTTCTGGGACCTGCGAACTGCTCGTGGAGAAGATCGAATTGCTACCAAGTGAATAAAATAAACGTAGTTTTTTTAGAGCTTTTCAACGCTGGTTTTTTTTTTTTGAAAAAAAAGAGGAGCCACGTGGCCCAACGAGAGGCCAGGGATTTGGAATTGCCCACTACGCTAACGAAGTAAAGAGGGATAACAATTAGGCAAGCACCAAGATTACAGAGAGTACATTTGTGTCGATTTGATTAGCAATAAGGTAATCGTATACAATGACGGATCTCATATAAAAAAAAACAGAACCCTTGCTTCGTTACATATTGCCTGGCATAGGTTGCCCCTCCTCGGTGCTCACATTCTCATGTGAGAGAGAGAGAGAGAGAGAGAGAGAGAATGAATGCTCTTCTTAGTGGCGGTGACCTGAACACTTTGGAGGAAAAAGAAATATAGTGTTGGCACCTCTTGCAATCCTTGCATTGATCCCTCGCTTTCAACCATTGGTGCGTCTTCTCCTCCTTCTCCGCGATGCTCTGGCCTCGTCTTCTTCTTTCATGCACTTCAATTATCCTCCTCCCCATGGCCTTCAAATAAAAAACTGCATCTTTGTCCTCCTCTTGCCACACTCGTGACCTGCCACCCTCTATACAGTAGCGTTCTCCTTCACCCATGCAGAAGTGCCATCCCACCTTTGTTTTCAGCCCTCTCCTCGGTCTCACCAAGTAGCACTTTCTTTCCCATCAACGCAATCCCAATCCCTACACCTTTTCTTTTTGGCATCCTCTGTGCATGGATCTCCTCCTATCTCATCCGCTATGCTGCCTCCTCCCCAATTTCCACTTACAGCCCCTCTCCATGTACTCTTTGCCTTGGAGGACCCCCACTGCTCCCCGCGGCCTCCAACATGCAAGTAGCACTTCTCCATTAGCCCGCCCCCTTTGCACTTGCTCACGGTGTTCTTCAACCTGCCACCGGTAGCACCCCCTTTACCTGTCACCTTAGCATTGCCTTTTCTTTTTTTTTTTTGTTGTCTGCTGCGCCACGCACCGACACTCTCCACTGGTTGTTCCGATTTTATTTATCTGATTGCGGCCCCCCAGCCATACATGCTTAAAAAAACTCCTACCTGAGCTGCCTTTCACACCCACGGCATGGCTTCAACCACTAATACTAAAAAAGACCTTCACTTAGCTCCTTCTTTCTCACAAGCATCAATCTTGTTACCATGTGAGCTAAAAAAGATTCTATTCTAACCATCCATCACACCTTCTACATGCAAGCCTTTGACCACCAATGCTCGAGTTTAATAAAACCTTTAGTCTCCTTTCTCGCCTCCATGAAATGAGCACCACCTTTTGGAGTTAAGCCAATGATCATAAACAGGGCTTACCAGCCGCTTTGAGCCATGCACACCATAAAACTCCATAAAAAGAACCATTTCTCATGCATATGACATCACGACCACAACTAGACGGTCGTTGACAAACTTGAGCCACCATAGCTCCCAAATTGGAGAGCCGCCCGGTCCTCCACCATATAAAAACTTTGAAAAGCTTGATCTTGCCCACCCATTTTTCATACACAACACAATACCATCACTTGCAATGATCAGCAAGTTGCTTCCCTCTGACATAGTTTGTCCCCAATAGCTCCAAATGTAAGCCTGTAAAAAATCGAGTTGAAGAGAGCATCAAGAACTACAAAAAGCACTAATAAGCGGTGCCCTTCAAGCACTTTTAAACTTCCCTAACCAGTAGAGCTGAGTGCCATCTTTGACCAGCTAAATGCCACATTTATTGGCATGCATTTCCCAATGGTGCCTGTTGTACCTTGAATCTAGCATAGCTTCAAACATTGTGCCATCCACCTGCTTGCCTTCATGCACTTGCTTCCTGCCCCTCCATGGGTTGACCAAGTTTGGTTGCACCAATGTTGCCTAAGAAATCATTAATGCATACAAGCAGCCATGTTGATAGGTCTGTAAAGTGTTGTAAAAGTTTGACGCTATTCGATGCACAAGTTGCAACACCTCTCAAGCTCTCTCTTTTTTCTGTGCGTGCGCGCGCGCACACACACACACACGCAATAAGCTCGCTTTTTACTGGTAGTAGTGCCATCTGAACATACAGTTGGCATCTCTTTCCATAATTGGATCTTCACGTGACCACAAAAGCCTTTTGCTTAGGGCAATTTTTAATGGCATTTCCTTAGTCAACATAATTATCTGCAAGGATAGCTATGCCTTGCGTGACCACACCCTTACAGTAACTATTAAACTTGTTGTATTTAGTTATTGGTAAATGGTGTTCCTTTCGCATAGAGATTTTCAATTGCACAATTTTTTTTTTATTAAGAGACACTATTGTAAGGTCTTTATTGTACAATTTGCAACCTGACTTGCATGAATGAACATAGAGCCCATTAACGTAATATTACCCTCAAAGTGGTGTGACAACAAGTCTCAAAAATTAATAATTCAATACAGCATTCACATTGAAAATTGTTGGTACTTGTCCATGATACTTCTCAACACCCAAGACAACCCCCCTCCCGACCCTTCTATGTCTACCAAATCTTTGATGCCAATGTTGCCTACTTTTTTGTTAGCGGACTGACAGAACGGGCGTCCACCTGACCGGACACGTAGTCGGATATCATATTTGTACTTTTATTATTTTTCTGAGCTAGTGTAGTGATACTCTCTGTAAATCCTGATTCTAGAGTCGTATGTCAATTTCTTGAGATGTAACTCTTTTATGATGATTGTAAAGGTCCATGTGAGCCGGCCACTGGCCATTTAGAAATCCCTAGGTATAAATGTCAATAACCTTAATGTGAAAGGAGGCTTATCTTTGGAACAAAAAAGAGGTCTGTTGTACGTACTTTCAAGTGACTACGAAGCTCAAATTTGTAATCATCACAACTAATGATTGGGTAATCCATTTTCAATTTTGCAACTTGCATTGTGTTCCTTTCTCTTTGCTCTTTCATTCAAGTGTAAGCATTGTCAGTTTTGTTGTAGTTTGCGCCTACAAGTTTGTGAGCCTTAATTACAAATTTGAGTGCTTAAATCACTGTTTTTAGTCGTTTTGACTGTAGGAGAGTGCTCTTAGTCTCCATAGGGCGACATTTCTAGTATGTTCTGTTGCAGTTTTCAGGACCTTTTTTATGATGGAACGTGATGTTGGTACCTTGTTGGATTGCGACCAGACTTGGTAGGATAGTGCCCCTAAGTATCCTAAACCTCCTCCTAAAGTTTTGTTGCATTTCGAGTCCGTTCAAGTGTTGAAATGGCATGAAGACCTAGACCTATGAGAAAGGACATAGACAGATTTCCTTGATCATTGAGTGGTGATTTGCTTCAGTGAGCATTGGCTTGACTATTCTCTACAACTTCTTTTTCATTAAGTATCCTTTCAACTTGGTTTGCCAAGTATGAAATCCCTTCCCGTTAAATTTCCCAAGCCCCTTCTCTTCCATTGTGCTAACAGAGGGGTCTTAGCTTAAGAGACTCTCCTAGCCAGTGTCTAACTCTTTACACGAGCACAAGTACGCCAAAAATGAAATCTATTTGAAGTTATTGTGCTTGAATGGATCCATTTCATTGCAAGTTGTGCGTGTGTGTGTGTGTGTGTGATATATATATATATATATATATATAATTTTATTTTTTTTCCTTGTTGAAGTGAAGCACCTCTTCACGGGAGTGAAGCCACTCTTCATGACTTTGAACTTTGCTTTGGAAAAGCTTTTGTTTGAAATTTGAAACACTTTGAGGGCCTTCTGAAATAACCCTCTCAAGATTGGAAAGACTTTTGAATGCTCCAAAAAACGTGTTCTCTAGTGCCTTTGCATGGTGTGCCACTCCCCGCTATGGAGGTCTTGATGGTGTGACAAAAAGTATAACAACTAGTTAGATAGCATGAACAATACTTCAAAAGAGAGAGAAATTAAGCAATTGACAACAATTGAGGATCGGATTTGCATGGAGCCGGTCCCCCCTCCACGGTCCCCCCTCCAAAAGGCTTTGTATTATGGTTTCTCCCATCAAGAGAGACATTTTACAATACAATTTTTTGTGTTCCTTCAATACTAGCTAGTGCAATGAAGATGGAAACTTCATGCGCTAAGCAAAACACTTATCAAACCCAACATCAATTCCCTCAAGGTTTCAGACCCAAGACCTCACACACCTTCGAAGATGGTGAGAGCTAGCGGGGTATGAGAGTAGATTGAGAGGAAGAAGGAGTATTCTTACGAGAAAGATGTACATCTCCTCACATAATCACTCATGTTAGCATAGCTTAGCTTAGTAATTATCATGGTAGAGGAGATGAGCATGCATTGAAGCTTGGCTCTTGGTTGGATTTGCATCACAAAGCCAAGAGTTGTTGGTGTAGGCATCCCTTCTCACAAGCTTGGAGTAGGTGGTAAGATTTCCATTAAAGCTTGAGAAGGAGAGAGAGTCTTCTTTGCTTCACACATGAGATTGTGTGTGTGTGTGTGTGTGTGTGTGATACTTCCTTGCAAAAATCAGTCCCCCTCTCTCTCTTGGTCGACCCCCCTTGCTAAATGCTCATGCTACACTCCTATTGGACCTCCTCAGGCTGGAAATTAAGCAGCATAAGTGATAGCCTTATGACATGTGTCCCCCTTTCCCCTTTTGAGAGAGCTTTCGGTAATTAATAAATGCAACTAAACTCTCATCGGACCCCTTTGCCTCCTGGCCAATAGGAATCAGGCAAGCCATTGGGCTGTTGAATGCTCATTGGTCCCCTTGGGAGACTGTCCAATAGTCTTCTAGAGAGCTTAGTTCTTATTGGTTCTTTTATTAAGTGTTTTTAAATTTATTAAACTAGATTTACTCTAGCCTAATTCTTATTGGTCCACCTCCATGGACATCCAATAAGATTTGAGTACACCTTGTGGGCATCTGGCCTAGGGATTAACATGTGTCCCTCTTTCCCCTTGTGTACAAATGAAGCTTGTGAGTGTGTGTGGGTGTTTCTCTCTCATCCCCTACTTCTTGGGCTCGCCCCCTCCTATGTAGGGCTTGACAAAGACTTTTTGGGACACACTCAAAGCATCCAATTCCCCTAATGTTTGACCTTTGGACACAACCTTTGAATTTTGGAACCTTAGCATTTTGGAAGTCTTAATTGGCTGAACCTTAGGGTCTTTTGAGCCCATTGTTGCACATAGCTCTTTTGCAGATGGGCCCCCCTTTGGATCCCTATTTACCTCCTTTGCATCCCTATTGTGGCCGGTCTGCTAGCTTAACCAATATTCTAGCTTTTTCTCCCTGGCACTTCCCCATATTAAATGATCAGTTTAACATGAGAAAATCATTTAAGAGAATTAGATATTGATTATTAATATATAAAGCTTAAAGTGCCTAAACATCATAGCATACCAGTGCTTTTTATAGCTTGCGATGTTCTCTACGGCCTATTTTTTATGGCTTCTCATTGGAGCTATTGGGAGAAAGTTATGCAAGAGGGAGGTTGATGTTGGTTGCAGATTAGTGATCATGGCACGTGATGGATCAGCATATTAGATTTTTTAGGGATTCGCATTTGGAGCTATTGAGAGAAAGTTATGCAAGAGGTAGGTTGATGTCAAGTTGCAGAGATTAGTGATCATGGCATGTGATGGATCAATATATTGATTTTTTTATGAGCTTGAAGACCAGTATCTTGTAGCTCGTCAAGTGCATACTTTGGCAAGCAATTGTGGCTCAGATTGTTGGTGATCATGGTGGCCGTGCAGAAAAGCAAGTCTAAGAGAAGTAAATAGAGAGCACCAATAGAGGAGAAGTGGGAGCACCATCAACGAGGAGTGGGTAAGAAGGGCAGGAGAGGAGTACATCAAGGGAATGAGTTGGTTGTGGTAGAAGAAGGAGCCAGGAACTGTCTCCAAAGAAGACAACACCAAGGAGGAAAAAACGATGTAGAAAAGGGACTACCCACGGGCTGAAAAGGACTTGAAGGGTGGGAGCTGTCTTGTAGTGCCAGAAAGTAGGACAATTTCAAGGAGAGGTGGGTGCACCACTGCAGTAGGACATTGTTGGGAGTTATAGGCCATCAGAGCAAGGGATTGTTGATCATTTAGTCACAATAGGACTGAAGAAGGAGGACGACTGCAAAAATGGAAGCAACACCATAGGAGGTGATTGCAATTGATGTAAAAAAGGAGGAGGATAGCTGCTACTAGAGGAGAGGAAAAAGTGATGCAGAACCAATCTTGGATGTTGTATTAAAAAAACTCTACATAAGCACACTACTACATGGAAATTTTTAACACTACACGGGAGAGGAGCAGTGCTCATAGCTAAAGCAAGGAAGGGAGTTGAGGTTTTGAGGGAGCTTTTGGAGGGAAATTTTTCCAAATTTTTTCTCAACTGAGAAATTTTAAAAAAAAAAGCTTTCTTCTCTCCAAAATCAGTTTTTGAAGTGAGCTTTCTTTCTTAATCCCTCTCTCTCTCTCTCTCTCTCTCTCTCTCTCTCTTCCATCTCCTACTCTCTATATATATTTATTTATGTGTGTGTGTGTGTGTGTGTGTGTGTGTTTGTGTGTGTGTATGTGTGTGTGTGTGCACGTGTGTGTATGTATGTATATATATATATATATATATTCCTCTCTCCCCCCCTTCTCTCTCTCATGAGAGAGAGGGGGGGGGGGGGGGGCAGAGAGAGAGAGAGAGAGAGAGAGAGAGAGAGCGATTAAAAAAGTTCTCGCTCCGAAAAGCTTGCTTCAAAATTTGATTTTGGAGTGAAACGAGCTTTTTTCTTAAATTTCTTAGTTGAGCAAACGTTTGGAAAAAGCTCCCTCCATTCCCATCCCCCAAGGGGAAATCACTTTTATAGAGTCACAAAGTAGGCCAGAAAAAGCAAGGGAGGTGGGCACCTGGCTTGTAGAGGCGTGAGAGGAGGGGTTCAAAGCCCATCTGAAAGTGGAACAAAGGTAGTAAGACCATATTAGGTAAAGCGGGAAAATCCCAATTCCCAGGTTGGACAACTTTCAATATATCATGTATAAAATATAGAGATTTTGTCAAAAATTTGAGTTTTCTTAAGGTCTCATTCCACTTTATGCACATACAATACACAATGAAAACAACTAAAATATCATGGTTTCAATCAATTGGATTATTAGGAGAGGAGTATATTGCATCCATTATCGTTGTCTATGTTCTACTGTCCTACCTACAACTTATCTCAACATGGAGAGCTTGGTTTCTAGGTCCACCACTTGTCCAAGTTAATGTAAAAGTGACTCAAGGTTCACAACTTGTGAAAGCAAGGATCCATTGAGGAGTACAATCCACTTGGCTATTTTTCCTTAATTTATTGCATGTGACATTTAAGCAAGGTCCACTTCTAATCTATAACTTCTTAATTTGAGGCATGGGGCATACATAAAATATGTAGCATATGGTCTATTGCCTCATAGGAAGGTTGGTTTCAAGGTGCACTTATCCATGCTAGCCTATCTTGGAGAAATGATGGAGCTTGCTTCTCTCCTTGTTTCAATGGAGACTAGCTTGGACAAGTGGTGGACCTTTGCTTCTCTCTATGTTTCAATAGAGTTATCTTGGACAAGTGGTGATCTTGGAACAAAACCCCCATGTAAAACATATCATGGGTATTCCAAGTGATTAGAAAGATTACCATTTAAGATATAACCTTATAGGTTGGACAACTAGATCTTGGCTTGGAGAAATGGTGGACCTTTGATTCTCTCCATGTTTCAATGGAGTCTATCTTGGAGAAATGGTGGAGCTTGCTTCTGTCCATGTTTCAATGGAGCCTAGCTTGAACAGTTGGTGGACCTTTGCTTCTCTCTATGTTTCAATAGAGTTAGCTTAGACACGTGGTGGATCTTCAAAATAAACCAACTACTATCAATGTTGCCTAGCTTGGACAAGTGGTGGAGTGTTTCTCTACTCCATGTTTCAATGGATCTTAGCTTGGACAAGTGTTGGACCTTAAAACAAAAACCCCATGTACAACATAGAATGGATTTTCTAGATTTCAATGGAGTCTAGCTTTAACAAATGGTGGAGCTTGTCTTCATCCATGTTTCAATGAAACTAGCTTGGACAAGTGGTGGACCTTGTAACAAACCCTCCCATGTACAACATATCATTGGTTTTCTAAGTGATGGGAAGGAATACCATTCAAGATATAAACTTATAGCTTGGATAAGTAGTTGACTTTAAAACCAAATTCATCATAATACAATGAAATACAGGTCAGCCAATTCCTAAATCTTGAGACCAAACCTCCCATGCTATTAGAGATAATATATTGGATAAGTGGTGGACCTTCTATTATTTTCCCATGCCTAGTTTAGACAACCGGTACACTTCGCAGCTATAAAGGTTGGACGAGTTGTGGAGCCTTGTTTCTATCCATGTTTTAATGGATCCTAGCTTGGACAAGTGGTGGACCTTGGAAAAAAGCTTCCATGTACAACATATATGAGGTTTTCCATGTTTTAATGGAACCTATCTTGGACAAATGGTGAAGCTTTCTTCTCTCCATGTTGATTTTGGAACTACCTTAGACAAGTGGTGGAGCTTTTCTTTTCTACTCTTCATAATACAATGAAGTATATGTTGGTTACATGGTGAATCTTAAGGCCAAACCTCCCATTTTACTAGAGATGATAGGTTGGACAAGTGGATCAACCTTCTATCATTTCTCCATGACTATATTGGACAATTAGTAGACATAACATCTCTCTATGTTGTCTAGAGATGAGCTTGGACAAGTGATGGACCCTGCTTCTCTCTTCCCTTGGTTTACTAGTTTGAAGACTCAGTATATATACTTTCTTAGATCTAGCTTGAACAAGTGGTGGACCTTGCATCCACAATCTTAATTCAGTATAAAAAAGTATATGAAAAAATAACATAGGAATCTTGGTTTGAAGGTCAAGCAATTAGGTTCCAAATGCACATAATAATATATTTTCCACCCATATTAAAAGAAAGTTAAATATGCACATAATAATATATTTTCCAAATGCACATAATAATATATTTTCCACCCATATTAAAAGAAATTTAAATATGTTATTACCAAATTGACAAAGGTAACATCCAAGAATTATATCATTCCATCTTGTCAGATCTAAATCTTCATCAAGGCGACATGCATGTATACATCAACTTTCAAGCCATTCAAGAATACATGCACTTAGATTCCATAGTTTTGTTTTCAAAGTCTTTTAGGTTCTAAAACTCTTTCACATAAAGTATGTAATGACAAAATTCTTGAAGCAAACATTTGTGCCCAAGAAAAAGATCCCTCTCACATATTTAAAGTCCATGAATTCTCTGATCCACACTTACAAGTTTTATTTTGACATCAAACATCAATTCTTCATAGTTCCAAATAAATGCAACCTCGATATGAATTGACAAAAAATGAATTTCTTTTACTATATGACCCAACATAGGCCCCAATCAAATAAAAAATGAGTCCCCAAAAATTTGGGTGCACTCTAGCAATACATCATAGTCCCCTTACAATAGGATGCACTCCAATAGTACATTGAAGTCCCCTTAGAGTAGGGTGCACTCCATTCAAGTGTTCATAAAATTGACACACCTTAAAAAAAAAAAAAAGACTATATCAAATTATACAAATGTTGAAAGATACACACTAGAATAAAAAAAGCATCTTATAGCCATATTTATTCAATGCTTTCGTGTTGACAAGTACACACCAAGGACATAATTTGTCTCAGAATCACTATACTGATTTACAATTGTGTTGTATGTATAGACTCTCTTATCTCTTGCATACAACCATCCTACCAACCATGGAATTATGGTTCTCTGCAAGAAGTTTTGAAGTTGCTCGGAAGTTTGCCTCCACATCTTTGGAAATATAAGATGTGTCCCTGGCATGTTCCACATCACCCTATATGGAGTGTCATCAAAAATTAAGGTATTGTTTGCATCCAAATCCTCAAATATCTTCCAAATATCACTCAGATTTTTGTGATAAACCCTTGTAAATCCTAACATGATATTTGGATTTTGGCAATTTTTGTTACTCATAAACACCTTGAACTTGGTATACTGCTCAGGAAAACACTTTTGTGTGATGCGTTGCACCCTTGTTAAGTTATAGCAACTCCATATCCATAGCTCAAAGTATTCAGCACAAAAATCCAAAAAACTTTGTGCGTCTGGTCGCACCACATGATAAACTTCATCTTTGTCGTCCACAAGTCGCATGTGTTGAGCCCAAGATGGCATAGAATCTCCATGTTTCATTTCAACTGTCTTGAGAAGTAACCCCTCTAGATCCAAGATAAGTACTCTTTTGATGTCCTTGAAAGCAAGTGGTAGGTGATATGGAGGTGATTCATTCCTTGGACAAGGTCTTGGAGGAGGTTGGATGGGTAATTCAATAGTTTTCTTCAATTTATGCCAGCATATAGCCAATCCATTTTTCTGTAATGGTTCTGAAATTAAAGAACAAGGACACTTAATGTAAACACAACAATAGACATGATTTTTACATTGTCTACCCTAAGGTTTTATTAGATACCAAAATCCATCTATGATCTACTCATTAATAGAAAGAAAGTCAAATTAAAATCCTGACTCTTTTTTATGCTACACTCTCTCTTAGTCTCAATACCATGGAGTTCAACTAGACTTAAGTCAACTAATAACTACTACTTGTTGTTAAAGGTATGCTTGAAGTGTATAAGGCTTAACCAATGCTCTAGTGTAGAATGGGTATTTAGGTCTCAAGGTCTACCACTTATCCAAGCAAAGATCCATTTAGACATGGAAACCCAATTTTTCTTAATATAATGATATAGAGTGGACAAGTGGTGAATCCTGAGACCAAGCCACTCATGCTACTAGGGATAATAGGTTGGACAAGTGGTGGACCTTGAATGTAAACCCCCCATGTACAAAGTATCAGGGGTTTTGGGTATTTCAATGGACTCTAGCATCTTGGAAACATGGTGGAGCTTACTTCTCTCCATGTTTCAATGGAGTCTATATTGGATAAATGGTGGAGCATCATTCTCTCCATGTTTCAATGGAGCCTACCTTGGACAAGTGGTGCATGTTTGTTTCTCTCTATGTTTGAACAGATTTAGCTTGGACAAGTGGTGGACCTTGGAACAAAATCCCCATGTAAAACATATCATGGACATTACAAGTGGTGAGAAAAAATACCATTCAATATATAACCTTATAGGTTGGAAAAGTGGTGGACCTTAACACCCAATTATTATTAATATAATGACATAGAGTGGACAAGTGGTGAATCTTGCGACCAAACCTACTAGGAAAAGTACGTTGGACAAGTGGTGGATCTTGAATGCAAACCCCATGTACAAAATATTACTCATGCTACTAGGAATAATTTGGTATTAAGGTCCATGTTTCAATGGAGCTTAGCTTGGAAAAGTGGTGGACCTTTGTTTCTCTCTATGTTTCAATAGAATTTGCTTGGACAAGTGGTGAACCTTGGAACAAAACCCCCATGTAAAGCATGTCATGGGCATTACAAGTGGTGAGAAAAAATACCATTCAAGGTATAACCTTATAGGCTGGACAAGTGGTGGACCTTAGCACCCAATTCCTCTTATTATAATGACATATAGTGGAAAAGTGGTGAATTGTGAGACCAAACCTACTAGGGATAATAGGTTGGAGAAATGGTTGACCTTGAATGTAAATCACCCATGTACAAAATATCATGGGTTTTGCGTATTTCAATGGAGCCTAGCATCTTGGAGACATGGTGGAACTTACTTCTCTCCATGTTTTAATGGAGCCTATCTAGGAGAAATGGTGGAGGTTCCTTCTCTCCATGTTTCAATGGAGCTTAGCTTGGACAAGTCGTGGACCTTTGTTTCTCTCTATGTTTGAATATGGTTAGCTTGGACAAGTGGTGGATCTTGGAATGAAACTCCCATGTAAAACATATCATGGGCATTTCAAGTGGCGAGAAAGGATACCATTTAAGATATAACCTTATAGGTTGGACAAGTGGTGGACCTTAACACAATATAATGACATAGAGTGTACAAGTGGTGAATCTTGAAACCAAACCACTCATGCTACTAGGGATAATAGGTTAAACAAGTGGTGGGCCTTGAAATAAAACCCCCTAGAGTGTTTCAATGGATCCTAGCTTGGAAACATGGTAAAGCTTGCTTCTCTCCATGTTTCAATGCAGCCTATCTTGGATAAATGGTGCAGCATCATTCTCTCCATGTTTCAATGGAGCCTAGCTTGGACAAGTGGTGGACCTTTGTTTCTCTCTATGTTTAAATAGAGTTATCTTGGAAAAGTGGTGGACCTTGGAACAAAAACCCCATGTAAAACATATCATGGGCATTACAAGTGGTGAGAAAAAATACCATTCAATATATAACCTTATAGGTTGGACAAGTGGTGGACCTTAACACCCAATTATTCTTAATATAATGACATAGAGTGGATAAGTGGTGAAATTGGGACCAAACCTACTAGGGAAATAGGTTGGACAAGTGGTGGACCTTGAATGTAAACGCCCCATGTACAAAATATCACTCATGCTACTAGAAATAATTTGGTATTAAGGTCCATGTTTCAATGCAGCCTAGCTTGGAAAAGTGGTGGACCTTTGTTTCTCTCTATGTTTCAATAGATTTATCTTGGATAAGTGGTGTACCTTGGAACAAAACCCCCATGTAAATCATGTCATGGTCATTACAAGTGGTGAGAAAAAATACCATTCAAGCTATAACATTATAGGTTGGACAAGTGGTGGACCTTAACACCTAATTCCTCTTAATATAATGACATAGAGTGGACAAGTGGTGAATCATGAGACCAAACCTACTAGGGATAATAGGTTGGACAAGTGGTGAACCTTGAATGTAAACCCCCCATGTACAAAAAATTATGGGTATTGGGTATTTCAATGGAGCCTAGCAACTTGGAGACATGGTGGAGCTTATTTCTCTCCATGTTTCAATGGAGCCTATCTAGGAGAAACAGTGGAGGTTCCTTCTCTCCATGTTTCAATGAGCCTAGCTTGGACAAGTGGTGGACCTTTCTTCCTCTATATGTTTTAATAGAGTTAGCTTGGACAAGTGGTGGACCTTGGAATGAAACCCCCATGTAAAACATATCATGGGCATTTCAAGTGGTGAGAAAGGATACTATTTAAAATATAACCTTATAGGCTGGACAAGTGGTGGACTTTAACACATATTTCTTCTTAATATAATGACATAGAGTGTACAAGTGGTGAATCTTGAGACCAAACCACTCTTGCTACTAGGGATAATAGGTTGGACAAGTGGTGGACCTTGAATGTAAACCCCTCATGTACAAAATTATGGGTTTAGGGTATTTCAATGGAGCCTAGCTTGGAGACATGGTGGAGATTGCTTCTCTCAATGTTTCAATGGAACCTATCTTGGAGAAATGGTGGATCATCCTTCTCTCCATGTTTCAATGGAGCCTATCTTGGACAAGTGGTGGACCTTTGCTTCTCTCTATGTTTTAATGGAGTTAGCTTGGACAAGTGGTGGGTCTTGGAACAAAACCCCTTTGTAAAACATAGCATGGACATTACAAGTGATGAGGAAAAATATCATTCAAGATATAACCTTTAGGTTGGAAAAGTGGTGATGGACCTTGACAAGTGGTGAAGGATACCATTTAAGATATACCCTTATAGGTTGGACAAGTGGTGGACCTTAACACCCAGTTATTCTTAATATAATGACATAGAGTGGATAAGTGGTGAATCTTAAGACCAAATCACTCATGCTACTAGGTATAATACGTTAGAGAAGTGGTAGACCTTGAATGTAAACACCCCATGTACAAAATATCATGGTTTTAGGGTGTTTCAATGGAGCCTAGAATCTCGGAGACATGGTAGATCTTGATTCTTTCCATGTTTGAATGGCACCTATCTTGGAAAAATGATGGAGGTTACTTCTCTCCATACTTCAACGGAGCCTAGCTTTGACAAGTGGTGAACCTTTGCTTCTCTCTATGTTTGAATAGAGTTAGCTTGGACAAGTGGTGGACCTTTGCTTCTCTCTATGTTTGAATAGAGTTAGCTTGGACAAGTGGTGGACCTTGGAATGAAACCCCCGTGTAAAACATATCATGGGCATTTCAAGTGGTGAGAAAGGATACCATTTAAGATATAACCTTATAGGTTGGACAAGTGGTGGACCTTAATACATAGTTCTTCTTAATATAATGACATAGAGTGTACAAGTGGTGTATCTTGAGACCAAACCACTCGTGCTACTAGGGATCCTAGCTTGGACAAGTGGTGGACCTTGGAAAAAAGTCCCCCTGTACAACATAGATGAGTTTTTTCATGTTTTAATGGAAGAGAGATCGACAAATGGTGGAGCTTGCTTATCTCCATGTGGATTTTAGAACTAGCTTGGACAAGTGGTGGAGCTTTGCTTTTTTACTCTTCATAATACAATGATGTATAGGTTGGTTACATGGTGAATTTTAAGGCCAAACCTCCCATCTTACTAGAGATGATAGGTTGGACAAGTGGTCAACCTTCTATCATTTCTCCATGCCTATAATTAGACAATTAGTAGAACTAGCATCTTTCTATGTTGTCTAGAGCTGAGCTTGGACAAGTAGTGGACCTTGCTACTCTCTTCCCTTGGATTATTAGTTTGAAGACTCATTATATATACTTGCTTAGATCTATATAATTACTCATTAGTTAGGTTACAAGTGGGTATGTAATTTGTTAGCCTCAAGGGACTTTGAATATTGAATAGTAAGACCAAGTGCTGGTTTGAAGATCTTTTGCTTATCTAAACTAGACTCTAACTCAATAATAAGTTTCATAAGTTCCACGAATTGTCCTATCTAGGCTCCAAAAGAGTCTTAATTGGTTTGTGCTAGATTATAACTTCCTTGATGGGGTAGAATCCTAGAAAAATGAGGCACTATAAGTTTTACCTTAGCTCAAATGGATTTTTCACTTAAACTCGACTGCAATTTGGCTATCTAGTCTTTGTCTCGATGGAGTTTAACACTAGATACATAGTAGTGATATTTAAGCTTCATGTCTCTTCACTTGATCGAGATATGAGACCATACTTTCAAGGTCACCACTTGTCTTACCTAAAGACCAATGTGAGACATGGGAGCAAGAAAGCCATCCGATATTGTTTTAAGGACTATTACATAGGCAATCAATAACTTAAGTAAAGCAAAAAGACTTGGATCTTTCACAATTAATAACTTAAGTAAAGCCAAAAAGACTTGGATCTTTGACAGTTTTTTTCAAACTAAAAAAGCACAATCTCATGCTAACAAAACTATAAATCACAATTGAAAGGTTTGAACAAGAAAAAGATCAACAATCTTAATAAGAAGGATACTTTTCATTTCATTTGATGATTACAAACTAAAATAAAGTCTCTCAAGAAATTGATAAACAAAAAATGTAGGTGACTGCTTCATTATTTTGAGCAAAAATATCAAAATCTCTATTGATTGAGCTCCATCTAGTAGTATCCTTTGTAAGATCCTGCAAGAAGGAATAAAAAGAAAGATTTGTTAGATACCATGCACATGAGTGTTCAAGCATGTGTATCAAGAATATATGACATGTCACTAGTACCTTAGGGTTGCTTTCTATCCAGCCTTAGAAGATTGTTCTCAGCTTTCACCTTATTTATATAAGCCTTTGCTGTGGTTGCCTTCAAAACTCCTTTTGTGTTACAACCCAATTGCCTAGCTAAAGTGGTCAATTGTGACGCCTTCATGCTTTCAATGGGTGTACGCTCCTTTGCCAAGATCTCTTGTATTTGGGCTCTTCTCATTTCATTGCGGTGGCTTGTGTCACTTGCATCTTCAATGATAGTTTCATCTCTGTCACCTTTTGCAGGTGGTATTCTTCTTGTAAAGAACACCTTAGCTGACCAAACATCATTTTTCTGCTTCCAATACTCCATGATTTGTTTGTATTCACTATCATTTGTCACTATAGGTTGTCCATAACGATTAGAAGCAATTAAATCACGCACATCCCTTCTCTCATCAAGCTGAATCAAGTATGGCAGTAGCTCCTCCAAGAGCATATTGTCAACCATCTTCTCAGCATCAAATTGTGGTGGAAAAATGCAATTGTTTGCTGGTGAAATACATCCCTTGTAAGGAGAGTCATCAATAAGCACTGTTCTTTGTGGATCACATTCAAACCCCATGGCAATTTTGGCTAGAGGCTTGAACATTGCCTCAACGTTTGGATTGTCGGGTCTAAACAATTTTTGAGTTTGAGCGGTGTAGCAAACATCTTGCGACCAAATTGCAAAGAAAGGCAATGTATCCTCAGCTAAGTTGTTTAGTGCTGCAAGGATTTGATACACATTATTCCTAGTAGCTGTCGACCAAATTGCAACATTAAACCTTTGTAAAATAGTCTTCAAGAATTGGATGCAACCTGGCCTGAGTATAATATATCTTTTTGAATCCATTTGCACTGAGTTGTGGTGTGAGGATGGTTGAGGGGAACGTTTCAACAATAGACCATTTAAATCCAATATAATTGTAAGCATGGATTTCTCAACATCTACGCTACATGACGTAGTACCAATTGGCAATAGCTCGTGAGTGGACTTTTCAGTCTCTTTTGATGTATGTTGCATTTTTGAAGCATCGATTTCTTGGTTCTCATTATTGGAAGCTTGCTCAAGTTGCACAACACTAGACTCTAGTATAGAAATATCATCCATCTTGGGCACTTTAGAAACCATAGAATCTATGGATTCTATAGTTGTTGACTGAACCATAGGAGCATTATCCATCCCAGTTTGTGAATCTAAGAAAACACACACACAAATGGTATCTCAAAACCACTAGAATTTTATTCACCATATTTATATGTAGAACTCCTAGTAAGAAATTTATTTAAGGTAAAGTCGTTGTTAGAATCCTTGCAACCATTTTCAGCATTCGTACACCAAACACCACTTGTCTAAAATACAATCTACTAACTCAACATTTTCCATCCTACACTTTATTAAAGATGAGTACTTAAAGTGAAAACTAAAAGCCACCCTTGTTGAGGAAACATGGATACAAGGTCCACCAAATGTCCAACCTAGACTACAAGAAAATAATTAGAGATTTGGCTTAGATTTGGATTCAAAGGCCACCACTTATTCAAGTAAGATAACTCCACTTGTTTAAGACAGTAATGTTTGAAGCCCCACCACTTGTCCAACCTAGACATTGATTAAATTTTGGTAAGATTTATCACAAATCTAGAGTAGAATCAAGATTCTATGGCCAAGGTAGTCAAATATGTTAGACAACACACAAAGCATAAGAGCACTCTAGATTCTCGTTGAGCATAAACTAAACAATAATCAAATGTTATATTCACTTGAGATTTCATCCATGAAAAATGAAAATGATGCATGTACTTGAGATTTCCATCCATGTACAATACTTTACAATGTCAAGTAAAGTTATAGTCAGCAAACAACTCTTCTCCTGCTTCAACTTGACAAATAGTCTCAATGCATACATGGCCATATTCTTCTGACTTGATGTGTGAAGAGGTGCATTTATGCCAAGGTGGCAAATTTGGATCAAATGTATAGCGTACGTTGGGACAGACATTTGTACTGTGAGAACTATTTATATAGCCCGACACGTTTCCTTCTTCTACACAACCAATAATGTATGATTGATCTTCCTCTTCTTCTATGTTTGGATCCTCTAGAAGAGAATATTTATAAGCTCTTGGAAATATTTTGCATATCTTTTTCCAGTCTTGAAATCTATACTTATGCCCTCCATAGTTTAGAATAGTCAAACCACTTTCCAGGGTAGTATGCACAAATAGCCCATAACCAGCTCCTTCAATACATGAAAGTCGCACTTCAAAATCCACACCGTTAATATGGAAAATTACATCTTTGGGAATAGGAAAAGTTGGTGTCCCAAAAGGATCTTCATGCCAATCATAGTGTGAAATACATCTAGTTTTTATATCACTTAACTCCTTTGTGTCTGCAAAAAGAAGAAAATATTATGCATAAAATAATGACAATATCAAAGAAAGATATCATTATTTTATAGTCCAATAGGTCCATTGTATGGAAGACTTAGAGTGCCTCTTACATGGTGCCTCCAAGGTTTCCAAAAAATAAAATCATTGGAAAAAAAAGGCCACTGTGTCTCCAATCTATTGCCCATTTGAAGCATAGAGAGAACCAAGGTCCACCACTTGTCCAAGCTAGACATGGAGCATTGACACAAGATCCAACACTTATCCAAGAACCCTATAGTATATGTGGTAACATGGGATGCATTGATGCAACAAAAGTAGTCTAGCCTCCTCATCCATCTCTTTTTTCTTGTAGCCTAGAGGGATTAGTTTCAAGGTCTATCACTAGTCAAAAACTACACATAGAACATTGATACAAGGTTCCACCACATGTGAAACCTATCATCTCTAGTAGCATGGATGGTTTGATATCAAGGTTCATCGCGTGTCCTACCTATACTCTATTGTAGCATATAGATTCTGGTTTGGTGGTACTACACTTGTCCAAACTTGGCTTGTTGTTGATATCTGGAGGTAATCAAGGGTCCTCCACTTGTCCAAGTTAGGCATATAAAACAATTGCAAGGTCCACCATGTGTACAACATATGATTGATTATAGCATGCATGGTCTTATTTCATGGGCAACCATCTTCTCTCCAACATGTGTCCAACCTCGGCTCCATTGAAGCATGGAGAGAAGCAAGGTCCACCACTTATCAAAGCTATTATTTTCTCCCAGTGCTTTCAAAACCCATAATACGTTGTACATGGGGGGGGGGGGATTCTTGTTTCAAGGTCCACCCCTTGGCTAAGATTGGATCCATTGAAACATAAAGAGAAGCAAGCTCTACCATTTGTCCAAGCTAGGAGCCATTGAAACATGAAAACCCCATAATATGTTGTATACGAGGGGTGTTTTTCAAGGTCTACCACTTGTCTAAGCTATGGTCCATTGGAACATGGAGAGAAGCAAAGCTCCACCACTTTTCTAAGCTAGGATCCATTGAAACATGGAGAGAAGCAAGCTCCATTGTTTGTCTAAGCTAGGCTCCATTGGAACAAGGAGAAAACAAGCTCCACCACTTGCCTATTATTGCATAGAGATTCTGGTTTGAAGGTCCACCACTTGTCCAACCTTGCCTTCATGTATGGAGATAATCAAGAGTGCAATGCTTCTCTAAGCTAGGGACATAAAAGAGTTTCAAGGTCCACTACATATACGATCTATGATGGGTTGTAGCATGGGAGGTTTCATTTTAAGGTTGACCACTTCTCCAGCTCCGCTTGTCCAACCTCAGATCCATTGAAGAATGGAGAATAAAGGTGTACCAACTCTCCAAAATAGGCAGGACAATCTCTATAAAACCCATGAATTGTTAATATATGCTATGCTGTGGAGTTTTGTTTGAAGTTCCACTCCTTATCCAAGCTACAATCCATTGAAGCATGGAACTAAGTAAGATATATCTCTAGTCCAAGATAGGATCCATTGAAACATAGAGAGAATCAAGGTCCACCACTTGTCCAAGCTATGCATGGGTAATTGATATAAGGACCACTACGTTTTCACCTATACTATGCTCTATCATGGATGGTTTCATATCCCACCAATTTTCCAACCTATTTAGTAGGTTGTATTATGGGGGTTTGGTTTCAAGGTACTTCACTTGTCTAAGGTGGGTTCCATTGAACCATGGAGAGAAACTATGTCTACCACTTGTCCGAAATATGCTCCTTTAAAACATAAAAACAAGGTCCACCACTTGTCCAAGCTAAAGTTTCTCTCCATTGAAGCATGGAGAGAAACAAGGTCTACCACCTGTCCAAAATATGCTCCATTGAAACATAAAAGCAAGGTCCACCACTTGTCCAAGCTAATATAACAAATGGGTGTTGGTTACAAGGTGTACCACACTTGTCTAAACTAGTCTTCATGCAAGGTCTACCACATGTCCAAGCTATATGAGCTTGTTTTGAAGGTCTACCACACCTCTTGAAATTAGGATCCATGTAAGGTCCACCTTTTGTCAAGCTATGCATTTAATGAGTACTAAAACTAAGTAAATTGCAGTACTTAAATACCTTTCCAAGCTCATTAAGATTTTGGTCTCTAAGGCCGGCCACCACCACATGTCTAATCTATGCTCTAATTGATTACTTATGCTAGTTCTCAAAGTCCAAACATAAGCTCCCTTCTAGCAAGGTTAGTTTAAATTTAGGCTCCAGCACCTGTCTAAGCTAGGTTCAATTTATGAAGCATCACCATTTAACCATGCTACGATCTAATGTATCATATCAAGGGGGTATTGATAAAAGGTCCAAAACTTATTGAGTTCAAGCTCTTAAGTAATTAAGTCTTTGTGAGTATTAAATGTTTTAGTTTTAGTCTACAGATCCACCATTCAAAAACTCAAGTAATTTACTATTTACATTCAAACCTTGAATGCTTGAGATAAAAAATACAAGCTCAATCAATACTATATAAAGCAAAATCTAACATTAAGAGTATCAAATCAGTAACAAGAAACACTAACATGCACAAGAAACTCAAAACATACGTGTCTCCATTTCCAAAAAGTCCTCCATTGACAGAGGATGGTGTTGTTGTTGTTCTTCTTCTCTTTGTGGAGAGCACTCCTCTGTAACAGGCACAATGTCGCCTGATTGCGAAGTGGATTGTTGAAGTCCAGCCCATTTTTCTATATCTTCATGAGACTTAACAAAGTCTAGCAGCATGGTCTCCATGCTTTTTGCCTCCTCCACACTATCAATTAAGCAGATGACTTCTTTTTTCTGTTGTATTCCTTCTTGTGCAACCAAGGAGCCATCACCAAAAACATCAACAAGCTTGCGGTCTTCAAAACAATATGTACGAATGTAGTGCTTGACCAAAGCTCTTTTTTTGGCCTCCAAATATTGCAAATCTGACATATCGTTATCTGCTACTTGAAGAAGAGAACAATCAATTGGCATGGGATGTTCCTCTGATCTTCTTCTCAGGTCTTCAAATGCATTGCCTTGTCCCAAGAAGGCAATAACTGTTAGGAATTGAATTGCTCCTTTGCAAGGAGCTGATGGAAAGTGATGCAATGCACCACAACAATGGTAGCTCAGATTATCTCCCATGGCGTGAAAGGCACATTGCAATTTTGTGAAGTTAGTGAAATCCACAAATGCAAGAAAGACAAATCCAGGATCTGTTGACCCTCCAGCAATAGCCAAGATCCCATCCAAAGCATTGTTAAATGTCTCCTCACTCCACTTCAAATTGCCTCCAACGTTTTTTGTCATATCTAAAACACATAAGCCAATAGGCACTTTATTATTGAAGTGGCGCATCAAGTAGAGATTGCCTTCCATTTGTAGGCTCACCACATAGATTGACCATGGCAAATCTCTAGGCTCAGTTTTCTCCTTTTGAAGGTGAATTGCCCATTGCATGTATTTTATTGCTCCATCTGGAAAAGCCATTTTCTTTGTTCCACGCGTCAAACTAGATCTGATCCATTCCTCGCATAGCATTAAAATTGTTTTATAAACAACATCATTGATGTTATACATTTTGACCACCTCCTCCCAGTCTTTACATGGTGAAGACTCATTCAAATTGTTGAAGCCTTCAAGAAGTGCATCTTGAATCAATTTGTCTTGCTTCAACTGCTTGATTCGATCATACATGTCAGTTGCATCACCATCCTTTGCACTCTTTGACAGTAAAATCTTCTCATCTCTAATCTCTTCTTGAATAGTCTTTACCTCTGATTCCTCAAGGCCACAAAGGTATCTAAATACAGTTGTTGGGGGTTTCTTATTCTCCTCTTCTAGATTTTCAATGATTTCTATCCAGCAATCATAAACTAAATCAGAGTAGGTGACCATGTGTGCCTGTTTAGCAATCCAACTTGCTGCTGCACTCATTCTTGCCAATCGAAGAAAAGCCTAAAAAGAAATAGAGAAATAATTAAACTATTGAGCAAGATTTGTTAATTAAACACTATCAAAAAGACAAAGAAAATAACTTACATCCCATCCGGCACGAGATGCATGTCCCTCTGCAATTCCACTTGCTGCCTTTGGTGGTCGTCCTGAGAAGATCCATTGACTCCGTAAATGTCTCAATATTTGGCTGTAAGGTTGCTTGACATACAATGCCTGAGCCTCCTCATTTGCAATGGCAGATATAGCAGTTGCAACAAATGGAGGAGCATTCACAACAATGCGAGCCTTTCTAAATTTATACACGCTAATCAGTCTTTCAAAGATCTCTTTGTTGTTTTGTTCATTGTGAAGCAAAACTTTTGCAGCATAGATTGAATGCTGCCCATCAAGAATCCAATAATGATAATCTTTAATTTTTTGCTCCTCTACCTCTTCTACTGCCAAAGGAGTCCCCTTCTTTGATTTTGCATTTCGAACAGGCATCAAATATGCACATGCTGCAGGCTTGGTCGTACTCCGTGAAAATCCAAATAACACACTTTCAGCGTGTTTTTTATCCATAATACGTGCATTATAGTGATCAGGAGCAAGCCAACAATTTTGAATAGGGATATCAAATTCCCTATATTGGAAAGGAAAATAATTTATGTACTTATTCATTCCACCTGTATCTTTTTCTTGTCCTTTCATGGCCTCAGCTTCTAAAACATCTGGATCCACAATTCTCATCTTTGACATTGAACCCTCTGTTGATGAGGATGCCAAAGATGCCTTGTCTACATCCAAAATGGAACTAGTTCGCTTAGCTTCTACTTTCTGCACTTTTGCTTGCTTCTTTGTGGATGGTGGTCGTGAAGCTTTCACCTTTTTTCGTTGTAGTGTGGCAATGATGGAGCTTTGAAGTTGATCTGCTGTGATATTTGGATTTGATTCTGCAAACTTCCATCCTCGAGAAAACATTGTCTCTTCTTTGTTTCTAGACATGCGCTCCAATGCATATGCTCCTGGAGATAGTTGAAATTCTAGATTCATTGGAACTAGAATGTCAATGCATTCCACCTCTGGATGACTATCAACTACAGAGACAGATGCTTCCACAACTTGTCCAACATCTTCAAACAAGCTGTCATTCTCCTTTTTGGCAATAAATAGATGCACCTTATGAAATTGTGCACCCTCTATACCATGTATGTCCAAATACCATTTCCTAAGATCATTGCAAGTATAGTCAACTGAGACAGCAACCCTTGCAACCTGTTTTTTTGGAGCCATCTTTCCTGAAACAAAAAAAACCAAATGTTATTTTAACATATACTTTTTTGTAATGGATTAAGTTTGTGTGAATACAAGTTCCACCACTTGTTCAAGCTAGATCTAAGCAAGTATACATAGTGATCATTTAAGCTAGTAAACTAAGGGAAGGGAGAAGTAAGGTCCACCACTTGTCCAAGCTTAGCTCTAGACAACATGGAGAGATTGGAGGTCTACTAATTGTCTAATATAGGCTAACTATATTGAAACATAGAGAGAAGCAAAGGTCCACCACTTGTCCAATCTAGGGTCCATTGAAACATGGAGAGAAGGATGCTCCACCATTTGTCCAAAATAGGCTCCATTGAAACATGAAGAGAAGCAAGATGCACCATGTCTTTGAGATGCTAGGCTCCATTGAAATACCTTAAACCCATGATATTTTGTATATGTGGGGTTTAAATTCAAGGTCCACCACTTGTCCAACCTATTATCCCTAGTAGCATGAGTGGTTTGGTCTCAAGATTCACCACTTTTCCACTCTATGTCATTATATTAAGAAGATCTGGGTGTTAAGGTCCACCACTTGTCCAACCTATAAGGCTATATCTTAAATGGTATTATTTACCACCACTTGGAATGCACATGATGGGTTTTACATAGGGGTATGGTTCCAAGGTCCACCACTTGTCCAAGCTAACTCTATTGAAACATAGAGAGAATCAAAGGTCCACCACTTGTCCAAGCTAGGCTCCATTGAAACATGGAGAGAAGGATGCTCCACCATTTGTCCAAGCCAGGTTTGATTGAAACATGAAGAGAAGCAAGCTGCACCATGTCTCCAAAATGCTAGGCTCCATTGAAATATCTTAAACCCATGATATTTCGTACATGGGGGGTTTACATTCAAGGTCCACCACTTGTCCAACCTATTATCACTAGTAGCATGAGTGGTTTGATGTCAAGATTCACCACTTTTCCACTCTATGTCATTATATTAAGAAGATCTGGGTGTTAAGGTCCACCACTTGTCCAACCTATAAGGCTATATCTTAAAGGGTATTCTTTCTCACCACTTGGAATGACCATGATAGGTTTTACATGGGGGTTTGGTTCCAAGTTCCACCACTTGTCCAAGCTAACTCTATTGAAACATAGAGAGAAGCAAAGGTCCACCACTTGTCTAAGCTAGGGTCCATTGAAACATGGAGAGAAGGATGCTCCACCATTTGTCCAAGATAGGCTCCATTGAAACATGAAGAGAAGCAAGCTGCACCATGTCTCCAAGATGCTAAGATCCATTGAAATACCTTAAACCCATGATATTTTGTACATGGGGAGTTTACATTCAAGGTCCACCACTTGTCCAACCTATTATCTCTAGTAGCATGAGTGGTTTGGTCTGAAGATTCACCACTTTTCCACTCTATGTCATTACGTTAAGAAGATCTGGGTGTTAAGGTCGACCACTTGTCCAACCTATAAGGGTATATCTTAAAGGGTATTCTTTCTCACCACTTGAAATGTCCATGATATGTTTTACATGGGGGTTTGGCTCCAAGGTCCACCACTTGTCCAAGCTAACTCTATTGAAACATAGAGAGAAACAAAGGTCCACCACTTGTCCAAGCTAGGCTCCATTGAAACATGGAGAGAAGGATCCTCTACCATTTGTCGAAGCTAACTCTATTGAAACATGGGGGGTTTACATTCAAGGTCCACCACTTGTCCAACCTATTAACGCTAGTAGCATGAGTGGTTTGGTCTCAAGATTCACCACTTTTTCACTCTATGTCATTATATTAAGAATATTTGGGTGTTAAGGTCCACCACTTGTCCAACCTATAAGGCTATATCTTAAGGGTTATTCTTTCTCACCACTTGGAGTGACCAGCATAGGTTTTACATGGGGGTTTTGTTTCAAGGTCCACCACTTGTCCAAGCTAACTCTATTGAAACATAGAGAGAATCAAAGGTCCACCACTTGTCCAAGCTAGGGTCCATTGAAACATGGAGAGAAGGATGCTCCACCATTTGTCCAAGATACACTCCATTGAAACATGAAGAGAAGCAAGCTACACCATGTCTCCAAGATGCTAGGCTCCATTGAAATACCTCAAACCCATGATATTTTGTACATGGGGGGTTTACATTCAAGGTCCACCACTTGTCCAACCTATTATCTCTAGTAGCATGAGTGGTTTGGTCTCAAGATTCACCATTTTTCCACTCTATGTCATTCTATTAAGAATATATGGGTGCTAAGGTCCACCACTTGTCCAACCTATAAGGCTATATCTTAAACTTTATTCTTTCTCACCACTTGGAGTTACCAAGATAGGTTTTACATGGGAGTTTGGTTCCAAGGCCCACCACTTGTCCAAGCTAACTCTATTGAAACATAGAGAGAAGCAAAGGTCCACCACTTGTCCAAGCTAGGCTCCATTGAAACATGGAGAGAAGGATGCTCCACCATTTGTCCAAGATAGGCTCCATTGAAACATGAAGGGAAGCAATCTGCACCATGTCTCCAAGATTCTAGGATCCATTGAAATACCTTAAACCCACGATATTGTTTACATGTGGGGTTTAACGTCAAGGTCAGTCACTTTTCCAAGCTATTATCCCTAGTAGCATGAGTGGTTGGTCTCAAGATTTACCACTTTTCCACTCTATGTCGTTATATTATGAAGATCTAGGTTTTAAGGTCGACCACTTGTCCAACCTATAAGGCTAGATCTTAAAGGGTATTATTTCTCACCACTTGGAATGACCATGATATGTTTTACATGGGGGTTTGGTTTCAAGGTCCACCACTTGTCCAAGCTAACTCTATGGAAACATAGAGAGAAGCAAAGGTCCACCACTTGTCCAAGCTAGGCTCCACTGAGACATTTAGAGAAGGATGATCCCCCATTGGTGGAAGATAGGCTTCATTGAAACATGAAAAGAAGCAAGTTGCACCATGTCTCCAAGATTCTAGGATCCATTGAAATACCTTAAACCCACGATATTGTTTACATGTGGGGTTTAACGTCAAGGTCAGTCACTTTTCCAAGCTATTATCCCTAGTAGCATGAGTGGTTTGGTCTCAAGATTCACCACTTTTCCACTCTATGTCATTATATAAAGAAGATCTAGGTGTTAAGGTCGACCACTTGTCCAACCTATAAGCGTATATCTTAAAGGGTATTCTTTCTCACCACTTGAAATGTCCATGATATGTTTTACATAGGGGTTTGGTTCCAAGGTCCACCACTTATCCAAGCTAACTTTATTCTTCTCATAGAGAGAAGCAAAAGGTCCACCACTTGTCCAAGCTAGGCTCCATTGAAACATGGAGAGAAGGATGCTCCACCATTTGTCGAAGCTAACTCTATTGAAACATGGAAGGTTTACATTCAAGGTCCACCAGTTGTCCAACCTATTAACGCTAGTAGCATGAGGGGTTTGGTCTCAAGATTCACCACTTTTTCACTCTGTGTTATTATATTAAGAATATTTGGGTATTAAGGTCCACCACTTGTCCAACCTATAAGACTATATCTTAATGGTTATTCTTTCTGACCACTTGGAGTGACCATGAAAGGTTTTACATGGGGGTTTGGTTCCAAGGTCCACCACTTGTCCAAGCTAACTCTATTGAAACATAGAGAGAAGCAAAGGTCCACCACTTGTCTAAGCTAGGGTCTATTGAAACATGGAGAGAAGGATGCTCCACCATTTGTCCAAGATAGACTCCATTGAAACATGAAGAGAAGCAAGCTGCACCATATCTCCAAGATGCTAGCCTCCATCGAAATACCTTAAACCCACGTTATTTTGTACATGGGAGTTTACATTCAAGATCAACAATTTGTCCAACCTATTATCGCTAGTAGCATGAGTGGTTTGCTCTCAAGATTCACCACTTTTCCACTCTCTATCATTATATTAAGAATATTTGGGTGTTAAGGTCCACCACTTGTCCAACCTATAAGACTATATCTTAATGGTTATTCTTTCTCACCCCTTGAAAGACTATATCTTAGGTTATCCCTAGCTATTATTGCTAGTAGCGTGAGTGGTTTGGTCTCAAGATTCACCACTTTTATTAAGAATATGTGGGTGTTAAGGTCCACCACTTGTCCAACCTATAAGGCTACATCTTAAAGGTTATTCTTTCTTACTACTTGGAGTGACCATGATAGGTTTTACATGGGGGTTTGGTTCCAAGTCCACCACTTGTCCAAGCTAACTCTATTGAAACATAGAGAGAAGCAAAGGTCCACCCCTTGTCTAAGCTAGGGTCCATTGAAACATGGAGAGAAGGATGCTCCACCATTTGTCCAAGGTAGGCTCCATTGAAACATGAGGAGAATCAAGGTGCACCATGTCTCCAAGATGCTAGGCTCCATCGAAAAACATTAAACCCATGATATGTCGTAGATGAGGGTTTACATTCAAGGTCCAACACTTGTCCAAGCTATTATTGTAGTAGCCTGAGTGGTTTGGTCTCAAGATTCACCACTTTTCCACTCTATGTCATTATATTAAGAATATGCGCGTGTTAAGGTCCACCACTTGTCCAACCTATAAG
Source organism: Adiantum capillus-veneris (assembly GCF_014529385.1). Lineage (NCBI taxonomy): Eukaryota > Viridiplantae > Streptophyta > Polypodiopsida > Polypodiales > Pteridaceae > Adiantum > Adiantum capillus-veneris. The sequence continues at coordinate 121,965,271 of NC_140933.1, forward strand.
GCTACATCTTAAAGGTTATTCTTTATTACCACTTGGAGTGACCATGATAGGTTTTACATGGGGGTTTGGTTCCAAGGTCCACCACTTGTCCAAGCTAACTCTATTGAAACATAGAGAGAAACAAAGGTCCACCACTTGTCCAAGCTAGGGTCCATTGAAACATGGAGAGAAGGATGCTCCACCATTTGTCCAAGATAGGCTCCATTGAAACATGACGAGAAGCAAGCTGCACCATGTCTCCAAGATGCTAGGCTCCATCGAAATACATTAAACCCACGATATTTCGTAGATGAGGGGTTTACATTCAAGGTCCACCACTTGTCCAAGCTATTATTGCTAGTAGCCTGAGTGGTTTGGTCTCAAGATTCACCACTTTTATTAAGAATATGTGGGTGTTAAGGTCCACCACTTGTCCAACCTATAAGGCTACATCTTAAAGGTTATTCTTTCTTACTACTTGGAGTCCATGTCTCAAGATGCAAGCTCCACCAGAAAAACATTAAACCACGATATTGTCGTAGATGAGGGGTTTACATTAAGGTCCAACACTTGTCCAAGCTATTATTGGTAGTAGCTTGAGTGGTTTTGGTCTCAAGATTCACCACTTTTCCCACTCTATATCATTATATTAAGAATATGCGCGTGTTAAGGTCCACCACTTGTCCAACCTATAAGGCTACATCTTAAAGGTTATTCTTTATTACCACTTGGAGTGACCATGATAGGTTTTACATGGGGTTTGGTTCCAAGGTCCACCACTTGTCCAAGCTAACTCTATTGAAACATAGAGAGAAACAAAGGTCCACCACTTGTCCAAGCTAGGGTCCATTGAAACATGGAGAGAAGGATGCTCCACCATTTGTCCAAGATAGGCTCCATTGAAACATGACGAGAAGCAAGCTGCACCATGTCTCCAAGATGCTAGGCTCCATCGAAATACATTAAACCCACGATATTTCGTAGATGAGGGGTTTACATTCAAGGTCCACCACTTGTCCAAGCTATTATTGCTAGTAGCCTGAGTGGTTTGGTCTCAAGATTCACCACTTTTATTAAGAATATGTGGTGTTAAGGTCCACCACTTGTCCAACCTATAAGGCTACATCTTAAAGGTTATTCTTTCTTACTACTTGGAGTGACCATGATAGGTTTTACATGGGGTTTGGTTCCAAGGTCCCCCACTTGTCCAAGCTAACTCTATTGAAACATAGAGAGAAGCAAAGGTCCACCCCTTGTCCTAAGCTAGGGTCCATTGAAACATGGAGAGAAGGATGCTCCACCATTTGTCCAAGGTAGGCTCCATTCAAACATGAGGAGAAGCAAGGCACACATGTCTCCAAGATGCTGGCTCCATCGAAAAACATTAAACCCACGATATGTCGTAGATGAGGGGTTTACATTCAAGGTCCAACACTTGTCCAAGCTATTATTGCTAGTAGCCTGAGTGGTTTGGTCTCAAGATTCACCACTTTTCCACTCTATGTCATTATATTAAGAATATGCGCGTGTTAAGGTCCACCACTTGTCCAACCTATAAGGCTACATCTTAAAGGTTATTCTTTATTACCACTTGGAGTGACCATGATAGGTTTTACATGGGGGTTTGGTTCCAAGGTCCACCACTTGTCCAAGCTAACTCTATTGAAACATAGAGAGAAACAAAGGTCCACCACTTGTCCAAGCTAGGGTCCATTGAAACATGGAGAGAAGGATGCTCCACCATTTGTCCAAGATAGGCTCCATTGAAACATGACGAGAAGCAAGCTGCACCATGTCTCCAAGATGCTAGGCTCCATCGAAATACATTAAACCCACGATATTTCGTAGATGAGGGGTTTACATTCAAGGTCCACCACTTGTCCAAGCTATTATTGCTAGTAGCCTGAGTGGTTTGGTCTCAAATTCACCACTTTTATTAAGAATATGTGGTGTTAAGGTCCACCACTTGTCCAACCTATAAGGCTACATCTTAAAGGTTATTCTTTCTTACTACTTGGAGTGACCATGATAGGTTTTACATGGGGGTTTGGTTCCAAGGTCCACCACCTTGTCCAAGCTAACTCTATTGAAACATAGAGAGAAGCAAAGGTCCACCCCTTGTCTAAGCTAGGGTCCATTGAAACATGGAGAGAAGGATGCTCCACCATTTGTCCAAGGTAGGCTCCATTGAAACATGAGGAGAAGCAAGGTGCACCATGTCTCCAAGATGCTAGGCTCCATCGAAAAACATTAAACCCACGATATGTCGTAGATGAGGGGTTTACATTCAAGGTCCACCACTTGTCCAAGCTATTATTGCTAGTAGCATGAGTGGTTTTGTCTCAAGATTCACCACTTTTTCACTCTATGTCATTATATTAAGAATATTGGGTGTTAAGGTCCACCACTTGTCCAACCTATAAGGCTATATCTTAAAGGTTATTCTTCTCACCACTTGGAGTGACATGATAGGTTTTACATGGCGTTTGGTTCCAAGTTCCACCACTTGTCCAAGCTAACTCTATTGAAACATAGAGAGAAACAAAGGTCCACCACTTGTCCAAGCTAGGGTCCATTGAAACATGGAGAGAAGGATGCTCCACCATTTGTCCAAGATAGGCTCCATTGAAACATGACGAGAAGCAAGTTGCACCATGTCTCCAAGATGCTAGGCTCCATCGAAATACATTAAACCCACGATATTTCGTAGATGAGGGGTTTACATTCAAGGTCCACCACTTGTCCAAGCTATTATTGCTAGTAGCCTAGTGGTTTGGTCTCAAGATTCACCACTTTTATTAAGAATAGTGGGTGTTAAGGTCCACCACTTGTCCAACCTATAAGGCTACATCTTAAGGTTATTCTTTCTTACCACTTGGAGTGACCATGATAGGTTTTACATGGGGGTTTGGTTCCAAGTCCACCACTTGTCCAAGCTAACTCTATTGAAACATAGAGAGAAGCAAAGGTCCACCCATTGTCTAAGCTAGGTCCATTGAACATGAGAGAAGGATGCTCCACCATTTGTCCAAGGTAGGCTCCATTGAAACATGAGGAGAAGCAAGGTGCACCATGTCTCCAAGATGCTAGGCTCCATCGAAAAACATTAAACCCACGATATGTCGTAGATGAGCGGTTTACATTCAAGGTCCAACACTTGTCCAAGCTATTAGTGCTAGTAGCATGAGTGGTTTTGTCTCAAGATTCACCACTTTTTCACTCTATGTCATTATATAAGGAATATTGGGGTGTTAAAGTCCACCACTTGTCCAACCTATAAGGCTATATCTTAAAGGTCATTCTTTCTCACCACTTGGAGTGACCATGATAGGTTTTACATGGCGTTTTGGTTCCAAGTTCCACCACTTGTCCAAGCTAACTCTATTTAAACATAGAGAGAAACAAAGGTCCACCACTTGTCCAAGCTAGGGTCCATTGAAACATGGAGAGAAGGATGCTCCACCATTTGTCCAAGGTAGGCTCCATTGAAACATGACGAGAAGCAAGTTGCACCATGTCTCCAAGATGTTAGGCTCCATCGAAATACATGAAACCCACGATATTTCATAGATGAGGGGTTTACATTCAAGGTCCACCACTTGTCCAAGCTATTATTGGTTATAGCCTGAGTGGTTTGGTTTCAAGATTCACCACTTTTATTAAGAATATGTGGGTGTTAAGGTCCACCACTTGTCCAACCTATAAGGCTACATCTTAAAGGTTATTCTTTCTTACTACTTGGAGTGATTATGATAGGTTTTACATGGGGGTTTGGTTCCAAGGTCCACCACTTGTCCAAGCTAACTCTAATGAAAGATAGAGAGAAGCAAAGGTCCACCCCTTGTCTAAGCTAGGGTCCATTGAAACATGGAGAGAAGGATGTTCCACCATTTGTCCAAGGTAGGCTCCATTGAAACATGAGGAGAAGCAAGGTGCACCATGTCTCCAAGATGCTAGGCTCCATTGAAAAACATTAAACCCACGATATGTCGTAGATGAGGGGTTAACATTCAAGGTCCACCACTTGTCCAAGATATTATCACTAGTAGCATGAGTGGTTTTGTCTGAAGATTCATCATTTTTCCACTCTATGTCATTATATTAAGAATATGCGCTTGTTAAGGTCCACCGCTTGTCCAACCTATAAGGCTACATCTTAAAGGTTATTCTTTATTACCACTTGGAGTGACCATGATAGGTTTTACATGGGGCTTTGGTTCCAAGATCCACCACTTGTCCAAGCTAACTCTATTGAATCATAGAGAGAAGCAAAGGTCCAACACTTGTCTAAGCTAGGCTCCATTGAAACATGGAGAGAAGGATGCTCCACCATTTGTCAAAGCTAACTCTATTGAAACATGGGGTGTTTGCGTTCAAGGTCCACCACTTGTCCAAGCTATTAGTGCTAGTAGCATGAGTGGTTTTGTCTCAAGATTCACCACTTTTTCACTCTATGTCATTATATTAAGAATATTAGGGTGTTGAGGTCCACCACTTGTCCAACATATAAGGCTATATCTTAAAGGTTATTCTTTCTGACCACTTGGAGTGACCATGATAGGTTTTACATGGCGGTTTGGTTCCAAGGTCCACCACTTGTCCAAGCTAACTCTATTGAATAATAGAGAGAAGCAAAGGTCCACCACTTGTCCAAGCTAGGGTCCATTGAAACATGGAGAGAAGGATGCTCCACCATTTGTCCAAGATAGGCTCCATTGAAACATGAAGAGAAGTAAGATGCACGATGTCTCCAAGATGCTAAGCTCCATCAAAATACCTTAAACCCACGATATTTCGTAGATGGGGGGTTTACTTTCAAGGTCCACCACTTGTCCAAGCTATTATCGCTAGTAGCATGGTTTGGTCTCAAGATTCACCACTTTTATTAAGAATATGTGGGTGTTAAGGTCCACCACTTGTCCAACCTATAAGGCTACATCTTAAAGGTTATTCTTTCTTACTATTTGGAGTGACCATGATAGGTTTTACATGGGGGTTTGGTTCCAAGGTCCACCACTTGTCCAAGCTAACTCTATTGAAACATAGAGAGAAGCAAAGGTCCACCCCTTGTCTAAGCTAGGGTCCATTGAAACATGGAGAGAAGGATGCTCCACCATTTGTCCAAGGTAGGCTCCATTCAAACATGAGGAGAAGCAAGGTGCACCATGTCTCCAAGATGCTAGGCGCCATCGAAAAACATTAAACCCACGATATGTCATAGATGAGGGGTTTACATTCAAGGTCCAACACTTTTCCAAGCTATTAGTGCTAGTAGCATGAGTGGTTTTGTCTCAAGATTCACCACTTTTTCACTCTATGTCATTATATTAAGAATATTAGGGTGTTAAGGTCCACCACTTGTCCAACCTATAAGGCTATATCTTAAAGGTCATTCTTTCTCACCACTTGGAGTGACCATCATAGGTTTTACATGGGTCTTAAGGTCCACCACTTGTCCAACCTATAAGGCTATATCTTAAAGGTCATTCTTTCTCACCACTTGGAGTGACCATGATAGGTTTTACATGGGGGTTTGGTTCCAAGGTCCACCACTTGTCCAAGCTAACTCTATTGAAACATAGAGAGAAGCAAAGGTCCACCCCTTGTCTAAGCTAGGGTCTATTGAAACATGGAGAGAAGGATGCTCCACCATTTGTCCAAGGTAGGCTCCATTCAAACATGAGGAGAAGCAAGGTGCACCATGTCTCCAAGATGCTAGGCGCCATCGAAAAACATTAAACCCACGATATGTCATGAATGAGGGGTTTACATTCAAGGTCCAACACTTTTCCAAGCTATTAGTGCTAGTAGCATGAGTGGTTTTGTCTCAAGATTCACCACTTTTTCACTCTATGTCATTATATTAAGAATATTAGGGTGTTAAGGTCCACCACTTGTCCAACCTATAAGGCTATATCTTAAAGGTCATTCTTTCTCACCACTTGGAGTGACCATAATAGGTTTTACATGGGTCTTAAGGTCCACCACTTGTCCAACCTATAAGGCTATATCTTAAAGGTCATTCTTTCTCACCACTTGGAGTGACCATGATAGGTTTTACATGGGCGTTTGGTTCCAAGGTCCACCACTTGTCCAAGCTAACTCTATTGAAACATAGAGAGAAACAAAGGTCCACCACTTGTCCAAGCTAGGGTCCATTGAAACATGGAGAGAAGGATGCTCCACCATTTGTCCAAGATAGGCTCCATTGAAACATGACGAGAAGCAAGCTGCACCATGTCTCCAAGATGCTAGGCTCCATCGAAATACATTAAACCCACGATATTTCATAGATGAGGGGTTTACATTCAAGGTCCACCACTTGTCCAAGCTATTATTGCTAGTAGCCTGAGTGGTTTGGTCTCAAGATTCACCGCTTTTATTAAGAATATGTGAGTGTTAAGATCCACCACTTGTCCAACCTATAAGGCTACATCTTAAAGGTTATTCTTTCTTACTACTTGGAGTGATTATGATAGGTTTTACATGGGGGTTTGGTTCCAAGGTCCACCACTTGTCCAAGCTAACTCTAATGAAAGATAGAGAGAAGCAAAGGTCAACCCCTTGTCTAATCTAGGGTCCATTGAAACATGGAGAGAAGGATGCTCCACCATTTGTCCAAGGTAGGCTCCATTCAAACATGAGGAGAAGCAAGGTGCACCATGTCTCCAAGATGCTAGGCTCCATTGAAAAACATTAAACCCACGATATGTCGTAGATGAGGGGTTTACATTCAAGGTCCACCACTTGTCCAAGCTATTATCACTAGTAGCATGAGTGGTTTTGTCTCAAGATTCACCATTTTTCCACTCTATGTCATTATATTAAGAATATGCGCGTGTTAAGGTCCACCACTTGTCCAACCTATAAGGCTACATCTTAAAGGTTATTCTTTATTACCACTTGGAGTGACCATGATAGGTTTTACATGGGGCTTTGGTTCCAAGATCCACCACTTGTCCAAGCTAACTCTATTGAATCATAGAGAGAAGCAAAGGTCCACCACTTGTCTAAGCTAGGCTCCATTGAAACATGGTGAGAAGGATGCTCCACCATTTGTCGAAGCTAACTCTATTGAAACATGGGGGGTTTACGTTCAAGGTCCACCACTTGTCCAAGCTATTAGTGCTAGTAGCATGAGTGGTTTTGTCTCAAGATTCACCGCTTTTTCGCTCTATGTCATTATATTAAGAATATTAGGGTGTTAAGGTCCACCACTTGTCCAACCTATAAGGCTATATCTTAAAGGTTATTCTCTCTCACCACTTGGAGTGACCATGATAGGTTTTACATGGCGGTTTGGTTCCAAGGTCCACCACTTGTCCAAGCTAACTCTATTGAATAATAGAGAGAAGCAAAGGTCCACCACTTGTCCAAGCTAGGGTCCATTGAAACATGGAGAGAAGGATGCTCCACCATTTGTCCAAGATAGGCTCCATTGAAACATGAAGAGAAGCAAGATGCACGATGTCTCCAAGATGATAGGCTCCATCGAAATACCTTAAACCCACTATATTTCATAGATGGGGGGTTTACTTTCAAGGTCCACCACTTGTCCAAGCTATTATCGCTAGTAGCATGGTTTGGTCTCAAGATTCACCAGTTTTCCACTCTATGTCATTATATGAAGAATATCTGGGTGTTAAGGTCCACCACTTGTCCAACCTATAAGGCTATATCTTAAATGATATTGTTTTTGACCACTTGGAATGTGCATGATATGTTTTACATGGGGTTTTGTTCCAAGGTCCACCACTTGTCCAAGCTAGATCTATTACATATATATTATACGTACAATATTCAACTAGATTCCCTACCTATCATGTCCAGTAGCATGGATGCTCTAGCTTGAAGGTCCACCACTTGTCCAACCTATACTCTCTTATGTAAGGGAGATCTCGCTATAAATTCAAAACCTTCCCGCCTAAATTTAAAATATTCCTCCCAAATCTTAAATATCCCGCCTAAATTTTAAAATATCCCGCCCAAATTTTAAAATTCAAACTTTTTTATAAAAATTTAAATTTTACTACTTAAATTTAAAATATTCCACGCGAAATTGATTTTAAATTCAAGTTTACCACAAAAAGATATCATTATACCACCTAAATTCAAATATGCAAACCTCAAAACATTATATTGTACATAAATTCAAACAAATTCAAATTAACAAGCCTAAACTGATATTAGTTTGCATAGATATGAATTTATCACACCTAAATTATGTCACCATGTTAGAGAGAGTGGTTAGAGAATTTGAACAAGGTCCACCACTTGTCCAACCTAGATACCAAGAAGGATTGAGTGTACAAGGTATTGTTTGGAGGTCCTTATAGTCCACTGGTCTCAAGGTCCACCACTTGTGGTAAGGGTCACCAAAAAGTGTATATATTCATCCAAAGAAATACATGTATTTTTGGTCTACATGTCCTAGTTTAAACCATTTATGTCAATTAGGTGTATCACTAAACAACACTACTATTTTTGAGAAACAGAAGTTACAATCATATCTACAAATGGATTAGAGGAAAATCAACTCAGCATACATCCAAAACTCCTCGCTACAAGAATCGACTTTAACAGATCACGCAAGTAAGTCTTCCATTCAATTTTACTAGTATTACAATGTGTTAGTTATTTGTGATATTTATGTATGTATATATACTATGTATGCATATCGTAATTAAGTGTAATTGTGTATCTGCATTATGTATGAGTATTACAATGAAATAACACAAATATACATACATACACATAGATAACACACACGCACACATACATGAGCATGTATTTTCAAGAGAGAGATAGCAAGATACAGAGATAGATAGATAGAGAGAGAGAGAAAGAGATAAATACCTGTTTTTTAGAGAGAGGAGAGAGAAAGATAACAGATTTCACTGTGTTTATGTATGTGGAAGAGAGGAAGACGATGTATGGGAATATGTGCACGTATTTTCAAGAGAGAGACAACAAGATAACAGATTTCGTTGTGGTTATGTATGTGGAAGTGAGGAAGACGATGTGTGGGAATATGTGCATGTATTTTCAAGAGAGAGACAGCAAGATAACAGATTTCACTGTGGTTATGTATGTGGAAGAGAGGAAGACGATGTGTGGGAATATGTGTATGTGTGCGGGGATACTTTTAAACTATGTATCTCTGTCTTTTGACGAGAGAGTGTGTGTGCAAGAAGAGTTACAGAGAACCATCTTCTCTATATGGAGAAAGACAGAGAGTGAGAAAGAGAGAAATACCTGTTTTTTCTCTATTCGTGAGGTGTGCAATGTCTCCCGAGAAGACTGCCCGATCCTGCCCTTCTGGAAAGCGTTGTGTACGCTGCTGTTTCTTTATCTTGTGCGCGAACTTCCAATCCTGTGCACTCCACCTGTGTGTTGTGTACGATGCCGAGCTTGCTCCTCTACGTGCGCGTATACTCCAACTGTGTGCGATCCGTGTGCGCTTTCTGTGTGTTTGCTACTCGCCTGCTTTCTCTGTGTGTGTTGCTCGTGCGCTCTCTGTGTGCCTAATCTTGATAGGGTTTATTAGAATGCCACGTATGCTACAAGTCCATGTTTTATCATAGGATTAAAAAAAACAAAAGCAATATAAAAAATTAACCAATTCACACGACCAAAATTAAAGAAATCATGGTTGAAAATATGAAAAACATGCGTAACTCTATGAAAAACACGCTGCCCCGGACCCCGCCTGGGGCGCTGCCCCAGGACCCCGCCCAGAACAATATCCCAAAATCAACCTCCCAAGCCCCGCCATCGAGAGCGCTATATTCCACATCCCCATCAAGAGCGCTACCCCCAAACCTCACGTGGAAGGGCTGCCTTGTCACCCCATTGTGGCATTGCCCTAAGACCCTGCATCTGGAGTGCTAAATGGGAACATTCTTCATTAGTGAAATTTTGAACATAAATTATATTAGCATATACTTAAATATAATACAAATATTAACATATTAGCTATACTACTAATTTACTGTAGCAGTTCTAGATTATGTCCCATACTATATTTAAGGTGCCAAAGGTTTGGCATTATGGTCCTAGATTTAGCCAAGTGGTCAACACATATAGGACCAAGTGCACACTGTGCCACAAAACTTGGCCACCACTTCACTTGCCAAAGTTTAGGCCACATGGTCAATCCTAAGTTTCCAATGTTCTTATTATGTCACCTTTTGCCTCGTGGAAAACCTAGGCTTGTTTTCACATACTCAGGCACTTCAAGCCACAATAAATTGTCATTACTCTTCGGCAACCCTTTTGTTCAAGTCTTTGAAAAAACATTGTTTAAGGCCACCCTAAACCATTTTCATTTAGGGGTGTCTAAAACTAGCTTTTTGGCAATTCGAGAAGAAAATGGTCAAAGTTTTATACTTAGTTTTAACCACTTGACCAATTCAAATATTGGAAAGCAAGGTCTTGTAATACTTTTCTTTGGACATCACACATTAAAACTAGGTCCCTCACTTGTCCAAGCTATGCTCTAATACAATAAAGGGCTTTTGGTTTCAAGATGCACCACTTTCCCAACCTTGATTCCATTAAAGAAGCTAGCTCTACTTAGACATTTAATAGCAAGGTCCTGCAGCAGTTCAGATTGAACATTTTCCATGGCAGCTAGGTCCACCACTTATCTAAGCTATGCTCTAATTCACCTTGTCTTTACATAGTTCACCTTGGACCTTGGACATTGGATACTACAACTAAGCCCTCCACTTGTCCAAGATATCCTCTATATATAGCCAAAGGGTTTGGGTTTCAAGATTCACCACTTTTCCAACCTTTCTTCCATTAAAGAAAGGAGGGGCATTATAACTAGGCCCACCACTTGTCCAAGCTATGCTCTGATATGGAAAGGGGATTTTGGTTTTAAGGTCCACCACGTGTTCAACCTTGCAAGACTCAAGGGATACTTGGACATTGGAAAGCATAGTCCTATAGTAGTTCATAGGTGGCAGTGGGTATTACAACTAGGTCCAACCTATGCTCTCATATAGCAAAGAGGCTTTGCTTTCAAGGTCCACCACTTGTCCAACCTTGCTTCCATTAAAGAAATGAGGGGCTACGTAAACATTGGCAAGCAAGGTAGCAAGGTCCTAAGGTGTTTCACCTTGGATATTGGGCATTATAACTAGGTCCACCACTTGTCCAAGCTATGCTCTGATAAAGAAAGGGGATTTTCGTTTCAAGGTCCACCATGTGTTCAAGCTTTCTAATATAGAAAGGGGATTTTCGTTTCAAGGTCCACCACGTGTTCAACCTTGAAAGACTCAAGGGATACTTGGACATTGGAAAGCATAGTCCTATAGTAGTTGATAGGTGGCAGTGGGTATTAAAACTAGGTCCAACCTATGCTCTAATATAGCAAAGAGGCTTTGGTTTCAAGGTCCACCACTTGTCCAACCTTACTTCCATTAAAGAAATGAGGGGCTACGTAAACATTGGCAAGCAAGGTAGCAAGGTCCTAAGGTATTTCACCTTGGATATTGGGCATTATAACTAGGTCCACCACTTGTCCAAGCTATGCTCTGATAAAGAAAGGGGATTTTTGTTTCAAGGTCCACCATGTGTTCAACCTTTCTAATATAGAAAGGGGATTTTCGTTTCAAGGTCCACCACGTGTTCAACCTTGAAAGACTCAAGGGATACTTGGACATTGGAAAGCATAGTCCTATAGTAGTTGATAGGTGGCAGTGGGTATTAAAACGAGGTCCAACCTATGCTCTAATATAGCAAAGAGGCTTTGGTTTCAAGGTCCACCACTTGTCCAACCTTACTTCCATTAAAGAAATGAGGGGCTACGTAAACATTGGCAAGCAAGGTAGCAAAGTCCTAAGGTATTTCACCTTGGATATTGGGCATTATAATTAGGTCCACCACTTGTCCAAGCTATGCTCTGATAAAGAAAGGGGATTTTCGTTTCAAGGTCCACCATGTGTTCAAGCTTTCTAATATAGAAAGGGGATTTTCGTTTCAAGGTCCACCACGTGTTCAACCTTGAAAGACTCAAGGGATACTTGGACATTGGAAAGCATAGTCCTATAGTAGTTGATAGGTGGCAGTGGGTATTAAAACTAGGTCCAACCTATGCTCTAATATAGCAAAGAGGCTTTGGTTTCAAGGTCCACCACTTGTCCAACCTTACTTCCATTAAAGAAATGAGGGGCTACGTAAACATTGGCAAGCAAGGTAGCAAAGTCCTAAGGTATTTCACCTTGGATATTGGGCATTATAACTAGGTCCACCACTTGTCCAAGCTATGCTCTGATATAGAAAGGGGATTTTTGTTTCAAGGTCCACCACGTGGTTAACCTTGAAAGACTCAAGGGATACTTGGACATTGGAAAGCATAGTCCTATAGTAGTTGATAGGTGGCAGTGGGTATTACAACTAGGTCCACCACTTGTCCAACCTATGCTCTCATATAGCAAAGAGGCTTTGGTTTCAAGGTCCACCACTTGTCCAACCTTGCTTCCATTAATATAGCAAGGAGGATTTGTTCTCAAGGTTCACCACTTGTCCAACCTATGCAAACCTTTTTCATGTTGTAGCATGATTTTTTGTTTGAAGAGTATTTTTCTATAACTATGGATTTAACAATGTAATCTTTTTACTTACAGGATGGACTTCGAATCTGGGGAGAAAGTACATATGATACTTGACAATGAAATCGTTGGTATTGGTTGTGTGTGTAGAACAGATCCAGATTCCACTTGTGGTGGTACAAAGATAGGGCTGGGAAATGTCTCCATACTAGTGGAGGAATGCTTGAAGGATGTGGTCCTACCTTTTCCTACAATGGATACTTCATCTCTCCAAGGCTCATTATGGAGTGCTGTTCGATGGTCAAAGCTTCTTTTGCAATCTTTTGTATTAAATGGGAACTTAATTGATCCACACGAAAGCTACAATGGTGATGAAGAACATGATCATTCTGATCCTCTAGTTACAGATGCAATACCTATGACAAGCCCAGAATTTGAAGCAATGATTCGAGAGTCTTGGAGAAATCAGAGGGTCCTTTTAAAAGATGACACAATGATGCAAACCATGAATGAAGGGACCATCTTATATGTATTTCCACATGATTATGTCAACTTTCAGGAACTTGGTCCTGATTGTGTGGGTGTGGGTATTGAAAGAGAAAATGCAAGCATTCATGATGTGGTTGAAGTGGGTAGCATCACTTTGCTAAAGTGGCCCATCAAGCAGACAACAATGTTGAATGGGAGCCCATTACAACGCTTTGTTCCTGTTGATGGCATGCATGCTACATATGAGGATGTATCCAACGATGGCAATGTTGGAAAAAAACTTGATGGGAGTAATGTTGTCCAGTTGTCAAGGAAGAGACGATACACTTTCATGAACAGGACTCAAAAATCAAAAGCAGCACCAGCTTCGACTTTTTACCTTTCAAACAAATCAATTCAAAGGGTATCATGCATTGATTGTTGTGCACAAAAATGCTGCCAATTTGCAGATCGTGATATGGTGACAAGGTTACGACAACAATTTTGGGGAGAGTCTAAAAAATCACGCACTAATTATGTTTATGATGTTCTTTCTATATGTTATCAGAAAGATGAGAAGTCACGATACCAATTCAGGCTAAATGGCTCTATTGTTTGTTGTAGAGCATGGTATGAGCTACATGGAATACCAAAGACATCATTTTATCGATACAAGGAGAACTTTGAAAATGGTGTGCGCCAATATGTACATGGGAACACATGTACATTGAGAAGGGGACTTCAACATACTAGTTTAGCAAGAGCACTACTAAATGAGTTTGTGGAAAACAACTCTGAGAAGATGCCACATAGAAGTAGAACACTGCTAGATGGCTCAAGAGAGACTCAATTGGTGATTCCATCAACATACAAACAAGTGGATATTTTATGTGAAATCAACACGACACTTGACCAAATGGGCTATGAGAAGAAGCTATCCCAATCTTCTTTTGGTAGAATTTGGAACAAAGAGTACCCACATGTCACTTTAACAAAGACGAGTGAGTTCTCTAAGTGCAATATTTGTAGCTCAATCAAGGCAAGGTTAGAAGCTAAACCTTCTCTTGAAGAGAGAGCTCTTCTCTTGAGGGAGAGAGAAGTTCACATGGCACAACAAAAGAGTTGCAGAAGCCTATATTATGCATGGCGCACGTATTCAGAAACTCAACCACAAAAATATGTATGCATAATCCATGATAAGATGGATCAAAAGAAGACTGCCATTCCTAGATTACGCATTGTTCCCAAGGGTGTGGATTCAGGATATAATCTGCAGGTGGCATTGATTGGCATGATCACTCATGGACATGGAGAAGGTCATTACGGACACTTTGTCTTGAATGGTTTGTGGCCAGCTGATCCAAATCTTACAATTGGCTCAATTGCTAATTGTTTACATAACCTCGAGAGGATAGATAAGCATCCTCTTGGTGATCTAGTAACAAATGGACTTCCAAGGAGCAATATTTCACTACTACATGCTTTGAACTCAAGGGATGCTTTGGACTACCATAACTTGAGTGATGGAAAAGAGCCCATTGTGCAGTCGTCAGAAATTGCAGAAGAGGAATTGGGGTCAACATTTCGCAGATTGCCAGAGAACTTGTTGCTACAATTGGATAATTGTGCAGGGGAAAACAAAAATCGATACTTATTTGCCTATTTGTCAATGCTTGTTGCAAGGGGTGTTTTCAAAACCATCCAGCTGGGATTTTTAATGGTTGGGCATACACATGAGGACATAGACGCCATGTTTAGTAGGTTTTCAGAGAAGTTGAGAGTTACACAAACCTATACTTTGCCACATTTGATGGATACATTACGAAACAGCTCATCTTCATCTCCAGCTCCATTTTTTCTCACAAAGATCCCCGATTTCAAGCAATATTGTGATGGCTATCTTTGTGATGGACAAGACATACTTGTTGGACATTCCAAACCGCTTCAGTTCAGGTTCTTTATGCAGGATGAGACACCAATGATGCAATATAAGGCACATGTAGGTGTATCAAGTTGGAGTGGAAGTATTCGCCTTTGGAAAACAGACACAGAAGGCAAGCCAATGTTACCACATGGAGATCCACCTCTAGTACAAATGGCGGAGTATGTCAAGGCCCACGAAGAAGTCATTTTGGGGCTAAATAACTATATAAAATTTTGGAAAAATTTAGGGAATGGTTCAAGTATTCCGCGATATTATAGACCCGTGATAGATTATTGGAGTAAGGTAATTGAAGAGATTGGAAAAGCAATCATATCAGAGGGAGTCTTGTATGAAATGTTTTGGCCAAAAACTCAAGAATATTCTCATCTACAAAGCACTACAATGAATTTGCAACAAGGAGCAGAAAGATTCCTAGGCCTTGAAGAGTTGAACGATCATTTTTGTGGGCCTCAACGAGATAGGCCAAGGGAAGAGTTTGACCCTATGTCTGATGTGCACCAAGGTGACTTTCTTATGCTTGTTCCGAGTGACATAGAAATCTATCCAGTGTGGCTTGCAATGGCTTTATCTGACATTGATAATGAGCCTACATCACCAAACTACAGAAAACTCTTGATTCAATATTGGGCACCTTGCGCGAGAAAAAGTGGGATGACAGATACTCAAGCTTACAGTAATTGTTGGAAGGGTTATTGGGCTGTCAACTATAAGGACCCACAAGTGTGGGAAACTATAGATGCAATTGTTTGGTCCTGGAGACCCAACAAAGAAGGACCATTTTCTAGAATAAAGATTCCAGAAAGACATGCTCTAAAAGCCAAAGAAGGCCTCACTCGTGCACATCAGCTACACTTGGATCAAAGTTCAGATATGGTATCAAATGTGGAGTAGAATTATGTGGAGCTTCTATTGTGACTATACTAGTCAATTTGTAAACAAAATCTTTTTTGTATCTTCCTTTGTTTTATGTAATTTATAGTTATTATTCAAATCCATGTGTTGTACATCCTCTTGACTTTTGGTGTTTATCAACACCACAATCCTATGAGATTTTCACTTTATTTACTAGCCACACACCTCAATTTTTCCCACTTTAAGTGGAAAATTCCCAAATTACATGAATTCGGTCGATTTGGAGATTCCCATAATGTGAGATTTTTACCAAAATACCTAATATGGTCTTTAGTGCTTTAAGGTGGGCCGTGAGCTGCAGAAGTCATTGAGGTGTAGAAGTCATCGAGGAAGAAGCTATGATGGTAGAAAAAAAAAGGAGAGTGTTTGTGAAGGGGTTTTTTAGTCTAAAACTGGTGAAGAGCTCCTTGTGAGGGTGCATCCAAATTGAAAGATACACCATCATTGCATATGCCCTTATTGAAGTTCGAGTTCACCATAGTCAATCTTTCTCTTTTTTTTTTCGCTCCACTCATCTCTTTTTCTTCATCATTTTCTATGATTTGATGCATTAGAAGTTGAACTGGGGTAGGCATGGCATGGCAGGTCTTGCGGGTCCACTTCTTAAAATATTTTTGTAAAAAGGTGTCTGCAATGGACATGGATGCAAAGTTGAAGGCTCTCAAACAGGATGTAAGTGAAGGATTTGGTGTTTTTCTTGATCCTTTTGAAGAATACTTGAGGCAGGTATTATCTAACATGTGCAAGTGTGTGAGTGGGTTTCTCTAATTGTCATTACAACAAAAAAGAATGGAAAGTGGAGTGTGTGTGCAAATTATAATCCATTGAATGTTGCTATGAAGCAGAATCACCATCCTTTGCCATTCAGAGATGAAATTTGAACCGAGTAGGAGGTCATTAAAGATATTTGATCATGGATGGCTTCTTCATGTATTTTCAAATTGGTATTGCTCTTGAAGACCAGGTGAAGACTACCTTTAGTTCTCCATGGGGTTGCTTTGCTAACCGCAGGATGCTGTTTGGTTTGGTTATTGCTTATGTAACTTTCCAAGATTATATGAACATGGTGTTTGGGCCTTATTTGTGTAAGTTCATCAGTTATGGATGATATAGTTTGCTACAATTCTAGAGTTGATCATTTATTGAAGTTGAAGATATGTTTTCGAAGGCTTGATGAGGAATGTGGTCAATTGAATCCCAATAAGTGTAGGTTGGCTCAACCTCAAGATCAATTTGTTGAGTCATATCATCTCCACAATGGTATAGAGGCTCATCCTGAGAAGGTGAAGGCTCTAGTGTTGATGGAACCTCTGACAAGTGCTATAGGTTTGGCTTCATTTGTGCACAAGTTAAAGTATCTATCCAGGTTCTTTTAAATGCTTTCATAGTATGTGTATCCTCTTCAAAATATGAATCAATAGATTCATGGTTTTCAATATATTAAATATGCACACATAGCTTTTGACAGGGTGAAGGAAATTCCTTGTTGATTGCCAATCACTTGTCCTCCCAATCATGAGGATGATTTCTATGTTGCCTTGATAGTAGGTATAGTTTCCATTAGATCTGTTTTGCTGCAGAAATTGGGTAGGTGCTACAAGCCCATCTACTTTGATAGTTGGGTAATCAGTCTAAAAGAGATGACTTATACAAAAGTCGAGCAATGGGTGATGTCCCTCGTATTGAACCGTGTTTAGATCAAATGAACAATTGGATCCATGAAGGATGCCACTGTAGAACACATTAGTGTTCTTATGAAGATATTACCATGTTTGTTTTTTAGGATGAAAACGCTTCTCTAAGGAGGGAGTAACGAAGACCACAGGATGGACATGCGATCAAGGGGTGCTATATTTTAGTTGGCTATGAGTCTATACATAGTGAGGTTGGGTGGAGAGTTGCATGGTCCAGTCCTCTCTTGTCTCAGAGGTGTATGACAGTGCCTTGAAAAATAGTACTCTACAATAAGGAAGCTTGCAAAGAGATGGTTTGGCCCTTATGTTGTCAAGCATGTGCATGGAAATGCAACTTATACCTGGCATGAGCTGGATGGGATAGAAATGAAAATTCCTATTGCAAGAATAAGAGTTAAATTGCAAAACCAAGTGAGGAGGATGACTATATGAAAACTGAGGATGAAAGTGAAGATATGGTGTTTGATTGTGAGTTTTGATGCTTAACAAATACTATTGTGGCACATATCAGAGGATGTGCAGATTCAGAGGGGGTGGATGTCGTGTTGTGGCATAATCACATTGTGAAATAAACACATTCACCTCACTTTTAGAACTTTTTGATGCATGTGAATAAAAGCAATCATGTACATATTGTGATACATTCTAAAGTAGCTACTCGCTATCATGTACATATCTATCTGGGGAGTCGTAGCCCCGGATCTGTTGTTATTGTATGTTTTTCCACTTGATACGATGCCTAGTTTTGTTTTATATTGTACATATTCCAAGTGTTTCATGGTGGCAGACTCATCTCACCTACAAAGATTGATGCAGGTAAACTTTGCCAAAAATAGCAACCAGCAAAAGTCGTCGTAAAATTGCATGAAAAGAGACCCAAAATGGAAAAGTGATGAAAATTGATGCATATCTATCTAGGGAGTCATGGTAGGATGCCTAGTTTCGTTTTATAATATTCATATTCCAAGTGTTTCATGGTGGCAGACTCATCTCACCTACAAAGATTGATGCGGGTAAAAATTGCCAAAAATAGTAACTAATGGAAGTCATCGTAAAATTGCCTGAAAAGAGACCCAAAATGGAAAGGTGATGAAAATTGATGCATATCTATTCTTTTTATGCTTATGCAAGTAATCCCACAAGTTTAGGGATTTTTAACTGTATTTGGGACTTTTTTACACAAAACATGATCCTTTTTGGGTTAGAAATGAGCTAAAAATGAACTAGTTTTGGCCCAAACATTGACACATTAATTAATGTTTCCCTGGGTGAGAGAGAGAGAGAGAGAGAGAGAGAGAGAGAGAGAGAGAGAGATATGCTTCTTAGTGTGAAAAAACCTGCAAGTTTTTCTTTCTATGAAATTCACTCTGGCTTTCTTAATACATAGGAAATGGACAACTATTACAAAGCTAGAAACGGTGACTTAGGAACAAGGCCACAAAGCAAAAGTATTGGGACTATGTTTGCATTTGTTTGACTTTGGTTGATGTAGTATCTTTTTTTTCTGTCAACTTCTTTAGAAATATTTTTTTGACTCTGGCTGATGTCGTGTTGTGGCACATGCACAATGTGAAATAAACACATTCACCTCATTTTTGACACTTTTTGTGGCATGTGAATAAAATCAATCGTGTACATATTGTGATACATGCTAGAGTGGTTACTGCGGTTGCTATCATGTACATACTTATCTGGGGAGTCATGGTACCACTATGAGGTTGGTACCTACTACACTTATACTAGTATCACTAGGCAATGGACAATCTAACCACTAGTAGTTTCCAATGTGATCTTGGTAGGTACCAGTATCATAGTGGTAGCTACATTATCTACCAAAGGTAACTACCACCTTAACATTAGCAGCCACCACTATGTGACATTGATCTATCTATGGTCATTATTAATACCTATCATACAAGAAACTACAATTAGTACAGCAAAAACATGCCAAGTGCATCATCGACATATATCATCGATCTAGAAGCACTACAAAATTTGTGCAAAGCAAAGGTGTCCATATCCACAAGTGCATGCTTCTCATAATATTCATATGTGCACATGCGCACTCTTCCATTTCCTATGTGAAATCTCTCTCCTCCTAAGCCCTAGCCATAGCCTCAGTTGATGCCTTGTCCACAACAAGTCCTTGCAATGTTTGGATTGTCAGTGACAACCTACCAATAGTTCTTTTAAGTTGCTCCACATGCACTACATCCACAACATTTGTGCTATCTTGTAGCTTCTATAATGTAGCCTATGCATTCTTCAATTTCCCTTTG
The DNA here is from genome assembly GCF_014529385.1 of Adiantum capillus-veneris. NCBI lineage: Eukaryota > Viridiplantae > Streptophyta > Polypodiopsida > Polypodiales > Pteridaceae > Adiantum > Adiantum capillus-veneris. The sequence goes on from NC_140933.1 coordinate 121,985,108, forward strand.
AGCTTGTCCACTAAGAGATTGGCATCTTCCTCTTAGTGCACATTCACTTTATGTAATTCAAGCTTCTTGTTAGATTCATTATACTCTGACAATGCCAAAGCATGCTTTGTCCATGATGTTTCTATTGATATTTTAATCCCTATGCTTGTATAATTTTGAATTTCCCTTGCCCTTTATATAAAAGATAATTTAAAAAATGTTTCTATGATGGCCAACATGGATTTTCCTTACCTGTTTAGTGAATATGATGATGGATTTTTTGGATAACTTAGAGATAGCATGTGTCATCTTCCGGATGGATGATCAAACATGCATGTGATCATTGAGTTGATGCCATATCGGAGTGAAACTTTACAAGGGTGGAAAATACTCCAACCCCCCTCTTTGGGGAAGATTTTGGTGGTGATCTTTGTGTACCTTCTCAACTTTAGCTTTCATTGAACTTGAGCTATTTTTCACATCTTCTGGCAGCTTGAGGTTTTGCATCATCTTGAGATAATATTTGACTTCAATCTGGCCATTTGTAGGGGTTTGTACAAAGTCATGGATTTGCTGGTATTCATTGCCATCTGCATCTGTATATGCATATGTGACCTTGGTCACACGCAATTGCTTGAACAATATTGGATTTGTCAGTTTTTGACATTGAGTTGTGGATAGCAAATGAAACTTTTGTCCTTGATGATCTTCATACATGCATTTTTTTGCAGATTTTGATGGAATCTGGGTTCACTGGAAACTCCCAACAGCCATATGATCTTTTGATGACTTTGGATTTGAAGAGGTTTGCTGGCTAGAATTTCTAGGGATCCTAAAGTGATGTTGTGTTTCTTGGTACAAGTGTTGAGCTTGATGAATTTGCAGCTCCCCCCTTCGTAGGGTGATCACTAAATCTTTCTCTATGAGATGGGCTCAAGACTATTTGATGTTGGTTTGATCTCAACTTTTGGGACTGTGAAGGCATACTGTGTGTAGCACTGTCGATGTTTGCCTTATGCAAACCTTCTATATAGTTGCCTATGTACCTCCGTGAAACCTGACAAATAATTCCCCAAGTCAAGTTGTAGATAGCATTATCTTCGCCTTGATATTTTCTATCCCGTGGGTCTCCTATGATATGAGCTTCTGTGGTTTCAGGACCCAAGGCATCATAGATTATAGACTCTTGTCTATATCTACGTTGATTTCTATCAAAGTATATGCTTGTTTGGTCACAACATTGAAGCTTGACTTTGATGGATGAGAGTTTGGCTCTGGACATATTTTTGGGTTCACTCGGGTAATATCATTCATCTCTAGAGAGGATGGTCTGTAATAGATTCTTTCCTCTAAAATGAACCATCCTTCTTGATCTACCATTGGGCATAATTCTATGAGCCGATATGTGGGCCTCTCAAACACTAGTCAATCCTTTTTGTACATTTTCCCTTCTCGGTCTACAGTGAATAGGAATTATGTGTGCCATATAATGCTAACAACATTCACTTTGATGTGTCCCTTAGACTCAATGATTGCACACTACTGGCTATGTATACAAAATCATTTGCAAATTTAACACTCTTTTTGACCTTTGGTGATAACTGGATACTTTGACTAAATTCATGCAAGAATTTGTTGTTGAACGGTTCCAATTTAAGCTTTCACATGATTTGCATCTTCATGATGATTTTGTGTTGGGTTTCCAAGCCCTAGTCCAATCTCGTGTGGGAACACTGTCTTGAAGCATGCAAATATAGCTCTAGTTCTAGTGGAGGGTGCATGGCCAAAGTGGTCATATATATGTAAAAGTCTTTTGACTAAAAATATAGCATAGCCTTTCTTTTTTACTATATCAAAATTTTTCTCTCTCGTTCGTTTTTTGTTGCAGGCTCTAAAGGTCTTCGTGGCTCCTCATTTTGGAACCATCCACCCTAGTCGGAGGCCTTACAAGTGGTATTAGAGTGTGAGGCTCCTAGGCGACAGATCTATAGGTGGGTGTTCTACAACGTAGGCCATTTTTGGTGGTGAAGGCAAGAAGGCGTAGTCTAATATCGCTTGCAGCATCTCAAGATGCTATGGTTTTAGTGGTGCTGGCAAGGCTCTACATATTGGCATTTTAAAAGGCCTTCCTGGTGGTGTAGTAGGGAGCAACAGTTCTACCAAGAGTTCCAAAATGCTCCTAAGCACGGAGTCAAACAACCTTGGGTCTCTATACACGATGTTTCATAGTGCTCCAGGAAAGCTTTGCCTTGAGTGGTAAAAGTGTGGCTTTTTGATACGCTACAACAAGCCAAAGGAGAAGCAAAGATTAATTTCCCAACAGGTGAAGTTTTGTGACACTTGTTGGTGAACCTATCAAAACTTAGGTGAAAAGACGCCATTGTTTTGCAATCTTAGGTGGTGAAGAAGTCCCTTGTGAGCCGCATCTCAAAATGTTGTCTTTAGGAGTGTGTCCACAAAAGCATTTCAAAAAGCCTGCAAACAGTGCAAGAGAGCAAGGTAGTTGGCAAACAATTTTGTATTGAAAATTAATAGTTCATCAAAATTTTCCAAAGGTTCTTGCTTGGTATCATTGCTTAGCTTCTAATAGCACAACATGCCCCTTCTTTTGGGCTACAAGTGCGACACAAAGACGAGCGCCTTTTAAAACGAATATTGCTACAACATGGAGGATTTTTTGAGGTATGAGAATCATGCAAAACCTTCTACAGTGATTGATTCATATGGAAGGGAGTTGCGGCTATGGAGGGTGAGCAAAAGAGTGACTTCAAAAATCAAAGCTCATCTAGACAGAAAGCCAGTGGTGATTTTTTTGATGGTTTGTTTGGAGCACTCGGTATATCAACAACAAAGAGTTCAAAAACTATTTTACCTCTTCAGTGTCATAGTCTTGTTGAAGATTTGTCTCTTGTCAATACAATTACATATAGTTCTGTCGAAAGCCTTGTTTTAGGTTGTCAATTGTTTTGTTCAAGATTTTTCTCTTGTCAATATAATTACATATCTTTCTGTCAAAAGCCTTGTTTTAGCTAATCAGTTGTTACTTACTATTGAGACAAAATTGTACTAGTTATAGTAGACATTGCCACACATAAGTCGTAAGACCTCCCAAAAACATATGTTCTTAGTCTATTGTCCAACTTCTCATGAGGTTATTGGGTAAACCAAAACCGAAGGTTCAAAAGTAAAACAAAAATTCCATTTGTTGGTAGTTAATTTTTGACCTACACCCTAGTTGTTTGAGGGGGGGTTTCATTGTCATAGCACCAGGTTATGGGTGTACCAAAACCCTTGGTTGTGAGAGAACCTAAAACTCATGGTTGACGAGTACACCAAAAACTCGAAGTGTCATGAGATTGGTAAGTCTAGTTCGGGCTTGAGGGGGGGATTGTTGGGTTTCCAAGCCCTAGTCCAATCTAGTGTCAAACCCATGTGGGAACACTGTCTTGAAGCATGCAAATATTTCTCCCCAGTTCTAGTGGAGTGTACATGGCCAAATTGGTCATATATATGTAAAAGGCTTTTGAATAAAAATATCATAGTGTTTCTTTTATACTGTATCAAAATTTTTCTCTCTCGTTCGTTTTCTGATGCACGTTCTCAAGGTCTCCATGGCTCCTCATTGGTACCATCCAACATAGTTGGATGCCTAACAATTTGAACTTGCAATGCTTTTACTGGTACTTCTAATGGTAATGCAAAATTATGTGATTGCACCAAAAATGATGAGTTAAATGCACTTACATCAGAACTTGCATTTCCAATTTGCTCCGTGATTTGGTTTGCGTTTGATATATCCTTGTTATCCGGATTTCTTGGAAAATCCTTTGGAAAATGTCCACCTTTTCTTCCAGAATCTGAGCAATACACCATTACGGGTGGTATTTCAATTGGTTCTTACATCTCAAGCTCTTGCTAAGGAGTTTCTTCTTCTATGTTGGCCAAATTTTCAACACCTTCTTTCAAAACAGTGAGCATTAAGCTATAGACTGCTCCATCTTGACCTTATACACTGCCTTTGACCTGGTTCTCCAATTGGACTGGCTTCTATTGGCTAATCGGCTAGATCTTCCATTTGTGGCTCTCCACTGTAGATTTGACCACCGTTGTAATCCATGTGGAATGATCTTGATTTCATATGCACCAAGTGTATGGTTTGCTCGCTTGTGCAAATATCTGGATAAACACTTGGATCAATTTTTTGCACTTCTATCTTCACCTTATCTTTGAGCTTACAATATCTGGCTCCACATGGAGTTCTCTGGATTAGGCTTTACTCTGATCATTAAGATCTTAGCTTCTGTGCTACTTTTGTTGCTCATAAGGTATCTATGGCCTTTCAAATCTACATATAATACTTTATCTCCATTGTAGCCATATAGTTGTAAAATCTGCTTGTTGCACTTGTGCCTGTGTTACTACTTCTCTACTGATGGCTAGCTCTGATGTACTGGAAATCTCGGTTCAGCATGAATTTATGCTGGCTTGGTCTCGTTCAGCAGATTCTAATGCTGCTCAATAGAATTTCTCTTGCTTGGGTTGACAATACTGCTTGGGCCTAAGAAATTTTAGCAGTTGATTGCTCTTTAAACTCACAAGAGTTGTGTAACTCTAGCTCAAATGCGTCAAACTTGACTGTAGTCTTTGAAACGACAAAATCTTGGCTAGTCATAGCCTAATCTACAATGCAATTGCTTGCATTCGCCAATTTACTATCAGTACAATCACTTTCAGCTTGTGGCGTTCTTTGACTGAATTGTGGGATCACTTTCCAAAACTAAGCTAGGCCAGTGATGTTCTTGGCCGAAACAGTTACCATTAACTCTTGATGATTCCTCTATTTCTAGGTCCAAAGTTGAAACCCTTGTGAGTTTTGCAACTCGAGCTTTGTCGATTTTGTCAAAACAAGCTCAAAATTTGCATTAGCTCACAAATAACACTCCCCTAACGGCTAAATTTTAATGAAATTCAGTTTCGAAATGAGTTTCTCGGTTGTCGGTTACGATCCGTATTGCATGGTTTGTTCATTAAGTACAATAATACTTGGTAATCCACAAAGAACACAAGTTTGTTTGCGAGAATGTAATGTCTAAACTTTTTTATGGCATAGATCATTCACAATCCTTCTCTTTCTGTGGTCTTGTGATTTTGCTATGCACTATCGAGATGTCTATTGGAGTAATAGATTGGAAAATCCATAGTATTCTCTCTAGATTGTGCTAAGATGCATCCAGTCGTGTATGACAACGTATCTACATGGACATGCAAGATCTTGTTCTAATCAAGAGCTTTCAAAATTGAAGCAGAAAATGATATCTCATTCAATTGTTGAAATGCTTTCTCACATTCCTCGTTCCACACAAATTTCATGATAAGAGAATAAAGAGGTTTTGCGACGGTTTCAACAGTTTTCAATTGCTCATATTCCTCGATTTCTAGCAAAGCCGGTTTTGCTCTTTTTTGACAAGTTTTTGAGTTTTTCGGTGGCTCACGGTTTGGCTTCATCTTGCCTATGGCATGTGAATTCCTCCACGTCTTTTTTGCTTTTTTGTCCCTTTTTTTTCTTTTTACTTCTCTTTTTAGCACCTCCTCTCCTTTTTTTATTTTTAACGATTTTTTGAGAAATTTTTTAATTTCTATAAATTTTTTGGTTTTTTTACTTTTCTAATAATTTTTTGGAAAAGTTTTTGTTTTTTTAATGAATTTTTTGTGTTTTATTTTAGTTTTCTGAATTTTTTTGTGCTTCTTTGGTACTTTTTTTGTTTTTTGTGACTTTTAAAGCGTTCTTTCTAAATTTTAATGTTTTTTTGTGTTTTAGAGATTTTTGTGAATTTTTTCTTTTCTTTTTTTGTAATTTTACTCCTTTAGAAAAAAAATTGGGATTTTGTGGGATTTTCATTTTATTTTTGTTTTTATAAAAGGGTTTTATTAAATAGAACTAATAATATAAATAAATAAATAATAAAATTTAACTATCCTTACACTAACTACCTCACCTGGAAGGTCACCTCTACGCTGACAGCGACGGTGACGGCGATGACAGAATGCAGCAGAGGGTGGGATGGTGCGCAGAGGTGCAGAGGGAGAGAGAGAGAAATAAAATGTGGCCTGCCTTGCGCGGCGCTGGTTTGGCGACAAGCAGGAGAGAGAGAGAGAGAGAGAGAGAGAGAGAGAGAGAGAGAGAGAGAGAGACGATCCACGCGTTGTGAGCGCGCAAAGCTGAAGAGAGAGAAGAGAGAGAGGTTGCGACAGGCAGGCTTTGTCAACGAGAGAGAGAGAGAGAGAGAGAGAGTATTGGCATTCTCAGAAAGAACATGGGAGAGAGGGAGAGTAGTGTGTGCGTGTGTGCGGGGGTGGGGTCATACCACGAGCAGCATGCCTCCTCTACACGGAGAGAGAGAGAGAGAGAGAGAGAGAGAGAGAGAGTAGGTGAGAAGGCACCTAATGTGGGTGTGCACTATGTATGCCAGCGAAGATAGAGAGTTGACTTTTGAACTTAATTCATGCGCCGAAAGGCCGCTCTGAGAGTGAGAGAGAATTTTTTAAATCTGGTGGGTCCCACCTTGACCAAGGAGATAGAGGGAGTGGGAGTGGGAGTAGGGATGAGAGAGAAATTCGACGGAGGAGAGAGGGTATCTGTCAGGACAAGGGTCCTACAGGGCAAGGCCCAACCTAGGGGGTCAAGGACCTAGGCCAAGGGCCTGGACTAGACCAGTGTGGACTGGGGATCCGCTTAGGGCAAGAGCTAGGAGCTAAGCCTATATAACGGGCGGTAGGGAGGAGGATCCTATGTATCAGTTCCCTAGGTCTTACATTGTTATCAGAGCAAGGTGGAGAGGAGGAAGGAGGGTGGAGCCATGGCGGGGAGAAAGCATGGTTTTCTTCTCTCTCTCTCTTGAGAGCTATGAAGGGCGTTTGGCTCGCAACCTCTCTCTCTCTCTCTCTCTCTCTCTCTCTCTCTCTCTCTCTCTCTCTCTCTATGGAGGGCATTTGGCTCTCACGTTTTGCATGTCTTGCATGCGGAGGAGCAAGGACGCAGCATGGTCGTGGGCACTCTCCCCTGCAGAATCGAGGTTGAGGTCGAAACCGAGGAGCAGGACCATGTGCAGCCACTCCAAGGCGAGGAGAGAAGGCACAACGACCTGCATCAAATCGCACTTCCGGGACCTCAATAGGTGCGCGCTGGCAAGCAAAGCAAGACCCGTTGAAGGGGTCGCGGGATTTAAGCCACATATCGGCCGCTTCATCTTCCCCAGGCGTGTGCGTCGTCGGCCCAGCTCGCCATATCTCTAGTTTCTTTGTTTTTTTTTTTCTTTCACATTCAGGACGCCCAAAGGTTAAAGTTGGCCACCCTAATATTCTTAAGGGTGTATGCCCACCCCAGGCACACACCCCGCCATCGTTGCGTTAGCAGGTTGGGCATGGTGCATAGCTACGCAAGGCATGGGCATGTGCCTAGCTATGGTTGCAGAAAAGTCACATGCAGAAAAATTACAAGTGCAATTTCTTGAGAAAGGTCACAAGTGCGACTTCTCGAGAGGCATTGAATCTACAACCGTGGCTTGGAAGGCCACTACTCTTTGTGCAAGGTTCTCCGCGGGAAGCCTTGCAACAAGTATGTTACCAACAGGGATGAAAGGCATGTGAGGCATGTTGGCAAGGTACCAGGCCGTGAAGCCATGTAGCCGATAAGGGGGATCAAAGTATGTATTCCCTCAGTGGGACGATATGCTGTGGCAAGAGGAAGCTACTGCAAAATTAAGGCTTGAACGGGAATTCCAAGACATGAATGGATGCAGACAAGGTTGTACATATCAGCTATGACACCATGGAAGCAAGGCTCTAAATCAACAACATGGTAGTACAAGTCGTCACCCAATTCATGAGGTATGCAATTGTTTTATATTTTTGATGAGGATGTGATTGCTCATTATGCCATGCACACGAGGTGTGTGTGCTCTAAACACTCAAAGTACAAACACGGCTTGTAACAGTAACCTTAAGCACTAGTTTTGTTAAGAATCACTAATCAGTTGGAAGCCCCCAATCAAACATGGCTTGAATACAAAATACTTTCAATTAGAAGCATGGCTTCTCTTGAGTATCTAAATCAAGCACATTCACCCGAGATTACATTTTGGGTGCAATGCCAAGGTCTAGAATCTCATGGAGATTGGCACAACCTCTTGCTAGCCGAAATGAAGGGAGCCAAGTTGCTCCGCAGGGCTGGCTCCTTCTAGCCAGAGTTAGGTGTTTCTGCCACAGTTGGCAACGAGCATGGCTCTCTCTCAGGTTGATCCAGTCCATCACTAAGCAATTTACAGTTTACAATTTTGAACTAATCTTGCAGAGGTTTTTATCATGCTAAATTGACAAGCAGTGGTTGCTTTGGTGCAATCCGATAGCTACCCTTCTTTAGCTATCTCTTTCTGTATTGGGTAATCTATGGATTTTCAATCAGATGTATGCTTTGGCAAGGCCATTTTTATTTGAATGTTCGACAAGGTCAACTTTCTTCTGCTAGGACATTGTACAGGGGCAAGAGTATCTGTTTGCTATGAGCATTCAGTATCAGTTTTGTGTCATCTTATTGCTAGACTTCTAGGAAGCAAGGCTTCACTCTAAGACATACAACATAGGAGATTTCAATGTTCGGAATATGCTATCAGCATATGAACTTGGGAGTCTTTGCAACATGTCAGCCAATCTTTTCACTGGCAATCGAGTAAACCAAGCCAAGAAGGCATGAGCATGACATCCAACAGCTCTCAAGTTATTCGCATATATGGCTATGAGCCGGATTCGAGCACACTACCAGAAAACTGTCCACAAGTGGGTGAACAAGGTTACTAAATTCCAAGTTATGTGAAGCACGGCTTCTCTATGCGCCATATTATGATCGATTGACTTCGGATTAATGATAAGGCACATATTGTGGGCACTTTGTGGATATAAGATCATAGTTTACACAACATGCACTGTGATGTATCCATGCCAGTGTCATCGTGCAAGGCACATATACCAAGGCCTCACATGGTTGAGACTATCATTGAAGCCAAGGGCTTATCATTCAATTTTTTGATCTATATGTTACCATATACATGTGGTAGTGATGTGTGTGAACACACTAGGACTGCCGGGGCATTTTTTCCCTCTTTAGGAGGTTTTTTCCCCCTGTGCATTGTATATATGCCCATCACTCTAGGGCTATCAATCTTTCCATTGCACACTAAGTAACACTCTCTCTATTGTGTGCCTTGAGCTTCCTTCGTCTTCTCCAAGCTGTGTGTGCTTCTCTGCAACCCTAATTCCAACAATTGGTATCAGAGCAGGTCACGTCCTCCCGGGCTTAGTCGCCAGTTGCTCCAGCACACACCTGCTCACTTTCTCCGATTTCAGTGAGCTTTGGCGAGCGTTCGCAGGTCGACAAATTTTTTGGGAAACCTCGAAGAGCCTGGTCTGCTCAGAATTTTGATTTGGGATCATTTCGGCCTCCGTTTCCACTACAGGCAGTACTGCACAGGCTATTTCGTCATTTTGTGCAGAATTTCTGTCAATGCCGTTTTCTGCATAGCAGGTGCCTTATAGTCTTCTACAGTTTGTGCTATATAGCACAAGTTGTTCCCGCTCCGTTTCTCCTATTTTCGGGCAGTTTTCACATCAGGTGCAGCATTTACCATGGCTGACAACAACAACACAGATGTGTTCAAGATGTTTGCTGCTGAGGACAGGTTGGATGGGGACAACTACCCTATGTGGGCTTATATGATGCAACATGTTCTTGTGTCAAAGGGTGTCTGGAACATTGTGCAGGGCATTGATGTACGTCCTGGTTCTGAGGATGTAGGCGATGTTGAGGATGTTGCAGGTCTTGCTGCAAGGATTGCAGGTGTTAGAGTTGTTTTGCCTACGGCAGAACAAGCTCGTTGTGATGTTAAGGATGCGCAGGCTCATGCATTGATTGCGTTGTCTGTGAAGCGCACCATTGTTCCTCACATCCGTTCAGCAAAATCTGCAAAACAGGCTTGGGATATTTTAGCAGGTCTTTATGCAAGCCGCAATGAGGCTAAAATTGCTTTGCTGCGTAAAGAGCTGGAGTCGAAGATTATGCATGAGGATGATGATATGGACACTTTCCTTGCTAGTGTCAAGGATATCAATGAGCAGCTTATTTCTGCAGGTGAAGTCATTTCAGACAGTTCCCTTGTGCAGACTGTTCTTGATGCCTTACCAGATTCCTACAAGACTTTTGCTAGTACTTGGAGACTGATGACCCAAGGAAATCCTTAAGTTGTCAAGTTTGATGCATTATGCACATTGTTGTTGCAAGAGTCACTGTCCAGAAAAAACAGGACTAGACAGCGTGCAGTTGAACAGGCTTTTATTGCTTCTCAAAGAAAGGGTGGTAACAGCAATGCAGCCACTTCTTATGGTTTTGCTGTGAGTGGCACAAATTATGTTCCTAATGCTTCTGCTGGCAGTACTTCATCTGGCAATTCTGGTGATAAGGGCAAAAAGAAGATGCATTGCCATTATTGTAAAGCCAATGATCACTTGATCAAGTCGTGTCCTAAGTTGAAGGCCAAAGAGGCTGAGAAGAAAGAGGGTGGTTCCACTGCAAATGCTGGTTCCACTACAAATGCAGCCATTGTTGAGTCTTCTGTGAAAGGAGACTGTGTTGCTGATGTTGATGCAGAATGGGCTTTTAGCGCAGAGTGCACTTACAATCCTGCTGTCCATGATGCATGCTTGTCAGTTGCTGCAGATTCACATGTGTGGTATTTCGACAGTGGTGCTACAAAGCACATTACCTCACATCGTGAATTGTTTACCTCTCTCGAGTCTGTCCCTCATGGGAATTCTGTCACTTGTGCCAACAACTCCTCTTATCGAGTTCAGGGAGTTGTAAAGATTGTGCTTACTGCTACTAATGGCAGTTCTTTTACACTTGTTGATGCACTTTATGTACCTGGGATCAAGAAGAATCTCTTGTCTGTATCCGCACTTGCTAGACTTGGACTTGTAGTCAAATTTGTGGATGACAGATGTACAGTTCATGATCTCAGTTTTGGTGATGAAATTGTTGCATCTGGGCTTTTGTGCCGTGGGCTGTATAAGCTCACTTTGTATGACAAGTGTGGACAAAATTTTGCAAATGATGTTGCAGATTCAAGGGCTATTTCAGATGCAAAACTTTGGCATGCACGTTTTGGTCATCTGAATTTTGCCAGTTTGCTGCATTTGCAGAAATCTGACATGGTTGCTTCTTTGCCACCTCTTGAAGCACCTGTCAAACATGTTTGTGAAGGCTGTATTTTGGGTAAGATGCAGCGTTCTAAGTTTCCAAAGGATGGTTCAGTTCGGGCCACAAGCAGGTTGCAGCTTGTGCATAGTGATGTTTGTGGGCCCATGTAAACTCCGTTCTTGGGCAATTACCTGTACTTCGTGACTTTCATTGATGATTACTCCAGGCATGCATGGGTATTTCCACTTAAAGCGACGTCCGAAGTTTTTATGTGCTTCAAACAATTTCTGGCTATGGCTGAAAATGTCTGGAAATGTACTATGGGCACCCTCCGTTCCGATCGAGGGAGGGAGTATATGTCTCATGAATTTAATGCATTTCTGGCTAGTCGTGGGATAAAACACCAATGTATAGTGCCTTATACGCCTTAGCAAAATGGTGTTGCTGAGAGGAAAAACAGGTCACTGACGGAAATGAGACGATGTATGGTCAAAAGTCAAACTTTACCGCATTCTTTTTGGCTTGAGGCCATCATGTGTGCCACTGATGTACTTAATAGGTGTCCTACGAAAGCTTTGCAGTCTATTACTCCATATGAAGCATGGCATGATAGAAAGCCTTCTATTGAGCTCATGCGTGTTTTTGGCTGTTTGGCATATGCTTTGGTGCCAAAGTGCAGCGCAGAAAATTGGATGATAAGGCTGTCAAATGTATTTTTGTTGGTTATAGTGCTGAAAGCAAAGGTTACAGGTTGTATCATCCGTAAACACAACGTATTCTGGTTTCTCGGGATGTAGTGTTTGTGGAAGATTCTGTTCAGCCCTTGCTGTCATGTACTAGAGACAGTAATGTAAGCTCACATGACATTTATGACACTTTGTTACCTCTTTTCAGTGGTGGAAATACGAATGTAAGTTCCAATGAGGCAAATATACAGCCTATGGGGGTTTCTGAAAAATGTTTTAGATCAACCTATTACTGATGCAGATGTACATGATGTACTTGATGAGGAAAGGGCTGAAAATGAGCAGGCTAGAGGTATGCCAAAATGGCTGGTGCACACTTTGCGTGACAGTAAATTGGATGCACCTTTGTCTAGTCGTACTCGTTCAGGCTCTCGCCATGCATCTTATGCATCAGATTGTTATGCTTTGGCTGTGTCTAGCTTACATGATGTTGAGGAGCCTCTGACTTTTGATGAAGCACAGAATTCAGAAAATTGGATGGCTGCCATGCAACGAGAATATGATGCACTTATAGAGAATGACACGTGGACTTTATGTGATTTGCCTCCTGGCAAAAAGGCCATTGGTACAAAGTGGGTTTACATGTTGAAACGCAAGCCGGATGGTGAGATTGATCGCCATAAGGCTCGACTTGTTGCAAAGGGTTATGCACAGCAAAAAGGCATAGATTCTGAAGAGACTTTTGCTCCCACTTGTCGTATGACTACTGTGCGTTTTCTATGTGCATTGGCAGCTCATTTTGATTGGGATCAACATCAATCAGACATTGTTACTGCTTTCTTGAATGGTGACATATTTGAAGAAGTTTATGTAACGCAGCCTCGCGGTTTTGTCATAAAAGGACAAGAGGACAAAGTGTGCAAATGTAACAAGGCTTTGTATGGGTTGAAGCAATCTCCTCGTGCTTGGTATGAGAAAGCTAACACTCATTTCGTCAAACAAGGCTTTCGTAACAGTCCAACAGAAAGCACACTGTATGTAAAGCGTGAGGGTGATGTATTTCTCATCGTGGTTCTTTATGTTGATGATTTGCTGATCACTGGACCAAATGAGAGACATATTGCTGAATTCAAGGCTGATTTGAATGCTACTTTCAAGATGAAAGATTTGGGGCTGTTGCATCATTACTTGGGTATACAGTTTAAGCAGTGTGATGGTGGTATTGCCTTGTGTCAGAAAAGTTACATAGAGACATTGCTATGTAAGTTTGGACTTGAGGATTGCAAACCTATTGCCACTCCCATGGAAACAGGTTTGAAGTTGAGTCTACATGATGCTGGCGATCCTGCTGATGTCACTCTTTACCAAACTGCTGTTGGCTGCCTCATTTATGTATGCAACACGAGGACAGATATTCAGTTTGGAGTCTCACAGGTCAACAGATTTATGCATAGCCCAGGGTCTAAGCATTGGCAGGCAATCAAGAGGATTTTATGCTACCTTAGTGGCACTTTACGTCTTGGCTTGTTTTATCCCAAGGGGGGATCATTGCCGCCAGACTTACATGCTTTTTCGGACTCAGATTGGGCTGGTTGTTTTGACACACGAGTGTCCACATCAGGTTATTGTTTCATGCTTGGAAGTTCATGTATATCATGGTTGAGCAAGAAGCAACCTATTGTGGCCACTTCGAGTTGTGAGGCTGAGTACAGGGCAGTCTTCACAGCTACGGTTGAGTGTGTATGGCTCAGACGCCTTATGGCTGATTTGGGTGGTGTTGGACAGGACACTGCCAACACTATCTACACTGACAGTCAGAGCGCATTGGCAGTTGCGAGGAACCCATATTTTCATGCTCGCACAAAGCACATTGAGGTGCATTACCACTATGTCAGGGAGAGGCTCTCAGCAGGAGAGATCAGCTTGGCTTATGTGCCAACACAGGAAAACCTTCCAGATCTTTTCACAAAGGCATTGTCTCGTGAGAAGCTTGAAGCTTTCCGCAAAGCTTTGGGCTTACTCCCCTTTGTGGACTGATCCTGTCCTCAGGGCATGGCACTTCCCTTTACTCATGTGCCAGCTCTCGTTCACCGCATCACTCCAGGGGGGATTTGTTACCATATACATGTGGTAGTGATGTGTGTGAACACACTAGGACCGCCGGGGCATTTTTTCCCTCTTTAGGAGGTTTTTTCCCCCGTGCATTGTATATACGCCCATCACTCTAGGGCTATCAATCTTTCCATTGCACACTAAGTAACACTCTCTCTATTGTGTGCCTTGAGCTTCCTTCGTCTTCTCCAAGCTGTGTGTGCTTCTCTGCAACCCTAATTCCAACACTATATGCATGGCATACTAGTATGATGGATGTACAACATCCATCATTGCATACGCTTCCGCTATTACACTAGCAACTCTGTCAAGGACACAAGATAAGTGATGTAAAGCGAGGACTTATTTCACAAGCAAAGTGCCATATTTAAGTCATTTTTGTAAAGTCACGGCCCCATACATGGTAGGTGAGTCAAGCTGTGGCTCGTTTTTTCTCTTTCCTCTCTCGATGACCGCATTATACAGGCTGATTGTTGCATGCTTATAGGATAAGCTGCAAGTCAGGCATAAGATGTCTAAGAGCACACATTCTGGGCACACACACTAGAAATTTACAGAAAGTTCCTTAGCCCAGCATAAGCTTTTGATACATATTCTACTCGTGAGTCAGCTTGAGCCAAGGTGCTCTAACTCACAGTTAGCACGTGGCTAAGATGCGACTCAAATTAGTCTTCACATCGGTTCGTCAATTGCACACTATTTTGCATAAGGGCTATGAGCCAAACAGGCTAAGAGCCGTTGTCAGGCCAGGGGCAAGGCCCAACTATTGGCATTCTTTGGGTGATTTTTTTCAAGATATACCCTATACCCACAGCAGCTAATCTCTACAAGGAAGTATAGATGCAGCAATCAGTTGCGACAGCATGGCTGTCCATAAGAGCTCGGCAGTTCAATTGTGTGGGTCTCCTGCTCTCTCTATAGCACTACGGAGTGTCTATGGACATACTTTTATGGGGTAAGATCCGGCGGGTGATTGCTACATCACCCCATAGGCATTAAGGATCACAGTTGATATCTCCCAGTTATACTTTCAAGGAAATAATTCCGCAATCTACCAAGCGCAGTAGCGGACGGACACACTTTTTAAATTGATTCCAATCATTCTGTACACGGTTGACTATGTTGGTTACCGTTATCTGCTAGTTGAGCAGTTTCTACAAAGATTCTTACCAAGGGGTTTGACTACGTAGATTCTAATCCAAGGGCTTGGATTGCAAAGGCAACACCCAGGGTTCCGAGTGCAATGTTGTTTGTTTTTTCAAGTAAGGGGACGTGCTCCTCTCCATTTGAATACAGGTAAGTGTACATTACGTTCAAATCTCTAGGTACGCATCTATTGATTTGGTGTTATTCCATTTTTAGTATGCTTTGCTTGGTTTTTCAAGACATCTAAGTATACTTAAATGTTACAGAGCCATGCCAAGGGCATGTCGGCACAAAGTATTTTGGGCCAAGTGTCCAATCTATCTTTCTGTCTTATGCTGTTATGAACCTACTTGTAGGGTTCAATTTGGCACATGTTGTCACATGGGATACAACATGGTCTAGGAACTCAAGGAGTTCGGTTTAGCCAGTGTGGAGCAAGATAATGAGGGTCACTCTCACTCTTGTCGCTGCGGAGTGTTTTGCAGTTCCTCCACACACAAGTACATCTAGTACTTGATGGATGTCGCTATTTCGGCCATCCTTCTTTGAGACATATTCCACATGTGGTGAATATGGGTCTTTGGGACTGACACTGGTGCCTAATTCTTGAGATATGTCGCGACGAAGTCCCTATGTGCTGGTCACATCCGTTTATTAGACCATTTGCAGCACACCGTATCAGGAACAATTTCAGTGGCCAGAAATTGTCGGGTACTCAATACAGATTTGTTGCAATGACAAGTGCTGTGAAACCACCTTAACGGAGGGTCGTTTCTACATATAGCCAAGTATGCTAAGTTACTGAGACTGTCCCATGGTTGGTACCTAGGTGTGACTGATCTTCCACATTCTGTTATGGTCCAACTCTTTCTGAAAGGCTTTCACTTACGTACCGTGAAAAGTCTCATCATGGAATTGTGGTTTGGATAAATTTGTGTTAAATGCATGCACACTAGGTGTTATGGGCCCTAGTCTTTAACACTGATTTATTTGGAGCGGCACGCCAATTAATGGACTTTATTCTCTCTGCACTCTTTTGCACTGCATGTGCAATCTCTCCTGCAGATTTATTATGAGTTTACACCCTGCCATACAAGGAACTGGCTTAGGATGGGTGTCTATGGGTTGGATGGTCTAAACTCTAGGAGCTTACTCCAGTCCACCCGCTTTCAACCTAGTTGGTTGTCTTCACTCCATATAAAATATATGGCTGGATACTCAATGATTGAGTCCTAGTTTCTCAAAAGTGAGGGAAGACTGTCTATAAGTGGTTGTGGAACAACACCTCACTCTTACTGCTGCTATTCATCTCGTGTTGGATGGGCAACTTACAAATATTTCTTTTGCTAAAGGATCTGCTAAGAGCATACATTAGCACAACGCATTTCTGAATAGATGATTTTCTCCCTATTCTAGAATTTGCTTAAGTACGGTTTTTAACTTTGAACACCTGTTGTGGTGGGGTTGGAGATTGTTTTAATAGTTTCATACGTCAAGGACGTACCAGGTGTGCTGACAAAGTATGTTGGCAAGTAACCTTCTTAGGGATGACCATGTAGTTCTTTGTGTTCCAAACTATTCAGAATTCTAACAAGAGGACACTCCCTATCTATAAACTTTTCAAGATACTCACGCAAGTAGGAAATTTGGCTCACAACTGCATGGAAAGTTACGCCAAGGTTTCCTTGCATTATTCCAGTACCTTCACAAGATCTGAAAACTGGTTATGCCTTTGGACAACTCTTAGTTGTGGTTACTCCTTTACAGTACTCAAGTGAGTTATAAATGGAGTTACCAGCTAGACCCAAGTGGTTGCAAAAGGATAACAATGTTGAAAATCAAGATGTTGCTCTTGGTTTCATTGAACCTCCTCACTGCACCAATTATGCGTCATACAGACAACTGGCTCACGTATGGGCCGTCAATAAAGAAAACATCAGTATCCTTAAAAACATATTACTACTTGTGTTTTCGAGGACAAAAACTCTTCCTTAAGGGGTGAGTAATGTCAGGACAAGGGTCCTACAGGGCAAGGCCCAACCTAGGGGGTCAGGGACCTAGGCCAAGGGCCTGGACTGGACCAATGTGGACTCGGGATCCGCTTAGGGCAAGAGCTAGGAGCTAGGCCTATATAAAGGGCGGTAGGGAGGAGGATCCTATGTCTCAGTTCCCTAGGTCTTACAGTATCTCTGGCACACCTAAGATGGTTGGAGAAAGGGTCTCTTTTTTTTTACTTATTTAACCCTTAATCAACGTAAGAGGCTGGTCTCACCTATACAAACCGTCAAATTCTATTTTTTGTATCGAAGCCCGAAATTTCACTGCCGAGCCCGCACAATAGTCAAAAATTTTCCAGAGCGTATGCTAAAGTTTGTGATCAATTGCCGGTTCGAGTAGAAACCAATTTTTTTAATTTTCAATTTCTAAACGTTCAAAATGCCAAAAATTAGCCGAAAACGCTAAAAATCACCCCAAGAAAAAAACATTGCCAAAAAAATCCCCAAAAAATCATCGGCAATGTTATTCAAACACTTCTGACACGCATAAGCAAGCCAAAAATAATGATTTTTACGAAAAATGCCAATTACGACAAAATTACTGAATAGTAAAACTCACAAAACTCGACCAATGATTGTACAAAAGGGCTCAAAATCATGATACAATTAAACACACAAAATAGCTTGTCAAGATCATAATTTATTAATTTTTTACAAAATTAATAAAAAAGTAATGCAAAAATTACCAAAACTTTGCAAAAATTATCCAGAAAATACTCAAACATTTTCTAAAAATTCTCCACATGTAGAGGAATGGTGCAATCCAAGCACATCGATTCAATTGCCAATTAATTTTGTCAATAAAAACAAAAACTATGGAATCAAATCGATAAAATTAGGTCAAAAATTGACGCATTTGGAGTGTGTAAATCCCACTCAAATATTGATCCAATGGCACCGCACATTCACCGATTTCTCGATGTGTAGGCCGATTTCATTGATGCTCCAAGCCCTAATCTTGCATTCCAAAATCAACAAATTGTTAAGAGATAAGCACAACCCCACATTAATAGAATGCAATCCAAGCCTCTAATTAGGCAAATATCAAAGCATAAACACAAAACGTTAATCCAAAAATCAATGTGTAAGTTAGAAAAAATTAGTGAAATTAGCAAGGGGCCAGGATCCCAAGACGCTTGAGGGAGGTATAGTATAGGCATATATACATGAGGATCGTGATGAAAAATAATTGCATATGACACTATGATACCTTCCTGACACTTCACATGCAAATGCATGAATACCTCATGGACATAACAAAGAGAAAATTTATAATCGCTGCATCTAATGCATCCAAGAAACCCAAGGGGCCTAGGGACCATCTATCTTGTGAAGAGTTTGAGAAAGCAAAGAAGGAAAAGCTAAGTTTAAATTGCTTAGGGAATGAATACGGAAAAAGGGGTTGTCCCAAGGAAAAATATGTTGCCCAAGGTAAAGAAAAAGCGGTGCACACAGTGCAATTGCTACCTCTTAAGTCCTCTTCTCACTTTTCCAATGTAGAAGTAACACACAACGAAGCAGTGAACGAGTATTGTATTATGGCCTTAATGAGGCAGAGCCATATACATAAATTTATCCAAGGTCACAAGGTAAGAATCTTGATAGATGACAATGCTTTGTACAATTTCATTAACTATAAGTTAGTAAAACCAATTTTTCTGAGACTCCTAGTTTCCACTACTACAAGGTAGCTATGATTAACGACCATGATGCTGAGGTGTGGAATACACAACTAAAGGATGTACCACTCGACATTTAAGGGTATCATATGTCCTTGAAGTTCCAAGTCATGAATATGGATTGAACATATGTGGCACTTAGTTGGGAGCAATTGTATGGGCTAGTGTTACTATTAAAGCATAGCTATGAGCATCATAGTTTGATGTTCAAATCTAAGGACTTGGGGAGAAGGATGCTTCTTCCTCACCACTTATTTGTACAACCGAGCTTATAAATCTTCTCAAGATAAAATAGAAGAACTCTTTTTGTGTTACTCGCTATGTCATTTTTTATCAAATATTGATAATGTTTTAATAAATGACAATTACTCAATGCCGCATTCTTCTCTTCTCTCTCTTCTCTCTCTCTCTCTCTCTCTCTCTCTCTCTCTCTCTCTATCTATGGCTACGTCTTTATCACCAGAACAAGCAAATTTTGCTAGCCAATTAATGAAATACAAGGATGTATCTCAAGATGCTTTGCCACTTGAGTTACCATCCACACACGTTGTGCACCACGACATAGACGTGGATGCAGGTAGTAAGTCCAGTTAATAAATCACCCTACAGAATGAGTCATTTTGAGGCTATTGAGGTGGAACGTCAGCTTGCTAACTACCTCAATAGAGCGTTCATACAACCCAGTTCTTCACCATGGGTCTCTCCCATTTTGTTGGTGAAGAAAAAGGACGGTAGTATATATATGTGCGTAGATTGTTGTGGTTTGAATGCAGTTATTGTTAAGAACAAGTATATGTTGCCTAGAGTGGATGAGTTATTTGATAAAATCGCCCATGCCCGTAACTTTAAAGATATATTTGCAGTCAGGTTATCATCAAGTGCGCTTACTGATATACGCAGAACGGCTTTCTAGACACTATGAGTTTTTGGTTATGCCTTTAGGTTGACCAATGCGCCAACTACTTTCATGACACTTATGGACGGTGTCTTGAAACCATATTTGGAAAAGTTTGTTATCAATAACATCTAGTGTGTAGTGCCTCTAAGGAAGAGCACAAGGAATCCAAGGTGTGATATTATTAAGGAGAAGATTCTCTATTTGGGGCTTGTAATTTCAACCTCCTGACTCCATAAGGATAAATCCAAAGTGGATGCCATTAGGAGATGTCCTTCTCCTCAAAATCTTGAAGAGCTTCAGGTTTTCTTAGGCTTTGCAAGTTTCTACTGATGGTGCGTTAAAAACTATGCTCGTATTGGTTTTCCTATGATGGATCAACTGAAAGCCAAGGGAAAAACCTTAGTGGGGAGAAGCTCAATAGAAAAGTTTCAATGATCTCAAGGGTACATTAGCTACAGCTCCTATTAGCTATTGTGAACCCTATGAAACCGTTTGTGCAAGAAACGGATGCTAGTAAGCGTGCTATTAGAGTAGCCCTTTTGTAAGAAGGAAGGCCAATTTCATTTGAAAGCAAGAAATTTGATTCTACACATCAAAATTATTCTCCTTACAAAAGAGAACTCTATACAATAGTGTCTGCTTTGAAAATGTGGCGACATTACTTGTATGGGGTAAATTTAGTTTGAGATTGTGTTTGACTTTGAAAGAATAAAATGGTTTACACAACAAACCGGTTTGAAGGGTGAAAAGGCGAGCTAGGCTGCGATTCTTCAGGAGTATAACTCAAAGCTTTGATATCATAAAGAAAGCTCCAGTATCTTAAAGAAAGATACAATATGGTAGTTGATGCTCTTAGTTGTATGCATGAGATCAACTCTCTTCTCTTTACATAGCTTCAAAGTGAGTTTTTGGAATCTTTCAAGGACAAATATGAGCATCATGAAACATACTCCAAAGTGTGGAGCCATGTGAAAATGAGGGATCCTTCTTACTACAATGTCACCATTGTGGGTGTTTTGAAAGTTCCCTTTTAAAATACCTGCCTGCACATCCAAGTACACCAAGTACCTTAATTGGTGCATGTATTGTTACTTTCTAGTGCTAGAATGCTAAAACACATGATTGTAATGACAAGAGGCATCTAATGACTACACAACATGGCCTCAAAAACACTTAACTTACGTGTCTGGCACTATCCACAGCCACAACCAAATGCACACACTACCCACAACATAAATTGAGTCCAAAGCACAAAAACTAGAGTACAAAGCATGTTAAACTGACATAATGGAATAACTATAAATTCAACTTTGGTGTTGCTGATAAGTTACATGTTAATCACTCAACATAGAGCCATTCAAAATGTTATCCAAAAAACCATCCCTCATGGGAAGTAGGCATATACATGGGTTACTAGAGAGCGTTAAGCTGTAACGACAAAACATGGCAGTACAAGGGTTTTCTACAAAGCTTGGCTTCCTATAATTACATGAGCTTTTTAAGGATGAGATACTAGGGATAAAAGACCATTGGCATCAAATGTGGCCCCGTCAAGTATTCTCCATAACTGGTCGTCTTTCTACCTTGCTTGAGTGCAGCTTTAACATAGTTATCCTTCGATGTAGGCTTCACATTGAAGGTGAAAGCTTCAATTGACCGATCCATAGCATCACGCCACGTGGCAAGAACCTCTTGCAAATCCCTACAAAATCGCAATACTCTGATCCTCTAGGCCAGGTACAATGATGTAGGAACCAAAAAAATTATTATGGAATTCATAAAGATTGTTGTCGATCAATAGCATATTTCTCGTACCGTATTGCAAAACCAGCTTTAGAAAATTTTGTAGATTGTTGAACAAGACTAGTTTTCCACCTACCATTTTGAATGTGGCTACATCACATAATTGTTGTCTAGCCCATCCATTGAAGTAGTCACAAAGCCCTCCAAAAGTTGCCTTGATTATTCTGTCCACTCTATTCAACATTGCTGAACTCCAGATGTAAATATTTGCCCAATCCACAGCCCAAGCTAAGAATTGTTTTGCATCGTTGGGAACAAAGAGGTACCTGAGGAACGGCAATTCTTGCTC
Organism: Adiantum capillus-veneris; assembly: GCF_014529385.1. Taxonomy (NCBI): domain Eukaryota; kingdom Viridiplantae; phylum Streptophyta; class Polypodiopsida; order Polypodiales; family Pteridaceae; genus Adiantum; species Adiantum capillus-veneris. Next base: position 122,007,002 of record NC_140933.1, read on the forward strand.
TGTGGGCATGCACAAATCATACGTACATCAAAAATACTTCAAAGCCTTAGTCAAACTTGTCATCCTTTTTGTTGATGAGGTTGAACCCAGCAGTTGATCTAGGTTGAAAACCATACATAAGTATGAAGGGACTAAAACCAATCTTCACATGCTTTGTACTATTATAAACAAACTCTACAATAAGGAGATAATCTTCTTAATCAGATTGATTTTTGATAAAGTATACTCTTAGCATATCCTTTAGCACTTGATTAAAATGTTCAGTTTGACCATCCATTTTTGGATGATTTGCAGTACTGATGATATGTACCCAATTGTTTAAACACAGCTCTCTAGAAATGACTATTAAACTTGGAATCACAATCACTCACAATATTGATCGACAACATGTACCGTCTATAGAGATTGTCAACAATCACTTGACTAACTCTGGAGTTGTAACTGTAGACTTGGTTAGAATAATTTGCACCAGTTTAGACAATTGATCATACTATCCATATTGAGTCATGATCGCATGCAATGACTGGTAAACCCACAATAAAATCCTTAGAGATGCTTTTTCACTTATTTAAAAGCACTTCTTGTCCCACATTAAATCCTAGTGCAATTCTATTCTATGGTTTGAGTATCATTCATGGTAATGTTGCACTCTTAATCATGAATGCTACTCTTAACTAAAATCCATCCCAGTCCTAATATTTGGTACTAAAAGTTCACGACCGAAAAGAGGCAGCTTGTTGTTTTTCACTCATTTGGGACCGATTTCGGCTATGGTGAGCAAATGAAGTTTCCCGTCATCCACCTCAACATAGCCTTGTCACATGCCCAAGTTCTCTCATTCAATGGAGGAGTGATGATTCTGATTTTAACTTGGTCCATGATTGAAGAAGTACAATGAGAGGAAGTTCATAATGGAGCACCCATCAACGAGGAGTGGAGAGATTGGTCCCAGTTCTACTCCGATGTAAGTGATCAATCAAGCAAGATACTTGCACCTCCTACCTTTCCCACACATCGATAGTTGAATGACAGCAACTATGCTATTTGGAAAGCAACCATGATGGTGGTCTTCGACTCTTACGATCTTGGAGGCTTTGTTTTGAGAAACTTTTCAGAAGCCAAGAGATCCTGCAGGAGTGAATCTATGGGAGCGTGTCAATGCTCAAATCCAATCATTTATCATCCTCAATAGTGAAACATTTATCATCGGTCACATCCGATTGATGAAGGACACGAAGCAGATTGTGTATTGGCTTTTGTAACAGGCTTGCACACTCCAAGCAAAATATTTACAGCAACACACGTGAGAAACTACAAACCGGGGGGGGAGAGAGAGAGAGAGAGAGAGAGAGAGAGAGAGAGAGAGAAGGGGAGAGTCTACACGAAGTGGTGGAATTCCAATTCTAGATTTATTGGCGCACCCCTTTTGGTATTTCTTTCCAATTGATGCTTCACAAGATACTAGAATTCTAAACTCTATGTACATTGTACACATGTCCCTAGGGGCTCATATATGGATTTTTTTCCCCGTACTTCTCTTGTGACTCTACTATGAGGGCATATACTCTAAATTTTGTTAAGAAATGTCACAAAATAAAACAAAAAAATTAAATAGAACTCACAAAACATTGCCCTCTAATATTCAAATATCAGGTCCGCATTTAGAATGCTTCCCCCCTTCCTATTTGGAGTCCTCCTTGATGACAGGGTATCACCAAGGGTATGTGTTGTGCTTGGGCATTTAAAAATTGTGCCTATACATGCCTTGTAATGTAGCCCTATTATGCATACAATGCATGGAAAAGAATAATGATGTGCAAGATGTGGGTATAAGCAATTGCTTATTGGCATTCCTATTCTAAGCAATGTGATGCTCTTTGAAGCTTCTTTGTCGTTTGCTTGATTGAAGGTTGTAGAGATTTTTTGAAGGCTTACTTATCTGTTTGATGCTTCTTTGGAAGCGAGTTTAGCCTTGTGGTTGGTTTTCGTATTTGGCATTGTTCCTCAGAGTGGGTTCTCTTCTAACTGTACTATAACCATAGGAGGAATTGGAAGAATTCAAGCCGGGGTTTAGAAGGTTTATTGGTTTCCTTTGGGACCCACTTCTTTGTGATTACCGGTTGCTTCATTGATGCTACTTGTTTGGGAACCCATACTTGTCCCTGCTTTGTTTGTGTTTGAAGAGACTTCTTTGGGATCCACCTTGTCGTGGTGTGAGTCTTCAGTGATTTTACACCTGGCATAAAAATTCACAAGAAGAGAACACTCGACGTTCTTCACCTTTGCTTTCATGTAAGTGTGAAGCTTTAGCATACCATTTAAAAAGATATTGTGGATTGAATTCTTTTCCCTGATGTGTCTGAGCTAGTATGGAAAGGCCCTTGTGAACTTCCTTGGCCTTTAGCTAGCCATCTATCAAACTTGGTGTTTGGGGTGCACCCCATCATATCCCCATGAGTTAGGAAGGCAAAAGACTTGTCAACTTTCTTTGCCTTAAACATGCCATCTATCAAGCTAATGTATGTGACCTTGTTTGGGGTGCTTCCACCCCTCTCTATTTGAGCCAACATTCCACATCAAGGAGGATGGGTATGGGGCAAGCTTTTGGAGCAACCTACAGAGCATTATTTTTTACATTTCCTCGTACCTTGCTTTAATTTACACAGAAGATCTCTCCAAATACTTAACATGTGAGTGCATCATTTGGGGGGTTGTAACTTGTGTTCCCTCACATGTTAGCCGAATAGTACATAGGAGCTAAGCACCTATTTCACTTCTTTGAACTTGTTGGAGCCCATATGGTCTACTAGTATGCTAGCATGATATGTGTACTTGTTAGTGCGAAATGTGAAACTAGTGTGGTATGGAAAGTTAGTGCGCTATAATTGGAGATTGCATAAACAACATAAAACTTCCCATGATGGATCCCTCATGAGTATTTATTGTGCCTTAAAAGTACCTCCACAATCACATAATTGAAGATTTACACAGTACAGAAATCTGTTAAGTTCAAGGAATGGTATTTGATGTGGATCTGTCAAACTTGAAGACTTATCATAGGAAACACATATACATAGATAAATCTACAATCCATTGTTCAAAAATGTGAATTTTAGTATTGGTTAGTTAGTTTCATAGTCATTTTTATCCCTATTCTATACACATTCTAGGTCAAACACAGAAAAATGATGTTCTGTACGTTTTTTGATAGAGTTTTTGTGGGTAATTATTTTCCCTACAGTTGAAGTTAAAATGTGTGAAAACAAAAAACGTGTCTTCAAGAAATCATGGAAATCCAACATATGGAGTTGGTTTGGCATGAGAAACCTATGTCTCTCTTCAAAGAGTGAAACAGCTTCTTTCTCAAAAATGATATGCGTTTTTTTCCATCTATGTAACTCCAAGACTTTGAAAAAGAGATTGATGTAAAAAAGGTCTGGCTTGAATCAAACAAGCCAAACTTAATTTACATGAAACAAGCAAACAATAAAACTTAACATTCTTTGGCCTATTTGTCCTACACATAAGTGTTGTGCGCTTTCAAAAGTTGCATTTTGGTCCAATTTTTCCAAGCCAAGCACAATCCCTAGGACTTGACTCGTAGAATATAATGCCGTATAATTTTGCCATCAAAATCACTTTAGAATAACTCGATTACATTACATTGCCACATAGAGAGCGCAATAAGTAGTAATCGATAGTGATATCTACATATTATAAGCAAATTATCCTCATGTCCACGATGTGCGCAAGGCATTACGTGTAGTTTCCACACCATGAGAATACATTGTTCATTGTACAACCACATCTCCCATCATGGTGTATAATTCAAAATTTTCCACACCAAATGTCTATGTTTCATTCCTCCTACAACGAGATGAAAGTTGAGTTAATGAATAAAAATTTCCAAAATACGCCTAGTTAAGAAAATGTCCCGTATGGTGTATTTAAAAATTTCCGCAGGAAACAATGTCCATGTCCCATTCCTCCTACAACAAGATCAAGTTTGAGTGAGTTGATGAATGAAGATTTCTAAAATGTTGGGTGATGGGAGTATGGAGGGTGCCATTGTGGGGAAGCCATGGGAGTTGAGGAACGTGCAGAGGAAGGACAATGAGAGAGAGCAATAGAGTAGAGATCAAACCAAAAACAATATGCTATGTTCTATTATTTAAAATCCTTTTTACATATATAGATAACTAATATTAGCCCTCCCTTTATACTATGCATAACTCCACAAAGTGTAGTTCATATTACTTTATTGATAGGATAGACTCTGTTACCTTATACATGTGGTAGTGATGTGTGTGAACACACTAGGACCGACGCGAATTTTTTCACTCTTTAGGAGGTTTTTTCCCCCGTGCATTGTATATACACCCATCACTCTAGGGATATCCATCTTTCCATTACACACTAAGTAACACACTCTCCGTTGTGCGCCTTGAGCTTCCTTCGTCTTCTCCAAGCTGTGTGCGTTTCTCTGCAACCGTAATTCCAACAATTGGTATCAGAGCAGGTTACGTCCTCCCGGGCTTAGTCGCCAGCTGCTCCAGCACACACCTGCTCACTTTCTCCGATTACAGTGAAGTTTGGCAAGCGTTCGCTCAATGAGGTCTGGTCAGATTTTTTATTCGGGCTCATTTCAGCCTCCGTTTCCACTACAGGCACAGTCTATTTTGTCAATTTTTGCAAAATTTCTGTCAGTGTCATTTTCTGCATAACATGTGCCTTACAGTCTTCTATGGTTTGTGCTATATAGCACGTGCTATTCCCGCTTCATTTCTCCTCTTTTCGGGCAATTTTCACATCAGGTGCAGCATTTACCATGGCTGACAACAACACACATGTGTTCAAGATGTTTGTTGCTAAGGACAGGTTGGATGGGGAAAATTACCCTATGTGGGCTTACATGATGCAACATGTTCTTGTGTCAAAGGGCGTCTAGAATATTGTGCAGGGCATTGATGTTCTGAGGATGAAGCCGATGTTAAGGATGTTGCAGGTCTTGCTACAAGGATTGCTGCTATTAGAGTCGTCTTGCCTACGGCAGAACAATCTCGTTGGGATGTAAAGGATGCGTAGGCTCATGCATTGATTGTGTTGCCTGTGAAGCACACCATTGTTCCTCACATTCGTTCACAAAATCAACAAAACAGGCTTGGGATATATTGGCTGGTCTTTATGCAAGTCGCAATGACGCTAAAATTGCTTTGCTGCGTAAAAAGCTAGAGTCAAAGATTATGCATGAGGAAGATGATATGGACACTTTCCTTACTGGTGTCAAGGATATCAATGAGAAACTTATTTCTGTAGGTGAAGTCATATCAATGAGAAGCTTATTTCTGTAGGTGAAGTCATTTCAGATAGTTCCCTTGTGCAGATTGTTCTTGATGCCTCACCAGATTTCTACCAGACTTTTGCTAGTACTTGGAGACTGATGACCCAAGGAAATCCTGAAGTTGTCAAGTTTGATGCATTATGCACATTGTTATTGCAAGAGTCACTTTCCAGAAAAAACAGGACTAGGCGGCGTGCAATTGAACAGGCTTTTATTGCTTCTCAAAGAAAGAGTGCAATGCAGCCACTTCTTATGGTTCTACTGCGAGTGTCAAAACTTATGTTCCTAATGCTCCTGCTGGCAGCAATTCGTCTGGAAATACTGGTGATAAGAGCAAAAAGAAGATGTGTTGCCATTATTGTAAAGCTAATGAACACTTGATCAAGCAGTGTCCTAAGTTGAAGGCCAAAGAGGCTAAGAAGAAAGAGGGTGGTTCCACTGCAAATGTTGGTTCCACTACAAATGCAGCCATTGTTGAGTCTTCTGTAAAAGGAGACTGTAATGCTGATGTTGATGCAGAATGGGCTTTTAGCAAAGAGTGGTATTTTAATAGTGGTGCTACAAAGCACATTACCTCACATCGTGAATTGTTCACCTCTCTCTCGAGTCTGTCCCTCATGGGAATTTTGTCACTTGTGCCAACAATGCCTCTTATCCGGTTCAAGGAGTAGGAAAGATTGTGCTTGCTGCTGCAAATGGTAGTTCTTTCACACTTGTTGATGCACTTTATGTACCTAGGATCAAAAAGAATCTTTTGTCTGTATCTACACTTGCTAGACTTGGACTTGTAGTCAAATTTGTGGATGATAGATGTACAGTTCATGATCTCACTTTTGGTGATGAAATTGTTGCATCTGGGTTTTTATGCCGTGAGCTATATAAGCTCACTTTGTATGACAAGTGTGGACAAAATTTTGCAAATGCAGTTGCAGATTCAAGGGCTATTTTAGATTCAAAACTTTGGCATGTACGTTTTGGTCATCTAAATTTTGCCAGTTTGCTGCGTTTGTAGAAATGTGATATGGTTGCTTCTTTGCCGCCTCTTGAAGTACCTGTCAAACATGTTTGTGAAGGCTATATTTTGGGTAAGATGCAGCATTCTAAGTTTCCAAAGGATGGTTCAGTTCGGGCCACATGCACGTTGCAGCTTGTGAATGTTTGTGGGCCCATGCAAACTCCGTCCTTGGGAAATTACCTTTACTTTGTGACTTTCATTGATGATTACTCCAAGCATGCATGGGTATTTCCTCTTAAAGCGAAGTCCGAAGTTTTTATGTGCTTTAAAAAATTTCTGACTATGGCTGAAAATGTCTGGAAATGTACTATGGGCACCCTCCATTCCAATTGAGGGGGGGAGTATATGTCTCATGAATTCAATGCGTTTCTAGCTAGTCGTGGGATAAAACACCAATGTACAATGCCTTATACACCTCAGCAAAATGGTGTTGCTGAGAGGAAGAACAAGTCACTTACGGAAATGGTATGATGTATGTTCAAAAGTCAAGCTTTGCCGCATTCTTTTTCGCTTGAGGCCATCATGTGTGCCACTTATGTACTAAACAGGTGTCTACAAAAGCTTTGCAGTCTATTACTCCATATGAAGCATGGCATGATAGAAAGCCTTCTATTGATCACATACGTGTTTTTGGTTGTTTGGCATATGCTTTGGTGCCACAAACACAGCGCAGAAAATTGGATGATAAGGCTGTCAAATGTATTTTTGTTGGTTATACTGCTGAAAGCAAAGGTTACAGGTTGTATCATCTGCAAACAAAACAAATCTTGGTTTCATGGGATGTAGTGTTTGTGGAAGATTCTGTTCAGCCCTTACTGTCATGTACTAGAGACAGTAATGTACGCTCACACGACATTTATGACACTTTGTTGCCTCTTTTCAATGGTGGAAATACGAATCTAAGTTCCAATGAGGCAAACGTACATCCTATGGGGGTTTCTAAATGTGACAGATCAGCCTATTACTGATGAAATGTACATGATCTACTTGATGAGGAAAGGGCTAAAAAGCAACAATCCATTGATGTCCAAAATAATTACTCTCTATGAACATTTTTAAAAAAGATAAGTAGTTAGACAATAGGATCACTTTCATATTCTTTTACATTGGTTATCGTCTGAACAACCATGTCAATGTCTAGCAAAGGTCCATACTGGGTTTGGCTGGTGTGGAGGTTGTTGACATTCTCCATCTTTTTCTCCTCACTCCCTTGTGCTTTTGTTGTCCAAGACTCTTGTGTCTCCATTGTGATATCCTCTGTTTGAGGCTCAGGCATTGCTGACTATTCAGGCTCTACCGATGGAATGGTGGAGGGCTCTTGCTTGAGGGTTTGGAGTTTCTTCCTCAACCCCTCCATCTGCATAGTGAGTGTCAATATAAATTTCTTCTTCAATCCCTCCCAATGCATGATCTACATTATCTTCTTCCATATGAACCCCTCCATTTGTAGAGTGAGATTCAATATGGACCCTCTCTGTGCATGATCTGGCTCCTCGACGCTCGCACCGGCCGTCTCCTCATCATGTATCTCTTCCCTCTCAATTGCTCCCTATTTTTTATTTTATTTTTCCTCAGGCAATCCCCATGGTTGTTCAATCACCTCCTCTCCCTTCTTAATTGATCTTACAAAATTTGAGGACTCGTGGATGTTCGCTTGCTTGTGTCTCTCAACAGTTATCTCTACAATATGGTCATCCAATTGGGTGTCTTTTGCATCCATACTTACACAATGTGAAATAGAAAGTAGATTCTTGATACGAGTCGCACGGTATCAATGCAAATATTGTATTGTGTACTTCTCTAATGCACTCAGGAAAGAAAAAAGAAAACAAAAAGGAGTTAAGAGAGATTTTTATTGCAACAATCACCATGTTATGGTAATGCTTTGCAAAATGCCTACCTTTGACATGAATGGTCGTGGTACAAAGAAGCTCTGCAGTATGTACTCATCATGTAGGAGAAATATCCATCCACACAAGTTGGCATCCATCTGATTGGGAACTGTGACTTCTTTTATGGCCACCTTGTATAGTTTGTAACTTTCACACAGCTTGCCATATGCATGCAAAAATCTTTGCATGCAGCTACAAGCATACATTTTTGGTATGAAAACTAAACAATCACTACATGCACACCTTATTCCACATCAATCCTAATCCATAAATTCATAATACTCATAGTCTGAATTCTGGATGGGTTCTTCGAATTAAGTTGAGAGTACATACAACTAGCTTGTCAAGCTCAATGTAGACCAAGCTCCAGTGGTGGTTGCTCTCATATGGAAAAAGTATTGTTGTGACTTGCAGCATTGGACAGTGGGAAAACCACTTCTCAAATGTGCCCTGAGGGGTGTTTCTCATTTTGAGAAGGACAGACATTTGAAAATCCATGATATATATTTCCCACTGCTTTTGTTCAGGAAGCTGGCTCTTAATCAAACTACAAAACAATTAATGGAAGTTATGCTCTATTCTAACGCCTGAAGCCAAGTATGTTAAAGGATGTGAACATGTCTTACTTGAGACATATTATAGACAATTGAATCTGTTAATTGAGCATCTGGATCCTTCAATATATTAATATCTACAAGATCAAGTGACAGTCTCCTTGGACCATCTTCTAGTGGTACATTTTCCAACTTTCATTGACGATTAAATTTAATTGTTACTCACGTCATTTTCATGTGTTATTTGTGATGTAGCTTTTTCTTTCTCTTTAGCTTCTTCCTTTCCTTAACACAATGATTTTCTTGCTCAACTCTAGCCCGGATTTTCACATCATGGGTGACCTCCACAATCTTCACCTCTGACTGTGGCTTTCATGGAGGTATAAGCAAAATCTCCATCATTTTCTAGTCTATAAATTCATTCGGTACAAGAAGTGTATCATATATCCATCTTAGTCTCTTCAAGGTTCCGTTTTCCTTGTCCATAATGGCTACCCTGTGTGCATGTGCTGTAACAATAGTTATATCATTGAAGTATTCAAGCAAGAAATATTTTGTTGCCTCTTAGAGTGAATAGTGCAACAGCCTTCCACATCATTGTGTTGAAACATGTCTCTTCACATATTGATCTGACTAGCCTCTGAAAGGGAAGCTTAGGTACAATAAGCTCAATGCATTTTTGTGTCTTCTTGATTTCTTTGAATAGCTTTGGGTGTCTTTGTATCCTCTTCATCCTTGGAACCTTTAAAAGTTTCATAGGCTTTCCAGGTCTAATCTTCTTGCGAGCCGAATTGCCCCCTGCTTTAGCAGCTAAACCTAAATCTTTTCCAACCTTCCTAGCAGACGCCTTTGTTCTTGCCACTGCCCTGTAAGACTATAATCTCTCTCTCTCTCTCTCTCTCTCTCTCTCTCTCTCTCTCTCTCTCTCTCTCTCTCTCTCTCTCTCTCTCTCTCTCTCTCTCTCTCTCTCTCTCTCTCTCTCTCTCTCTCTCCATGCATATGCGGCGCGTTAGACCAAATAACAAAATGAAATGTGATTGGAGTTGTAGATTCATTTAATGACTATATGACATTATTAGCATCTTGACACATGTGAAATTTTGATTTGATATAATACCATGCATGAAGGTGCAAATGGTCCAATCATTTATTGTGTTGGAGAGAGAAAAAGAGAGAGATAGATAGATAGATAGATTTTATTATCGTCCTCTGAGATCAAACATGACCTATGGGACCAAAGTTACATGTGATGTAGTATTTCTATGGCTGATGAGTGACTCTCGATGCTCCAAAATTGTGGTGATGAGAGTCGCAATGGAGAGCCCACACTGTGGCTGGCAGAGGAAATTGTGTTGGTCTAAGTCATGGCTGAAAATGTGAGAGAAGCAAGTTTGGATGTGACCAAATACTGAGCACTCTAGTAGTGTGTGGTACTGAGATTCTTGAACTTGCAGTGAGCATAATATGCACAGTTGATTTGACTCTTCTCCATTTGCCCAATGCCCTATCTCGCATCAAAGGAAATGGGATCTTAGCCGAATGGTTGAGAAGTGTGTATCGCCGACAAGAGGATCGGTTCAAGCATGTAAGTGTACGGTTTCCTCTTTCAACGAAGAACATGGTTTTGTAGTTGGGGGCAATATGGGTGGTGTAATGTATGAAGCATGACCCACGGATTTCTCCCAAGCTGAAATACATTGGCGTTGTAGAAATGCTTCATTCACTTGGGAGTCAATTGAAGCATCATGTAGCAAGTGTAATACATCCCATCTCCCTAACCACTTATTTATGTCTTGCATCCATCCCATGCTCAAGGTCTTGCTTTTATGCGTCTTCTGAACTTTTTTGCTTGCTTCCCATGCAATTGTAGGAAGTCGATGTGAGGGGTTTTGACGCATCTTTATCATGTACTCGACAACCCTTTCCATTCCCATAACCTCAATTGGAAGAGATCCCGACTCAAGAAGTAGGAACATATATGGTGTTTGTGTCTTAAATTGGAGAAAGTTTGTAAGAAAACGCATTTGGACATTCTCAAACTTTTTCCAAGTAGGCTTTGAGATGCTCCCGCCCCACACTTCAACTCCATAAAGAAGAACCGGTGTCACCAATGCATCAAAAAGGTACTTCTTGAGAACCCAACACTTGATGTTTTCCGCATTACACGTGTTCTCAAATGCATAATATGCTCTCTTTCCCACTTCCAAACAAGGCGTAGTACATTCATGCCACTTGTGATTGGACGGAACCTCAAGGCCAAGGTACTTAAAGCTCTCAACAACTTCAAGTGTCTCATTGTTGTACACAATGCATGGCTTCTCCTTATGGTTGGTTTTCACAAGCATAACCTTTGTTTTGGATTCATTTACAATCAGCCCACTACGCAAGCAAAATTTCTCAAGGACAACCATAAGCTTTTGTGCATCTTCTAAAGTGTGTGCTAGAAGCACTACTCATCCGCATACAACAAAAGCATGATTACTGCATTGCAAATAGTGACCTCTTCATTACCTTCTTCTTGCATAAAGTTAAGCACCAATTGATCGATGCATAGACCAAAGAGAGTTGGTGACAACGGACATCCTTCTTTAACCCCAATAGTGCTTACAAAAATTTCGGAAATTCCTCTTCATATGTGCAATTGACAAATCACCTTCTCATAGATTTGAGAAACCGCAAGCATAAACTCACTTGGGACTTGGAGTTCTTCCATCCTTCTCCACAAATTGTTACATGGAATCATATCAAAGGCTTTCTTAAAGTCCACAAAACAACAATACAATCGCTTGTCTTGCAACCGACTTTCCTCCATGAGAACACGCAGAGTGACAAGATGATCAATGGTGCTACGGTATCGACAAAAACCCATTTGTCCTTTTGTACGCTTGCCATTCTCTTCAGCCCAATCACTCAATTTCATCTCCATTATGCACCCAAACAACTTTGCCATAAGAGACCCAATCATTATAGTCCAGTAGTTCTTTACATTCTTTACATCCCCTCCTTTATGCAAAGGCTTGACCCAATTAGTACTCCAATCATAAGGCATACCATGTTAAAGTGCAAGGTTGAACATATCACACATCAGCTCATGGGTAAAATCTCCCGTTCATTTGATCATCTTCGGCTTCATACCTTGAAGATCTCTCGCTTTGCGAGAGGCCAACTTTTCAAGCCCACCGCATACATCCTCACCAGTAAAAAAGAGGGCATACATGGGAGTGAACCATAAAATGGTATTTTTTCAACATTTTCTTGCTCATATAATTGCCTACCAAGACTCAAGTTACCAAAATTCGCAACCCACTTGCCCCTCAAGTTTCTCCAAAATCTTCCACATGCCATGTGCCTTTTCTTGGACTTGAAAAAGTTGTTGCTTTACTTCCCATCTTCTTCTTTTCTTTTGAATCAATGACTTGTATGCATGCAACTGACTTTGATAGTTGTCTTTGTCCATAGTTGCATCAAGCTTTATCAAGGACTTTAAAGCATCTTGAAATTCTTTATCAAACCCCCTTTTGCGTGATCTATCTTTGTTGATACCATGGAGATGCTTTATGGAAAAGTATTCTTTGGACAAGAACAAATAGCTTTCTTGAAATCTTCCCATTTAGCTTCCAATGGTGTGTCATATTGAAGCTTTGTCATCCATAATTTTTGCTCAACCATTTCAATGTACATTCGTGCCCGTTTGAAATCCATATATAGTGATAAGTTCTTTTCCCTTTCGCTGAGATTATCATGCTTAGTTGCTTCTCCACATGAAAGGTCAATACATAAGGTCCAACGGTTTGATTACGGGGTCCATTGGCCAAACATAAAACTCTGTATGTGATACATGATGGCTTCGGAGAGTAGCATATAGTCAATCACACTATCACCATTATGTTTCCTACATGTAAATCCTTTGGTTCCACTCCACAAAGATACACCATTGGCAATGAGCATACCCGTGCTATTACACATGTGTAAAAGTAACTTTCCATAGTGATCAGGCTCTTTCTTATCCATTGAAGTACTATCATACAAGTAAACTTCCTCCAAATCCCTTGAAATGTATGGCATATCAAATTGTTGAGTATCATGTTGCAATGTTTTTGTGCGAGCATTCATATCCCCAAATACAATAACATCACCTTTGCCTCTTAAATAAGCAATGTCCTCTTCTAAAATGAAAAAAATGGATGATCTCTATCCATGCAAGCATAAAAGGGGGAATCATGATGAGGAATGTAGCACAGCTACAAAAATGGGTGCTCTTTTTGGTGTCATAATTTTCAGTCAGGCATAATGTTTGAACTTGTCATCTTTCACAATTGATACAAAATCTTCCAATTCTTTCTTAACCATACATGCTACCCCTCCTTGACCTCTTCATTGCTTGAGATTCTTTGACCACATCAATAAATGTACCTTCTAATCATCCAAGCCGTTAATCCTTTGTGTATCATGCTCCCAAGTTTCAACAAGAAGTACATCGGCTTTGCTTGTTAGTTCATCAATGCCAACCCCCACATTCCATGGATATCCATTACAATTCCAAAAGCATATTTTCAATTGTAACTTGGTCTCATAGGTCACGCATCCCTATTTGCTCAAGGGACTTGTCTCCTCCTTAGGTACATTTTCTTCATGAGAGATCTCCTTGTTTTTCTTATTCTTTTCCTCATATGCCTTGTGACGCATATTTTGTTGCTTGACAGTGCGATCTTTACATACAAAACATTTTGTATCCCTCAAATAGATCCAACTATTATCAAGGATAATCTTTCGTTTGGTCTCATCCGACATGGTGCATACAATTGGCCGTTCTCCCGAGCAAGGATCTCCTTGATTACCCACTCTATGTGCTCCATAGACCATAACTCCGGACATGCCAAAGTGGGTTTTGAAGAAATCTTCGATAACAATGGCAAGAGAAGGAGGTGTCTCTAGCTTCTCCATGAATAACAATGTTCTTGGAACATCACTCCCGTTCATTCAACTCCTCCACATCCACATTCTCAACATTATTTGTTTGAACCATAGGTGGCATGAGTGAGGAATTAGGAACCACATTGTTACCACATACATCAGCCCAAGACTTTTTTGCGCATACATTTTTCATGTCGCATACATCTCGGCTCATGGTATCAAATTTCTCCTCTTTCAATACATGGTCATACTCTACTTTGCTCATGCGCTCCTTCAAAGCATTCCAGTCCACAAGAGAGCATTCAGGTCCACAAGAGAGCATTCAACTATTTCATAAGGTATCTGAAATGTTTAATGCCAGCTTTAATCTTGATGATCTTCTTGCTCAACAGAATGATTTCTTAAAGAATGAAAGACAAAGTTTTGAGTTGGAGGTGCAAAAGGGCAGGGTCAGTCTTGATGACAAGGTTGCAACTTGTTCACTTCAAAGATTGTGATCCCAAAGGAGAATCATACAACAAAAATAATTAGTTGTCATTGTCATACAGACCCTCATGGTGCCCTATGCAAAAAAAGGAGTTCAAGCTTATCCAAGAGTCCTTTGGATTTCTCTTCTATCTAAATATTCTACATGCTAGTCTTATGAAAACCCTCATGAAATCATGGAGGAGCAAGATCTACCCCACATGAACAAGAGGACGAACAAAACAACGACAATGAAGTTGAAGAGATGAGGAAGAGGAAGAGATAGAGAAGGCCATTAACTTGGAGGCTGAAGCAAAGGAGGTTGAACAATGCAAAATTTTGTCTGTGAAAACATCAAAAATACCCTTGGATGTGACTGGATTCAATCAGAAATAAGCTGAGCTGATGCTTCCTAGTGTGCTAGAATTCAGATTCAATGATAGGATATACATTTTTCTCCATGACATTCAAAGTATTTTCAGTCTAAGGGAAGACTTTGCATTAGGCACCCTCTCCAAATTCCATTGTTTGGCGGACGAAGCAACAAGCGGCCGTTGCCAGAAGGACCATATTTTTATGAGAAACCATTGTAAAATTCTTTTGTAAAGAAGCATCTCTAAGCCGGGAAATTGTCAAAGGATGTATGATTATTCTTATGGGAGCAATTGTATATTAGAGAGCCAGTTAGAGGTTTGGGAGCTTGTGGCCGGACAAGCCATTTTGTAAAGACCTAATCTATAAAGGTCATTTTTTGTAAGTTTGAAGTAATCTTTTAAGAGAGAACTGAGAAGACAGCGTACGTTTGAGAGCTCCTTCTTGTTCAAACTTGTAATCTTTGCCATTGCGGCTACGGTAATCCAAATTCAGATTTGATTATTGCATTGTGTTCCTCTCCTCTTGCTCTTTCATTCAAGTGTAATCATTCAAGATTCGGTGTAGGTTTTTAACTACGAGTTTAAGGCCTTAAATCGTTGTTTTGAGTGTCTATATGCGTGTTTTATGTTGTTTTGACCCTAGGAGGAGCTTTAGGGACCCTAAAACGACCCATTAGGTTCACATGTTCGCTGTTTTTGCTGACTTTGGGATGAACGATCGTGATCATTGTACCTCTCCAGAATGTTGTGAAAGTGATAGGATATATTCCTAATAGTCCCCTGTAGCTTCCCTTCAAGTTTCGTGCGATTTCGATATGATTTGCATGGTAAACGAGCGTGATGACTGAAGAACGGTGTAGGAGGACATAGACAGATTACTTGGCGGTAATGCGATTGATTTACTTATAGAGTTAGTAGTTGCATCTCTTCGAGTTCACTTCATTAGGATTGACACCCTAGTGAGTTCCCATGCCTCATCCGAGTCACTTCCCCTGTATTGATAAATATGTTGATGCTTGAGAGCTATGCTATGGACGTCCGTCGCGGCGACCCGCAAACATTGGCGCCGTTGCCGGGGATTGTACCTTAGGTGATGAGTGACCAAGTGCGTAGTTAGACTCCTTAAAAAAGATCAATCCACAAATCCATTTTACACCTCAGTTAGGCTGCTAGACAAGGGTTTAGAGCTTAGTGGAGTCTAGAGCCAGTGGACCGGCTAGATCCTCTCTTAGGAGATTTAGGGAGCTGTGAGTGAGTGTGTTAAAGCATTTTTGCTCTTCAATTTCTCTAATTTGATTGAGTACTAAAATCTCACTCGAAATCTGTCGTGTTTGTTTTGTTTGATTCATTTTCTTATGTTTTTTTATTTCTTTACTTAGGAGTAGGATAAGTAAATCACATTCCAGTCAGATTTGGGGCAAAAGTCAGAGCCGAGAAACTTGAAAACCATAACTTTGGCCAAAAAAGCCATAAGACTCTGAAATTCTGAAAATCTGACCAAACAGGATTGATATTAATTCAAATCACAAAGTGGTAGACAAAACACTAGGAAACACTTGTCAGAGGGAGTAGACAAAATTTTATCAGAATTGGCCCAGGTACTACGATCGCGATCGGTGTACCTCAGTGTCAGATTTGGACAAGATTTGACATGTGCCTTCCTAATAAGATTCTAAACAACTTTGTCTAAAGCAACCAAACTCAAATACATCAAAAATCAACGAAATCAGGCCACTTGGGTAAAACTAGCCTGATAGACCCAAAAGTGCAAAATCTTGGCTTTTGGTGATCCAAATGCAAAAAGACTTTGGGGATAGCCTTAAAACATCAGTGTCTACAAGAATGCCAAATTTGTTCTAATTTGGGCTCAAAAGTACGATTGCGATCGGTGTACCTCAGTGTCAAATTTGGACAAGATTTCATCTGTGGTATCCCCAGGTGTATACAAACATAAAAGTCTAAAGGACCTAGAGCCAGAAACCTCAAAATACCCGTCAAACCATCTGAACACACATCCAAGTCAAAAATTGCTAAACTGGCTTAGAAATTGACTTTCAGTAGACCAAAACACATCAAAACTGAGAAGGAACCATACAGAGGGATAGCCTGTACACAGGACAACCCCAGGTATCTCTCAAATCCCAAATCAAACATCAAAATCCAGTCAAACTGATAAATTTGGGAAAACAGACACTTCCAACCAAGAAACGGTAAAAACTTGACCTTTTTGAGTCCAAATACAAAAGTGTCTGGCAGGTAGTCTTAAAATAGCCTAGTGAACAAGCTGGTGAAGTTTCATCTAATTTGGGCTCAGAACTACGATCGCGATCGGTGTACCTTTGGCCCAGATCCAGCTCATTTTTGACCTGCTCATAGACCTAGGTTATACAAGATACTAGGAGTTTTCAAAACTCAAATTGGACATACTGTCAATAATCTGCAAGCAAAGTTGTGTTGAGATCATTTTGAAGTGTTGAATCTACTGATAGTTGGAATGATACATTGATCTCATAGCCATCCAGTGTATTCATTTGCAGAGATCGATCAAGTAACAACTCATGCAGTCGCAGGAATTGGAAGATCTTTCCATCTCCAGGTAAGAGGTTTGGATTCAGTTAGTAAATCCCACTTTCTTCATGTTTTTGAGATCGGGAAAACAAATCAACACCAGACACCTAAATTTAGCGGATCAAACGAGTGTTGCATCAACGGAGGAGAGTGTAAACCAAGGGATAGTGCGACCGTTAGAGCCGATCCTTGAAGAAGTCATCTCCAACACTTCTTCAAAGAGATCTTCCGAGTATTTCACAGAACACTTGGGACAAATAAAACTAAATGGAAGAGAAAAAATGGCAGCAGGACCATCAGACCCCTCGGCCACATTAAAGCTATTGTTCATCAAGTATCAATATGACAACAAGCAAGGTGCCAAGATATACAAAGACAGTGCGGACCGCTACTGTGTGAAAATAGAAGATAGACCAAGTGAGTTCAGGGACTTAGTGCCTATAAGCTATAGCGGAGACAGGTACCTAGATGACGAGGGTATCATGTACTTGGTAGTCCTGAATCCTAACATTGTAGACAAGTGGGGATTGATGGACACAAAAGCCAAAATAGACGAGGAACATGAGGAAAAGGCACCAACAATGAGCTTACCTAATGTGAGATTAAGGCGAGAAAACGAAACGTTGAGAATCAACACGGATAATGTCTACTTGGGGTTATATAAGTATAATAATGGAGAGCAAGATCTCTATTATAGATGCGAGGAACCCTACGTTGGGGAGATGACTAAGCGGAAAAGACTTTATGTCTTCACCTACACAGAGGGAGAGGAAACGAAAATTGTAGCATACGACAAGTATGAAAGACGATATGCAACAATCGATAAAAAAGAATTGGAAGGATATGCGTACTTTGGGGGACCACCTGATCAATATTATGTCACTCCAAGCCCACTAAGACCAGCACCTACAACTGTCATGCCAGAACTGTTGACCACAAGTGGAGGGTGGACTCATGTAGCTGATTCTTTCAGTCGACCTCATTATTCAATGCCAAGCCCCATGGGAACGTTACATTCCAGAGAATCAATGGCTACCAATCGAGGTAGTGTAGTTCCTATCTCTACACATACGGCTGTAGGTCCGACTATTGCAGCCACCCCATCACATTTACCACCTAGTAGTAGATTTGGGGCGGGGGAGCCAACGAGAGCAACCTACAACCTTCATGATGCACGAGAACGATTAAGTCGAGACACGGGAGCAATGAGATTGACCGCTGACCATAAACAAATCAGACCATCCCAAGTAGCGAAGTGCATGCCAATGAAGTATAGCGGATCGGGGGATCCATATGCCCATGTATCGCTCTTCAAGCAAGTCTTAAGAGCAGAACAGATCACTGATTTCCACACTAAATACGAGGGATTCGGGCTGACCTTGGAAGGGACGGCCTTAACATGGTTTCAACCTTTAAACCCTGAAACTTGTCCGAATATTGAACATGTATTGCGCGAGTTCGCAGAAGAATTCTCAAAACGGGGTATAAAGCATAATACTCTATCGCAGATATACGCTTTTAAACAAAGGGAGAATGAAAAAGTGAAGGAAGCACACTTGAGATTCAAGCAATACATTGAGAGGTGCCCGAGGAGAGAATTACCGCAGGACGAGAGATTGTCTGTGCTCTTCGTTGAAGGACTTAGGAATGAAACCTTGAAAAAGGACCTTCACTTGAAAGCCTGTAGCACGTTTCAACAGGTTACAAGGGAAGCGTTATATCTTGTCGATAACTGCAAAGCATATGGGGAAGTGTCAGAGGATACTGATTCAGTAACCAGTGGCTCTTCATCGATTAAAAGCGAACCCTCTACTAAGAAAGATTCCCAGGCATCCTTGATGCCAACAGCTGATCAATTGATAGAGGAGGTAACGAAGAGAATGCAGCAGCATATGAGATCAAATCCGGTGTTGAGACAGTCTCAGACGAGGAAGTGTGACACATGTGGGGGGGATCATCCGACACCGTGGTGCCCACAACAGCCGAAAGCACCAGTTGCGAATGGACGAGTACTGAAATGGTGCGCCATAGAACAAAAATGGACGAATCATACCACGGAAGAGTGTTTTTATAACAAAAAATATATGAGGGAAAGACCGTATGGGCCTCCAGCAGGACCATCCCAACCACCTCCTCCAAGATATCAAGTTGGACCAAATATGAATCTGGTAGCAAGAACAGACAGACCTCAACCTGTGTTGGGTCAACAACCTTCATTACCACAGGAGAATAGAGCCATGATTAGGTATGCTCAACCTTGTGAAGCATCACCAGGAACAAATAGTACACGTCAAGTTTCTTATTATGAGGAACCGAATGAGCCTTATACAACAGAACCTGAATCACAAATGTATGTAGCACAACCTTCGAGAGATCAATATTTGGTAGACGAAAGAACGTTAATGTTCATTGCGAACCAGAATTACAAACAAAGAGGATATCCTAATAGAGCAGGACAACCTATGGGACCACCTCCTCAAAATCAACCACCAATTGGACAGTGCTATAACTGTGGAAGTAGAGATCATTGGGAGCGTAACTGCCCTTTCAAAGGCAAAAGAGTGAAAATTTTTGGGTTTTGTGACGGATGTGGTGTGAATCACATATTGCCAGATTGCCCAAAAAATTTGGACAGCAAGGGAAAAGCGACTATGAATATTGTGGGGGTAATACCAAGTGTAAGCAGCGGATCGGAAACCGATCCCATGATCCAGATCAATGCGATAACAAGAGCCCAAGCTAAGGACTTAAGGAAAAATGAGTCCGTGGAGGAAAAGGTCGAGTTGCCGATACCCACAGAACACGAGAGTTTATCCGTGAGAACCCAACGAAAATCCTGGAAGGCGAAACGAGACAGGATGAAAACAAGAAGATTGAACAGCCAAATTGCAATGCAAAATGAATTGCAGGAAATGAAGGAGCAACTCAAACAAGAGAGAGAGAGAGTAGAACTGCTGAGGATAACAACAAGCCGAGGAAAGTGTCCTCAGGGGGATCAGTCTTGGTTGACAAAGTGCTACAGTCGTTAGATGCTCTATTATAAGCGTACGAAGCAAGGCTAAAAACAAACCAAACTTTAGAGCAAAGATGGTTAACTTATCCTCAACCAGAAGTGGAAACGAAGCATTTAGAAATGTGTAAACACCTCATTGAAACAGCCCAGGCGTTGATGGAACCTAAGATAGTTAGAACCCTAGAACAAGAAGTGTTGATTCAAAAAGAGCGAGAAAAACTAAAAATCGATGAACCAAAACAAGTAAACTAACCCAGGCCTGGAACGATATTGTCACTGCATCATCGAGTGGTGCCAAACACGACTGATGACGCTAAGTCAATGATGATAATGCCAATTCCAGAAGTTGAAGAACAATGGCCCCAACACTTATGGAAAACCATTAGAAACAGAAAGAATGGAAGCGCGATGTTACAGCCTGCTCCAATTCCTGAGATTAACCTGGATAACGGATTTTATCCAGTCGATATAGAATCGTTGTATGGGGATGCTGTATGGGGATGCAGGAACGGAGGTTTCGCTGGAAAGCAAAGCCCAATCCTTGAAAACCCTGCCTTCATTGATAGGTGAACATGAGGCACAATCGGAGATAAGATTAGTTCCATCCCAGACGAGAACTATTCCACATATGGTTGACTCAAAAAGTCTTCAAGAGATGCTGTCAACACCTATAACATGCACAATCGCGTTGTCCGAACTCTTGAGAGTCAGACCACACTTATGGAAAGACATGGGGAAACATTTAAAGCACAAAGGAGTAAAGATTCCTCTTCCGACAAACCCTACGGGAGAAGAAAACAAACGGAAAAGTCAACCCAAAGCCCAACCAGTGCCCATAAACAAGGTCAGATAATACTGTGAAGGTGAGGAGGGGAATACAACCCTACATGTTGAATATCAGGATATAAAAATGATAGCCATCCTAGACAGTGGAGCAAGAGGGGCGATTGCTACCAAGCAAATCTGGGAGAAGTGGGGCCGTCCAGCTCTCAGGAAAACGAGAATGAAACTGCAACTCGCAGATGGGTATGTAGAGAGACCATTGGGAATCCTGGACCAAATAGTTGTAACTTCATGTGGAATTAACTATGAGCACACCTTTGCTGTGGTGGATTTGGGAAAACGAACAACTTCGACATTATTTTGGGACGACCTTTTATGCGTCAACTCAAAATGATACAAGATTGGGGGTACGACCAAATCTACCTAAGGCACGAAGAGCTAATAACAAAGATCAACATGAAGGATCACAGCTATAGAGACGTTGCAAAAACACCAGTGCAAGAATTTAATTCAACCACTGTAAATGAAAAAGAAATACCTGCATGGATGCAAACGAAAGCGCATATCTGGATGTGTGGAGCATCTGTTTGTGGAGAAATAATCAAGGAGGAATGCGTTTTACAAAGATTCATAGAAGACGAAGCTTATTTCTCGGAACCTTTCCCGGAACATTTATTTGAGCCATTCGGGTGGACTCAAATATTGTCAACCTTGGACATATGTGTTAACGAATGTACACCTACGAAATTTTGTGACGAAGAAGAATACGACCTAGTAACGTTGCAAATGGCTAGCGTCATCCTTGAGTCAGGATCGGAGAGAGAGGAACAAGAAGAACCTCCACGTGAGACCAAGTGTAAAAGAATAATTGATGAGATATTTGTAGTGAACGATAGGAATCGAACAGAGGAGGAATTCACGAATTCACTATGCTGTGACCTTCCATCACTGGACGATGAAATCCAACTGATAGAGGCTGATGATGAAAGATCAAGCGCATCAGAGACGAATAGGAAATACAGGTCGAGACAGGACAGGTTTTACGAGTTTCATAACCAAAAACCTAGTTGACAGGAGCGGTATAAATCCAAGAGAACTAGAAAATCAAGGGCGAATAAGCATAATCCGATGCCTCTTGTCACAATGACAGAACGGGATATCTAAAGCTTGTCAAAGCTGAGGATTGTGTCAAAGACGAGGTCACTGACCGGTTTATCAAAACTAAACCGCAAAAAAACAACAAGAAGAACAGACACGAGAAGCAAACGACTAAGTCGTAGGAAGGGGGGAAAACAAAGTCTCGAATGACCAAAACAGAGAGGAAAACAGAGTACAATAAGCTCAAGCGAACCATTAGAGACATATGGACGACTGACTTTGAAACAAATGAAGATACGAATTCTGACAAGATGGATGCACCGTCCCATTATAAGAAATATACCATACAAGATAGGAAAATCATAGTGCAACAACCAATGAGAGAATTGAAGGAACCGGGTCATCGTACGACGGTCATGAAAAAGCCAAACGAATAGATCTAGCGGGGCCAGGAGAAGATCCAAAACCTGCATATATTGCCACGGATCTTACTGAATAAGAGGAAAATCTTTTGGTAGCTACTCTTAAATAGTATAGAGATGTGTTTGCATGGTCATACAAAGATCTTAAGGAGGTGGATCCAAGTATCTGTCAACACACAATACCCCTTAAGAACGACACCAAACCCAGTAGACAACGTCCCTGTACTTACAATGAAACGTTTGCGAAAAATATCAAGGAGGAGATAGATAAACTTAAGGAGGCAGAGTTTATTTACGAAATTGAGCACACCGATTGGGTTTCACCGATTGTGGTGGTCCCGAAGAAAAACGGAAAGTTAAGAGTGTGCGTCAATCTCAAGAAAGTAAACGCGGCTACAATTCGGGACAACTATCCCCTACCCATTACTGATCATGTAATAGAAAGGGTGGCACGCAAAGAGGCTTATAGCTTCTTAGATGGCTTTTCGGGTTACAACCAACTTGCAATAAAGCGAGAGGATCAGCACAAAACGGCTTTCGCAACTAAATGGGGTATTTTTGCATTCCGGGTAATGGCTTTTGGCTTAAAAAACACACCAGCCACATTTCAAAGGCTGATGGGTCATGCTTTTAAAGAATATCTAAGACAATTCTTAGAAATTTACATGGATGACCTGTGTGTTCACTCTCTTGTAAAATTGGAGCACATAGAGCACTTGACCAAGGTGTTTGAAAAATACAGACTGTATCGGATTTGCCTGAATGCAGAGAAATGTGTCTTCATGGTAAGACAAGGCAAAATATTGGGACATATAGTTTCCAAAAACGGTATTTCGACAGACATGGAGAAGATTAGTGTCATTGTTGATCTACCACGACCAGTAAAGGTGAAAGAGGTACAGGCATTTATGGGCCATTGTGGATATTATCGCAGATTTATCTACTCATACGCTATAATTGCAAAACCACTTTACGCGCTGATAACTAAATTTGAGTGGACAGAGGAGTGCGAGGAATCTTTTCAAACTTTGAAGCAGAGGTTAATTTCTGCTCCAATTTTGAAGGCTCCGGATTGGGAAAGGATATTTCACATCCACGTAGATGCATCAACATATGCAATAGGATGCATACTTGCACAACCTGGAGAGAACAACATGGATTTTCCAATAAGTTACTCCAGTAGACAACTGAACAATGCAGAAAAGAATTACATGACAACAGAGAGAGAGGGATTGGGTATGGTCTATGCGGTAAAAAAGTTTAGACACTACTTACTTTCCAATAAATTTGTATTCTTCGTTGATCGCCAAGCACTGTTGTACTTAGTAAACAAACCTTGCAGTACGGGGAGAATTGTTAGATGGTTCATCATACTGCTTGAGTTTGACTTCACGGTAGTAGTCAAAAAAGGAACTACACACCAAAGAGCGGATCCTTTATCTAGAATGATGCATGGAGAAAACCGTGTAGGAGTTGATGATGATTTTCCAGATGCATATCTTTTCAACATAGAAATGGTTCCAAGATGGAGCGAGGATGTAATTCCTTTGCTGACTATCGAGTCACTGAATGTGACAAGACAACCATCTACCATTGCAACATCCAGATCATTGGTAATGTTGGCGGGCAGGCTATACAAATAAGGATCGGATCAAATCATTAGGCTTTGTATTGAATCGCATGAACGGGAATTGTACCTAAACCAAGCTCATGTACAAACAACGGGGATTCACAAAAGCTGACTGGGATCAAAAGCTGCATTCAACTTTATGGGCATATAGAGTAGCTTACAAAACATCAATCGGAACGACTCCGTTCAACATGGTTTATGGAATTCAAGCAATTTTGCCACTTGAATTCTTAATCCCCACGCTTCGAGTCGCTAAACAATTAGAATGGACGGACCATGAATTATCCAATCAGGTAGATGTCCTGGAAAAACTGGATGAAACTAGATTGAGAGCCGTTGCATCAATCTACACGCAAAAACGAAACATGAAATCATTCTTTGATCAACATGTTATCAGCAAGGAATTTGCTACTGGGGATTACGTCTTAATGTATACCCTGAAACAACATTCCCGAAAACTCAAAAAGCGAGGAAATGGACCCTATGTGAGTCATGACATATCATCTAGCGGTGCCATTAAACTTGCGACATTAGAGGGAGAGGAAATGCCTAACTGGATTAGTGGTTGTAGACTAAAGAAATACAACATATCACTCACCACAGAGATGCTTGCGAAAATACACGCTGCGAAGGAGCCCAAGAACAAATCAAAGGAAACAAAAGCTCAAGCGCAGGAAGAGGCCAAAATCGGGATTTTAAAACGAAAACAAATCTTACAACAACAAAGACTTCCTCAACCAGTTGACACGGCTCAAATTCCTTTGTCTATACTTCAAACTGATGAGCAATGGAAAACAGGAATCGATGTTCGCATCAATGTCAGACTCCCGCATGGTAGATATCAACGAGCATTGATTGACACAGGAGCAAGAGTCAATGCGGTCAACTTCTCCACTTACAGGATGCTCACAGATGAACCCCTCGTACAATCCACGCGTGATCTACAAGCAGCAAACGGTGCAACAATGCCAACATTGGGGATAGTAAACTTACCAATCAATCTTGATGGAAATAGTTGTCCTCATCAATTTTTCGTAATGAAAGACGGAGAAATCAGAGAATCCATATGCTTGGGAGTTCCATGGATGAGAACGTACAATGCAGTCACTGAATGGTCAGAACATGCGTTAAGGTACACACACGACTCTAATGTGTACATGACTCCATTCGCCAAAACAGATCACTCGTGGCCAAGCATCCCCATCGACAAAAAGCAACCGGCGAATCATCCAAAAACAACACAAAAGGTTATTCGGAAAGTATGGATAAAGAAAAGTTTGATGATCAACAAACCGAGCAAGATATGGCTACCTAAGGACAAACTCCAGACAGCAGCAACATCATCTCAAAGACCTTCAGAAGCTACTCCAAAGTGGAAATGGCAACCAAAGCTGGAGAAAACTGCAGATCCGGCGACAGAGCTCGAAAGCAAACCCAAAACTCAAAACAAGAAGCCTGAACCTCCAAAATGGCACTGGAAACCTATGAAAACTAAAGCAGAATCGTACAGATGGGTTCCAAAAATAGTTGCCAGCACAACACCCACAATCAAGGAAAGAGAAATTCGACTTCAAGCTCTTCTGTTCCATAAACACCTACCCTCGCCATCAAAAGCCATTGAAAACTGTATTGAGTTCCCACATCTTGCACAGCATATTGTTATCCAATGCATTGTCTCAAACATCAGAATAGGGCCACATTACACGGCCATGCATAGACGTAGATTCCAAAACCCATGCACATGCACCAAACCTTCGTCCGAGACGACTCAGACAAGGAAGGGGGGAGTAATTGATGAATCTAGCAATAGTCAGGGCCATTAAGGGGTCCAACGTGTATATATGTACATAATGTGTGTGTTTTTTTTCATTATTTAGAGTTCAATTTCGAACATATTAGATCAAAACCTGACAATTTTAGCGTTTTTGTATCATCCGATCAGCATAATAATGAGCTGTAATGACAAAGTCCGGAGCATTGGGATGCTTCTAGAGAAAATATATGCTTAGGGGTGAGTATAATAATTTTGGCTAATTTTTGCCAGTTAATAAGTATTTTCAATTTATTTTGTTTGATTTTCGTTAATAAACGTCAAAAATTAAAAAATCTCGCTCACAAGTGTCGGAATCAAGTTCTGGAAGCAAACGCCGAAGTATCATGATAAGGTTATCAAGCATGGAAAATATGAAGCTAATCTAAAGATGTCAAATTTCGGCCTTAATGATCATGACTACATTTCGCCAAAATCGCATCAAATGGTCATACGACGCCGGAATGACAAACGGTTCGACCCACAAGTGGTATGCGGATTATATCGGGATCAAAGGTGAGGAAAATCAGCACTGTGTCACGAAAATCTCGGGAAGATATAGGTCAGGTAGGCCAAATTCTAGCTCATTGTTCATTTTCACCTTTTGAGAGAGAAGGAGAGAGCTTTTTGACCTAGAGCGAGCTGCCACATTTCTACCCTGTACGGACGGTCGAAGCCAACATTTCACACTAGATTTCACAGGTATGTTCCTTATCAAGTAAAGATCAAGTCTATTACGCATGCAAGCGCGAATCATTGCACAAACGGGCGAAGGAATCAAATCAAAGTCGGATCGGGTCAAAGAGGTCAAGGGCCCTTAGAGGCATTCAAACAAAACTTTTTTCAGCCACAGAACACATCAATGAGCTCCCCACAAAGTCAGGAACAAAGCCATATGGTCAAAACACAATTTGGTGGTGGTACACCGATCGCGATCGGTGTACCTCACTGACAAAAATTGGGACAGAACATGCAAAACATCTCCCCTCAGCCTCGCCTACAATTTGCTGGTGTCAAAATCAATTTAGGCCTCCATGGTACGATCGCGATCGGTGCCCCCAGATGCAAGTTTTGCAACTTTTGACTTGGCCCAGGCTTGGAACTCAGTTAAATGTACACACTCTTGAATGTTCAAGGAAAATGCACAAATTTTGTTCATGGAATGGGCCAAATTTGTCAAACACAACCGAAAAGGGAAAATTTGATCAACAACTACCAAAATCCGGTTAAAAATAATGATGGATGGTTTGAAAGGTACACTTGTCCAACTAAGAGTCAGAACAGTTGTAGAAAACCTCGGATGGATCTCAGAATCTCCTACAAGTACAGATATAGTCATTTCAATTTCGAATGATCATACAAAGGTCGAATTGGAGCCGAGCCAATGCCAAAACCAAAAGGTCACTTAAGCATGTTCAAGCATCACATGGATATCCAAGAAGTGCCTGAAAAATGCACAAATCTGGAAAACCTCCTAAGACAGGGTATGAAGTGCCTGATAAGGTCAAAATGAGACAATGCAGTAGGCTGATGGTAGCAGAACCTCATGGAAGCATTGGGAGCTCTAAAACTAACTTTAACTAACTCCAGGATCCAACCAAATTTCATCAGGAAAACCCAATATGGTTAGACTTAGTAAAATATGGTCAAACAGTGAAAAATTGCTCTAATTTGTTCATCTTAAGTCCAAACTTGAAAATAAATCATCAGTGGGCTAGGCAGGCATAGGGGTTCATGACCATCTAGTTTTCACCCAAAAAAGGCCCAGAACACCGATCGCGATCAGTGTACCTCAGCTTCAGATTTTGACAAAAACCTATCAGATCCCTTGTATACATCTTGTTCAAGTCACCAACCAAGTTTCAAGCCGTTTGGACAGCAAAAACTCATAAAAAGTAAGAGTCTAGTCCAAAACTCCCTTGTAACCCAGTAATGGGACCTGTAAACTCAAAAGTAGTTCAAATGACACATAGAGTGGATCAAAATGACCCTCCAACTATCAGCAACCCACTCATGTGATCAAATCTAATTTTGGCCTCTGTACTACGATCGCGATCGGTGTACCTCAGACCCAGAACTGGCTCAGATTTTTATCAGTCATAGCTCTAGTCTTCCTAGTCCCACTGGTGAAATATGGACAAAAATGGATGAAATTTGTTCAAGTTAAGATCAGTTTTAACTTTTGAACTTTTTTTTACTAAAAGTCTAAATGCGATTGATTGCGAAGGGAAAATCCTGACAGCTTGTGATTCTCCTGACACAGAATGCCTCGCCAAAAGAAAGAAAGGCAGTGGACAGCAGCACCATATGAAGTGAAGGAGCTCGCCACAAATGAAAAGGCTCACATCGCGGATGAAATACTTGCTCAAATCCCTGCCCACATATTCATCTCAAAGTTTAAGGATGCGGATGGTGCCTTGGTAAAAACAACTATCATGCCACGAGAGATATGGAACCTCCACCGAAGTCCGGAGGTAATAGAGGTTGTGCGAGCTGTACACTTGGAGCAATTTTTCAGATTACAGCCATGGGGAACAGATTACATGAGGGCCCATGAGCTCATGAGCTCGATACAATATGATGGGCAGGCAATGCTCACGGAGAAGGATGGATCGAAGGTGAAAGTAAAGATCACGAAGGAAATCATCAACGAAGCTTTGCATTTCCTCCCAGGGCAACACGATCTGCTGGCAAAGCCAAAGTCACTAGATAATGAGAAAGCATTTGTCAAAGCAAAGGGAAACAAATACAAATAGAGTGACATGATATACGGAGAGCTGGAATTGTCGATGAGATTGATCTCCCAACATTTAAGAGTACAAAAGCCTCCTCGCTACACCGAGCCAATCCTGCACATTGTGGTAGTCATGGCTCTAGCGACGGCAGAAAATAGAACCATTCGTTGCGATTATGGTTCCTACATTCTGGACAATCTGATTGAAGCAAATTTGAAAATCTCGGCAAAAAACAAAAGCTACATGAACACAGGGCCGATGCTAACCAGAATAGCATACCAGGCTTTGGGAATGATCGAAGATTTGCCAGCTGCCAGCTCTCAAACGGCCCTGATCCAGAAAGCCAAGCTAGTTGCTCACTCCGTAAGGACGACCCCCGGCGCGACATCATCGCGCTCAGCAAAGGCCACCAATAAATGTTCGAGTGATGAAGAAAAAACGGAGACAGATGATGAAGGAAGTCTCAAGATTCTAAAGACAAAGGGCCCTCAGAGTTTGAGGAAAGTGAGGAGGAAGATTCAACAAAGCCGCTCGAGAGAAAAAGAGGGGAGAGAAGTGCAGTACCGCAGTCGGACTTGCAAAAAGCATATGCAGAAGCTCAAAAAAGAGTCGAGGAAAGACGAACCAAATTACAGGCTGTAAGACAGACTCGAGTGGCTGTAACACAACAGGCACAAAAAAGAAGATTCGAAAGGGAAAGGCAAGAAAGGATAGAAAATGCAACTCGCCTACGGGCTGAGAAGCAAAGGTTAGAAGCAAAACAAAAGGCTGCGAAAGTGGACATTTCTTCGCAGTCCACTGAAGGAATGAAGGAGAAAGACGCAACTGATGAGACAAATCAGGCGGATCAGCTTAAGAAGATCCAAAGAGAGAGGAATCTGGAAGCGTGACGGGTGACGGATCTCACCCGCCAAAGAATAATCAGGATTTTAAAGAAAATAAACGCGGAAGCATCTGCTTCGCAACAAGGGGAAGATACTTCCAAGAAGAGACATGTACGAGAAGAATCAAGTCCACCTCCTCCCTCGCCCAAATCACCTCCTCCCTCGCCTAGAAAATCGCCTCCTCCATCACCAAAATCTCCTCCTCCTCCCCCTTCTCCATCGAACCAAAAACAGCCAACTCCTCCCCCTTCAACCTCGCAAAAGGAATTTATACCACCTACAGAATCCATCGGATACCACGAAGCCTGCCAAGCATTGGCTGGTTTTGATTACAAGATAACTCTATGGGAATTAGAACGGTAATTCCAGTGTCAGCATGTGCTGTTGAATGAAAAGGAAAGGCAAGTACAGGAAGCCCAACAAAAGCAAGCATATGGGCAAGTAGTGCTAGAGAGCCTGAGGACGCAACTAGAACACACAACGGAGGAAAGAGACCTTGAGCGACAGTAGCAGGCTCAGTCTCTGATCAAAGACTTGGTGGACGTCAGGACAGACTTGACCGCCAAAGATAAGGAGTGCCAAGAGCTGACGGCAAGAGTCCAGAAAGCAATGGAGCAGCTTTCCTACGAGAGTGCAAGATTCCAAAGACTTAGCAGTTCCTACAGTACTGTCAAAGGCACTCTGACGACTTTAATGGCGAATCAGGAACCTGTTGGGGCATTGGTCTCCACATCTGACGATGCCACAGCAGTGAACACTATTGCAGCACTAAAAGCAGAGCTAGAGTAAGAAAATCTTCAAAGACAGCTGCTCGTATCAGGGATGGTGGCCCAGACGGCAGAAAATGAGCTAAAGTTAAAAGAAATGGAGCAGCAACTAGCTCAAGCAAGCGCTGAACTACAGAATCAGAAGCAGATCGGTGACACGCTTCTAAAGGAAAAATAAGATCTTCTTTTTCAACAGCAAATCAAAGCAGACAAAGCCCAGACTCAACCGCAACTGCTGCCCGGACAACAAGCGTCAGATTTGCCTGGAACATCACACCAAGGGCAACAGGAGCAGGAATTTGAAGGGCCCGATCTGGATATAAGAGATGAACTCAATGAGAGCATTCAAGACATGCCAGAGGGGCCAACCAAGGAGTACATGCTCTATGAAAAGAAGATACTGGAGTCAGCAGCCCTGGCATACTTACAACCAGAAGAGCAAGTGGAAGGATTTGGCCATGAGTACCTCCCGTTTCCTCTGCTATGCCATGAAGCACTTTTGTGGAAAGAAAAGATGCGGCTAGCCTTGCCACGAAACAAAGAAGGGGGTTACGAAGGCATTGCACTCACAGTGGAAGAAGCTCAGATGCTTGTCGATGACCACCCCAAGTGGAGGCACAAGTGGTTGGACAAAAGGCCACAGGATCTAACAAATTACCACAACGCTCCTCAACATATACAAATAGATCCTACATTCTGCCCAGTCCCTCGAAGACGCACTTGGAAAGATTTCACCACATGGAATGGGTCAAGGCCGCACAAGCTAAATTACCCAGTTCTGACAGCGCAGCAACCCCCTACGGTGGCCTACATGGTCAACACACTGAATTCAACAGTCACATTGCTGCGGGATGTCCCCGATTTGTTGTGCCAAATGTTAGTAAAGATATCCCGGATGATCGTCACCTGCATCCAGGTGTTTAAAGACACTGAAGGCGAAGATCATCCGTGGAATCTGTTCTTGGAAGGACATTGAAGCGGA
The DNA here is from genome assembly GCF_014529385.1 of Adiantum capillus-veneris. Taxonomy (NCBI): domain Eukaryota; kingdom Viridiplantae; phylum Streptophyta; class Polypodiopsida; order Polypodiales; family Pteridaceae; genus Adiantum; species Adiantum capillus-veneris. The sequence continues at coordinate 122,038,249 of NC_140933.1, forward strand.
CGATCATCCGTGGAATCTGTTCTTGGAAGGACACAGAGGCATCTGCTGGAATCTACAAGATTCACCGCCACGACACATCTTGATGGCCATGTACTCCAGGCTAATGTACCTGCCCTCACACTACTTGCAGACATTTGAAGAGGCCTTCATCACAGGATTCTTCGAAATGGATTCAAGGATTTTTCATCCCATGGCGAAGGACCTCAAGCCAAGGTACGTAGCATACCAACACACCTTATCTGAAAATCCATTCAGACAGCATCAAGAAGCCCTCGAAGCCGTCCTGCGAACAAGAAGTTTTTCAGTGACAGTTGCTTCATTAGAGCCACATCAACGGCCAAAGCTCTGATCATGCACGAGGGTGACGTGCAAGGATAAGGAAGGGGGGAGTGTTTGGTGGACGAAGCAACAAGCGGCCGTTGCCAGAAGGACCATATTTTTCTCAGAAACCATTGTAAAATTGTTTTGTAAAGAAGCATCTCTAAGCTGGGAAATTGTCAAAGGATGTATAATTATTCTTATGGGAGCAATTGTATATTAGAGAGCTAGTTAGAGGTTTGTGAGCTTGTGGCCCGACAAGTCATCCAAGAGTCCTTTGGATTTCTCTTCTATCTAAATATTCTACATGCTAGTCTTATGAAAACCCTCATGAAATCATGGAGGAGCAAGATCTACCCCACATGAACAAGAGGACGAACAAAACAACGACAATGAAGTTGAAGAGATGAGGAAGAGGAAGAGATAGAGAAGGCCATTAACTTGGAGGCTGAAGCAAAGGAGGTTGAACAATGCAAAATTTTGTCTGTGAAAACATCAAAAATACCCTTGGATGTGACTGGATTCAATCAGAAATAAGCTGAGCTGATGATTTCTGGTGTGCTAGAATTCAGATTCAATGATAGGATATACATTTTTCTCCATGACATTCAAAGTATTTTCAGTCTAAGGGAAGACTTTGCATTAGGCACCCTCTCCAAATTCCACTGTTTGGCGGACGAAGCAACAAGCGGCCGTTGCCAGAAGGACCATATTTTTATGAGAAACCATTTTAAAATTCTTTTGTAAAGAAGCATCTCTAAGACGGGAAATTGTCAAAGGATGTATGATTATTCTTATAGGAGCAATTGTATATTAGAGAGCCAGTTAGAGGTTTGGGAGCTTGTGGCCAGACAAGCCATTTTGTAAAGACCTAATCTATAAAGGTCATTTTTTGTAAGTTTGAAGATAATCTTTTAAGGGAGAACTGAGAAGACAGCGTACGTTTGAGAGCTCCGTCTTGTTCAAACTTGTAATCTTCACCATTGCGGGTACGGTAATCCAAATTCAGATTTGATTATTGCATTGTGTTCCTCTCCTCTTGCTCTTTCATTCAAGTGTAATCATTCAAGATTCGGTGTAGGTTTTCAACTACGAGTTTGAGGCCTTAAATTGTTGTTTTGAGTGTCTATATGCGTGTTTTATGTTGTTTTGACCCTAGGAGGGGCTTTAGGGATCCTAAAACGACCCATTAGGATCACCTGTTCGCTGTTTTTGCTGACTTTGGGACGAACGATCGTGATCGTTATACCTCTCCAGAATTCTATGACAGTGATAGGATATGTTCCTGGCAATGGAAACCTCCAACAACCCACTGGAGTGCCTCAAACTATGTTTCCAAAATGCAAAAAAGTATAAGGAGACATTCCGTAGTGAGGCTACTTTTCAAGAAATTAGGAATAGTCTAAAAAACTATCAACGAGAAATGAAGAAATAGAGAAATAGTACAAGTGCCCAGCACAGGGGTCGAGTCCTTTAGTGGACCTATAGAAGGACAAAATTTGGATGCAGGATGAAAGTTTTATGGTCCCCCCTTCCTTCCTTCCTCCCATGTCTTTCTATGAATTTGACACTTAATTTTGTTTGTAGTCTTGGATTGCTAAAAAGGATGACTTCCTCCGTCATCGAACTCAAGAGTATCGTGAAAGAGATGCATTTCTTTCACAATATCTAGAAAAAAAATTTGGGGGGCAATACTTGTATTTCACAATGGAATCTCGCAAGAAGGGACTCTCACAATGTTTGCCCTAAAGTCACTATCCTGCTTCCTCGGTGCACCGATGTGTCGGGGGATATTTCTAGGCGAGCAGTTTTCGGCGAGCGCTTTTTAGGAATCAGGTGAGCAGATTCCTAAAAAGATTCTCTCTTCCTCTTTGTGGACTATCTCTATCTCTCTCTTTGAGATAGAGAGAGAGAGAGAGAGAGAGAGAGTCAAAGGTATGGAAGCTAAACAAATTGTTTCAGAAACAATATAGACAAGGGTACTTAAAACAAGAACTCCCATTAATAATAAAAAAGTTACATTTTATTAAACTTGCATTACATAAACAAGAAGTGTTCATCTTTTGAAAGGCCCGGTTTTAGTAGTTGATGTGCTCCCTTCGATTGGCATATTAAGATTCACCACGTTGCTTAGCTGCTGCCTCATTTCCTCCTCATCCTCCTCTGTGATGAGCCCAATCTTCTTCCAGCAAGAGAAAGCTAGTTGTTCCGTCTCGTTCAAATTGATTAAGCTCCGCATATTGAGTTCCTTGCGGCATTGATAGAGGCAATACACGTTGATGGTTGCCTTGAGAGCCTGACAAAACCAGTCGGCTCCATACAATGCCTCTCCGTTTGGAATGGCTTCCATGGCATCCCACGCAGACTTTATTTTACTCTCAAGATCGTCGGACATCGTGAAAGAAGGAGAGGTGTGCTAGGAAGCTAGTGGGCGCTTTTACAAAAATAACTCAAGCTATGGCAATTTATAGCCACTGTGGTAATATTATATTATTTTATACACGATTTGACACATAAACAACCAGTACTCAAATATGAAAAAAAGTTGCAAATGAATGTATCCCAATGTGACCATCCTAAGATAAAATTAGAAAGTAGTACAATTATTTAGGTAAAGCATACTAAGAAAAAGTGAGCATTGTCAAATGCTATGCATCCATGCCTAAATAAGTCCGCCGGCTTCGACTCAGTGCCCTGAAGATATCAACATCTGCCAGGATTGGTTGATGGATAAACATGTTCTCATTTTGGCTTAGCCCTAGCACACGCATATAAATAAAATACAAATGTTTACATGCAAGATATGGTTTTTGCTTTGACACCCGTTCCATAAAGTCTGGGCATGTGCACGATGGCTCGTTGCTAATACAAAGTTTGTACATCCCAACATGACCATCTTCACTGTTCGTCTCTAGTTTGAAGACCTCACTAACACCATCTGCTGCACATATCTCTTCTACGACCTTCGCTCTCAGGGCTAGTGCTAGACTGATCTTGCGAGCAGCATCCTCGGAAATGGAAGTCCGATACCGTACACGTAGACCATCTCGCATTGTGGCTCTTGCACTGCCTTCAGGAGTGGATGCATCTTTTGACTTGAAAGGAGAGTTTGTCATATTTTGTTCTTGAGCAACTGGTGTTACATTAGATACTCCTTCTTTGCTTAGCTCCACTTGATACCCCTCTTCATGCAATATTTGCACCTCATCCTCTGATAGGTTGGTGCCCACATGCACGAGCCAAGTGTGTGGTGGATGAAGAGGTTGCGGCTCAATGTTCTGGTCTACTATATGACAATGCAAGACATGATCCGGACAAAACCAAAACCATTGGCGCACCACACCATTTGGATGTTTTCGATATCCTTCAAATGATGGGGTTGGTATACCAAGGCTAGAACCTACTATACTGCATCCACACCTGCGTCCGCCTCTTGGTGTGCCGCTACATGTGACCCTACTACCTTGTGGAGTTCGACGTATGGCCCACATTGCCTCATTGACCTTGCGCTCAACTACATACTGCCCACAAGAACCTATACTTCGTTTTGGGGTTTGTGATATCCCTTCTTCTGCAAAGTTGATCTTACGTGGTCTTCCACACTTCTTGCGATCTTTGGTGACCGAGTTGTACTCAGGCCTATGTGATGCATCATCTTCCACGTTGATAACCTCATTTGGCTTCCATTTTTTCCTTGATGTCTCCTTATCTCCTGTTAATGGAGTTGGTTGTTTATACATTGGAGTGCCCTCAGTAGTCGCATTCACTGCTCTAATCACTTGGCTAGGACGTTTTTCATGGCGTTCCGTAAGCTTTTGTATTGATGGACCCTTCCCAATGTGTTTTCCATGGCTGTATGAAATGGCCTTTGTGCTCTGTAAGATGGAATTTGCAAGGTCGGTTGTACATGCATCATATAATGATATGCATTTACGGAAACCCTCCCCTACTAGCCTGCTGCCATGCTTGCTCTCCGCAAGGTTAGTGCGTGGAGTGTTTGGTCCATCAGAGCTACTTTCTACTCATGTCATGATGCCACCCCAATGTGCAATACGAATTTCCCACCAACTAAGCCATGAATCCATGTATGGAATGTTACGGTCTATGCAATGACCGTTACCCCACCATTGGCGTATCAGACGAGCCTCTGCTGTTGCAGCCTCTTTTGTTGGTGCTTGCCTCCACGTCTCACACATTTCTTTGTGTGTGTGTTGAGAAGCTTGCACCACATACTTCATTGTGTGTTGATTCAAGCTTTGCTTCCAATGGAAAAGACAAGAACGCTCTCGGCCGCTCATTGTATTGGTCTTGTCACCAGCATTGAAAACAATTCGAACTGCATTCCAATTTGCTTGAGCTTCATCAGCCATGTAGCCAAAGAAATTTGCTTTGTCACACCCACATGATATCATTACATCATTAAGGCACTCCCAAAACAAACATTGCGTTTCCATGTCTTCCTGTTTCATTTCACAAGTCAAAAGGTCCTGCATGCTGCAAACAAATTGTTTTAGAGAGAGTAAATGGAAAGCCACAAAGCTCTTAAGATAGGCCATGTACCTTGGATCATAGACATGACAGGCCATAGTCACCGAATCGTTAACACGTCTGGTGTGATCAAACTGGATCCACGCACGTCGAAGATCACCATCCCGATCTTGTCTCATTCGGTTGACTAGGTCCACACCGGATGCTGGACCAATTGTGGACATTTTGAAGACATAACATTTCTCCCCCTCCATACCTTGACCAGGAAACCGACTTCCATGGAAAAACTCATATGTGCAGTCTCGCTTCAGTTTTAGGAGTGCATCAATGCCAAAAGATTCTTTGTCAACCCCTCTACGTAAAATAGATACTGACCTCCGAAACCTGTCAATGTTAAAAGTGTTTAGATTATAAAATAATTTAGCATAGAGTTTTGCATTGAAATAAGAATCTAGGAAATGCTCATACCAGTTATCTTGCACCAATGGGCCCAACTCCTCAGCGATTGCAAATAGCTGTTGCTCACCTAAAATACCTTCGTTGGTGTTGTTGCGAAGAAGTGTTGTACTTATAATTTCTTTTGCCAAACACATTTGAACCTTCCTGGCTCCTGCGTGTGGGTCAACAGTCAAAATCCTTTGCACCATCATCTTGGTGTTGTCCGTTAGTGTTTTGGATGTGCCGCTGCGCACATCGTGTCGATGTGTGCCACGATGAATCATGACTCTAGTGGCAGTCTCATCGGATGGCATGACATAGTATACTACACAATCACATGTTGCAATACAAAAAGCAATTGCCTTACAAAAATGGCATGTAAGGCTCTTATCTCCAATCTTACAATATTCCCCAGGTCCAGTTGCCTTTTGTATGTACCCGTTGAAATGACTTGTATTGGGAATATGGTAATTAACCAAGCGGACACATTGTTCATTCATGCACTTGAGAGATCCTATACAATGGCTAAGACGCACTACACCTGCAAATACAATATTGGATGTAGTAGGCTTCGACCACAAATGAGGATCATACTTATGCTCCATCGCATCCATATGGTGCAACTTTCCCATGGTAGGTGGAAATTCTAGAACGAGATCTCCATTGTAAGACCTTTGAATCTCGCTAACTTGTTCCACTACTTTGATTTTCATTAACAGCTTTGTTAATGTGCCCTTCTTCTCAGTCTGTAAGAGCTTTTGTCTTGTACTCCTTTTGTCTTGTAAGGGCAAAACTCGAGGGGGGGTACATAGATCTATTAACTCCTTTGGACCGAATTGCATCTTTAACGGACTATCCACAATGGAAATGGGAATCATGCTAGGTGAGCCGGCATACTGTGTTTGATGAGATACGTTGACTTTGTATTTACGTGAAAGCTGCTCATCCAATACATAGATGAATTCACCCAAATTGTTGAGAGTCCTCTCAAGAGGCAAATTCATTTCAATATCACCTACTTCGATAACAGGATCTAAAGTTGTAAATTGCATTGGAGAAATTAATTCTAAAAGAAATGATTCGGATATTATGAATTTACCATTGTAAAAAGGATAAGAAAACTCTTTACCCAAGAAAAATAAAGAGCAAGCCATAATAATATGCTAAGCAAATAATTAAGCACAAGATCACATTGTATAAGCTAAAACAAATTGATTATATACTCACGTCTAATAAGTAGCCGTTATAAAACTAAAACTAATATTATTTTATTAATTTAGAAAATTAATGTTTAAAAATATGAAATATTTAAAAAATTTGTTATAAAATATTTGTTTGTGACTGTGACTGTGACATTTCTCTATATGCCAGGAGATGGAACAACAAAATCAGGCAGAGAAAAACAAGTTTCAAAGAGCTGAAGAAGAATACAAGAAAATCAGCAAGTATTGACAAATGCAGAGAGAGAAAGGGACAACCTGACTCTACAACTTGCTGAAGAGTCCAAAGAAGTGGAAACCCTGAGGAATGCCAAAGAAAAGGTAGAGATAGAGTATGAAGCGAGCCAGGATGAAGTGATCGAGCTGAAAGATCACATTAAAGTCAAAGATCAAACCATCCATAGGTTGAGGGCATCTTTTGCCAGAGTCAGAGCTACTAGCTGGACTGGCACCACTTCAGAGAATGAGCTCAATGCAAGAAATGTTCAACCTCACTCCAAGATGACGAGGTGCATTAAATGTAATTAAAAAGAGAAATTCCCTCAATCATCATGGCCGTTATGGCCCTAACAAAAGAATCCACTTAAAAGTACACTTTTTAAATGGTTGTTTGACGACAACTTTTCTTTCACCACACCTGTTTTATAGAGAGATAATGCCAAAAAAATTGTTTTCTTAGAAAGCCCTCCAAATGACCTTCAAAATTTCCTAACGATGTCCACTTTTGCACAGGAGGAGATTGCGCCCAGTTGCTCTTTGTCGCTCTCAGATCATGTATAGCATAGAGTTTGCGCTTGTTGTATTTGCCAGGTGAGCATATTTGTTGTTTAAGGGCTTGTAGCATGTTATTTTTTAGTAGTGTGTAGGGCCCCTTGCTCTCCCGACTGTTGCATATATCACCTGCGTTCAAACCCTTTTTATTATAAAAAATTTCCATGAATAAAACACACCCTTTTCCTATTTAAATGTAAGTATCCCATTTAAAGTTTAAGTACCCCCTTTAAATGGGGCTCTTTTGCATGCTATACTAGGAATCTTGAGAACGCCTTTTGTGGATCCCATATGCTATGTTTACTTATTGAAGAGTGAATCCCGTGAGTGAGTATGTGTGATGGGAGGCTTGACTCTGTCATCTTGGTTCAAAAAGCTCTTATTGTCATTTTGCATTAGTGAGAACTATAGGTTGTTGCACCTTTATACATGCAACCTGCTCTCTCTCTCTCTCTCTCTCTCTCTCTCTCTCTCTCTCTCTCTCTCTCTCTCTCTCTATATATATATATATATATATGGATTTCTCCTACAACATTACAAGCTCTCTCCTCGTGTGTGTGTGTGTGTGTGTGTGTGTGTGTGTGCACGTGTTCGCGTGCACGCGCTTATGGGTGGGGGGTGTGTGTGTGAATAAGAAGAGGAAAGTAGGACCAACCAAGTGTGGCAGACTAATTATGGAAAGTGTTCTTCCAGACTCATTAGTGACATCTCTTGGGATGTGTTACTACAACGTCAAAAACTCTCCTCCTCCTCCTTTTTCTACTCTCTCATGTGGGATCCTCCTCCATAGCTTTTTTCGCCACGATTTGTGAAAAGTAATGGTGGAGCTAGATTTTGCATAGCCCCCTCTCCCCACACACTCATGATTAGTGGATGCCACTCTCTCTCTCTCTCTCTCTCTCTCTCTCTCTCTCTCTCTCATTCATAAAACGTGCGGTGAAGCGCACAAAAGTGATGACACGGAGGATACGCATGCAAATGCGGTGGAAGGAAAGGTGAGCGATTCTGGAGTGATGTACTTGAGTGAGGGGCGGCCTTTCCTAATCATTGGTGGAGGAGGATGAGTGCAGGAAGCGACAGGCCAACTAAGGCAATATTGCTGGTGGCGGCGCTGGTCATGTTAGTGGTGGTGGTGATGGTGGACAGCGTGGTATGCATGCAGAAGAGAGGCCGGGAAGGCAGCGTAACGCGGCAGAGTATAGAGGAAGAGGTGAGAGCAGTTAGCGAAGGTGTTTTACACCCTGCACGCACTCGAGCACGACAGCAGCAGCGGGAGGAGGAGGAGGACGAGGAGGAGAAGGAGAGGCGGCTGGAAGCTCTGGAGGCGGCGTACTCCGATGAGTGGATTGACCACCTCCCCATCACAGACGACTGGCTTAATGATTGGTCGACCCGCGATCCTCTCTATGAATCCACCCCCCTCTCTCAAAACACGATTGTTTAAGGCACTGGTCACGCAATGCATAGTTATCAGTTACTATATGGCATAATTCATGTGCATCAAGCATGGTCCCACGCGCACCGGTTATTTGTCTTATTTGCAACTATGCAAGGCTTTTTGTAACCAAGCATAGTAGTTGATGCTAGCATGACCACATCCTAAGACATTTTTGGCATTCTAAAACATGCCTCCTAGGAGAAGAACAGGAGAAGGTAAGTGTCTTAACTGAACCAAGCCATATGCTTCCCACCTTTGCCACTAGCTACCTTACATGCTTTCACTTACATGTACTAGCCAAGTTACAGGGTTGACCCAATGGCCTTGTATCATTCTCTTAATAGTTCATAAAACTCTCTCTTCAAGCATTAAAACAAAAGCAGAAGAGAGAAAGGCCTAGGAATCTGCGTTAACTGAGGTTTTCATGGCTTCATTTGTAATGCAATTTAATACCCATATGATGTCTTACCCTCATTTCAAGCACAGTTCTAGGAAGTATCTTCTTCATTTCAATTTAAGGCATTGTTGATCACTAACAATTCATAGTAGAACTAATGAGACTTGAAAATGTGACAATGTTTATAACAAAGCAGAAAGCAAAGTTGCAACTACTTAGTGTTGCATATGAGCATGCATAAGGTCAAGTTATTAAAAAAGTAATTGATAAGTGCTAAGTAGCATGTGTGTAAACTTTGAAGTATAGCTATTCTCTCTCTCTCTCTCTCTCTCTCTCTCTCTCTCTCTCTCTCTCTCTCACTCAATGTAGCACATCTTAAGTTCAAGACATATTCCTCCAGTTCGATTGAGGTGTTCAAGTTCCAAGAATAGTTGGAAGAAAAAAAGTTGCAAATGCAAAGGAAGACCCTTCTTGCAAGATTCAAAGTTGCAGTTGAAAAAGATGAGCAGCTAAAATAAGCTGAAGATGAGATGCGGCTACTTTGAAGGCTCAATTGTTGGAAAATGACAAAGAATTTGAAGACCTCGACTACAAGATGATGGCCAAAGACTCAATAATTGAAGATTTAAAGCTTCATAGGACACCTACTAAAACCATCTCTATTAATTTAGGTCTCATAATCTACGACTCTTTGAGAGATACGCTCAATATGGGTAAAGCTTCAATTGATAGTGCTATGGCATACAGCAGTGTGGCATTATCTTACAAGTTCTCTACACAAGTTTCCATGAAGTGCACCTCCTCCCTGGCCAACCACTACCAGCGCTTTAGCAACTCAATGACTTTGACCAAACACTCCTCCCAGACACTTGCATCATTCTTTTCTAATGAAATCTCCAAGTTTTTTACTTCTTGTTCTAAGCATTCTCTCTTCATTTGAACTTTCCAAGGCAATTGGCATTTGGTTTTATGATGGTGGCATCACCCTCGTCACTTCTTGAAGAAACTTCTGACCATGTGTTTCAATTCTACCAATTTCTCCTAATATTTTATCCCTTTCCTAGTGAATTTTTTTATCTTGGCATCGCTTTTAAATTGTTTCAGCTCCTTGTGTTCCTCTATCATCCTATTGACTAACTTGATAATGAAAGGTATCTTTTCATACCAGGCATCAGCTTGATTCCTCTTTATCTATTCTTCACTTGTCCCTTTTGTTCCCTCTCTTTTTTGTCCGTGGTGTCTTTTTGTAATTTTTCCTTCTCTGATTCAACTCAAGTCGCTTCAATTCTGTTGTTTGTTAATCCTTCCCCCTACTCCTTCCTCATCATCATCATTGTCAAAATCACGTTTGCCTTTATCTTCCTCATCCTCATCTTCATCTTCATTCTTTTGTTGGTTGGTCCCTACATCGTTTCCTTCTTTCTCAGACGCATTTCTCCTAATATTTTATCCCTTTCCTAGTGAATTTTTTTATCTTGGCATCGCTTTTAAATTGTTTCAGCTCCTTGTGTTCCTCTATCATCCTAATGACTAACTTGATAATGAAAGGTATCTTTTCATACCAGGCATCAGTTTGATTCCTCTTTATCTATTCTTCACTTGTCCCTTTTGTTCTCTCTCGTCTTTGTCCATGGTGTCTTTTTGTAATTTTTCCTTCTCTGATTCAACTCAGGTCGCTTCAAATCTGTTGTTTGTTAATCCTTCCCCCTACTCCTCCTTCCTCATCATCACTCATTGTCAAAATTAGGTTTGCCTTTATCTTCCTCATCCTCATCTTCATCTTCATTCTTTTGTTGGTTGGTCCCTACATCGTTTTCTTCTTTCTCAGTCGCTGGAACAACTCTTGATTGTGCTAATTGATCAGTTTCATAGAATTTTGTATAAGCATTTGTAGTTGATCACTATTCGCCCATATCCCTTCCTCTGGGTGTACTTTCATGCTCTCTAATGTCCTTAACAGTACCACCACGTTGAAGTAGTCTTGGTAGTTCTTAGTCTTGGCAGTTTCTTTCTTAGCCGTTTTCTTTTGGTGATTCATCTCATTTTGAGCATACGCAACATGTTTATTCGATTTGTTTTTTGCCTTTGCCCATTTCCTTTTCTTTGCCTCCCAATTTTCCCTCTCTTGTTGTTGGCCTTTCAATTGTCCCTCCAGCTCCACTACCTACTCCTGCTAACTCCTCCTTTTCCTCATTGATTCTGGAAATGGATGACCCCTCAACAGCTAGCTGCCTTGAACATATGTTGTGCTTAGAGGGTCATGGTGTTTATGGCCACCATCATTGCTATGAGCCATGCCTCCAGTTCCACACTCAAGTTGGCTTCTTCCTCTTTCAAGGTTATTATTGGATTCTATCAAATGGTATTATGCCATGGAGGTCATCTAGTGCCTACGGTTATGAGATGTGCTCTAGATTTTTCATAATACTCTTCCCAAGTTTGCATTAAGCTCAGTTCATCATCCCGCTCTATTTTTTCCCCCTCTCGCTAGGTTTTCGATACTTGTGTGCCTGCGGCACTTTCTAGATTCAAAGACACCAATGGTTTGGTTATCAAGCACCCTAGGAGATTTTGTAGACTTTCTTGCACAGACTCCTGTGATTGACTTGATCCATTGGCTTTAAGATTCTGTAGCAATGTTAGGGTACCTTTCTGGAGGCTAGTCTAAGATGAGCTACTATCCTCATGACTTGCTCCCTATGCTACTATCTTTGCCCCACTCTTTGTTTTCTTTGGAGAATGTGAGCTTCCTCTTTTGGGGGTCTCTTTGGCATTCCTCGGCCTCTTTTTTTTGCCTCCCCCTTCTTGGTCTGATTGTATAGTTCCTACCATATCGGAGCACGTATACAAATTTTGTTCCTTTCTTTGATGTCTATCATTAGTGTGGTTATGGCCTTCTCGAGTAGTCTAGCCCAATCACATTCACCCCATTGAACATCCTCACCACTTCCGCTCCCTTCTTTCTTTTTTTCACATCTTCCTCTGTTTTGCCCAAGCCTCCCCTACTGTCTGCAGGATGGAAGGCCCAAGTGCTGATTTAAAGATTCTTTGGTGCCTCTCCCTTCTTTCTTTTGGTCATATCTTCTTCTGTTTTGCCCAAGCTTGCCCTACTTTTTGCAGGCTGGAAGGCCCAAGTGCTGATTTAAAGATTCTTTGTGGTGGCTCTCACAGTGATGCCTTTGATTATTTTTTGATGTGTGTTTTTGTCATAGTTTTGCATTGCTTTGTTGATTATGGTCTTGTCTACCTGATTGAGCACTATCATGTATTAGCCCAACAGCCTTGTTGATTCAAACTCTACTTGCTCCTCTACATTGAGTTTGTATACCTTGATGCGCATAGCCTTGGAATGATAGATGATGCATCCAGAGTGCAAAAACTGCAAAAATAAATTTGTAGTATGCTTGCTTGTAGTAGAAGAGGAGGAGGAATGTGTGAGGAGTGCAAAGAGGAAGAATGCAGAGATAGAGAAGGAAATGATGAATGTGTAGAACGATTCTAGTGTAATTGTTATGCTCCACTCCTAGGTTTCTTAGGCCACAGTGCATGTCAATTGCCAGTGATGCCGATGCATAGAATAGCACCATTAACAGCAATAAAATCATGAGAGTGCTAGTGTATGATAAGTGGTTCTTAAATACTAGCCTTCATGTCCCTTCCTTTGATTCTAGCCCGAATGTTTCAAAGTTGACATTCTCTTGCAATTCCTATGTTCCATGCTTGGTATGTTGCTAGTGCTGCCTAGCCTTGGTCATTACTACCTCCCCCACTGGACTTTGTTGCATACCAAGATGTGGATCATGTCAACCTTCTTCGCTTCAAGTGTCCTCAATTGGTGGCATATCCATTTCCTTATCTGATACCTTGGCCTCCCCTTGACCACTCTAGCCTTGGTCTCCAACCTAATATCATTTAAGTTTGCCCACATTTAATCAATTTATGAGCTCTAGTCCTTAAAGATCATTTAGTTTGGCTAAACCATCATTATGAAGATCGTAGAGCTCAAAAGGTCTAGTTAATCCAGTGCTCAAAATCTTCTTCTTTGTGTCTAGCTTCCCAGGGAACCACAATACCATGTCCCCTTCTATGCACCTTTTCATTTTAGTTGCTTGTTGTGATAGGCTTTCATTCTTCTCTGGGTTTCTTCCTATTCCCACAAGTACTTTTGACGTAGCTCATCCAATTTTTACAGTTTTATAAGTCTAAACTACAAGTGTCCTCTGAATTGTTAGAGTCGCTCAAACTAGTGTCTCTCTTTTGTCTTTGGCAGTTTTAGCGGGTTTTGATAATCTTTGTTAAATGTTGCAGTGTACTTGTTTTTGTCAGATTTTTTAGATCTGTAATGTGCAGGTGTTAGCAAATCTGTTAGTTAGTGTAAATCGGTAGATATTTTCCGTAGCATTTCCATACGAGCTTACACAGAGAACACAATTTATTGATGCTTGGTGAATTCCACTGCATGGAAAACCTTTTCAGGTATGATTCCCAAAAAGGTAAGAATATAGTTTGGTTATTTACAATGGTACGACCATTGGCTATTTCAATATTTTGGCAAAGCGAAATTCTCAACAAAAAAAAAATAGAGAGCTTATAACCTTGTCATGAGAACAATATATCTTAGCTAACCTTGAGCCGACGAGAAATTTAAAATAGAGGATATTGAAAATACAATTTTACGAGAAGTTTGCAAGAAAAAAAAATAGTACTAATATAGATATCAAATTAAAATATGGTTTATGCTCTAGCACATGAAAGGCATCTTAGGGACTCAAGACAGAGTGAAACAATTTTTTTAAAAAAAGGCTTGAATTTTATTTGTAAAATAATGAAAGAAAAAAAAGTACGGAGAAAATTGCAGTGCCAAATGGACACATCTCTGATTGAAAATTGAGTAGAAGACAAATCATGGCTATAAGTAGTAAAATAATTAAAGCCCTGCTATTGCTGTCATCATGGTATGCAAGCCTTGATGGAGAGTGCATGACGCTCCTCATAATAATTGTCTAGGTGAGAGAGAGAGAGAGAGAGAGAGAGAGAGAGAGAGAGAGAGAGAGAGAGAGAAAGGGAGAGAAAGAGAGATTATTGCTCGATGTTGGATGAGCTTTGCGAGTCGGGACTCAGATGCCTCCTTGGGCTTTGTGACAACCACACAGGGCGGCCATTCACTGGACGCTGATTCCTGAGCCAGAGATACACAACAAACGAGGCTTGCCAGTCTTGCCTTTCCCACACCGTAGCTTGTCTCCCTCCATTTTTGTTCAGCTCTCGGCATCGCCAACTTGCTCCGAGCTGCAGTATTCCGGTCGCCCATGCCTCAAAAGGCTCTGTCGCCTCCCTGCAGCAACTCGCCAACACTCCGAAACTCCCTGGCGCACTTGAGTGCAGGCGATCTTAAGTCGCCCCCCCTTAATCACTCGGGAAAACTCACCCACACACTGCAGTACTATCTGTCGACGACTCTCAGCCTTTCTTTTTCACTTTCTTTAACCATAAAGTGAGGCTTTTAGCCTCTTGACCACGTATTTTCGGCCACCCAAGTTTCATCCCAAGTAAGAGTTAATTCACTCCATAGTGGTCGATGCCGATCTCCAACTTTGGTCGTCCATTTTTTTTCAAAGACTTTAAGTCTACATAGTCTACAGTCAACCCCCTGTCCCCTTCTTCAATTCATGGTCAACCATCCATGTCCACAAAGAACTGTGTCTCATCTTAATATCGTGCCATTTTCAATTTCAAAGAAAAAAAGACGGTTGAGGCAAGGGAGAAAGGAGAAATTTCACCCCAAAATAGAGAAAACTAGTGTCAAAACACACCAAAAAAAAACCTAATTTTTTAAAATTTCCTCTTCGGAAATTCAAGAAAAGGAATTATGTATGTTTGAAAAAAAGAATGATATTTCCCGAACACTGCTGACCAGCCACTTGGTACTCAAGGGTCAAATCCTGAAGGGCATGTCCACCCTATTACTCCCTTGACCAGTTGTTCCATTTAGAAATTCTCTCGGTCAGTTACCCAACCAGGGTTGCACTTAACAAAACTTCAAAGTCATCCACTTAAAATTCTTTCGACCACCCAACTTACACGTTATTTTGACCACCTAACGTTGGTTATTTTGTCCGTCCTTATCACTTTTGGATGCCCATTGCATGCCTAGTCATTTAACATGCAATTCTTTGCCATCTAACTCTGTTTACTAGCCCCCATGATAATCTTGCACTATTTTATTAAAAATGACCTTGTGAACTTAACTTTTGACCTTTGAAACTCGATTTTATGAGGAGTCGGCCCTATTCCCACCAATGCCTTTGAAGTTGGCCTCCCAAGGTGATGCGTCCCGATTCATAAGAGCTCGGACCCAATTCCAAATTCCAATTTCATAGAACAATCAAACAGGATAGCTAACTTGCAAATCATTTGCGACATTGACATTATCATTCCAAAAGAACTTGGAAGTAGTAGCTTGTGTTCTGACGATTAACTAGGGCCAATACCATTGTCGAGCTCATTGTAAAAATTAATACGGCTAATGCTGATGATGTTGAAAAGCTCTCGAAGCACATAGAAACCTGGGATTGGTTGACCACCAACAGTCAAAATACGTATCTTAATTAAAAGTTTATATTGACCTGGGATAATCTATCTCTTTCTTTCTTTTTCATTAATACCAAGACAAGGACACTTGATGGTCGTGAGTCTAATCACATTCCGTGTAGAGTCTATGTCTGTGAATATAATTTGTAAGTTTCTCTCCTTTTTGTCTCTTTACAACAAAAAAATTATTGATGGTAATATTCATTTTTGTTATCATTTACAAAAAAAAATTGTGACATTTTTAGTTAAGCATTGATGATTCCATGTTACATGTTTTTCAATCTTCATGCTACTGATCAAGGCATAAAACCACTTTTAGTTCTAGTGCTGACAGATCACCAAGGCCATCACTCTTCAATCCAAATTCTCTCAAGAAATTGTGACAGATAAGAATCCAATTTATAATGGTTTGCATTTCTTATGAAAAGGCTAAATATCAAGTTGTTTACTTGCTAGTAAAATACCATCATTACTTTATTTACTACTAGTATGCTAACTCCATTTCTACATAGAAACGTATTTGTATCATGAAACACACCACTTTCTCAATGATAATATTTCAATACCTCATTGAGAAATTCAATTCAACAAAGTCGATATGGTATTGTATCTTGCACTTACCTCCATTGCAACCTTGGGCTTACTAGCCTATGAAGTACTAAATTTCTGGTGAGGTTTTCTTTCTAGATATTCCCATTTGTGGACACTCTTTGTGCCCCTTCTATGGTTTTGATGCAAGACATGCTAGACATTAGAAATATTAAGATTTTCTCCATTCTCCGCTATCTTAGCTCATGCTTGGATAGTCACTATGTTTTGGGTCATGGTGTAATTCACCAGCATATTTACACATAATACCTAACCTTGTAATGAATCTTAATCCTTAATTTCTCTTCTCCCAAGCACATTCACAATTAATTCCACATTAGTCTCTTAAGACCTTTTAGAGAACCCCTACCTACACATCACATTTAGAAGACCCACCTTCACTTGTAGCCCAAGAAAGGAAACTCATCCCTGAAAAAACAAAATAGTTGATCATGAGACCACCACTACACGCACTGGAATGGTTTATAACCGTTACCTTTTGACTTTCAAGGGCCACCCTAGAGAGGATGCCAAATGGATGCTTGAAAAGTTTTTTTGCAACTTTCTCGACCTTCTCCACACTTTCCATCACTCACGATCCAGTTGATTTCTCTATTGAGCAACTGAGGACAGTTGCTATCCCTGGTGGGAGGGATGTTACGAGACTGGGCACCCTCCTGTTATAGTGGTTAGCTGCAATTGGAATAGCTGGTGTAATGGTTAATTATGTGTTGTCTATTTATTTTACTAATTGAGTTGATGATGATTTTGTAGATTGGAATGCGGGAAGTTGATGAAGAGGCGACGGCAATTACTCTTGGCCATTTTATATTTGCATAGTGTTTTAGACTATCATTTCAATAAGTCACTATGGCTATGTAAATAGTTGTAGTGGGAACTCCCCTTATGGGTCATGCAAGAACTAATGAGCTTCACTCATTTACGAAAGTGAAGTGGTTGTAAACGAGGGGCCTCAATTTTTGGCACCTTAAACTCAAAAATAATATATTAAATACCAACTCCACAAGAGAGGTGCCATGGAGTTTGGGCCTAGATTTAGGCCTTTCTCTTGCAGATTCTCTTCTCTACTCTCTTATGCTATGGTTATTTTGCTATGTACTCTCTAATCTAGTCTCCATCCCTTACACATCTCTTACACTCTCTTACAAGCATGTCTATGACAATTCTATGTTTATTGTGTGTGTGTGTGTGTGTGTGTGTGTGTGTGTGTGTGTGTGTGTGTGTGTGTGTGTGTGTGTGTGTCATAGTCTAGGTGTGAGTGTGTGTGCTTGGAAATTGGAAGAAGAGGTGGACAGGTTGATGGTAATGTTTGGGAGCTTGTGTTGAATAATTTAAGCGATCGATCTCCCCCTCTTCTCCCAACATTTGGTGGCCAACTCCATGGATATGAAATTGTGAGTAGAGCCAGGGTCAAACAAGATGAAGGCATCATGCTCCCTTACCTTTCCTTGAGCATAGGAGAGTGGTAATCCTTTGCAATGAGCATCCTCTTTTGGAGCTTCGATCGTGGAAGCTCTAGGAGTCTCATTGCGGGCATTTCTTTTGGGGCAAGAACAATAGACATGTCCTTGCTCCCCACACTTAAAGCATTTGTGGCCCTTATGAAAAGCTTCTAGATCTTCAGGAGAGAGTTTACTTTTACCTTTGTAAACTCCCTTCTCCTTGGACCAATTGTTATTGTTGTTGTTGTTGTTGTTGTTGTTGTTGTTGTTGTTGTTGCTGTTGGAATTGCCTTGAGAAGAGTTTTGGACATTGTTTATCCCCTTTGCATAATTTTTGTCTTTGCTTTCCATGGGCTTGGCATTCCTTTTAGCCCCTTGTTGGAAATTAATGTTAAGTATGGAGCCTGATTTACCCTTGTAATTTTCTGTGGTAAAAGCGCACATTTGTAAGGCCCCCATTATGACGAGAAGCCATCGTGCGTGAAGGAAAATCACTCACCGGAAACCAAAATTTTCACGGACAAGAATCAGGGGCAACTTTCACTACAAGAGGCTATTCATATTAGCGACGCTCACACAGCGACGCTCAAAAAAAAAAATCCCGGCGTCGCTATGAGCGTCGCAAATTTCTTTGTAAATTTGCGACGCTCATAGCGATGCCGGCTGGGCTAAAAAAATAACAGAGCGCGCCCAAAAATTCAGATCTCAGATCTGAGTTTTTCGGCGCCCTCAAGCAAGGAGCAGGTAACGCTCTCCCTCTCTCTCTCTCTCTCTCTCTCTCTCTCTCTCTCTCTCTTTTTTTCTTCTCCACACACACACACACACACACACACGAGGAGAGGAAGGAGAGCCAGGTATGCTCCTTCCCTCTCCTCATTCTCATGTTCCCTTCCCCTCTTTCTCTCTCCCTCTCTCTCTCTCACACACACACACACATAGTGTTTTTGAGAGAGAGAGAGAGAGAGAGAGAGAGAGAGAGAGAGTACAAACATAAACAAAAACGTACACACACATACATAAACAAAAAATGCACACACACATTGAGAGAGGAAAAGAGAGAGAGAGCATGCATAAACAAAAAACGCACGCATTGAGAGAGGAAAAGAGAGAGAGAACATGCATAAACAAAAAACGCACACATTGAGAGAGGAAAAGAGAGAGAAAACATGCATACGATCCAAAAAAACGCACACACATTGAGAGAGAAAGAGAGAGAAACTAATTTAACGTCGTAGGAAACTAATTAAAATTAAAAGACCTAAAGATCTAGCCGACGAGGAGTTGAACTCAAGACCTATTATTCAAGAGAAAAATGGCATAATCAATCTATCATACTTGGCATGGGTGATAGAAAGGTTATACCATTTATCTCTTTTTATTGGCACACACATCCACACACGCGCACACACACAAGAAGAAGAGAGTTATAACGTCGTAGGAAACTATCCTAAAAGACGTTAAAGATTAGGTCAGATGTAGACTTACGTTAAATTAGATTTAGGTTTATTTAAGTTAAATTAGATTAGATTTAGGTTTATTTTTAATTAGATTTACGTTTATTTATGCTAGATTTAAATTTACGTTATATTAGATTAGATTTAGGTCTCCATAGACTGCGATGCCTGCATGAAGCGGGTGAAGAAAGCCCTCAATGGAATATAGGGTATTGCTGCCTTCACTCATGGTGGGCTCCGTCGATCCAAAAGTACTGGTGAAATGTCTTCAGAAGATAGGGAAGAAGGTGGATCTTCAGGGCGGCAAGAGTCACTACATCCCCGACACAATGACCATCTAGACAACCTCTAGTCATTCAACAGCAACTTCAAAGTTAGTAACAAGAGCAAGAACGGTCTAAAGGGCCAATTGCTGTCGTCAGATGTGGATGGAGATGAGGCAACGTCACCGCCGGAAGTTAACTCTCACATCTTTAGTGATGAGAATGCCAACTCTTGCCGAGTTATGTGAAAAATTATGTGTTAAATCAGTTTTAAGGTTCTTATAATCCCTGTTAGTTTAGTTCTTTGTTTTTAATATAACATAATTTACGTTAGATTTAGATTTATGTTATATTAGATTAGACTTAGGTTTATTTAGGTTTACCCACACACACACACACACACACACACACACACACAAGAAGAAGAGAGTTTTAACATCGTAGGAAACTATCCCAAAAGACGTTAAAGATTAGGTTAGATGTAGACTTACGTTAAATTAGATTTAGGTTTATTTTTAGTTAGATTTACGTTTATTTAGATTTACGCTTATTTACGTTAGATCGAGTCCACGCAAGAATTACTTACAGTTTAGGGTTTAGAGTTAGACGAACAGTGAAAAGATCTACTGTGCTACAGCTAGAGAAGAGGCAAAGGGGTTTTGTCCACTACATACAGTATCACGTAGACGTGGGTCTGTAGATTTCTTGTACCCACAAATATAGGTATTGACCAAAAAAGACGAGATTATAACCCGGTGGTTCTGATCTCCGTGCACCTCTAGACCGAGGTGTGCGGGGATTGGACATGACTAGAGAATGTGAGGTAAAGAGAGAGAGAGAGAGAGAGAGAGAGATAAGACGAAGAATGCCAATAGAATATTAAATTTGTTTTCCAGGTTATAAGATTTTTATCCTCATTATGAGTAGTGACGAGGATGTGGGACCGTCCAACCGAAACACCTATCTCTCAACGAGGGTCTTATGTCCTTGTAATCAATGCAAGCATGCTGTGCGACGGACAAGACGTGTTTCTTTGTAGCACGTTCGCGAATTTGGCGAGTTCGATCCATCTATTATAGATCGAGTTGTTGCCAATTATAACTCGTCGGACTCTGACGCTGGCCAACAAGCAGCAATCTTGCAACCCAATAGACGTGTTCGCAGGCGCTTTGGTCAAGCAGCATATGTGAGGCCACAAGATGTAGCCTCTGACAGCTCGGGGGATGATCATGCAGAGCACATTCCCAACGAGGCAATGTTTGAGGCCGAGATTGATGAAATGATCGAGACGATCATGGATTCAGAAAGGCTTATCTATGATGATATGAAAAGTGAAGCCGATACGCCATTGTATAATGGAGCACGTATGTTTAGATTGAAAGCACTCCTAGTTCTTCTCAACATGCAGGCAAAGTTTGGATGGAGTGACACTAGCGTCAGAGCACTTTTCAGGTGATCTATTACAATTAGTTTACTTTAATAAAACTCTAAATGTATAATGATCTGATAGATTTTTACACGACTGCATCGTATTTTTATGTTGTGTAGATTGCTTAAAGAGCACATACTACCAGCTGACAATGTGATGCCAGATTCCCGAGATGAAGCAAGAAAGATTTTGAGAAACTTGGGGATGGATTACAATTCTATCCACGCTTGTCCTAATGACTGCATTCTTTTCAGAGGGGAATACATAGACATGGAGAAGTGTCCGAAATGTGATTCCTAAAGATATCGAGTAGATCTCCACGGGACAAAAATTCCACAAAAGGTTTTGCGACTGTTGAGCCAACAGAGGATCACAACCACATTTTTGCTCACACTCATCATTTTTGTAACCATTGATTGTAATAAATGTCTTTCCGACATTGATTTTGAATTGAGCCATTCATTAAGTAACGGGACTCAATTGAGTTTCCAGCTTGTAATCCCGAAGTAATTTCACTTGCTGATGTAATTAGTTAGAGATGTTCTCACCTCCAAGGCTGAGGTATATAAGCCAAAGTTTTTGTAACCTAAGGGATTCAGCTTATTAATCAAAGTGAGTTTTTGAGCGCCGTGATTGTGTCTGAGAGAGAGAGAGAGAGAGAGAGTCTTATCTACTTGCTATGCGAGCTACGGAGCCGCCATTGGAGAAGCGACACCGCCATTGTGTTAGCAACGGCGAGAGCTACGCACTGATACCAAGAGTGCGCGCTATCGGCTTCTATGTGTGGTAAGTTCCTACGAGCTTCGGTGTGAGTTTTCTTCCAACTCGTGTGTCGGAATAGAGCGTGCAGCATATCTAGAGAACCACAACGAGTAGAGATACACATTAGTACCATCGGGGTCAAGTTTCGATCACCTGTATTTTTCGGCCTGTCTTCATACGCGTTTACCGCACGGAGTGATTATAGGTTGCTTTTGCAGTTCAAGTCTTTAGGGTGTTGTTCTTACCTAGTGTATAGACTTCCCCTTGAGTTTGAGATCGATTCAATGATTCTAGATCCTGTTTCGTATAGCATTCGTTCGTAGTACGGATTTCAGTCACTTGCGTATTATAGAACTTAGATTTGATTTCCTTAGTAGTGATTGTCATTAGAAGGTCGAGTAGGTGATTTGACACCCACCTAGTTGTTTCCATGCGCCTGCGGGTCAAGCTTCGTCCTCGTCTGACAAATTCTGTTGTTGGTTGAGTTCTCGCTATTTAGCTTCCGCTAGCAGCGTAACCGCCTTAACATTTGGCGCCGCTGCCGGGGACGAGAGCCCTAAGTAGGTGACCTTAGACTAATCCTACGAGGTGAGTCGTATAAACTACTTTGTATACTTTAGTTAGAAAAGATCTAGGAGTGGTGGACTCCAAAGATCTCGAGAGATACTAGGAAGTGGGGTATTCCTGGGTCTTCCGTGTTGACAGTATTTTTAGCTTAGCTTAGATTTGTTTGTTGTTTTGTTGGTGTTGAGTAGTTGTTGATAGAAGAGGAATTTGCTAAGTCCGTGAGTGGCAGTGGATCTCTTTAAAATCACAATTACCAAACCCATTTTATGATTAGGAATAGCTTAGGTAGGACTTCATTTGATCCTGATCTAGAGCTAGTAATCATTGGAGTATTTGCTTGATATGGTTGATTGCATGTTAGATCACTAAACCGTCGAGTTAGTAGTGAAACTTGCAATAAACAAAAGTCAGAGAAATTTTCTGTGTATCTGGGAGTTGCCGAGCACTTGAGAAAGCTTTAGGAAGGATTCTGTGCCAAAAAACTGGAAATCTGCAACTTTAGACATCATACGCGTATGATGTCTAAATGACCTAACAGAGACCAAAACAAAAATTTTGACTTTACCAGAGTGTTCAAAAGGGGAGTTATACCCTAATTTCAACTTAAAACAAGAACATTAACACTCGAGGAAACCCAAAAAGACAAGTCGGAGTCCAAGAAACGCAAAGAATAGGAAATTTTGGATTCAGATCTTGTTTTTACATTCAAACCTGATAAAAACACTTGAAACTCAATTATAAACATTGGAGAAGGCTTAAAACCAAGAATAGTCAAAATCTGGGACAAAAGACATCATACGCGTATAATGTCTTTTAGCACATCCACTGCTTATTTTTGATATCTGACCCGACAAGATTGTTACAAACACTGTAGAAAGCAAAAATATCAAGTCTTGACCCAAACTGATGAAAAAGACATCATACGCGTATGATGTCTTTGACCTAATTTTGGACATATTTTGATACTTTGCCAACACAGATCCATTGTAATAGCTGTCTAGAGGTTATATTTCAAGTTTCATCCCATTTGGATCACAATTGACCCAAAAAAAAAAAACAAGTCAAAAGCGGAAAATTGCCAAGAAAAGCCTAAATTAGCCATAACTTGCTCAAACAGAGTTCAAACTGAATTTTGTGAGTGGAAAGAGCATAAGGGGGCTACTGAGAGTGAGCATAACCAAAATAATCTAAATCTGTGAAAAAAGACATCATACGCGTATAATATCTTTTTCAGCATAACTGCAACAAAATTCTCACTTGATGAAATAGAAGTTGTCCAACTGACAAGATTAAACAATTGACCAAGTATCAATCAGTTTGGATCAATTCTGACCACAAAAACTTGGGGAAAACAAATTGCCGAGACGGAAAAGTTAAAGTCCTTTAGGGGAATTGATGAATTTGAGATCGGGCAGAAACCTCCAGAATAACCAACCAAAACAAGGGGAACCAGCAAGTTTCATATCAACCGAGGGAAGTGTAAACCAAAGTTGGGTGCAACCATTAGAGCCGATCTTTGAAGAAAGTGTCTCTGATACTTCTTCGGAGGGATCTTACGAGATTTTCACCGAACACGTGGAACACCTGAACCTGAACAACAGAAAAAATATGGCAGCAGGATCATCAAACCCTTCCGCCACCATGAAGCTATTGTTCATAAAATACCAGTACGACAATGAGCAAGGTGCCAAGATCTACAAGGATGGAATGGACCGCTATTGTGTAAAGATAGAAGAGAGACCTAGTGAGTTCAAGGACTTAGTGCCTGTGAGCTATAGCGGAGATAGATATCTAGATGACGAGGGTACCATGTACTTGGTAGTCCTAAACCCTAACATTGTGGACAAGTGGGGATTGATGGGCACCAAAGCCAAAGTAGATGAAGAACTTGAGGAGAAGGCACCAATAATGAACTTCCCTGATGCGAGGTTAAGAAGAGAGAATGAAACTACAAGGATCAACACTGATAACATCTATGTGGGGCTATACAAATATAATAATGGGGAGCAAGATCTCTATTATAGATGTGAAGAACCCTACACCGGAGAGTTGACAGACCAAAAAAGACTTTATGTCTTTACCTACACAGAGGGATCGGAAGTGAAAATTGCCAACTCAACAATGGGCAAGAAAGAATTAGAAGGATATACATACTTTGGGGGACCACTACATCAGTATTATGTTACTTCTAGCTCACAAAGACCAGCACCAACAAATGGAGGGCAAAACCCAATGACAACAGGAGGACAAAGAACTCAGGTTGCTGACTCTTTCAGCCAACCTCTGTACTCGAAGCCCGGACCAATGGGATCATTACATTCCAGAGAGTCAATGGATACGAATCGAGGTAGTGCAGTTCCAATCCCCACGTATACCACTCCAGGTCCAAGGTTCGAAGCGGAACCATCACATTTACCTCCTAGTAGTAGATTTAGGGCAGGGGAACCGACAAGGGTAACCCATGAAGTCCATGATGCTAGAGAAAGCTTTAGCCGGGACACAGGAGCAAAGAGATTGGTAGCAGACCATAGACGTATGAGACCATCTCAAGTAGCAAAGTGTATGCCAAAGAAGTATGGTGGTTCGGGAGATCCGTATGCACATGTGTCACTCTTTAAGCAAGTCTTAAGAGCTGAGCAGATAACAGATTTCCATACACAATACGAGGGATTTGGTCTTACTCTAGAAGGTACGGCATTGACATAGTTTCAACCACTGAACATAGGGGGATTCCATGACATTGACCATTTGCTAAGAGAGTTTGCTGAGGAATTCTCAAAACGAGGGATTAAGCACAATCCGGTCTCACAAATATATGCTTGTAAACAGAGAGAACACGAAAAAGTGAAGGAAGCTTCACTTCGCTTCAAACAATACATTGAGAGATGTCCAGTACGTGAACGACCACAAGATGACAGACTATCTGTTCTCTTTATTGAGGGACTGAGAAACGACACTCTCAAGAAGGACTTGCACTTGAAAGCTTGTACAAGTTTCGAGCAAGTGACGAGAGAAGCATTGTACTTAGTGGATAACTGTACGGTTTATGGAGAGGTGTCAGCGGATACAGATTTTGCATCCAGTAGCTCCTCCTCCGTAGCGAGCGAGACTACCACTAAAAAGAATGTTCAAACAACAACCATGCCAAATGTAGAGCAAATGATAGAAGATGCTCTAAAAAGGATGGCACCATACCAAAAACCATTGCCAAAAACACTGAAATGGTGTGCTATTGAACAAAAATGGACAAACCACCCAATAGAGGAGTGCTATTATAATCAAGGGTATGTAAGGGAGCGTCAGTATGCACTTCCTGCTCAATTAGCACCACCTCAGGTACATCCAGTACCTCGATACCCAACGGGAAATGTACCAGGACCTATGGGGATAGAAAGACCACAACCGGTATTGGGACAACAACCACCTTTACCAGGAGCAAGACTAGTGGGCATTAGATATGCACCAACCTTAGAGAATCAGGAAGAACAAGCCTTAGTGCCTGTTCAAGCCTATTATGAAGAATCTGGTGCACACATGTCTCCAACTGTGTATTACCCACCAGAAGAACCCAAACAACCAGAACCATGGGGCATGATTGGGAATGTTGGAACACCAACAGTTACAAGTGCTTCTGATGAAGAGAGATACAATTTGGACGCAAGAACATTGATGTTCATAGCTCATGGAGGGTTAACAGGACAAAGACCATCCTATCCACAAAGGACGAATCAAATGGGACCAAGACCATCACTAGGACCCTGTTACAAGTGTGGAGGTGACCATCTGATGAATGTTTGTCCACATACGGAAATCATTAGAATTAACGCTTATTGCACTGAGTGTGGGGTTACTCACTTCATTGAGGATTGTTCAAAGAATCCAAAAAAAGTGCAAAAGACGACATTGAATATGCTAGAAACTATTCCTACCAGCAGTGGGTCTGAAAATGAAACTCTGATACCAACGCAAGTTGTTACTAGAGCTCAAGCTAAGAAAACCACTAGAGAACCTGAGAATGGAAAGTTAGCGGCTGAAGTGGTTAGTCAAGGACCGCGGAGTCAGAAAAACACATGGAAATCTAGAAAAGCACGCATGAAGTTGAGAAAAGAACGTGAAGACGCTATTCTAGCTAAGGAACTAAAGCGAACTAAAGATAGATTAGAAAAACTTGAGAGTCAAAACGGGAAACGAGAGATGAGCCCGGAAAGAACGAAACAAAAGAGTATCAAAGAAACAACGAGCTTAAGCTCAGGGGGATCAGTGCTAGTCGACAAAGTACACGAACCATTGGACGCACTGATGAGAGCTTACGAAGCTAGGTTAAAGAAAAACCAAACACAAGAACAGAGGTGGATGACATACCCAAACGCGGAATTGGAAAAGCAGAGACTTGAAATGTGCCAGAGAATGATCGAGACTGCACAAGCCTTATAAGAACCACCAAAAGAAACAATGAATTGTGGAACGGAAAACCCAATTCAGCAAGAGACTATTGTTTCACGGGTAGCTGAAAAGTCTCCCAGTGCACAAAAGCCTGAAAATACACACAAGGATGACCGCATAGTGTTGAACACAACTGATCAGGAGATAGAGAGTTTTCATCCAGTCATACAGAGGTCTTACGGAAGAGATGATGATTACAATGAATTTTGGAAACAAGTGAGAGAGGCAAACTTTGCAAACGAGCTAAGTTGCCAAGCTAATCAGACAAATTGGGAAAAGGACATCAGGAATCCTCCCATAGTGGAATTTGAGGCAGGATCTCAAGTGGACTTGGATCTGCAATCTTACTGGGGAGATGGGGGCTCTATTAGAACAATGGAGAGCAAACCTCATTCACTAAATACTTTACCTTCATACTTAGGAGAGTATGAAGCAAAATCCGAGATTAGAGCACTTCCCTCACGAAGAATCTCATCAGAAAAAGTCATGGACTTGCAAGGATTGATAGAGATCTTGTCAACACCAGTAACATGCACTATCACTCTAGCTGAGCTTTTGAGGCTAAGACCACATATGTGGACCACTGTAGGAAAATGCTTGGAGAAATTCGGGATAAAAGACCCAACATCGAGACTGAAAGAGGGTATACAAGAGCTGAGCAAACCACAAAAGAATGCTAAGCCTGTACCCTTAAACAAGGTCGGAGAGTATTGCGAAGGTGAAGAGGGGAATACAACCTTACCAGTTGAATTCCAAGGAGTGAACACGATGGCAATACTAGACAGCGGAGCTGGGGTAGCCATTGCTACAAAAGAAATCTGGAAAAAATGGGGGAAACCAGCAATAAGGAAGACTAGGTTGAAACTCCAATTAGCAGATGGACACATGGAGAAACCTATGGGGTTATTAGAGAAAGTTGTAGTGACTTCTTGCGGCATTGAATACGAACATACTTTTGCTATTGTCGATTTTGGCAAGGAGAATAACTATGATATCATACTGGGAAGACCATTCATGAGACAGTTGAAAATGGTCCAGGATTGGGGCTACAATCACATATACCTGAGAAATATGGAAACCACTACACGTGTGAACCTGAAAGACCATAGCTACAAAGATGTGAACCTGAAAGACCATAGCTACAAATATGGAAACCACTACACGTGTGAACCTGAAAGACCATAGCTACAAAGATGTGAACCGAACACCGGTGGAGGAGTTTGATTCAGCTACTTTGGCGGGATCCGAATTTCCAGCTTGGTTAGGTAAACCCAAGGAGTTATGGATGTGTGGAGCTTCGCAATGTGGAAGTCTGAAACGAGAAGAATGTGTTTTAGAAAGGGCTGTCGAAGACGAAGCTTATATAGGAGAACCCTTTCCAGAGGACACGCTTGAACCATTAGAGTGGACACACATTCTAGCAACCCTAGATGTTTGTGCAATTCCGGATGGTCCCACAACAAAATTTTGGGACAAGGACGGGTACGACGTGGTTCCGTACTTCATGTTGAGAACTATACTCGAAAAAGAATTTGAAAAGAACGATACACTGGAAAAGGAAGATGAAGAGGAGGTGTTTCACGACATTCCCGATCATCCTGAGTGGGGAAATGAAGCAGACAACGAGTCAACGGACAATTCAAGCGAAAACGAAGAAACTATAACGGATGTCCGATTTTATGATTTTCCGAACCAAACTAAACAACGCCAAAAACGCTATAGAGCAAAGAAAAAAACAAAGGGGGCTAGAACCAATCCGATGCCTAGAATAAGAGGAAAAAATCAATTCCTAATGCTAGTAAAGGCGGAAGATTGTGTTAAGGACAAGATTTCTGGAAGAATGAAAGGCAATGATCAAAAGAGCTTACGAAAAGACAAAAGAGGCTCAAGAAATCGAGTTCAAAGGAATGGAACGAAAACTGAAACTGAAAAATCAGAAAAGAACAAGCGCAACAGAGAACACACGGAGTCCAAGCTAGAACATAGAAACAAGTACAGAGAGCTCAAGAAAACTCTGAAAGAAGTTTGGACGACAGAAATTGTGAGTGATCGAGGCACACATTTTATAAATGAAGTGATAGAGATCCTTCTAGATGAATTCATGGTAATCCATAGGAAATCAGCCCCGTATCATCCACAAGCAAACGGACAAGCTGAGGCAACAAACAAAACCATATGCACGGTCCTTACGAAGATTGTATCTGAGTCGAGAACTGACTGGGACCAGAAGTTGCATTCAACATTATGGGCATATAGGGTGGCATATAAAACATCAATAGGAACGACCCCATATAACATGGTTTTTGGGCTAAATGTTATCTTACCAATAGAATTCTTGATTTCAACATTAAGGGTGGCTAAGGATCTAGAGTGGACAGGGCACGAGCTTTCTGATAGAATAGATGACCTGGAAAAGCTAGATGAGCTTCGCCTAAAAGCAGTAGCTTCTATCTACGCTCAAAAAAGGCGACAAAAGGAATTTTTTTATAAGCATGTGCGGACTAAAGAGTTTAAGGTTGGGGACTATGTCCTCGTTTACACTCTGAAACAGCATGCTAAGAAGCTTAAAAAGCGAGGGATGGGACCTCTGGTGATTAAGGATCTATCACCAAGTGGAGCCGTCAAGCTTGCTACATTAGACGGAGAAGAAATGCCCAATTGGATTAGTGGATGCAGAGTGAAAAAGTATCTTTTGCCGCTAACCCAAGACATGCTTCTCAAAATACATCAAGAAAAGCTACGTGTCCAGAAAAAGAAAATGATTGTGGAGGAAGCGCAAGCCGAGGCGAAGGAAAAAATGGAGAAAAGAAGACTACTGCATCAGAAACAGCGCAATGAAGGAGCAATACGAATAAACGCAGTCAGTATAACAGAAATGGATAATGACAAAGAAGAACCCATCATTGAATGCAAAGTAGGAACCAACCAAATCAAAGCCAGAGCACTATTGGATTCAGGTGCTCAAGCTAACCTACTTTCACTCAGTTTGTATAGACAATTGACAAATGACACTAAACTACAAACTGCCAAGCAAGAGTTAAAGAGTTACTCTGAGAATTCAATCAAAACTGTCGGATGCACAGTTTTACATATACAGATTAACCAATATTTGTATCCTCATATGTTTTACGTGGTTGAAGACCAAGCTACACAACAACCATTATTGCTAGGACAACCATGGCAGAAACAATACAATGCAATGATTGACTGGAGTTCTAAATCAGTGCTTATCAAATACGAAGGTGAAAGTCAATCAGTTAAGTTCACCAAAGGAGCAGAGCCAACTCCAAAGGACGAATCCACAGACAAAGGTAAACAACAACCAGAGAAAAAGAAGAAGCAATGGCAACCAAAAGTTTCTTTACAACCGGATTACTCTTCGACGAGGAATTCTCAACAGTGGATAAGGAAGACAGGCAATAATATAACAGCTCAACCTTGGGAAAAAACGGAGTCAAAGTTGGTATGGAGACCAAAAAAGGTTGTGCCAGAGAACACAAAGGTGGAAAACAGAGTCTTCTATACCAGACAACAGAGTGATTCCAAACAATCAAGGACAATGAAACAGATCTGGATTCCAAAGAAGTTCATGATGGCACAAAGCCATAGCAAGCAAATTTGGATCCCAAAGATTTGTAAACAGGAACTCCCTTCAGTACAATCAACGGAAACTCCTCGGTATTTCAAGGCGAGGAAATCACCACAAAGGACAAAGCAGGTTTGGGTCGCAAAGAGTTTGTGGCAAGCACAAGCGAAGCGGAAGCAGATTTGGATTGTGCAAAAGAACAACAAGGTAAAGATGAATCCATCTACTGATTCTACTACCGAAGTATCACCAACCCAAAACCCAACCACCAATCCTTCAATCAAACAAAGAGCAGCTTTATTGGAAAAACTGTTGTATCATCGCTCTGCAATTGCATTGGGAACTTATGACCAAAACAACTACAATGCTTCGCCCACAGACACTTCATAGTCGTCCGGGAGGACTCAGACTAGGAGGGGGGGAGATATACAGGTATACAGGAGTTACAAAGCAGCTACAAGCGCCAAAAACAAAGAAAAACAAAAATTATATTACAAGGGCAGTGTCTTACATGATTTTGCAATTTTTATGTTTGATTGTAGATATTGATAATATTTATGCCCTTATATACCTTGTTTTGCAACAAGAAGAGATCAAATGATGAATTTGGGTCTCTAGACGTGTAAATATCACTAAATAAGAGTGTTTTTGGAGCTAAAAAGTGGAAAAAAGTGGTAATCCAAGTCCAGAAATCACAAATAAGTGTATATTCATATACACAGGGTTACCAGCTATTTATCGTGTATGTTTGGAATTTTTTGGCTTCAATTTGCTATTTTCCTTTATTTTTTATGATTTTCTTAATAAAAATAAAAGAAAAATAAAAAAGCAGGTGAAATGAGATCGGAAAAAAGAAAAGAATAGACGGTGATGGTCCTAATGACAAGGGCAACCCATGGTAAAAATTGGGTACAATTCTAAAAAAGTTGCGGAAAGCCTGAAATGACAGAATTTTGGCAAAGTGAACAGATTTCTCAGAAACAGGTCAAACGGAGTCCAAATTGAGAAATTTCAAATCCTAAAGTGCATTTCACGACGAGATAGGAGCACATGTCAAATTTGGTAACAAGTGATCCGAGAAGCCCGAAGTTAAGTATTTTTCACATCACTTTCAAGCTCATTTCCACTATTACCTTCTTGGAGAGAGCAAAGAGCACACAGGAGCATCCGACCTTCTACCGCCTTCTACGACTGCTACGAGAGCTCAGAGGACACCAGACATGAGAGGTAGACTCGTTGCCATAAGCTTTTGATGCTTATCATTAACTTTTGTCGCGAAAACTGACCAAAACCAAGAAACAAGAGCAGACGGGGAATGGGGAAGAACGCTAGGTAGTGGCACAACCGCCTAACCAAACCTTGCAAGAACTTAGAGGTGGGTTACCCTAGTATAGAAGATGGGTTTCTAACACTCAAAGCTCGAGAAAGAATGACTGGAAAAACCCTAGGTCAACAGAGCCTCCAAGAGGCAAACAAGAAAAAGTTGTCGAAACGACACGAAACTTCACAGGAAGCTCAACCACATCAAGGACAATGCAACCATGGAGTATCTCCGGGTTTGGATCACCAAAAGTAGGTCGGAACAACCGATTCGGCTGCGGACACACAAAGCGTCATTTTGGCATAACGGCTAAAATTGACGACCAAATGACATGAAACTTCACAAGCAGCTTCAAATATACATGGATGACTTATGTTTGCAAGCAAAACCCAAAAGAAAGCTGATTCACTTACCGATGGTGAAAAAGACGCTTTCAGGCAACTAAATGGAGAAAGATGGAGAACGGGGAGCCAAAGTCAAGTTCAACCAAATAGGTGGCTTCACAACATATCCAATGAGCTGGAAATGCAACTCTCGAGAAGAAAAGTTGAAGAAATTCAACTCCAAGGCAAAAAGACGACTTCGTAGACTGAAATGCCTATAAGGGGGCTTTTTAGCTAAACTGATGACTTTTTAAGTTGAAAACTAGTTATCAGGGCTTAGGGCACTAGCACAAAGCATTCTTTGCACAAAAGACCAACATTTCAAGAAAAGACATCATACGCGTATGATGTCTCACAGCATGATTTTCACATCCATTTCAACATTTGAGTGCATAGCCTCATTCCACATGTTAATCACATCCTATGAACCAAGTATCATGAGAATTGGAGTTAGAAAACCCAAGGAAAACCAAAAAGACGCAAAGTAGGCCATAAAATTGATTTTTGGTCCTAATTTTGTCAAAATAACTCCAAACTCAATGAAACTTTGTAGGATTGTTGATTAACACATCTACAAGCTATCTGGAACCAAAAAGCACCATTTTGACACAAAAGACATCATACGTGTATGATGTCTATTTGCACTTACAGAGCCAAAATTGCTCATTTGTCATCATACATCCATTATATATATCTAATACATGCTACAAATGAAGTTTGGAACCATTTGGTCAAGTGGATCACCCCATTAGCCCAATTGAGGGAAAATCCTTCACCCAAAGCCTATTTTAGCCCAAATCCAACATACTCAAGTCCAAACCAAGATTTGATTAGGGACAGTCCTTCACTAGTACATGGGGAGTCCACAGAACCAATCCCATGCAAAATTGATGAAAAAGACATCATACGCGTATGATGTCTCCAGAGCCATTTTTAGCCCAAAATCTATCCAAACTTCATAAATCCACTGAATAAGCCTATCTAAAGCCAAATCCAAGCTTATAGAGAAATTTGGTCCAAAAATACACTAAAAGACATCATACGCGTATGATGTCTCACTATGTGATTTTGGCACCTCAGGGCTTCAACCACCAAGCAGAAGTGATCTACATGCCATTTGAAGGTGAACCACCAAGTTTTATCCAATTTGGATCATAAAATCCAATTCCCTTTCAAAATTTTGCCAAGAGCCTGAACTGAACTAAACTGGCCAAAACTTGACCAAATGGTATCCAAACTCAAATCCAAGCATATGATACTCATGTATACACTATCAGCTACAAGCACAACCAATATGAACTCATTTTGACACAAAAGACATCATACGCGTATGATGTCTCCAGCATGATTTTGAGCCCAGTTTGCATATTTTTTCACCTACCCTGCATCCTTAGGCCCTGAATAGCTCATGTTTCAATTTTCAAGTCATTTGAATAGTTAAAAGCTTCATTTCGGCTTTCAGTACTAAAAAGACGCTAACTTCTGAAATTGGAGTTACAGGATCCATGGATTCTGCCAAGTTATCGGCAACGAAGAGAAAAAGACCGACAATCAAAGATGCTCTTGCAAAAGCGGAACCCTTTGACATTCCAGCAGAAACCCTCAAGCCAACCAAAACTTGGGTGGAGGAAGCAGTACTGGAACAAGAGGGAATAAAGATCTACCAGGGGACTTTCAGAGATCCTCAAGGGCAAGCGGTGGATATACCGATGATCCCACAAGAATTGGTGGATTATAGCAGGTCAGAGAACATCAGTAGGTACCTGAAAAGGGCAGACTTGCACAGATTCTTCACCTCGAGACCATCAGGTGTAGATACAAGAAGAGTGTATGAGTTGGCAACCTCCATTCAGAAGGATGGGAAAGCCACATTGACAGCAATAGATGGAGAGAAAGTAGAGGTACAGATCACTCCACAGCTCATTGCAGATGCATTGAAGCTACACAACAAAGGGAGCTCTGTCAGGGAAAGAAGGGAGGCTGTAGAGGTTTATGGCTGTAGAGAATGCAACTTATGGAGATATGGCAGACCAAAGAGCGGCAACCCTTTGCCGACTGTACAACCAATTTCTCCATATTTGCAGTAAAAGATCGCAAAAGTATACGACACCGCCCCATGCCATTGCAACTACCATCACATGGGCATTGAAGAGCAATATACCAAAAAAGGTGAATTACGCTCAACACATCCACGAGCAAGTAATTGCCATGCACAACGAGAAGCCAAAGTATATAGGAGGAGCTGAAGTTCTGACAAGAATAGCTTATGAAGCTATTGGAGCCAGAGATCAATGGCCAAAGGTTCCCTCCCAGAATGAGTGGCTTAGAGAAGCCGATGAGGAGGAAGAACAGCCTGAAGTATCCAAGAGGGCGTCCACAAGAGCACGCAGGAAACTAGAAATAGTTTTAGAACCTGAAGAGAGTGTGGATGAGCCGCTTATGAAGAAAGCAAAGAAGAAGGTTGCTCCCAAGCAAACCAAAAGTCAGAAAGCGGCAAGAATGGAAAGATTAGTGGAGCAGTTTAGAGCGGAAAAGGGCTCTAAAGGGGGACTTTGAAGAAAAGTGAGTGCCAAACCCCACTAAAGTCGGAACTAGCTCAGCCAGGCCACATGTTGATCAATATGATCAATATATTAGAGCTTATGAGGAGTCAGAGGCTATACTGGAGCAGCAACCTGTCGAGCCATACACTGAAGAGGAAGTACAGCTTTTAAAAGCTGAGCTGAAAAAGGATGACAAGGGGAAGAAGCAAGTAGATGAGTCTACTGAACCTCAAGAGAAAGACGGGCAAGCAAACAAAGGGAAAGCCAAGATGACTGAGGACAATCGGCCCTCCTTTACTGATGTACCCAGCCCGAAGAAGACGGAAATCATTGTGGAAGAGACCACAGTAGAGGTGGACACGGCTGGTATGGAAAAGCCGGAGGTCGGGACCAAGGAAAAGGAGATAGATCCAATTCAGCAAAAGAAAAACGATTATGAGGATCTGGTAGCGATAGGGTACACTGAAGAAGAGGCCCTTTAGGCGGTTTATGGGATCACCCTACAAAAACGAGATGATCGGAGAGGGACAGAGGAAAATACAAAGAGTACAAAAGAAAGTGATGAAAAACTGGACGAGCAGAACGTACTAGAAGAGCCGAAGTCAGTGGAGGTGGTGGCCAAAAAAGCTTTAGAGTTGACAGATGAAGATGAAAAAGACATGCACATGTTGCATGAACTGCTCAACAAGATCAAAGAAAGATCCAAGGCAAAGGAAGTGGAGATTGAGACAGCCAAACAAAGGGAAGCCGAGTTGCAGAGGAAATTAGAGGATGCTATGACTGAATCTGAAAGTCATAAAGCATCACTCTACGATGCGGAAAATGAGAGAGATGGCTTGATACTCCAGCTAGCCGAGGCTTCAAGAGAAGTAACAAGTGCACAGGAAGCAAGGGAGCGGATGGAAGACGACTTGGAGGTGGCTAAAGATGAGCTCATTGAGCTAAGGGAAAGAGTCGAGCTCCAAGAAAGAACAATCACTAGACTCAGGACTACCCCTAGAGCTAGCAGAGCAGGAACCGAACAAGAGGGAGCTCTTGTACCAGCTCTGGAAGACCAGGTCCGAAGCTTACAAAGAGAGCTAAGATTAGAGCAAGTGCAAAGGTTGCACATTGCGGAGGGATCATTGGCAGCAGAGGAGAGGCTCACTTTAGAAAATCAAACACTAAGAACAGAGAATGAGACCCTCCGCAAACAGCTCCAAGATCTACAAGAGCAACAAAGAAGAGAGACAGAGACACCACAAGAAGGATCACGTGGAGCAGCCATAGAGCTACCAGAAACTGGAGAGGCAACCACAATTGAAGATCCAGCCCCAGTTCAAGAGGTGGCCTCAACTTCAGGAATCTCTGAAGAAGAAGAACAAAGGCTCCATGACCAAATAGAAAAGTCAACAGAGGAGAGTGCCAAGGCAGAAATGGAATGGGAGAGGAGACTCCTAATCTCCATTAGACTTCAGGGATTAGACACAAAAGTGCTCCATGAAGAGTGGATGCAACCCAGCCTGCCTTTCCCTTTGATGAAGTTTGAAGTGATAAAAACGAAAAAGAGAATAGAGGAGGAGCAGTATGTCGCTCTTTACGAAGGCGACATCACAAAAGAGGAACAATCAAAGAAGATTGTAGATTCGCAGCCTAGATGGAGGAAAGGTTGGCTGAACAAATACCCAGCCTACCTCATCTACTTGGTAGAGGCACCAAAGGAGATTCGGGAGGATGCAACCTTCTGCCCGGTGCCAAGAGTCAGAAGCTGGAAAGAGCATGGCAGGATTGCAGAAAAGAAGCCACTTGGCTTAATTACCCCAAGATGCCAGGACCAAAGGCAGGAGAGAGAATAGGTAAAGCCTACATGGTGAAAACCCTAACGGGCACCATCAAGCTCTTTACTGGCTCTCCTGACCTTTCGTGTCAGATGCTCAAGAAAATTTGCAGGACTCTCTTAGCTTGCATAGAAGTGTTCGCGCCAGATAAAGCCACGACCTCGAGTCTACTATCGACGGCCGACACAGTGACTGATATGATGTATGACCTTTCATTGCAGCCTTCTCCAAAAGTGTTGCACCTCCTATACTAGAGGATTATGTTTTTGCCTAGCTTCCACATGCAAACATTCGAAGAAGCTTTCTACACCGGCTTTTTCACCCACGAAAGCAAAATATTCGGCCCAACCTTGACCATCGGCAACCTGCGATACGAATCACATTTGCAGATGCTCAAGACGACAGGACTTTATTGACCAAGCATAAAGGTCATGTCATGGATGACATGAACGCGGAGTGGGGGAGTGTTGAGCCAGCAGAGGATCACAACCACATTTTTGCTCACACTCATCATTTTTGTAACCATTGATTGTAATAAATGTCTTTCCGACATTGATTTTGAATTGAGCCATTCATTAAGTAACGGGACTCAATTGAGTTTCCAGCTTGTAATCCCGAAGTAATTTCACTTGCTGATGTAATTACTTAGAGATGTTCTCACCTCCAAGCCTGAGGTATATAAGCCAAAGTTTTTGTAACCTAAGGGATTCAGCTTATTAATCAAAGTGAGTTTTTGAGCGTCGTGACTGTGTCTGAGAGAGAGAGAGAGAGAGAGAGAGAGTCTTATCTACTTGCTACGCGAGCTACGGAGCCGCCATTGGAGAAGCGACACCGCCATTGTGTTAGCAACGGCGAGAGCTACGTACTGATACCAAGAGTGCGCGCTATCGGCTTCTATGTGTGGTAAGTTCCTACGAGCTTCGGTGTGAGTTTTCTTCCAACTCGTGTGTCGGAATAGAGCGTGCAGCATATCTAGAGAACCACAACGAGTAGAGATACACATTAGTACCATCGGGGTCAAGTTTCGATCACCTGTATTTTTCGGCCTGTCTTCATACGCGTTTATCGCACGGAGTGATTATAGGTTGCTTTTGCAGTTCAAGTCTTTAGGGTGTTGTTCTTACCTAGTGTATAGACTTCCCCTTGAGTTTGAGATCGATTCAATGATTCTAGATCCTGTTTCGTATAGCATTCGTTCGTAGTACGGATTTCAGTCACTTGCGTATTATAGAACTTAGATTTGATTTCCTTAGTAGTGATTGTCATTAGAAGGTCGAGTAGGTGATTTGACACCCACCTAGTTGTTTCCATGCGCCTGCGGGTCAAGCTTCGTCCTCGTCTGACAAATTCTGTTGTTGGTTGAGTTCTCGCTATTTAGCTTCCGCTAGCGGCGTAACCGCCTTAACAGCGACATTTTCCTCTGCTTCCTCGCATCAAGCATTTCTTCGAATGTAAGTCCATGGCCGCCCTAGCATCATGGCATGAGGAGAATAAATCTTTGGATGGTGTGCTACGAATTCCTGCAGATTACGCAGCCTGGAAACATATAGATGGAACATGGTCGGATTTTGCCAGGGAAGCTCGAAATTTGCGCTTAGGCCTGGCTATGGATGGCGTAAATCCATTTGGTCAAAGATCAACATCTTACAGTGTATGGCCCGTTGTCATCGTCAACTACAACATTCCCCCGTGGTTGACTACGAAGAAGGGGCACCTATGGCTAAGCTTGATTGTGCTAGGGTGATATAAAGTGGGGAATATGGATGTGTATCTTCGTCCACTATTGGAAGAGCTACAACAATTGTGGATATGCATAGAGGTGGTGGATATGAGCCGACACACAGGACGACAGAATGCTTTGATCAGAGGCATTCTAATGTGGACCATGCATGACTATCCCGGGCTAATAGAATGCTCAGGTGATCTATTGACACTCCTCACTCAGACACTGTAAATCTTGTTTTTTCCCATAGTTGATCTATTATCATGTGTATACATGCAGGGCTTCAAACAAGCGGATACAGAGCATGTGTCACATGTGGACCTAGACTGAATGCACGTAGGGCACCCTCACTGAAGAAGGTGATCTCGCGCATGCGTGGTCTTTGCTCTCAGCTGTTTAGATGCTACATACTAAACAAATGGAGTGAAGTACCAAGTGATTTAAAAAAAAGAGTCATCAGCATACTTCATGATGAGTTTCCCGTTCCAACACGGGATCAGCACTTCAATGAAGACCTGATGAAGATTCGAATGTGCGAATACTGCAAACACAAGCGTTCCGAAGTGCAAAAAGCAATCAAGAATGGGTGGAACAGGCCAGATTGGCTGGCCAAAGAAGATTGGAAGAATGCGAAGAAAGCAGTGCGCGAGAATCCCGACAAGTGGAAGCAACAAAAGGATGCAGCCAGAGCGCGAGTAGAGGCAGGGAGCTCGCACCACTTGGGGAGCGGTAGGTGGGCATCATTTGAGGCCGATTTTGTAAGTGTTTTCGCATTGCTCTTTATGTTCGATAGTTTAGGGTTTATGAGTTTTTTAATTCTAACATAATGAAATCTTTGTATGTTTTGACAGTGGTCGATGACAGGACGTGATCCCACACCGTACGAGCGCGAGTACGCAGGCAGGAAGGGCTTAAACGCCCTGATGGGCATTCTCAGTTCTCGCGGCGGCATGGTTAGTATTAGGGTTTACTCTTTTCTATTTTTTGTATTGTTTTATAAATGTCGTTATATGTTTATACTTACTGAAAGCTGTCTTATTGTCTTTTTTTGCAGAATCCGATAGATACGCCGCTTGGACGCGATGAGACGTCTGACTAGACGACGTCAGTTTAGCCGTAGCTAGATAGCATTAGTTTAGGGTTTCTCATAGCTTATGTATCATGA
The DNA here is from genome assembly GCF_014529385.1 of Adiantum capillus-veneris. Classification (NCBI taxonomy): domain Eukaryota; kingdom Viridiplantae; phylum Streptophyta; class Polypodiopsida; order Polypodiales; family Pteridaceae; genus Adiantum; species Adiantum capillus-veneris. The sequence continues at coordinate 122,077,417 of NC_140933.1, forward strand.
GACGAATTTTATACGTCTTTTTGAACCATGTATATTATTACATTTGTCACCGCAGTTCCTTTTGCCAATCAATTCTTTATGCCTATGATGTTGTACAATTGTCATTATTACATTTGCCAATCAATTCATTTTGCCTATGATGTGTACAATTGTCAATTTTGCAAACAATGCGTCTTGTGGGTGACTATTTTGGGTCTATTATCTACCCTTGCACTTTTTTTAAAAAGTGAATCAAGTACAATATGGTTGATGGGTGGCAGGGCATTCAATGCCCTGTCACCAAAAAAAAATTCTCTCGGGCGTCGCTATAACCATCGCTATTTATGGCTCTGTAGCATCGCTATGAGCATCGCTATAGTCTTCTGTGTAAACGTCGCTATAGCCGTCGCTATGACCGTCGCTATATAGAGACGCTCATAGCGACGCATATAGCGACGCTCTCATAGCGACGGTTTTAGCGACGCCGAGGGTTATAAAAACCCAGTGTATTTTCGTCGCTAACAGCGTCACAAGAGCACACAACCTCTTGTAGTGTTTAGAGGCCTCGGGGGCGAAGGCCTCTGACACTTTTTTTTGGCCGGAATATTCCTTTTCGCCAGAATATTATGGCCGGACGGGGGCCGGAAAGTGGTCGGAAAATAACCGGTCGGTTGGCCGGTGGCCGGTAGTCAATGGTCGATGGCCGGTGGTCGGAAGTCAATGGCCGGTGGCCGGTGGCCGAATTCAAAAGCGGACTTGTCTTCTCAAGGGTGGCCACACATGGGCGGATTGGAGGGTCCGATTTGGACTTATTCGCACAAGGGCGGCTACACATGGCTGTCTCTCATAAGAGAGGGCAGCCCTTTTGGCCTATAAAAGGAGGCCATTTCTACACACATTTCATAGTGTGAAGTTGATGCAACAAGGTGAGTGTGAGGTGGTGAGAGTGAAGCAAGGCGGGAGCTCTATCAAGGGTTTAATCCCTTTGTAAACTACTTCTTCTTTTGAAGTGTTAAAGCCATTGAGTGGCTGCTTTCCCGTGGACGTAGCCCGCATTGGGTGAACCACGTATATCGTGTGTACTCTCTCTCTCTCTCTCTACTCTATAATCTCTTGTGTGTGAAATCTATCTCTCTTCATTAAGTAATCTACTCAAAAATCTATTTAGCTACGTCTTATTTCCTAACAACTGGTATCAGAGCAAGGTTTGCTCGTAGCTAAATTATCTCAAGGAAAGGATTACTTGAATTGAGTGGGAGTTATGGCAGAGGAAGGGAAGCTCAAGATTGAGAAGTTCAACGGCAAAAACTACCAACATTGGAAGATGCAGATTGAAGACTATCTCTACCAGAAGGACCTCTATTTGCCACTAGGCGGTCTTGCGAAGAAGCCCGCAACAATGGCAGATGAAGCATGGATTGTCCTTGATCGAAAGGCACTGGGAACAATCCGGTTAAGCTTGGCATCAACGGTGGCCTTCAATGTTTCGGAGATGAAGACCACGGAGGACTTGATGAAGTCACTTGACGACTTCTACGAGAAACCATCGGCATCCAATAAGGTATTTCTTATGAAGCGCTTGTTCAATCTAAAGATGGAAGAGAATGGTTCAGTTGCAGAACACCTAAATGACTTTAACACAAATATAAGTCAACTTCGATCAGTGAAAATCAATTTCGATGACGAAGTGCGAGCTCTCCTTATACTATCATCTCTACCGGATAGTTGGGACAGCCTTGTGATGGCTATAAGTAATTCTATCTCTGGCACAAATACTCTTAAGTTTGATGATGTTGTGGGTGTTCTCCTAAGCGAGGAAATGCGAAGGAGAAGCACAGGAGAATCATCAAGTGCTGCACTATCAGTGGAAACAAGAGGAAGGCCTAAGGAGAGGTTCAAAAACCAAAAGGTTCGTGATCGCTCAAGGCGGAGCAAGTCATGCACAAAGTCAGTTCTTGAATGTTGGAACTGCGGCAAGAAGGGCCACGTCAAGAAGGATTGCTGGTCCAAGAAGAAGAAGGAGAAAAAGTCTCAAGACAACAAGCCAACATCGGGGAGGCCAATGTGGCAGGTAAAGTAGAGCAAGATGCTCTAATTATCTCATTAGACAATGTGTCTAATTCCTGGATAGTAGATTCCGGGGCTTCATTCCATGCGACACCACACAAGCAACATTTCCAAGACTACACCCAAGGTAATTTTGGGTATGTATACTTGGGAGATGATGAAGCTTGTGAGATTGTCGGCAAAGGTACAGTTTCTGTCAAAACTGCTAACGGAAATGAATGGAAGCTTAAAGATGTTAGGCATGTTCCTTCTCTTCGCAAAAAATTGATCTCTACAGGACAATTGGACGATGAAGGTCACAACATTGCATTCGGAAACAAACGGTGGAAGATCTCAAAGGGATCTTTGGTGGTTGCCAAGGGAAAAATTCGGTACACTTTACTTGTGTACTGTTAGCACGCAACCTTCAACTTGTGCAGCAACTACAGAAGTTGACAGTGCGGTGTGGCACTACCGACTTGGGCATATGAGTGCCAAAGGAATGCAAATCCTTCAAACAAAGAAGCTTCTACCAGGTTTGAAAGAAGTGGACTTAGAGTTCTGTGAAGATTGTGTTTATGGTAAACAAAAGAGGGTAAAATTTCAAAAATCAGAAAATGAAAGAAAAAATAAAACACTTGAGTTGGTTCATTCTGATGTTTGGGGTCCTGCAAGTACACCATCACTTGGTGGCTCATTGTACTATGTAACATTCATAGACGATGCGACTAGAAAAACATGCGTTTATGTCATGAAGAATAAATCCGATGTATTTTCCATAAAGGTGGAAAGCCTTTGTGGAGAATGAAACAGGTACCAAGGTTAAATGCCTCAGATCCGACAATGGAGGCGAATATTGCAGCCAAGCTTTTGAAAGCTTTAATGCTAGCAATGGTATTCGGAGGCAAAGGACAACCCCAAGGACACCTCAACAAAATGGGATTTCGGAAAGGATGAAGAGGACAATCATGGAACGAGCACGAAGCATGCGGCTACATGCAGGCCTACCGCTTGAGCTTTGGGCGAAAGCTGTAAGTACGTCTGTGTACTTAATCAATAGGTCACCCTCAACGGCATTGGATGGGGGAGTTCCAGAAGAGGCATGGACAGGTAAACCGGTGAATTATGCATTTCTCAAAGTGTTTGGGTGTGAGGCTTTCATGCACATAGATAGAAGCCTAAGATCAAAGCTAGATGCAAAGTCCAAAAAGTGTTTCTTCATTGGCTATGGAGAAGGAGACTTTGGGTATCGCCTATGGAATCCTGAAGATGGTAAAATCTTAAGGAGTAGGGATGTAATTTTTAACGAACAAAATATGTACAAAGATTACTTGGAAAGAAAACAAACAAAAGAAACAGGTGATGAGTACATGGAGCTTGAGGACAGTGAAGACTCAAGGACTGCAAACGGTGACAATGTGCAACAACGTCAACCAAATGAGGAGCCTCAATCTACTCCTCGAAGATCTACAAGATCAAGTAGACCTCCAGAAAGGTTTTTTCCTTCCTTCAACCATCTCTTGATCTCAGATTCTAGAGAGCCGGAATCATACGAAGAAGCTATGCAACATGAATCCAAAGAAGAATGGACGAAGAGCATGCAAGTGGAGATGGACTCACTACATCGCAACCAAACATGGGAGTTGGTTGAGTTGCCTAAAGGTAAGCGGGCACTTCAAAACAAATGGGTGTACAAGCTGAAGGAAGAAGAAGGTGGGAAGAAAAGGTACAAGTCTAGGCTTGTGGTAAAAGGTTTTTCTCAAAAGAAAGGTATTGACTTCAATGAAATATTTTCTCCTGTTGTAAAAATGAACTCAAATAGGCTTGTCTTAAGCCTTGTGGCTGCTCATGATCTAAATCTCGAGCAAATGGATGTAAATATAGCATTCCCTCACGGTGACTTAGAGGAGGAAATCTACATGCTTCAACCAAAGGGGTATGAAGTAAAAGGTAAGGAGAAAATGGTTTGCAGATTAAAGAAGAGCTTGTATGGTTTAAAGCAAGCATCAAGACAATGGTACTTGAAGTTTGATCGATGGATGTTGGATCATGGATTCACAAGATGCAACTCGGATCACTGCGTCTACACGAAGAATTTGGGAGATGGGAAATTCATCATCCTAATGTTGTATGTTGATGACATGTTGATTGCAAGTGCTAACATGCAGGACATCAAAGACCTAAAAGAGGAGTTGTCCAAATCTTTTTCAATGAAAGATTTAGGTGCTGCAAAGAGGATACTTGGTATGAAAATATCAAGGGACAGGACGAAGAAGACAATAAAGCTATCTCAAGAGGATTACATCAAGAAGGTACTAGAAAGGTTTGCAATGCAAAATGCAAAACCAGTTTCTACACCTTTGACTGGTCATTTTAAACTAACGAAGGATATGCGTCCAAAGACATAAGAGGAGATAGCCTATATGTCTAAAGTTCCATATGCTGCAGTGGTAGGTTCTCTAATGTATGCTATGGTCTGGACAAGGCCAGACATTGCACATGCAGTGGGAGTTGTAAGTAGGTTCATGGACAACCCAGGTAAAGAGCATTGGCAAGATGTGAAGTGGATACTTAGGTATCTAAAAGGGACAACAACAAATGCTTTGTATTTTGGAGGAACTGATATTTTTCTAGAAGGGTATGCTGATGCAGATATGGCAGGTGACAAAGATACTCGAAGGAGCACTACTGGCTATGTGTTCACGGTTGGAGGCACAGCAGTAAGCTGGACTTCAAAGCTGCAGAAAGTGGTTTCACTTTCTACCACGGAAGCAAAGTATGTAGCAATGACAGAGGCAAGCAAAGAAATTATGTGGCTTCACAGATTCTTAGAAGAGCTTGGATTCAAACAAGACAATTGTGTCTTGTACAGTGATAGCCAAAGCGCTATCCATCTTGCGAAGAACTCAGCCTTTCATTCAAGGACAAAGCACATTGAGGTGAGATATCACTTCATACGCACTCTTTTGGAAGAGGGACAGCTAAAGCTAGGAAAGGTGCATACAAGTGAAAATCCTGCAGACATGTTTACAAAGGTGGTCAACAAGGAGAAGTTGAGCTTTTGCTCATCTTCAATCGGCATTCAAGGATAAGAAGCCAGAATGGAAAGCAGTCACAGGTTTGGTTTGGAGATCAATCTCCAAGTGGGAGATTGTTAAGTATGGAGCCTGATTTACCCTTGTAATTTTCTGTGGTAAAAGCTCACATTTGTAAGGCCCCCATTATAAGGAGAAGCCATCGTGCGTGAAGGAAAATCACTCACTGGAAACCAAAATTTTCACAGATAAGAATTAGGGGCAATTGTAGAGGCCTCGGGGGCGGAGGCCCCCGAGACTTTTTTTTGGCCGGAATATTCCTTTTCGCCAGAATATTATGGCCGGACGACGGCCGGAAAGTGGTCGGAAAACAACCGGTCAGTTGGCCGGTGGCCGGTAGTCAATGGCCGATGGCCGGTGGTCGGAAGTCAATGGCCGGTGGCCGGTGGTCGAAAGTCAATGGCCGGTGGCCGGTGGCCGAATTCAAAAGCGGACTTGTCTTCTCAAGGGTGGCCACACATGGGCGGATTGGAGGGTCCGATTTGGACTTATTCGCACAAGGGCGGCTACACATGGCTGTCTCTCATAAGAGAGGGCAGCCCTTTTGGCCTATAAAAGGAGGCCATTTCTACACACATTTCATAGTGTGAAGTTGATGCAATAAGGTGAGTGTGAGGTGGTGAGAGTAAAGCAAGGCGGGAGCTCTATCAAGGGTTTAATCCCTTTGAAAACTACTTCTTCTTTTGAAGTGCTAAAGCCATTGAGTGGCTGCTTTCCCGTGGACGTAGCCCACATTGGGTGAACCACGTATATCGTGTGTACTCTCTCTCTCTCTCTCTCTCTCTCTCTCTCTCTCTCTCTCTCTCTCTCTCTCTCTCTCTCTCTCTCTCTCTACCTACTCTATAATCTCTTGTGTGTGAAATCTATCTCTCTCCATTAAGTAATCTACTCAAAAATCTATTTAGCTACGTCTTATTTCCTAACAATTGACGCGTGTAGCAACCATAGTGTGGTGGATTACTTTGGTGATAGAACCAGGCCATTGGGAGTTGACATACTTGGACATTCCTGATGGTAATCCCGCACATAAATGTTGCTTTTGCTTGACGAAGTCTATCTTTTGAAAGACAGTAGCCTTGAGATGTGAATCCCAAAACTTGTCCACATATTTGTGGATAGACTCGTTGGAGAGCAACTTCAAACTCCGCCATTCGGTAAGCACTTTGTCCTCTGCATCGCTTGCAAGGAATTGCTTAATGATAAAAACTCGTAGAGTTTTCCATGTCTTTGGGGCTTTGTCAACGAAGGCTAGCCCACCATTGACGAAAAATTTTCTGGAAGTGCATAGCTACATGACGTAGCTTAGAGGACTCTGTGAAGCTCTCGTCTCCAAAGGCCGCATCAAATTGCTGGATGAAGGACAATACTTTGTCGATGGCACCAAAAGTGCCATCATAGGTAAGAAAAGAGATACTCTTTCCTCCCTCTTTGAACTTCTTAAGCCTTTTGGGACCTTCTCCATGTAGGCTAGGATTTGTGATCTCCTCTCCTCTTGTATTCTCTATGAGAATAGCTATTGCTTTTGTCGGAAGAGGAGGAAGGTGAAGAAGAAGGAGAAGAGGGTGACCTCTTTCTTGCCTTTTTCTTCCTTTGTTTCTTCTTTTCCCTTTTGGAGAGACGAGAAGAGGGACTATGGGTGGACCATTTCCTCTTGGGAGGATTTGGCGATCATCTAGACCGCCGTCTTCGTGGAGCCACATCTTCAGAGGAACTTAGTGATTCACTTCTTTCTCGTTCTTTGGATTCCTCCTCTCTTATGGGAGAGAGTCTTCTTCTGGGAGTCTCATCAAGAGGCCTCCTAAGCTCTCTCTCCTCTTGGAGAGGAAAGGAAATCCCATAAGCACGAAGTTGTTAACTTTGGCTTGCAAAGCAAGGTTGCCCATAGCTTGTTGCAACCTAGTAACAAGATAATTAACAAACATGGGGGAATCATCATGAGCACCTTCATGAATCAAATTTATCAATGTTCATTCTACTCTCTTGATTATTGTCAGCCATGCTAAGTAAACTTATGTATAAAATTACTTTGTGCTTTGGTACCCTGAAAAACCTTAGTCGCTACTTTTCTTTACCTTTGAAAATTAGTTGTCAAGCAGCCACTCACGTGGTTTAGAGACTGTTCATTGCAAAGACTAGTGGAGAGGGTCTAACATTGCTTGGTTGATTATGGTTCTTGTTAAGCTTGCTAGTAGCTCAATAATGGTTAAGCCAAAGGCAAGCCCCGAGAGACTCCATTATTAAGACTATAGTTCCCAATGGTGTACCTCAAACTAAGTCCTTCTCAACCAAGATAATAGATTCTTGTCCCACTTACCCTATTTCAATGAACATATCCCAACCTTTCATGGACAACTTAAGGACCTCTCTACTTAAGCAAGAAAAAAGAAACCAATAGCTTTGATACCAATGTAATGGAAATGGCCTATGAACTTTGAAAATAGCGGAATTAAGAGAATTAGAGTGAGCATTTTTATGAGACTACTTTGAGAACATAGAGGGTGAACTTAATTAGCAGTAGCAACATAACCATTATACTTAATTAACTTGGCATGAACAATACTTTTGCAAGAGAGAGAGTTAGAGAACTTGACCAGTTGAGGATCGGATTTATGTGGAGCCGGTCCCCCCTCCAATAGGCTTTTGTATTATAGATTCTCCCATAAAGAGATTCTTGGTACAATACAATCTTTGTGTTCCTTGTGACCTAGGTGATGCAATGAAGATGAAAAGTTTTATGCATCACGAGCGGGGTACAAGGGTAGGGAAGAGGAAGAAGAATCATTCATATGAGAAGGAAATAGTTCCTCGCTTATCATCACTCTTCTTGCTTAGAATAGCATAATAGCATAGTAATGAATATGGAGAAGATGGCAAGCTTAAGCATTGAAGCATGGCTCTTGGTTGGATTCGCATTCCATAGCCAAGAGTGTTGGTGTAGGTCCTCAACTTCTCAACAAGTTTGAAGAAGGGATGGAGCTCTTGCACTTTGCCAAGAGAGAATCGGCTTGTGAGTGTGTATGTGAGAGAGTATATCTCCCAAGCACACCCCTAGCTTCCTTGGTCGACCCCTCATTGTAGCTCAAGCTTCAAGTGATTGGACCCCTACAAGCTTAGCCAATCACATGCATAGTGCATATCAAGCAACCATGGTAGCCTTAGGACAAGTGTCCCCCTTTTCCCTTTGAGAGAGAGGACTTGATAAAAGCATAAACTATTAATTTAATTAGCTAAATTATCATTGGACCCCTTTAGAGGCCAACCAATAGGCTTTAGGAACCTTATGAGGGCAACATGGAGAGGAACTTGACATGTGTCCTTGTTGCTTCTTTAGACTAGGTTGGTTTATTTTTGGAACACCTTAAGCCCCTCAAGAACCTTAGTCATGGAGCACCTTAAGCACCTTATTCATAAAGCACCTCAAGCACCTTAGTCAGCAAGTACAACAAGCACCTCAAGCACCTTAGTCAAGCATAACAAGCACCTCAATCTTGGCCCACGTTCCCACCTCAAGCACAACCCTAGCTTGCCTAAGGTCTAAGGACTTCTAACACTAACCTTTGGAGGTCTTTAATGAAGCTAACCCTAAGGTCTTTAAGCTCCATTAGCTAGCATTGCTCTTTGACAGACCATCTCTCATTTGGACCCCTTTAACTTTGGCCCCGTGTTGAGATAGATCCATAAGCACATGTCTATATTCTAACCCTTGTTCCCCTTTATTCTCCCACATTAAATGATCAGTTTAATATGAGAAAATCATTTGGTCTGGTTAGATATTAGATTTTATGACATATGTCACTTGTTCTTGAAGTAGTTTTAGCCTTTGTATATATAAGACCCTTAGCCTGGGTAGAAAAAGGTAACTTTGTAAGGTTTTGAGGAGACATTTCTATTATCGCAAATAAATAGATAAGGTTGCTATGTACGTCATGGGCACTCTCTTGCCATCAAGATTTCATATCTTTGTACCACACCACATGGTTACCATATCAACAAGCCAAGAGCATCAACACATTAGCCTCGAGGAGCTCTAAATGTCAATATCTACATTGCAAGTGTTTTGGAGATCCGAGCGTCAACTACCACAACCTTCCAGGTAACATATCTCATTACTGAGCGTTATTTTTAGATTTTGTCAATCGCATTAGATTCCCCACGCTTAGGAGCACCTAGTAGGTGTGTCCGGCATCAGATTTTTGGCAGCCTGTAATTTTGCTGGAGTAAATCACGATTTTCCCCAGTGTGCAAATTTTAGGTTTGATGGTACATAAGTGTTCTTGACCTATTAAGGAATGTGCCTACCAAGTTTGGTGTTGATCGGAGTTGATTTGCTACTGGTTTTGCATGTGGATGTGTGATTGGATTAGAGAGGTAGAAATCAGGCTTTCCGTAGTTAGAGAGTTCATAGATTGTTTCCATGGAGTGTATTGTGTTCAAACAAGAGATTGAAAACCTCTTGGCATGCCTCCATGCCCTAATCGAGTCATTTGTTCCCTCGGATTGACATTTTAGTGTTGGGACCGACTCTTTGTGAGATGCGACAGATGATGTAAAAAGCCCCCTCATACAAGCATAGTTGGGCAATTGGGCATAATTGAGTTATGAATGTGTAGCATTTGACACCAAATCATCGGGCAATTGAGTCAAACTAAGCTTGAATTAGTGTAATTGAGTTTAAGTTCATAGTTTAAGTTCAACTTGATTGAACTAAACTATGCTTATGTGCAACCATATGAGTGCAATTAAATCCACATGAGACCTAGTGGGTGTAATAGAGTGCAATTGAGCCTAACTCATTTTGACTGAGGGAAATCCACTCTTTCCCCTTACAAGCTAAAACATTAGTTGGTTAAAGCAGTCCATGAGAGCGAGATTTTAGTTGTGATTGGAGGTCTCATTCAGGGGAAAACAACACAAATTACACAATATCTAGCACAAGCGTACATAACAAAAGGAAATATTGGTTGCACAAAATCTTAAAGATGGAGAACATGTTTGCGTTTATAGTCACCTTAGCTACAGTTGATGCCAAAAAGATTTATGGGTTCTTTTTTTACTGTAACATTTTTGCTGTTCTCGGAAGCACAATTCATGTCAAGGTTTTGTCTGCAAAATCCACTAGAGAGTGATGTGCACTTATTTACATTTATATGAATACATTTAACTAAGCCAAAAGGTGATGTGCAATTTTGGAAATAAACCTTTTTCCAAAACTAGGAAAACCTACATATCAAAAGTAGTAGAGGTGGGATTTAGAGGCAAATCTCAAAGTTTGTAGATTGGATTACACTAAACGTGACTCTATTTCAAGCACTAGTGACACGATTCTCTTTTTACTAGGATAGGAAGAAATTTATGCAACGTGCCAAGTCTTGTATAAGATAGAAGGTAAAAAACCTTAGCAGCTCGGTAAGATAGCTTGTGAATGAGAGGCCTACGTTAGAGGCCATAATTTTGAGTTGCGGACCGTACGTCGTCAGTGCTTACCAAAAATATGATTGAACATTAAACACAATTAAGTGGAGTCAGTTGTAACAATAAATATATATGCTTTTCGATGGACATTTTGTCGTTTTGTTTTTTATATTTTTTGGTTTTAATGGACAAAAAATTGAGTTGTTTTTGTCTTCGCCTCTTGCATAATAATTGAAGGTAGCCCTTAACAGTGGCCCTTATGAGCAACACCACCTTTAGGGTAAAACCCCCAGTATGTGGACACCCCCCAATACAAGTACAATGAGGTCTCTTCGTTCGGTACACCATCTGGCTAGTGTTGGGACAATTAGGCTGAGGTGTCACATATCCATTGGCAGGGATCGAAATTCAAATCTAGCCTACCCTTGTCCTTTTCTAACCCAAGGGTTATGTCCTCCTACGGGGGTGTGATTTTTTTACACGGAAAAATGCTATTGCTAGTCGCGTTTTCTCTGACAAGCATCGCACACCGCCTCGCCGATAACGGTTGACGCATGGTTCCACCTCAAATGATGGAATACATTGTCAAAGCGAGCTGATTTAATCTCATTGTCCTTAACGTGGGGGATTTACCCTAGATGTTAATAACAAAAGCGAGCAAAAATTTAACAATTCTTAGACTTTAATAATAGGGAAAATTACCAAAATACCCCTCTAATTGTGAAAATTCCCAAAATACCCCTCAAATTTCAAAAATTCCCAAAATAACCTTGTATCTATTTTAGCTGTATTGTTCACGATTTCCTAATCTTTATTCTTTTTTGACAATGTATATCCGTTTTTTAGCGCTTAGCATGTAATTTGTCACAAATTGCCTCCCAAAAAAATACAATTATGTCTAAAAATAATGAAGCAATTCATCTCCAAAGCCTACATAACCAGCTCAAATTCTAGTTTTAGTATCTTGTATTCATAGACAATCAGTCTTCTTATGAAAAGCTACAATTTTTTTAATTTTTGGATAAATTTACTCTCACAACGAGGGGTATTTTGAGAATTTTGCAAAATTTGAAGGGCATTTTGGGAATTTTTGTCAAAATATGAGGGGTATATTGGGATTTTTTGAAATTTGAAGGGAATTTTGGGAATTTCCGCAAATTAGAGGGGTATTTTGGTAATGTTCCCAAAATAATAACTCAGTTTAGAGTGAACAGCCAACCATGGCGAGGACCTCCAAAGAAAGTGCGTCGCATCTCTCTCTCTCTCTCTCTCTCTCTCTCTCTCAGCACCAGCCTATCGTTGGCAGGGGGTAAATTGATGCTTAGGTCAAATAGGGGGTGTGCTTCATCTCCAAGCAATAAGAGCAGAGGCCACCGTGGTTGCCGTGTTTGTTGAGGCAACAGAGTTAGTTTGATGGATGCCTAAAACGGAGATACTCAAACTGCTGAATAAGCAAGAGATTTTGATGAATGTGCGAGACTGAGTGATGTTCACCTGTTTGCAGGATGTCTGAGACTCTCTAATAGTGAACATGGCGATTGTGAAGCTTCAAGAGGCCGGATTTTTGCGATGCGAGAGACCACCATCCCTGGAAAACGCGATGAGGATGAATAATATGCAGAGGTAGGCCTTCTTCACCTGTTTGCATAATGTATGACACCCTCATTCTTGCCCTATTGGTGAACACACTGATGAAGCTTCAAGAGGCCTGATTTGCATGATATGAGAGTTCCTCATCCCTAGCCCTGCTTGTGAAGGAACTGAGGATGAACAGTATGAGGTAGGCCTTCTATGATCACCACAATTCTAGATTTTAATTCTCTGTTATGGATAAGCTGGCCAGTTTAATTAGTAGGAGCAGTAACTCATCCTCAGGCAAGGCCTCTATTTGCACTCGCAAGTGAGCAACATACTGATCCTTTGGTATGTATCTTATATGAAATTCATCTTTGTTTGATATGATTGTGGCTCTTTTCAACATGAATGCATAACCTATTTGGCCTTTGACGGCGCCATGAGTCACAATAAGCAACATGCTCTTTATGCGTGAGAGCAAGCACCACCTTGATGAGGGAAGACTTTGGTGGACATGCACTGGAAACCATCAGCTAGCTATGGTGGGGCACTAAGTGTAGAGTTGGTGATAGACAGGTAATGCACCTATACAATCACCAGAAAAACACACATACATGCTTTATGCATAAATGAATCCTTTCTTTATGTAATTGTGATAGTAGGGGTGGCATGCGCTTTGGCCATATCTCTTTGAGTTACGTGAATATGCCTTATTAAATATGGCATTGGAAAGTGAATATGCCAACATTTGTATAGATCATCGTGGTTAATGGAGCTTCTGGTTGGTCTTGTGGATGAACGTCATGACTACATTATCTATTCTTTCAAAGGCAAATCATGGATTAAATAGTATCATGTGATGCAGGTTTGATCAGGGTTGAGCATGTATATTGATGCAGGTTTGAACTAGGTTGAGTGTGTGTGTAGAGTTGCAAAAGTAAGCGTGGTGAAGGACGACAAAACCAAATTTGGAGTACTCACGTAGGTGGTGGAGTTGCAGGTACTACTTGGGGAGAAGCTGTAGGAAAATGTCATGCGGGCAAGGAGAGTCCCAATGGTTTGAGTGCTAGAGCAACAAGTATAGATGGAATTGGCAGCGTACATTGTGAATTGGTGTATGTGATGTGGGGATTTTTGGTGGCGATATGTATTGTCTGTGGGAGCAATGTAGAATTTCATGTATGGTCTGTGGGACCAATGTAGAATTTGATGTATGGACTTGTTATATAGAAATTGAAGTATCGACTTGTTATGTACCAATCATGCATAGGCTATTTAAGTTGATTGTGAGCCGGGTACAATACAACCGGGTGGTATGGCTTTATAGTAACTGTTTCATTGTGCTTGGATGCGGCCAACATCTTGCACAAGAAGTTTTGGACAAATTCTCACAATATTTCCCACATTGTGACTTACCTCAACATCATGAGCTTTTGTGAGTGAGGCGCCGCATACCTAGCTAGGTACGATTGGGGGCAGGGGACCGCCGGGGGGGCGGTGGTCCCTTGCCCCCAATCGTACCTAGCTAGGTATGCGGTGCCTCTCGAGCAGAAGCTCATGATGTTATGCATTGTATGAAAGACACTGAGAAAGACTCCGTATTCCTACATGAGAAAATTTCTAAATCTTCTTGAATTGAAGCCAGCCATGGCGTGAGGCGAGCTCTAATGCATTGGAGCCACCACTGTCTTCGAGTATAGGAAGCACATAGAGAAGGATGCTTCTTTGGAACGTCAATTCTAGCAAGTACAAGAACCTCCGGCATTTGTGGAAGAGGCCATGGCCATCGTGCAAGGACTCAATGAGTCCCACAAAGAGCATCACATGCACTATTAGTTTACACAGACGAGGTATTGGAGGCTACGGTACAGTTGTCCGATCAATACATTAGCGATCGGGTCTTGCCAGACATAGACATAGATCTGGACTGCATGTGTGTCCTTTTGCTTGGAGCTCGGAGTCTTGTAGCCTTTGAAAGCTTGTGGAAGTACCCTTTGAAGCTTTTGAAAGAAGGCTTTTTGAATGTCTGGGGCGGTGCTTGAATGTTCCAAGATGACTTGGAGGCTTTAAAAGCAAGCTTGTCGTGGGAAGATTCTCCAAAAGGGGCACAAGGTCAAGGGTGGTCAAGCTGAGCCGTGGGAAGCGGGGACCCAAGAGGGGCAGACTCAAAATTTTCTTCAAAATCCGCTTACTGCTTGGAAGAAGTCCGCCAATCGGACAGTCAGAGTAGTGGCTTAAGCCAGTAAACAGACGGGTGTCGATGCGCAGGCAAACAGAGGGGCCGGACGGTTGAAAGAAAGTCGAAATGTATCCGATCGAGGCCCCGTCATGTGGCGGACCCAAAAAGAAAATGAAACTCAGTTGATCGCCCGCTTGGAATCCGCCCAGTGGACGCTCAAAATTGGGGTCTATGTCTTGTGTGTGAGCATCCTCAAGCCTTTTCCCTCTTGAGTTGGGGGATTCCCACCAAGGTAGGGTTAGGCTCTTGGGGCTTCTTTTTAACAAAAACTTGGGCATTAAATGCCTTCTAGGTATTCACACATACTTGAGATACTCTGGTCTTGCTACTGTGGACACAAAATGCACAAAGAATGAACAAAAAATTACCTCACAAAATTGCCATCTAATCGATGAATCTTGTGACGATTTAAGCATGCACAAGCACGTTGGAAAGCTCACAAAGAGTACTATGCACACATAAATCAATTGTGCCAATTGTGTCTATGTGAGCAGATATGGGAGGGTGTATATATGCAAAGAAAAAATCAAAATGCAAACTACATCTCAAGCTGATTACCTCTTATCATCAGCTAGGGTAGTGGCCATGTACATGCCCAAATCCAATGTTAGAGACAATTAAGAATGAGGTCAATTATGCAAAATCCTATTAGAGATTAGGGAAAGCTAATCGGGAGCTAATCACACAAATGCATAACGAGAAACCTAGCTAGCATATCTTGGTGCTCTAATACCACTTCATGAGAATGGGATCGTGCTAGCTAGGGTGGATGAAAGAGAAACACCATGAACACAAGTGAGTGTGTGTTTGCTAGATTATCACTCAAGCGAATTAGGTTCCAAGATCAATTAACTTGGACTCAGAAACACGATCTTGAGTATTTGATAAGCCATCACAAGCTCACCATAAACAAGGGAGATGTAATGCAAAATGGAGTGTTTTGCTTACTCATGAAGTGAGCTATAAGTAGCTCTACAGTCTTGCACCAATATGAAAGGCTTAGGAAGCTATGTGCGCGTGCGTAGTGTGCAAGAGAAGGAGGGAATTGGGGAAGAAGAAGAGGTTGCACAGGGAGTTGGGTTAGTGAAGAGGAAAGTGAGAGAGTGAGTCAACTCTCTCAATTCTCTCCCTATATTGATTAGGAAGAAAAATGTAAGTAAGGGTGGTTTCCCACGGTCACCTGGCTTACACCCCAACAACCTTCCACTTGAAGGTCATGGTGGCCAATAGTGGCATCAATATAGTTAGTCTCTACAAATTGGATGAAGCATCAATGTAACAAACTTGGACACTCCAAGTCAAGAATATACTGCGACACCACAAATAATCACTTCAAAACAGTTCACAATTGACAATTGATTCGACATTGGCCCGGCGGAGTTCCGTGCCTAGATATATTGGCCCCAAAGCTTGGCGCCCCTTTCAGTATTTCTTTTTGTATTAATCTGTGTTCAAAGTACAAGAGCGCTCACTCTCAGACTCTGCGTCCAGATGCTCTACAGAGTGGGAGGCCTACCCACTTATTTAAAGGTTTACAAGGGACGCTAAAAGCAAAGCCCAAAAGCTAAAAATCAAAAGCTCTCTCTTTTAAAATAAAGTAGTTCAACTCACTAGACTTGCTTGAAAATAAAGCAACTCAAAATAAAGCTTTTTGCATAGAAGTTCTTTTTCAGCCAGCATGCATAGGGAAAAGCAGGGCGTACTGCTGCCTAAAAAGGCGCCGCAAAATACGGGATTCCATACAGTCAAGCCACGTCAGTCCTAGCAGCGTGAAAGCCGAAAAGCTACAACCAGAGCCACGTCATCATTTCATGGGTTGTGTGTGTGTGTGTGGATGTGTCCTCTGCTGTCCCGGTCCAGGCATGGCACGTCACCAATTTGTGACATCGCTTAGGCTTCATCGGCTCTCGTATCCAAAAGCTCCCACTAAGCTTATGTATAGTCATCATCCTCTGCACGCTCTTTCAACGGTTGTGATAGGCCTTTCTTTGTCAAAACATCTTTCATGTGCTCTTTCCACATGGTGAAGTTGCTGCCATCGAACTTGCGAATGAAATACTCCTTTTCTAAAGAAGAAGCCATCACTGATAAAAGGGTTTGAGAGGTGTCAAACTATGGCGAGAAGCTGCAGAAATTTGGGCAGAGTAACCTTTATATCGGGAGTAGAATCTCAACCGAAATAGGCTCAAAAGTGCCAACAATGAAAGTCACGACTCACGAGAAGGAAATTCGGTAGAGTCTCCTTTGTATGAGGAGTCAAAATTCAATCGAAAATATGCATAAATGTGTCAACTGCACTAACTGGGCATCTACTACACAAAACCACTGTTGTGTGACTGTGAACTTGGCGTCAAGAGCACAAAGGAAACACCGTTCAGATACATATCCTATGGCGAGGGTACCGTAAAGGGGAACTCCAGCTACCTGTATCACCAAAGGTGTCTCAACATTCGAGCACACCTTAAGTGAAAGAAAACCTTACGCTATCGACCCTCCAAAGGCTAATGTAGACACAAATGGACTAGCCATAGTCTCAGAAAGAGCTCTTCTGGTTTGAGTCTTAGAAACGGCCAGGAAAATTTGTCAAAATAACCAAAAATGGCTCCACACGTAGTACAGTGGGTAGTGTCCCCAACTCAACGTACATGAGTAAACCCCGTTCAAACATGCGCTAAGAACTGCTGCATGCAGTAAAAGTGATCCGTGCGGGGATATCTGCTCTCAAAATAGCTCAGTAGCCCTAGATGTGCTCACAGCAAAATGCATCTGTCAATGCATCTCTCTGCAGAGAATTTGTTGTCGAAATGATTGTCAAATCGTTAGAGAATCTATGTGTGAATAGGCTGAAAATCCCTTGTAACCTGTAACCTGCGTGTCGGTGTTGCTATGTGCCGATTTTTGTCGCCGAGCAAAAATACGTTAGTCGAATAGCCACCAAAGGTGTCATAGTCGAAAATCATGTTGTACAATGCGATTGGTGCGATCGGTGCCGATGTCGAGTGTCACTCCTCTACGGTAGAGACACCTCATCCGGCGTATGGCAAGTATAGTTGTTGATCACAAGAAAATATCGTTCGCATGAAATTGGTGTCGGGTCGGATATCAAGAAATCCTCCGCAATGTGTAAGAATGTCGAGGTGGTGCGCTGAAAATGGTGTCGAAAATCGATGTGCACATGCGGAGCAATAATTCGCTGATGTCGGTGTCGACTCCCACCGTCGGACGAGAGTGGCTAGCCGAGTAGCCACAGATGCCTATGCTTGAAGCCGGTGTCAAGGAGATATGCCGAGGTCGAGGTCGAGGTCAATATCAATGCTGAAAAAGTCTGCACACAATGTGTGTGTGTGTGTGTGTGAACAGAGAGAAAATCGTGGTCAATTTCGGAGCCAGATATTTGCAAATACACGCAATCGCTGTTTAGCGCTCTCTCTCTCTCTCTCTCTCTCTCTCTCCTCAAACTTGGGACTCGGAGTCGGTGCCGAGAGAGCCGCGGTCGAAAGTCAAAGGATAAGAGGGGTGTTCCCTTGCACACACGATGCGTTCTGTGTAATTTTGAGATTCAAAAAAATGTAAATTGCTGCATCTGTCTTGCGAAAAACAAAGAAAATGCAGGAGGTGGACGACGACTATGCAAGAGCAGAGTGTGTGTGTATGTGTGTCGGTTTCCCAAGTTTTTGCTCGCTGTTGAGGCCGCCCGTTGCTGCACGCTCTCTCAAATCTGCCAGCGCTACAGGCTTACGACAGGGTGTTGTTGCTCGTTTCTTCTCACGGTTTTGGGGGGGGGCGGGGGGGAGCTTTTTTATATACTTCACAACTCGGTAGTGCCCGGTTCTACTCCTGCTCACAATTGCTTACCGTGAAGACCTCGCAGTGCTACCCGATTCCAAGCTTTGCAATCCCACAATGCTCACGCCCTACCTTTGTTTGCCTTGCTCACGAGCTCCTCAGTTTCAACTCTTGTCAGCTCTACTCTGCCTGCACTTGCTACCTCCAATTGTGTCCAGTGCTGCTTGTTGCTACAAGTTCCCCAAATGCTCGACTGTTTACGACTTGCTAGATTTTTTGCTACTATCGACTTTTACTTGCAATTGCTTGGCTACGAGATCCTTTCGGTGCTCTGCGCTACTGGCTAGATGATTTTAGTGCCAAATTCCCCAAAAAACTCGACCATATGCTCCCGAACCTGTGCTACTGCTTCTACCCGATTCTTGCATTGTTGCTTCAAGATCAAACGCTTTCAAGGTTCAGAAGAGAGCTTCACGCGATGGGGAAAGCGATGGGGAAAGCAGGGGGCGTCGGCCGTGGCTCTGATACTAGGTGAAAGGCTTGGGAAGCTATGTGCACGTGCGTAGTGTGCAAGAGAAGGAAGCATGCAATAGAAGGGGGGAATTGGGGAAGAAGGAGAAGCTTCATAGGGAGTTGGGTTAGTGGAGAGGAAAGTGAGAGTAAGTCAACTCTCTCACTTTCTCTCCCTATATTGATTAGGAAGAAAAATGTAAGTAAGGGTGGTTTCCCACGGCCACTTGGCCTACACTATAACACAATACATGTGCGATAATTCCACCTTTTCTCTCCTTGACTCACACTCTAGTACTCTAGGACAAAGCTAACACCTTACACTATATGTACATGTTTGTATTTTGAGTTATCAATGAGGTTTTTCTTAGAGAGAGAGAGAGAGAGAGATGAAAATGGATATAACAAGCATGGTCAGTTTGGGTTTATTCGTATCTCTCTTGAAGCATGGATTGGGGATGTCTCTTTTCTAAGGGAGTCACCCACTACTACCCATCATACAGGGCAAAGTCTACTGCGACTTCTGTCACTCCGAGTCTCTCACTTCTTTCAACTCTTCCATTGAAGAAGTGACATGGCTGTAGATTGTACTTCTCCCATTGGCGTGTAGACCTTCTACGGTGAGACGAAGTGACCAATTTATCATCCATGTGTCGGTGTTGGCATCGTGAGATGCTTGCATGGTGGCAATGAATTCATTTGTGATTGTGTCAACTTTGGTGAGTGGGCCACTGTCAACTTTGGTGTCGGAGGAGACTCCAGGGAAATATTGGCAGGTCCCTTCAACTTCAAGCCCAGTATAGTGCCTAAACTTTGTTCATCTCAATGGCTAGTACGTGTGCAGCTACAAATTGATCGCTAGCCAAAGACAGAAAGCTACCCATCATTCTCACCCGATTATTCCTCTTCAAAGCCACCATCTTTGTCGTCTCTTATTAAAAGACACCAAAGGTTAAACCACCATCGTTGGCACCTCCTGTTCACATGATGCCATCCTTTCAGAGCTCACCATCCTCTAAACCACCCTCGTTACCCTCATACAAGCCTCCAATTCTATGCTTGCCACCCTTGGGCTCCAAGCATGCCTACAAATCACCCTCTTCAAACTCCAACCCTTCTAAACCATCTGCTTCATGCCCCAACCCTTCCTATAGAACCATCCTCAGGTAGTGCTCTAGCCCTTCCTACAAGCCACCCTCTTCGGGCTCCAACCCTTCCTACAAACCACCGTCATCATGCTCTAGGCTCTTTGGGAAGCCATCCTCATCACAGATTGGAGAAACGGCCGTTGTCTTCATCTCTCAAGACAAACCCTCCATACCACTAGCTCGATCTAGTATTAACGCCCTCATATTCTACTTTTTCAAGCCTTATGTATTTTATGTATCTTAATATTTAAATAGTGTGAGTTGCTTTTGGCTTTGAAGAGAGAGAGAGAGAGAGAGGACAAGTACAAGGACAAGAAGAGGAGAAGTTTTTCCATTGTTAAAATAAACCCAAGACCTTGTATCTAACATCAGGAATTGCTTTCAGAGGGGCCACAAGGTTATCCGACGTATTCTCCTAGTTTCTCTTATATGCAACATATATATTTGAAAAAAAGGTAATATGCAATCAACTTGCCACATGTCGCCTTAATGCTAGGTGCAAATGTTTGAGGTTTGATTTTGCATTGAAAAATGACCACTAGTGGCCAAAAAAATTTGAATTACGACAAAACAGCTTTTCCGGTCTTAGTCTCATACAAGAATCTTGGAGACTCATTTGTAAACTCTAGAAGCATTGCAACAAGTGTACTAGGACATGATATAGGGTGCATGCTATGTGAACTCCAAAAAAATGTAGCAACAATGAACGATACTGTGCGCCCAAGAAATTAGTTGGAATAGAATAATTGATTACTACTTAGGTACATCAACACTTTGACAATTTTGACTATTATCTTTTTATTAACTAACGTAGAATTATGTATAAATCTTGGGAGCGTATGTAGGTAAAGTATTGAGGTAGGTACTAAGTGATACAATATCTAGAGTTGCATACTAGGAGGGCAAAGATCATTCGGCGAAGGTTGGTGGATAATTAGTCTTTGTGGATTTTACTATCTTGCCTCCAAGTTTTTATCTATGTTCAAGCAATATCGTGCTAGGAGCCTTAATGCTTGCAGTGTGTGTTATGACAGCTTAAGGATGTTCGCTTGATTTTGTTGCTTGCCTTTTTTACCTTGCTCATTTTCTTCGCTTGCCTATTGGCTGGCTCCTTTTCACAAAAGCAATTGCAACTTGCAAAACACTCTATAGCTTGTCAGCCAATATCTCTCAAACCATAAAGTATTTGCAAAAACTTCTGTGAAATTATAGAGCACAAAAAAAGTTCAAAAATCACATAAATGGACATGAAACAAGCCATTTTGATAGGTCAAAATAGATTTATAAAAATCTAAAGTTATCTACCCACGTGACCAGTAGACAGTCCACTAAACGTAGAACAAAATCGATGTGGAATGAAAACATCGAACTAGAAAGTTGTAGAACACAATGTTTTTGGTAAGAATAGAGGGAATCAAGCTCGATCACCTTTTTACTCAGTCATACCTTTGCGAGATTAGGTTTGAGAGAGAGAGAGAGAGAGAGAGAGAGAGAGAGAGAGAGGTTTTGTTGGAGCTTCTTTTCACACAATGTGTGAGGTGCTTATTGTTCTATATTATCAATAACAAATATTGAGATTAGGGTTAGTCTGTGATGGTATTGGCTCAATGGCCTTTATCCCCAATAGCACCAAGCTTGCCAATTTTTGCATCCTTGCAAAATGGATTGAGACTTTTGTAAGTGTGAGTTGGCAAAATAGTGCGGCCTCAATCGTGTTGAGTTGCTAATCTTAGACATGCACCACATGTTATACTTGGCCCAAAAATTGAGCGTTGCAAAATTGCAATTAAAAGATGCATTGATAAAGCAGATCTAGTTGACTGCAAACCAAGATACTCATGTTGTTGAAGCCTAATAGCCTGCAACAAATAATATCTAGTTGGTTGGACCCCTTGTGAGCTGTTCATGAAGCTTTAATAAGCATTGAATATGCTAGCCACAAACTCCAGCCATCGAGTTGGAGAGAGAGAGAGAGAGAGAGAGAGAGAGAGAGAGAGAGAGAGAGCTACGAAGACCATAGCCATGGTGCTACAAAGGTTTACAGACAAGAGCCGACGTGAGTTGTGCAACACAAGTTGAGAGCAGAGATTGGTGACCCATCGCATGTGGACAGAGTCATAGAGGTCGGTGTTGTCTTTATCTCTATGTGTCTTTTTTACATGGAGCTAGTATAATGCATATGCACACACGCACCTACGAGAAACTATGTATTGTGTGTGCATGTGTGTGTGTTAGAGAGAGAGAGAGAGATAAAATAAATCGATAAATGAAATGAAGTGTTATTTAAAACGTCTTCAAAAGGCCAAAATGCCTTATGACACCAAACCAATACAACCATGGTGGATCTAATACAATGTCTCGGTACAAAATACAATAAAGTCAACTAAAGGCCAGAATGAACATCGTTGTCCAAGGATGTACTACCGTGGTCACGGAAGAATATCATCAACGTCTGCACACACACACAGAGAGAGAGAGAGAGAGAGAGAGAGAGAGAGATGGAAGAGAAAAGCCTTATTAACATCTTTTGATAATTGTGCAGTGCCACACTGGCAAGACGGTAACTGAAGGCCATGAAATTTTCAAAAGATGGGTAATGCACCCTATTCCTTGCTCCTACAAAGCTTCATCGCCATTGGTCACCGTCTCAAGCGGTCAAGGACTGCGCATACACCAGTTTTTTACGCAATCCCTAAACGAGGCCATGAACTTTACAAGGGTGGGTATTGCACCGTACCCTCTACCCTTTCAAGTTTTCATAGCCATCGTTCATCGTCGCAACGGTGTGGCACTGTGTAAACGTCAATTTTTTGCCATTGTGCCCGAGCCCTATGGCAAAAATTGGCAATTGTTAAGTGCCATACCAATGAGATAGTAATCAATGGCCATGAAACTTTGTGAGAGTGGATAATGCTCCCTACTCTCTGCCCCTTCAAAGTTTCATGGCCATCGCTCACCGTCTCGATGGCCAAGAAGTGCACAAACACTAATTTTTTCCCATTGGGACTTTAGTGAGCCCAATGGCGAAAAATTGGCAATTTTGTAGTGCCACACTGACAAGATGGTAATCGATAATCATGAAACTTTACAAGGTCAGGTAATGCACCCCACTTCCCACCTCTGTACAGTTTCATGGCCATCGCTCACTGTCTTGATGTTAGGGAGTAAACAAATGTCATTTCTTTGCCATTGGATCCTTAGCTAGCCCTATGGCAAAAAATTGGTGATTGTGGAGTGCACACCAATAAGATGATAACCGATGGCCACGAAACTTTGTAGAGTTGATAATGCACCCTACTCCCTATTCTTGCAATTTTTCATGGCCATCGCTCATTGTTTCAACGGTTAGGGGCTAAACAACACGAATTTTTTCCCATTGGACCCTTAACGAGCCCTATGGCAAAAAAATTGTGATTTTGGAGCTCCACACTGATGAGACGTAAACAAAGTCTAGGAAACTTTGCAAGGGCAGGTAATGCACCTCACTCCCCATCCCTATAACGTTTCATGGTCATTGCTCACCGTCTTGATGGTCATGGGTTGCACAAACACCAATTTTTTGGCGAGCACTATGGAAAAAATTTGTTGATTGCGCACTGTCACACCAACTAGATGGTAACCAAAGGTCACGAAACTTTGCAAGAGAGGATAATGCATCCTAATCCCCACTCCTACAAAGTTTCATAGACATCACTCACCATTGCGGCGGTGTGGTGCTACGCAAATGCCAATTTTTTGTCATTGGGCCCTTAGCGAGCCCTATGAAAAATACATGGCAATTGTGCAGTGCCACACCATACGAAACGAGACAATCAGTGATGGCCATGAAAATTTGTAAGGGTGTGTAATGAACCTTATTCCCAACACTTGCAAAGTTTCAAGGCCATTGCTTGCCGTCTCAACGGTCAAGGGCTACACAAACATCAATTATTTTCCATTCGGCTCTTAGCGAGTCCTATGGCAAAAAATTGACGATTGTGCAACACCACACCGATGAGGCGATAATCAAAGTCCACAAAAATTTGCAAGGGTAGGTATTGCACCCTACTCCCTACCCCTATAAAGTTTCATGGCCAGTGCTCACCGTCTCGATGGTCAAGTGTTGTGCAAATGCCATAATTCTTCCATTAGGCCCTTAGCGAGCCCTATGGAAAAACATAGCCGATCGTACAACGCCACCGACAAGATGGTAATCAAAGGCCATGCAACTTTGTAGAGATAGATAATGCATTCTACTCCCTGCGCTTGCAGAGCTTCATTTGCAGAGTTTCATGGCCATTGCTCATCGTCTTGATAGTATGGTTCTGTGCATACACCAATTTATTGTCATTGGGCCCTTATTGAGCCCTATGACAAAAAAAATGGTGATTATGCAACACCATACCCATGAGATAGTAACCAATGGCTATAAAACTTTGTAGGGCAGGTAATGCATCCTACTCCCTACCCTTGCAAAGTTTCATGGCCAACGCTCACCGTCTCAACGGTCAAGGGTTGCACAAACGTCAATTTTTTACCATTGGGCCCTTAGCAAACCCTATGGCAAAAAATTGGCGATTGTGCACTACCATACCCATGAGATGGTAATCGATGGACATGAAACTTTGTACAATTAGATAATGTATCCTACTCGCTACCCCTGTAAAATTTTATGGCCATTACTCACTATTTCGATGGTCATGGGCTGCAAAACCATCAATTTTTTGCCATTGGGTTTTTAACGAGCCCTATGGAAAAAAAATGGTGATTATTTAGTGCTACACTAAGGAGACGGTAACCAAAGGCCATGAAACTTTTCAAAGGTAGGTAATGCACTCTACTCCTTACTCCTGAAAAGTTTCATGGCCATCGCTCACCGTCTCTATGGTCAGGGACTGCGCAAATGCCAATTTTTTGTGTGGAGTCCCTAACCATTGAGACCGTAACCTAAGGCCATGAAACTTTGCAGGGGTGGGTGTTGCACCCTACTCCTTGCCCTTGCAAAGCTTCATGGCCATAGCTCATTGTCTCGATGGTGTGGCACTATGAAAATGTCAATTTTTTGCCATTGCACCCTTAGCAATGACAAAAAAAATGGCAATTGTGCAAATGTCAATTTTTTGCCATTACGCCCTAAGCAAGCCTTATGGCAAAAAATTGGTGATTGTGCAATGCCATACCAACGAGATAGTAACCGATAACCATGAAACTTTGTAGGGGTGGATAATGCATTCTATTCCCCACTCCTTCAAACTTTCATGGCCATTGCTCACCATCTCGATGGTCTAGGGGTGCACAAATGCTAATCTTTTTGCAATTTAGGTCCTTCGTGATCCCTATGGCAAAAAAATGGCAATTTTGTATAGCGCCACATTGACAAGATGATAACCAATGGCCAATAAACTTTACAAGGTTGGATAATGCACCCCACTTCCCATCTCTACAAAGTTTCATGGCCATCGCTCACCAAATTGATGTCACGGACTGCAGAAATATCAATCTTTTCCATTGGGCCACATTGATTAGACGACAATCAATGGCCATGAACCCTACTCCCCACCTCTACAAATTTTCATGGCCATTGCTCACCGTCCCAACGATTAGGGACTCAATAATAGTGAATTTTTTCCTATTGGACACTTAGCGAGCCCCATGGCAAAAAATTGGCGATTGTACAACACCACATCGATGAGACAGTATAATTGATGGCCATGAAGCTTTGCAAGAGTGGAAAATGCACGCTAATCCATTCCCTTACAAAGTTTCATGGCCGTTGCTCACCGTCTTGATGGTAAGTGATAGCACAAATGCTAATTTTTTGTCATTGGGCCCTCAGCGAGCCCTATGGTAAAAAATTGGTGATTGTGCAGCGTCACACTGATGAGACACTAATCGATGGCCATGAAACTTTGCAAGGGTAGGTAATCCAATCTACTCTCCACCCATGTAAAGTTTCATGGCCATCACTTACTGTCTCAATGGTTAGGACGTGCACAAACACCAACTTTTTGCCGTTGGGCCCTTATCGAACCCTATGACAAAACATTGCCGATTGTACAGTGCCACACCGATGAGACAGTAACCAAAGTCCATGAAAATATACAAAGGCTAGTAATACATCCTACTCCATACCCTTGCAAAGTTTCACAACCATCTCTCATTGTCTCAATGGTTAGAAACTGCACAAACATCAATTTTTTCCATTAGGCCCTTAACAAACCTTATGGAAAAAAATGGTGATTGTGCAACGCCAAACCAATGAGACGATAATCGATGGCCATGAAACTTTGCAAGGTCAAGTAATGCACCATACTCCCTACGTATGCAAAATTTCATGGCCATCGCTCACTGTCTTGACAGTCAGGGGTTGTAGAAACACCAATCTTTTTCCATTGGATCCTTAACAAGCCTCTATGGAAAAAAATTGGCGATTTTCCAACGCCACACCAACAAGACGGTAAATGACCACCATGAAACTTTGCAAGGGTGGGTAATGAACCCTACTCCTTGCCCGTGCAAAGTTTCATGGCCATCACTTAGCATCTCAATGGTCAAAAACTACACAAACACCAATGTTTTGCCCTCGGGCCCTTAGCAAACCCTATTGCAAAACATTTGCCATTGTACAGTGCCACACCTACCAAATGGTAGTCAAAGGCCATGAAACTTTGAAAGGGCAGGTAATGCACACTACGTCCTAGCTTTACAAAGTTTCATGTCGATCGCTTATTGTCTCAACTGTTAGAGGCTATACAAACACCAATTTTTTTCCATTGAGCCTTTAGCGAGCCCTATAACAAAAAAAATTCGATTTTTCAACACCACATGGATGAGACCATGAACGAAGACCATGAAACTCTATACGGTGGGTAATGCACCCTACTTCATGTCCCTACAAATTTTAATGGCCATTGCTCACTGTCTCGATGATGTGGTGATGTACAAATGTCAAAATTTTTTCATTTGACCCTTAGCGAGTCCTGTGGGAAAAAATTGGCGATTATACAATTCCACACCGCCGAGACGGTAACCGAAGGCCATGAAACTTTGTAGGGGTAGGTAATGCACCTTGCTCCTCACCACTACAAAGTTTCATAGCCATCGCTTACCATCTTGACGGTCAGGAGCTGTGCAAATGCCAATTTAAATAACAACAGATGAATGCTAAACTAAGAAATGAACCACAAACGAACAAGAGAAGGTACAACACTAGAATATAGAAGATCCATGAACAAGAGTATACAAGAATGGAAATAACTAAAGTGGGAAAAAATAAAATGATAAATGAATCAATGAGGTCCTCATCACTAGGACTCATCATCACAATTGTTATCTCCAAAATGAGCACCAATGTCATTGGCAAAATCTGTAGTTTTCTCACTACCTCCATGATGCTCTCATGATCATCCAAACGCAAATGCTAGCGAGGGATGCTCTCTTTTTTTACTGACAATGCTCTCTAGTTGAGCTAATAGCAAGGACTAGATGGGAGTAGTCTATGGCCACCTTCGACGACTCATACTGTACAAATGAATGTAACGCTCACCTCCATGCACCTGCTAAAAATAGTACCCTAAAACAACTATACTATGAGCATCATATGCCTCATCATGATCATCCATAGTGGATTCTTGAAGCACAAACTTTGATTTGGTGCATCTAAGAATATAGTAGTCAACTCCCTCCTCATTCCCCTCCTCAACAATAACTGCAAAATCATCTCCTTCTGCCAAGCAATTTGTGAGAGTATCGGCATCATTTGAGAATTGTGTGATGTCCTCAATGGAGCTAGTCGACATGATCCTGCCCTATGAGGGTGAAAGAAGCTAGAGTGTCCATATGTCAGCCCACTATGTCATGGTGCAATCTATCCACTCACCATGTACATAAACATCATGGTGGGATCCCTAGTTGTGGTGCTCCGAATGTTGTGCAATCTGTGTGTATCTGCTATAGCGTCATAATCTCAAATGGCGAGATCAATATCTTGGCTATTCACACAACAAAAGAACCTCCTCATTGATGGTTCACGAGCTACAAATGAGTCACATGCCATGTGCCACGAGTACAACTCCACAACCTATCTAGCATCTCTAAATCGGTCACTGTCTCGTTGAAGCTGATATTGACAAAAGAGTGTGCTTCACACAATTGCATGCACCATTGTGCTCGCCCTTCACATGCCTTGACTCAAAGTAGCTCCAAAGTCAAGGTATGTCACTGTTATGGTGCCATCTATACAACCAAAAGAACTCACATGCGCTTTTGAATTGGGCACCACAACCATCCAACCAAATATAGCGACAAGGGTATGAGATGTGATGCTCACAAAGGAAAAGATCATCCTGTTGGAAATAGTGTTGCATAAAATACGCATTGTGGGAGAGGTCATCACTAATGTAGAAATGGTACTCATGTATGATCACCCGTAACTTCTTAGAGCTATCCACCCTATCAACTGCTACGTCTGCATGACGATAAGATATACGTACAAGCATCACCACCTATAACAGCATTTTAAAAAGTTAGAATGTAAGAAACACCTCTTTTTAATCATACAGGTAAAAATACAAAGCAAATATAATTTTATCGAACCATATCATTTGTACCTGCTTAGAGAAGTTATATTTTAACTGGATCTTCTGATGTGGGACAAAGGTGTAGTTATTTGCAAAATCCACTACAAAGACCACAATACCAATGGGAAAGGAGGTAAGCACAAAACTAATGATCCTGCCACTTTTTGTGATGCACTTGCTGCACATATGGATACATGAAGGACCTAAAAGCCTCCATGAAGAAGGGGCGTAGTGCACTATGAGGTGTAAGCTGCTATACGTATAGTAGTCATATTAGTGTCATGTAACTATCTCATTCGCATCACCATCGCTCGAGACGGGTGTAAATCATGAAAGATCCCCACATTGGGCACACTTGCCCTCCACACACAACATCTGATGGAGGATGTCCCATCCACACGCTCACACAAGAAAGAGTGGGAAAAGTCTCAGGGTCCCATTAGGACCTCTCCAGCATGCCTCGCAAGAGCACGGAACACATCATACATAATCTAAAACTCTACATGATATCTACAACAACAAGTCTCAAGGTCCCATTAGGACCTCTCCAGCATGCCTCGCAAGATCACGGAACACATCATACATAATCTAAAACTCTACATGATATCTACAACAACAAGTCTCTCTCTAGCGCATGACTTGCACAGATCAAGGCTTGCAAGCCTTGAAGAGTATTGACCGATGGTAATCTTGGTGTGGGCATCCTGGTATGCATAAAAGAGCTGACTTTGCATAATCTTAAGAACCATAGTGCCATGCTCTATATATTGTGTGCGGCCAACCATATGTCAAGTTGCCTTTTTGAAGTCTGGCAAGGTATGATAATTCTCCTCCCAAAATTGATTGACCTATAATCTCCCTCATGCACAAATCTAGAATGTGTGAGCTCGTGGAACACACCCACTACTCGCCTAAAGCTCCTCACTATGTCACAAATCAAGTCTTGTTGTCTCTTAAGGCGTCTAGCATGCAAGGTGGGCAGTCGAATAGACAACATACGAGAAGTATCTCAAGAAATACGTACCAGTGATGGATGTACCTGCCACCACTGCGGTCAGTGTGAAACGATCTACAAAGTGCATCCCTGAATAGTGTGATGTAGCAGCACTTGATACTATCTACAATTGTCTATGTAGCATGACAAGTCCTTGGACTACAGATCTCGATAGCTATGCGGGTCTCAATGACAGAAGGGTGTCACAACAAATGCTCAAGCACTTGAGTACGTGAGGCAAGATCGATGTTGCTAAAGTACATCTTTGCAATGATGTTGCATGAAATCTAGCACTTGACACTCTGAGCACCCCATCACTGAAGGAGTGGGCTACAAAGCTAAAGTAGGGTCCACACTCGCCTCCATGCCAACTCCTGAGGGTGCTTCAAGAGCAAGCAAAGGAGATCCACTCAAAGAAATGATACGAATGCACTACGTTGATGGACTTTTGAAATGTTCTACAGCTAGTGGTACCATGTGAATCTTACCAAATGCACCGAGTGTGGAAGGTGTAAGCTTGCCAACAGGTGTCACATGTGCTAGTGGTCTATAGATGTTGAGGTCATTGATACAAGGACCGAGGAAGGGAATGAAAGGGGAATAGATAGATAAAAGAGGGAGAGAAGGTGTCACGCTCATATGGTAATGCCTGCATGGAAACAACCTCATAATCCTTGACCGTAGGGACGGTAATGGGCTCATGCAGCATATTCATACATATGTAGTCTTGCTCTTGAATGTTGCTTGCATTCTCAAGCTTTTCGTCTATTTTCTTCCGTGAGAGTCTTCTCTTCCATGTTTTGAACTTTATAGATGAGATCCTTGTGTTGTTTATTGTGCTTGTGAGACCTTGTGACTATGAATCCATGCTTAGTTAGGGAAATGAGTGTTAGAATAGTTAGTGATTGAGTCAAAGAGGCATAAAGGGATCCAAAACTCACTCACACACAAATCAAGTTAGTTTTTAAAAAAAAGGTTTATATACATTTTCTTTCTAATGTGATATAAAAAGGGCAAATCTTGATAAGATTACATCAATCCCATTATAGCAAACTAATTTAGATAAAATACTAGTTATCTCATGATTTATATGACATAAGTAATAAATAAATAAATTCTATAAAAATATTATCTAAATGTTTTATTGGTCATCCAATAATATTTCAAATAAATAGAATTTCAATACTAATTTACATTGCTACAAAATAAAAAAATTAAATTTAAAAAAAATATAATTAATTTATTTTCAATGAAACTTAAATAATTATGTTGAATTATCTTGATTTTTCATTTATTGTTAATATGTTTAAATTTAAAAGTAAATGACGTGGCTGTTGAGGTGGTTATGCATGGACGGATGATATGGTTGTCCATGTGGTGAGTTGGTGTAAATGATTGATGCCATGGATTACATGGGTGGACGGATGAGGTGGCAGATGGAATCCCCTCATCTGACATGTCATATCATGATATGTCAAAATGGTGACATCGATTGATTAGGTGGTAAAAAGGTAGTTGATAAATTGGATACGTGGTGATGTGGCATGCGTAGTGTCTTGTGAGGTAGTGAGTGATGTGGAAAGCCAAGCAAGCATCACAGACAAGTGGCGCATGAGGTGGTGGATGACATGGCATTTAATGTGAGGTGGCATGCAAAGTGGCACTTGAGTGTGGTGGGTGAGTTGGCAATTAGGGTGACATAGCAAGCTAAGTATTGAGGTCAAATTGTTGATTGTGGTGATATGGAAGGTGAGATGAGATGCTGATATGGACTTTTGGTGATGTGGAAGCCTCTTTGTATGAGGTGAACTAGCCAACTATGGGAGAGTAGGACCAAACCATGGTAGATGGACAAGTGTCAATATTTTTCAACTTGGCACTTCACCAAACCTAAAGAGGTACACCTTAAGTGAATGGTGCAAGTGAAAAAAATTAAATAGTGGAAAAGTGTTTCCCTAACTCAAATTGTTTTCAATGAGGACCTTACAGCAGTAAGAGTCATAACATACATGATAATCAAAATAAGTGGCAATTGTTACCATATACATGTGGTAGTGATGTGTGTGAACACACTAGGACCGCCGGGGCATTTTTTCCCTCTTTAGGAGGTTTTTTCCCCCGTGCATTGTATATACGCCCATCACTCTAGGGCTATCTATCTTTCCATTGCACACTAAGTAACACACTCTCTATTGTGTGCCTTGAGCTTCCTTCGTCTTCTCCAAGCTGTGTGTGTTTCTCTGCAACCCTAATTCCAACAATTGGTATCAGAGCAGGTCACGTCCTCCCGGGCTTAGTCGCCAGCTGCTCCAGCACACGCCTGCTCACTTTCTCCGATTACAATGAGCTTTGGCGAGCGTTCGCAGGTCGACAAATATTTCGGGTGAGCTCGAAGAGCTTGGTCTGGTCAGAATTTTGATTTGGGCTCATTTCGGCCTCCGTTTCCACTACAGGCAGTACTGCACAGGCTATTTCGTCATTTTGTGCAGATTTTCTGTCATTGCCGTTTTCTGCATAACAGGTGCCTTATAGTCTTCTACGGTTTGTGCTATATAGCACAAGTTGTTCCCGCTCCATTTCTCCTATTTTCTGGCAGTTTTCACATCAGGTGCAGCATTTACCATGGCTGACAACAACACAGATGTGTTCAAGATGTTTGCTGCTGAGGACAGGTTGGATGGGGACAACTACCCTATGTGGGCTTATATGATGCAACATGTTCTTGTGTCAAAAGGTGTCTGGAACATTGTGCAGGGCATTGATGTACGTCCTGGTTCTGAAGATGTAGGCGATGTTGAGGATGTTGCAGGTCTTGCTGCAAGGATTGCAGTTGTTAGAGTTGTTTTGCCTACGGCAGAACAAGCTCGTTGGGATGTTAAGGATGCGCAGGCTCATGCATTGATTGCGTTGTCTGTGAAGCGCACCATTATTCCTCACATCCGTTCAACAAAATCTGCAAAACAGGCTTGGGATATTCTAGCAGGTCTTTATGCAAGCCGCAATGAAGCTAAAATTGCTTTGCTGCGTAAAGAGCTAGAGTCGAAGATTATGCATGAGGAAGATGATATGGACACTTTCCTTGCTAGTGTCAAGGATATCAATGAGCAACTCATTTCTGCAGGTGTAGTCATTTCGGACAGTTCCCTTGTGCAGACTGTTCTTGATGCCTTACCAGATTCCTACCAGACTTTTGCTAGTACTTGGAGACTGATGACCCAAGGAAATCCTGAAGTTGTCAAGTTTGATGCATTATGCACATTGCTGTTGCAAGAGTCACTTTCTAGAAAAAACAGGACTAGGCAGCGTGCAGTTGAACAGGCTTTTATTGCTTCTCAAAGAAAGGGTGGTAACAGTAATGCAGCCACTTCTTATGGTTCTGCTGCGAGTGGCAAAAATTCTGTTCCTAATGCTTCTGCTGGCAGCACTTCGTCTGGCAATTCTGGTGATAAGGGCAAAAAGAAGATGCGTTGCCATTATTGTAAAGCCAATGATCACTTGATCAAGTCGTGTCCTAAGTTGAAGGCCAAAGAGGCTAAGAAGAAAGAGGGTGGTTCCACTGCAAATGCTGGTTCCACTACAAATGCAGCCATTGTTGAGTCTTCTGTGAAAGGAGATTGTGATGCTGATGTTGATGCAGAATGGGCTTTTAGCGCAGAGTGCACTTACAATCCTGCTGTCCATGATGCATGCTTGTCAGTTGCTGCAGATTCACATGTGTGGTATTTCGACAGTGGTGCTACAAAGCACATTACCTCACATCGTGAATTGTTTACCTCTCTTGAGTCTGTCCCTCATGGGAATTCAGTCACTTGTGCCAACAACGCCTCTTATCCAGTTCAGGGAGTTGGAAAGATTGTGCTCACTGCTGCTAATGGCAGTTCCTTCACACTTGTTGATGCACTTTATGTACCTGGGATCAAGAAGAATCTCTTGTCTGTATCCGCACTTGCCAGACTTGGACTTGTAGTCAAATTTGTGGATGACAGATGTACAGTTCATGATCTCAGTTTTGGTGATGAAATTGTTGCATCTGGGCTTTTGTGCCGTGGGCTGTATAAGCTCACTTTGTATGACAAGTGTGGACAAAATTTTGCAAATGCTGTTGCAGATTCAAGGGCTATTTCAGATGCAAAACTTTGGCATGCACGTTTTGGTCATCTGAATTTTGCCAATTTGCTGCGTTTGCAGAAATCTGATATGGTTGCTTCTTTGCCGCCTCTTGAAGCACCTATCAAACATGTTTGTGAAGGCTGTATTCTGGGTAAAATGCAGCGTTCTAAGTTTCCAAAGGATGGTTCAGTTAGGGCCACATGCAGGTTGCAGCTTGTGCATAGTGATGTTTGTGGGCCCATGCAAACTCCGTCCTTGGGCAATTACCTGTACTTCGTGACTTTCATTGATGATTACTCCAGGCATGCATGGGTATTTCCGCTTAAAGCGAAGTCCGAAGTTTTTATGTGCTTCAAACAATTTTTGGCTATGGCTGAAAATGTCTCAAAATGTACTATGGGCACCCTCCGTTCCGATCGAAGGGGGGAGTATATGTCTCATGAATTTAATGCATTTCTGGCTAGTCGTGGGATAAAACACCAATGTACAGTGCCTTATACACCTCAGCAAAATGGTGTTGCTGAGAGGAAAAACAGGTCACTAACGGAAATGGCACGATGTATGGTCAAAAGTCAAGCTTTGCCGCATTCTTTTTGGCTTGAGGCCATCATGTGTGCCACTTATGTACTTAACAAGTGTCCTACGAAAGCTTTGCAGTCTATTACTCCATATGAAGCATGGCATGATAGAAAACCTTCTATTGAGCACATGCGTGTTTTTGGATGTTTGGCATATGCTTTGGTGCCACAAGTGCAGCGCAGAAAATTGGATGATAAGGCTGTCAAATGTATTTTTGTTGGTTATAGTGCTGAAAGCAAAGGTTACAGGTTGTATCATCCGCAAACAAAACGTATTCTGGTTTCACGGGATGTAGTGTTTGTGGAAGACTCTGTTCAGCCCTTGTTGTCATGTACTAGAGACAGTAATGTAAGCTCACAGGACATTTATGACACTTTGTTGCCTCTTTTCAGTGGTGGAAATACGAATGTAAGTTCCAATGAGGCAAATGTACAGCCTATGGGGGTTTCTGAAAATGTTTTAGAACAGCCTATCACTGATGCAGATGTACATGATGCACTTGATGAGGAAAGGGCTGAAAATGAGCAGGCTAGAGGTATGCCAAAATGGTTGGTGCACACTTTGCGTGACAGTAAATTGGATGCACCTTTATCTAGTCGTACTCGTTCAGGCTCTCGCCATGCATCTTATGCATCAGATTGTTATGCTTTGGCTGTGTCTAGTTTACATGATGTTGAGGAGCCTCTGTCTTTTGATGAAGCACAAAATTCAGAAAATTGGATTGCTGCCATGAAATCAGAATATGATGCACTTATAGAGAATGACACATGGACTTTATGTGATTTGCCTCCTGGCAAAAAGGCCATTGGTACGAAGTGGGTTTACAAGTTGAAACGCAAGCCAAATGGTGAGATCGATCGCCATAAGGCTCGACTTGTTGCAAAGGGTTATGCACAACAAAAAGGCATAGATTATGAAGAGACTTTTGCTCCCACTTGTCGTATGACTACTGTGCGTTTTATATGTGCATTGGCAGCTCATTTTGGTTGGGATGTACATCAATCAGACATTGTTACTGCTTTCTTGAATGGTGACATATTTGAGGAAGTTTATGTAACGCAGCCTCGCGGTTTTGTCATAAAAGGACAAGAGGACAAAGTGTGCAAATGTAAGAAGGCTTTGTATGGGTTGAAGCAATCTCCTCGTGCTTGGTATGAGAAAGCTGACACTCATTTGGTTAAACGAGGCTTTCGTAACAGTCCAACAGAAAGCACATTGTATGTAAAGCGTGAGGATGATGTATTTCTCATTGTGGTTCTTTATGTTGATGATTTGCTGATCACTGGACCAAATGAGAGACATATTGCTGAATTTAAGGCTGATTTGAATGCTACTTTCAAGATGAAAGATTTGGGGCTGTTGCATCATTACTTGGGTATACAGTTTAAGCAGTGTGATGGTGGTATTGCCTTGTGTCAGAAAAGTTACATAGAGACATTGCTATGTAAGTTTGGACTTGAGGACTGCAAACCTATTGCCACACCCATGGAAACAGGTTTGAAGTTGAGTCTACATGATGCTGGCGATCCTGCTGATGTCACTCTTTACCAAACTGCTGTTGGCTGCCTCATTTATGTATGCAACACGAGGCCAGATATTCAGTTTGCAGTCTCGCAGGTCAGCAGATTTATGCATAGCCCAGGGTCTAAGCATTGGCAGGCTGTCAAGAGGATTTTCCGCTACCTTAGTGGCACTTTACATCTTGGCTTGTTTTATCCCAAGGGGGGATCATTGCCGCCAGACTTACATGCTTTTTCGGACTCAGATTGGGCTGGTTGTTTTGACACGCGAGTGTCCACAAGTGGTTTTTGTTTCATGCTTGGCAGTTCATGTATATCATGGTTGAGCAAGAACCAACCTACTGTGGCCACTTCGAGTTGTGAGGTTGAGTACAGGGCAGTCTTCACAGCTACGGTTGAGTGTGTATGGCTCAGACGCCTTATGGCTGACTTGGGTGTTGGTCAGGACACTGCCAACACTATCTACACTGACAGTCAGAGCGCATTGGCAGTTGCGAGGAACCCAGTTTTTCATGCTCGCACAAAGCACATTGAGGTGCATTACCACTATGTCAGGGAGAGGCTCTCAGCAGGAGAGATCAGCTTGGCTTATGTGCCAACACAGGACAACCTTGCAGATCTTTTCACAAAGGCATTGTCTCGTGAGAAGCTTGAAGCTTTCCGCAAAGCTTTGGGCTTACTCCCCTTTGTGGACTGATCCTGTCCTCAGGGCATGGCACTTCCCTTTACTCATGTGCCAGCTCTCGTTCACCGCATCACTCCAGGGGGGATTTGTTACCATATACATGTGGTAGTGATGTGTGTGAACACACTAGGACCGCCGGGGCATTTTTTCCCTCTTTAGGAGGTTTTTTCCCCCGTGCATTGTATATACGCCCATCACTCTAGGGCTATCTATCTGTCCATTGCACACTAAGTAACACACTCTCTATTGTGTGCCTTGAGCTTCCTTCGTCTTCTCCAAGCTGTGTGTGTTTCTCTGCAACCCTAATTCCAACAGCAATATACATTATTCATCAATTTTTTTTCTAAAAACTCTATCAAGATACTCTAAGTAGTCTTTGTTATTTTCAGTGCTACATCTAAAAAAAGAATCATTGAAGTATTTTTTTTGCATGGCCGCATTCTTTGGGTCATAATCTATCAATGGATCTTAAAAATAAGTTCTACATCATTAAATATCTAATATAAACAATTTGGGTTTTTGTAAACAAAAAATTGAACAAAGAAAAGTGAATAATTAAATATAGATTCAATAAATAAATAATAATAATAACGTAGAGATCCAGAAAATTATCAATAAGTCAAGTTAAATTGCTTGTCAAGTGAATAACGGATGTGCAAAAGGGCAAGTAGAGCAAAGAAGCACATGGAAAGTTATAGGTATTTATTCATCAAGCACACAATTTTGATATAGGACATGATAGGCTGCACCACAGTAGTCCTTGTAAACTAAATTGCCATTTTGATGTGAAAAAATGAAGATCAAAACTTTCCTTTGTGTTTACCACTATGTGTTCTGTGTGGCCACCAGATCTTGCATCTTCAAAGTAAGTGCAAGCAAGTCAAATATATTAGTGGGCAAAAAAGAGATTGTTTTTGGGCAGTTGTGGTGGGGGCAACTATTGAAAGTGAGCACACCTATCGTGCATATACTCAGTGGCTCAATGGATCATGCATACACCAAATAACTCAATGGATCAATCAAATAGCATGCCTTCACTTGATTAACCACACATAGATTGAAAAGGACTAATAACATTAATTAAAAGCACTATTAGATAATTAAGGATTACATAGTGCTAACCCTTATGGCTCCGATACAAGTTATAGGGATTATGGAGGATTAGTGAGCATAGCATTCTTTTTTTCTTTTTTTTGGAAAGGGGGGGGGAGGTGCGGAACTTAAAGAGAAAGAGGCTCAATGGAAACTATAACTCTTTATTATGCATTAGAAAATACAAAATGCAAAGTCTCCTATATAGGCTTCGTAGAGGGTGACATATTGGCTACATCGTGGGATGAAACATCATCGTCCTAAGTGGAAAGCTACACGTGCCATCAGAAAGCTACACGTGCCATCACATGGTTTATGCCACTTTCACTCAACAAGGGACATTGGACACTTTGTCTCCCTCCTTCACAAAGAATGGATGTAAAAAGCCAAAAAAACATAAGTGCCACACGGAGATATTTGATGCTTGAAGACTAGAGCATTACACAATGAGGAGAAAATAATTTTCCTAAACATACTCAATTTTATGCTATAAATTTTTAATATCCAAAGGTCAAAACATTGATCCATGTTTGTTATATTTTCAATCGCCTTTTAAAAATTAAGAGTGTTTCTTTGCTTTTTATGTTTCTCGTAGCATTGGAGGCACACTTTTATTTACAAACATAGGGTGCAACTAAGTAGTGGAGGTAAGCAGACTATGGTTCTTCTTGTACGATGGTAGCTCAATTCGCAAGGTGCCTAAATTGTGTCATCAAAGTTGAGAGTTCACACACCATTGTGGTTGTCTCCATTAATGCTAAGATGGGGAGATGTGGTGGTCGTGAGTGGCCTTTGCACTAAGTAACACCCATATTAAATGTGGGGTGGAGTAATGGGATCAACGGTGGGGGTTGGGGGGTGGAATCTCGAGGTGCACTAAACTTGGTCAGTGAAAAAAACGAGGCGCATTGTCAGAAAAGCGAGGCATATTAAACATGGCCAATGGAAAAAAACGAGGTATGGCGATGCAATTTGAACCCGAGTCCCATCAGTCTGTGACGCCCAGAATCTGGGCGCGTCGGGGAGGGACCGTTTTCCTTTGCTCTGATACCAAGTGTGATGCCCCAGAATCTGGGCGCGTCGGGGAGGGGACCTTTGGGGCCCGGCTCGGACGGGACCGGCTCGGGTCGGGGTGTTTCTTCAAGGGGTCCTGGCGCGGACGGCACCGACTCAGGAGGGCCCGGCTCGGACGGGACCGGCTCGGGTCGAGGTGTTGCTTCAAGGGGTCCTGGCGCGGACGGCACCGGCTCAGGAGGGCCCGGCTCTGACGGGACCGGCTCGGGTCAAGTTGCCTTCACGGGGGCCCGGCTCGGACGGGACCGGCTCGGGTCTGGTTGCGTTCCATGGGTCGACGGCCGTTTGCATTTCGCGGGTCTTCGCGGGTCTTGCGTTCCGGGTCCCTAGCCCCACGTAGCCTCAGGCTCCGCCGCACCGCCGGCGGGTCATAGCGTGCCCCGGGGAACCTTGCGTGGAGTCCCCACGGTGCGCGAGTGCGTGGAGTGAGGCTACAGTGTCTAGGTGGGGGGTCCCCTCCCGTGGCCGTTCTCGGGAGGCTCATACCCCTTATATACACCCCCGGTTGAAGAGAGTTTGACGACCGCGTCGAACGTGGGAAAAGAGTGCTCGGCTATGCATGAGGCCGTGGGGACAAAGGGGTGCATATAAGTGCAAAGTGATCAAAACTGTTCCCAAAATGCAAGTAAATCTGCATGCTTTGTTTTTGTACTTTTGAAAGTGAGTGAGTGAGTATTTTTGGGGTTTTGGCAGAAGGCTGAAAAGATATGCTTTGAACACCCAAGTAGAATTCCCCGTACTTGAGCGTTCCCCGAATAGGTAACCCGATGTGCGCGGAGCCACCTGCTGCGTTGGCCCGCGCGGAGGCTTCTTGAAAGCCGAATCTGAAGTAGCGTTCCGTCGCAATGCAGCACTTGCGAGTTGGTCCCTGTTTGGACGTCATTTGAATCTTCAGCTCAGCATGGGCCACAAAAGTGGCCGGGGCGCAACGAACACCGTTGGCTTGGTTCGTCGCGTTTTTGGTGATTCTCTGTTTTTGTTATAAAGAGCCCTGTCTGGCTCGCATCTGCCTTTTCTTCATGTGGGGAGCCCTGTCTGGCTCACATCTTTGCTTTTTGTGTTTGGAGGTGCCCGGCTCGGATCGGGGCCGGCGCGGGTCACGGGGGACGGCCCGCGGGTTGGGCGCGTCCTGGAGAGCCCTGTCTGGCTCGCATCTTTCCTTTTTATCATGGAGGTGCCCGGCTCGGATCGGGGCCGGCGCGGGTCACGGGTGACGGCCCGGTGTTCAGGGAACGCGTCACGAGGCGGAGGGCATGTGGTTGCTTTCTGGAGCTCTCTTCACCAAGATTTTGACGACCCGGGCCATTGCGGTTGGAGTCGTCGTGAGGATCGTGCGCGTCGGGCACGTCGGTCTTCGGCTCGTTTCCAGGAGCTCGTTTCTGGAGCTCTGATACCAAGTGTGACGCCCCAGAATCTGGGCGCGTCGGGGAGGGACCGTTTTCCTTTGCTCTGATACCAAGTGTGACGCCCCAGAATCTGGGCGCGTCGGGGAGGGACCGTTTTCCTTTGCTCTGATACCAAGTGTGACGCCCCAGAATCTGGGCGCGTCGGGGAGGGGACCTTTGGGGCCCGGCTCGGACGGGACCGGCTCGGGTCGGGGTGTTTCTTCAAGGGGTCCTGGCGCGGACGGCACCGGCTCGGACGGGACCGACTCGAGTCAAGTTGCCTTCACGGGGGCCCGGCTCGGACGGGACCGGCTCGGATCTGGTTGCGTTCCATGGGTCGACGGCCGTTTGCGTTTCGCGGGTCTTCGCAGGTCTTGCATTCCGGGTCCCTAGCCCCACGTAGCCTCAGACTCCGCCGCACCGCCGGCGGGTCATAGCGTGCCCCGGGGAACCTTGCGTGGAGTCCCCACGGTGCGCGAGTGCGTGGAGTGAGGCTACAGTGTCTAGGTGGGGGGTCCCCTCCCGTGGCCGTTCTCGGGAGGCTCATACCCCTTATACAGTCCGAGTTTAGGGTCGCATAGGCTAACCACCTCATCCACGCATATATTGTGTACCCATAGCTATTTTTACAACATTATATTATAAGTTAATATGCATTATCCAGGCTATCCCGGTTTAGTGCGTGTCCAAGTTTAGTTTTTATTTGATTTTTTAAGTTGCGATCTTCTCGGTTTTCACGCATGAGCTTCTTCGCCTTTGATCCCATTGCCTCCCCCTCTTAAATATGGGTTTTACTTAGTCCTTTAGGGTGGGTGGGTGCCTGTCCTCTACAAGTCCACAAAATAGTACATAATACATTTTTCTATTCTAGTAAATTCAAGGGAGCACACTCCAACGTTCTAAAGAAGCTCCAATTACTCACATTTTTATATCTTAGGGTGGGTTCACATCGAAAGGGTGGAAGAAATAGAGCTGCGGGGCACTTCCAGGCGGAAAAGAGCAGAGCACCGGCCTTCCACCGCCCTGCTATTCACACAAGGCGGTAGTTGCCTGCTTGCATGGCTGTTTCTCATAGGCTGCAGGGGACCTTTGTCAGGGTGGAAGCGCTCACGGGCGGGGGGGGGGGGGGTCGGAAGAGAAATAGGGCAGGGTGGAAGAGAAAAAGCGGAACTTTGCCTTGACGTGGCAGCCCCGTCAGCCTCTTCCTCCGCCC
Organism: Adiantum capillus-veneris; assembly: GCF_014529385.1. NCBI lineage: Eukaryota > Viridiplantae > Streptophyta > Polypodiopsida > Polypodiales > Pteridaceae > Adiantum > Adiantum capillus-veneris. Next base: position 122,118,417 of record NC_140933.1, read on the forward strand.
TGTGTGAATGGGGCATCAAAAAGGCTGCTCGCTGATTGGCTAGCAGGGAAATTCTCATACTTCCACCGCGCACTGTGAACCTGGCCTTAGTGAGAATGAGGTGCTCTTTGAAAGAGTAACCAATCACAACTGTAGACTCATGTCCTATTAATCAAGACTAACCAGTCACAACTATAGATTTATTTAATGATCCTTGGAAATATGTGTTGTAACCCTTAAGCAAAGATAGAGAGCACATTGGCCGCTTGGCTACGACTCTCACCCATTATGAGGACTCATACGAATTGAACCCAGCACCCTTTCGCCGAAACGTCCACCAACACCCTTTGGTTTAATGCGATTGAACTAAATCAAACACACTCCCTAAGATAGAGAGCGTCTTGCAATACTCCAAAAATCCAAACGCTAGTGGGACACTTTAAATATGTAAGCACTAAAACCATTAGTGCCATGCTAGGGCATTAGGCCCTTACCACATGAGGAGACTTGCAAAGCAGCTGAAACTTCAATTGGGATTAGAACTCCAAGGGAGAGCCCAACCACTTCTTTGAATTGAAAGCTACCTTTAACTTACAAACTGAAGAAATCTACTGCACGATCTTGTAAGCCAACCTGAAATTTAAACGCTCCAACCACCGTGAATAGTATGTAAATAGTGCAAACACTTGGCTTGCAACTTGCAAGGTGTAAAAGCTTTCATCCATCTAGGATACTTTCTTAGATACTATTATGAGGCTAGTCCTTTTAAGGGGACATTGGTGGTTGAGAGAGAAAGAGAGGGGGAGACACATTCTACAAAGACACGCATGAAAGTGCATTTGTATGTATGCATCTGTGCACATCAATGTTCCGGAAATATCGTTTTCGGAAACATACAAAAATCCCTCCAAGACAAATATGAATCGAAAATTTTACAATACTACCCAGTATTTTTGCACTATTTTCCATGTATTTTAAGCAAAATTTTCTCCTTCTTGCCCTCCCCTCAACCAGCTGCTTTGATTTTGCAACTGGCTCAAAGTTAAGCTGAGGCACACTTTTCCTGAACACTGGTGCACATATGCACGTTTGTGTAATTTGATGTGTCACTATTTAAGTCAATATTCTAAGTACATGTAAAACCAAGCATAAATCAAGAAAATTCTAATTTTTTGGCCTTAGAGAACGAGGCATTTGGGAGTGCATTCATAGAAGCTCGATCCCATGATGTGAAATTGACCCATTGAAATTTTTCTCGATTTTTTAATTTTTCAAAGTATCTTTCTTTCTAGGACCTCATAAATGCCTCCATTTCGCTAAATTAGATCTACTTATTCTTATGAAAACATTAAAACACTTTTTGTTTTAGTTTGTCACTTGTCTCTTTATCTCATTGTTTTTACTTTATTTTTTTTTCATTTTATTTTGTTTTGCAATGCCAATGTGAGCCGTTCAACTTGCTATTTAAAGGGGGGCCTTTTGGAACATATAAGGCATTTGTGAGTACTAGTGTGTGATCCGCGCGTTGTTGCAACAAAAAAGAAACATGGTCATTATTCTCATAAAACTAACTTTTGTTTCATAACACAAAAAGATTAATGTTGGATTTATATCTTTGTCGTGTAATATCAATTACAGTGGATGCTACATTAATGTATAGAATTTGGATCATACACATTCATACATTTCTTAATCTATTTAATGATGATAACACCAAGCTCCATAAAAGAACTAAGGTGGACTTACACACCATTGATGATTGCATTACATTGTAGGGTCGTCATTGATGAAGATCGTATAAGGCCCCCCCCCCCCCCTCTCTCTCTCTCTCTCTCTCTCTCTCTCTCTCACACACACACACACACACACACTTTCGTGCGCGCACACACACACACACACATACACACAAACACCTTTCAGTTAAAAAAGACTTGTTGGGTAGATTTTGGAGGTCCCTTATAACAACTCTTAATTCAATACTCATTACATAAGGTCTATTAGGGATTTTCCAATGAAGGTAGAACCTCTCTCTCTCTCTCTCTCTCTCTCTCTCTCACACACACACACACACACACACACACACAATGTGCACAACCAAGTGTGCTTGAGTTCAAAACTATGGATACATTTTTAAGAGCACTTGAGATTGTTGTTCCAATGTCAAAATCTGTGTGTGTGTGTGCGCGCGCGCGCAATGAAGAAGAGCCAATTCGATTGTGCACATTATGCTTACTGCAAGAGTGTGCAGCTTTTGGTCACATCCAAACTTGCTTCCCTCACATTTTTAGCCATGACTTAGACCTACACACTTTCCTATCCTAGCCACAATATCATGTTTTATGAATCCAACTTGTGGCCAATTGTGTTAAGCGACGAAGGCACCCCCAAATTAAACGACATTTACAGGGCTGATGGGGAGTCTTCACTAAGCAGTTCCATAAGGGAGAGTTCTTCTTCTTCTTCTCTCTCTCTCTCTCTCTCTATATATATATATATATATATATATATATATATATATATATATATATATATATACAAAATGAGGTGCCACAAAAGATGCACCCACAACCAACCAAAGCATGCCAAAACGTTTCCCTAGCCAAAGGAAATAAGGGCACAATTGAAATTCTTCCAATTTGTGGGTCATGACTTGAAGTATGGTGGTATTTACTCTAAACTTGTAATGTTTCATCGATTTTCTTCACTGTAGACTCGAAATCTAGCCAAGAATTTGCACACATTGGTTGAAACTCTCTCTCTCTCTCTCTCTCTCTCTCTCTCTCTCTCTCTCTCTCTGTGTGTGTGTGTGTGTGTGTGTGTGTGTGTGTGTGACAAAGTCGGGCTGCATGCAAAGCTAGCATGTGGAACACGATACATAGGGGTTTATTGTCTTAGGTTGTAGCTCATATTTATAGTTGAATATCGAGCAAATTCACCTTCAAGCACTTCATCTTTCCCCTTCAAGAGGTAGACCCACACATTTCGAGTAGAGTCATCTATGAATGTCCGGAAATACAGTTCTACCCCTAGATATTTGTGTGGCATAGGCCCACATAAATTACTATGAACCAAATCTAGAGGGTTTCCCAACTCTCAATGTAATGGCAAGAAAGTTTGCCTAGTTTTCTTGTCTCACAGATACAATGCTCACATAAATTGAAATCAGAATAGTTTAACAAAGGTAAGTAGCCCAAACATTGAAGGATTTTTGTTCCTTTCTAGCTCATATGGCTTAGTTGGCTATGCCACAACTGAGTAGAAGGCTGCTCGGTTAGATAGATAGAAATCTCTTTGACTGAAGAGACATATAAAGAGTACAATGAACCAAATTTGTGACCTTTTATGACAACCAAGTTTGCCTTATGCACCATCCAAGAACCATTGCCAAAAATAATAGTATAGCCTAGAGCATCAAGATGACCAACTAACACCAAACTCTTAGTCAGTTTAGGAACATGTATGACTCCACAAAGCATAAATTCCGTGTCATTCTCAAGCTCAACAAGAGGAGATTATGCGGCAAGTGCCTGAGTTAGTTGAGAAGGGCATGGTTAGGCCTAGCTCATCTCCATTTTCCTCACCCGTGTTATTAGTGCAAAAGAAAGACGGCACATATCGTGTGTGTGTGTGTGTGTGTGTGTGTGTGTGTGTGTGTGTGTGTGTGTGTGTGTGTGTGTTGACTATAGAGCACTAAATAGGATCACTATCAAGAATAGGTTTCCCGTTCCGCGGGTAGAAGACCTATTTGATAAGCTACATGGATTGACCTACTTCAATAGGATTGACCTAAAAAGTGGCTACCATCAAAGAAGGATAGTTGATCAAGACATTGTAAAGACCGCATTTCGCACTACGTTTGGTCTTTACGAATACATTGTCATGCCTTTTGGCTTGACTAATGCACCAACCACAATTAACCGCTTGATGGAGAAGCTATTCATGCCTCACCGAACCTTTAATGGAGTGTTCTTTGATGATATAATCATCTACTCTAATTAATTAGACAAACACAAGCAACACCTCTAGGTAATATTTTCTTACAAGAGATTCAGTATTTAGGTCACATTATCTCTCAAGATGGCATCCAAATGGATCCATCAAAGGTAGAGGTAATAAAAGGATGGCCTAATCCAAGGAATCTACATGAACTAAGAAGCTTTATAGGTATGTGTGCATACAATAGATGCTTCATAGAAAAGTTCTTACAAATTGCGGGACCATTACATGACCTAACAAAGAAAAACATTAGGTATACAGGTCTACCAAGGAGAACAATGCTTTCAAAAAGCTTAAAGAAAAGCTTATCTCTCAACCTGTGCTTACACTATCGGATCTCTCAAAGCCATTTGAGGTCCAATGTGACGCTTGCCTTGGAGCTGTTTTGCTCCAAGAAGGGCACGCCATAGCCTATGAAAGTCGAAGGCTTGACCCTGTTGAGCAAGCTCTAGGCATATATGAAAAGGAACTCCTTGCAGTTCTACATGCCTTAGACTCGTGGAAGCACTATTTATTGGGGACTCCTTTCATTCAGCGGATGGATCACCAAAGCCTTAAGTACTTCATGACGCAGACCAAGCTCTTCGACAAACAAATGAGGTGGGCAAATTTCCTTTCACAATTTCATTTTTATATTGCTCACATTGCTGGCAAGCATAATCAAGGAGCCGATGCACTCTCAAGACGGCCGAGAGTGAATGAGGTTTCCATAGCAACTCACAATGATCTATCTTCTATGATAGATGAGTACGCTATTGATCTTGATTTTAGAGACGTGATTTTAGCCCTTGCACTAGGGAAGAAAGAGGAACCATTTACCTTACAAGATGGTTATCTTCTCTATGGCAATAGACTATGCGTTACAAACTCACTATGTGAGAAACTAATGTATGAATCTCATGCTCCTCCTTATGCGGGGCATAGAGGAATTCAATCTACCCTAAAAGGGATTGAAACATATTTCTATTGGCCTGCCATGAAAGCAAACATACAAGAGTATGTTTCTAAATGTGTGGTATGCCAAAAGACGAAGTTTGATAGAGGGAAGGAACCCGGATTGCTTCAACCTTTGCCAATACCTAATTCACTATGGGAGAGCATATCCATAGATTTTATTTGGATTGCCCAAGTCTATCCATGGGATATACAGGAATATGGATGATAGTAGATAGGTTCAACAAACAAGCTCATTTTATACTTGTCAAAAATACTATCAAAGCCCATCAAATGGCAACCCTCTTCATATCACAAATCTTCAAGTACCATGGCTTGCCAATGTCCATAGTGTCGGATAGAGATCCTAGAATGACCAGTAATTTCTGGAAGGGTCTCTTTGAGAATTTAGGGACAAGGCTAAACTTCTCTTCGGCCTATCACCCGCAAACGGATAGCCAAAGTGAAATAACTAACCTAACAATTCTTGATCTACTAAAAGCCTACGTAAGGAAAGTAGATCAAAGGTCCCAATGGGAGAAGTACTTACCCTTAGTGGAGTATGCCTACAATAATACTGTACATATCTCCATGGGAAAAGTGCCTTTCAAGGTAATTGAGGGAAGACCCAAAAGTCCCCTGCTACTTAAGGTACATGGGAAGACCTTGGTTGCAGATGAGTATAGCCGAGACCTACAAGAATATTTCCAAAAGATTAATGATGCTATCTCTATCCAACAGCAAAGGCAAAAGGTTGTTGTTGATAAGCACAGAAGAACCCAAGCCTTTAAAGAAAATGATTGGGTCTTGCTTAAATTTCCCAAGGCTCGATTAAGGCACACGAAAGGCAAGAATCCTATGGGACACCAAAAGTACTATGCTAAGTTAGCAAAAAGGTACTATGGTCCCTTCTAGATTCTTAGACCAATCAATGAGATGGCCTATCAACTTAAGTTGCCCAATCATTGGCTCATACACAATGCTTTCCATGTGAGCCTACTAAAGCCTCACAAAGGAGAGCCACCTCGAGAACCAACTATTGAAGACCCACCAGAGATCGAGGACCGAGAAGAGGTGTTGCAACCCGAGTCTATTCTCCGACATGAAGACAAGGTATTGAGAGGCGGTAAGATTATTCGACGGTATCTTATTAAGTTTAAGAACTCTCCTTTTGAATATGCTAGATGGATGCAAGGCATACAATTAAAGGATAACCTAAACCTTGTCAATGCTTACAATGCTTCCCTAAAGTAAGCAAATATGTTTAAAATGAACAAAGTTTTTTTTATAAGACTCTCTTTTTCTTTATTGTGCACAAATGTTAAGAAGTATGCATGCTTAGGATCAAGTTTGCGGAGACGACGTCTTCCAAACACCAAGTAGAGCTTGTCACTCTACTATGGAAGCTTGATAGGACTAGTACGTAGACATGCTTGCGGAAGCTTAGGCTCTCAAGCGCCAAATGGATTAGTCATCCATTCTGGAACGATGTCATAAGGTAAAACAAGGATCCTCTACCCACTAGGAAAAGGACTAATGAATAGGTTTTATCTTCTCTAGCCCATAGTTGTCCCAATAACTAATATCTAATTCTCCTAAATGATTTTGTCATGTTAAATTGATCATTAATATGGGAAAGTACTAGGGAGAGGTAATGTCATAATAATTAATATCTAATTCTCCTAAATGATTTTCTCATGTTAAACTGATCATTTAATATGGGAAAGTACCAAGGGAGAAAAAGCTAGAATATTGGTTAAGCTGGCAGACTGGTCACAATAGGGATCCAAAGAGGGGGGGGGGGGGCATCTGCAAAAGAGCAATGTTCAACAATGGGCTTTAAAGACCCTAAGGTTCAGCCCATTAAGGATTCCAAAATGCTTAGGTTCCAAATTCAAAGGTTAAGTTCAACGGTCAAAACCTAGGAAAGATTGGATGCTTGTGGAAAGACTCAAAAGATTGGAGCCCTTTTAGTAGGGGATGGGAGAGAAACACACACACACACACACACACACACACACACACACTCTAGCATGCTCCCTTTACACAAAGGAAATAGGGAACATATGTCAGCTCCCTAGCCCAGTTGCCCCCAAGGTGCATTCAAATCCTATTGGATGACCATGAGGTGTACCAATGAGAATTAGGCTAGAGTACATTTAGTTTAATTCATTTAAAACACTTGATAAAAGAAGCAATAGTAATTAAGCTCTCTAGAAGACTATTGGACAGTCTCCCAAGGGGTCCAATGAGCATTCAATAGCCCAATGGCTTGCCTGATTCCTATTGGCCAGAAGACTAAGGGGTCCAATGAGAGTTAATTGCATTATTTAATTACCTAAAGCTCTCACAAAAGGGGAAAGGGGCACACATGGCATAAGGCTATCACTTAGCTTCTTAATTATCATTGGCTAAGCTTTGTAGGGTCCAATGGGATGCCAGCATGATTAAAATTCAAGAGGGGTCGACCAAGAGAGAGAGGGGGCTGATTTTGGCAAGGCATTATCACACACACACACACACACACTCACACAATCTCATGTGTGAAGTAAAGAAGACTCTCTCTCCTTTTCAAGATTTAATGGAAAGCTCATCGTCTACTCCAAGCTTGTGAGAAGGGAGGCCTACACCAGCAACTCTTGGCTTTGTCATGCAAATCCAACCAAGAGCCAAGCTTCAATGCATGCTCATCTCCTCTACCATGCTAATTACTAAGCTATGCTAAACTATTATGAGTGATTATGTGAGGAGATATTCTTCTTTCTCGTAAGAATACTCATTCCTCTCAATCTACTCTCATACCCCGCTAGCTCTCACCATCTTCGAAGGTGTGTGAGGTCTTGGGTCTGAGATCGTGAGGGAATTGATGTTTTTTTTATAAGTGTGAGCTTGGTGCTTGAAGCTTCCATCTTCATTGCACCAGCAAGTTATTGAAGGAACAAAAAGTATTGTATTGTAAAAGGTCTCCCTTGATGGGGGGAAACCTATAATACAAAGCCTTTTGGAGGGGGGACCGGCTCCATGTAAATCCGGTCCTCAAATGTTGTCAATAGCTTAGTCTCTCTCTCTTTTTGAAGTATTGTTCATGCCGATCTAACTAAGTGTTATGCTTTTGTTTCTCTCTCCATCCAAGCACTCTTGCTATGATCATTAGGAATCTATTCTAATGAAATGCTCACTATATCTATGTTATTCTCTGCTACACACAAGTTACTAGACCATTAAATGTTACAACACATGAGTATCGGCATTGTAGAGGTGCTCGCTTGATTGGTTTGCATTAGTGTGGCATTCTTTTTTTTATCTAATAGGACACTCGGCTACACGATGTGGACCTCCACACTCATAGCATTAAAGAGGTGGTCTCTTTGCAATGAAATTGATATTTTGGCCTCTTGCTGCAAGAGCAACTACTTGATAGACAGGTTTGACTTGTCCCCAATAGTCCTCCATGTAGTATTGTGGACTTTCTTCAAGTGCATCAATCCCATAGGCAATACTAGGGTCTATATCTTCCTTATAGCCTTCCAAACCAACAATAGATGACTCACAACCCACTTGATTCACAGAAGTGATTCTTGGATGTGGGGTTTGTGTTCGTATCACTGAAGGTGGTAAGGGTGTTTTTTGAACACCATTTTGGGCCCTAGGGACCATGTGTTGTGATGGTTGTTCAAGAGGGGGGGCGGCATCAATGCGGGCACTCAAGGTGTGTCCGTCCATGCTAGGGTTGGTTTATTGGCCATCGCGCATTTAAATACTATGCAATCCTTGGCTTGATGACCATATCTTCCACATGCATTGCAATTCTCATTAAATTTTACTCTAAACGTAGGGAATTCACTGGTACTATGCGGACCATAGCAGACTGAGCACCATTGTTGCTCCATTCTTGGATACATATGATTGTTTTGTGGAGCACGATTGTCTCTAAGACTTTCTTGAATGGCCTCGGTGAGATTTGCTAAAGTCATCTCAGATATCTTTGGCTCTCAATAGGCTTTATGTTCATTGGCTCATGCCTCGATGCTTGCGAGCTAGTAGATTTAGGCTCAACAGACACTCTTTCTCTTGAATCATTAAATTATCCTCCAATTGGATCGCATGGTGGTGACTGCTTTCCAAGTGGTGATACCTCTAATGACTAGGCCATTGTAGATATCCTCATGTCGTAAGTCCCCTAATGCATTTATCAAGCAATTGGTTATTATTGAAGCACTCATTTGGATTACAACGAGAATTCAAATGCTTCAAGCAACTAATAAAGTCCCTCACCAACTCTCCTTCCTCTCGTTGGGCTTTCTGGAGCTGAGATACTACACCCCAAAGTACTCCCTCTCGTATGTACTCTTTCAAGAATAGTCTCCTAAGAGTATGATAAATTGTTTTTTCTTCCACCCTTAGGGTTCTATACCAATCCTTAGCCTTCTCACTCAAGATTAGGCTTAAAGCATTACTCTTATGCAGGTCTTTGTGTTCTCCTAAAGAATCACGTATTTGTTCAAATACTTCGATATGCTTTCTCACATCCTCATCTCCACTAAATTTTTGTGTGATCTTGGCTATTTTCACTACCTTACTTCTAGGCTCTCTATCAGGCATGTTACGCATATTTTCAGTAATGGATCGACCAATAGCTTGAGCAAATGTTGCCAAGTCACCTAAGTGAATAGGTATAGTGGGGACAGGTGCTCTCAGGACTACATGTGGAATGGGGGTTGGCATTGGGTTGGGCGTATATGCAACCCTTGGGTTCCAAGTTGGGTATGAGGTGGTGTTATGTGGTGGCCCAAAGTTCATGTGTGGCCCTAGGCATAGCAGACATGGGAGATGACATGCTAATGCTAGCTGGTATGGTCCCATTGAAATAAGAGCTTGGATGTTGTGGTTGTGGAGCATAAATTATTGAAACAATGGGAGGGGTAGGAGCTATATGAGTATGAGGACCTATAGGTGCATATGATTGATACACACTTGTAGGTACTCTTGCAGGCATTGGGCTACCATGGAGCAGTGTCTTACTAATAAATGAGGTCCATGGAGTGTTTCTTATCATGCCCATCACAAGGGTAGGCATGGTAGCCATGGTGTCATAAGAGAAAAATGAACTAAACTTGGAAAGGTAAAGCTATCACTTGTGGGCTCAAATTGTACTGAGACCCCTGGCAAAACAACATATGGAGGATCCATCGGGCTTACTGAGGGAGTCTCCATTTGCGATAAAGCTGGTTGCCTAGCCTTCCCTGTATCTAAGAATCTTGTGAGACCCGTTGAAGGCATGTGGATCCCCTTGTTCTGCCTCTCTAGCTCAATAACCCTATGATGACATCACAAACTCTTTGTTGTTGCTCCTCTACGCTAGTAGCACTCGTTGTGGATTGTAGGACATCTAACCAACCCAGGTGATAGGTGTGACATGTGTATAGGTCAGTTAAAGTCTTCGTTTATAGTTCATAATCCCAGTTTTCATTTAGAAACGCTCCCTCTAGGATTGAGGTGGTAGGGGTGTCCTTTGAACTAGATGCAATGTGGCTCTCTCTGGGTTGACCCTTAGTGGTTGCTAATTCAAGAGCACTTGATTGCTCGCCTAGCATGGATGTTGACATAGGGGCTTTTGCTTTTAACTCTCTCCTTTGCTCTACCTTGCACAGGCCCTCGATTTCCTTTTCCCTAGCCGCTATGATATATTGCTCAACCTCTTGCACTTCGGCAAGGCTTCTCCCATCAGGTAATATAACCTCGGAGGGGAATAGCTCTGAAGAGTCAGGGGGTGTAGTGAATGGAGTATTCACATGCACACTCTCCAGGAGCATGGGGTCTATGTTGGTCATGAATGGCGAATTTACTTCCCCACCCCCTTCATTCACATCGTTAGCTCCATGTTCAGAGCGAGTGGCTCTACTCAAAGTCTCTTTCAGGCGGCTAAGCACGCTCGGCCCAGACCGCGGGTCCATGGCATGCATGTCTTGGCTTGAACTATCAGGATTAGGCATCGTGAAACCCTCCATGACATTGTAGTCGGAGGAAGAGTCACTGGATGCAATATGTGGGTCCTGAGTGATACTACCTTGGGTTCTCGTTGAGGGCCTAGAGCCTAATGTGGAGGAATAATGAGTGTCCGCGTAAATGGAGACACCGTCTATGTGATCGTCCTCTAGCACACGACCAAAGCGTAGGTGCATGTGACCTCAATACTCTAGAAGTGTTGGTGAGTGCCCGTGAAGGCCGCTCACCTAGTTTTTTAGGTGTTTTCAATCCATTTTTTTTTTTTATGATCCTTTTTTCTAACCAAGCCATGGAATATGGCGTCTGATAGCTCAAAACAAGCGTCTTGACTAAAGGGATATGTCGTGCTTTACAGCCCCCAATTCTATTATATATAGCCCTCGGAATCCTAAAAATAGTCTTTTACTAGGTGGAAAGAGAGCTAGAATTAGTAAGTCCAAAGGGTGAGTGTAAAGGGAATGGTGGAGGACTTGAGGTGTAAGAACTAGGGAACTAGACTCTAGGATCGTCCTCCCAACCTCCCTTTATATAGGTAGGCTTCTAGCCCCTTGCCCTAGACGGATCCCCTGTCCACACTGCCTAGACCGTAGTCCGTGACTAACCTAGTTCTTAGGGTACAAGACCCTCGTCCTGACATTACTTCCCCCTTAAGGAAGAGTTTTCGTCCTCGAAAACACAAGTAGTACTATCTTCTTAAGAATACTGATGTTTTCTTTATTGACGTCCCATAAGTGAGCCAGTTGTCTGTATGACCGATAATTGGTGCAGTGAGGAGGTTCAATGAAACCAAAAGCAACATCTTGATTTTCAACATTGTTGTCCGTTTGCAACCACTTGGGTCGAAATGGGAAGTCTAGTTATAACTCACTTGAGTACTGTAAAGGAGTAGCCACAACTAAGAGTCACATGGGTCTAATTGGTAACTCCATTTATAACTCACTTGAGTACTGTAAAGGAGAAACCATAACGAAGAGTTGCCGAAAGGCATAACCAGTGTTCAGATCTTCTGAAGGTACTGGAATAATTCAAGGAAACCTTGGCGCAACTGTCCCTGAAGTTGAGAGCCAGATTTCCAACTCCCCACCACAAGAGATGTTAAAAGTCAAAAAATCGTACTTAAGCAAAGTCTAGAATAGGGAGAAAATCATCTATTCAGAAATGCGTTGTTTTAACGTATGCTCTTAGCAGATCCTTTAGCGCAATATTACTCTTTGTAATCTGCCTATCCCCTTGGATAACTGACAGTACTGAGGTGTGTTTTCCTCACGGTTTACAGACAGTCGTCCCAGATGACTGGTAAACGGGGAATCATAGTAGTGTACAACCATCGTGGTTAACTTGAGAAAATCTACAAATGCCCAAACCGAGCCATGACCTCTATTGGTGATTAGTAGACCCAAAAGTTATCTCATAGAGATAGTGCACATAGAGTGCAAAATGCTTCATAAGAAACAACCTTAGGAATATGCATGCCGTTCCAAATCACCCTTTGCTAAACACTAGGGTCCATAACACCTAGTGTGCATGCATTTAGCAAAAACTAACCCGAACCTGTATATCCATAATAGTCCTTGCTAATACTTATGGTAAAATGTGATGCGCCTAGCACACATTAAAAGGAATGTAAATAGTTATGAAAAGAAACTAAATACTTTTAGTTGCAATCTTTTGCAAGCCTTGTTGAAACGTCTAAATCACAGTAGAAGGTGAAACATTGATCACTTCTAGGTACAGACAATGAAACTTTTTCATTAACAACTTATAGCCTTGCTATATGTATAAACAACCATCTGTAATGTTGTTTAGCGGTACTTGTACCTTAATAAGTCATTCTGAGTATCCGACAATTTCTGGCCACGAAATTGCTCCTGATATGTCGTGCTAAAAATGGTCTATAAAACAGATGTGACTAGCACCTAGGGACTTTGTTGTGACACATAATTGAAATAATGGCGCCAGTGTCAGTCCAGAGACTCATATTCTCTACATGTGGAATATGTCTCATGTAAGGATGTGTTAAAAGGAACATCCTTCAAGTACAAGATGTACTTGTGTGTGGAGGTAACTACAAACACTCTACGACGGGAGTGAGAGGGACCCTCATTAGTCTTGCTCCACTGGCTAAACCGAACTCCTTGAGTTCCTAGACCATGTTGTATCCCATGTGACAACATGTGCCAAATTGAACCCTACAAGTAGGTTCGTAACTGCATAAGGCAGAAAGACAGATTGGACACTTGGCCCAAAATACTTTGTGCCGACACGCCCTTGGCATGGGTCTGTAATTTTCAAGCGTACTTAGACGTCTTGAAACACTAAGCAAAGCATACTAAACATGGAATTGACACCAAATCAGTACACTTACCTGTATGCAAATGCAATAACATACTGTACACTTACATGTATGCAAAATGCAATAACATAATGTACACTTACCTGTATGCAAATGGAAAGGAGCACGTCCCCTACCTGGAAAAAAAACAGTATTGCACTGGGAACCCTGGTTACTGCCTTTTGCAACCCAAGCCCTTGAATTAGAATCTACGTAGTCAAATCCCTTGATAAGACTTCTTTGTAGAAACTGCTCAACTAGGAGATAACGGTAACCAACATAGTTAACTGTGTACAGATTGAGTGGAATCAACTTAAAAAGTGTGCTGGTCTGATACCGCATGGTAGATTGCGGAATTATTTCCTTGAAAGTAGAGCTGGGAGAGATCAACTGTGATCCTCAATGCAGATCAAATTGTGATCCTTAATGCCTATGGGGTGATGTAGCAATCACTCGTTGGGTCTTACCCCAAAACCGTATGTCCATAGACACTTCGTAGTTCTATAGAGAGAGCAGGAGACCCACACAAGTGAACTACCGATCCCTTACAACCATGTTGTCACCCCTGATTGCTGCGTCTATACTCCGTGGTAGAGATCAACCGGTGTGAGGTTAAGATTATCAAAAAACGCACATGAGCGTTTGCATTGAAAACATGCAGTGCAAAAATGACACCCTAAACATCCGTAATGACATCTATAATGACAAGACGCTTGCTTGTCAATTAACTTCAATGTGTACTCCACTGGGTAGAGTTGTTCGATCTTGAGAACAATCATCCAAGGAATACCAACAAGTGGATCTTATCCTAGATTTAGCAATGGCCCGTAGCCAGCGTGCGTGGTTCATAGCCCTTATGGCAATGAGTTTTCAATCGATAAACCGATGAAAATAAATGTGAATGGCACCTTGCCCAATTTGTAGCTGAGAATTGTAGAGCATCTTGGCTCAGGAGAACTCAGTAGTGAAACATGAAACAAACTTCGTAGAAATTTTCATTTTGTTCGTTAGAGAAAGAGATGAAGAACGAACAGAAGAGCATGCTGGGTTGAGGAACTTTCCTTACATTGCTAGTGTGTGTGTGCCCAAAATGTGTGCTCTTAGACATCTTATGCCTGACTGCCAGCTTATCCTATAAGCATGCAACCATCTGACTGTATGGTGTTCGTATCGCGAGAGGGAACACAAGTCACATCTTGACCATCTACCGTGTATGGGTTGTGAATCCAGTAGAAGTTTTAGGTTGTTTTGTGTGCCTTGATAGCAACCAAAAATTATGGGAAACAATGCATAACTAATAGTGCCCTTGACAGAGTGATTTGTGAGAGCCTACTTTATACCATCTGGGTAGCATGCCTTGCATACAAAAACGGAAGCCCGTGGCTACCGTGACAACCGTGAAAGTCAACACCCTAAGTGCCTTGCACCGGTTAGACTGGTAGGGATTTGATGAGATGATATCCTGAATAATGTAGGTGCCCCAAACTTGGTTGCCAACTGCTCTTGTCGCCGAGGTAATCGAGGTACGAATTAGAAGCCTTGTGTTATGTGAAATTGGCCAAGCATTTGGCTTTTCATAATACTATCCAAAGTAAATGCGAAACGTGAAGTTGTAGGACACATGTATCATATACACCCTAATTCAGTGATCTTGCATGCATCTCATAATGTTTTTGGCAGATCGTATAAGCCGAGATGATGTGACTGGTTGTACCAAAAATGACTATGGCAGAAAAAACAATTGGGGCGTAACAGTACCCAACTCAAAAAAACGTACAATACGCTGAAAATCCATATTGAAGTATGAGAAAATGGCTAAGCATAACATGTTCAAAAGCCATATAACTATTGTGCCGTGCACCAAAACTGGAGTTTATGTGAAATCACGAACTCATGCATCATGCTTAAGTTGTCCGACATGTGGGCACTACTTTTTTTGATGTGTTCCTAAGAAAATAAAGTATAATTTTTGACTTTTTGCACGTTGAAAGTCGGATGGTGATAGGCGCTTCCTGACCACGTTGGTCGTGCCCCGATTTGTTCCGACAACTGAATTATTTCGAACATGCTGGACTTCTTTGGTCATAACTGGTAAATTGACAACCCCTTGGGTTGCTGGCAAGCGGGGAGCTGATTCTTGTAGCATTCTGTAAATTAGTTGTGTGAGATTTTCTACTTGCGTCACCAATATTTGGACCCTTACAGCTAGCTTGCGAAATCGTGCATCAAAAGTTTGCAAGTCCTGTCGAGTAACAAACTCCCTGGCATCCGGCACTTGACTGTCATCCTCTAGAATATCCAACACACTCTGAGGAGGAGGGGTTGATAAATGAGGAGACAGAGATAGATCACCTGGGTTTGCACCATCCATCCCTGTTGTTGCCACTATGGTACTCTCCGTGAGAGTATTAGGCCCCATGACCTCCACAGGTGGAGCCAATTCCAGGTATTCAAAGTCAAACATGTGTTGATCATCAATTTCCGCACTCATGGCGAATCTGTGTTGTGCGAACAAATAGAAAACAATACCTTAGAGTGCAAAAAAGCTCGTAGCCGTATCGAACACAGACGTCGGTAGTGAGCCGTGCTAACTTCGCCGGTGGTCATAAAGTAGGTGAATTTCAAATCCCGGTAGAATTGGCGAAGAGGTGAAATTACCGAGGAAGGTCAAATTGCCGATGACATTGAAAGTATTGAGAAAGTCGAGCTTCCCAATCAACTTGTTCGCATCGTTTGCAGTCCAGCAAATTGCGAGTTGTCTAATGTAGACTTGATGAACCGAACGCTGAATTCGAAGTCGGATTTTAAACCCCAAGCAACCACGAAATCAGCAATTGACTTGCATCCGAGGATGTACTTGAAAACACCGATCTATGCGTAGTAGCCGATAACTGGATTTGCATCTGATGCAAACGGCAAATCGGTTCTTTTTTGTGGTGTGCAAAACTGCCAAATTTGGTTTGCAACTGGTTCGGAATGATGAGTTATGCCTGCTCAACAAGAATTTGTGGTTTGCCTTCCACCGGATCACCCGAACTTAGGGGAGGCTTGCCGCCACACGAAGGCGCTGCCTTGCCTGTGGGAAGGGCCACTTGTAGTGGCCAAGGCCTAAGGTTAATGGCCAAAGGGCCTCACCATGTGAATATAGCAAATTTTTGAAGGAGAAAAAACGCAGGCAGCGGCTCAGAGCATGGCGAGTACGAAGAAGATGATGGCATTACCTGCTGGGGCCGTCAACGGCCGTGAGCTCCTGGCAACTTCCCTACCTCCCCATGGCGCCCCTTCCAAGCCCAACTCCTCGCGAAATCACCCACCACACACCACACAGTTCCAAAACGGGACAAGCCGCCCGATTTGGCAAGAAATTTGTCTATTTTTGGAAAAGTCCCAAAAAAGCCATGATTCTCACCCAAAGAGCTTGCTTTTAGGGACCTAAAGAGACCACGCCTAGAGAAAGAGTGGAAGAGACTCCTAAGCTCTGATACCAGTGTAAGAACTAGGGAACTAGACTCTAGGATCCTCCTCCCAACCTCCCTTTATATAGGCGGGCTCCTAGCCCCTTGCCCTAGACGGATCCCCTATCCACACTGCCTAGCCCGACCCTCGGCCGTAGTCCGTGACTAACCTAGTTCTTAGGGTACAGGACCCTTGTCCTGACATGAGGAACTTGTCTCACATGCCCTCCCTTCACTTGAGGTCATAGTCTTTATATATATATCACTGTGCATACTATATCATAAGACTAAGGACTGAGGCCTGGGCCTGGGCTCGGGCTCGGGCTCGAGGGAATGATCCCGATCCTTCCTTTTAAAATAAGATTTTTTAAGTTTTCTTTTTGTTTTTGAATTTTCTTTTTGGTCTCAAATATTTTGAGCGTTTTTTTAAAAATACTTTTTTCAAAAAATTCTTTTTTTGTGGATAATGTTGCCGCGTGGCCATTGAGCTCACGCACGCACATAGCAGCTCCTAGCAACTCTGCCTAACCTCCTTGCAACTAACACAATTAATTAACACTAATTACCTATACTCACACATTGTCTAACACAGTAAGCTGCACACTGTCTACACTAACTACTGCACAATGTCTACACTTACTAGCAGATCTGCTAACACCTGCACATTGCAGAACTTAGCAGAGCTAACAAAACATGTACATTGCAACACTTAACAGAGCTTACAAGTCTTGCTAAAATTGAGCCTTACAGCCACTAACAGAAGCTAACAAAACCTACTAAAACTGCACATTACAACCACTTAATAGTTCTCACACAACTCAACAAAAAACCAAAAATGGCAGAAGTGAAGGCTTCCTGAGGTAGCATTGAGTGCTCCTCAAGCTTAATGTAAGGAAGTCCCCGACAATGGTGCCAAAAATGTACACCTTATCGTACGTGTCGGAGGCTAGGAGCTTGCCTGTGCATTGTGTGCGATCCTTGAAAGGCTGCAAGCACACAACTAGAAGATCCTTGAAAGGCTGCAAGCACACAACTAGAAGATCCTAGCAAGCTCAAAGGGGCAGGGGTGTGTCACTCACCCCTCAATGCTTTCGTTGTGAAGGATCATGTGCCGCAAAGAAGAAGAAGTTGTTGCTGCTCCCGTGCTCAACCGCCTTGCCGTCGCCGATACCGCCGCAATGCTCTCTCTCTCTCTCTCTCTCTCTCTCTCTCTCTCTCTCTCTCTCTCTCTCTCTCTCTCTCTCTCTCTCTCTCTCTCTCTCTCTCTCTCTCTCAGCACGAACCCTAAGCCTTGCAGCGCGAACCCTAAGCCCTGTAGCGTGTCTCCCCCTGGGCGAGGGCGGCCCTGTGGGGGGGCATCAATGCACTAGCACTGCCTGCAGACCGAGCTTGATCCCCTGCCAGCGTCACCCCGCCTATAGCATGAGTGCAAAACGCGGCCAAGCCTGCGTTTCTGTTGCTATCGACTCGCATTGCTTCTCTGCTGATGCTGCCGACTGTTTCTCTGCTGCCGACCAAGATAACCCATTTTTGCCGACTCACCTACACAAATTATTATCACTACCCTAAGGCCTCCAATGTATTGCCGACTTGCCTACACAGAGCTACCTCAAACCCCCACAAATTAACCTCCTAGTTTTTTCTGTCCAAGTGTCTAATGACCACTCGAGCTTCCTCTCGAGGAAAACCTACGTTCGCGGGGGTCGTAGCAACACCCCCAAAACTGGACAGCATGGTCCATCTCCAAAACGAAGTCGAAAGACTATGAAAGGAAAACGAAGATTTGAAGCAAAGACTCGTAGCCATCGAGTCTCGACTCACCACAGTGGAGAACTCCAAGGAGGAAGAGATGGAACAGTTGGCAATCAAGCTCAAAAAAACACAAGCGGAGGTAGAAACCAAGGTCAAGTCCCAAGTGCAAGATGCCATTTTCAGCAAAGTTGAAGATCGTGTGGCGTCAATGTTACGCGAACGACAACGACAAGATGATATTGCTCTCAATGTTCGCATTGGCGGGCTCCCGAGCGATTGGCAAGGAAAGGAGGACCCCAAGTTCTCCGAGTCTTTCGCTCGCATCCGAACAACAACCCCCATGATACAGTGGGATCCAACAACAATCACTACTCTTGCTCACGAGCATCATACCAACCATGCAATCCTCACCTTCAAGACCAAAGCGGATTGAATCAAGCTCCTTGAGCAATCGAGGCTTCTCAAGGACAAAAAAAATTGGTTTGTTGAAGATCTTACACCCACCCAACTCAAACAGAAGAAGGCCGAACTCCAAGGATGCGAGCAGCGCGCATAGCAGGGAAATGGGCAGTTTATCGAGGAGGTAAAGCCATCATCCATGAGTTTCGAACTCCCAAACCGGCTCCCCCCCTCCCCTCCACCTACCCCATCTTAGGTTTTGTTCACTCCACTTTACCTTTTCTCTTTTCCACCCGTCGATGGACCCTCAGTCCTTAACTGATATGCATCAGAAGGCAATCTTTGTAATGTTTTGGTTTTGGTCCCATAGGTCATATCTGACCTCCGTGGATGATAATTCAATCTATCTATTCAATCTCTCTCTCTCTCTCTCTCTCTCTCTCTCTCTCTCTCTCTCTCTCTCTCTCTCTCTCTCTCTCTCGCATACACACGTGAGCACATGAAGGAGAAGGAGACAGAGATAGAGCAAGATCACTTCTTAGCTTGCACCTCCAAGAATGAGGATTTTTAGGTCAAATGGACCTTTTATAAGAGTTTGACCCATTCACACATGGATGCCCACAGTGGCCGATCGTTGCAAAACTACTGTAAAAATAAGATAAGTGGTGCATCTCTCATCGGCAATCAAACTACACACCTATTGGACCAACAAGCGATCCATGACTCAATCAAATAAATAATAAGGCGTCCATCAAAGGTGATAGGGTGTCCGTGAGGGTTAACAAGTGTCCAGACGGGTTCCAGCAATAACGAGATGCATCCAGAGCATGCCTGGAATCTGTAGGATCTTCTCATCTTGGGAGTGGAGACTACGAGATTCTTTGACATGAGTTTGTAAGTGTCATACACTATTTAAGTAGCATATGTACACATGTTTTTCAATTGTTTATCTTATGGTTAAGTGTTTATATTATAAGAGCTTGCCATGAAACGTCCTCCAACGGGTGGAGAGGAGAAATATGGATTCAAGCATGGACTATCAACTCATCTTCTACACCATCAGGATGAGGGAAAAGCCGTTGGCTGGGAGGCCTTACCTTGATCAGTTTGGTCGATGTATATATTTTCATTTGTACATGTTGATGTATAGCTACTTATGTTTTGGTTCATATATACTTTTAAACGATAGCTGTTATGTTTATGGTTTTAGAATTTGGTTATGGTTATGGTTATGGTTATGGTTTGAGATGATGGTTATGATTTCAGAACTTGGTTACGACTATGGTTTCAAAATTCAATATGGTACGATGATTATGATTATGGTTTCAAAATTCGGTTCAAAATATGGTTTGAGGTTATGGTTATGGTTTTAAAATTCAATTATGGTTTTGTTTTGTGATTTACACGATGTTTATGATTATGGTTATAGAATTCGGCTATGGTTATGGTTTCAAAATTCGGTTAGAAATATGGTTTGAGATTATGGTTATGTTTTGAGGTTATGGTTATGGTTTCAGAATTGAATTATGGTTATGTTTTGCAATTTACATGATGGTTATAGTTTGCAAGTATTGTTATGGTTATGTTTTGTGGATCTCGTCATGGTCAATATGTACTCACACATCTATGGAATTTTTAGGGAAAACAAAGGTGGAGTGCAGCTGCTTTGCACTCTCTTTGAAGTAGGGAGGGCTGCTTTTGGTGCTGCAATATATGCAACACCAGAGGCCAGCCTTCTCTTCTCTGCTCAATTTTTTTTGTAGGTTTTGGCGTTGAGCATCCATATAGGCGTTGGTATGCGCGTCAGTATGCACATATTATATTCCAGTGGTGGGTATGCCAATGTCTGCTATACCAACAGGCATTCATGATGGTACCAACGCTCATACTTGTGTGTATTTGGGCAAGTTTTTTATAACTAGTTTATTTCCATCGGTACGGGCGTCGATATTTGTGCAACGTGTTTAATGAAGCTCCCATTGCATTCTCATAAAACTTCCAAGTTTTCTTGATCTCTTCACTATTGAGAGAAAGCAAGCTAACGCCTCACAGCTCTCGATGCAACCATGATACATTCGATTGCCATGCGCTCTGATATCAGTTGAAGAGTGCACAAATACGGTGAGGGAGGGGGAACGAGAGAAGCTAGAGATACAGGAGTGTGGGAGGAGCAATGTGAGAGTCCCTTATTCTTCTATCTAGTAAAGAATAAGGTGTGTGTTACAAATGATGGGCAGTCGGAGACACCTAAGGTGCATCCAGCACGTCGGGTAAGAGGCACACTGCTTTTATCGCAACAGTGAACCGCCAGAAATACCTTCACCTACAAAAATGAGTTTCTCATTGGTATCCTTGGAAAGTGTCTAGGTCGTCTTCCTCTTGCATACTCTTTGACTTTGGCTCTTTAACTAACAATGCAATTTTAGCCTCATTGCCAACTTGCATAAAGACCACCTAGAGTATCCCAAGCTTGTTCATTCGATTTTGCAGAGAGCAAATGTGAGGCATAATAGTGCACTTCACAAATAATGTAATCAATACATGAGCTTGCACATCTCTAACATCCCAATGAGATTGCTCGGCTGTAGGTAAAACATTTATAGCAACAATAGACGTGCTAGAACCTGCAATATTCTCAATAGGGTCTGCATCCACAAAAGGAGAACATATATCAATGCTCTATCCAACATTACAAACACCCTTTGACACAATAACATGCATCAACATGTAAGTCCACATTGGGTATTTATCCCATCCAATTTGTCCTCAGTAGCAACATCTTGAAAACATATGTGTTGTTGTCAGCCATGGCAAGTGATTGCACCTGATGTGAAAATTGCTTTGAAAGAGGAAAGACAAAGTAGGACTAACACGTACTATGAAGCACAACCCGACACAATCCGAAGAGGATTGTAAGGAACCTATTCTGCACAATATTGCACTAACAAAAAATCTACACAAAAGGATGAAATCGCTAGCGTAGTAGAGGCGTAGTACTACTTGTAGTAGAAACGGAGGCCGTAATGGGTCTGAATCAGAATTATGAGCACACTAAGCTCTTTGAGCTAACCCAAAATATTACTCAACCTGCTGCCATTGAATTCGAAGAAAGTGGATAGGGAGGTGCTGGCGACGCTGCCCGGGAGGACGCAACTTATTGTGATACCAACTGTTGGATTTAGGGTTGCAGGGATGCACACACAACTTTTAGAAGCTGAATAAGCTCAAGGCACACAACACACGGGTAGTGCTTAGTGCACAAATAGAAAAATAAGTTAGCCCTAGAATGATGGGCGTATATACAATGCACAAATAAAAAACCTTTTAGTGAGGAAAGAAGTGGCCCAACGATCCTAAGTGTGTTCATCATGTCACTACCACATATATGGTAACAACCTAATATTGGTGCATTTATAAAATATATTATTAATATTATTTTTTTGACCCCGCTCAATTTTTGCATTTACGAGTTCCTCCATAAAGGGCACATGCCAAGGGCTTGCAAAAACGATTCTTATAATCAAAGAAAAAACTACTAGTGAGTGACTGAGTGATGTGAGCTTTGAGTCTTCGTGTTGATCTTGCTTGGGGTGCCTATTGCTTGAGACAATGAGAGAGTGTATGACTCGAAGCCATTGTGCATGTATGGGTCAATGGCCGTAAGCTTGTCTGCAAACAAGGAGTTGGTGCTGATTTGCGTAGCTTTGGAATGCCAAATATCATCGATGCAAGCATGCTCATTTTTGTGTTGCATATTAAGCACGCTTGTGATAATATAAGGCATCTTTAGCGCACTCGGGTTAATGGTCATATTAAGCGCGATTTCCTCCTTCAACCTTTGCTTCTGCTAAGACGGGCGTCTCATTGAGTGAATTTTGAAAGTGGGGGCAACACCTTAGGGGAGGGGTCGAATATGGAGGGTAGTGGTAAGCCCGCAAACATGGACTTTGTGTTTGTTGCGATGGTAGGAAAAGGGCAAATGATTTAGTGAATGACACCTTCGGGCCTGAGAAAGTTATGAAGCCATCATCATTTGGCGTGCGCACCTTGACAGAGAAGGTCTTGCACAGAGTGAATTTAATTCAGGTGCAATAAGGTTGTAGATGGCTTTGTGATGCAGGCTAACTTTAATCATGAGCTCGCATTACAAGGTCTAGAGACCTGCTACTCCCAACTCGGTGGTAATATACTTTATGGGCCAGCAGATGTCCAAGGATGTGGGATTGGGCAACAACAACAACAAATAGCAAAAGTGCCATCTACCCCTTCACAGTAGTTGGAAAGGGCTTCTATGTGGCTACATGTCTCTCTGAGCATACAATGCCGGACTTTGTTATCAGAGGAGGTATCTTGGGTGCCACATACTTTGCGTACGCTATGCCATGGACACCCAAATTCTGTCTGAATGAAGAGTTTATTATTTACGTCCGGTGTGGGTTACATAGAAGAACCTTCCTTCATGGATCAGGGGGCATATGGATATTATTGCCAACCTTATGGGCCATGTGTTGTTCTTGCCCAAGTTACAATGTATCAGACTAGGCTTGGATGTGAAATTTTGCATTCTGTGGGACATGAGCAAGCCTATACCCAAGTACTTGAATCTCATAATGGGAGACTTTGGCACCTGTCGCCAGGAGCTGGCCTTTGCCTCGTTTCCTAACGCCTACTACAAGAGTCAGAGAATTGGACACTATGCTAGAAACAGCCTAGAGGCAGAAGTTGTCCGCAACCTGATGGTTAAAACGACCTAGAGGCGGGTGTCCAGGGAGACAGAGCCTCCTGTGGTTTCCAGCCTACCAACAAGGAACGAAGGTGACAGTGAGATGCACCAAGATGAGGTGAGCAAAGAGACAGAATGACCTGCTAAAGAGGTTCAGGATCAACAAGAGCCATTAAGCGGACCATGGTGGGAGCTACAAAAAGACAGTGTGCCCATCGGTGGAAGTGCAGCACATGCTAGAACTTGTCACTCATGAAGTTGAATTGCAGTACCCAAAATTGGACCTTATTGACCATATTGTTAAGTTATCGGACACCATGACCATCATTGTGAGTTTGTTGAAAAGAATGGCAAGAAGAAAGTGATATTGGCAACATCTCTCCAGTTTTGGCTTGGCAATCAAGGGGTGAGTTGTGGCAGGGCTCTCTCCTTGGTGGCTGTAATTAAATTGATATTTTATTATTTAATGCAGTTGACAGGTGGAAAAACCTAACCAATCTATGGACTATGGCACAAGATATATGTTTTTTGTATATTTTTTTATTATTCACGTGCTCTTTATGAACTTTGGCCATTTCTGACCTGCCGACCACTTTACACTTATTTTGAGCATTCAAGAAATCTATAAGTAAACACGTGCAAGAGGAAAATGCTCACTCTTGCACGGGGGGACACCCAATGTCTACGTTATTCTTCTCTCCTCCTCCCTCTCCTCTCTCGCCGTGCCGGTGTAGCACTCCGCTTTAGGAGGTGCATCTTCACGTGCTCTTCTGCACTCTCTCGTTCCCTGTCTCTCTGTGTTCGCGTATAGAATGGATTATGTGTTGTGCGATTCATCATGTATGCAGATTTGTTCGTTGATGGTTTGTAGAATGTTATTTTTGTATTTTGTAGGGCCCCCTCGCATCCCCCTCACATGCCGCCAACCTTTTGGTGCTTACTGTTGGGGTATAAAGCCCAATGTGGTCGCCCAGGTAAGTGGGCGGGCCGCCAGGTATGTACACATATTCTTTTGTAAAAACCTAATAAGAACTCACTATGCTCTACACATTACAATAGAGCGAGTTCACCATATCGTCGTGCTCTTCTTCTCGCACTCTCTCTCGCGTCACACTTCCTCTCGTACTCCTTCAACTGGTATCAGAGCTCAGATCGAGGCTCGGGGCAGCACTGCAGGAGGCTAGAGTCACCAACTCAGATTGGAGTGAAATTCGACAGGCGAAGACACGGCCCCAAATCTCGTGGGCATACCCGCAGGGCTCGATGTTGTCAGAATTTCATTCTGAGGTCATCTCGGCCACCGTTCGACTTCGACAAAGGTCTGCGTAGGCCATTTTCGACTACGTGGTCTCGACGGGTGCAGATCCGACTCTGCAAATTTGGGGTTTTCGGCCTACGACTGCAGGTGCTGAGGATATCGACACTCCCAGAGTGTTGATTTGTGGCTGTCTACACATCGAAGGACGGCTCACAGTTCTTGGAGGCGTGTCACATACGACACGGGCGTATCTACACACAGACTGTAGGCGACATCCACTAGTTCATCAGGTAGCTTGTGTTTGCTGCTTGATATTCCAGATTTCATCCTGACATTGTAGGTACTTCCACATGGGATGTATTGTCAGAGATGATGTATGTCTGTTGAGGGTTTGCTGGCTGTGAGTCACGCAGCAAACAACCGCCGCAGCAGTTACAGCATACAGTGGGAAATTTGTGGATGTATGACTTTGTGGGAAGTCTATGTACTGTCAGATTTACTGCAGCAGGGTCGAGTGAGGTTTTATTGAGCTGGGGGATTCTCGAATGTTGAGATCCTTTCGGTGATACAGGTCTTGGAGCGATCCCTCGAGCAGCCTTAGATAGGCAGCTAGGATGTATTGACTGTGAGTTAGACAGTTGGGATTACATCTTTGCTTTACTGTCGTTGAGGCATTGTCGTAGTCTATGCTTATAGGACAGTGACAGGACAGTGAGAGATAGTACAGGTGCAGGACAGGTTTACCCGCAGCTTACAGTGTCAGAGAGACAGTGTTTTTTGAGTTGTTTTTGGTCTGTTTTTTAGTACACCAGAGCCATTTTACAAAGGAGACTCTGCCAAAATTTTTGCAAAATCTGAAGCTTTCTTGGTTCATTTGATAGGTTGATATTGGTTCAGCGGTCAGTTTACAGGGGAAACTCTGCCGAATTTTTCCCAAGAAAGTAAACTACTGTGAAGCGTAGCTATGGCTGGATCACAGGACACTGCTCTTTACAATATCAAGAAGTTGGATGGAACCAATTTCCCATTGTGGAAGAAGCAGATTTGGCATGTGTTGGTACAAAAGAAGCAGATAAAACCTATAAAGCTCAAGGGGATAAAACCAGAAGATATGGACGAAGATGAATGGAGCGAAATGGATGAATTGGCACTTTCTACCATTATGCTGACTTTGGCAGAAAGCGTTTACTTCAATGTAGCAGACGAGATGTCGGCTTATCAAGCATGGTTAAAGCTGAGTGATCTTTATGAGAAGAAGAGTGCAGCTTCACAGGTATACTGGCTTAAGAAGCTTGTTGACTTGAAGATGAAAGAAGGGACACCTATGTCCAATCATCTGAATGAATTCAACACAATCTATAGTCAGTTGTCAGCTCAAGGTGTCAAGTTTGATGAACCTGTTAGAGCTATGTTCCTGTTGATCACATTGCCGGAAAGTTGGGACACTTTTCGCACAACTTTGAGTAATTCTGCACCTCCAGATGGTTTGAACATAGCAGGTGTAGAAGGAAGTCTGCTTACTGAAGAAACCAATAGAAAGACAATGGACAAAGGCAAAGGAACAGCCTTAGTTGTCAGGGGAAGGACCAAAGAAAAGTACAAAGGTGGAAAGAGGAATCAGTCTCGTAGCAAGTCTCGCAGTGCTAAAGGCAAGAGTGACATAGAATTACCATTGTGGCAAGAAGGGTCACATGAAAAGAGACTGCAGAGAATGGAAAGCAGAAAAAGGCAAAGAGAAAGCTGAAGACCATGGTGAGAAGAACAAGTCCTCAGTGAAGATTCAAGAAATAAATGTGACAAACACTGTTGCAGAGGATGACAATCTAGTGTCAGGAGACATCTACTTCTTGAAGAATACAATGGACTCAGCTCTTCTTACAGCATCTGATGGAAATGCAATGAGTGACTGGATTATAGACTCAGGGGCATCACTTCATGTGTCTCCAAACAAGGAGTGGTTTACTTCTTATGTGACCACTAAAGATCATGTTCGGCTAGGCAATGGGCAGACATGTGAGATCTTAGGTGTTGGAGATGTTCAATTGAAGTTTTAGAATGGCTCTTCTTTCACGCTGAAGAATGTGAGACATGTTCCCGCAATTACAAAGAGCTTGATCAGCACATGTTTACTTGATGATGCTGGCTACGTCACCACTTTTGGACAGAACATGTGGAAGATATCCAAGGGTTCTATGACAGTAGCACATGGAGTAAATTCTGGAGGACTTTACATGATTTATGTATCAAATGTCTCTAAAAATGTAATCAATGTAACCGAACAGCCGAACGTTTCTTTGTGGCATAGCCGGTTAGGACATATGTCCAAGAAGGGAATGGAAATCTTGTCTCGTTCTAGTTATTTGCCTGGCTTTTCATTTAATGATTTTGAATTCTGTGAACATTGTCTGTATGGTAAGCAAACACAGCAGCCACATAAGCATATAAGCAGTAGAAGAGATACACAGTTGGCACTTGTTCATAGTGATTTGTGTGGACCTATGCCTAACCTATCTCTAGGGGGAGCTTCTTACTTTATGACATTTATAGATGATTACTCGAGGAAAGTATGGGTTTACTTTCTCAAGCACAAGGATGAAGCGTTTAGTGTTTTCAAAACGTTTGTGACACTTGTGGAGAATCAGAGTGGCAAGAAGCTTAAATGCTTACGCACTGACAATGGTGGAGAGTATGTTTCAAAGGCCTTTCAGGACTTTTGTGAGTCAAAAGGTATAAAACGTGAACTTACTGCTCCTTACAATCCTCCTCAAAATGGTGTTGCTGAGAGGATGAATAGGACCATACAAGAGAAGGTCAGAAGTATGTTGTCTAATGCACGGCTACCAAATGGGTTTTGGGCTGAAGCTGTATCAACAGCTGTTCATCTTGTAAATAGATCTCCTAGCAAGGTTTTGCAGAAGGATTCAGTGCCAGAGATGGTATGGTCAGGCAAAATGCCCTCATACAAGCATCTCAGAGTCTTTGGTTGTGAGGCATATACTCACATTCCAAAAGAATTTAGGAACAAACTTGAGCCAAAGAGTAGAAAGTGCATCTTTCTAGGCTATGGTAATTCTGGTGAGATGGGGTACAGACTTTGGGATCCCGAATCCAGAAAGGTTGTCCGCAGCAATGATGTTCACTTTAATGAATCCAAATATCATTCTAAACCAGAGAGGGTTGAGGAGATTAGAAGAGTTGTCTTCCAAGAAGATGGACCTGCACATGCAAGACAAAATGTCAGGGCTCAAGAGGAGCAAGGACAGGATAGAGTGGAACCACAGGTTGTGGCTGAGCCTGAGCCACCTATTGTGCGTAGATTTGGACGTATCAGGCGACCTCGTGATAGGTTTGTTCCATCTATGAACTATGTCATGTTAACTGATTGCAATGAGCCTTCATGTTACAAGGAAGCAGTGCAAATGAAGGACTCCGGGAATTGTCAATTGGCCATGCAATCAGAGATGACAGCTCTGCATAAAAACCAAACATGGAAGCTAGTTAAATTACCACGAGGCAAAAAGGCTCTACCCTGTAAATGGGTTTACAGGTATAAGATCACCGCTCATGATAGTCAGCCAAAGTACAAAGCAAGGCTTGTTGCCAAGGGCTTTAAGCAAGAACAAGGCATTGACTTTGATGAAGTCTTCTCTCCGGTGGTCAAGATGACTACATTGAGATGCTTTCTTGCATTGGTTGCCATATTAGATTTGGTGTTGCACCAAATGGATGTCAAGACAGCGTTCTTGCATGGTGATTTATATGTGAAAATTTACATGCAGCAGCCAGAAGGGTTTGTTGAGAAAGGCAAGGAAGATTGGGTATGCCAGTTGTTAAAGAGTCTTTATGGCTTAAAACAATCACCGAGGGCATGGTACCATAAATTCCACAAGTTTATGCTTTCTCAGGGCTACAAACGTAGTGAGTTCGATCACTGTCTATCTACAAAGAAGGCTAAGGATGGCAGTTGGCTGATCCTTATTTTGTATGTGGATGACATGTTGATTGCTGGCAAGCACTTGGAAGAAATTTCAGTTTTGAAGTCAAAGATGGCAAAATCGTTTGACATGAAAGACATGGGTGAGGCAAGTCATATACTTGGTATGCGCATTGAGAGAGACAGATCAAAGAAGTTGATTTGGTTATCTCAAACAGAGTATATTGACAAGGTTTTGCAACGTTTCAATATGGAGAAGGGAAAGGCACTAAGTGTTCCATTGCCACCATATGTGAAACTTAGCAAACAAGATTGTCCTGTGTCTGAGGAAGAACAGGCTGAAATGGATAAGATTCCATATGCGTCTGCAGTGGGTAGTTTGATGTATGCAATGATTGCTACTCGCCCAGACATTGCATTTGCAGTGGGAGTAGTAAGTCGATACATGTCAAACCCAGGCAAGAAATATTGGGAGGCAGTGAAAGGAATATTGAGATACCTGAAAGCTACAAAGAGTATGCGTATATGCTATGGGAGTCAGGAGCTAAGTGTAAAGGGTTTTACAGACTCAGATTATGCAGGTGACTTAGACAACCGAAGGTCTACGTCAGGGTATGTCTTTACATTGGCTGGTGGAGAAGTATCATGGCGTTCTAGATTACAATATTGTGTTACTCAGTCTACTACAGAGGCTGAATATGTTGCAGCATCAGAGGCATGCAAAGAATCAATTTGGCTTAATCGACTAGTAACAGATTTGGGAATCAAAGAAGAGATGCCTGTGTTATATTGTGATAGTCAAAGTGCCATACAATTGGCTCGCAATCCAGTTTATCACTCAAAGACAAAGCATGTGGATGTGAAGTATCATTTCATCAGGGAAATGCTCGAGGATAAGCAACTTCAGCTTGTCAAAGTTCACACCACAGAAAATCCTGCTGATCTACTTACAAAAGGACTTCCCTCAGAGAGCTTTGCGCATTTTCGCAAGCAGTTAGGTGTAGGGTAGTACATCACTTCTCTACATCTCTTGTATATTAGCTTGTATAGTAGCTTCTCTCACACTTAAAGTACCACATTGGACTTTAAGTGGGAGGTTGTTGGGGTATAAAGCCCAATGTGGTCGCCCAGGTAAGTGGGCGGGCCGCCAAGTATGTACACATATTCTTTTGTAAAAACCTAATAAGAACTCACTATGCTCTACACATTACAGTAGAGCGAGTTCACCATATCGTCGTGCTCTTCTTCTCGCACTCTCTCTCGCGTCGCACTTCCGCTCGTACTCCTTCACTTTCTAGCTACACACCCACCTCTGCGTGTTATGCATGATCTATTGAACTCTCTCCCTTGTTTACAATTGCAACACACACATACACATAGCCTTGTGAGATTCAACAAATAGCTAGACAGAGTACGCTATCTCACTCTCTTTCTCTGTCACCCTCTCTCTATCATATTATCTCTCTCCCTCTCTCTCGGCCAGCTATTATCACTAGCTGCATAACTTTCTCTCTCTCTCTCTCTCTCTCTCTCTCTCTCTCTCTCTCTCTCTCTCTCTCTCTCTCTCTCTCTCATCACGCCTTGGAAGAAGTTGAGCAAGCGAAGGAGGCTGAGAGGCAAGAGGCCGAGGAGGCCGGGGAGTAGGAGATTGAGCAAGAATACGTGCAAGAGGAAAATGCTCACTCTTGCACGAGGGGAGAAGCAAGAGTTTGAGGTGGTCAAGCAACAGGTAGGAGGCCAAGAAGTGAAAGAATGGAGGCGCTCATGCAGATCATCAGCAGCAGGAGAACTCTCCATTAACGGGAACTAATTAGGTCGAGAAGGGAAAGGTCAAAGGTGCTGATGCAGATTAGAGAATACTTGGAGATGCTGATGCAGATAGGTGCGTGAGCACAATTTTTAGACCTTTTGAAGCTATTTTAAGATGTTGCTTCTCATGTTGCTTTTGAGTCATGCTTAACATAGCACCGACATATACAAAAAGCTTTATTGGTAGCAACATTGTAAGGAGGCTCGAGCAAGAAGGACGCTAATTAGATACAGTTGAGACAATACGTCTCATTGGTGTAGATTCGCCGGTTGAGGCAACACAGATCACAAGATCATGTTGCACGGCTGGCCATCACTATCCTTAGTATGATTTTGTTACCCGGGTATATGTTGGCAGATATTTGGATCTGGATTTATATTGAATTTGGATTTCGTATATGGCGATTTTTTGTCGTGACAGTATTTATGGAATTGGACTTGAGATTGATGAGAATTGATTATTGAATGATTAGTGTGATCGGTGATATCCTGATTTACCAGGTATGATATGTACTGCCTATTTTGGTGGTAAGGGACACTAGAATAAGTAGTTTGTGGATGACGACCGGCATAAGCAATGTTGTTTAGTTTCATAATTTAATATTTTTGACACATAATACTAATCATTGTTTTTAAAAACAAGTATGATTTGCAGATTCTTATCTTTGCAATTGAGGACAGTTGCTTTCTAACAGAGAGGTATGTAATGGAATAAATATTTTATTATTTAATGCATCCGACAGGTGGAAAAAACTAACTGAGCTATGGAATATGGCACAAGATATATATATTATGTACATTTTTTATTATTCAAGTGCTCTTTATGAACTTTGGCCATTTATGACCAACCGGCCAGTTTGTACTCAGTTTGAACATTTAAGAAATCTATAAGTAAATACGTGCAAGAGAAAAATGCTCACTCTTGCACGGGGGGAGATTTCACCCAGTGTCTACGTTATTCTTCTCTCCTTCTCCCTCTCCTCTCTCGCCTTGCCAGTGCAACACTCCACTCTGGGAGGTGTATCTGCACGTGCACTTCTACTCTCTCTCGCTCCCTGTCTCTCTCTGTTCGCGAATAGCATGGATTATGCGTTGTGCGATTCATCACGTATGCATATTTGTTTGTTGATGGTTTGTAGCCTGTTATTTTCGTATTTTGTAGGGCCCCCTCGCATCCGTTTGTAGCAGGGGCAACCACAAGCCAACTAAAGTTCCCTTTGTACTAAGATATGGCGAGTTCAGGGTGGCGCGCCGATGTAACGATGACTTTGTGCTTTGGGTTTTGGCTGCTGATTGGAGTCATGGATCGGAATGAGCATGGCTAACAATGCAACTTTGTGCTTTGGGTTTTGGTTGCTGATTGGAGTCATGGTTCGGAATGAGCATGGCTAGCAATATGTAAAGACATTCACTATTGTGAGTTTTTATAATAGTTTTTTACGGTGTTTTTTCAATAAAATTTATAGCAACTACCACGTGGTGGATTATGCGTCCAGATAGTGCAAAAAGAGCCTTTGGCTCACCAGGTAAAAGGGTTTCCCAAACTTTAGGTTACAACTTGAAATAATGGCCGTTACTGACCCTTTTGATTACAACTTGAAACAATGGCCATTATTTACCATTTTGATTTTTAACTTTGTTCACTGCGATTCCACATACAAACTTTAAAACTTACCTCTAACTTTCTTTTTGTTCCAATCACACAAATCACGTGCGAGTCGAAGCAAACGTCCGTGAGCTCCAACAAGGTCACTTGGCCGCACTCGAACCCATGACGCAAGTCACGACGATCGAGTGCTCAACCAGCCAAGCTAGCTCCTTTGGACTAACTCACCTCTAATTTTTGTAGGTTTTCTCACCTTCTAATTTAAAACTTATCTCTAAGTTTTAAATTAGAAGGTGTTTAGTGAAAAAACTTTCAAAAATAGTCACTGTACCTCTAAAATTTTCATAGCATAGTTGAGTGAGATTTATTCTTCATCCTTCAAAAAGGGAAACCAACATTTTGGCCTACATTTTGAAAGTGTTGGTCGGGGGGAAGCGGGCGGGGAAGTTTGGCCATCTGATGCATGCATGAGACCAACTTTCATTTTTTTGTTTAGCAAATAGCTACCTGCCAACTCGACGTGAACTTCCCACGCTCACCCCGATGTGATACCCGCTTAAATCTTCTAATTTAAAGGCGTTGAACTCTTACCTTGATGTTGCTAGTTGTTTCCTCTAAATTGCAAACACCCTCTTCTTTTGGCGCTAAATACATCCTTAAACTCTTGCATACAATAGCACAAGCTTCATGACCCAATTGAGAACATAATCATGTTGGCTAAAACACTTTTCGACAACCAGGTGAAATAGAAGCCAGTTGGTACGAAAGAACCCAATTGAAGGACTTGCAAATTGTGAACGACAATGTTACCTGAACGAGTAGATGTTGGTCATTGTATCGATAAGGTGATAAAAATGGACGATCTTGAGACGAAGAAAGGCGACAAAGCTAGTGGAGGTTGAAATGTATGTGGAGCTATCGTATTAGGAGACGACATTGCAATCAGGTCACGCAAGATACGGATGGCGTGGGTGGCTAACGGTTAGCGAAAGGGATAAGGGTTGAAGAGGCCTCAAGAACAATGTGTGATGATAAAGTGAACACATGCATGCATTTGAAGGGGCACGCCCACCAACTGTGAGGGAGTTGAGGGGGGCATTAATAATGTGAGGGTGGGGGGGCAATGGGAAAAGTGTGATCTGCAAGTGAGCGCCAAAATTATAAGGGAAGCATCTAGGAAGCAAATTCACTACTCCCCCGTGTCTCACGTGTCTAACCTCATCCACAATGTACACACTCTCTCTCTTTCTCTCTCTCTCTCTCTCCAGACTTCAGTCTCCAGAAGTCTCCACTCTCTCTCTCTCTACTAACTGGTAAAACGAACTCTCTCTCTCTCTCTCTCTCTCTCTCGCCTAGACTAGACTTTCGCATAAAACACACGTACGCACCTCGATCATGCAGCACCAGCGCATTTCTAGGTTTTGCCTCCTGCACATTCCCTACTTAACCCCCCCCGCCTGTCCAGACAGCCCTTCCGTTTGCGGCTTTGTGCCCATCTTTTCTTTTCGTTTTAGTAGCTGCCCGCGGTTCACCTCTTCTCCTTAGCGCGGCTCACAGCCATCACCCTCTTGCGCATCGTGTCCTTTCCCTCATGATCCTGCTCCGCCCTGCCCCAATATGGCCTTGCATGTCATCTGACACCAGAGATCGCCTCCTCCATGGAACCCTCTGAGCAGTGGAACAACTCCCCAAGAGAGCTTTCTCTCAAAAGAGGCTTTATCGACGTATGGAACAACCGCAACCGTGGTGGAGAGAATACTCTCGACGATGGGACGCTGGCGGAAGCCAGTGGGCCTTCTAACCCAACATGGAATCCTGTCTCTGATTCTAGCCCTACGTCTAACGCCAACCCAAATTCAAGATTGAAAGCTACCCCTACATTTAAACATGGTGATGGCAGCAGCAGAGCCACCTGCGACTTGATCCCCAGCTCTATTGCGATCGCGAACCCCACCCCCATTGCAGTTGCAAATCCCACCGTAAGGCCATCTGCGTTCCCCTCCAGGGGCACTTTATCCAATGACTTTCTCAGGCATTTTGACTCATCAGATAACAGCGATGTCATGGATGATGGGGACGAGAGTGATGGCAAGCGCAAGGTTCCCACATCCAAGAATCTCATGTCGGAGAGGAAGCGGAGAAAGAAGCTTAATGAAAGACTATATTCATTACGTGCCATTGTTCCCAACATAAGCAAGGTGAGTGCTTTGCACGATGATAGGTTCACCCTCAATGTTTCTGAATCTTTCCACAATTGTAATCACAATTGCAAATTTACACAAATGTATGGATCACTGTGCTAACAATTCTTTCCACACTGACACAGATATGTGCGCGCACACACACACACACACACACACACACACACACACACACACACACACACACACACACACAGAGAGAGAGAGAGAGAGAGAGAGAGAGAGAGAGAGAGAGAAGCACTGTAACATATTCCTATCAAGTTAAGTGTCGACAGTGGATTTCAGTTTTTTGGAAGTTAAAGCCCTTCACAAGACCAAAGTTGTATCATCATTCTTGTTAATCCTTTGCTAGGGGTTTCGTCTGCATGATATTTGTTTTCTTGACATATTAAAAGATAGGCAATTCGGGGTTTTATGTACTTGGGATGCTGCTAGACACAGGGTTTTATGAAGTAGCTCGTCTGGTGTATCTACTTTAGGTGCATCAGTTAAAAGCACTACATAATCAAATATTTTTGGAGTTGAGACTCGAGTGGCATGTTTGTAGCTTATGCTTGATACCATCGTATGGTGTCACAGCTTCTAAGAGCAAGTAGGAAATAAGGCACATGGAAGTGATCCTAGACCATGTAGGTCCGAAAGAAAAATAGATCCTAGGTAGAGATTGACCTATGATAGTTATGTGGGTCGCCATTGTGTATATATGGTGCAAATTACGGAGGAGATAGAACCCACATGTTTTGAGGATGCTATTAAATAAAAAAAATGAAAAGCTATGGATGAAGAGATGGTTGTCGTTGATGCAAATGGAACATGGGAGTTGGTGCCATTACCAAATTATATATTAATGGCATGGTTGGGCGTCTAACTTGAGGCCACTTTTTGTCCATTGTCATGATGTTTCTTCTCTTGCAGTATTTTCATGATTGTGTGAGGGGCCTTTCACTTTGTGTGGGTAGATAAATCTTATCACCTTAATGGTTGGTGTGAGTGTATGTGTCCTTTTTTGTGTGTATCAGTTCAGGTTTTTGTTCTCGTTTTTTACAGATCCATATGCATATCCTCTTATAACTTGTTATATTGTCTACTTTCTTGATTTTTAGAGTACTTGTACCATACCGTTACGTGACTGGCTGTTGGGTACATCTCTTGGCTCATCCTGGTAGATATAACCTGCCTCCCTTTTGACTTGGCTGAAATTTCTCAAGTCAAGATTCCTCACATCCTGTGGGAGGAAATTTATTGGACGTAACAAGTAGGATCTTGAGAAGGGGTTTTTGCTTATAGGAGGTACTGAGCGCTGGCACTTCTCAAGATCTAGGTAATTGCTGTGAATAATGTTGGCGTAATAATCTTTGTGATCGTTTTCTCATGAGAACTATTGATCTGAGCTTGTTATCCTGTTCTAGATTCTCAGTGATGGAGCCAGCATTTTTCAAAATTTATATTTGTCATTCATTCACATAAGATGTTTTGTTGGGAATATTTCTTTAATTAATGAGATCAATATTGTCTTTCTGGTTTGATGTAAGCGGGAACTCTTCTAACTGAATGTGAGGTTTTGTCTAAACCCTTGGGTATTATTCACCTTTGGTCATACATTTTATTAGACCAAAATGGCGGGCTTGATTTAGC
This sequence comes from Adiantum capillus-veneris, assembly GCF_014529385.1. NCBI lineage: Eukaryota > Viridiplantae > Streptophyta > Polypodiopsida > Polypodiales > Pteridaceae > Adiantum > Adiantum capillus-veneris. The sequence goes on from NC_140933.1 coordinate 122,154,435, forward strand.
TGCAACTAGGTCCCGTATGCTGATTCGCTAAAAGTTGGTAATAATGGAATTGTTTGCAAGCCTTCTAGTGCTCAGAGATGTGCATTACTTATATAGTGGGACATGCAGCGGCAGTTCCATTGTCTTTCACGCTTTGAAATTGTCAGGGTTCACGAGAGTAGATTGTAGTAGATGGAGCCCAATGTCTCAATAGGCCAGCTTAGAGATTCGTGTTGTCTGCTGGGCGAGCGCCGAGCATCTGTTAAGCTATAAGGAGATAGGGTCTTTTTTTGAGGAGTTAGGAACCTCAAGTCAAATATATGGCGCTTGAAACACTTGACTTTCGAAAAGAGTTTTAAGAACAAGCAACTACAAATTGAGGAAAGATTATTTGCCTCTTTTCTTGTTCATCCCATAGCTACTTTCAATCCCCAAAGTTAGCAACTGTAGAATTGTTACTTGGCTTATGGGTGTAAATCAACGTGTGCTCATTCTTGGATTCGATAAGCGCGGAGTGTTTGTGAACAATTAGATTGTTACTCAACTTGAAGGAGGGAACTATGTGCATGCTGTATAGTTTCAGCATTGTGTTCAAACTATGAAAATAAGATACGATCGATTATCGAAATCGATAATGTTTTGCTTCTAGGTTCTCATTAGAGTTGGTAGCTTAGGAATTACAAATTTGCTCCTTTTCTTTTGTTTGTGTTTTTCTGTTGAACTTGAAACGCAGGACTTAAGCCTTTGTTCTGTCTTATCCTTTTTGTGCTTTTTTCAAAGTTTCCTTGAAGTCTTTGAAGTAAGCGTGTCAAGGTTTTTTTCAAATGTACATTGGTCTGTTTTTTTTTTTTTTTTTTTTTGTCCTGAAGCAAAAAAGCCAGTCTTGCTTTTTGTGTGTGTTGACTTTGTGTTTTGTGCAAATGTTTTAGCCCATGATGGGGTTCTGACATTTCTGACCTTTATTATGGCCTCAAGTGTTTTGGGTTGGCAAAATGTCATGGAATTAGGCTTTTCGGTAACAAAGAAAGTTGCCACAAAGCTGTCTCTGTCAAGCATTTTAATTTGTATTTCTGTGCATGATCAGATGGACAAGGCTTCAATTGTTAGTGATGCCATAGACTACATACGCGAGCTTCAGAAGCAGGTGTGTGACATTGAATCTGACATAGTTAGTCTCAAGTCTCAGAAGGAAAATATAGCTGCGGAAGATTCAAGGCTAGGGGACCACAAGCATATGGATCCCTTGGCTGGCCTGAAAAAGAAAGCAAAGCAGGAGCACTGGATAGTGGAGGTTTGTGCATCTCTTCAGGCTCTTTCCTACTTCATATTATGGCTGCTTGGAAATTAAGTAAATTTATCTGGGGCTTTTGTTTGAGGGTATTTGTTACAAAATATGAAAGGCCTTGCTGTTGGTATTGAAGGCGCTTTGGTTTCTTTGGTTTACAGCTCGAGGTCTCCCAAATGGACGAGCATATCTACCACTTTCGAATACATTGCAAGAAGAGTCCAGGAGTGTTGATTCAGCTTTCCCGGGCACTTGAGTCTTTGGAATTGGAGATCGTGAATGCAACCCTCACTGCGGTTGATGATCATGTATTGAACACCGTGGTGGTTGAGGTAATCTTGCAACCATTGTTGAATAGAACTTATCAGTTTGCAGCATTGACATAATATGATTTAATCCTTGAAGGTGAAAAATGGCTGGAGCATGAAGAGTGAAGAGCTCCGCAATCTGGCATTGGAAGCTATCCCCAAGTTTGGGTTTATACTCGGTTGAAGGAGATTTATCCCGTCAAAACTAATTGTGTAAAGAGCATTCGAAAAATTGTTCGATCTTGAATCAAGGTGCTCCTGAAGAGGCTTCTTAGTTTCATCTTTCTCAGCTCCAAATTGTAGTGATAAAGAACAGGTTAGGTGGTATAACTTGGTTTCACCTGCAAAACTAGATCCTTAGGTTATAGTTACTGGGTAGTTGGTGTGTAAAAAAATAGGTCCTTCCTATCACGATGCCCAGATAGTTGTAACAGCATTTTGAGTTTACTTCTTTATGTGTCAGCAAGCATAACCTCATCAGAACTTTGCTATATTACAGTCTGAGAAATTGTGGTTTCTCTCTTACCCCCCCCCCCCACCTTTACAGCCCACAGTGGGTTCTTTTGCTCTCCCTTCTCCTTAATGTTCCAGCCCACAATGGAATGGCGCGAGCATGCCGTTCTTGGTATATCACTTGCTTTTAGAAGTATTCTCTTGTAAGTTAAGGCACTGATGGCTGTAAAAGTGTTTTGGATTGTGTTGGCCTCTGTTGTTGTGATCAAATAGGTTGAAGTTTCCTCTCATTTTGGGTGGAAAGGTTCTACATTGTATTGCCATTACTTCAGATTTCTTTTTAAGCATTAAGTTTTGTAGAAGTTGTTTTCAGTGGAGGTACTGATAAGTTTTGTGCTATTTTCCAGGAATGAATCTGTGGAGGCTTTAGAGTTTAGTCGTATCATGCATAAATTTTTGTTTGTCCCAACATTTCAATTTTTTCCACAGGTTACTTAATGGGCTTTTGCTTCCAACCACAAATAGTTGGAGGTAATTGAGCCTCTCTCTCTCTCTCTCTCTCTCTCTCTCTCTCTCTCTCTCTCTCTCTCTCTATTCATTAAGACTTTGAGTCTTCCTCTGTTTGCTTGTGATTCACATGTAACTATTAGCATCGCATTCATGTGTAGCTGTTCTTAAAGCAAATTTCAGGTTTTGCTCTGAATTTGACTTTCTCTGCACATTGGGAACCTTCAGAAGTTAGTATGGGAGGCTATTATTACTTACTGGTGTAATTTTCCACATAAATCTGCTCATGGTGGCTCCCTCGCTCCCTTAAATTTTGTTCTGTGCACTATGATCTTTCTCGTGGTAAGGAGTTATACAGCAGTTTGGACAAGTCATGTTCGATTAACGTTCTTAGTTTACAATTGTGTGTGTTAAGTGTGTAGTATGTACTTGTAGTAGGTGGTGTGGCTGGAAATTGAGTGATCTTACCCTTTCGTGGACATGAAGGCATTTGTAATTATGTAATTTCTCTACTCCTTTCTGATCTGCTCTGTCCTTTGCTGTGGTTTTGAGGGAGAAAAGGACACCTTCAGAAAGACCCTGGTTTTAAGGTCAAAAAGTTGAGGATTTGTAGGTCTACACACAAATTTTATTGGGTGTTTACAAGGCAAGCTCGGAGCTCAGATAGGATATGGAAATTTCAGCAGCGGTGAAAGTTCTCCAGGCCGGTTTTATCAGAACACTGTAGCTCTTGAAGGAAATTGTGCAATGTCACTTTCTACTTGGTAAAGATCTGGCAAACAGGCAATTTTTTTGGCCAATTGCTAACAGGTCTTGCCAGTTCTTCATCAAGGTGCTGCATCTGCTGTGGAGATGCACATAGTGTGATCCTTTCACCTTGTTTTATTGCTCCTCAAAGTGCTCTCTGATTGTGGCAGCACCTTCAGAACGAATGTCTACCTGTGGCAGGTTGTTAATCGTATCAGTGGCCTTTATATAAGTTTGCAGGGTGCAGTTCTCAATCAATTTCTTGGGTTTGTGTGGGTGTGTTATTTGTTGCAAATAGTGGTTAATGTATCAGTGGATGGTGGTGTAGCAGTATCTCGAGTAGTATTGTGATATTAACTTGAGATGTATTTGACATCATGCACTTCTGTAAATTTGGTACACATTTGGGAAGCTCCTAAATCAATTAATTGTGTCCTGAAATGAAGCATAAAACATGCAACAGCTCTGTGGCTTGTAAGTACCTCATCCAAACCTTTTAACAGGTCAACAAGTGCTGCACCTTCTTTGGTTCTTGCAGGCAATTTCTAATCCATTGTTTGTGTTCGTCTCATTTCTTAGAAAATTACAGAATTTTTCCAGGAATGGGGAATATTGTGTAGACACCTGTAAATTCGAGAGTGTTGACTACGTATGGTTTTATCTCAGATGTGGAACGAAGCTCAATTTTTTGCATCGAAAGGGGACAAAGCGGTGGTGAATATTGAATGGCCGCTTGCTTTTATGTATATAGCTAATCATTTCATCACGCTTCCATACTTGCCCTATAAAAACATTCATGATTCTCTCCCATCAAGTATCTTGTCTAATGAGCTTCTACTTGTCATGTATATTTGCATCATAATTATGAACAGAAGGTGTTAGCTAATCAACATAATAGTTTCAAGTAAGATCGGTCATCATCAGCATCAGCTTGCTTCAATCTCTCTCAATGTACCTTGAGTATATCTTGTTTGCATCATATCTTGTTCATCGCAAGCATGAACAAGTTATCCAATGTTTAATGGATATAGTAAAGAACAGAGGAGAGGCTGGGCTTTTGCAAGCAGACATGCACACAACCAAGAGAGTACACAATGGACATAGTGGCACGAAGAAATTGCTACTACAATTCTCAAATTGGTGATATGGCCCTACAAAGCATTAGTGGGAAGTATAAGATTATGAGATTTGTGTATGATGATCAATGTGAAACTGGTCGTGAGTTGGTAGCTCAAGCGACCATGATTAGATATTTACACCATGATCAGTGAAATCCAATTGTAGTACCACGTGCGATGCTCCTTGTGTACTCTTACCTCATGAATGATCAGTGAAATCCAATTGTAGTACCACGTGCGATGATCCTTGTGTACTCTTACCTCATGATAGTGGTAAATGTAAGTGAGGGATCATCCAAACGTAACATGTGTAGAGCTGATGTCTCAAATTATCCCTCAATCTTGACACCATTTCTCGTACTCTTAAGCATAGCTTGAAATTGCTTTGATATTCCTCCTAGGGCCTTTGTAAGGATGTTTGCAACATACTCCTTTGGTCTCGCACACTTACAGATATGTTGCCAGGCTCCAGCTAGGACCTTGATTTGAAGAAGTGGTTCACCAATGTGCTTTGGCCCTCTAGATGAAAATCGTATGCTACTAAGGTTGTCGTAATAGATACCGACCACTTGTGTGCTTAATTCTCTAAGTGGCATCTCCAATCATGTTACTTCACATGTTTCCATTGCATCACCGCTATATTTGGTCTGTGTATTTAAGAAAGTAGTTGTGGGTTGTTTCTTGTTGCTCTATGTGATGGCAACACTCCATGATCATATGCCCATTGTTAGATAGTCGAGTGTAACAATAAAGTTACACATGCGTCACAAAAGTGTAAATTTTAGGTAGTGCTCACATTGCGCAATGTGTACCTCATTGCCATTTAAGTGTGGTTGTTGAAGAAGCTGCACGACCTAACTCTTAAGCCAAACCATGCAATTCAAATCTTGTCGTGTGATTGTCAAGTAGATGAGGCCTCCTACATGTTTCTTGTACATGGTGACATTCTCAAATACAATACCCACATATATTCTCAGCTTCAAGATTTGATCCGGTGATAAAAAAGTAGGCACAGAGGGAGCTCTTGCACTTTGGACATAGCTCAATGATAGTGTGTGAGAGAGTATACCCCCTAAGCAACCCCCTAGCTTGCTTTGGTCGACCCCTCCTTGTAGCTCATGCTTGAAGTTCATTGGACCACTCCAGGCCTAGCCAATCACAATCAGGAGGCATTACAAGTAACAAGTGTAGCCTTGGGACAAGTGTCCCCCTTTCCCCTTTGAGAGAGGGGACTTGATAAATGCAAAGACAATTATTTTAAATCTCCTAAATTGGGTGGCTAACCAATAGGCTTCATGCACACCATGAGGAGGAGCTTGACATGTGTCCCCTTTGCTTTCTTGGTACCAAGTAGGCCTTGTGTGAGTATGTAGGTGTTCCCTCTCATCTCCCCTCATGGAGGGCTCGCCCCCTCTTTATAGGGATTAGATTTTGACTTTTAACACCTCAAGTCCCTCAAGCTTAGACCCAATTCCCACCACAAGCTTAGCCCTTAAGCACTTCAAGCTTGGGCTGGGTTCTCACCTCAAATACAGCTCTAGCATCTAAAGCATGTCAAGCACCTCAAGCATCTCAATCATCAAGCACCTCAATCATCAAGCATCTCAAGCACCTTAAGCGTGGGCCCATTTCCCACCGCAAGCACAGCCCTAGCTTACCTAAGGTCAAAAGACTTTTGCATTTATTATTGGAGGTCTTCAATGAAGCTAACCCTAAGGTCTTATGCTCCATTGGTTAACCTTGCTCTTTGATAGACCATCTCTCATTTGAGCCCCTATATAGTTGGCCCCGTGTTAAGATAGATCTAAAAGCACATGTCTATATCTTAACCCCTGTTTCTGTTTATTCTCCCATATTAATTGATCAGTTTAATTTGAGAAAATCATTTGGGTTGGTTAGATATTAGATTTTATGACATCGTCTCTCTCTTGAAATCATAGTCGTCCTCGACTATGAGGTAGACGAGATAAAGCCATAGTCATTAGTCAATCTTACTTAGCGGGTAGAGGATCCCTTTTCACCCTACGACATCTTTCCAAGATGGATCACTAATCCATTTGGTGCTTGGGAGACAGTTGCCCGCAAGCATGTGTGCTCTTTAGTCCATTTCATTCTCCCAAAGTAGTGACAAATTCTACTGGGTGTTTGAGAGATATCGCTATCTCACAAGTATGATTCTAAGCATGCATACTATTTAAATTTGTGTACAATTAAAAAGAGAACTAGTCTTATAAGACAAAAACATGGGTCATTTTTAAAAAAATTGTACATTTGCTTAAGCATTGTAAGCATTGACGAGGTTCATGCTATCCTTAAGCTGTATTCCTTGCATCCATCTAGCATCTTCAAAGGGATAATTTTTGAACTTAATAAGATACCGTCGGATAATCTTACCATGTCATTGTATCTAGTCTTCATGCCGAAGGTTTGTAGCACCTCTTCTTGGTCTTCAACTTCGGGAAGGTCTTCAATAATTGATTCATTTGGTGGCTCTCCTTTGTAGGGCTTGAGTAGGCTCACATGAAAAGCATTGTGTATGAGCCAATGATTGGGTAACATGAGTTGGTAGACCGTCTCATTGATAGGCTTCAAGATTTGGAAAGGATCATAGTATCTTTTTGCTAGTTTAGCATAATACTTTTGATGACCCGTAGGATTTTTGCCCGTCGTTTGCCTTAATCAAGCCTTAGGAAACTTAAGTAAGATCCAATCATTTTCCTTAAATGTGAAGGTCCTTTTGTGCTTGTTAGCAGCAACTTTTGCCTTTGTTGAGAGATGGATATAGCCTCCTTAATCTTTTCAAAAGATTCTTGTAGGTCACGGCTATACTCATCGACGACGAAGATCTTCCCTTGTACTTTGAGTAGCGAGAGACTTTTAGGTCTTTCTTCAATGATCTCAAAAGGTGCTTTTCCTATAGAAGTATGTACTGTATTATTGTAGGCATACTCTACAAGTGGTAAGTACTTTTCCCATTGTGAGTGTTGATCTACTTCGGTAACATAAGTCTTGAGTAGATCGAGTATCGTAAGATTGGCTATCTCACTTTGGCCATCCGTTTGTGGGTCATAGGTCGAAGAGAAATTCAATTTTGTTCCAAGATTTTCAAAAAGACCTTTTCAGAAATTACTGGTCATTCTAGATTCTTTATCTGACACAATGGATGTGGGTAATCCATGGTGTTTGAAAATCTGAGATATGAAGAGAGTTGCCATTTGGTGTACCTTTATAATCATTTTGACAGGAATAAAGTGTGCTTGTTTGTTAAACTTGTCGACTATTGTCCATATTACCCTTGGATAGACTTGGACAATTTAAAGATGAAATCCATGGATATACTCTCCCATGGTTAATTTGGGATAGAAAATGGCTGGAGTAATCCACGTTGCTTCTCTCTATCATATTTGATCTTTTGGCATACTACACATTTTGAAACATACTCTTGTAAGTCCACTTTTATGATAGGCCAACAGAAATACTTCTCTACTCCTCGAAGAGTAGGTTGAATATCTCTATACCCTGCATAGGGCGGAGCATGGGATTCATACATAACTTTCTCACAAAGTGAATGGGTGACACATAGCCCATTGTCGTGGAGAAGATAAGCATCCTTCAAGGTGAATGGTTTCTGTTTCTTCCCCAAAGCAAGGGCTGAAATTATGTCTCTAAAGTCAAGGTTAGTAGCATACTCATCTATAATAGAGGATAGATCATTGTGAGTAGCTATAGACACTACATTAACTTTTGGTCGTAGTGCATTAACTTTTGGTCGTAGTGAAAGTGCATTGGTCACTTGATTGTGCTTACCAGCAATGTGAGCAATATGGAAGTTAAACTGCGAAAGAAAATTTGCCCACCTCATTTGTTTGTCGGAAAGCTTGGTTTATGTCATGAAATACTTGAGACTTTGGTGGTCGGCTCATAGAATAAATGGAGTCCCCAATAGGTAGTGATTCCATGTGTCTAGGGCATATAGAACAGCTAAAATCTCCTACTCATAAATGCCCAAGACTCGTTCATCCATATTGAGCCTTCGGCTCTCATATGCTATGGCATGCCCTTCTTGAAGCAAAGCTGCTCCAAGGCAATCACCACAAGCATCACATTGGACCTCAAATGGCTTTGAAAGATAGAAGCATGAGGACTGGTTGGGAGGTAAGCTTCTCCTTGAGCTTATCAAAAGTATTTTTCTCCTTAGCAGTCCATACATACTTAACGTTCTTCTTAGTTAATTAATGTAGTGGTCTTACTATTTGACAGAATTTTGCTATGGAGTGTCTATAATATGCGCACATACCAATAAAGCTTCTTATCTCATGTAGATTCCTTGGATTAGGCCATGCTTTTATTACCTCTAACTTTGATGGATCCATACGGATGCCATCTTGAGAGATAATATGACCTAGATATCGAATCTCTTGAAGGAAAAATTTACTTTTTTTTGTTGAGAAAAAGCTTATTCTCCCTCAATGCTTGAAAAATCACTTGGAGATGTTGCTTATGTTCCTCCAAAGACTTGGAATAGATGATGATATCATCAAAGAACACTCCAATGAATTTACATAAGGTCTAAAAATTTTCTCCATTAGACGATTGAACGTAGCTGGTGCATTAGTCAAGCCAAAAGGCATGACTAATTATTCATAAAGACCAAACGTTGTGTGAAACGCGGTCTTTAGGATATCTTCATCCACTATCCTTATTTGATGATAGCCACTTTTAAGTTCAATCCTGCTGAAGTAGGTAGAGCCTTGTAGCTTCTCAAGCAGATCTTTTATCCAAGGCAGGGGAAAGCTGTTTTTGATAGTGATATGGTTTAGTGCTCGATAATCGACACACATACGGTATGTACCATCTTTCTTTTGCACTAAAAGGATTGGAGAACAAAAGGGAGAGGAACTAGGCCTCACCATCTCTTTGTCTACCAATTCCTATACTTACCTCATGATCTCCTCTTGTTGAGCTTGTGAGACTCGATAAGGAGGCTTGTTAGAAGGTGAGCTTGGAAGGAGCTCAATGTGATGGTCATCATCCCCTCCTTTTGGAGGTAAGTCCATAGGGATATCATCGATGAACACATCTTGGAATCCTTTTAGAAAATTAGACAAGCCTAACTCTTCTTGATTCCTTCCGTTTTTAGGATCTTTTAGAGACTCTTTGACAAAAATCATGTACACAGAAACTGAGCTCTTCATTGACTTATCAAAAGCAAGAGGATTTAGAAGTGGAATAGTGCGACCACGCTCACTAGCATCTATATACATGTTCTTTTCCCTGTTGGTGAAGTAGATTCTCTTATCAAGGAACTTCATATTGACAGCCATGTGATTAAACCATGGCGCCCCTAGGATAACATCCTCAAGTTGGAGAGGAGAGATGAAAAATTCTTCTTTGTTGACATAGCTTTGGACATGAAGCCTCAACTTCCCAATCAAGGGAGTAACGGAGGCTTGCTGTTTCTTGAAAGCTGTGTCAGCCGTTACCATATCTCCCGTCCTGAAAGCTTGAACGCCCAACTTGGTGGCCAACTCCGTTGATATGAAGTTGTGAGTAGAGCTAGGGTCAAACAAGATGAAGGCATCATGATCTCTTACCTTTCCCCAAGCATAGGAAAGTGACCATTCTTTGCAATGAACATCCTCTTTTGGAGCTTCGATGGTGGAAGTCCTAGGAGTCTCATTGCGAGCATTCTTTTTGGGGCAAGAACGATATCCATGTCCTTGCTCCCCACACTTGAAACACTTATGGTTCTTGCGAAAAGCTTCAAGATCTTTAGGAGAGAGTTTGTTTTTGCCTTTATAAACTCCCTTCTCCTTGGACCGATTGTTGTTGTTGTAATTGTTGGAAGTGCCTTGGGGAAGAATTTTGAGCATTGGTTTTTTCCTTTGCATCATTTTTATCTTTGTTTTTTTAGACTTGACATTCTGTCTAGCCCCTTGATGGAAATTGATGCGTGAAGCAACCATGGTGTACTGGATTACTTTGCTAATAGTACCAAGCTGTTGAGAGTTGATGTGTTCGGCCATCTCTTCAGGTAATACCGCATAGAATTGCTGCCTTTGCTCGGCAAAGTCTATCTTTTGAAAGACAGTAGCCTTGAGATGTAAATCCCAAAACTTGTCTACATACTTGTGGATAGACTCATGAGAGCGAAGCTTCAAGCTTGCTGCACCATTTGGTAAACACTTTGTCTTTTGCATCGCTTGCAAGGAATTGCTTCATGATGGAGACTCGTAGAGTTTTCCATGTCTTTGGGGCTTTTCCGTTGCCACAAAGGCTAGCCCACCATTGACAAGATGATTTTTTAAAGTGCATAGCTTCATGGCGTAGCTTGGAGGACTTTGTGAAGCCCTCGTCTCCAAAGGCCACATCAAATTGCTGGATGAAGGCCAACACTTAATCAGTAGCACCAAAGGTGCCATCATAGGTGAGAAAAGAGATACTCTTTCCTCCCTCCTTGAACCTCTTTAGCTTTTGGGACCTTTGCCATGCAGGGAATGATTTGCGATGTCCTCCCCTCTTGTATTCTCTAGGAGAATAGCCATAGCTTTAGTCGGAAGAGGAGGAAGGTGAAGTAGAAGGAGAAGAGGGTGAGCTCTTCCTAGCCCTTTTCTTCCATTGTTTCCTCTCTTCTCTTTTGGAATGATGAGGAGAGGGACTGCATGTTGATCTTTTGCTCTTGGGAGGAGTGGGCGATTGTCTAGACCGCCGTCTTCGTGGAGGCACATCTTTAGAGGAACTTGAAGTTTAATTGCTTTCTTGTTCTTTGGATCTCTCCTCTTGAATGGGAGAGAGTCTTCTTTTGGGGGTCTCTTCAAGAGGCCTCCTAAGCTCTCTCTCCTCTTGGAGAGGAAGGGAAATTCCATAAGCACGAAGTTGTTGAGTAACTTCGGCTTGCAAGCAGGGTTGCCCATAGATTACTGCAACCTAGTGACGAGATAATTCACAAACATGGGGGCATCATCATTAGCACCTTCATGTGCAAAATCAAAACTATTAATATTCATTCTGCTCTCTTGATTATTGTCAGCCATGTTAACAAAATTTATGTATGTACTTAGTGTATGCTTTGGCAATTCAAAACCTTAGTTGCCACTCCTCTAAGCCTTTGAAAATTGGCTCTGAAGTATCTACAAGCACGGCTCGAAGTGGTTAATTATAGAGAGTAGTGGAGTAGGTCCAACATAGTAGAGTTGCCGAGTGCTAGCTAGTCACCACTTCATAAATTTTATGCATTTTTAGAAACTCAAATGACAAGATGCAAACATGTAACTGTGGAAAGCATCGATAAAAGGAAGTAGTACACTTGATATAATGGAGAACATCTGTTGCAACATGTAAATATCCATTGTCGTTGTTCTTCAAAGGCATCCTTATGTAGTCACAAACTGCACAATAGTCACCACCAAACCTCCACCTTCCAGAGGCACATCAGTGGGAAGAGGTACCAACCTTTATTGAACACAATTAAAAAACATAAGGAACCCTAACCTAATTATTTGCACTCCCCCTACAAAGTCCAGGGAATAGGATATTGTAGAGATTGGGGGGGGGGGGAACCCTAAGGCTAAACCTATATTCTTGGTGTGCGTCGAGAAAAACAAAGTAATCATTTGGGAGACCATATGTGCTATCTGTGTAATCATGTAAATCGTCTTCATCATTAGAGGCACAAATGTTTACTAAGAAGGTCACTAGATGCCTAGTCATTTTGGTCAAGAGGGTAGTCTTGTGCAATGGGAGAGACGCTCTCTACTAAGTATGGATCAATCGTGGTCAAGAGACGTATCAGTCATTCTAGCTCCTCAAAATTCCTCTCACATGCTAGCGTACCTACCAAATCCCATTCACAAGCAAGCACCGGAAAGACCATGTGAACATTTGTGAAAAGTAAAGAGAGTACCTCTCACCCAAGGCAGGAGTGGATGACTCTAGCGTACTAGCCATATTTGTACACACAGATAGATGATGGTTTGAGTGCAATATTATAAGGGTCGTCTCTAAAGGTCGTATCCTTGTGCATAATGTGTTTTTATGATTTTGGGTAATGTAGTAGAACTTGTAGGTTTTCAAATTTTTGTTTGGTGGCTCTTGCTCTTTTACTTTTTTATTTTTGTCTTGTGAGTATAAGGCATTATATATACATTTCCTAAGATTGGGAGATTGAGAGGCCATTCAAGAAGGTTGAGAGGGAAGCAAGTATATGATGGATGTCAGCAAACACTCCCCCCTTCCTTGGGTAGATGATACCTTTTGGAATGATGTCGTCACATTTTGAAACCAATTTCCAAGTTGTTATGGATGAAGACTTTGACCAATAGGTTTCAACCGCCCTAGGAATTTTATTTAGTTGCAAAGGGTGGTAAGGTACTCTCCCATGATTTTATTTGCTACGTTGTTGTAGGTGGTGAACTTACAATGGGATGTGCAAACTCTCCCTTGTTTGTATGGATATGTACAATGGTAGGTGGAGGTTGTGTCACAGCTTCTATTTCCGTATAGGAACTACATGAAGAGCAAGAAGCTTCATTTGACTTCCCTGTTCCTGAGCTAGGTGGAACAAATCGTTCTTTCTTCGGTACCCAAACTAGCTGTGGAGCGGGTGTGTAGCATTTCGTGATTTTTTTCTTTCCGCGATTGTCAATTCTTTTTGGAGCTACATGATTGGGCTCACATGGGTCAGGTGATGACAGGTAAGAGCACATTTTACGTTTTGGCACCTAAATTTGATCATTTTCTTCATAGTAGTCTTGGGCTTCCAATAGTTTTTAAGGAATCCAACGTAATGTTTCTTTAGATTTCTTTGGGCGAGTGGATGTCTCTTACCAGGCTCCTGTCTTTTAGCACTAGCTATGGTCGCTAAAGAAGCTTTAGGGACCCACTTGTATGTTTTCTTTGTTATATTAGGATGGGTCTTGTGTGTCTCAAGCTTTAATTCAACTGCAATAGTTGAAGCTTTAGAGAGTTGAGCTATGGGGACATATGGTTCAACCTCTTGGACATGGAATGTTTTGGGTTTTATTTTCTTAAGAGGCAATATCTCAAGGACTATGGCTTGAGTGGCAGGGCTAAGAGTTGGTTTCTGCATTGTGACACCCCCATTCCCTCCATCAATAGTGTATTTGGTGGTTATCATCCACGTGCGTCCTAGGTTTATATTACCCTCCATAGTTCTCGCAGGCATGACCAAAAAGTATTGAGCTACAACCCCATTATTATAACTGACAGAAGTGTGCCAGATTCCAAAAATCGCAGTTTTTCTCTTGTTGACACCCTTGACTTGGATAATACTCTCAGATAGAGGTGGCTTCCCTAACTGGCACCACACCCCATATGAAGCAGATTATACTTAACACCCGTGTCCAATAAGGCGTCATATAGCACTTTTCCATAGGTGCTATTTAGCTCAATAGGTTATCATAGAGGTGCATCAGAGTCCAACCAATCATCCTCTGTTTCAATGTGGAATGCATGTGTAACTCCAAGGTTGACCTCTCGTTGGCTTCTTATGCATTGTTGTCGCTCTTTAGCCTCAGCTTGAGCTTGTATCTTCTTCAATTCTGTTTGTGCCTTGGCTGCCTTTTTTTTAATGGATGGCACGTAGTTTCTCGGCTTAAAGGATCATAGTATCTTTTAAATTTGCTACCATTGAGGAATCCAATGGTTTCAAATCCATCAAGAGTCTCCATACGAATGGTTCCTTGTGGGGTGATTTCACATACTCTATATGGTCCTTTTTCCGCATATTTCAACTTTTTCTTTTCGTTACGCCACTCCATACATAAGGACTTTATCACCAACATTGATATCTTTGTTCTTTAGATGACGGTCAAACCATTTCTTCCTCCTATCTTTCTCCACAAGTGCGTTTTTCACAGCCAATTGCCTTTCTTCAGCTAACCTTTCAAGGATATATAAGCGCTCAACTAAAGGGTTACCATACGAACCTTCTTGTGAAGATACATGTAGACTAAGAATTACAAACTCCCATGGCATAACTGCTTCTTGGCCATATACCATTTTGAATGGTGTACAATTAATAGCCACTTTGTAAGAAGTACGATAAGCCCATAGAGCAGATGTAAGCTTTAAATCCCAATCTGTACGATGATCTTCCATCGTTTTGGTCAAGATAGAGATTAAGGTCTTGTTGGTACTCTCAGCTTTAGCCATTTGCTTGTGGATAATAAGGTGTGGACTTATGGTGAGCTATCATGAAGTTGGTAGTGAGTTCTTTTATCACTCCATGTCACCCTGGCTTCTGCCCACTTTGTTACACAGTCAGTGGCAATGATAGATCAAGATTTAGTGCTACGAACTGTCGGACTAATTGGGCCTACAAAGTGTAAACCCCATTTTTCAAATGGTTAGGTCACTTTAACAAGATGTAAGGGCATCTTATCCTTTCGTTGTGTGATCTTGTAACGTTGGCATTCATCACATCCTTTTGCAAAAAGTGATGCATCCTTGAATAAGGTAGGCCACCAATAGCCTGATTGCAACACCTTTCTAGCTGTTAGTTCCCTTGAGAAATTTCCTCCGGCTATACCCATGTGGGCTTCTTAAAGTATGTATAAATACTCATCCTCACGAGCACAACGTCTAATAATATCATCCTTCCCTAGCCTGTAGAGAGTTCCTGCGATGAGAGAATAAGGTTCACACTCTTTTAACAGTTTTTGAGCTATGTCCTTACGAAGCTCTTTGGGTGGAAAACCGTTAACTAAAAAGTTCACAATCTTCTCACTCCATTTAGGTATGGTCTCGACTAGGAATAGAGAAGTATCAGGCAACTCATCATCGACTCTAGTAGGGGCTTCACCATTGGGTAAGCGAGACAAATGATCCGCCATGACATGTCTTTTACCAGGTCTCACCACAACGGTAAAATCAAACTCAAGGAGAATTAACAATCATCGTGTAATTCTTTCGATGGAACAAGGTTTATTTACTAGATATAACAAGGCTTGATGATCCACATAGAAAACAAACTTGTTGGCCAGAAGGTAGTAGCAAGATTTCTTTAGCGCATAAATCATTGCGAAACCTTCTTGCTCTGTAGTGGTGTAGTTTCTCTCGGCATCATTCAATTGACGACTTGCAAAGCTAATTGGGTAGTCTAGTTTATGTTCTCCTGGTTGAGCTAGAGCACACGCAATAGCAAAGTTCAATGCATCAATATGCACATGGAAAATTACATTCCAATCGAGCACTCGTAGAATAGGAGTGCTAGTCAAGGTCTTTTTCAATGACTCATAAGCATGGTCACACTCCGCGGTCGAGCGAAACTCAATAAGAAGTTTGTACAATGCATGAGCTATCTCGAGGAAGTTTAAAATAAACCGCCGGTAATTACCAACATGGCCCATGAACCTTTGAACTCCTTCGTAGTTTGTAGGTAGTGGCAATTCAGAAATGGCTTTAATTTTGCTCTCATCTGTGAAAATCCCTTTTTTGGACACTATATGTCCTAAAATGACTCCATGTTCAACCCAAAATTGGCATTTGAAAGGGTTTAAGGAGATGCAATACAATCTGCACTTCTCAAACACTTTCGTAAGCATGATAGATGTTCTTTCCAAGAGAAATAAACACAAAGGTCGTCTAAGAAAGCTTCGCAAAACTCCCTCAAATATTCTCTAAAAGCAGTGTTTATTAATCTTTGAAAGGTAGGAGGGGCATTGGTTAAGCCAAAAGCCAGACCACAAAATGCAAACACTCCAAATTCAGTTATAAAGTTTGTTTTAGCTTGGTACTCTAGCACAATTGTGATTTCATTGTAGCCAGAGTACCCATCTAAAAAGCTATTAGCTTCCTTCCTTGCAACTCTTTCAAGCACATGTTCTGAATATGGCAAGGGGTAATGGTCCCTCCTAGTGGTGGCATTGACCTTCTTGAGATCCACGCACACTCTGAGCTTCCCATTATTTTTTGGCACAATCACTATTGGAGAAACCCATTTTGAGTGCTCAACAGGATATATGAATCCGCATTTCACAAGATTTTCAATCTCTTCTTGAACGATCTTTCAATGCTTAGGATTCATTGGGTAGGGTCATTGTTGAGCTGGTTTAGCCATGCTATTCATGGGGATTGTGTCTTGCACCATGAAAGGTGGAACACCTTTCATATCATGATATGCCCAAGCAAATATATCCATGAATTCCTTGAGAAGTTATTTAAGTACACACTCCTCAGTCTCTGTTAGATCTTGGACAATGAAAACAGGTTTGGACTCTTCTTCTGAGTCTGCTAACTCTATTTCCTTAACTATCACTAGACATAAACTCCATTGCTTCCATCGATAGGTTTTCTTTGAGCCTTTGTATACACAACCTTAGGTTCCTCTGTGGTGTAGGATTTGAAATGTTCGGATGCAGGGTGTAAGTCTGTGGGGTCTTGTTGTTCTGTGGACTGTGATTTCACTTCTGATTCCTTTTGTTGTTGAGCTAACTCTCAATTTTCTCGTCTCCTTACGGTACAACTCAGCTTTGGATTCTCTATAGCCTCTAGTTGTGCGATGTCAATGGGTTGTGGACTGTACACCACATAACGCTTTGAAGGTATTCACCCCAGTTATCTACCAACTTCCGATGAGCATCACATGTCCCTATATAATCAAGCCATTCTCCGGTAGATTTCTTTTCATTTATTCTAGCACATATATTTGCTTGATATCGTCGTCTCTTATATCTCTTACTTTTCTTGTCTAATTTTTTATTAAGGCCGATCTCTAGTGAAGAGTCACTAGATAAATTGCTACTTGTGTCCTCTGCTCCCTTGGATAGATTGTCATCTAGGGTACCACTAGGCCCTGAATGGTTTGTCCCTATATTTGCACAAAGATTTAACTCAGATTCTTCATCCTCATAGTCAATTTCAATTGATGATTCTGACCCCAAATCGTATGGGCTATAGTCTTGTGAGACGCTACTGGTCCCAATGCCAGTTAAACCTTCATCCTGTAGGTCATCAAAAGCTATATGCATTGCTTCTAGCATATTTAAGGGTATGGGTGGTGGCATTTCATTCCCCTCAGGTGTTACCTAGGTCATTCCCATGTTTCTCAAGTGTCTATGGTTGCTGCTAGGTGGACCCAATCCACATTGTCTGACTCGGTCATCCTAGGTAGAACATCCATATAAGGAGAATCTTCCGCAACATTAGTGTCCATTTTACATGTGTTTGCAATGGGGCCGAGTGAACTGCGGTGTTAGATCTATGATCAATTATAAATCTGTTTCCTAGAGGATGTGCTTGACCAGTTACAAGATCCACTCGAATGACAGAATCTTGGAACTGCAAGTAGACATGGTTTTTACACCAGTCATGCACCATTTTTGCTTCCCTCATAAAAGGACGTCCTAAGATCATCTCAGATGTCATAGTGTGCTTGGAGAAATCGATACCAATGAAGGTATTTCTTATTTTATGTCCAAAGACCTTCATCTTGAGATCTTCTAGCATCCCAATAGGTTTAACAATAGACCCATGGGCCATCTTTACTACTATGGTTGTGGTCCTAAGGTGAGGTCTTCCCATAGTTTCCTAGCAATTTTTAGTCCACAATGCTCAATGGACTCAGGTTGCAGCACCTCTTCTTGGTCCTCAATCTCAGGTGGGTCTTCAATAGTTGGTTCTTGAGGTGGTTCTCCTTTGTAAGGCTTTAGTAGGCTCACATGAAAAGCATTGTGTATGAGCCAATGACTTGGCAACTTGAGTTGATAGGCCATCTTATTGGTTGGTCTACGAACCTGGAAGGGACCTTAAGACCTTTTTGCTAACTTAGCATAGTACTTTTGGTATCCCGAAGGATTCTTGCCTGTCGTATGCCTTAATCGAGCCTTGGGAAATTTAAGCAAGACCCAATCATTTTCTTTAAATGCTTGGGCCCTTCTGTGCTTATCAGCAACAACCTTTTGCCTTTGCTGTGAGATAGAGATAGCATACTTAGTCTTTTGGAAAGATTCTTGTAGGTCTCGGCTATACTCATCTGCAACAAAGATCTTCCCGTGTACCTTAAGAATCATGTGACTTTTAGATCTTCCCTCAATTACCTCCAAAGGTGATTTTGTTGTGGAGGTATGTACAATATTATTGTAGGCATCTTCCACTAAGGGTAAGTACTTCTCCCATTGGGACCTTTGATCTACTTCCGTTACATAGGCTTTTAGTTGATCAAGAATTGTTAGGTTAGCTATTTCACTTTGGCCGTCTGTTTGAGTGTGATAGGTTGAAGAGAAGTTTAGCCTTGTCCCTAAATTCTCAAAGAGACCCTTCCAAAAATTATTGGTCATTCTAGGATCTCTATGCAACACTATGGACATTGGCAAGCCATGGTACTTCAAGATTTGTGATATGAAGAGGGTTGCCATTTGATGGGTTTTGGTAGTCTTTTTGACATGTATAAAATGAGCTTGTTTGCTGAACTTGTCTACTATCGTCCATATTCCCATATTCCCATGGATAGACTTAGGCAATCCAAAGATAAAATCCATGAATATGCTCTCCCATGGTAAATTAGAAATTGGCAAAGGTTGAAGCAATCCAGGCTACTTCCTTCTATCAAACTTTGTCTTTTGGCATACCACACATTTAGTAACATACTCTTGTATGTTTGCTTTCATGGTAGGCCAATAGAAATATGTTTCATTCCTTTTTAGGGTAGATTGAATTCCTCTATGCCCCACATAAGGAGGAGCATGAGATTCATACGTTACTTTCTCACATAGTGAGTTAGTAACACATAGTCTATTGCCATAGAGAAGATAAGCATCTTGTAAAGTAAATGGCTCCTCTTTCTTCCCTAATGCAAGGGCTGAAATCACATCTCTAAAATCGGGATCAATAGCATACTCATCTATCATAGAAGATAGATCATTGTGAGCTGCTATGGAAACCGCATTCACTCTCGGCCGTCTTGAGAGTGCATCGGCTACTTGATTATGCTTGCCAGCAATGTGAGCAATATAAAAATGAAATTGCAAAAGGAAATTTACCCACCTCATTTGTTTGTCGGAGAGCTTGGTCTGCATCATGAGTACGTAAGGCTTTGGTGATCCGTTCGCAGAATGAAAGGAGTCCCCAATAAGTAGTGCTTCCACGAGTCTAGGAGTTCCTTTTCATATATGCCTAGAGCTTTCTCAACAAGGTTGAGCCTTCGACTTTGATAGGCTATGGCGTGCCCTTCTTGGAGCAAAACAGCTCCAAGGCAATCACCACAAGTGTCACATTGGACCTCAAATGGCTTTGAGAGATCCGACAGTGTAAGCACAGGTTGAGGGATAAGCTTTTCGAAAGCATTGTTCCCTTTGGCAGACTATGTATTCCTAACATGTTTCTTTGTTAGGTCATGTAATGTCCCGCGATTTGTGAGAACTTTTCTATGAAGCGTCTATAGTATGCACACATACAGGTATAAAGCTTCTTAGTTCATGTGATTCCTTGGATTAGACCATCTTTTTACTACCTCTAGCTTTGATGGATCCATTTGGATGCCATCTTGAGAGATAATGTGACCTAGATATTGGATGTAAGAAAAATTCACTTTTCTTTTGATTAATATAAAATTTATTATCTCATAGAACTTGAAATATTTCCGAGAGGTGTTGCTTGTGTTCGTGTACTAAATTAAGTAGATTATAATATCATCAAAGAACACTCCAGTAAAGGTTCGGTGGGGCTTGAATAGTTTCTCCATCAAGCGGTTGAATGCGGCTGGTGCATTGGTCAAGCCAAAAGGCATGACAATGTATTTATAAAGACCAAACATAGTGAAACGCGGTCTTTACAATGTCTTGATCAACTATCCTTATTTGATGGTAGTAACTTTTTAGGTCAATTCTACTGAAGTACGTCGACCCTTGTAGCTTATCAAATAGGTCTTCTACCCGTGGAACGGGAAACCTATTCTTGATAGTGATCCTATTTAGTGATCTATAGTCGTCACACGTACGGTATGTGCCATCTTTCTTTTGCACTAATAATACAGGTGAGCAGAATGGAGATGAGCTAGGCCTAACCATGCCCTTCTGAACTAACTCATGCACTTGCCGCATAATCTCATCTTGTTGAGATTGAGAAAGTCTATAAGGAGGTTTATTAGGTGGTGAACTTCCTGGAAGAAGTTCAATTGCATGGTCATCATTGCCTTGTTTAGGAGGTAGTTCACAAGGGATTTCTTCAATAAAAATATCTTGAAACCCCTTGAGAAAATTGGATAACTCTAATTCCTTGTGATTGTTTATATTTTCTTTTGCTAAAGCATTAGGTTCATTTTGAGAATCTTTAACAAAAATCATGTGCATGGAAATAGAGCTCTTTATTGACTTATTGAAAGCTTGTGTATGTACAATAGGTAAGGTGTTACCCAACTCCTTAGTATATATGTACATATCTTTTTCCCTGAACCTAAAGTAGATTCTCCTTTCAGAGAATTTAACATTGACAGCCATGCAAAAGCATTAGGTTCATTTTGAGGATGCAATCAAACCATGGTGCCCCTTGGATTACATCGTCGTGCTTGAGAGGAGAGATAAAGAAGTCCTCTTTGTCCACATAGCTTTGGACATGGAGCCTCAATTTCCCAATTAAGGGAGTGACTGAAGCTTCTTGCCCCGTGAAAGCACCATCGGCGAGTAGGACATCTCCCATCTCATAGGCTTGGATGCCTAGCTTGGTGGAAAACTGTGTGGATATGAAATTGTGAGTAGAACCAGGGTCAAAGAGAATAAAAACATCATATTCTCTTACCTTTCGCCAAGCGTGGCATAGAGGAGATCCTTTATGGTGAGCTTCCTCTTCTTGGATTTCGACCAAGGTAGCTCTAGGAGGCTCATGGCGAGTGTTCTTTTGGGGGCAAGCACGGTACGCATGCCCTTGCTTGCAAAACGGTTATCTTTACGGTAACGCTCAAGCCTTAGGAGAGAGTTTGTTTTTACCTTTATAGACTCCCTTCTCCTTAGCTTTGTTGTTGTTGGCGTTGCCTCTAGGAGACTTTTGGACATTGTCCTTCCCCTTAGGCTCATTGTACAGTCCCTGTTCTGTGTGGGCTTAACATTTCTCTTAGCCCCTATTTGAAAATTGATTCGTGAAGCCACCATGGTATGGTGTATGACCACAGATATGGTGCGTGGCCTTTGGGAGTTGACATACTCCTTCATATCTTCAATTTAGCCCGCACAAAATTGTTGTTTCCATCTTTTTGAAGACAGTGGCTTTGAGATGTAAGTCCCAAAACTTGTCTACATATGTGTGAATGGATTCATAGGGAGAGAGCTTCAAGCTTTGCCATTCGGTGAGTACTTTGTCTTTGGCATCGGTGGCCACAAACTGCTTCATAACGGAATCTCTTAAAGCTTTCCATGTTTGTGGAGCTTCATTGTTTGCCCGTAGGATAGACCACCATTGCCTAGCGGACTTTTGAAAGTGCATAGCTACATGGTGTAGCTTAGAGGACTCAGTGAAGCCCTCATCTCCAAACACCGCATCGAATTATTGGATGAAAGCCAAGACTTTGGCCGTAGCACCAAAGGTGCCATCGTAGGTAAGGAAAGAGATGCTCTTTCCTCCCTCTTTGAACTTCTTGACTTGGACAATCTCTTCCACACGCGGCATAGATTTACTATGGCCTCTTCTTTTTGGTGGTTTGAAAGTTGCACCATCACTTTCTTCAGAGGAATCAAGAAGAATTTGAGATGGATGGAGAAGAGGGTGACCTATTTCTCGCCTTTTTCTTGCCTTGGTCTTCCTTGTCTCCACCATCCCTTTCTTCATAAAAGGAAGAAGATGAAGAAGAGGGTGACCTCGTTTTCGCCTTTTTCTTCTCTTGTTTTTTGTCATCCCTCTTTGAATTATGGTGTGGAGAAGTAAGCGATGGTCTTCTCCATTTAGGAGGTGATGGAGAGCGTTTTACCCGCCGTCTTCGTGGAGCCATCTCCGTTGAGGTGGTAGGAGACTCACTTCTTTCTCGTTCTTTTGGTGGGGGCTCTTGAATTCTCCTTTGGGAAGGAGATACGTCATCAAGAAGTAATTTTTTGAGCCCTTCATATGGATCCTTTCTTCTTCCCGAATCGGAGAGAGGAATCTTTTGGAAGTCTCACAAGGAGGCTTCCTAGGTACTCTCTCTTCTTGGTGAGGAGTTTGAAGAATCTTATGAGCACAAAGGTGTCGTTTTACTTCACTTTGGAGGGATGGATTGCCCGTGGCTTGTGGAAGCCTAGAAACAAGGTGGTTAACAAGCATAGGGGCATCATTAGTATCTTGCTCATTAGCAAAATCAAAGCGATCAACATTAATTTCACTCTCTTTATTATTGTCATCCATTCTAACAACTCTTAGGTGTAAAATTTTTTAGGTGTACTTTGGCACTTCAAGCCCTAGTTGCTACTCCTCTTTACCCCTTTAGAAAATCACTCAAGCTCTTGTACCCGTGGCTCAAATATCATTAATTACAAGGAATAGAAGAGAGGGTCTTTCAACACCAAAACAGTACCGAGTCCTGTCAAGCTTCTAATAGCTCAATAGTGGTTAAGCCGTAGGCAAGCCCCGTAGGACTCCACTATTAAGACCATAGCTCTCGACGGTGATGCTCCGTTATCTGCATGAAGCAGGCGCACTGCAAGGCTGAAAAATCCCTATTCTACTTACTTAATTGCAATTAATAATACCAACCATTTATAGCTAGCTTGAAGACCTCCCTTCTTGAGCAAGAAAAGAGAAACCTCGTGCTCTGATGCCAATGTAACATTTAATGGCCTAGTAAGTTGTGTGTAGTGGAAAATAGCATAAACATAGTGAGCATTTCATTAGAATAGATTCCTAATGAGCATAGAAAGAGTGCTTGGATGGAGAGAGCAACAAAAAGCATAACACCTAGTTAGATAGGCATTAACAATACTTCAAAAGAGAGAGAAATTAAGCTATTGACAATAGTTGAGGACAGGATTTATATGGAGCTAGTCCCCCCTCCAAAAGGCTTTGTATTATAGGTTTCCCCCATCAAGGGAGACATTTTACAATACAATTCTTGGTGTTCCTTCAATAACTAGCTAGTGCAATGAAGATGGAAGCTTCAAGCACTAAGAAAATACTTTAAAACACAACATCAATTCCTTCACGATCTCAGACCCAAGACCTCACACACCTTCAAAGATTGTGAGAGCTAGCGGGGTATGAGAGTACATTGAGAGGAAGAAGGAGTATCCTTATGAGAAAGAAGTATATCTCCTCTCATAATCACTCATAATAGCTTAGCATAGCTTAGTAATTAGCATGGTAGAGGAAATGAGCATGCATTGAAGCTTGGCTCTTGGTTGGATTTGCATCACAAAGCCAAGAGTTGTTGATGTAGGCCTCCCTTCTCACAAGCTTGGAGTAGATGATGAGCTTTCCATTAAAGCTTGAGAAGGAGAGAGAGTCTTCTTGCTTCACATGTGAGATTGTGTGTGTGTGTGTGTGTGTGTGTGTGTGTGTGTGAGATAACACCTTGACAAAATCAGTCCCCCTCTCTCTCTTGGTCGACCCCTCTTGGATTTTACTCATGCTGGCACCCCATTGGACCCTGCAAAGCTTAGCCAATGACAATTGAGAAGCATAAGTGATAGCCTTTTCACATGTGTCCCCCTTTCCCTTTTTGTGAGAGATTTGGGTAATTAATTAATGTAATTAAACTCTCATTGGACCCCTTTGTCTTCTGGCCAATAGGAATCAAGCAAGCCATTGGGCTGCTGAATGCTCATTGGACCCCTTGGGAGATTGTCCAATAGTCTTCTAGAGAGCTTAATTCTTATTGGTTCTTTTATCAAGTTTTTTTAAATGAATTAAACTAGATTTACTCTAGCCTAATTCTTATTGGTCCACCTCTATGGCCATCCAATAGGATCTGAGTGCACCTTGGGGGCAACTGGGCTAGAAAGCTAACATGTGTCCCTTGTGTAAAGGGCTTGCAAGTGTGTGTGTGTGTGTGTGTGTGTGTGTGTGTGTGTGTGTGTGTTTCTCTCTCATCCCATACTAAAAGGGCTCGCCCCCTCCTATGTAGGGATCTAGGAAGACTTTGTGTACACTTAAAAAGCATCCAATTTCCCTGAGGTTTGACCATTGGACTTTACATTGAATTTTGGAACCTTAGCATTTTGGAAGTCTTAATGGGCTGAACCTTAGGGTCTTTGAAGCCCATTTTGCACATTGCTCTTTTGCAGATGGCCCCCCCTTTGGATCCCTATTTTCCCTCCTTTGGATCCCTACTGTGGCCGGTCTGCTAGCTTAACCAATATTCTAGCTTTTTCTCCCCTGATACTTCCCATATTAAATTATCAGTTTAACATGAGAAAATCATTTAGGAGAATTAGATATTAGTTATTATGACACCCATGCATGCCTGGAGTAGTCAATGAAAGTCACAAAGTACAAGTACGTTTCCAAGGATGGAGTTTGCACTATGTACAAGTTGCAATCTGCATGTAGCACGAACTGACCCATCCTTTGGAAACTTAGCACGTTGCATTTTACCCAAAATACAACCTTCACAAACATCTTTGACAGGTGCTTCAAGAGGTGGCAAAGAAGGAACCATATCAGATTTTTACAAACGCAACAAACTAGCAAAATCCAGATGCCCAAAACATGCATTCCACAGTTTTGCATCTGAAACACCCCTTGAATTTGCAACTACATTTGCAAAATTTTGTCCACACTTGTCATACAAAGTGAGCTTATACAACCCACGACACAAAAGGCCAGATGCAACAATTTCATCACCAAAACTGCGATCATGAACTGTACATTTTTCCTCCACAAATTTGACTACGAGACAAGGTCTAGCAAGTGCAGATACAGACAAAAGGCTCTTTTTTATCCCAGGTACATACAATGCATCAACAAGTGCGAAATAATTGCCATTTGCAGCAGTAAGCACAATCTTTCCAACTCCTTGAATAGGATAAGAGGCATTGTTGGCACAAGTCATCGTATTCCCATGAGAGATAGACTCAATAGAGGTAAACAAATCACGATGCGAGGTAATGTGCTTTGTAGCACCATTGTCAAAATACCACACTTGTGAATCTGCAGCAGCTGACATACATGCATCATGGACAATAGGATCATAAGTGCACTCTGCACTAAATGCCCATTTCTCATCAACATCAGCATCACAATCTCCTTTGACAGAAGACTCTACAATCACTGCACTTGTATTGGACCCTGTAGTGGATCCATCCTCTTTCTTCTTAGCCTCTTTTGCCTTCAATTTTGGACACTGCTTGATCAAGAGATCATTAGCTTTACAATAATGGCAATGCATCTTCTTTTTGCCATTATCACCAAAATTGTTAGATGAAGTGCTGCCAACAAAAGAATTAGGAACATAATTTTTTCTACTCGCAGCAGAACCATAAGAAGTGGTTACATTGTTGTTCCCACATTTCAATAAAACCCTGTTCAACCGCATGCTGCCTAGTCCTTTTTTTTTTTGGAAAGTGAGACTTGCAACAACAATGTAATGCATCAAACTTGACAACTTCAGGGTTTCCTTGGGTCATAAGTCTCCAAGTACTATAAAAAGTCTGGTAAGAATCTGGCAAAGCATCAAGAATAGTCTGCACAAGTGAACTGTCAGAAATGACTTCTCCTGCAAAATTAGTTGCTCATTAAACATCCTTGACACCAGCAAGGAAAGTGTCCATTTCATCTTCCTCATGCATAATCTTCGATTCTAGCTCTTTACACAGCAAAGCAATTTTAGCCTCATTGGGGCTTGCGTAAAGACCTACTAGAATATCCCAAGCCTATTTTATAGATTTTGCTACAAATTTTGCTGAACAGATGTGAGGAGTGATAGTGCGCTTCACAGACAATGCAATCAATGCATGAGCCTATGCATCTCTTACATCCCAATGAGCGTGCTCAACCGTAGGCAAAACAGCTCTGGCAGTAGCAACCCTAGCAGCATAACCTCGAGCATCCTCAACATTGCATGCATCCATAGTACAAGGACGTACATCAATGCCCTGCACAATGTTCCAAACTCCCTTTGATACAAGTACATGTTGCATCATGTAAGCCCACATAGGGTAATTGTCCCCATCCAATATGTCCTCAACAGCAAACATCTTGAACACATCTGTGTTGTTGTCAGCCATGGTAAATGTTACACATGATGTGAAAACTATACGAAAAGAGGAGAAACAAAGCGAGAACAACACGTGCTATATAGCACAAACCGTAGAAGACTGTAAGGTCATGTTATGCAGAAAATGGGACTGGAAAAAATTCTGCACAAAATGACGAAATAGCATGTGCAATACTTACTGCCTGTAGTGGAAACGGAGGCCGAAATGAGCCCAAATCAAAACTCTGAGTAGAATAAGCTCTACAAGCTCGAGCTAGCCCAAAAATTTTGTTGACCTGCGAGCACTCGCCAAAGCTCACTAAAATTGGAGAAAGTGAGCAGGCGTGTGCTGGAGCTGTTGGTGACTAAGTCCGGGAGGACGTAACTTGCTCTGATACCAATTGTTAAAATTAGGGTTGTAGGGAAATGCACACACCTTGGAGAAGACGAAGGAAGCTGAAGACACACAACAAAGAGTGTATTACTTAGTGTGCAATGGAAAGATAGATAGCCCTAGAGTGATGGACGCATATACAATGCACGGGGAAAAAAAACTCCTAAAGAGGGAAAAAATGCCCTGGCGGTCCTAGTGTGTTCACACACATCACTACCACATGTATATGGTAACAGTGTGTCCTCTCATCTCATCCAAGAAATTTGACACGTGCGATAATTGTCTATTTGCAGCACCCGATATGTAGTGATGCGCAAACTGCTTTAGAGGTGGTCAAAAATAGAATTTTGTTATGTGATAGTGAAGTTTGAATATCAAGAATTGAGCCTATAAAATTTGGTGGATTTTGGAGTCTGTTTTATGTTTTCTCGTAAAAAATGCCCATCGAGGGTCCAAGCGGACTGGAACTAGCCCTAAAAAAGATAAAAAATGGTAAAAAATGGCCGAAAGCTTTTGCAATGGTTTGAGAGAGGCGTTTTGTGGCTGAAGTTTTTGAGTTTTTGATGGTTTTTCTTGTGTCTTATGATCGCCATCGAGTGTGATTCTAAGCCTTGATCAACTCGATTCACATGTCTGCGGGCAGCAGGCAAGGGCTTCTAGGTCGAGATGTTTGGAGCTTGAATTGGGTTTGGGGGGAGGATTTTCATTGAGTCCTCGAGTTTTTGTGTGTGAGGTGAGGACAATAAGTGAATTCTTTGTGTTGTGTTAAGGTGCGAGGGTGTGTGAGAGTGCGAACGGTGTCTTTTGCTCTATCAATTTCGTCACGAAATCGCAAGGGCGTTTGCGAAAATCCAACACTACTAGAAGACAATAGAGTTGTCATTTGTGAAAACCCCTTTGCTCGCATGATGAAGGAGCCTAGTGCTTCAAAGCTATGGAAATGAATATAGAATGCAAGCCATGGTGCTAGAGGCGATTCAAGAAGTTGTTGAGGCCCACATCATTTTTGTGTTAGAGGATACCAACGTTTGTGACATACATACAAAGAGAGTGACTATATAACCAAAGGACATGCAACTTGCATGCCGATTGAGGTGCGACTTCAAGCATTAGCCAAAGTGGAATATATATTTTTGTATTAGCCTCCCTACTTTTGTATCCCAACATTTTGTTGATGATTAAAGCAATAGAATCAATGTTCAAAATCATTTATGCTCTTCAATTTCCTCATGTTTTAAAGTTAAACATTGTCTTCTCGTTGCACAACCTTTGGGTCCACCGGTGTCAATGGGAGGGGGTAAATGTATGGATGAACACTTGAAATTAAGTGATTTTTGTGATTTTTGGTGTATTCGGGGCCACATAAGTACTCAAAATGCAAAAAGGCAGGGTGGCCACAAGGGTGCGAAGCAGTTGTGTGGCCCCCAGTACACTAGAAAAATACAAACTTTACTTAATTTCAAGTGTTCATCCATCCATTCACCCCCTCCCCCTTTGACACTCATATCGATTATAATAAGTAGAATTTGCAAATGACAATTCATAGTTAACCACGCTTATAAAACATAATTGAACATTTTCCTAACCTATATACTAACTTATATACTAACCTCATGGTCTGTATTGCCTAAAGGCGCGTTTCAAATCAAATGTTCTATTACCGACAGACCATGAGGTTAGTATATAGGTTAGTAAAATTTAAATATGCCACCATGTGGCACTTTTAAAAAACCCTAGGCTCTTGAGCAGTACGCAGGCGAGGCGAAGACCACGTCTCACTAGCTCGCTCTCGGCTTGTGTGCGCATGACCATGCTACCCTCCTCTGTCTTTCCGTGGTGCTGAGCACCTCATACAAACGGACCTCGGCACACGAGAGAAACAAAGAGAGAGCCTGCGGCAGTTTATCCAAGCAGCTCGCTGTTCCCCTCCCTCACAAAGATTGGGGCCTTGCTACCTTGCGCGCGCGCAGGCACGAGAGAGAGAGAGAGAGAGAGAGAGAGAGAGAGAGAGAGAGAGAGAGAGAGAGAGAGAGAGAGAGAGAGAGATGCCTTCACACAGGACACAGAAGGGCAAGCATTTTCGTCAAACGGTTGGAGAGAGAGAGAGAGACGATTTGGGGGGCGGTTAGTTTTTTTCAGCCTTCTATTTTTTTAAAAATAGAAACTTCTCCACCCTTTCAATTTTGCAAATTGAAACGGAGCACTCAGCTGAGGATTGCCTCAGATTCCATGTTACCATATACATGTGGTAGTGATGTGTGTGAACACACTAGGACCGCCGGGGCATTTTTTCCCTCTTTAGGAGGTTTTTTCCCCCGTGCATTGTATATACGCCCATCACTCTAGGGCTATCTATCTTTCCATTGCACACTAAGTAACACACTCTCTATTGTGTGCCTTGAGCTTCCTTCGTCTTCTCCAAGCTGTGTGTGTTTCTCTGCAACCCTAATTCCAACAATTGGTATCAGAGCAGGTCACGTCCTCCCGGGCTTAGTCGCCAGCTGCTCCAGCACACGCCTGCTCACTTTCTCCGATTTCAGTGAGCTTTGGCGAGCGTTCGCAGGTCGACAAATATTTTGGGGTTGCTCGAAGAGCTTGGTCTGCTCAGAATTTTGATTTGGGCTCATTTCGGCCTCCGTTTCCACTACGGTCAGTACTGCACAGGCTATTTCGTCATTTTGTGCAGATTTTTTGTCAGTGCCGTTTTCTGCATAACAGGTGCCTTATAGTCTTCTACGGTTTGTGCTATATAGCACAAGTTGTTCCCGCTCCATTTCTCCTATTTTCGGGCAGTTTTCACCTCAGGTGCAGCATTTACCATGGCTGACAACAACAACACAGATGTGTTCAAGATGTTTGCTGCTGAGGACAGGTTGGATGGGGACAACTACCCTATGTGGGCTTATATGATGCAACATGTTCTTGTGTCAAAAGGTGTCTGGAACATTGTGCAAGGCATTGATGTACGTCCTGGTGCTGAAGATGTAGGCGATGTTGAGGATGTTGCAGGTCTTGCTGCAAGGATTGCAGCTGTTAGAGTTGTTTTGCCTACGACAGAACAAGCTCGTTGGGATGTTAAGGATGCGCAGGCTCATGCATTGATTGCGTTGTCTGTGAAGCGCACCATTATTCCTCACATCCGTTCAGCAAAATCTGCAAAACAGGCTTGGGATATTCTAGCAGGTCTTTATGCAAGCCGCAATGAGGATATCAATGAGCAACTCATTTCTGCAGGTGAAGTCATTTCGGACAATTTCCTTGTGCAGACTGTTCTTGATGCCTTACCAGATTCCTACCAGACTTTTGCTAGTACTTGGAGACTGATGACCCAAGGAAATCCTGAAGTTGTCAAGTTTGATGCATTATGCACATTGCTGTTGCAAGAGTCACTTTCTAGAAAAAACAGGACTAGGCAGCGTGCAGTTGAACAGGCTTTTATTGCTTCTCAAAGAAAGGGTGGTAACAGTAATGCAGCCACTTCTTATGGTTCTGCTGCGAGTGGCAAAAATTCTGTTCCTAATGCTTCTGGTGGCAGCACTTCGTCTAGCAATTCTGGTGATAAGGGCAAAAAGAAGATGTGTTGCCATTATTGTAAAGCCAATGATCACTTGATCAAGTCGTGTCCTAAGTTGAAGGCCAAAGAGGCTAAGAAGAAAGAGGGTGGTTCCACTGCAAATGCTGGTTCCACTACAAATGCAGCCATTGTTGAGTCTTCTGTGAAAGGAGATTCTGATGCTGATGTTGATGCAGAATGGGCTTTTAGCGCAGAGTGCACTTTCAATCCTGCTGTCCATGATGCATGCTTGTCAGTTGCTGCAGATTCACATGTGTGGTATTTCGACAGTGGTGCTACAAAGCACATTACCTCACATCGTGAATTGTTTACCTCTCTCGAGTCTGTCCCTCATGGGAATTCAGTCACTTGTGCCAACAACGCCTCTTATCCAGTTCAGGGAGTTGGAAAGATTGTGCACATTGCTGCTAATGGCAGTTCCTTCACACTTGTTGATGCACTTTATGTACCTGGGATCAAGAAGAATCTCTTGTCTGTATCCGCACTTGCTAGACTTGGACTTGTAGTCAAATTTGTGGATGACAGATGTACAGTTCATGATCTCAGTTTTGGTGATGAAATTGTTGCATCTGGGCTTTTGTGTCGTGGGCTGTATAAGCTCACTTTGTATGACAAGTGTGGACAAAATTTTGCAAATGCTGTTGCAGATTCAAGGGCTATTTCAGATGCAAAACTTTGGCATGCACGTTTTGGTCATCTGAATTTTGCCAGTTTGCTGCATTTGCAGAAATCTGATATGGTTGCTTCTTTGCCGCCTCTTGAAGCACCTGTCAAACATGTTTGTGAAGGCTGTATTCTGGGTAAAATGCAGCGTTCTAAGTTTCCAAAGGATGGCTCAGTTAGGGCCACATGCAGGTTGCAGCTTGTGCATAGTGATGTTTGTGGGCCCATGCAAACTCCGTCCTTGGGCAATTACCTGTACTTCGTGACTTTCATTGATGATTACTCTAGGCATGCATGGGTATTTCCGCTTAAAGCGAAGTCTGAAGTTTTTATGTGCTTCAAACAATTTTTGGCTATGGCTGAAAATGTCTCAAAATGTACTATGGGCACCCTCCGTTCCGATAGAGGGGGGGAGTATATGTCTCATGAATTTAATGCATTTCTGGCTAGTCGTGGGATAAAACACCAATGTACAGTGCCTTATACACCTCAGCAAAATGGTGTTGCTGAGAGGAAAAACAGGTCACTAACGGAAATGGCACGATGTATGGTCAAAAGTCAAGCTTTGCCGCATTCTTTTTGGCTTGAGGCCATCATGTGTGCCACTTATGTACTTAACAGGTGTCCTACGAAAGCTTTGCAGTCTATTACTCCATATGAAGCATGGCATGATAGAAGACCTTCTATTGAGCACATGCGTGTTTTTGGCTGTTTGGCATATGCTTTGGTGCCACAAGTGCAGCGCAGAAAATTGGATGATAAGGCTGTCAAATGTATTTTTGTTGGTTATAGTGCTGAAAGCAAAGGTTACAGGTTGTATCATCCGCAAACAAAACGTATTCTGGTTTCACGGGATGTAGTGTTTGTGGAAGACTCTGTTCAGCCCTTGCTGTCATGTACTAGAGACAGTAATGTAAGCTCACAGGACATTTATGACACTTTGTTGCCTCTTTTCAGTGGTGGAAATACGAATGTAAGTTCCAATGAGGCAAATGTACAGCCTATGGGGGTTTCTGAAAATGTTTTAGAACAGCCTATTACTGATGCAGATGTACATGATGTACTTGATGAGAAAAGGGCTGAAAATGAGCAGGCTAGAGGTATGCCAAAATGGCTAGTGCACACTTTGCGTGACAGTAAATTGGATGCACCTTTATCTAGTCGTACTCGTTCAGGCTCTCGCCATAAGTGGATTGCTGCCATGAAATCAGAATATGATGCACTTATAGAGAATGACACATGGACTTTATGTGATTTGCCTCCTGGCAAAAAGGCCATTGGTACGAAGTGGGTTTACAAGTTGAAACGCAAGCCGGATGGTGAGATCGATCGCCATAAGGCTCGACTTGTTGCAAAGGGTTATGCACAACAAAAAGGCATAGATTATGAAGAGACTTTTGCTCCCACTTGTCGTATGACTACTGTGCGTTTTCTATGTGCATTGGCAGCTCATTTTGGTTGGGATGTACATCAATCAGACATTGTTACTGCTTTCTTGAATGGTGACATATTTGAGGAAGTTTATGTAACGCAGCCTCGCGGTTTTGTCATAAAAGGACAAGAGGACAAAGTGTGCAAATGTAAGAAGGCTTTGTATGGGTTGAAGCAATCTCCTCGTGCTTGGTATGAGAAAGCTGACACTCATTTGGCTAAATGAGGCTTTCGTAACAGTCCAACAGAAAGCACATTGTATGTAAAGCGTGAGGATGATGTATTTCTCATTGTGGTTCTTTATGTTGATGATTTGCTGATCACTGGACCAAATGAGAGACATATTGCTGAATTTAAGGCTGATTTGAATGCTACTTTCAAGATGAAAGATTTGGGGCTGTTGCATCATTACTTGGGTATACAGTTTAAGCACTGTGATGGTGGTATTGCCTTGTGTCAGAAAAGTTACATAGAGACATTGCTATGTATGTTTGGACTTGAGGATTGCAAACCTATTGCCACTCCCATGGAAACAGGTTTGAAGTTGAGTCTACATGATGCTGGCGATCCTGCTGATGTCACTCTTTACCAAACTGTAGTTGGCTACCTCATTTATGTATGCAACACGAGGCCAGATATTCAGTTTGCAGTCTCGCAGGTCAGCAGATTTATGCATAGCCCAGGGTCTAAGCATTGGCAGGCTGTCAAGAGGATTTTCCGCTACCTTAGTGGCACTTTACATCTTGGCTTGTTTTATCCCAAGGGGGGAGCATTGCCGCCAGACTTACATGCTTTTTCGGACTCAGATTGGGCTGGTTGTTTTGACACGTGAGTGTCCACAAGTGGTTTTTGTTTCATGCTTGGCAGTTCATGTATATCATGGTTGAGCAAGAAGCAACCTACTGTGGCCACTTCGAGTTGTGAGGCTGAGTACAGGGTAGTCTTCACAGCTACGGTTGAGTGTGTATGGCTCAGACGCCTTATGGCTGACTTGGGTGTTGGACAGGACACTGCCAACACTATCTACACTGACAGTCAGAGCGCATTGGCAGTTGCGAGGAACCCAGTTTTTCATGCTCGCACAAAGCACATTGAGGTGCATTACCACTATGTCAGGGAGAGGCTCTCAGCAGGAGAGATCAGCTTGGCTTATGTGCCAACACAGGACAACCTTGCAGATCTTTTCACAAAGGCATTGTCTCGTGAGAAGCTTGAAGCTTTCCGCAAAGCTTTGGGCTTACTCCCCTTTGTGGACTGATCCTGTCCTCAGGGCATGGCACTTCCCTTTACTCATGTGCCAGCTCTCGTTCACCGCATCACTCCAGGGGGGATTTGTTACCATATACATGTGGTAGTGATGTGTGTGAACACACTAGGACCGCCGGGGCATTTTTTCCCTCTTTAGGAGGTTTTTTCCCCCGTGCATTGTATATACGCCCATCACTCTAGGGCTATCTATCTTTCCATTGCACACTAAGTAACACACTCTCTATTGTGTGCCTTGAGCTTCCTTCGTCTTCTCCAAGCTGTGTGTGTTTCTCTGCAACTCTAATTCCAACATTCCACACAAAACTTCACCTCCATGATGTGGCTGCTCTATTTAAACATAATGTGCGAGATAGAGAGTCAATTGCATATATTTCATTAATACTTCAATGGAGAGATATTACATCATTCATCTGGGGTGTCCATAATTTTCTTGGCCATTTCTCTTGTACATAAGGCGACTCCGTGGAGTAAGAGGGAGTGTGGGGTTAGTCGAGCCAATAGAAGCATGTATCCCTATTTGGGCTAGCACCTTGCTGTAGAAGCCAATCCCAATTGCAGTATATGGCGGGTACTTAAAATACACATTATTTAGTGAAATGAACATGTTAAAATTTCATATATGAGCAAGAAGGGTACATAAAGTAATGGGGTTCTTTCTTAAAATACACATTATTTAGAGAAATAAACATATTCAAATTTCATATTTCATATATGAGCTCAAAAAAGGTCCCGCTGGGATTCGAACCCAGGTCGCTGGATTCAAAGTCCAGAGTGCTAACCACTACACCACGGAACCAAGCACGCCCGTAACGAGGACAGTTTGCTATATAACTATTATATTTGCTCTACCTACATAAGCGACTTTGATAAGGTTGATTCAGAGGCTGGAAACCCTACAACTGACTGCGCGTCTTTGAAGCTTAGTGGACATGGTAGAAAGTTCTGCTGCTGCGGTTTCGTGATGTAGTTCAGGCACATGCGGGTCCTTGCGGGAAGAGGTTGAAAGACATGCTTCAATTTAGTGAAGAAGGCTCAACTCTTGTGACTGGCTGCCATGCCCACTAAGTCGCACTTGGTGCTGTCTTGATGGCATTATCTGCATTGGATGGATTTCACAAGAATAGACATAGGCCTAGATACGTATGTGCGTATGCAGAAACCTTGCACGAAATCAAGGATTTGGGTACATCTCTATGTATACATTTGTGCTTGATCAAAGATTTGGCTAAGTATCCATGTTGAATACAGAAAATTATTAAATAATTATAATTATTATTATTTAGTAGCAAATCGCACATATCCCGTGCGAGGCAATACAACCTTATGAGCGTTTTGTCCATGAAAAATCACCATTTTACGATCACAAAAATGTCTGTGAAGCCCAATTTTGAGGGATAATCTGATGACAAGCATTTTTGGTGAAGTACCTTAGGCTTCAATGTTCAAACCCTTGGCAGATTTCATTTTGATAAATTTTTGGCTGATTATTATTATTATTATTAATCTTTCAAAGAGACCTCGATGCCCTATCCAACACATCTTG
The DNA here is from genome assembly GCF_014529385.1 of Adiantum capillus-veneris. Classification (NCBI taxonomy): domain Eukaryota; kingdom Viridiplantae; phylum Streptophyta; class Polypodiopsida; order Polypodiales; family Pteridaceae; genus Adiantum; species Adiantum capillus-veneris. The sequence continues at coordinate 122,189,814 of NC_140933.1, forward strand.
AACCCCAAGAGCTTGCACTGCACAGAGAAATGGGCCACCCAAATCAACTGCTCCGGCGATATCCAATAGTGGTGTTCTGCCGGTAGACATAGCACTTTCAGCCATGTGGTTACTCTTCTGCCCAAGTCTGGTTTGCACTAATACTCTCCAATTACAGGCATTTTTCGACCAATACATATGAGAATTAATTTTGGGGTCATGTGTTTCTCTTTTCTCTCGCCAGAAGATCTTGGGCATCTACAATCAGCCTCAGTTTCAATTAAGAGGAGAGAAAACCTACAAAAACTCAATACTTTAGCATAGAACCCCTCCAATCCAATGTAGCCAGTTTACCTCTAAAATTTTCCACAATACTGTTTTTCAAAATTTTGAACAGTACCAAGAAATGCCTTCTCTATTTATGTTTTCTTAATTTGTTGGAACTGCCGGAGGCAGTTGCTAATGCATCGTTTCGATGTTTACTACAAAAATGTGGCCTTGTATCTAGGGCCACAAGTAGAATTTTCTAGTTGGCCCCCTCCCCCCCCCTCTCTCTCTCTCTCTGTGTGTGTGTGTGTGTGTGTTCAAGCTGTGTCTTCATATCAATTGATTTTCCTCTTTCTTCATCTCTACTCCATTTGTCCCTATGGACACCTTGTTTGAAATGTGACCACTTTAATGGTGTAGGGAATGGTTCCTTCCTGATCATTCCCAAAAATCCATGGCAGAGGCCGGGAGTCGTGCGGAAGCATTAATTTCCTGGGGAATGGTCAGCAAGGGATCATTACCGGCTGTCAAGCGTCAAGGCTAGGGGGGTCAGTCACAATGATAACAGTGCTGCAGAGGGGCGACAGTTATGCACGGGGAAGGAGCTTCAGAGATCAGAAAATTCTCCGTGCTGAGTTGTCACTTCTGATTGAGATCCCTCTGCCAACACTGTTCTTGCTTCATTCCAGGTGCTGATGTGTCAAACGGCGATAACATCCCCGGTGCTGAGGTGTCACCCTCTGAGTTGTGGCCAGCAGCTGACATGGTTAACATCCACAACGGCTGCAGCTCTGATTACAGCATTTAATGACTGTCTGTTTGACTGCAATGACATGCAGTCCCCCAACCCTCGACCTTGACGGTAGAATCAAGCCTCTTTACTCTTGACTGATGGCTACATTTCGAAGCGCTTAGCTTGCTCCCACAAATACAACTTACAAGGTATGCAAGCTAACTCCTGCTACATACCATCAGATTTTGTGTACAGCTTTCAAAGTGACCTTTAAAACATATTGCCATTACAAGCATTAATGCAACAAGCAGACTCATGGAAAGTGACACCGAATGACACACAGAGATTTTGATTTCTGGACACCATACCCAAATGAGCTATACTCCTCTTTGTAACTTAACATAGTACATTATAAAGGAAATCTCTTCAGCAGAACTTATGCAAAGCTAATTTCCACCCTAAAGTTCATTATAGTCTGATATTGATACAAGAACGGTGTGCAAAAGGTCCTTTACTTTGTGAAGGTCCTTGCTATCGAAGTGAGACTGTGATTTCCCTCTATCCATCATCATATTTACCTGTTTGTCCATCTCCTTGAAAGCTGCTACAAATGGCTCTGAAATGAATGTTTTTGGGCCTCCTTTCTTTGGGAGCCTGCAGCCCAAGAACCTTTGGCAGACAATGCGCAGCGCCCCAACTGCTGCACTATAATCCTCAGTATTTAAGGAGGCTGCAGCATGCCATAAGAAGAGAGAAGATATGCCTTCCAAAACCAGACGGTCTCCCCTTTGTAGCAGTTTGCCGATCCTGCCAAGAATTTCCCTTGAGAAAGCAAGCTTCTGATCCACCTTTGAAGCAGGTTGCAAGTATTCTTCAGGCTCTTGACGATCTTCTTGACCAGGGTGCTCATCTTCTGCCATTGGAGAACCGGGTTCATTTTCCTCTTGATTGCTTGTTTCAGAAGCAGACGCAACAAGACTAGCAACCCAGGGCTTCAAAGATTTTTGGCCGAGGCAGACCAAGTCATTGAAGCAAAGGCACGAGGCATCGGCCTTCTCTTCACTTGAGATCAAAGCTACTGTCAAGGATGATATGCTGATTAAGAGGTCTGGGAACCATGGGTTTAGGGCTGCAAGCAAGGACATTGATCCCTTCGAGCCAAAAATGGATTCACTGAAAACCAAAAATTTCAGAAGGCTATTTGCTAAGTCTGCAAACTTGAGAGCTTCTTCTGTGTTGTTTCTCAGCGTAAGATACAACATCTTTCCACAATGAGATACACAAGTTTTGATGTATGGAAGGATGTCCTTGGCTTTGAAACCCAAAACCTTACTGCTAGCCTCCACCACTTCCCATTTCCTCAGCCAGCTCATTATCCATTCCATCCACTTCATTGGATATTCTAAGCAAGCTCCCAGAAGAGCACCATCTTTCACCAGCTTCAGTGAGACAAAATATAGAAGACTCTCAAGTGAAGTGTTCAATAGATTGACCCTGCTTACAAACACTTCAGCCTCGGAGCTGTTCTTGGTGCTTGCACCTGTGAAAGAAACCCGTTAAAACATGTAAATGCTCTACAATGAATCAATACAACGTTAATTTGAAAAGATGGCAAGAAAATAGTGCTTGACTTGAAAGGGCCTATACCACAAGGAGTGTTGTTTGAGATGTCTGTAAGAGCCTCTCTACGTTGAGCTTGGCAATTTCGAGAGCGTTTGGCTCGTTTTTTCATTTGGAACATGGGGGTGGTTGGTTGAGGAATATTTCGTAGACTTTCTGTCCATTCAATCAGCTCCTTAGAAACTTGAAGTATAGAGTTATTCTGCAAAATTTGGGAAGCCATATGGATGAGAAAATAAGTGACATGCAGATCAAGACTTGGGATGTTTGCGTAGAAGTTGCTTCAAGCTACTCACTTGCTCCATTTGTCTTTCCTTGGCATTTCCTGTCTTCTGTCCAGCATTCTCTTTCAGCATCTTGTGGACCGCTAAAGTTGCATAAGCCCTTATTGGAGACCCTTTTAAGAAGTCAGAAACAGGAATCTCCATGCTGCTATGCAAAACAAAATGCACTGCGTTCCTTAAGCCCGATACAAGAGTAGGTAAGCTTTCATGGGCAAGAAGTTCCTGCCTTGTTTCATCCACCTCTACAAGGTTCTCAAGATGCCAAGCAGCACCTAAGGCACTTTGAAGATTATCCAATGGTCTAGGGACCTCCACACCCTTCTTGGGTTTCCCTAATGTGACTTTTTTCTTCATAGACTTCGTCCACGGAGACTTGCTGTCAGATTTCTTCTTCTTTCCGGACTTTGCAGAAACAAAGGTCGTACCCAGCCCTTCATTCCCCTCAGAAACTTGGGCAAGAAGTTCAACAAGCGTTTTGACAAGGTCATCAAAGCCACCCCATGCAAGCATTAAAGAGTGAACAGACCTAGCTTCATTGCAGTTAATGGAGCTAAGAGTAGCCTTCGAGAAATTAGTTATAATCTGGCTACAATACTCAAAAAGCTCAGGCACGTCTGTTGGATTGATGATCGAAACCATCTGTACAATGGAGGTGCGTGAACTGGAAGTGGCAGCACCGCTCAAGAGTGCCCTCAATTTTTTGCTTGTCAGAATTTCACCCAGTAACATCTTCAATTCTTTCTGATTTGCAAGGGTGTGACAGAGCTGGTTCAGGACAGCAAAAATACTTTCTTGCGCTTCAGCTTCTAGCCCATGTGGAGAGGTCCCATCTGGAGAGGTCAGTAGATCAACAAGAACCCTGACAAGCTCCAATAGAGAGCTTTGAGTAACCCCTTCAGCTGAAGCCCACTCGCAGAACCTTACTCCAGCCTTCGGTGACCGCTTTATCAAGGCAACACAACGATTGCACGCTTCGAGTACAGGGACTTTTGAAGGAAAATAAGAAGGGATTAACAGCTTGGTGAGCCGCCTTGCAACTGCCGGCTTGTCGCTTTCAAGTGCAGATAATAGCAATTCCAGACTTGTAACCTGCGGCAGATAATCAATGACGCAACATGCTGATTATTTGAATGTGTTTAGGTAAACAGAGGAACGACAAAGAACGCATAGTTAGCCAAGTGATTTACCTTCAAGAATGAGATTGCTCTGATGCCTTTCAATGCTAGGAGCATATCCGCCATCTCAATACGCACAGACAGATTACAATCAGAAAGCAAAGGTGCAAGCCTTGGGAGGATTACTTTCAGAAGATCATGACTCGCTGGATTTTCTAGCAGGTATGTGACTCCTTGTAGGACTGCACACCTTACTGAGCTACTGGAGTAGTCATGGGCAACCTCATCAACAATCTTGGAGAGGAGTTTAACAGTTAATCCTGATGGAACCACTTCCCAAAACAATCGGAGCACCCTACAAACACCTTCTACAGCTGTGACTCGAACATCTGGACATGAATCAGTTAGCAGTTTTTCCATAAAGAATAACTGCTTCTCTAGTAGTAGATCATTCTCCTCTTTTGAAGCATTGGGATTCTCCAAAGGAAACATATCTATCAGCAAAAGCAGAGCGTTCCGCCGAACATTTGAATTTGCTACCTATCACATTTTCCAAACCAGAACAATTAATATGATTACTTGCAAATAAACAAGTCGTCTGTGCTAATACTAACTAGAGCTTGTTACATACAATGACTCTCGGACCAAGAAACCGCTAACCTGAAGGGATCTAAAAAGAATGGGCTCTTGAAGCGTGAAGAGTAAAGTTTCTACTCCATCCTGAGCTCTCTGGCAAGTGAATGCCGCCAAAACCTTTCGGATTGAGGATGCCAAAGTTTTGGAGGACGCATAGACAGCACCTTCTATCAAGCCCTGCACACATGAATCCTCGATCTCTTGCAAACAAGGGCCTGAAGCTGTTCTCCATGCTCGAAAAATTATATCCCCATAAGCCTCAAGGATTGACTTTCGACCAAAAGGAATCTGAGACCTCACCATCACAATAAGCTCCTTCGTGAGTTGGACATTGATGTTGAAGAGAAATGATATAAAACGCCAGCCATCAGGAGACCGCAGATAGGCAGGTGTGAGCATGCATCTCATGAGAAGATGCTTCAAGTCCTCTATGGTCTCATCAACAAAATCAAACAGAACAAATGCTTCGCGCATGCCGTATACACGATGAACATTCACCTTGCGACCAACCTCCAATGACTTTGAAAGCAAAAAAGGCAGGGACTGTGCAATTAGGGACTCTCTTCCAGGGAGGTTATCTTTCCACCAATTCTCACAAAGTGTAGCTATGATATCCTGTAGCTCCAAATCGTCTTCAAAGAAGACAAGCTGATCATGGAGTGTTTGTACTGTAGGGAATAGATCACAAGGCTGAAAAGCCTTGAGAGGATGTGAAAGCCCAAATTGAGCTATCATGGCACACGCCTTGAGGCTGGCCATGACAAATACTCGTCTTCCACTATTTCCACTGTCCTGACCTCGGCCTTTTGCCCCTGCTGCGGGAGAAGAGCAAGCTCTCTTTCTTCTCTTGTGCTTAGGAGAGGGTGTTTTGAAGCAGTCAACATGTTCAAATTGTGAGTTACCTAGGTTTTGAAATGCTAAAACTTGGACATTTGCAAAGCGGGCAAGGGCACTGCAGAGACTAGCAGCCTGCTTCTTGGAGCTTCTGTGGATGGCAGACTTGAGAGCAGCTTTGTTTGGGCGTGTCTGGTTCTTCACAATAAGAAATAGCAGCTCATCAGGAGATGAATCCAAGGCAGCCAAGAATATCTCCTCCATTTCGCTATGCACAGTATCAAAAGCAGCTGAACCCTAATTTCTATCTGTTGTTTGAATCTGCATAGATGTGGAGAAAGCGCCAAATCTAAGCACAATGGAGGAAAATTATATTTCATGTTACCGAAATTCCCACTCTGCATACAGTGGCGTCCACATACTGGCGCTCCTCAAGCTGCATTGCCGAAATGCTTTAGCCCCTACTTCCGTCCAATTCCGAGCCTTGTAGACAATTGAGGAGGCTCCAGCATGCTTTAAGCAAACATTAAGATATGGCCTGAGTAGCGATGGATTCGAGCCAGCAAGAAAGAAACTGTAAGTAAAGTTCACCTCTGGGGCTGTACATGGCGAGGGAACAATTTGAATGCTCCTTTTGAGACGAACGGTCATTACTCAAACAAGGTGAAAATACACGGGGGGCCTTCTAGACTTAAGAAGACATTCCCTTAGCACGGCCTCAACACTAAGGGGCACGGGAGCTTTGAGGAAGTCCAAGTGGTGGGATCAAGGGCGCGAAAGTGGGGCATCGTGATTGAGGTCATCCGGGCGCTACACGTGGCTAAAAAAAGTAAACTTGGACGGGGTTTGGTAAATGGGGACGTAAGGAGGTAAACTCGGACGGGAGGATGACGTGGGTTGGAAACGTGGCGCGAATGGGCTAAGGTGGAGTCCTAGGTGGCATATAATGGGGTGGGGGTGGGCTGAGGTGGACGGCTTGCATGAGGCCTCATGAGGGTCTACCTCGTACCGCGTGATGGGGACCTGAGGATAGGGGCTGAGTGAAAGCGTTCTGGGTGCGGGAAGTTTTGCTGCTAGCTGATGCGAGAGGGCTTGGGGGAGGGCCTACATTGCGTTGGACGAGCAATTTGGGGCCTCTATACTAATTTACACAGACAAAGATTGGAGCCAGGGCGCAGGCCTCGCAGGTCCTCTCGGAGGTGGAGATTGTAGCGCAGGTGCAGATTGGGATGGTAGGCAGGACTACCAGGTGTGTGTGTGTGTGTGTGTGTGTGTGTGTGTGTGTGTGTGTGTGTGTGTGTGTGTGTGTGTGTGTGTGTGAGAGAGAGAGAGAGAGAGAGAGAGAGAGATGTGTCCCTCTCCCTTCTCCTTCCTGCATATTTTTGCCCGAATGATTTGTCCTGCTTGTCCGTGTATGGTGAGGATGCCCATTATGGTGCTTGCATGTTTCCATGCTATGATGAATGGCTGTTGGTGTTTCTTACAATAAAAGGTTCATTCTATGGTGATCACCATAGGAAAAACTATGGAGCCAAGAAGGCCACATCAAGAGGTGCATGCAAAGAAGCTGGTTGGAAAGAAGCATGGGCCAGATCCTGGCAGGGGCACGGGGGAGGCTTTGCCTGTAAAAATTGCTCGTTGTAGCCCTCGGCTAAGGGAGAAGGAGTTAAAGAAAATGGAGAATCAGCCTTCTCCATGCTCAGGCAAGATGGCCCAAGTGGGGACACCAAAATCAGCGAATCCGCGCCCAAGAAAGAAGTTGGAAGGCATGTTTGAAGGGCATGATCAGAATGAAAATCTAGTGGATGAGAAGAAGGTTGGAAGGACTAAGGAAAACCAAAAGAATCTTGGTAAAGCAAAAGTTGGTGAAGGCAAGAGGGATCAACCGTGCGTCGAAATGGTAGGCGACGGAGTGCAAAACAATATGGATTCTTTGAGGGGAGAAGGAAACAGAGGGATTGGTGCATCCTTAGCCATGGCTAAACCCTTGCCATATGTTGAGGTCTTCTTGCCTAATGGAAGGCTTGCACAGCAATGTCGGGTGAGCGACAAGTGCCCTCAGCAGTTCCACTTTGAGTTGGTTCGATTACGGATGGAGAGGCATCTAAAGATAGAGCATGAGCTTGATGTGGCCATTCCCCTTTGCAAGGGAGGTAGGCATTCCAATGCTGAATTGGGCTCAAGAGCAAAACCGCCAAATGCAAGAGACAATGCACAGTGGCGCAAGCAAGCGAAGATGCGATAGAGATAGAAAGTTTGCATTAAATCTGAAATAACAGAGCGCCTTCATCGTCTTTGAGCAGCTGAGAAGTGGGATAAGCTCAGGCCTGAGTTTAGAAGAGTCTCAAAGGTAGAGTTTGTTGAGAAGATTGTGAAAGAGCGCATGGACCGCAACCAGCAGCGAATTGACGAAGGCTATGAAAAGAATGTAAGCACCATGGACACTCCATTGAGTTTACATATTATTGCATTGTGCTTCATTATTACATTTGTTGTGGCATGTTTCTTTGTTAGTCCTAGTTCACTTGAAGGTGGATTGTTTGCTCGAATGCGGTCCTGGTTTATTGAGACGGGTTTAGGTCCACATTCAGATTTCTCTCGTTAAATGGCTGATTTAGGCATAATCACCTTGGAGGATTATCCTTGCAAACCATTTACCATTAATGAGTTGAGGCATGTTTGCTTGCCTAGTCCCAGCTTATCTTAAGGTGCATTGTTTGCTAGAAGTTGTCCTAGTTTATTGAATGGTCGATTTAGACACAACGAAGTCTATGATTACTTGTGTTGAGGCATGTTTGCTTTCTTGGTCCTAGTTTACAAGGCAGTGCATTGTCAACGAATACTATCCTTGCTTATGATTAATTACTTGTGGTTGAGGCATGTTTGCTTTCTTGGTCCTAGTTTACAAGGTAGTGCATTGTTTGTTGGTAGTTGTCCTAGTTTACCAGTGGCTTTTGGAGGGATTTTAAGCTAATTCTTGGCGTCTTGATTGAAATCATTTTATGTAAAATTGATGGTTTCTTACAGGCTGCTTGTGGTGTTGGTTTTTTGGCTACATTCATCTAAACATGTTGGGTTGAATGGAGGCTAACACTGAGCTCAATCCTCGATGTTGTTATGTATGAAATGTATGCATGAATGGTCTAACTTGTGGTTTCATTTGGTTGACTGAATGCAGAGGCGGCTTAAGGTTTTACCTCCTTGGTTAAATGTCATGATGGACGACATTAAGGACAGGAGCCAGCCCATGGGCAACTTCAAGGGCAAGGAGCTAGAGGAGGATGCGGATGATTTTCAGTCGAACTGAGAAGATGAGAAGGCTAGAGATTATGAGTGGACTCTAATGGAGGATGAAGACATCAAGGAGGATATAGATGGCCAAGAAGACGAAGAGGAATGCAGGGAGGAGGAGGGGAGAGCAAGCAACACAAAAGAGGGCTCCGCTGACTCGACTTCCCTTGGGCTTGGAGATACACCGCCCTCACTGCCTCTTGAGAAAGACAAGAGGACTCTCAGATTGTGGAAACAAAGGAGGTGCTTGTTGTTGCAGATACAGATACATTTACCCAATTTGCATCCATGACGCTGATAGCCGTTTTTCGGCTCTCCATAATTGCCATAGTAAGCTACCTCACCCTACCAAAATCACCCAAACACTATGGCTATCCCTACCATTTCACTGTAAATAGGCGTGTGTGAGTTAGGGGACTTTTTCCATATTTTCTTAAAAAACCCTCAGCTAGCTAGTCACTGGGCTAGTTGAGTCAAAAAAATAAATAAAATCAAAAAAATAAAATATATTATGGCCTCTTTGTGTGTAAATATTTCATTGTATATATGGCCTAAATATAGGGATTTTTTATAATTATTTTGGTATTTTATTTAAATATTTCTACTTAGGTGTGTGTTTTATTAAACCTATGTACACCTTCTTTCATCCTCTTACACCATAATTATATTTTTTGCCAATATGTATATACTCTAACCTCATATTTTTCCTTTATACAAATCACTCCCACATTTTCACCCTCACCCTCGTGAAAACAAAAAATTGATTTCTACTCATTGGTTACTTTTATTATATTATTTACTTGCATACCTTTTCCTCTTTCACCCAAAATAATTCAAGGAGGGACCATATCATATGATTCCAATATCTTTCCATATCCATAACTCCTCCATATTTTTATTATTATTTTTACTCATTATTCTAACACCATGTGCTCATTGAGCTAAAGTCCATGAATAGTCCATACACTAGTCCCACCATGTATATATTTCTTTATTCACCAATAATCCTCCTCCATGCATGGGTCAAGGGCAACTTGGATGCTTTGTATTATAATATGACAAAGTAGGGGCTCACTCTTGGATGCATTGTACAAATTCAACAAAGGAGGGGGCCAGTAAAAGACTTTTGCAGGCATAAAAAACAGGCTTTTTGGTGAGAGTTTTGGCACCTATCTCCACTCCGAATTTGGAGCAGTGGTCAAAAGAGAAAATGTAGCCCACGCTCTGAATAATCACCTCAAATTTTTTCATGATTTTTGGAGCTACCAACGGTGAGCTATGATTTTTTTAGTGGACCCCAATCTGCCCACTTTTCTCACAAGTAGCCCATAGTCTTCTCTCACCTCTTTCCACACTTCTACACACACACACACACATTCCTCTCAATCCCTCACTCAAACCTGCACCTTCAATGGTTTCTCTCACCTTCTTCACCATTAACCTCCCCACTTACTTCCATAGCTCTCATATGAGCTCTCCATGTATATACACCATCTCTATGCCTCTCTCTATTACTTCCAAAGTACAATTCCATCTTACCCCTTATATATATACATAAATTCAGCATGTGTACCATGCTTAACCTCTGCAAATCAAGAGATCTCATCAACGGAATTACCATTTTCATCACGATAATCAACCTTGGCGGCGGTGGCGTAAAGAAGGGAAGACGAAGAAGAAGATCGATAGTCATTTTGAGAACCTACACAAGTAAGTCCAAAACTTCTTCAAGCTTCATCATCACAAGGATTTGCTCACTTCATTCAACCATCTTACTTCAACCATCCACCTCATTCTACCCATTGTAAATGTAACATTAACTTTCTAGTGATTACTAACGCTAACCACTAACATACTAACACAAAATAGAATTGACCTAACCATAAAAGACACCTCACCTCAAGACATGTACAAAGTAACTCTCTCTCTCTCTCTCTCTCTCTCTCTCTCTCTCTCTCTCTCTCTCCCCTTACTTAAAACTTTACTTTCACCTTATCTACCATCAATAATGCTCTCTTTTGAGCCCACATCCATGACTCAAGTAGACAAAGAAGGCCTGCAATGTTTTGATATTCAAAAAAATCAAAATCCTGATTTGTTAGCTTGTAAATTAGGATTTCTAATAATCTTAATGAGGGGTCTCCAACCTATAAATAGGCCCCTCTCCTTCTTGTAAAACAACCTCCAATATCTCACATAGCACCCCAACACTCTATGCGTGAGGAGAGACTTAGGTGTAGCAACCACTTGTGAGCTTCACTCTTGGTGTGAGAGAAGCCTTCAAGCTACACATTGCAAGTGAGAGAGCGTGAGTTCCACAAATCTCAAAACCACTATTGTATATGCTCCTTCATCATCAATAAATTGAGGTTTGGTGCATCAAAGGCGTGATTCGACGTTCAAATCTTCGTCCTTCCATTTGTGCAATACGGTTTGGTGAATTCAAGGTGACTTGTGTGTTTTGAGTTTTTATCGGTTGATCTTGATTTTAGAAAGTGTTTTAGTGTGTTTTTCATTGCCAGTTTTTTGTCCATTGTAAGAGGGTATTGTGGTGAGAGGTCTCCCACACCCTAAGACAGTGTGTGTGTGTTTTGGCAATGTTTAGCAATCACTAAGCATTGAGTGAGTTTTGTACAAGTTCTATGATAGCATCATAACGAACCATCTCCATTTGCAAGTCACAAATAAGGTATTACGCAAGATCCTTCCCTCTCTCTCTTCCCTTAGCTCTAGCTCTCTCTGGTCCATTTCATGTGTGTCTTGGTGTGAGGTTGCTTGTGTGTGTTGTGTGGTGCATCTTCTTGGTTGTGCCAAAATCTCTCTTGCGTCCTAGTTCGCATACCATAACTAGGTGGTGCCCCTATCTTGTTTGGGTTTGGCTGTGGGTTTGTTGTTGTGTTGTGCTTGTGGTTGCCCCAGCCCCAATTGAGCAGCACGGGAGCCTTGAGGGGTGTTTAGAGGTCGCCTCTCTTGTTGTCCGCCCCGGACCGCCTCGCCGCTAAACATTGATCTTTTGCACGAGGAGGTAGTGGGACATCTTCCTAATTGCAGTAATGGCATGCATTATTTGTTTGTTGTTATTCTTGGCAGGTTTAGGGTGTCAGATATTTTCGAATGATTCAACGTAAACTCTTCTTTTAACCATGCAAGGAATTGTGAAACAACATAGATCAAAGCTGCAAATTCATTCGTCAATGAAGACCCGGGTTGTTGTTGATGTCTCATCCCCACCTGGTGCAGCTCCAACCAGACATGTGTTTCTGAATTTTGCCATACAAAATGGACAATTAAGAGTTATGGAAGAAGGGGGAGGTAGGGCTGTCACGACACGAGGAACATCGCAGCTGCCATGTGGTTACAAGTCATGAGCCAGTTCTTAATGTTTGTTTCCTTGCTGGTTTTTTGTGCCTCTTCTTCTTCTATAAAACTTGTTGTTAGCAGCAAGATACTATGGATACCATTTTTTAGAGTTCTCTTTGTAAAACACTTATTATTTTGATAAATCGAGAATATTGTAACTCTTACTTTCTCGGATAAACTCTGTAATTAATGAGCCGGGGCTACAAGCTTCCAGATTGTATCAACCTGTCATTTCCCAGCTTTGGTAGAACTCCAGATTATTAGCTTTGACCACCCAAAAACCTTGGCTTAAGGTATAAAAGCCAATTTTTGTAAGTTTTTAATAAGTTTTGGATAAGAAATACACAACGTGAGCTAACGGCACTCACTCCTCTCCTTCTCGCGCTTCCTACTCCCTCCCCGGTTGTCACATTGCAGTTGCGTTTGTTGCATTGCAACTGTAGGTAAGAGCTCTACGCATTGACATAAGCAGTTCACAGTAATTTGTAGCTTTTGGTGGTGTCGACCCGCGGCCTAATTTCATCATAACTAAGAATTTACACTTTCAAATAAAAAACTAAGCATAGGCGGGGTATTGGGGCATCATTACTAAGCATTTAGATGCATTCTGGGTCAAAAACAACTAGGTCAAAAATCCACTGCTGTTAATTATCGCGATTTTGGAACTTGACCTAAAGTGGGGTTTGAGACCATAAGCATGTGTGCTTAGGTCTTATAAACATGTCCTAGAAGTTGCGTTATGTTTGGATGTCATTTGATGCTATAACAGATGTGATTTGTTTGCCGATGAGCGATTGGCTTTTGGTGATTTCAGTCACTTGAGTGTAGCTTGAGTTAAATGCGAGTTGTTAGTTGTTTTCTGAGAGATTGACAACCTCTTGTAGCCTCTATGCACTAGTCGAGTCAGCTTCGTCCCATGGATTGACAATTTCGTGGTTCTCGCTAATACTGCAATAAGATAGGATAGTGAGGTTAGACATGCGTCCCACATTAGGCGCCGTTGTTGGGGATCAAAGAGACCTAAACTAGAAAAAAGCACGAGCGTCTTATGAAGTTATCCTTTAACTTCCTCTAGGTACGGTGTAGAGTTCAAAACTTTCTTTTAGAAGCTGTGTAGAGGTAGCTTGGAAGTAATCGTACTGGCTGAGTGCCTTTAGGATCGTAGGATTGTAGAAATAGATTAGGATTTTGAGGATAATTGGTAGACTAGACAAGTCTTAAGATCAGTGCTCAGAAAATCATAAAAAACAAGAAAACGAGTGTTTGTGGACACTTTCCACAACCCCATTGCATGAGAATCTAGGAGTAGGGTAAGTAGGATCCGAAGTGGATTTCAGAATATTGCTCTCTCTGAAAGAATCAAGTGTGAGTTGTTATTGGAAGTTGAAAAATTTCAAGTCTACGGCTAGAAATAGCTCGAAAAGACTCGAAACCACTCAATCCGACTAGAGAGTAAGCTTAAAAGTTGTCTAAACCAGTTGGTAAGCTCAAAGACACTTCGAGGTAAAAATTTCAAGAGTTGGCCAAAACTCAGATTATTTACTTTTTTTTGACATTTAAGGCCAAATTAAGTTTTTACTTGATTCATAGGCTTAAAATAGCTCATATAAAGACTGTCTTTGAAAAAATTGCAAAAAAAGTGTTCATTTCAAGCCTGAAGTTAATAATCACGATTATTAACTTTCTGCTCTAAATTGACCAAGGTTCATACCGTTGACTCATTACATGTGTACAAACAACTTTTGTAAAGGCCCAAGAAATGTGGATCACTAAACTGGCAAAAAACTGGGTAAAAACTAAAGTTTGTATTGACTTTTTGAATTTTGAGTGTAAATTGGGAGAAAATTTGTCCAAACTTGTTGAAAATTGATTCATATGTTTATATTGATGTGATAAACATGTGCACATCCTCAATTGACCAAAAAGATTCAAAAATTTGTCAGTTGTAAATAATAGGAATTATTTACATCTGCCCCATTTTTCAACTTTTTTGACCAAGTCAACATACCACTAGTTTTACCATGTTGTAATAAGTTCACAAACCAAATTTGGTAAGATTTGGATCACTGGATTGAAAATTGTGACCAAATTTGTAAAGTTATAGTCCGCGGACAGATAATTGATGACCATTTGACCGTGAAATCTGGAGGATCCATTCTGGTTGATTAAATTTTTGAGCCTATTAACGCCGCATTCGAAGCCTACCAAATAGAACTTAAAGCAAGCCAAAAAATGGAAAACAAATGGAAAAACTATCCTTCACCAGACATGGAAGTAGCTAAGCTGGAAGCTTATCAAAATTTAGTAAGGATCACGCAAGAAATATTGAAAAAACAAAAACCCAGCCTTGAAGTATTGCAAAACGTGAAGATCTTGTGGTAAGAGACACTAAAGAAGAATCCGATGCGGTGACAGAACCCCACCTTGAAACAAAAGAACCAGAGCTTATAGTGCCGGACAGCGAAGATGCCTTAGCGGAGTTCCATTCGTAGAGGAAGACTGGCCAAGACACTTATGGGAAAAAGTGCCAAGAGATCAATGTTGAGCCTAACTCTAAAGTCAGCTCCTATAGAGGAAGTCTGGTGGGATAACCTACCTTCTGATGTAAACATGGATGTACAATCCTTGTATGGGGATTGCGGATCTGAAGCTTCAGGAATGTCGAAACCATTGACCTTGAAAACATTACCTTCTTACTTGGGAGATAACGAAGACGAATCCATAGTGTGTAAGACCACTCAAGTAAAAAGAGCTGAACAGACCTTCAAAGAAGACAACACATTCAATCATGTCTACACCCATCCAATGCACTTTTACATTGGGAGAACTATTAAAACTCAGACCATACTTAAGGAATGATTTACAGAAAACCCTAAAGAAGGTGGGGATAACGGAGATAATCTCAAAAAATTTGAAAAATTTGAAAAATGAAATAGACAACAAGGAGATTCAATCTGTTTCCATGAACAAAGTCGGAGAATATTACGAAGGGGAAGAAGGAAACACCACCCTTCTAGTGAAATATACTGACATTGAAACCATGGCAATACTGGATAGTGGAGCTGGCATAGCCATAGCCACTAAAGCAGTATGGGAATCCTGGGGACAACCAGCCATTAGACAAACGCGAATGAAATTGCAATTGGTTGACGGATACATTGAGAGACCATTAGGGCTGCTTGAAAAAGTGATAGTCAATTCTTGTGGAATTGAATATCAACACACTTTTGCCATAGTAGACTTTGGGAAAAAACTCAACGATGAAATCATATTGGGAAGACCTTTCATGCGGTAGGTATAGCTTATCCAAGATTGGGGAAACAATTTTATGTACTTGAAGCAAGTGGGATCTATAACAAGAGTAAATCTAAAAGATCACACTTATAGAGATGTTTTGAAAACACCCATACAGGAGTTTGATTCAGTCTCTTCGGCTGAAACTAAACTTCCATCCTGGTTAAACAAAGACACTCCTATTTGGATGTGTGGAGCTTCAGAAAATAGAAGCTTAAGACGAGAAGAATGTATCTTAGAAAGGGATTGCACAGACGAAGCCTATGTACCTGAACCCTTTCCAGAGCATTTGTTTGAGCCATTTGAATGGACTCAAATTTTAGTGACAATGGATACATGTGTGAATACGTCTATGCCTACTCAATTTTGCAATGAGGATGGCTATGAAATAATTCCCATCCAAATGATTCCAATCCTCAACATTGAAGACGAAGATGAGGAACCCAAGGACTTAATGAAAGTTCAACAAGTCTTTTTAGACCTCTATTATGATGCAATTGATGAGTTAGATGAACACTCAGCTACCTTAGAAGGTTCGGGGTCAGAAAAAGAATATATGAGAGCTAAGCTACTCTTAAAAGGAGGGGAGGAAAAGTTTTTTGACTTTCCAATCCAGAAATCAAGAAGACAAAAATGGTATAGATAAAAAAGAGACACCAGAAACGTGAAAACACGACCTATGCCATTAGTCTCCAGTAGAACACAATTCCTAATGCAGATAGATGCAAATGATTGTGTCAAGGACAAAGTGACTGGCAGATATCCTTCAAAAAAACATTCAGAAATGTCTCAAACATCGAGAAAAACAAGGAAGGGTACTCTAGCAAACGCACAGGATAAGAAACCACTCATGACACGAGCTGAGCGGAAAAAGAAATATCAAGAGTTAAAAAAAGCTCTAAAGGAGATATACACTACCGAAATGGAAACCACGGAAGAGGATGGTAAGGATGTAATGAGTGTTCCATCCCATTACAAAAAGTATACTCTCCAAGATAAAAAAATCATAGTCGAACAACCTGTTAGGGAACTACGAAAAAAGGACGAGTCTTACGAAGGGCCTAAAAACACTAAAAGGATAGACTTGACTGAACCAGGAGAAGAGCCTAGATCTGCTTACATTGCGAATGACCTAATAGAAGAAGAAGAAGAGCTCTTGCTGAGCTTGTTAAAGGAATACCGAGATATCTTCGCTTGGTCTTACAAGGATCTCAAGGGTGTTGATCCGGAAATCTGTCAACATACCATACCCATGAGAGAGGATGTGAAACCAAGTAGACAAAGGCCATATACGTATAATGAAACATTTGCCAGGAAGATAAAAGAAGAGATTGAAAAACTAAAGGAAGCCGAATTCATTTACGAAATTGAACACATAGATTGAGTGTCTCCAATTGTGGTAGTATCCAAGAAGAATGGAAAATTACGAGTGTGTGTTAATCTCAAAAAGGTGAATGCAGCTACCATTAGAGACAACTTTCCTTGTCCAATCACTAAGCATGTTTTAGAACGAGTTGCAGGAAAAGAAGCTTTCAGCTTCTTAGACGGCTTTTCTGGATACAATCAATGTTTGGTTGACCCAAAAGATTAGCATAAAATTGCTTTTGCAATAGAATGGGGTATATTTGCCTATCGGGTTATGCCGTTTGGGTTAACTAATGCTCCAGTCACATTTCAAAGGTTGATGAGCCATGCTTTCAAAGAATATCTTAGGAAATTCTTAGAACTATATATGGATGATCTATGCGTACATTCATTAATTCGAGCTGATCATTTTGAACACCTCAAAAAGGTATTCGAAAAATGTAGACTTTATAGGATTTGCTTAAATTTTGAAAAGTGCACATTCATAGGTAGGCAAGGAAAAATTCTTGGACACATAGTGTCTAAAAATGGCATTGCTACTGATATTGAGAAGATTCATGTCATTGCTCATTTGCCTAGACCAACAATAGTAAAGGGGGTACAAGCATTCATGGGGCATTGTGGATATTACCGACGATTCATCTACATGTATGCTATTATAACAAAACCCATGTATAGCTTGATTACGCACTTTGAATGGACCGAGGCATGTGAAGAATCCTTCATGAAGCTTAAGCAAGCTCTTACCTCAGCTCCAATATTGAAAGCACCAGATTGGAATAAGGTATTCCACGTACATGTAGATGCTTTCAATTTTGCTATTGATTGTATACTAGCTCAACCAGGAGACAGGAAAATTGACTTTCCTATTTCTTATGCTAGCCGACAATTGAACATGGCAGAAAAGAATTACACCACCACCAAAAGGGAAGGATTAGGAATGATCTATGCCGTTAAAAAGTATAGACATTACCTATTAGCCAACAAATTTGTGTTCTTTGTGGACCACCAAGCTTTGTTGTATTTGGTCAACAAGCCATGCAACACAGGAAGAATAGTGAGATGGTTCATCATTCTTCTAGAATTTGATTTCACTGTGGTTGTAAAAAAGGGCACTACACATCAATGAGCAGATCATTTGTCAAGGATTGTTTCAAGATAATCACCTAAAGGGGTAGACGATGATCTACCAGATGCCTATTTGTTCTTTGTGGAAATGATACCTAGATGGTCGAAAACATTGCGTCATTGATGACCATAGATCAAGTGGATTCATGAATACCACTTTCTATTACGATCAGATTAATCGAGCAATCGGCTATGTATCAATTACTAGCTGGTAGGCTATACAAAAGAAATCGAGACGGGGTATTGCTCTTATGCATTAGTCCTGAAGAAAAAGAACAGTACCTAAGTCAAGCACATGTTACCATAGTAGGACTTCACTTTGCGGAAGACCAAACTATGCAACAAATCTTGAGACTTGGAGTATTTTGGCCGACTATGAGGAGAGATATTAGATCTTTTGTAAATGATTGTCCTAAATGTCAAAAAAAAACACCCATACCTCATGTAACATTGTTTCAAATGTCACCTATTCCTAAGTGGAGTAACTATCTCGTTACTTACTTATCAAGCCGAACATTTCCTGCGGATATGAGTAAACATCGTCAAAGAGCAATTGAAACTGAAGCAAGAGACTATGCTTTTATTGGAAACCAATTATATCGGAGAGGTAAAGATCAACATTTGCGTCTTTGTGCAAATGAAAACGAGTATATTCCGATTAAAGAACAAGCACATGCTGGATTAGCTGGAGGTCACTTTTCTAGTGAGACCACCACAAGAGCAATCTTGATGGCAGGCATATGGTGGCCAACACTTTTTGCAGATGCCAAAGAATATGTTCGAAGGTGTGATGCTTATCAACGAGCAAAAATTCCAACACGTGTAGATAGCATGCCCTTAAGATCAATGATGGGGGCTAAAGCTTTCGCAAAATGGGGTATAGATTTTGTTGGAACAATATAGCCACTTGATTATAGAACCCAAGCTCAATATATCATTGTAGCTTCGGACTATTTGACCAAGTGGGCCGAGGCTAAAGCAACTCAAAAGAATGATGCCAGAACCACTGCTGCATTCTTATATGAGTATTTATTCACGAGATATGGACTGCCAATAGAAATTGTCAGTGGTCGGGGAACTCATTTCCTCAATGAGGTAATTGAGTGGAAAAGCTAGATGAGCAAAGGCTAACTATTGTAGCTCACATCTATACACAAAAGCCAAAACAAAAACAATTTTTTGATTCCCACTTAATTACAAAAATCTTCAAGAAAGGGGACTTAGTTTTAGTCCATTCCCTTAAGCAACACATTCCCAAGTTTAAGAAAAAGGGAAACGGACCGTTTATCATTGAAGATGTATGTCCAAGTGGAGCAGTAAAATTATCCAATGAATTGCTGGAAAGAATGCATGCAGCCAAACAAAGAAAGATCAAACGACAGCAGGTTATTGATGAAGCCCAAGAGGAAGCTCCGCTTCGGATACTCAAACGGAAAGCTGCTCTCAAGAATCAACAGATATTGATTCCCTTCAACACTTTGGAAATAGATGACCGACAATGGAAATTACCTAAAGACGCAGTTTCAACAGATGATGACTGGCTAGACGGAATGGACCTGCGCATCAAAGTAGAGCTCAACAATCATAGCACCAATGCTTTGGTTGACACAGGAGCTAGAGTAAATGCAGTCAGTTATTCCAATACAAGAAGGCAACAAGTCAAGCATTGACGTCCGGAATAGCGACAATCAAAGGATGCAACAAGAACCCAACTCCAACATTGGGAGTAGTCAAGTTGAATGTGATAGTACATGGATGTTCATTTCCTCATCAGTTTGTATGCTTACTGAATGAACACATGAATGAGACGATGATTCTTGGAATTCCCTAGATGCGGACATATAAAGCAGTACCAGATTGGGATACAAATCAGCTAAAGCTATCACCTAAAGGCGGGCAACTCATTGTTCCAATTGCACCAAGCAAGGAGGAATGAAAAAGAAGCAATCAGCAGACCAAACCACGAATTAGTCAATCTTCTCCACCTCCTCGACCAGCAAATGCTACAAATAGCAAGCAAGGAGTCAGGAAAATTTGGGTACCCAAAGCACAGCTTTGGGTACCCAAAGCACAGCTTAAGGATAAATGATTCAGATCTGGGTGCCTAAGACTTCATCGACAAAACAAAAGAAGGTTCCAAGGGATAAAACACAGAGACGAGCAACTCTGAGCAAGGAACCTAGCATGAAACTGGTTTGGAAGAAAAAGGAGCACTTATCTTCTCCACAAACCATAAAACCAATCAAGCAATGGCAAGTTAAGTCTCAAAAGACTCCACCACACCATACAACACCAAGCATACCAAGCTACCAAAGGCAAGAAAAAGCTCGATAACAATCAAAAGTGCTACTGGCAACTCAAGCAATCAGTGTGCCGAAGCATCCTGATGGTACAATTAAACAGAGAGCACACAAGCTACAAGATTTGCTCTTTGGAAGACATCAGCAACAAATCTCGACATCAGAAACCCTTGAGTTGATTACTCAAGACCCAGCTCTTGCATAACATATTGATTTGAATTGCATTGACCTTCATAGCATGGTAGAGCCAACCACGGCTATGCATAGACACGATTGTTAAACCCATGCACACAGTCGTCCCGGAGTACGCTATCTAGGAGGGGTGGAAGGGCACTAAGTACTAAGTAATTAAGAGCAGTGTTTGAAGAGGGAGGGAAAAGTTCGATGTTAACGTGTGATTTTTTGCAAAATTACCTAATAATGCCCTTATAATTCGTCATCGAGGAAAAATTCATTGATAATATCTTCCCGATGAGTGTAAATAGTGTATATACTATCAGAAAATCATTAAAAATAGTCATTTTTTGGATATTTTTTATCATTTTTATTGATAATGAGGCTTAAAAATAGAAAAATCCAACAAAAAACAATAAAGCCATGTTTTTCAATGGATTTTCTTAATTATTGGATTTTCACTTTACTTTTTTAGAGCATTTTTGCTATTTTCTTTGATTTTTTCAAATAAACAAGTCAAAATTTAATAATAAATAGCAGGGAAGCTCAGATGCAGGACGATACGATGGTGATAAAAAAAACAAGGCCGACAAGCACAAAAATTTCAATGAAATCAAAAGATGGAAGCGGGAAGCTTAAATTAGGCGGCCAAGCCTACTTTTGCAAAATTCTTGCAGAATGAGCTACAAGAATCAGATCGGGGAAATTTTTGAGTTTAACATAGATTTCATGGCCTAGTAGGACTAATGGGAGAATCTAGGAAAAATTGGTTCGGGAAGTCCGGGTATAGATATCCAAGGTAAGCTAAAACCACCTCATTTCCACTTGCAGCCTTTGTAGAGAGAGATTTCGACCTCTTTCGCACGACTTTTTCGGAGTCCACAGTAGACTGTTTTTAGTGCCGTCTCACACAAGACATGAGGGGTAAGCTCTTTACTCGTCAATGATCCATTTTGTACGGCCGGTAGGTAGTCTAAAGCCCTAGAAAAAACCCTAGAAATCGAGCAGTGCACGAAGAATTACAACCAAAAACTGACCGTAGCGGCCTGTCAGCTCGACCAAATCAGATGGGATTTGAACCATAGCATGCCCTAACATAATAGAACCTTCCTATATCATCAGTTGACCATTCGACAGGGGTCGAGGGGGTCCCCAATAGAAAAGCTAGGTTTTTGGCAGATGCCAGAATTCCGATCTGACTCCACAGATAGCTTGCCTACGAGGTTCATATACAATGTATATGATTGATTTAGTGAAATCAATCTAGCAAATCCCTTGAAAAGCAGAAAACGGCTCTAAGGTTACAAGGCATCAAATTCGAAAAACGGGGTCAAACTGACTCCAAATGAGCCAGAATTGGACGAGTTGCTTCACGACTATGTTGCGGACAAGTCCAAAGCCTCAAAGTTGACCGACCAACCCAACAGGCAGTGTAGTCACAAAAAACAGTGAGTTCAGAGTCGACAAAGCACAAAGTGATACCGGCGTGACCAAACTTGACCAAATTTAATTTAGGACTTGTTTTAGGTGTATAGAATATGTCTAGGTCAAAAGTTGTAAGTTTTGCAAAGAATTTGTCACTGTTGTAAATAATCGCGATTATTTACTTTTGCATCTTTTTTGCTTGGAAATTGTCACATCACCCCACCTATCATGTGTACACACCTAATACATGCCAAAAATCAAGTATGAGCCAAAATGAACACCTATAACTTGAAAAATTGCCAAAAAAACGCAAAGAAGTCTTTGCAAGCCAATTTTTGGGTTATGGACAATATTTCTTGATCCAAATCACCTTATATCTCATACACAGGGTCTATACAATGCCTAAAACCACTTTGTACCAAAAAATGTTTATTTTGGTAGAAAAGTTAATAATCGCGATTATTTAGTTTCTAGCCAAAATTGGGGAGTTTTGATATTTTGCCATCATACATCCAAACTACATGATGTGTTAAGCCCACTAGCCAATTTTGAACCAATTTGGAGCTCAAAATCTCAAATTTCCTTTATACCTATTGTTTCAGAAACCTAAAGCCAAAATCTAGTACCATTTTCACCCTA
Source organism: Adiantum capillus-veneris (assembly GCF_014529385.1). Taxonomy (NCBI): domain Eukaryota; kingdom Viridiplantae; phylum Streptophyta; class Polypodiopsida; order Polypodiales; family Pteridaceae; genus Adiantum; species Adiantum capillus-veneris. Next base: position 122,212,258 of record NC_140933.1, read on the forward strand.
TGCATTCAAATGAGCCCATATTTCATTCAGAGCGTGTATTTGGTATATACTTCAAGCCTATGAAGCCAAGTTTGCAAAAAGTTGAAAAATTTGCTCAACTGTAAATAATCGCGATTATTTATTTTGGTTGCAATTTTTTGTTTTGACTTTACAGTTTTGTTCCTCGTATGTTTTTATGCATCTATGCTTGTTCAAAAATTGATTTGAAGCAAATTGGACCAAAATTGTGAGCATTTCAGACTAAAGGACATTTCAGAGAAAATTCTCACAAATCTGCTAACTTTGACACTCTATTCACTGAACAGGAGCCATGCAAGCAGCAAAGAGGGCCAAGAAAAAGCTCAACCAGAAGGAGAAGTTGCAGGAACTGTCCGCTTATCAATTGGATTGAGACTCAGTCAAAGCAGCCAAGGCAACATACCTCTCCAAAGAACCACTAGAATAGCATCATACCACGGTCTTCACCGACAGATTCAACAGTGAAGAGGGGCATCAAGTGGAGTTGCAACTCCTACCTAAATAAATTTATGATGTTGCCGCGAAGCCCGAGACCAAAGAAGCCAACCGCGCAGGCTGGGACTTAGAGACTTCTACGAATAAGAGCCTTGCGGAGTGGATTTTCATAAAGCTTACGAGCTCTTATCCATAGTTGAAGAGGATGAAACCGCACAAATATCTAACACACAGGGGAACAAGGTCGAAATGCTCATAACCAAAGATATAATGGTGGAGGCACTCAGGCTTCCTATAGAAGGAATGACCATGAGAGCAAGAGACAGGAAAATGGCAGGCACCTTCGCCAAGGAGACCGACGCGGCTACCTTTGCAGATTCACAAACAAGTGGAAGAGTCAACTTGATTATACCACCAGCACTTCCACTTCTTGGCAGGAAGAGCCAACCAGATTGTACCACCAGCACTTCCACTTCTTGGCAAAAAGACCACCAAGGTACACCACGCCGAATCACGCAGTTGCCACCACATTTACCCAAGTTCTCAAATCAACAACCAGGCAACCAGTGGACCATGCTTAGTATGTCTTGACCACCTTGAAGGGCACCAAGAAAGAAGGCAAAATCACTTGGGTGCACCAGAAGTCTTGACAAGAATTGCGTACCACTGATAATCTACCACCTGCCCTTGACCAAAACACTTGAATATTGGCAGCACAACCGTCTCCTAGAGCTACAAGGTCGGGAAAGAGATCTTATAAATCCAATGAAGAATCAACTGACAGCTCGTCGGAAAGGCACATCAGCGAGAGCTCTGATAACGAGGAGAAGAGAGTGAGAAGAGATGAAATGAAGAGAAAAGCTATGGCAGTCCACCAAGAAGAGCCCGCACAAAAACAAGCTCGCTTTGAAAGAGAAAAACACACCTACCAGCGCAGCCGACAAGCACAAGGGAAGGACCCTGAGAAATGGGTGCCTAGCGGACTTAAAGGCCCAAGAACAAAGCATCACACCAGAAAAGAGGCTGAGGATCCGAGAAAGACATTGGAAAAGGTGTACCAAGAAGCTGAAGCCCTCAAGCTGAAAGAAGCCAAAGAAGCGGCTAGAAAGGCAAAAGAGGTAGAAGGACAGAGACAAGCCGAGGAGACGGCTAGAGAAGAAGCACAAGAACAAGGCTATGAGTCTCCCAGACCCACCTCACCACCTACAGAACAACATGACCATCCTATGCCAAGCACACCACCATCACCGGTAGGGAAAGACACCGCAAAAGAGCCAATTAAAGAAGCTGAACCTGAGAAAGAGAGAGCCAAAGAATCTCAGTCCACCAAAGAAACAGAATCTGCACAAGAGGCTGACCAGCAAGAGAAACAAAAAGATAAAGAAGCAGAGCCAGAATAAGATGCTACCACTGCACAAGAGGCCACTGCTACACAAGAGCAGCAACAACAGAAAGAACCTGAGCCGAAAAAGGCAGTGAGCCCTGCACCTGAAGGGACTACATAGTATGATTCAACACCTTCTACTTCCACTCAGCATGAACCGGCCAATGCATCAAAGCCTGAGGAAGACAAAGAAGAAGAAGACCAACTTTCTACCTCCACGTAAGAAGAACCAGCAACCACGACGCATCAGAAGGATACACAAGAGGCTGCAGGCACATCCACTCAGCAGGTAAGACATGAGGACTGGCAGTCAAATGACGAGGTCATATTGCAAGTAAACGAATATGCAAGATAGATACAAGATATGACGGAGAGACTTCGATCAGCAGCACTTATCCGCAACACAAAGGCTAAAGAGCTCCAAATGGTGATTGACGCCTCCAAGAAGAGTTAGAAGACAAAATGACTGTCATCACCGATCTTCAGAGGCAAGTGCAGTAGCTGAACAACATCAGCTAGCTAGAGATAGACATCAGAAAGAAATGGAGGAGTTAGGTGATCTGATCACCAAGTTACTTGATGCTTGCAAGGCAAAAGACGAACAACTGACAGAAGTTACAAATGAACTTCTTACGACATCCCTGTCAGTTCAAAAAATTCGAGTGCAATTGGATGTTGCAAATGCTTCTTTGGAATACTCTGAACAGAGAATAAATGATCAGGCAATCTTCTTACGGCAAATCAAAGAAAATCCACCCATGGCCTCGATCAAAGGGACAGATGAAGTATACAAGGCACTAGAAAAGAAGAACAAGGACCTCGAGTTAGAATTAAAGCTGGAGCAATCATAGTGCAGGGACCTGGCATTGATGCGGGTCCAAAGAGAAGAAGAGCTCCTAAAAGAATTAACTGAGCTCAAGAGAGTTAACCAGTTCCTAAGGGAAGGAAAGCCGGATACGCAGGAAGAGGCAGTCACTTCAGAGCCATCGCAGATAGATATACCCTCGGTATCATTTGCTGAGTTGGAGACACAGTCCACGGCAGAGCCGAGTGGGAAAGAGGATTTTCATATTAACGTAACAGATACAGACACAGTGCCTATGGTCCAACTATCAAAAGCTGAAGAGGACGCACTAAAAGAGAAGATCACCCAAGAGGTGGATGAGCAGTGGAAAGCTGCGATGGATTGGGAGTTGAGAGTTCTATACTCTGTCAACGTCACTCAACTCACTCCCACTCATATCAATGTGCAATGGCATCAGCAATCCCTGCCATACCCTCTCATAAAAGTGGATTACGACAGGTAAAAGAGAGACTCTACAAAGACATACAAGAAGATGACACAGATAAAGACCACCCAAAGTGGAGGTTAAGCTGGTTGAACAAGAATCCGAGATATTTGATTCTGTTCACAAGATCACCTGCATCCCTGCAAAGAGATCCCACATTTTTTCATGTATCCAGAGTAAGGACATGGCAAGAGCATGAGGCACTGACAAAGAAGCGGTCAACCTGGCTGAACTACCCAAGACTGCCATCTCTAGAGAAAGAACAAGCCACAGAGGAATACATGGTGAAAACCCTAACAAGCGCCATATCTTTCTTCAAGAGTCTACCAGATCTCTCTTGCGCCATGTTATATAAGATAAGCCGAATGCTGCTCACTTGATTGAAGTATTTCATGAGCCAAAGCAAGTAGGCGCCTTGCGGATGTCATTCCTCGAGGGAAATAAGGGGTTATGCTATGATAATAGTGGTCAGCCTTCCGAAGAATTACTCTATGACTTCTACGCCTAGTGTATGTTCTTGACATCACATAATATGTTGGCATTTGAGGAAGCTTTCTACATTGGATTCTTTACTTGGCGAACGAAGATCTTTGCGCCAGTGATCAACAACCTCACATCTAGATTTGTAGGCTACTCAGCAGTGGAGCTGAAGAACAGAGTGACCATGCAATTTCTGCTAGTGCCAGATAAAGAAAGAAAAATCAGATACCAGAAGGCACTGAATGCGCTTAAAGACCGCCTCGCCAATCGGTCGTCAATCCGAAGATTATTTCAGCCCATAAAGCTGTGTCAAGAGACGACACAGGCGAGGAGGGGGGAATGTTAGCAGCAAGCTAACACGGATACCATTTTTCGGAGTTCTCTTTGTAGAACACTTATTATTTTGATAACTCGAGAATATTGTAACTCTTATTTTCTCGAATAAACTCTGTAATTAATGAGCCGGGGCTACAAGCTTCCAGATTGTATCAACCTGTCATTTCCCAGCTTTAGTAGAACTCCAGATTATTAGCCTTGACCACCCAAAAACCTTGGCTTAAGCCAATTTTTGTAAGTTTTTTACAAGTTTTGGATAAGAAATACATAGTGTGAGCTAACAGCACTCACTCCTCTCCTTCTCGTGCTTCCTACTCCCTCCGCGGTTGTCACATTGCAATCGCGTTTGTTGCATTGCAACCGCAGGTAAGAGCTCTACGCATTGGCATAAGCAGTTCACAGTAATTCGTAGCTTTTGGTGTCGCCGACCCGCGGCCTAATTTCATCATAACTAGAAATTTACACTTTCAAATAAAAAACTAAGCATAGGCGGGGTATTGGGGCATCATTGCTAAGCATTTAGATGCATTCTGGGTCAAAAACAACTAGGTCAAAAATCCACTGCTGTTAATAATCGCGATTTTGGAACTTGACCTAAAGTGGGGTTTGAGACCATAAGCATGTGTGCTTAGGTCTTATAAACATGTCCTAAAAGTTTCGTTACGTTTGGATGTCATTTGATGTTGTAACGGATGTGATTTGTTTGCCGATGAGCGATTGGCTTTTGGTGATTTCAGTCACTTGAGTGTACCTTGAGTTAGATGCGAGTTGTTAGTTTTTTTTCGAGAGATTGACAACCTCTTGTAGCCTCTATACACTAGTCGAGTCAGCTTCGTCCCATGGATTGACAATTTAATCGTGGTTCTCGCTAATACTATAATAAGATAGGATAGTGAGGTTAGACATGCATACCACACTTGCACGCTAAGCCTTGATTGTTGTCGCATGTTAGGCTTGTCTCTATTGCATTGCATTACCTTCACCTTCGACCGGTTCAAGTTACCAGTTGATGTAGATCAACAATTAGTAACTGACATATTGCTTGGTGAGGCCAGTAGTAGGACTGTTGACTTGTTTGGCCAGTAAGTTCTCTCTTAGGATGGAGAGACGTATTCTGTGCGATTTTCTTAAGCGGAAATTTAGAGGTGTTGACATGTCAGAGCTGGTCTTTTACTTTTGGCCAGTCATTTGCAGGTATTTTAGGGTGACATAATGCTTTGTATGATGAATTCTGAACTACTTCTCAATTCTAACACTAACAATGTGTGCTTGAAGGCATCACTGGACTCTTTTTGCTCTCTACGTGAATAGGGGAGCAAGGCTCCTCCGATTGCCTGGCAAGAAGCACTATCTGATTCATTTTGATTCCCTCAAGGTTTTGACAAACCCTTTTGAGACCCTAGAGCAAGCACAAAGGTTAGATCTCATCACGTGATTGTTGTGCCCAAGAGATGAGGTTACATTCAGCTAACCTGGCTTGTTGTATAGCTGCACCTTAGTGGCCTTCAAAGCCTAGAAGAATTTGTACATGACAACAACATTCGACGTGCTTTGACTATTGAGATCAAAGTTGTGGATATGCCTCAACAGACAAATGCGATCGATTGCGGATTTTATGTCATGAGGTGAGATCATTCTACACTATGCAATAGTGTCGACAGGTTGGTAGGAAGGGTCATTGCATGGGACTAACATAAGGCAATGTTCTGCAGGGAACTAATTGCAAGTGGATTGGAAGACCGGGCTGGGCGACATTGGCTTACAAAGGATTGGTTCAAGGATGTGGATGTATGCACTTTGAGGGTGCAGTTGCATGATTGGTGCTTACATTGTTTGGCGGAGGTCTAGAGATGCACAAGCAATAGCACGCTTGGGGGCTGGTGTGTTGGGAGCATATCCAACATATGGACTCATTGACACTATACTTATGGATTTTGAACCCTCTAACGTTTCAAGCGGATCTAAGTGAATGTTTTTTTGGTGGATGGCTTACCTAGCAATGCATTTATGTGCAATGTAGCACACCCTTTGGATGTTTTAAGTCTATGTAATGGTCAATCTTACATTTCAATCTCATTGTCAATTGATCGATCATGGTGCTATTGTTTTTTCAATTTACAGCAGCTCATTATGGTTTATGGTATGCGATAGTACCATTTATGAATGTAATGACCCTGCTTAGGTGTTGTTGTGGTGAGATGTTACTGGTGGCTGTTAGTATTTGCTAAGGTGTTTGGAACATGCATATATTTTGTTTTTGTATCTCTTTAAGGGTGGTTGTTGGCTCGGATTGCATTGTGGGTGTTGAGAAGCTCCATGAGTGGTGAGAGATTGACATTGTCGTAGCCTTTACTGTAGTCCAAATGGGATGTTTGTTGATTTTACACATATGGATTTCCTTTGCTTTAGATTTACCAAGCGCGTTGAACACATTTTGATCTCGTCGTAGCTAAGTTTTGTGTACATTAGTTTGCATCTCTTTCTTGTCAGAATGTTAGTGATTGAAACTCTTCCTCTCTATTTGTAATTTTTTAATAAAGTGCAAAAACAGACAACTGTATTATTTCTTTGTTAAGCTTTCGATCGAAAGATCTTTTGATCTAAAGATCTTTAGATCTAAAAACCCTCTATATAAGAGCAATGTTGTGTGATCACATAGCATCTCTCAAGTAAACAAGAGATGAGTAAGAAAATATAAATACTAGCAAAAAATTAAAGAATAAAAAATAAAAAAATTAAAGTTTTAATCAATATTATATGTAGTTAGAAATTAGATATAAAAGTTAATATTAAAAATACAATTGTTTAGGTCAGAACCAAGTGAATAGAGGGCCTTGAGGAGTCCCTTGGGTCTCTATTTGCTTGGTTTTGACCTCATGAAGCTTATGAGGCCCTATGCTTAAGATATAGCATTTTTAAGCCTTAAGATGCATCCGGAACATCTAAACACCTTAGCATAGCACTTTAAAACGCTGAAATCTGACGTCTCTAGCTCTAGATATAGCATATTAAGCATAGAGCCTCATGAGGTCAAAACCAAGCGAATAGAGGCCCTTGAGACCCATCAAGGGCCTCTATTTGCTTGGTTCTGACCTCATGAGGCCCTAGGCTTAAAATTGCTCTATTTTGAGCTAGAGACGTTAGATTTAAGCGTTTAAAGTGCTATCCTAAGGTTTTTGGACATTCCAGATATGTCTGTAGCTCAAGATACATAGTATATTAAGCCTAGAGCCTCATGAGGCCAGAACCAAGCGAATAGAGGCTCTTGAGGGGTCTCAAGGGCCTCTATTTGCTTGGTTCTACCTCATGAGCCCTAAGTTTAAGATATAGCATTTTTAAGCCTTAGGATGCATCAAAAACATCCAAAAACCTTAGCATAGCACTTTAAAACGCTTAAATATGACATCTCTAGCTCAAGATATAGCATATTAAGCTTAGAGCCTCATGAGCTCAGAGAGGCTCTTGAGGGGTCTCAAGGGCCTCTATTCGCTTGGTTCTGACCTCATGAGGCCCTAAGCTTAAGATATAGCATTTTTAAGCCTTAGGATGCATCCGAAACGTTCAAAAACCTTAGCATAGCACTTTAAATGCTTAAATCCGACGTCTCTAGATCAAGATATAGCATATTAAGCCTAAAGCCTCATGAGGTCAGAACCAAGCGAATAGAGGCCCTTGAGGGGTCTCAAGGGCCTCTATTCGCTTGGTTCTGACCTCATGAGGCCCTAAGCTTAAGATATAGCATTTTTAAGCCTTAGGATGCATCCGAAACATCCAAAAACCTTAGCATAGCACTTTAAAACGCTTAAATCTGAAGTCTCTAGCTCAAGATATAGCATATTAAGCCTAGAGCCTCATGAGGTCAGAACCAAGCGAATAGAGGCTCTTGAGGGGTCTCAGGGGCCTCTACTCACTTGGTTCTAACCTCATGAGTCCCTAAGCTTAAGATATAGCATTTTTAAGCCTTGGGATGCATCCAAAACGTCCAAAAACCTTAGCATAACACTTTAAAACGCTTAAATCTGAAGTCTCTAGCTCAAGATATAGCATATTAAGCCTAGAGCCTCATGAGGTCAGAACCAAGCTAATAGAGGCCCTTGAGGGGTCTCAAGGGCCTCTATTCGCTTGGTTTTGACCTAATGAGGCTCTAAGCTTAAGATATAGCATTTTTAAGCCTTAGGATGCATCCGAAACATCCAAAAACCTTAGCATAGCACTTTAAAACGCTGAAATCTGACGTCTTTAGCTCAAGATATAGCATATTAAGCCTAGAGCCTCATGAGGTCAAAACCAAGCAAATAGAGGCTCTTCAGGGGTCTCAAGGGCCTCTATTCGCTTGGTTCTGACCTCATGAGGCCCTAAGCTTAAGATATAGCATTTTTAAGCCTTAGGAAGCATTCGAAAAGTCCAAAAACTTTAGCATAGCACTTTAAAACGCTAAAATTTGACGTCTTTAGCTCAAGATATAGCATATTAAGCCTAGAGCCTCATGAGGTCAGAACCAAGCAAACAAAGGTTCTTGATGGGTCTCAAGGGCCTCTATTCGCTTGGTTCTGACCTCATGAGGCCCTAAGCTTAAGATATAGCTTTTTAAGCCTTAGGATGCATCTGGAACGTCCAAAAATCTTAGCATAGTACTTTAAAACGCTGAAATTTGACGTGTCTAGCTCTAGATATAGCATAGTAAGCCTAGAGCCTCATGAGGTTAGAACCAAGTGAATAGAGGCTCTTAAAGGGTCTCAAGGACCTCTATTCGCTTGGTTCTGACCTCATGAGGCCCTAGGCTTAAAAATGCTATATCTTGAGCTAGAGACGTTATATTTCAGCATTTTAAAGTACTATCCTAAGGTTTTTGGACATTCCAAATGCATTTGTGGTATTCATATTGTATTTTGAAAACATCTCCTATGTGTTTTCTCTCATCACACATCACATCACTCATTAAGATTCATGACATAGATATTTGTGTACACTTAAGTTGGCCCATGATGCAGCACAAACTTCATCTCGACATTGATGAGTGAGAAGTGCATCATATAAATGCAAAGGCATTATTCACTGCATGGTTATGGCACAAACCCTAACAAAAGAACATCTCAAACCTTGCACCCTGAGTGGTCAAAATACGGTGCATGAAAGCTCTTTCTAAGAGCCCAACCTCCTTTTTGCGACAACATATCTCCAACAAAACTGTAAATAATCAAATACCAAAAATGCTAAATGTTTGCAAGTGAAATCGACTGAGAAATAAGATCAGCCTCAATGGATAAGAAAAATTGGCTGGCAAAACAAGACATCATCTGGCAACAACCCATCCATGACTCTCACAAAAGGTCAGTTACAGTGCCATCCAGTTAGAGCAACTATAGTCCATAGAGATCGTACACACTTTATAGGAAAAATACATCAATTTTGTAACTAAGCTCATGACAGATTGGCAGAACAACTTTTCAAAATCCAGATGTAACGCTCACGCACGATCAAGCAAGATGCCATCCAAAAAGATCGGCTTAATAGCCCAAACAAGGTAAATAGTCATCACCCGAACATGTTGGAAGTCTGCACATGAAATCAATTAACAGCTGGCTCCCAAAACAACCCACCAAAGATAGTTGCAAATGGGCTCACAAGTGCCTGCCCAACGTTCACAAACTGGTCATCAGATTAGACCAACAAATTGCATAAGAGAGAAAGAAGCTGCATGCCTCTCATGTAGAGAGAACCATTCGCTGCTGGGATGCAAGGACTGCCTCAAGTACTGACCCATCAAGCAAGCAGATCGTGAATCTTCTCTCTTCTATGGGATCCTCGCCAGCTTTGCAAGAGACAATCATCCCTTTTTGGATGCTCTCACCAAAGAGGGTGACATGACGATTAAGCAAGATCGACTCTGCTCCACCCGGGGCATGTCTAAGCAATAACGGAAGGAGGGCATGGCATGTATGGCATGAAATGCTCTCCAATGGATCAAGTATGAGAGTTTTGCTGCAACAATGAGGACAATGTATTTGAGGCTTTCTTTGAAAGCGGACTCAATTCCGTCCATGCTGATGCTTGCATCGCAAAACACCAGTAGTGGGACCTTTAGATGGTGGCAGGTGGCCTCGAGAACCTGTTCCTTGCTGGCTCCGCTTGATTCTATGGGCATCCCATGCCCGAGTCGAGTTAGAGAAACATGAGCTTGGACTTGCTTGATCGAGCCCTCTACTGGTAGCTCAATCTCCTTTGGGATGATCAAGGCAGCGAGACTATTTCGTGAAAGAGTTAGTTGCGTTAGTATGGCTCGCTTCAAAGAGCTATCACATTGCACCAACTACTCTTCTAGACTCTGCGACATGCTTCTCATGTCATAGATGTAGCTACCAATCTCATCGTCTATTTTCTTGACAAATGTCTCAGCTACATCTAAATTGTCATGCTCTAGTGCTATATTGTCTTCCCCTGCTCCAACTATGGGTTGTAGGTCCACATGGCTCAAAGCTTGAATGCTATCTACGATGGGGATAACTTCATGAAGATGTGGAAAGTGCCTCTCAATTATCAGTTGAAGGCCATATATATGCTTACATTATGATCCCCAATCCGCACAATCGCAGTAGTTGGATTGCATGCTCACATGATACCAGTTTGAGGCCAAAGTAGTGCTAAGGACTTTGAATGCAATTGTCCTTCCTCTATACTTCGACGGTGCTTGGATCCGCCTCAAATTGCTTAAGAATTGATTCGCCTGCTGCTAGCTTGGCTGTATGTTGCTTGCTTGATCCAAAACGACTAAAACGCCTAGAATCAGCTGAACGATTGTCAAATTGGAAAAACATGAGCTCAACATTTGGCAACAACAAAGGTATACTCTCAAGCGAAAGAGAGCCGCTCTTACCAATCTCCTATTTTTTCTTGAAGAACTCGAGAAACGTTCCCCCAATATATGTCCCATGCATTGAATCACCCACCAGCGCATTCAACAAGACCAACAAAGACGTGTTTATCTTTGCATTTAGCAAGGTATACTTGACATATTGCCAAAATTGCTCAACCAAGTTTGTAGTATCCACATTCCCATGTTGAAATAGACGACCGAATCTTGGCCAACGGCTTAGCACATACATGTGCTACCATAGGAGCCAATGGATACAGATACATACCGTCAAATATTCTCATGTGCATGATACACCTACAATAGCTCATTGTACCTTGCATCAAATATATCCTCGCTTGTTGCATGCATCAAATTCGACAAGCGATTGTACATATCATCGTGCTTGTCCTTAGGGAGCTATCACAACAATGCCATGTGAGTACGGCAGTCAATTCGTAGACATGAGATGACATGAAGAACACATAAAAGAAATGACCTACTTGGGGCAAGAGGTTCTCAGCCCATGCCTTCTTGACATGAAACCAGCATAGCAAAACTTTGCATGCGACTTGTTGCCGCCTTCCATCCTCGTCTTCTCTCCAGCAAAAGGATCTTGATCCACAACCTTGAGGATGGCTTCGAGCTCTTGTTGGCTCTTATCAATGACAATGGCTGTGGTCCGAACGTCACCTAACCTTGCAAAGATCATCTTGAATGTGAGCTCTAGGGCCACCTTTTCCTGGCTGGTACCCACATCATTGCTGCTGTTAACCCTCACGGCTCACGGACACCCTATTACCTACGACGGACGTTGTAACCTACGGTGGAAATTGTATTATTTATTTGGTAGAGTCAGGTACCGGGCTTGTCGGTCCAATAGGAAAAGGGTAAGAGTGATCGCCGATGAGAGGCGCACTCTAACTGGAACATTCAAGGGATTGGTTGGCTAAGCATGGGCGCCCAAGTGTGAATGGGGCGAGCTCATATAAAATTCAACTAAACCTAAAATTCACTCATTTCTCTCATTTGTGCAATAGAAGAGTGCTCTTGCTCCATCTCCATCTCCATCTTCTTCTTCTTCACCTCCTTGTGTGTGTGTGTGTGTGTGTGTGTGTGTGTATGTGAGATAGATAGATAGATTGGATTAACGTCCACGGAGGTCATATATGACCTATGGGACCAAAAACACCGACATTACAACGATTCATTCTCAGTGTGGGCTGATACATATCAGTTAAGGACTGAGGGTCCATCAAGAGAGTAGGGTAGGAAAAAAGGAGAAAACAAACAAAAACCTGAGGGTCGGCTGTGGAGAGAGCTGGTTTGGGATTTCGGAATTCTTGGATGATCGTTTTGCCTCCTCGATAGACTGCCCATTTGCCTTGCTTACGCGCTTCATGCACCTTCTTAAGCTCGCTCGCTTTACTCTTGAGTTGATTCATGGTCAGTTCTTCTGCAATCCAAAGCTTGGTTTCTTTGAGAAGGCGGGATTGACGTAGAAACTTTACCCGCTCCTCTTTGTTCTTGAAGGTAAGGACACAATGCTCGGGACGTACATGACGATGTGTGTCATTGATCCAAGCGACATTCTCTGACTTGATGTTGACTGGCTCAATAATATTGTTGAGTTTGATGATTGCCTCTTCAAGGGTGTCCTCAACAGTGCACCACTGCAAGGGGAGCCCACCGATGCGTACCTTGAGGGCATTATCTTCTTGAGATTTTTGTTCGGAGATTTCCTTTGTTACACACGTCCTTACTTGGGCGATGGTTGTTGAGTGAACTTTGTTAACCTTTGCCTCTACCTCCTTTACATTGTCGGTGGTGAGGTCAGCCATAGAGTTGAATTGTTCTTCTAATTTGCTCAAGCGAGATTTGAGTTCAACGTTTTCCTCCAAGACTTGATCAAGAGTTGCTTGCAACTGCGTGATGCGATCAAGTTTGCTAGGGGCTTCCAGTACTGTTGCAAAGCTCGGTCTTGCTTTGGCGGGGGTCTTTGGAGTAGCCATCCCTGTGCTTGAGGAGATCGAAGGGAACCGACCACTGACTCGCAAATTCCGGAGGGAAAAGCCTTTGAGAAAGCTTGAGGCTTCACCCTTTGAAGAAGTTTTGAACTCCTGTCCTCGGCCGAGTATCTTCTGAAGGGCACCACAACCTGTTGTACTTCGCAGGGCTGAGGCCAAAAACAAGTGCCGGCACCACAACCTATTGTACTTTGCAGGGCTGAGGCCGAAAGCAAGTGCCAAAAATGCCTTAAAGCTTTTATGAATGCTAAAAGCTTCAACAAACCTTTGAAAAAGCTCTTGTTCTTTTACTGTGTCGTAACCTACAGGACAAGGGGTCTCCTGGCGGGCGTCGCAGGCTGCTGTACTTCGTAGGGCAGGAGATCTACTGGCGGGCGCCGCGAGCCAGGGGCCGAGGCCAATGTTGAGGCCATCGCAGGGGCTGAGGCCACTGTTGCAGGGGCTGGAACCACTTAAATGTGCGGGGCTGGGGCAGGCTTTGCCACAGAGCTAGGGCTGTTGAGGGGGGCTAGGCTCAAGCTTAACGCCTCCCCCAGGGCAGCCCTTCGCCCAAGGGGGGCTGAGGGAGACGATGCTAGGGTTACGGTGGACCTGAACTGCTCAGGCGAGAGAGAGAGAGAGAGAGAGAGAGAGAGAGAGAGAGAGAGAGAGAGAGAGAGAGAGAGAGAGAGAGAGAGAGAGAGAGAGAGAGAGAGAGAGTGGGTGATCGAGCATTACGAAGGCACGACGGCGGCGGAAAAGCGGTTGAGTGCGGCGAAGCGGCGGCTCCTTCTTCTTCGCGGTGAGGAATCCTCCACGAAGCAAGCGTAGAGCGGTGAGTGACACACCATCGCCTTCTTTGAGCTTACTAGTTTAGGCTTGTTGTGTGCTTGGAGCCATTTGTGGCTCGCACATGGTGTATCGAAAAGTTCCTTGCATTGACACGTGCGACATACGCGCACAACTGCATAACATTAGCCATATTGGAATCCCTATGCCATTTTGGTTTGGCAAGACTGCACCATCGAGTGGTAGACCATAAATGTTTGTCTTGAAAGTGCTATCCATGGCCCATGAGTTCTGATGAGAGAAACGAAGAGCGACTTGTAGCATCCACTCATCTTGAATGAGGAGGATAAATGGCCGCTTGTTCTCATCAGGGTTTTGGGGACTGTAAGGCTACACAAAGATTACCTGTCCATACAAGAAGTATACTTGAGGATGCATGCTTACCCATCCAACTTAAGAAGTTGAGAATGTAGTATTACCTTCTTCAATTCTTGCAAACGTAGAGCCTTTACAAGCATCGCACCCCATTCACTACCTACAAAGTTACCTACAATCAAAAGAAATGTTGGACCAAATGCTATCAAAAACTCAGCAGAGGAAAGGCTTCTTAAAAATTCCAATGGTAAGTTAAGTACCACGAGTGCACATTTGATGAAACAGCATTTGCACCTCTTTTGGTATCATAAAACATTTGTAGATTACACGATCCAGCTCAGATGCATTTGCCATGTGAAACCTTTCCTTGGAGATCGACATTTTGGTGACATGGCGGCACATCCCAACATCAAAAAAATCATCCATACAACATGCAACTACAGCTGAATGCACCGGGAAGTGGTAAAGGTCAGCACATGAGCTAGGTATGTGCCCAGTGTGATCGCCATGGACTGCGATAGTCACCCTATTACCACCAGGATAGTGTTGAACCACCACCCTAAATAGGCACCCGAACCTCTTGGACTACATCTAATACACAACATCTCTCTCCCTCTCTCTCTCTCTCTCTCACACACACACACACACACACACTCACACACACACACACACACACTACATGGTTCAAATCCATGTTGCCTTTGAGCTTCCAATCTCCTACAGAGTCTTCATATGATTACTGATTTCTCATTACCATCTCAGCTACCAGCCTCCCCTTCTTGTGCTCTCATCTCACCTTCGATTATTGATTCCTTATATAATCATTGATTTCCTTATCTAATCTCTAATTACACTGCATTCCCGCGAGGCAAATTTGAAAATGGGTTGCCCGCCCGAGGCTTATCCTGGTGGCCATCTTTTTGTAGCCATGTTGGCCCATCAGTTGCCACCTAGGACTCCACCTCAGCCCATTCTCGCCACGTTTCCAGCCCATGTCACCCTCCTGTCTCCGAGTTTACCTCCCGACACCCCCGTTTACCAAACCCCATCCAAGTTTACTTTTTTAAGCCACATGTAGCGCCCCAATGGCCTCAATCATGGCGCCCCACTTTCATGCCCTTGATCCCACCGCCTCCCGTGCCCCTTAGTGTTGAGGGAAAACATGTCATGGTTTTCAATGGACTAAGGATGCATAGAAAGGCTTATATCAATTGCCAAGAGTTTGTTCACAAGACAATGAAGACGCTTTTTATGTTTCTACTAGTAAAACGGCGACGCCTTCGGTGGCGGCATGGCCTCTCCTCAAGCTCTTTGCTCTTGGCAAATTTCATAAAAACAGATGAACATTTACTCTCTCTCTCTCTCTCTCTACACCGTCAAAGGAGTTGAAATCTAGTATAGCCGCCCTCTTCTGGTGCCCTCTCTCTCTCTCTCTCAGTCATCAGGGCTATAGGGCACTCTTTCATCAGTCCTCCTTCAAATTTAAAATGTAGAGGTAAATCTCAAAGTTTGTAGGTGGGATTACACTAAACCTTGGTGTTTTTCGAACATTTTCCTTTGTCTACATACTGGGTGGATTCTCTCTCTCTCTCTCTCTCTCTCTCTCTCTCTCTCTCTCTTTGTTGTCCATGTACTGGGCTCTCTCTCTTTCTCTAGCTAAAGAGACAAATAGAGCTCTCTCTCTCTCCTTTCCTCTCTCTCTCTCTCTCTCTTATTAAGAGAGAGAGAGAGAGAGAGGAAAGGAGAGAGAGAGAGAGAGAGAGAGAGAGAGAGAAGAGAGAGAGCTCTATCTCTCTCTATCTCCCTTTGTTGTCCATGTACTGAGCTCTAGAGAGAGAGAGAAGAGAGAGAGCCCAGTACATGGACAACAAAGGGAGATAGAGAGAGATAGAGATCTCTCTCTCCTCTCTCTCTCTCTCTCTCTCTCTCTCTCCTTTCCTCTCTCTCTCTCTCTTAATAAGAGAGAGAGAGAGAGAGAGAGAGAGAGAGAGAGAGAGGTACTGTATGTGTTTGAAATTTATAAGATGGACAACATTTGAATCTTTGCAAAAGTCATCACAACATATTTTCAAATTAACTTTGCACTAACATATATAGAGTAAGTGATATTTCCCATGTCAAAAAATATAACATGCGTAGAGACTTAAGATTTATACGCTCAAAAGCGTAGCCTACGACATGCCCTGCTGCGGTATCGAACCACCCATGGCCCACGACATCTACCAATCACTGGAGGAAGAGATCCTAACACAAAAACACGTAGGAACCAAGCACCGAGACTAAGATTCTGAGCAAACATAGCATTAATTGGACGGGTTCTGCCTAACTCTGCAATGGTGACACGTGCTCTGAATCCTCTCTGAATAGCAACCTGAATGTAGCACAACAAGCTCGGATCATATGAAGCATGATATATACCCACCATCAAGAATTCTGGGTAATATTGTGATCTATAGCCAAAAAAAAAGCTATTAATATAGATAGATATTTTGATACACAAAAGCTATTACTTTACTATATCAACATCAACATTGTTACCTTGCTACATCCAAGTCCTTAAGTAGATGAATCACCTGCATGACTGTGATTGGACCCCTCCAAGATGGTGGATCTAATACATAATCGTTGACTGTGAGATTTAAATTCTTTAAAGTATTGAAATGTCACAAACACACATATACAATATTTTACCTCGGACATGTCGAGGTCGTCTCCCTAGTGTGTAAGTCACAGAGGCGTTAGGATCCATCTTCATTCATACATATATATATACATAAAGGATTAGAAATTCATCAAAAAGCACATGAATCATAAATCTCTCAGCACTAATAAATCTTACTCAATTGTTTCAGTGAATATACCTTGCTTGAGGCTACACCATGTTTCATAAGAAGATATACTAAGCTTATAAATGACAAAGAAATAGTTGCGAGTGTCACCGTGCTTTTTTATTGGATGAAACATATCCAACCACGTTAAACCCCATGGCAAGGGGGTGGCAGGGGGCAGGTCAATTGCAACACCTCTTTGTAGACAATGTTAGAAGTGCGTGTTCTTTGATCTCCATATCTATTAACGCTTATTAAGTGACTATCACCAACCACAACCTTGATGGCAGAAGAGGATCTCACGCGAGACATTGCCACATACAGTTGACCATGGGTGAAAACATGTGTTGGGAGATACAATCCAAGAACTCCCAATGTTTGGCCTTGCGCCTTGTTGATTGTCATCCCAAAAACACAACGTAGGGAAAATTGGCAGCGTCTCAAATCAAAAGAGAGACCTTCTCTGGATCCCTTGAGAAAATCAATCCTTGGAATGAACACTGCATGTGACCCTGTAATGATTTTTGCTTCAATCACTTTGCTGTGGAATTGCTTACAAATCAAGCGTGTCCCATTACAAAGACCACTTCTTGGATCCAAATTGCGAAGCAACATAACTAGAGCATTCTGTTTCAATTGTAAAACATGCGGTGGAAAACATCCCCCAAGATCTAAACTATTTACAAACTCACTTGTGAATAAAATGCTATCACAATTTGATTCACACACTAAATCTGCACTGACATATTCCTTATAAGTACCAGGAAATTGTTGCAAGACCAAATTTTTTATAGCATCCACCTCCTTGTTCGTGGAGCCAAAATTGCTCTATCCTTGAAAAAGGTTGCATTGCAAGTCTGTGTTTCAAGGTCTCTATATATGCAATCAACCAATGCTTGCAAATTATTTTGTGGTAGCATCATGCAGGCCGGCAAAGCCACATTATCAAGTATGTCCCCATCACAAACATGGCATTACCAATGTGCACGTATGTCGCATGTGTCAATGCAAGGAACTTGCCGATACACCATGTGCGAGCCACAAATGGCTCCAAGCACACAACAAGCTTAAACTAGTAAGCTCAAAGAAGGCGATGGTGTGTCACTCACCGCTCTACGCTTGCTTCGTGGAGGATTCCTCGTTGCGAAGAAGAAGGAGCCGCCGCTTCGCCGCGCTCAACTGCTTCGTAATGATCGATCGCCCTCTCTCTCTCTCTCTCTCTCTCTCTCTCTCTCTCTCTCTCTCTCTCTCTCTCACATACACACACACACACAAGGAGGTGAAGAAGAAGAAGATGGAGATGGAGATGGAGCAAGAGCACTCTTCTATTGCAGAAATGAGAGAATGAGTGAATTTTAGGTTTAGTTGAATTTTATATGAGCTCGCCCCATTCACACTTGGGCACCCATGCTTAGCCACTAATCCCTTGAATGTTCCAGTTAGAGTGCGCCTCTCATCGGCGATCACTCTTACCCTTTTCCTATTGGACCGACAAACCCGGTACCTGACTCTACCAAATAAATAATACAATGTCCGCCGTAGGTTACAACGTCCGTCGTAGGTAATAGGGTGTCCGTGATCTGTGAGGGTTAACATGCCCCCCTTCCTGATGTAGATTCCGTCCTCGGAAGCTATTGAGTTGAAGCTTGTTATGTCCATGTTGTAGAGCATCTGGATTTGAATCTGCAAGGCAAAGTCCATGTTTCAGCAAGCGGAATTATATGGCCATAAATCATGAGGGGAATGTAAAGTACATGTGGAAATGAATAAAAGCAAGATTTATGAAATGTTAGACTGCCATTAAGGACAAATAAATCGCACTTTGAGTAAATTAATTAATCAAGAGTTTTGGGCTTATGGGTGAGTCTATCAATTAGTTAGCTATGACTAAGGTTAAAACAACTACTCTAGTACTAGCTAAGCTAAGAAGATTATCTAAATGCAAGATTCCCTAATTGTGCTTTTCAGCTTTGATTAGCCAACTAGCTCTCACAACTGTAAACAAAAGCTTGAAATGTTAACTGTAAGCTCGATGGAAGTCTTTTAAATGTCATTCATTTTTTTCTTTTTCTCTTTTTTACTTTGGTTCACAATTCATTTGACGTGTGTGCTTATTTTGTATGTCCGGGGCTTTTTGCTTCTCAAAGAAAAGCGCCCACACTGGGAACCTCTAGGGCTCTAGTACCATAGACAATACATGTGAGTGAAGTACCAAATCAAGCCATGATTTCTCTTCCATCATTAGATTTTTCATTTGTGGCACTTATGTTTTTTGCTTCCATTTCCTTTGTATTCTCACTAGTGTTTTTGTTGTTTAAGTGAGCAAGCTTCTCTATGCCTTAAACATTCCTAAGGTCTCAAATACTCAGATAACTTTATCAGCTAGGCCTAGTGGTCAAGTAAATGAGTTAACCTAAAGTCACGGTCTCCTAATCTCAAGGCTCATCTATAAGATTAAACTCTAGTTCCATCAACTTAAGCAAAGACAAATTTATACATCTATAATGGCAGATAACAAACATAACTATTGCACTCAAACAAACCATAAAAAATCATTATTAGCAATTATACATATCCACCAACATGAATCATGGAAAGTAGTACACCTGGAGGTATGAAGTTGCTCATTTCGTCTAAGCAGATGTCCTCAGCCATGTGGATGGAGATCCATATAAGTCCTACCTAACACATCCAAAAAACAAGCACTATACCTCTAGGAGGCATGTCAGTGTGAAAAAATTAAAACTCCTAGAAAACAAACTCAAAACACAATCCAGACCCCTAACCTACCTATTTGTCATCCCTTTTAGAATCAAGGAAAGAGGATATTATATAAACCGGGTGGCCACCCTAAGGCTAGGCCTCTATCCTCATCATCTAGATAAACGAAATCATTTTTCGTGAGTCCATAGTCTTCCTCGGTCTCTATTATTTCTTCTTCATCATCCTCTTGTGCAAGCGTGTTAATCAAGAACCTCGCGATGCGTGGATACTCATCCTGTGCAAAAGAATAAGCATGTGCCACCGGAGAAACATTCGCTACTGGGTAGGGATCACTAGTTATCCATAGACGTATCAGCCATTCTAACTCCTCAAAATTTTGCTCACGTGCAAGTCTCTCTACCAAATCCCATTCGCAAGAAAGTACAGGGTAGCAGATGTGAAACACTTGAGAAAAAGAGAAAGGGTACCTTTCATAAAAAATAGAAGCACATGCCTCTGGTGAACTAGCCATCTCTGAGAATACAAATAGATTTGGTTAGGTCTTTAAAACATGAGTTGTTTTTGTGTGTTGCTTGATGTGACATGGTGAATTCAGACTTATGTGTAGGATCTGATAGGGTGCTCTCTCGTTGCTAGTCGCTCTTGCTCTTTTACTTTTTTATCTTGTTTTTGTGAGTATAAGGCTTTATATATACATTCCCTAAGATTGGAGATTAAGAGGTCAGGGAGAAAGGTTGAGAGGGAAGCAAGTGAATGATGGATGTCAACAAACACTCCCCCCTTCCTTGGGTAGATCATACCGTTTGAAATGATGTCGTCACCCGTTGAAACCAGTTGTTCCAAGTTGTTATAGGTGAAGGCTTTAACCAATAGTTTTCGATCGCTCTATGCGTTTCATCTAGTTGCAAGGGTGGTAAGGTACTCTCCCATGATTTTATTTGCAACATCGTTGTAGGTGGTGAACTTACAACGGGAGGTGTAAACTCTTTCTTGCTTGTATGGATATGTACAATGGAAGGTGGAGGTTGTATCGAAGCTTCCATTTTCGTATAGGAACTACATGAAGAGTAAGAAGCTTCATTTGATTTCCCTGTTCCTAAGCTAGGTGGAACAAATCGTTCTTTCTTTGGTACCCAAACTAGCTCTGGAGTAGGTGTGTCGCATTCTGTGATTTTTTCCTTTCCACGATCTTCAATTTGTTTTAGAGCCACAGGATTGAGCTCACATGGGCCCGGTGGGCCCGGTGACAAGTAAGAGCACAATTTACGTTTTGGCACCCAGATTTGATTATTTCCTTCATAGTAGCCTTGGGTTTCCAATAGTTTTTTAGGAATCCAACGTAACATTTCTTTACATTTCTTGGGGCGAATGGGACGTCTCTTACCAGGTTGCGGTCTTTTAGCATTGGCTATGGTTGCTAAAGAAGCTTTAGGGACCCACTTGTATGTTTTCTTTGTTATATTAGGATGGTTCTTGTGTGTCTCAAGCTTTCTTTCAACTACATCAGTTGAAGCTCTAGAGAGTTGGGCTATGGGGACATATGGTTCAACCTCTTGGACATGCAATATTTTGGGTTTTATTTCCTTAAGAGGCAATATTTCAGGGACTACAGCTTGCGTGGCAGGGCTAATAGTTGGTTTCTGTGTTGTGACACCCCCTGTCCCCCAATCAATAGTGCATTTGGTGGCTATCATCCACGTGCGTCCTAGGTTTATATTACCCTCCATAGTTCCAACAGGCATGACCAAAAAGTCTTGAGCTACAACCCCATTGTCATAACTGACAGAAGTGTGACAGATTCCAAAAACCGCAGTTTTTTTATTGTTGACACCCTTGACTTGGATAATACTCTCAGATAGAGGTGGCTTCCCTAACTGACACCACACCCCATATGATAGCAGATTATATTTAGCACCCGTGTCTAATAAGGCGTTATATAGCACTTTTCCATAGGTGCTATTTAGCTCAATAGGGTATCGTAGAGGTGTGTAAGAGTCCAACCAATCCTCGTCGATTTCAACGTGGAATGCATGTGTGACTCCAAGGTTAGCCTCTCGTTTTCATCTTATACGTTGTTGTCGCTCCTTAGCCTCAGCTTGAGCTTGTATCTTCTTCAATTCTATTTGTGCCTTGGCTGCCTTTTTTGTATGGATGGCACGCAACTCCTCTCGGCCTACTGGATCATAGTATCTTTTAAATTTGCTCCCATTGAGGAATCCAATGGTTTCAACTCCATCAAGAGTCTCCACATGAATGGTTCCTTGTGGGGTGATCTCACATACTCTATATGGTCCTTTTCCCGCATATTTCAAATGTTTCTTTTCCTTACGCACTCCATACATAAGGACTTTATCACCAACATTGATATCATTGTTCTTTAGATGACGGTCAAACCATTTCTTCCTCCTATCTTTCTCCACAAGTGAATTTTTCACAGCTAATTGCCTTTCTTCATCTAGCTTTTCAAGCATATATAATTGCTCAACTAAGGGGTTACCATCCCAACCTTCTTGAGAAGCTACTCGAAGACTAGGAACGACAAACTCCCATGGCATAACCGCTTCTTGGCCATACACCATCGATATCATTGTTCTTTAGATGACGGTCAAACCATTTCTTCCTCCTATCTTTCTCCACAAGTGCATTTTGCACAGCTAATTGACTCTCTTCATCTAGCTTTTCAAGGATATATAATCGCTCAACTAAGGGGTTACCATCCCAACCTTCTTGAGAAGCTACTCGAAGATTAGGAACGACAAACTCCCATGGCATAACCACTTCTTGGCCATACACCATCTTGAATGCTGTGCAGTTAATGGCAACTTTATATGCAGTACGATAAGCCCATAGAGCTGATGTAAGCTTTAAATCCCAATCTGTGCGATGAGCTTCCACCGTTTTGGTTAAGATAGAGATTAAGGTCTTATTGGTGCTCTCAGCTTGGCCATTTGCTTGTGGATAATAAAGTGTGGATTTATGGTGAGCTATCATAAAGTTGGTAGTGAGTTCTTTTATTACTCCATTTATAAAATGAGTACCATTGTCACTCACAATCTCAAAGGGACAACCAAATCTTGTAACAATGTTCTCAAAGAGAAACCTGGCAGTTGACCTTGCATCGGCCTTACGTGTCGCCCTGGCTTCCGCCCACTTTGTCACATAGTCAGTGGCAACGATAATATATCGAGATTGAGTGCTACGAGTTGCCGGACTAATTGGGCCTACAAAGTCTAAACCCCATTTTTCAAATGGTTGAGTCACTTTAACAGGATGTAAGGGCATCCTATCCTTTTGTTGTGTGATCTTGTAACGTTGGCATTCATCACATCCTATCCTTTTGTTGTGTGATCTTGTAACGTTGGCATTCATCACATCCTATCCTTTTGTTGTGTGATCTTGTAACGTTGGCATTCATCACATCCTATCCTTTTGTTGTGTGATCTTGTAACATTGGCATTCATCACATCCTTTTGTAAAAAGTGATGCATCCTTAAATAAGGTTGGCCACCAATAGCCTGATTGCAACACCTTTCTAGCTGTTAGTTCCCCTGAGAAATGTCCTCCGGCTATACCATTTGGGCTTCTTGCAGTATGTATAAATACTCATCCTCACGGGCACAACGTCTAAGAATATCATCCTTCTCTAGCCTGTAGAGAGTTCCTGCAATGAGAGAGTAAGGTTCACATTCTTTTAATAGTTTTCGAGCTATGTCCTTACAAAGCTCTTTGGGTGGAAAACCATTAACTAGAAAGTTCACAATCTTCTCACTCCATTCATGTATGATTTCGACTAGGAATAGAGAAGTATCAGGCAATTCATCATCGACTCCAGTAGGGGCTTCCCCATTGGGTATGCGAGACAAATGATCAGCCATGACATGTCTTTTACCAGGTCTCACCACAATGGTAAAATCAAACTCAAGGAGAATTAACAACCATCGTGTAATTCTTCCCGTGGAACAAGGTTTATTTACTAGATACAACAAGGCTTCATGATCAACATAGAACACAAACTTGTTGGCCAGAAGGTAGTAGCGAAATTTCTTCACTGCATAAATCATACCTAAACCTTCTCGCTCTGTAGTGGTGTAGTTTCTTTCGGCATCATTCAATTGACGACTTGCAAAGCTAATGGGGTAGTCCAGTTTATGTTCTACTGGTTGAGCTAGAACACACCCAATAGCAAAGTTCGATGCATCAATATGCACATGAAAAATTACATTCCAATCGGCACTCGTAGAATAGGAGCGCTAGTCAAGGTCTTTTTCAATGACTCATAAGCATGGTCACACTCCGCAGTCCATTAGAACTCAATAAGAAGCTTGTACAAAGGACGAGCTATCTCGGCAAAGTTTAAAATAAACCGTCGGTAATAATCAACATGGCCCATGAACCTTTGAACTTCTTTATAGTTTGTAGGTGGTGGCAATTCTGCAATGGCTTTAATTTTGCTTTCATCTGTGGAAATCCCATTTTTGGACACTATATGCCCTAAAATGACTCCATGTTTAACCCAAAATTGGCATTGGAAAGGGTTTAAGGAGATGCGATACAATCTACACTTCTCAAACACTTTTCGTAAGAATGATAGATGTTCTTTCCAAGAGGAATAAACACAAAGGTCATCTAAGAAAGCTTCACAAAACTCCCTCAAATATTCTCTAAAAGCAGTGTTTATTAATCTTTGAAAGGTAGCCCGGGCATTGGTTAAGCCAAAAGCCATAACACGAAATGCGAACACTCCAAATTCGGTTATAAAGGCTATTTTAGCTTGGTCCTCCAACGCAATTGTGATTTGATTGTAGCCAGAGTACCCATCCAAAAAGCTATAAGCTTCCTTTCCTGTAACTCTTTCAAGCACATGTTCTGAATATGGCAAGGGGTAATGGTCCCTCCTAGTGGCGGCATTGACCTTCTTGAGATCCATGCACACTCTGAGTTTCCCATTCCTTTTTGGCACAATCACTATTGGAGACACCCATTCTGAGTGCTCAATAGGGTATATGAATCCGCATTCCACAAGCTTTTCAATCTCTTCTTGAATGATCTTTGCATATTTAGGATTCATTGGGTAGGGTCGTTGCTGAACTGGTTTAGCCATGCTATTCATGGGGATTGTGTGCTGCACCACGGAAAGTGGAACACCTTTTATATCCTGATAAGTCTAGGCAAATATATCCCTGAATTCCTTGAGAAGTTCTTTAAGTACACACTCCTCAGTCTCGGTCAGATCTTGGGCAATGAAAAAAGGTTTAAACTCTTCTCCTGGGTATGCTAACTGTATTTCCTTAACTATCGCTGGACCATCATAGACTCCATTGCTCCCATCGATAGGTTTTCTTTGAGCCTTTGTATACACAAACTTACATTCCTCTGTGGTATAGGATTTGAAATGTTCAGGTGCAGGGTGTAAGTCTGTGGGGTCCTGTTGTTTTGTGGACTGTGATTTAACTTCTGATTCCTTTTGTTGTTGAGCTAACTCTCAACTTTTGCTTCTCTGTAGCCTCTAGTTGTGCGATGTCAATGGGTTGTGGACTACACCACATAACGCTTTGAAGGTATTCACCCCAATTATCTACCAACTTTCGATGAGCATCACATGCCCCTATATAATTAAGCCATTCTGCGGTAGATTTCTTTTCATTTATTCTAGGACGCACATTTGCTCGATATCGTCGCCTCTTATATCTCTTACTCTTCTTGTTTAATTCTCGATTACGGTCGATTTCTCGTGAAGACTCACTAGATGAATCACTACTTGTGTCTTCTGCTCCCTTGGATAGATTATCATCTAGGTTACCACTGGGCCTTGAATGGTTTGTCCCCACATTTGCACTAAGATTTAACTTAGATTATTTATCCTCAGAGTCAATTTCAACTGATGATTCTGACCCCAAATCGTGTGGGCTATAGTCTTGTGAGGCGCTACTGGTTTCAATGCCAGTCACTTTCATCTTGTAGATCATCAGAAGCTATATGCATTGCTTCTAGCATGTTTAAGGGTACAAGTGGTGGTATTTCATCCCCCTCAGGTGTTACCCAGGTCGTCCCCCTATTTCCCCAAGTGTCTATGGTTGCTGCTAGGTGGACCCAATCCACATTGTCCAACTCAGTCATCCCAGGTAGTACATCCATATAAGGAGAATCTTCCCCAACATCAGTGTCCGCTTTACACGTGTAACAATACTGCAATGGGGCCGAGTGAACTGTGGTGTCAGATTTATGATCAATTATAAACCTGTTTCCTAGAGGATGTGCTCGACCCGTCACAAGATCCACTCGAATGACAGAATCTTGGAACTGCAAGTAGACATGGTTTTTAGACCAGTCATGCACCATTTTTGCTTCCCTCATGAAAGGACGTCCTAAGATGATCTCCGATGCCATAGTGTGTTTGGAGAAATCCATAACAATAAAGGTAATCCTTATTTTATGTCCAAAGACCTTGATCTTGAGATCTTCTAGCATCCCAATAGGTTTAATAATAGACCCATTGGCCATCTTCACTACTATGGTTGTGGTCGCAAGGTGAGGTCTTCCCATAGTTTCCCATCAATTTTTAGTCACAATGCTAACCCCAGTGACACCATCAAGGATTCCCTTCACAGTTAATCCCTTAGTAGTGATTGGTATAGTCGCATTAGATTCATCACCCTCAAAGTATTGTCCCAACGTGTTAACAGGTATTTCTATAACAAGGTTCTCATCTAGGTTCGGTTGTGGATCTATGTATTCCTCCTCTATTGGCATCTCCGCAGATCCATCCATCTGTGCAAATTGTGGTAGCCCAAACTTCAGTTCTCCATTGAGGAAGGCTCGAAGAGCTGAGACTAGCTCAGGGTCTTTATATAGTTTGGACATGATGGTGGTTCTAACTTCGGAAGACATGAAATCCATCAATTTGGAAATGTTTAACGGCACCTTTTGGCCTTGAGTCCCTTGATGTGGGGAAGATGGGATCTCCATTTCTTCGATAGGATCGGGTAGTCCCTCTGTAAACATTCTTTTCATCAAGAAGTGAGTACGCCCACTTTCCCATGACTTTAAGTCACTTTCTTCTTGGATGACACTAGGTATGTCCAAGGGTCTATGGACTTGGTGAGGTTGTTGTTGCGTAGGGAACACGGTGTCTGTAATCTGGATCTTCCTAGGTGCTGGTTCTAGATCCCTTTGGGTATCTTCTACCAAACTCCTTAATTGATTGACTCGCTCAATCTCCTCTGTAGGGTTTGGGTAAGTTCCTATCTTCTTTTTGGATCCTGGCCATTGTGGCTCATGAAGATCTTCCTTGTTGGTTTCTATGTTAGTGGTCGTTTTGGTCTCCATGGTTTCACCTGAATTAGAATCTTCTTCAGCATCGTTCATATATACGGGGTCGTCACCAGTCCCTATGTTGGTCTTTGAACTGGGGTCTGACTTCGCTGCTTTTTGCGATCTCTTTCTTCGTGTTTTCTTCTTTTTCTGAGATTGGGCAATTGATGCTGTGTCTCTTTCCTCAAGAATATAATTTTGTTTTTGGAGCATCGATTGTGTGAGTACGTTTACTGGTACCACGGGTGTACTTGGTGATGGCTCCTCGGTAACTTTAATCAAGTTTAATGCCGTGATCTTCGGTGCATTTGGATTATTTGGACATTGGGCAATCAAATGATCTATGCCACATCGATTACACCTGAGTATTGGCATTGTAGACGTGCTCGCTTGATTGGTTTGCATTAGTGTGGCGTTCTTTTGTAGCCTAATAGGACACTCGGCTACACGATGTGGACCTCCACACTCATAGCATTGAAGAGGTGGTCTCTTAGTGGTGTAATTGATATTTTGGCCTCTTGCCGCAAGAGAAGCTACTTGATATACAGGTTTGACTTGGCCTCAATAGTCCTCCATGTAGTATTGTGGACTTTCTTCAAGCACATCCATCCCATAGGCGATATTAGGATCTATATCTTCCTCATAGCCTTCCAAACAAGAAATAGATGACTCACAACCCACTTGATTCACAGAAGTGATTCTCGGATGTGGTGGTTGCGGTCCTAGCACTGGAGGTGGTAAGGGTGTTGTTTGAACAACATTTTGGGCCCTAGGGACCATGTGTTGTGCTGTTTGTTCAAGAGGTGGGGACGGCATCAAGGCAGGCACTCGAGGTGTGTCTGGGCATGCTAAGGTTAGTCTATTGGCCATCGCACGCTTAAATACTATGCAATCCTTAGCTTGATGACCATACCTCCCACATGCATTGCAGTTCCCATTGAATTTTACTCTAAAAGTAGGGCATTCAATGGTACTATGCGGTCCATATCATACTGAGCACCATTGCTGCTCCCTTCTTGGATACATATGATTGTTTTGCGGAGCACGATTGTCTCTAAGACTCTCTTGAATAGCCTTGGTGAGATCTGCTAAAGTCATCTCAGATATCTTTGGCTCCTTAGCAATAGTCTTTAGGGTCATTGGCTGATGCCCTGATGCTTGCGAGCTAATAGATTTAGGCTCAACAAACACTCTTTCTCCTTGAATCATTAAATTATCCTCCAATTGGATCGCATTGGTGGTGACTGCTTCCCAAGTGGTGATACCTCTAATGACTAGGCCATTGTAGATATCCTCATGTCGCAACCCCCTAATGAATCTATCAAGCAATTGGTTATTGTTGAAGCGCTCATTTGGATTACAACGAGAATTCAAATGCTTCAAGCAACTTATAAAGTCTCTCACCGACTCTCCTTCCTCTCGTTGGGCTTTCTGGAGCTGAGAGGCTACACCCCAAAGCACTCCCTCTCGTATGTATTCCTTTAAGAACAGTCTCCTAAGAGTAGGGTAAATCATTTTTTCTTCCACCCTTAGGGTTCTATACCAATCCCCAGCCTTTCCACTTAAGGTTAGGCTGAAAGCATTGCTCTTATGTAGGTCATTGTGTTCTCCTAGAGAATCACATATTTTTTCAAACACTTCGATATGCTTTCTCACATCCCCGTCTCCACTAAATTTTTGTGTGAGCTTGGCTATTTGTACTGCCTTACTTCTAAGCTCTCTATCAGGCGTGTTACGCATATTATCAGCAATAGATCGACCTATAGCTTAAGCAAATGTTGCCAAGTCACCTAAGTGAGCAGGTACCGTGGGTGAAGGCGCTCCAGAGACTACATGTGGAGTAGGTATTGGCATTGGGCTTGGCGCATAGGAAGCCCTTGGGTTCCACGTTGGGTACGATGTTGTGCCATGTGGTGGTCCATAGTTCATATGGGTGGCCCTAGGCATAACAGACATTGGATGTGACATGCTAATGCTAGCAGGTATAGTCCCATGGAAATAAGAACTTGTGTATTGTGGTTGTGGAGCATAGGTAGTTGAAACAATGGGAGGGGTAGGGACTACATGAGTATGTGGACCCATAGGTGCATACGATTGGTACGCACTTGTAGGTACTATTGCACGCATTGAGCTACCATGTAGTGGTGCTTTACTAACAAACGAGGTCCATGGTGTGTTTCTTGGCATGCCCATCATTGGGGTAGGCATGGTATCCGTGGTGTCATCCAGGGAAAGATGAGCTAGACTTGGAAAAGTAAAGCTATCACTTGTGGGCTCAGATTGCATTGAGACCCCTGGCGAAACAACATATGGGGGATCGATGGGACTCACTGGGGGAGTCTCCATTTGTGATAGAGTGGGTTGTTTCCCATTGCCCGTGTCTAAAAATCGCATAGGACCCGTCGAAGGTATGTTTATTCCTCGATTTTGCTTCTCGGACTGGATAATCCTATGGATGACATTGCAGATCATGTGTTGTTGTTCCTCTAGACTAGTGGCACTAGATGTAGATTGTACAACTTCTAACCAACCCACATGGTATGTGTAGCCCATGTATAGGTCGGTCAAAGTCTCCGTGTGTAGGTCATATTCCCAATTTTCATTGAGAAATACCCCGTCCAAACTTGGTGTACTAGAGGGTTGCCGTGAGGTGGATGCAATGTTGCTTCCCGTGTTTTGACTTTTAGTCACCGCTACCTTAGAGGTGACTTTGGAAGGTGGTAGCTCGGTAGGGCCCTCATTAAATGAGGTAGGTAGAATGTCCACGTGGACACTCTGAGGGAGTGTGGGGTCTACAGGAGATGTGAATGGTGATTCTACTTCCCCACCCCCTTGTTTACTTCACTAGCTGTAGGTTCAGAGCGCGTTGCTCTACTAAAAGTTTCCATCAAACGACTAAAAACACTAGTTCCAGGTTGTTGGGCCCAGCTAGGTACGGTTTCATTTGTTCCCTCGGGGCTTTGTGTAAGATGCTCTTCCATAATATCGTAGTCAGAGGAAGAGTCGCTAGCCGCTATATTTGGGTCTTGGGTTGCCCTACCTTGGGTCCCCGCCGAGGGCGTAGACCCTAGCGTGGAAGGATAGTGAGTACCCCCGTAAATCGAAGCACTAGCTAGTTGTTTGGACTCTAGCACACAACCAGAGTGTAGATACATGTGCTTTGGGTGCCCTACAAGTGTCGGCAAGTACCCTCAAAGGTTACTTGCTTTGTTTTGTGGGTGTTTTGCACCCTGTTTTCTACTTGATTTTTTCTTGTTTTTGATGTTTTTTTAATGTTATGATTTTTTTGATTGAAGTGTGTGATAGCTCGAAATGAGCGTATCACTTAAAGGGTCGCTGTGTGCTTTACAGCACAATTTTCGGGCATCTGACGTTCCGTTGGTCCTCCAAAATCAATTTTTAGCTACGTGTGAAGCTAAAATTCATTTTTTTAAAAGGCGACTGAGGCCTAGGCCTGAGCGTGAGCTTGGGTTTGGGTATGGGCTTGGGTCTGGGAGATATTCCCGATCCCGGTCCTACCTTTAGTTTTTTTTAATTTTTTTAATTTTTTATTTTTTTTTTTAAAAAAAGGATAAGGTCGCCGCAGCCTGCGCGAGAGCACACACACTCTATCTACCTACTCTTACACACTAACACACTCTATTAACTCTCACTAATCTACTTCCTACTTACTATACACAGAAAACTAACTACCTTAATACATAGAGAATAAACACAGAACCTTTGAAAACTCCATTAACAAAAAAAACACACAGTATAACACCAAATCCCTCTTCTCAACACACACACACTCCTTCCTTACCTTTCCTACAATAGAAATTGCACCACGGAGAAGCACAGAGTGCTACTCGAGCTTCATGTATGGCAACGGCGCCAAAAATGTGCGCGTATGTCGCACGTGTCAATGCAAGGAACTTGCCGATACACCGTGTGCAAGCCACAAATGGCTCCAAGCACACAACAAACCTAAACTAGTAAGCTCAAAGAAGGCGATGGTGTGTCACTCACTGCTCTACGCTTGCTTCGTGGAGGATTCCTCGCCGCGAAGAAGAAGGAGCCGTCGCTTCACCGCGCTCAACCGCTTCACCGCCGCCGTCGTGCCTTCGTAATGCTCGATCGCCCACACACACACACACACACTCTCTCTCTCTCTCTCTCTCTCTCTCTCACATACACACACACACAAGGAGGTGAAGAAGAAGTAGATGGAGATGGAGCAAGAGCACTCTTCCATTGCACAAATGAGAGAATGAGTGAATTTTAGGTTTAGTTGAATTTTATATGAGCTCGCCCCATTCACACTTGGGCGCCCATGCTTAGCCAACTAATCCCTTGAATGTTCCAGTTAGAGTGCGCCTCTCATCGGCGATCACTCTTACCCTTTCCCTATTGGACCGACAAGCCCGATACCTGACTCTACCAAATAAATAATACAATGTCCGCCGTAGGTTACAACGTCCGTCGTAGGTAATAGGGTGTCCGTGAGCCGTGAGGGTTAACAACCAATATCAAGTGTCCATTGCACAAACTCTCTTTCAATAACATTACTAAACAATTGGCCACTCGCATATTCTGTGTTAGATGCATGATTTCTGTACGTTGCCAAATGTATGAGTGGCACAAAGATGCATTAACAATGTCTTCTCTTCCCCCTTTACGCACAATATGTAATATCTGTCTGAAATCACCACCAAGGAGGAGAACCTTTCCACCAAACAACATGTCATTTTTCATGACATCTCTTCGTGTCTTATCAAGAGCCGCAAAAGCGTATCTATGAGCCATTGGGGCTTCATCCCATATGATCAGTGAACTCATTCGCAACAGCTCAGCAAGCTGGTTGTTTACTTTAATGTTACATGTGGACTTAGAAGTTATATCAATAGGGATCTTGAATCTAGAGTGTGCAGTCCTTCCGTTGTCGAGAAGTTGTGCTGCAATCCCGGACGATGCACATGCAAAAGCAACTTTGGACTCTCCATGTATCCGAGAGAGCAATGCATTGTAGAGATAAGTCTTTCCCGTTCCACCTGGCCCATCCAAGAAAAAAACAGTCCCTCTGCTCATGCCAGCTGCTTGTAAAACCCAATTGTAAGCTTCCCTTTGCCCAACATTGAAAGATGATTCCATTCGAGCAGACAATACTCTTAGTTCCTCTCTGTTATACATGAACTCTTCAGCAAGCACTCCATGCTCACTCATAATTTGTAGTGTGTGATCCACCTGGGGCATTCCAGAATAATCCGAGAGCATCTTTCCATAGTGTTGAAGCATTGTCTCTAAGTTTGACAAAGCTTGGTTTTGAGCCATGTGTTCACAGATATTCGCATCATTTGTACGAACCCTCATATGATATACATGGTCCTCAGAAAGCTCCTTACAGAAGTGATTCCACAATGCACAAGGATGTATTGGATCAAAAAAAACCAAAATGACTACAAACAGTAGGCGCAATTGTTGCCCTATTTGTTGAAAAGAAGCTTCTTCCAAACAAAGAAACCATTTGTTGGACGGGAAAGACTCACACACCCATGAAGTGCATGCAAACACTACCTAGATCAACATAATGTCAATCGAGGACACATATGACACGATAGGCACACGGAGGAAATCTCTTTAGCTTGTCAGGCTGAGACCATCCTACACATACAACACTCTAGAACGCCAACTAAACCACAATCAAGAACCTCACTGCCCTCAACTACACCACCTAGCCACATACACACATGCGGAAGGTAACTCACCTAATCATGCCAGATTCATACGAAACTTAAGGAACACCATCCCCTCACTAGGATACACCTGTCCCTAAGCTTCTACACTCAAAGCCCTCACTCTAAACCCATCTGCGGAAAACGCGTAGGATGACAGAGCCGAATTTCGAAAGTGCCCGAAATTGAAATTTATGAGTACCTATGCGTAGCTTATGTCGCCACGATTCTATAGACTACTAGCACGTAGAAAACAGACATCGTTTGATACACTTACGGTCACAAATAGCTCGTAGATGCGTCGGTGTGTGCGCTTCGTCTCGCGTGGAATGCTTGGCGTCGTCGCATAGCTCTCTTTGAGCCTACAACAATGGTGCAGTCGGATCTCTAATGGGTTGAGTGAGCCGGGCGTAGCGAGAGGATGAAGCTCACACTCACTCTCTTTCTCTCTCCCACATAGTAGACGGCAGCGCTAAAACTTGATTATGATAAAAAGTCCTCTTTACAAAATGACCTAGGTACCTTATATACTAAGGCTACCTTAGGTTTAACCAAAAATGGGGTTGAAAAGGTCAAATGGCTTTGTATTTACAATCTGGAAGTGCCATTGCACCCCGGCTTCTGAAACTAGAATAACTACTCATTACAAATGACGTTTATAGCCATAATCCGCAGCATTTCATAACTCACAAAAGATAAGACTTTGGTACAAAACTTGAGTTATGTTGTGTTGTTGACCTAGCGGTCAACATTCCCCCCTTCCGCGTTCATGTCGTCCCCGACATGACCTGATTGTCAATGGCGATGTTGTCTTTGCTGTCGTTTTGTTGTTGGAAAGAAAGTCTAGACTATAGCCTTTGCAGTAGCTTGTCTTGTTCGTCCAATCCGATGTACATAGTCTTCACATGATTAAGGAAAATCATAATTGATGACGAACTTTATGTCTTTCACATCCACGCTCTGAGCTGCAGCATCTGTTTCTGTCATTATAGGTCTACTGCCAGATCTAAATTCAAAAGAACCCAATGTCGTTTAACTTGACTCTTATCATCATGGATAGAGAAGGATCCATCCATCACTTGCTCTAGCAAATCTGTCAATTCAGAGTATTTGTGATTCTCAGAAACAACTTCTACAATCTGTAGAATTGAGTGATTGGCTTTCTGATCTTGTGAGCCAATGACAACTTTGTAAGGATTTTGTAGAAATTGTATAGCTAAACCCTTAACTTCTTTAGGCCAAGTTGCACTCCAATGCAAAGTCTGTCTGTCAGGCCGAATCCAGGACTTAATTATTCTAATTTGAGGTTCAAAACCCTGCCGAGCATTCGATGCGCATTATCAAGGACAAGCTTTTGCGATCCTCTGATTACCCTTATGTCTGCTCTTTGTCATTGAGGACTTCTTTGTTCTTGAGTTATGTTGTGTTGTTGACCCAACGGTCAACACTTTGCTGTTGTTTTGGCTTCATCTGTTGCACTGCTTGTATCTTTGTCGAACCACAACAAGAACTATGATCCATTAGAGCGGACGTCTATCATCGTAACCATTCATCTTTTGAGATCCTCTGATTTCTTTTATGTCTGCTCTTCTTCATTGGGGACTTCTTTGTTCCTGTGCAATCATGTTGTTAGTGTTGTCTGCAGCTTTGTCATTGTAGGCCATTCTTCGACTCGCCATTGAGGAGAAGTATGCAATGATCTAAAATTGGTGCTCCAATTCATTTGTCAATTGATTTGAGTAGCATTTCCTTATTGTTGATGTAGAAGGAATATGTACAAGAGGATGGTGATAGGTGTCCTAAGATTAGGGTCTAAAACCTGGATGACCAAAGGGAAAAAAACCCGGTGGGAAAAAAATGCCTTTGGTATACGCTCTTATTGGAGTTGAGTAGTTGAATGTGAATTACATGTTCATGAAAGGTGAGTGCTTGGGTGAAACACGGAAAGAGTGCCTGATGCAAGTGCCAATTATGGGACACTCTATATGCATATGAGAAATTTGTCAACAAAAGCATGCAATGTGAAAGAAGGAGATGATGGGTGTTTCGAGGAATAAATGTAGCACATGTGACATCAAAAGATGTCTCAATAGCTTCCACCTTTCCAAGAAGGGTTTTCGATGTAGAAGTTTCTCCACTCGTATCTCACAGTGCTCAGTAGGTGAGTGTCTTTTAGACCTTCTCCTTCACTTCCCCAGACTTAAGTACTTAGACTTCAACTCTTTTGCTCACCTATACCAGCATGAGCGACACAAGGTAAATATGCTCAACTCTTCCAGCTTGAGCAGTACCTAGAATAGCTAAGACGCTTAGACCACAGAGAATATTACTTGAAGCTTTGGTACTAACACCTCACTCATTTTGTGGCTTAGCTGCTCGACTCTGACTTGTATGACTTGTCGGTTGCATGTTGACACTGCTTTGTGACAAGTTCTTCGGCTGTTGTAGTGGCTGCTGAGACATACTTCGTGAAGTTTCATCGTTTTCCTGTACCTTCTTCTCTTTGTAGTGCTCACGCCTCTCGTCAGTCGTTTCTTCATGTGGATTATGGATTTTTTAAATTTTTTCTTAATAATAAACAAAGAAAATCTTAAAACAACTCAACAAAAGAAAAATCATTCAAATAGAAATCCAAATGCTATGTACACTATACACATGTCCCTAGGGGCTCATATATGGATTTTGTCCCCATACTCCTCTGTAACACTACTATGAGGGCATATACTCTAAATTTTGTCAAAAAATTATCACAATAAAACGCAAAAATTCAATGCATCTCACAAAACATTGCCCTCTAATAGTCATAATGTTAAGTCCGCATTCAGAATGCCTCCCCCCATCCTATTTGGAGTCATCCTTTACGACAGGGTATCACAAAGGGTATGTGTTGTGCTTGGGCAATTAAAAGTTGTGCCTATGCAGGCCTTGTAATGTAGCCCTATTATGCATACACAGTCAATGCATGGAAAAGATTTATGTTGTGCAAGATGTGGGTATAAGCAATTTGCTTATTGGCATTTGTTGGCGAGGCTTCCTATTCTAAGCAATGTAATGGTCTTTGAAGCTCCTGTATCGTTGCTTGATTGAAGCGACTTGCTCTCTTCTAACTATACTGTAATCGTAGGAAGTTTTTTGTTCTTCTTTGGGACCCATTTCTTTGCGATTCTTGGCTGTTTTGTTGCTGGATCTCGTTTGGGAACCCATACTTGTCCGTGCTTCATTTGTGTTTGAAGAGACTTCTTTGGGATCCACCTTTTTGTTGTGTGAGTCAACAGTGGTCTTTGCTTCAGCCCTTGTACGCTTGGTTGGGGACAGGATTCAGGCTTTGAAAGTTGATACCGTGGTTGTTTTGGAATCCAAATGAATTCCTGACTTTTTTGTGCTTGAATCAACTTCTTTGGAGCCCAAACCTGATTTGTGAAAGCTTGCGACTTTGTGATATTCTTACCCGTTCGTGCATGCTTCCCTTGTTTTTGTTTTGGTGTTGGATCTTGTGATTTGTCATTAGAGATCTTTGTCTCCTTGATCCATATCTGTTTTTGGCCGATCTGGCTTTTTGGTATCCAGATTTGTCGAGCTTTTTGGCTTTGACTTGTTGTCCTGTTCTTTTGACCTGTCATGGTTGTTGCGGAAGGGGTTGGTGATAGTGATGGCCTGAGTTGATGATAGGGGATTTCGTAAGATTCATCACTATCGCTACTATCCTCAGCAAGGTTGACTTCTTGTACTTTCCCTTGATTTTTTTGCTGGTAGTGGAAAGTTACTGTCTGTTTGCTCGTGGGTGGTAGTTTCTTGGGGGACTTTTCTAGCCCATTGATTAGAGCATTGTTAGCTCGTTGCTCTGGTCGTATTCCTCCTAGCTGAGTCTTTGCATCCTTATTAGGAGCCATGTATGAGAATGCTTATGGTGGCTGTGTCTTCACCGAGGACTTTGGAATCCACTTTTGATGCACTTTATTCGTGTAGCGATGACATTGATTCTTGGGTCGTTGATCTTCTTGAAGCTCGAAGTGTTCTACAGAGTCATAGAACTCGTCGTCTTCTTCATCTTTTGATTCTCCACATTTATTTGTTTGCTCCTTATGTCGCGAGCTTGTTGATGTCTGGTTCTCTTCGTTTTCGTGGATTACACTCACTGCAAAATAAGGAACGACATCATAGACATTTTCATCACAAAACTTTGTTGTGGGAGTATCCTCCACGGCGCACACGTCCAGAGTAGCCAAGATGTGTTCCCATCCAAAAGGCTCTAACTCTTCTTCAGGAAATGGTTCTGGGATATAGTCCATATCCTCTATAACCCTCTCTAGGATACATTCCTCGCGTTTCAAGCTACCACATTGTGAAGCTCCACACATCCACAGTTCTTTAGGCTTACCTAACCAAGCTGGAAGTTCTGATCCTGCAACTGTGGCGGAATCAAACTCCTCAACCGGTGTTCTCTTCACATCCCTATAGCTATGGTCCCTCAAGTTTATCTTTGTTATGGTTTCCATATGTCTCAGGTATATATGTTCATAACCCCAATCTTGGACCATTTTCAATTGTCGCATGAATGGTCTTCCCAAAATGATTTCATAGTTGTTCTTCTTGCCAAAATCGACAACAGCAAAAGTGTGTTCATATTCAATGCCACAAGAAGTAACAAGTACTTTTTCTAGCATCCTATGGGCTTTTCCTTGTGTCCGTCTGCAAGCTGCAGGGTCATTCGTGTGGATATCAAGGCAGGTTTTCCCCATTTTTTCCAAACCTCTTTGGTTGCAATGGCCACACCAGCTCCAATGTCAAGGATTGCCATGGTTTTTACACCATTGAATTCCACAGGAAGGGTGGTGTTTCCATCTTCTCCCTTGTAATACTCGCCTACCTTATTTAATGGCACTGGCCTAGTATTTAGTTGAGGCATTTCAAGCTCTTTGATGCCTTCCTCGATTTGAGTCATTGGGGTGTTTACACCAAATTTCTCTAGACATTTACCCACATTAGCCCACATGTTTGGTCTTATTCTGAGCAACTTAGCTAACATTATTGTACAGGTGACTGGGGTAGATAGAATATCTACTAGCCCCTTTGAATCGATGGCCTTGTTGGGAGACAGTCTCCTTGATGGGACTGTAACCACATCTGACTTGGTCTCGTACTCTCCCATGTAGGACGGTAGTGTTCTTAGCGAATGGGGTTGACTATCCATAGATTGTATAGATCCTTTGTCCCCCCAACACGATTGTACGTCTAGATCCATTTGAGATCCAGTCTCAAATTCCTCTATTGGTGGTAGAAACACTCCTCATTCATCACCAGTCTTGTCTACTCGTCTTCTTAGGTCATCAGCTTCATTGGCCTCTCTAACTTATTTCCACAATTCGTCAAGACCATCAACCTCTTTACAATCCTCAGGTATAGCTTGGTGAAATCCCTCGGAAGAGTTATCCGTGGTATTCAGTACTATCCTTGGTTCTAATGCTAGGTCTTTGAGGTTTGGTCTGTGCTCATGACTAGAATCTGGCTCTTTTACTTCCTGGTTTGGTGGGATTACTTGTGTAGGCATGACACGGATCACATCCTTAGGTTTTGCAACTGTTGGTTCTAGTAAAGCTTGGGCTGTTTGAATCATTTTCTTGCACATTTCAAACCTTTGCTTTTCTAGTTCTGTATAGGGATATGTCATCCACCTGTGTTCTTGGGTTTGGTTGTTTTTGAGCCTCGCATCATAGGCTTTCAAGAGGGCATCTAATGTCTCATTAACCTTCTCTGCCAACACAAATCCTCCTGAACTAGCCCTTCTCGGTTTCTCATCCGTGGATGGTTCTTCTAGAGCTTTAACCATCTGTGTAAGAGAAGGTGCCTCCTTTTCCTCATGTTGTTTTATCTTCTCCTGAGCTTCGGTAAGCTTCTCAGCTAGGGATTTTTGATCTCGTTCCTTGCGTGCTTTCATCCTAGTCTTTCTAGCTTTCCAACTATTTCGTTTGCTCTTGGTTTTCTGACTAGGTGCGTCTGTCTTTGTTCCATCATCTGTCTTTGGACTCGTGTCACTTTCCGTGTTCTTTGTCTTTGGATTCTCATCAGATTTCTTTTGAGCTTGTGCTCTCGTAACCACTTGAACTAGCACGAAATTTTCATTTTCTGAGCTACTAGGGAGCTGAACAATCCCTGATACATTTGTCATGATTTTCCTGATTTGGTTTGGGTTTTTCGGGCAATCGGGGATCAAGTGAGTGATGCCACACTCAAGACAATAGGCATTTACTTCAGTGATCTCCGTATGAGGACATTGTTTGACCAAGTGGTTGTCACGACTTTTGTGACAATCTGTCTCTGGTTGAGGAGATTCTTTTAGCATTTCCTCTTGGCTATAAGCAAGCTTTGACCTAGATAAGCGGCTATTTGCAATGAATCGCAATGTCCTTTCGTCCATTTCATACCTTCTTTCTTTCAAATGAAACCCAGGAGGTGGAGGTTGTACCGGCCTCACCACTCCATGTGTTTCTCTCACATTTTGTTGCTCCGAAGGGTAGTACCCACTTTGGTTGCTATACCACATTGTAGCTGGTACTGGTGTTGGTTTATTTGATGCTTCCATCATTGGCATGTATCTCATGTCTAACTGCATTCTAGCGCCTGGCAGCGAAGGTTGTTGTCCTAAGACAAACTGTGGCCTTAAATCTCCTACTGGTCCTGGCGCATTCTCTCACCACTCCATGTGTTTCTCTCACATTTTGTTGCTCCGAAGGGTAGTACCCACTTTGGTTGCTATACCACATTGTAGCTGGTACTGGTGTTGGTTTATTTGATGCTTCCATCATTGGCATGTATCTCATGTCTAACTGCATTCTAGCACCTGGCAGCGAAGGTTGTTGTCCTAAGACAAACTGTGGCCTTAAATCTCCTACTGGTCCTGGCGCATTCCCCGTAATGTATCTAGGTGGAGTAGGTGCCTCTGGAACAAGTTGTACATACCTCTCCCTAGCATTTTCCATGCTATAATAGCACTCTTCCCCTATATGGTTCGTCTATTTTCTCTCAATTTCACACCACTTCGGCTCTCCCGAATCAGACCTTACAAGAGGAATCAACCTCTTGACCAAGTCGTCGATAAGCTTTTCTTGATCAATAGGTGCCGTTGGCTTGGCAATGGACTCACTTATCTATGAAACACTGTGCTGAGAGGATGTGTCATCTCCTTGACTCTTTAAGTCCTTTTCTTTGTATGCCTCACAGTTATCCACTAGATAAAGAGCTTCTTTGATCAACTCGTTTAGCGTCATCCTCCTTATCATATGCAGATCCTTCTGAAGGCCCTCATCTCTCATTCCCTGGATAAAGATCAGCATCAGTCGAGCTTGCGTAGGTAATTCCGCTCTCGGACAGAGCTTAACATATCTCTTGAGCCGTAATGATACTTTGTGTACTGATTCATCCTCTTTCTATTTGAATCTATGGATTTGCGAGACCGTGTTGTGAGCAATGCCTTTTGGTGAGAATTCTTCAATAAACTCCTCAAACAGCTCATCTAGGGTCTCAGAATCCCATTTTTCCACCGGGTCGAACCATGTAGCTGCATCATCTTCTAGAGTCAATCCAAATCCCGCAAACTGTGTAGCAAAATCTGAAACTTCCTCTGCTCTAATCACTCTTCTAAAAGCCGTTATGTGATCTCTCGGATCTTTATCTCCGGAGTATTTTCTGTTAACCCATTTCTGGACTTGGGATGGTCTAATTCGTGGATTGTCTACAAGTCTAACCAGAGACTCTCCCAATCCTTCTTTAGTTATCGCTCTTGAAGGGAATCCTAGTGGCTCTCTTCTTGGAACTCCTATAGGAATTCTCGTGTTTGGTGGAGGTATTTGTGGTCCTTCATTGACCAAATATCCACCTCTTTCTAGTACAGTCTGTGGATTTGTGCTTTCTACAACTCTGTATTCTCGTCCATACTTGTCGACAACTATAGATCTCCATTGACACTCGACTCCGTATGTGTAGACATATAAGAGCTTGTAATACGTTATCTCTTCTAGGTATGGATCTGAGCACCTATAAAGATTGACCTCATTGTCGTCAATGTATCTATATAGTCCTTCACTCTCATGACCAATCATCCAAACTCTCTCAACAAGATGGGTCTTTATCAATTGCAAGTTTGGAAGATCCATTGTGGGAGGATATTCCTCTATCGTCGGGATCTCCAAGCTTGTGTAAGCTGCGTTTGAATCTAGGGTAGACATGATTTCTAGGCTTAAGAGATTTTGCTAGGTTCAAGTGGACTTAGTCCACTGTGTTCAAGTGCTTTGGTTAGGGAAAAGTCGAAACTATGTCCAAAACCGCAACCGTTTCGTCACAATTCTCGCAAATTGTCGCTTTTAGACACCCCTAACTTGTGGATGAATTTTGAGGCCTCAAACGATGTTTTTTTCAAAGTTGAACTAAATGATTGCTGTAGGCATACATTTAGTTCATGTTTTGCTCTAAGATCTGTAGAGCCACTCTTAGGCTACGTTTTGATATAAAAACTTATCCGATCCGATACCGTTTGTGAAAGTTATGGCCAAAACAGTGAAATGCAGTTTCCAATTTCAATTTTAAAAGAAGATTTGGGATCTCTGTGACACTGCGAACACTCCTGTATGGTCAAAATTACAGTTGGACCCTAAAACTGGCCTGGACACATCCTACGCGTAGTATGTCTATATGCTCTGAATTTAACAAAATTTGGTCCAGAGACCCCCCTTAAGTCCAGCAGCACAATGGTATGCTCAGCATCTTTTTGCTCAGAATGACTTGAAATTTTCACCCCAGCTTCTCCTTGATGTTCTGATCACAGTGGTGTGCTTATAAGTTGGTTTGGAGTCCTAAATCAAGCTGGAGACATCCTACGCGTAGGATGTCTTTTTGCTCTGTTTCAGCTCAAACTTGCACTGTAGCTTCCCCTTGATGTGCTTAACTCACAGCTATTTTTACTTTTTGATTCTGACACCTATAGGTTGGTCAAATACTCAAGAATTTGCTCCAAAATCCTAATGTCTGTTCTAATGAATTCCCAAGTCAAATCAACTCCAAATTGGACCAAATTTGACTAGGAGGCTTGCCTAAGGCTATACAACACCCTGCTATGTCCACAGTTTGAATTTGGCCTCTAAATCATGCTTTAGAAATCCTACGCGTAGGATGTCTAACTGATCAGAATTGCCCCAAATTTGAACCTCAGACTCTCCTTAAGGTGCTGATCACAGGGGTATGCTCAACATTAAGTTTGAAGTGCAAAATCACACAGAAGACATCCTACGCATAGGATGTCTTTTTGGCCTGTTTGACCCCAGACTTGTCCCACAGCTCCCCCTTGATGTCAGTAACCCAATGCTATGCTTTGATTTTAATTTGGATGTCAAAAGACCCCAAAACTAGCTGTTCTTGCCTTTTTCAGTAAAAAATGCTAAAGTCTGCTTAAAACCCAATTTTCTCACCCAAATGAGCTGAAAACTCTCACATGCATTCAATACAACATTTAGAACATGCCTTTGGAGTAATCCTATGGCTTGGTCTCAAAAATTATGCCTTGGACACAATTTGGTGGCAATTCTCGTCTTTTGGCTTTGATCTGTCAAAATTTGGTCAAATTTCCACTTTGCAGGTGAAAATAGGGTAAAACCTACCTTCTAAACACACTGGTAACCTCAGATTTTCAAAATTTCCACCAGATCACCCTGTAGACATCCTACGCGTAGGATGTCTAAAGCTGATTTTTTGAGACTGAAGTGTCCCTAATGCTTCCTTATGCTCTCAGCAAGTGCAAGTATGCTTCACAATTGCAAAAACATGCAAAAATCACTCAATTTAAATCTTTTCTGAAATTTTGCGTTTTCTGACTCCGCCTTTTGGCTTTTGGTCAACAAAAATAG
This sequence comes from Adiantum capillus-veneris, assembly GCF_014529385.1. Classification (NCBI taxonomy): domain Eukaryota; kingdom Viridiplantae; phylum Streptophyta; class Polypodiopsida; order Polypodiales; family Pteridaceae; genus Adiantum; species Adiantum capillus-veneris. The sequence continues at coordinate 122,254,687 of NC_140933.1, forward strand.
GGAAAAACACCCAAGTCAATATGTTACTAGGGTAAAACCTACCCTCTAAACCCACTGGTGCAGTCAGAATTTTCAAATTTGGTCTCCAGAACCCCCTTGAGACATCCTACGCGTAGGATGTCTATGTTTACAGAATTGCAGGTTTTCTTCACAGAACCCTTGCAAATGCTCTTTTATATGCACAACATCAGTCAGTCATACTAAAATATCCACAAAAGCTTGTTTAATGCATTTTTACCCTCAAAAGCACACTTTTCCGTGATTTCAAATGCAATCAAGCACTTTAGCAAATCATTCAATGCTGAATAACTCTAGATCAGAATCGGATCACTTACCTAAAGCTACTCCTACAAATCATATGGGGTTTTGCATCTATGAGTAGAAAAACGCTTCACTACCACACACGGACTAGTAAACGCTTTTATCACCTCACAAATCACTCGACCACCAACAACTACTCTAAACCACAAATCCTAAATAAACCTATCTAGTCGGAGACCCTCGGCAAGACACACGCTTCCTGGCTATCCACTTGATCACGGAATATCCTCTTCCGGATCCACTTAAGAAAAACGCTTTCTTTAGCCGAAACTAAATCAAGCAACCATCACACGAGTGTTAGTAGGAAACCTACTTAGGTCCTTGTGTCCCTGACAACGGCACCAATGTTGGACGGGAAAGACTCACACACCCATGAAGTGCATGCAAACACTACCTAGATCAACATAATGTCAATCGAGGACACATATGACACGATAGGCACACGGAGGAAATCTCTTTAGCTTGTCAGGCTGAGACCATCCTACACATACAACACTCTGGAAGGCCAACTAAACCACAATCAAGAACCTCACTGCCCTCAACTACACCACCTAGCCACATGCACACATGCGGAAGGTAACTCACCTAATCATGCCAGATTCATACGAAACTTAAGGAACACCATCCCCTCACTAGGATACACATGTCCCTAAGCTTCTACACTCAAAACCCTCACTCTAAACCCATCTGCGAAAAACGCATAGGATGACAGAGCCGAATTTCAAAAGTGCCCGAAACTGAAATTTATGAGTACCTATGCGTAGCTTATGTCGCCACGATTCTATAGACTACTAGCACGCAGAAAACAGACATCGTTTGATACACTTACGGCCACAAATAGCTCGTAGATGCGTCAGCGTGTGCGCTTCGTCTCGCGTGGAATGCTTGGCGTCGTCGCGTAGCTCTCTTTGAGCCTACAACAATGGTGCATTCGGATCTCTAATGGGTTGATCGAGCCGGGCGTAGCGAGAGGATGAAGCTCACACTCACTCTCTTGCTCTCTCCCACACAGTATACGGCAGTGCTAAAACTTGATTATGATAAAAAGTCCTCTTTACAAAATGACCTAGGTACCTTATATACTAAGGTTACCTTATGTTTAACCAAAAATGGGGTCGAAAGGGAAATGGCTTTGTATTTACAATCTGGAAGTGCCATTGCACCCCGGCTTCTGAAACTAGAATAACTACTCATTACAAGTGACGTTTATAGCCATAATCCGCAGCATTTCATAACTCGTAAAAGATAAGACTTTGGTACGAAACTTGAGTTATGTTGTGTTGTTGACCCAGCGGTCAACACCATTCATCATCAACTTGCAGTAATCCTCGTGCATTGCATGTTTCTTTAAATGTGTCATATACTTGTCCGTTGAAGGTTCTAATATCCTCAAAAGACTTACATCCTTTGCACATGTTGAGTAACATACGCAAATAGTACAAATCTCCAGCATTGGGAACAATGTGGTACATTCTTCCAATCATGTCACCAATCTGTCTTTGAGTCCATGTTCTACTTGCTGGCTTCCAAACCCACTTTGTTGGGAAGTCTATGTACAACAGATCGTTGGCCTCTGGATATTGTTGATTTGCAACAAACCACTCAGTGAGCGTTGTCTTTTTGTTGACCTCTCCCTCCACCACACTCTCTACAGTCGCTCTGTCTTCGCTGAAGATGACTTGATTTTGATGAGGCAAGTGAACTTGGAGCCGTTGTATGTCAAGTTTCTCATGATGCATGTGAAACCCAAGTATACGCCAGATAGCCTCAGATGCTGATACATATCGAGCATTGAGATAGTTTGTAACTTCATTTAGAAGCCCTTCACTATCTTGTAGAACAACAGTGGCCCTGATATGTCCCTTATACACATACTTGTAGAGATATTTCACAGCGGATATAGTGGAGCAAACCTCCACATTGATATGTGCATTGTACCTTATTGACAAAAATGGATTGTATGGAACAATCCATTTATTACTCATTTGCACTTTATTACGAACAGTGTAATTTCCATCATCCCTCCTCATGTACGTTGGGTATCCATCCCTAGCCACAGTAGTCGATGCACTGAAGCTTTGAGGATATTTAAACATGCACTTTTATCTTTCATACATGGAGCATTCTTATTCAAGTTTCCACACGGGCCATGCACATTACACCGACTGATAACATCATACAAATGTGGAAACATTACTTTATCAAGAAGCTCCGCACACACAATCTTATCATAATGCAATGTCTCTGTTGGCTTATGCTCAGATGCAAGTATCAATAGAATGTGAAGCCTAACTTGGTTAGGGCCAAGAGAGCGACTGCCCCACCTAATGCTTCTTGTCCATCAGCTCCATCCCTCTCTCTCTCTCTCTCTCTCTCTCTCTCTCTCTCTCTCTCCCCCCCCCCCCCCCCCCCCCCCCCCTTACTCATGTGTAGGCATATCCCACAATGAGTGCACTCCAAGAGACGACATCCCATAGATTAAGCTCATTGAAAGCACCTTTTGTGCTTTATGAAGTGCATGGCATTTGGCATACATGTCGACCAAGGCAATGCTAGAATTCAAGGTTTTTACACTAAATTTCTCTACAGGTTGTAGGTTTTCTCAAGTTCAAATTTAAAATTTAAAGGTAAATACCAAAATTTGTAAGTAAGATTACATTAAACCTAGGTTTTTTCTAGCTCTACGAGCCCCACCATCATCAGAGCTCATTGATTAAGCTCATTGAAAGCACTTTTTGTGCTTTATGAAGTGCTTTATGAAATGCTAGGGTTCAAGATTAAGGAAAAATCATATTTTAAACATAAAAAATTCCTTCCCTTGAATTTTCTAAGGGAAAATTTTAGAAAATTAGGCTATCATTTGAGTTTTTACACTATTTTTCTATATTTCGGGGCATAATTTCTCCTTTTTCCCTTGCCTTCAATCGACATTTTTAAAATTGAAAATGGCACGATATTAAGCTGACTCCGACCGAGACACACACACACAAAGGCTCTCTCTCTCTCTCTCTCTCTCTCTCTCTCCCCCCCCCCCCCCCCCCCCCCCCCCCCCCCCTCCTCATGTGTAGGCATATCCCACAATGAGTGCACTCCAAGAGACGACATCCCATAGATTAAGCTCATTGAAAGCACCTTTTGTGCTTTAAAGTGCATGGAATTTAGCATACATGTCGACCAAGGCAATGCTAGAATTCAAGGTTTTTACACTAAATTTCTCTAAAGGTTGTAGGTTTTTTGAAGTTCAAATTTAAAATTTAAAGGTAAATACCAAAATTTGTAAGTGGGATTACATTAAACCTAGGTTTTTCTAGCTCTGCGAGCCCCACCATCATCAGAGCTCCGTATCAATGCAAAATAGCGCATATAAGCTCCTCTTCCGCCCTGTTTATTTGTCTGCTGATCCGTCGATAATGAGTTGTAGAGCAATGCCTCAATTCCTCCTCCTCCTGGCTTTTGAAACTGAGTTTTCCATGTATTTTCTTGGCTTCAAGCCTAGTTCACCCCCGTAAGTAGATTGTTTTTGTCATGTGGGATTACATTAAACCTAGGTTTTTCTAGCTCTGCGAGCCCCACCATCATCAGAGCTCATTGATTAAGCTCATTGAAAGCACTTTTTGTGCTTTATGAAGTGCTTTATGAAATGCTAGGGTTCAAGATTCGGGATGTGAAACCGAGCGGGCTCCCGCACGCGCGCGCACACACACACACACACACACACAAAGGCTCTCTCTCTCTCTCTCTCTCTCATGCCAAATGTTGTGCATTTTGGAAAGCACAAAAAGTGGTTGAGAAGCTTCCTGTGTACGATGCCGTCTCTTGGAATGCACTGATTGCGGGATATGCCTAACTTGGTTAGGGCCAAGAGAGCGGCTACCCCACCTAATGCTTCTTGTCCATCAGTTCCATCCCCCCTCTCTCTCTCTCTTGTCTCTTCTCTCTCTCTCTTCTCTCTCTCTCTCTCTCTCCCCCCTACTCATGTGTAGGCATATCCCACAATGAGTGCACTCCAAGAGACGACATCCCATAGATTAAGCTCATTGAAAGCACCTTTTGTGCTTTATGAAGTGCATGGGATTTGGCATACATGTCGACCAAGGCAATGCTAGAATTCAAGGTTCTTACACTAAATTTCTCTACAGGTTGTAGGTTTTCTCAAGTTCAAATTAAAAATTTAAAGGTAAATACCAAAATTTGTAAGTGGGATTACATTAAACCTAGGTTTTTTCTAGCTCTGCGAGCCCCACCATCATCAAAGCTCCGTATCAATGCAAATTAGCACATATAAGCTCCTCTCCCGCCCTGTTTATTTGTCTGTTGATTCGTCGATAATGAGTTGTAGAGCAATGCCTCAATTCCTCCTCCTCCTGGCTTTTGAAACTGAGTTTGCCATGTGTTTTCTTGGCTTCAAGCCTAGTTCGCCCCCGTCAATAGATTGTTTTTGTCATGTGGGATTACATTAAACCTGGGTTTTTTCTAGCTCTGCGAGCCCCACCGTCATCAGAGCTCATTGATTAAGCTCATTGAAAGCACTTTTTGTGCTTTATGAAGTGCTTTATGAAATGCTAGGGTTCAAGATTCGAGAAAAATCATTTTTTTAAACATACAAAATTCCTTCCCTTGAATTTGCTAAGGGAAAATTTAAAAAAATTAGGCTATCATTTGAGTTTTTACACTATTTTTCTATATTTCGAGGCGGAATTTCTCCTTTTTCCGTTGCCTTCAATCAACATTTTTGAAATTGAAAACGACACGATATTAAGGTGACTCCGACCGAGACACATTTTTCCCAAACATTGGTGCTTTGAATAGTGCCAATTTGTTGAGCCCCTACCGATGCTTTGCAAATGTTCAAGAAAAATCATTATTTTAAACATACAAAATTCCTTTCCTTGAATTTGCTAAGAGAAAATTTTACAAAATTAGGCTATTATTTGGGTTTTTACACACTCTCTCTCTATTTCGGCTGTAATTCGCATGCGCGACGATGCGTGATAGTCAATAGGCATGTGGGCATTGGTTGGCAGGCCCCAAATAGGCCGATAAGGTACACCGTACAGAGTGCGCTCAAGGGCCAGGACATTTTCCGTTTTGTTGGTCGTGCGACCTGCGTAAAGGTGCACACACACACACACACACACACACACACACACACACACACACACACAGAGAGAGAGAGAGAGAGAGAGAGAGAGAGAGAGAGAGAGGATCTGTTGGCCGTGCGACCCTTTAGCTGGTCTCATAGGTCATTTTGGCCTTCCAAAGACGTTTAATATAACATTTCATTTCATTTCTCGGTGCAATACTTTCTTGAGCAACGTCCAATGACGATGATTTTAGTAAACGACGATGCATCCAGACATTGTAGATTGTATCAATTTTGGCCTTCCGAAGACGTTTAATATAACATTTCATTTCATCTCTCTCTCTCTCTCTCTCTCTCTCTCTCACTCACACTCACACACACACACACACCCACACACACACACACACACACACACACACACACACACACACACACACACACACACACACACACACACACACATATTGATAGACAATCAGGCTTCTTATCAAAACTTGCCAATTTCTTTATCTTTGGAGATATTTAATCTCAGAGCCAGGGCCATTTTAAGCTTCCCCTTTTCTTTTTGTACACAGACAGGATTTCCTTTTCTTTTTGTTCATTTCATTTCTCTTTCACTCTCTCTCTCTCTCTCTCACACACACACACACACACACACACACACACACACACACACACACACACACACACACACACGCACGTTTAATATAACATTTCATTTCATTTCTCTCTCTCTCTCTCTCTCTCACTCACACACACACACACATTCATTTCATTTCATTTCATTTCTCTCATTGCCGGCCTGGAGTCTTGGACTCTGAACGGACTCCCTCGCATGACCCTGCACCACCCGTCCACGTGCCCCAAACACCACCAGTAGTAGTTCATTTCTCTCTCTCTCTCTCTCTCTCTCTCTCTCTCTCTCTCTCTCTCTCTCTCTCTCTCTCTGAGACCTTCTGGACACAGGGAAGTCGCCGCAGGCAGTGCATGGCTAAATAAAACATTTCATTTCATTTCTCTCTCTCTCTCTCTCTCTCTCTCTCTCTCTCTCTCTCTCTCTCTCTCTCAGAGACGTTCGATATAACATTTCATTTCATTTCTCTCTCTCTCTCTCTCTCAGAGACGTTCGATATAACATTTCATTTTATCTCTCTCTCTCTCTCTCTCTCTCTCTAGACACAAGGCAGTCGTCGCCGGTAGTGCAGGGCTTTAGCAAAGCGAGCTAGAGAGAGAGAGAGAGAGAGAGAGAGAGAGAGAGAGAGAGAGAGAGAGCTACGCAGTACCTGCAGTCGGTGAGGTGAGGAGCCGTAGACGTCCGTGAGGAGCCGATGCGCAGGTGAGGAGCCGCAGATGTCCGTGAGGTGAGGAGCAGATGTCGCAACGTCCAAGTGAGGAGCCGCAGACAGTGAGGAGCAGATGCGCAATACCTGCAGCCGGTGAGGTGAGGAGCAGATGTCGCAACGTCCAGGTGAGGAGCCGCAGACAGTGAGGAGCAGATACGCAGTACCTGCAGCCGGTGAGGTGAGGAGCAGAGCTGCAGTCACCGCAAGTGTTGAGGAGTGCAGCCGGTGTGGAGGAGCAGCAGTAGCTGCCACAGGTGATGAGGACGTCTCTCTCTCTCTCTTGAGGATGACGAAGCCACATGTGATGAGGACGTCTCTCTCTCTCTCTTGAGGATGACAAAGCCGCAGGTGATGAGGACCTCTCTCTCTCTCTTGAGGATGACTAAGCCGCAGGTGATGAGTACCTCTCTCTCTCTCTTGAGGATGACGAAGGTGATGGAGCAGGACCTCCCCCCCCCCCCCCCCTCTCTCTCTCTCTCTCTCTCTTGCCCGCTTTGATCACCTCCTTGCCAAGCGTGCCTACTCAAGAGGCGACTGGCGGTGAATTTTCTAAAACTTTTGTTTGAACCTTCTCAGCATGAGCCCGCCTGAGGCCTCACAGCTTGACACGTGGCAAGGGGGGGAACCGGAATTCCCTCCCCCATTATCTATTAGTATAGATAATTGTGCCAAGAGTTTCTATAATTATGTCAGTTGCCAAAAGTTTGTCCATAAAATCGGGAATATGCTTTTTATGTTTTTATAATTGTGGGTACAATTGCAATTGGTGCAATTTTGTTGCAAAAATTAGGTAGATGCTACAAGCCTATCTATTTTGATAGCAAGGTTATAAGCCCAAGAGGCATGATCTAAACAAAAATTGAGGAGTGGGTTATGACTTTGGTGTTTGCATGCAGGAAGTTTAAAGTCTACCTTATCGTTCATAAGTTTTATGTGCTTACTTCCAATAATCTATTGCCTAAAGTGGTTCTACATTTAAAGCCAAAGAAGCGTATCATAAAATGGGTATTGAATCTACATGAATTTGAATTGGAATTTAAAATTGATTATACTAGCATGTCCAACTTGGTGGAAATTTTGATGAACAGGGATGCTTCTATAGATTTCTATGTGAAGCAAAGAGAGAACAGGATTGTTGAATTTAATCAAAGCTTGCTGAAAAAGATATATAGGAAGGAGACTTGGTGATAAAATATAAAATCTGTTTGGATTTTACTCCCAAAAGAAATTCAAGAAGAAGTGGTTAAGACCATACAAGGTACAAAAAGCTTTTCCTCATGGTACATATCAATTGGTTAGATAATTGTAGCATCGGGTAAATGGATTTCGTTTAAAGTACTATTTTGATAGGATATTGCTTTCTAATTTGAGTTAGGTGCAATTAAAAGGGGTGGGTAACCCACCTAATGGTGATCTTTTGGTAGCCATGAATAAAACATTGTATATGACAGAGTACGAGGGTTTTCCTCAAATAATAGATTTTCTTAATGGTATAGTTTTTAGGTTCAATAAATAGGCTTGTGGTTGAATACAAATGCTCAACAAGGGGGTTTGGCAATGCTAGTTCAACTTAAAGCAATAAGGGCTAAAGGGATGGGAAGTCTGTTTATGGATGCAAGTAGAAGCACGAAAATGGGTTTCAATGCATTGAAAGCAAGTGCAATCAAGGGAGATCAAGAGGTGTATGGTATATGTGGTTTTTTTAGGTCGGAATGTTTGATTCGGTCCTACATAAATGGAAGGTTTGGAGGTAATCAAAGTATTACGTGGCATTTGATGCACCCCCCAACTCTATCTTTACATCTCATCAAGCAAAGCTATGGTTGTATGGAATCAAGTTTCAAGTATTCTCCCCAATTTGGGCTTTACGACTCTCGCTTTGGAGTCCAAATAAAGAAGATATGGCCATTTGAATTTTGTTCCGAGTCTCGATTTGATATGATTTGGCCTCCTTTGGAATTCATACATTGATTAAAGGATTTTTTCATCTTTTTGGAGTTTCAAAGAGTATTGTTGGATGTGAGTCTCAAGATGTGCTTAGACCTCTATTTTCACCAACACAATTGTGGACAAATTTTTCTCCATCAGAGGATTGTTATCAATTCATTTATTTTGGACAATCTCAAGCATTTGAACTATGCTTTGTGATTTCACATATGTAAATATTAATTTGATTCTTGTAACCAATTCAAATAGAGAAAGAAGTTCACTTTAACTACTATTTTAAGAGAAAATAAAGTTTTGTTTTCTCTTAATTTTGTGGTGAAAACACTAAAGGCGAGTGAGCCACAAGGCACACTTATTACAGATGGAAGCAAGGAGTTAGCCAGTACCTCAACTTTGAGGCTAGGCATCTCATTTGCGAGTATAGTGCAAGGTCTTAATACTAAGAAAACTACTAAAGACACAACAATTGAGAGATCAAGAGCGGGAAGTTATGGTAAATTAAAGGATGAAAAAGAATGGTTAGAATGTGAGCTGAAAGAGGCCAATAGACACCTTGAGAAAGGTTCAATCAGTAACAAAAGATCTAGCTTAGAGGTTGAGAAAGGTGAGAAGTTAGATGAAGGGCTGGCAAAATGAGCCTATAGTGCACTAAAGAAATCTCTTGCTCAACAAGTGGAGGTAACGGATGCTATCACAGTTGCAATTCTGTCAGCACTTATTAATAAGAAACAACTTTCCATGCAAGCTAAGCTTACGCTTGTGTTTTGGTTTGGTTTCAGTGGAAGAATCGCGAATAGATATGAGCTAATTCAATGGATTTATGGTCCACAAATTCTAGGGTATGGGGGAGCAATTGAAAATAATTCTAACCTAGCCAAGGGCTTCTGCTCAGTAATATTCAAGGAAGAATCTGATGTCTCAAAGATCCTCGATAAAGGTCCCCTTGTATCTAACAAAACAATTGTTTGTGTGGTTCCTTGGGAGCCAATATTTGACTCAACAGAGTCTCTCTAGGGGATTCATCATGTCTGGGTTGGGTTTGTGGGTTTCACTTACTCCCTATGGACAATAGCAGGATGCTTTCCAGTCAGTTGGGGACCGCTCTGTTTGTTCCTCGATAAAGGTCCCCTTTTATCTAACAAAACAATTGTTTTTGTGGTTCCTTGGGAGCCAGTATTTGACTCAATAGAGTCTCTCTAGGGGATTCATCTTGTCTGGGTTGATTTTGTGGGTTTACCTTACTGTCTATGGGACAATATTAGGGATGCTTGCTAGCCATCTGGGGACCCCTCTATTTGTTCCTAACAAGAGGGGTCTAGGTAAGGCCTCCAACATGGTTTGTATAGGCTGGAGTGTGTCTAGGATGCCACCAAATATCATGGTGGTCAATGTTTGAGCAAGGCTCTTAAAAGTTCCTCTCAACTTTGGAACCTACTTTGGGGCATGCTTTGAATGTAACAAGTTTGGTCACTTTGCCAAGGACTACCTCATGAAGACTAAAGAAAATACCAATCACAAAGCACAGGATTCCACCATTAGGGTTGACAATCAAGTCCAAGCTAGGGAGGGACCTCATGCAGAGAGTGAGGAACAAATGGAGGAGAACCAAGAGGCAAGTCTCGAGGAGGGAACGTAGGCTATGATTTGCAACAAAGAATACATGAAAGTGCTAGGGAAGTCAGTGGGGAAGCAAAGTCTTACATAGAAAATCCGTGTAGGTCACGGGACTGAAAAGGGTTAAGAGGGTGAAGGCAGTGGCAAAAGAAATCAAGACGGTGGAGGTGGCCACAAGTGCTTTAAATGAAAAGGGCACCTCACCACTCCACGATCCTTTTAATGGGGGGACTATTGAAATTCCTCTTCACAATTCCTTTGAAGTGCGACAAGAAAGGAAGTCCCCAGACTCTGAAGAGCCTCCAACATCTCCTATGACAAGGGTTGTAGAGTGTGGACAAGCTTCGGATATTGAGGAGTTCTTCCCTCTCCCCATGATCTCCACACTCCAAGTGTTGTCTTGAATGTGAAGGGCATAAGAACAAGAGAGAAGCAAGAAAAGCTTTGTCAATGCAGGAAGAGGAGAAAAGATAAAAATTGTCGGTGTTTGCAAGAACACCACCTTGATGCCTCAGTGTCAAGAAAGCAGTCACTCAGTGAGATGATTCTCTTTTACAACTCTACTCTTGATGGTTTTAGTGGAGTGATGACAGGTGTCCATAGGGATCTAGAGCCATAAATTATTTTTCAGCACCCGTCCAGGAGGGCCCTAGGGGTGTATATTACATTACATAATAATCAGCTCACTATTGTTACCATCTATGCCCCTAATTATTCCAAAGTCAAGAAGTTATTATGGAACGACCTCTCACAACTACTAATAGAGGGGGAGTTTTGCTTGGTGGGAGACTTTAATATGGTATGTTCTAGACAAGATAGGTAGGGGGGCCCTTCAAGCATTCTGGATGGAGGTGAGCAAAATAAATGGGTCACCTCCAACGATAAATGGGCTCTGGTTGATGCATGGAAGACTGGCCCATGGAGGGATGACTTGAATTCACTTACCACAGTGTTCAATCTTTGAGTCTGCTTCCAGACTTGACATTCTATATTTCTCCCACAGCGGGGATTGGGTGCCTTCTTCACTATTTAATCAAGTCCTTTTGAATGAAAGTCTTTCATATTATTTTCCTCTTCTTGGTTCCTTGGAATCTATTTTAGAAGAAATACATCAATCGCAGGGTGCTAAGAAACTACTAATCACTTATCCAAATCTGTTTAAATGTGCACATTTTAAGGCTTTAGTGTCTTGTGACACGGAAGAGCTAAGCCACAACATCAACATGAAAAGGTCAGACTCCTGGAAAAGATTTAGTAACAAGCAACTTTCAACCTTCAAATCCAGATTTGAGGAGCTAGGCCAAAAGAAAACGCAAGGCAAGTCCTCTGACCAAGAACTCATGGAATGGTTGAAGATCAAGTAGAACTTGCATGAAAGAAAAGTGGAGGAGATTCTCAAATTTACAGGCCAAGGAGAGGAGCGTTAAGAGTGAGGAGGCCAACACAAACACACTGCTCACAACTATCAAGGTAAGAGAAAGATAAGCTACCATCTCTTCTTGGATTGACAACCAAGGAGTTCAATCACCAAGCCTAATCATATGGACAAAATGATATTAGATCACCTCAACCAAATTATTGGAAAGGAGGACTCTCCCTCTCCCACAATCCAAGAGGCTAGGTCTAAGATTTTTGCAACCACCTAGACATTAGTGGACTCTGATCATGCAAACTACTTGTCAATGCCCTTTAGCTGGGATGAATGTTGGATGACTCTCAAAGGCTGGGAAACGAGAAGTCTCCAGGATGGGATGGGATCATGGCCGAGTTTTGCCAAGAGTTCTGGGAATGTGTGGGCCCGTCTTTCTTACATATGGTCAACAAGGCATTTACCAAAGGTACGCTTAAATTAGATGTAAAGAAAGGGATTATCAAGCTCATTCCTAAGCAAGCAGCTTGCTCTTAGCTCAAATACTTGAGACCTATCACAACGTTGATGGTAGTGTATAAGGTAATAGCTAAACTTATTGCTGAAAGAATGGCACATGTGTTAGCAGATGTTATCTCTCCCCACCAACATGATTTATTAAAGGGAGATCAATTTATGATAGCATCCTAGCAACCTTGATAGGTATGGAATATGGGAACAAGGATGAATCTTACTGCCTTGGACCTAGATAATGTTAGGCTATGGAGGATGGTGAAGCCTTGCAGCCATGGCGTGGAGGGAGAAGGTGCAAAAAACAAAGAGAGAGAGAGAAGAGATGAGAGAGTCAATGCAGCTCGTGGACAAATAACGCTATGATTCATTATTTCCTTTGTAAATATATACATAGCTAACTTTAGCCATGCAAAAATGCATGCAATCTAGAGATTTAACTGATGCTATAAAAAGGCATGTTCCCATGGACAGTTGGGCTTGAAAACCTAACAATCCCCCCCTCAAGCCCGAACTAGATAGACCCTCTCATGATACATTGATACCTCGAGTTTGTGGTGTACTCTTCAACCGTGAATTTTAGGTTCTCTCACAACCAAGGATTTCTGGTTTATCAATAACCTGGTGCTATGATAGGAAACCCCCCTTGAACAGATAGGGTGTAGGTCCAAAAATTAGCTACCACTAAATGGAGTTTTTGGTTCACTGCCAAACCTTGGGTTTAAGGTGTACCCAATAACCTCATGAGAAGTGATAACAAAATGGGACTTGAGAACAAAAACTGATAATTAGGGAGGTCTTACCACTCATGTGTGGCAGTGTCTAGAGCCCGTACAATTTATTTTGACTAAAAACATGAAAAGAGTTTAACTAAAGAACGTCATTGTCAACAGAATATTGCAGGTTCGCTGTCTCCTTGAGTCATATGAATTTGATTTTTATCCTTTTGAAAACATCTGTTTGACGGATGATTTTGTTTTACCACAAGGAACACAAGGATTCTTCTTGAAACAGTCTTTTGTCTGAATATTGTTGCATCCACAAATGGCGCAACATCTGGTACTATTGATTGTCGAGATGAAGCTGAGGTAGAAGCACAATTAGTGATTGCATAGGCACTGGAAGTATCAGAAGAACTGATGGGTGATACTGCATTGGAGACTATATATGCACTCGGAAAAATAGTAGAATTGGTACTAGGTACCCTTCGTTCTTCTTCCTGCAAAGAATTGATGATACCATCCAAGGAGGGCAACGGATCTTTCTCCTTTAAAACAGTAACAATCTGATGAAATTTGTCAGGCAAAATTTTTGACAAAACGGCTATGAGATCTTCTTCTAGTAGTGGGGCTTCGACATAAACAAGTTGAGTTTTAATACTCTTCATCCGGTTAACTAAAGATGTAATACTTTCATCAACACATATAGCAAAAGAATACAACTCCATCTTTAGACTCATCATTGAAAATTTAGCTTTACTACACCAAAAACCTTCTCTAGCTGTACCCAGGCAGCGCTGGTAGATTGCATGTCATCCAGATAATGAATAAAATCATCTTCGAGAGATGTTAGAATTATACCTAATGCTTGCTTGTCCTTGCATTGTTGCTCATCAGATAATGCTCTGGTAACTACAGCGGATGTGCCTGATTCGTCGGCTGACAGCAGCTTGACGACGCTCCACAAATTCTTGTGCATTAGATATCCCTTCACTTTGATTTGCCAAGTGTGGAAGCCGGATCCATTAAACTTATCCACTTTCAATGCCATATTGACGCTCCACAAATTCTTGTGCATTAGATATCCCTTCACTTTGATTTGCCAAGTGTGGAAGCCGGATCCATTAAACTTATCCACTTTCAATGCCATATTGAAGCGCCTTTGGTTGGGTCCAATTACCATTGCCAAGCCAATTGAAGCATCTCAAGATGTTCTTGAACCGGTAGTAGTTTGTAGCAGTTCGCCACACCTTTGCTTGTCAAAGTTGCGAGTCACTTTTAAGATATGCTTTTATTTTAATGCCGTTCGGATTGTAGCTTGTAAATTCTGAGCAACAACTTGCCAATATACTGCAATTTGGAAATTTACAATTTGTTGAGCTTGACAGATAACTTCGAAGATCACTTGCTAGTTGACGAGCGCCGGACTGCGGGGTGTGAAAACCCTCTTGCTTGAAGGGTTAAATTATGTAGGACATCTTTAAGTAAAGACAGTGTGAACACAAAACCAAATAAAAACAAACAAGATCTCTGTGGCAGCGAATACAGACGATGCAAGCCAACTACGCTGAACGAGTTTTGCTCACCGCGGGCTGAGGAGCGCGTAGTAGCACGCAGTGATATGCATGCTTAGGAGACTCGTTTGATGTTGGTTTTGCAAGGATCTCTGCACGAAGACAGGATGGATTTCCTCTCTGCAAGCTCCAGTTCCTGCGAAGCGTTTCGAGTTTTAGGCCCTCGGCAAAGCTCTGATACCAGGTGTTAGGCTACGGAGGATGGTGAAGCCTTGTAGCCATGGTGTGGAGGGAGAAGGTGCAGAAAACAAAGAAAGAGAGAGAGAGAGAGAGAGAGAGAGAGAGAGAGAGAGAGAGAGAGAGAGAGAGAGAGAGAGAGAGAGGAGAAGAGATGAGAGAGTCAATACAACTCGTGGACAAATAACACTACGATCCATTATTTCCTTTGTAAATATATATATAGCTAACATTAGCCATGCAAAAATGCATGCAATCTGGAGATTTAACTGCTGCTGTAAAAAGGCATGTTCCCATGGACAGTTGGGCTTGAAAACATAACAGATAAAGCATATGATAGAATAACCTGGTCATTTGTGGATGAATCTTACTGCAATTGGACCAAGATAAAACATACGATAGAATAACCTGGTCATTTGTGCAAGACATGCTGCATACCTTGGGGTTCAATCCATGAATCTATCAAGCAGTCGGTAGTCTTTGTGAAGGTAGATCCTCTGAATTGCTCTTCAATTCAAGAATAGTTGGTTGCTTTGATGTCAAGAGATTTATTCTTCAAGGATGCCCATTAGCGCCACTTTGGTTCGTAGCTTGCACCCACCCTCTAATTGCTATGTTGGAGCAAGCGATGATAAGAGGAGAGCTTAAAGTGCTTCAAATCTAGAATAGTAATCAATTGTTGATTAAGAATTTTGATGATGATTCTTTACTAACTCTCCAAGAAGAAGGGAAAAACGTTAGAAAGGCACTGGGGTTAGTACATGTGTTTCCCACAATGTTTGGGTCTCAATGTAACATAGAAAAGTCAAAGATTTATCTCTTTGATAGAAGAAGACAATTTTGATTCCTCAGGGTGGACTGGAGAAATTGTTAAGAGAGGTAACATATTTTGACACTTGGGGGTGCCTATCAGGGAAGCAACTGCTCACAAACAAGATTTTGATTGAGTTTGAGCAAGAGTTAAAGTGTTATTAACACCTTCTTTATCCCTTACATTACCTTCACATCACCATTCTTTCAACTATCCCAAAAAAATTGGAATGCCTTTTTGAAAGCAATCAGGGGGTTCTTATGGAGAAATAAAATTGACAGCAGGTAGACCGTGTCAATGGGGTTAATGGTCGGCTATTGCTAAACCTAAGGCTCATGGTGGTCTTGGCATTCTAGACCCTATCACTCATGTTTGGCATTATGTGCAAATTTTTTTTGCATTCTAGCTAATTTAGAAGGGAGCTAGGCTTGTATGGCAAGGGAAATGGCTATGGAAACCCACATGGAGTCTAAAGGCGGGCTTTGGTTCAACCTTAGCATACAAAAAAGGCTTATTCCCCCATTTGATGTAAGGGATAAATTAGACAGATTTAGTGGGAAATTTATCAATAGTGTTATAAAGCTACAACTTCACTCATGTGGAAGGAAGAGACCAGGTACAAGAAGGGAATGGCTAGGCATTGGTCTCCTTGGGGATCGATTGTGGAGGGCTTGGTCCTAAATAAGCATTGGATTGAAATAGCCAGGAATCTCAAAAAAAAGGGCTTTTTGAAATATGGATGCTTTTTGGGATTATCAGAAAGGGGACTGGCAATCCTTGGAGCATCTAAAGCTGAGTAGCAAGCTCTCACTCCACGAGGACATCCTCATCAAAAGAGTTTTGGAAACTGTCTCAAGCATAACCCTTTATCCCTACTCCACACTTGTGGATTGGAAAGCTTGGAAGTGGCGTGGAGAAAGGCTTTTTAGTTCACCCAAGACTAAAACTATTCATGAGAGATGTGCATTACAGAAAATTGGATCGAACACCTCAACAGAATCTCGGCCAAAAAGTGAACAACAAGCAAATGGAGCCAAATAGTTGGAAACATTTGCAAGGTCAAATGCGATGAGAAGGACAAATTTTTCCTTTGGAGAGTGCTTTTTGGGTCATGCCAACCTGGAAAAGGGCCAAAGCAAGAGGCTTATGTGAAGGCACCTATGTCAAATGTAAACACCCAAATGAGACCATCACGCACCTATTCTAGGGATGTCCTGCAATCAGAGGCTTCACTGGCTCAGTTTGTAGATGGGTGTACATGCATTCCAACACTCCCTTCTCTAGATGCAACCTTGCATTGGGCTCTAGATTCATCGATAATAAGGATCTCCTGACAAACATTTGTAGAGTAAGAGCTATGGTATGAAGAATAGTTTGCAATCCAGAAATGCACTACTCTTTCAGAAGAAGTGTGAGACTTTGGACAAAGAACTGGTTCTGGAAACTTACTGATGGAAAATCCTTACCATAAGAAATCAGCTGTGCAAGCTCCACAAGAAAGAGCATAAGGAATCCGTAACGAGTATTTTAAAAATTTACGGTTTGTATATGGTCAATGGTCTCAAATCCCTCGGGGGGATTTGCACCCATTGTATGAACTTTTTTGTATATGCTGGAAGTCCCTGTGCAAAGGATATGCCAGGGTTTGCATGTATTATTTTGAGTTAATTCAAATCTAGCTCGAATGAACATTCAAAAAAAAAAAGCAACACAAAATAAAGCACTCACAAGGTCGCACACATGCAATTTTTTTTAATCAAACATGCTCTAGAGACTTCACGAGCAAGATGACCAATGTAGAAGCACTAAAAGGACATGACATAAAATGTCCCTTTCAAATCCAATGGAGCCCTCAAAAGCTTCATTAGAGAAATGATTCAAAAGTTACATTTTTGGCTCTTTTGACTGTTCTCTACTTCTATCAATCTTCCTTTGTACCCTCTCTCTCATCTTCTCTAAATTCCTTATTTATGTCAAATAATCTATTTCTTCTTGTAAAGCTGAACCAATTCATCAAAATAAGAGGTGAATGAAAAATACTTACTCTATTGATTGAGGGGGATGGTAGGTATTCAATCTTGTGCTGAGTTGCAATCTTTGTTCTGGTGTGTAATCTGCAACTTGTCTAGTTTCAACATCAAAATTTGAAATAGTTACCAAAATTCTTGATTTAGGCGAGCTTCCCACTTTAGCCAATTAAAAATACAAAATACAATCTTTTGCGAAAAAGAGAGAGAGAGAGAGAGAGAGAGGGGTATATGAGTATGCGTGTGTGTGTGTGTGTGTTTGTGTGTCCATGTGCATCTATGTGTGTAACCTCTCCAATGAGGAGGTGGGGCTCTTGGTCGGCCGGCCCAAGACACACAATCTAACAAATAGCCTTGAATACAATCGCACATGTATGTGAAGGATTTTACATTGTATCGTTTTGGTTAGATTATCTATTTTCCATAATGGCATTTGATTTAGATGTGTTCTTTTTTTTTTTTCCAAAACTCACAGTTGTGAGTGGTAATGCTAATCAACCAAAAAAATGTACATGACACGCCCTGCTCATAACTCGAGCCAGGGCACCCAAGGATCACAAAGACAACCCACCATAAGTAACACCCAAAAAGAGACACAGAACTTACAGAGAAATCCCCTCTACCGGACATGAAGTACATCGGCTAGT
This sequence comes from Adiantum capillus-veneris, assembly GCF_014529385.1. Lineage (NCBI taxonomy): Eukaryota > Viridiplantae > Streptophyta > Polypodiopsida > Polypodiales > Pteridaceae > Adiantum > Adiantum capillus-veneris. The sequence continues at coordinate 122,272,829 of NC_140933.1, forward strand.
AGGCTGGGAGCCACCCACTAACCAAAACTGAAAAAGGAATATCGTTGCAGCTAGGGGGAGCTTGGATGCTCCATCACCACAAAGCACAGGAAGAACCGCAACAACACACCAATCCAAAGCATGAATCAACCATCGTACATGCCTTTGAGGGGGGCCAAGCACCTTCTAAGAGCACGGGAGAGAGCTCGAGGTTGACACGATCAAGTAGGGAATGCCACCCCCTGGTTCGACCTCCTCCAGGACCCATGAAGAGAAAGGAGCTTTGTTGTACGCACGCTCAAACGACTATGACTCCAACTTGTAATCAACATAGCTAATGATTGGGTAATCCATTTTTAGTTTTGAAATTTACATTGTGTTCCTCTCTCTTTGCTCTTTCATTCACGTGTAAGCATTGTCAGTTTTATTGAGATTCCTGACTACGTGTGTGTGTGTATGTGTGTGCACACGCACATACGCGTGCTTGTGTGCATACATGGCATGTGTGTGTGTGTGTGTGTAAAATTATCATTCAAAAGAAATGAGAGGCTTGAATGTTTCAATATGCCTATGTGATCACCTTGTTCCCTTTAGTATGAAAATCAACAAAGATAACCATAAGGTATGGTCTGCAATTGAATTTGGTGAAAGCTAGCAGCGAATACATACTTTCCTTCAACAAGTAACTTGTATCTACAAAAGGAAACACAAACAAAACATGGAGAACATGGCTCTAGAGGTATACATGGACACACACACACACACACACACACACACACACACACGCGTGCGTGCACGCACATATGTGTGTGTATTAGTGTGTACATACGTACACACACACACAATAGGAGAAAGTGTGTAGTAGCATCTAAGGGAACAAGAACTAGAGGGGAACGAGCAATTTTTAATGAGCGCTTTTTGGAATCGGACGAGCAAAAGAAGGAGGACACCATTCATGTTAAAAGCCATTAGTACTTACAAAGGCCTCATTTGCCACGATGAATTGTATTCATTAGAGTATGGGCAATGTATCATTGTTGTTTGTAGCATTGCTTTAATAAACACAAAGGAAAGAGAGACAAACATATGATGGATACAGAGGCTATTATCAACTTTCTACTAGCATGGGGACTAGCATCGATTGTATGAGAAAAGAAGAGTATGAAAAATCCAGGAAGCTTAAACATAGGAACATATGTATAAGTGTATATTTAGAAGTCTCAAAATATTACCAAGGTTAATATAATCAACTCACAATTGTGACTACTGCCAAAAAAGAAAAAGAGTCTATTTTTTAATGTTAATCAGTCCAATTGAAAGATGTACTCTTTTTTAAAAATTTTGTGAGTGATAAAGCTATGTATCAAAAATTTCAAGTGAATTTTCTATGATAGCTACATAATCCATGAATTCATAGATTGAGGTCTAAGCCATATGTTAATACATTTAAATTTTTAAAATCTTCGCAAATGCCGCTACTAGAAACAATATGACCTCAATAAGAACTCTCACTACGATGAAACTTTTGAGGGCTCCGTGGGCTCTCAAATTGCTTGTCTTGCTCGTAAAGTCTCCGGAGCATAATTGTTGTCAAAAAAAGTTGTGCATATGATGCACGATTTTAAGAGTGCTTTATCTCGTGTGTTTAGCTCCAAAATAGACAAAGTAACTTCTTTTCTTCAAAAATAGTAGTTGAAGTAGATTTCTATCTGCACCATCGCAATATTTCTATTTGCACCATCACAATTCAGGACAATTGTTTCTCCATCAGAAGATTGCTATCAATTCAGACAATCTTAAGCATTTAAACTATGCTTTGTGATTTCACATATGTAAATATTCATTTGATTCTTGTAAACAATTAAAATAGAGAAAGAAGTCCACTTCAACTACTATTTGTAGAGAAAAGAAAGTTCTATTTTGTATTTTGGAAGCAAATATAGAAAATAAAGCACTCACAAGATCTCACATTGCACACATGCAGCTTTTTTTTATCAATCATGCTCCGGAGACTTCACGAGCAAGATGGACAATCTAGAAGCACTGTGAGGAAATGACTCTTTTCAAAGCCAATGGAGCCCTCAAAAGCTCCATCAGAGAAACGGTTCAGAAGTTACAATTTTGGCTCTTTGACTGTTCTCTACTTCTATCAATCTTCATATGTACTCTCTCTCTCTCTCTCTCTCTCTCTCTCTCTCTCATCTTCTCTACATATCTTATTTATGTCAAATAATTTATTTCTTCTTGCAAAGCTAAATCAATTCATCAAAATAAGTGGTGAATGGCAAATACTTACTCTATTGAAGATTGAAGGGGATGGTTGGTATCCAATCTTGTGTCAAGTTACAATCTTTGTTTTGTATTATTTTTGTTGTTTCTTTCATGTTTGGCGTGTAATCTTATTGTTGAATGATTAATTTGTTGAGTTTACTGTGATTAATGAGATTCAAATCTTGTTAGGAGTGTTTGGGAAGGACTAAGAAATTAATAAACGTGTGTGTGTATATATATGATAAAAATATATATATATTAATGAGATTCAAATCTTGTTAGAAGTGTTTGGGAAGGACTAAGAAATTAATAAACGCGCGCTTGTGTGTGTGTGTGTGTGTGTGTGTGTGTGTATATATATATATATATATATATATATATATATATATATATATATATATATATATATATATATATATATATATATATACATATATATATATAGAGAGAGAGAGAGAGAGAGAAGAAGACGTGCATATGAAAAAAAATTAAAATAAATAAATAAATAAATATATATATATATAGATGGATAGAGAGAGAGCATAGAGGGAGGGAGAGAGAGAGAGAGAGGGGGGGGGGGGGGGGGGGGGGGGGGGGGGGGGGGGAGAAAAAGAAGAAGCGAGGGGGAAAGAAGAGGGTCGAGGTTGAGATAGATGGAGAGAATGGGGTTGGGGAGACAGAGGCAGTGGCTATGTGGGATAGGCGGTGGCTCACGTAGGAGAAAGATAGATGGAGAGACTGGGGTTGGGGAGACAGAGGCAGTGGCTATGTGGGACAGGCGGTGGCTCACGTAGGAGAAAGATAGATGGAGAGAATGGGGTTGGGGAGACAGCGGCAGTGGCTAGGTGGGGCAGGCAGTGGCTCACGTAGGAGGTTGTCAATGAGGTCGAGAGTAAGTGTGTTAGAATTGGAGCCACTCATAAGCACAAGTAGGAGGTGGGGCAAGTCTACAAAGAGATGGTTAACCTTATTTTGAAAGTCTTTATTAAAAGTAATGTATACAAACCTATATAAAGGGTTGAGCTAGATAAGCTTTCGCATGCATGTTTCATGCATATTGGAGTTCAATTGAGTGATTTCTATTTAGCATGAATTAAGAGGATGAATCCATAGTGTGGATGACTTGATTTACCCAAAAATCCCTATATCAAGTGTTATCAACTTTTGTTTTAGTGGCTCACACAAGTTGTGGGCTTGTGCAGGCTATCAAACTTGTGAAGGCTTCCCCCTTTGATCTAATGTCTCTCTATTCTAATCTATATTTTTGTGTAATGTGAAGACTTATCTAGGTTTTGTGAGAAATTGCACAATAGGGTGGGTTTTATGCTGTGTATATGTTTTGAAGATAAGCGGGTCTTAGCTCCTCATGGAGCTAGTGTCAACCCTTTTACAAATATGACTAGAATGCATTCTGATATGCCATCCCACCCACCGGTCCTTGAGGAGAGTTCCATCTAGGAGTAGAGTGCCGTACCAATTTTGGGCTCTTGGGAAGAAGTGTGACAGCCTCGTACGAGCAAGGGAGGTTGCTCCATGCTTTTGGAGCAAGTATCACCTTGGATAATGGAAAAAAGAGAAGTACTACCCATTTTTCAACACTCATGTAAGGCATCGATGGAGAATTAACAAGATTGTCGTGCACTCTCCCACCATTGTTCCTTTAGTTTGGCGAATAGCTAGTGGTACTAAAATATAGGGGAGGAGGCTCGAGCTCTAGTGGCTGCTCGTTTTGATATTGGAGTGAGTTTTGTAGACCTAACAAAAGCTCTTAAAGATGCTTCAACTATTGCAAACAATGTAAACCCTACTCCACATGCTAGTATAGAGGAGAGATCATCTTACATGCCGAGTATATCACTCGCTTAGTATGCACAAAGCACTCAAGCATCAGTACTTTCAACTAAATTTCTCAGTGGTAATACCTTTGAATCTATCATACAAGCGATACATGAATTAGAGTAGTGTTCAAAGATAGGAAACATTTGAATAGTCGAAGGAAGTGGTTCAGGTCCTCATTCAAAAATAGCCAACGTGTTTTTGTTATGAGTTCCAGTAGAGAGTCAGACTGAACAAGAGATATATTGCATGTCCATATATCTAATACGTCTTTCTTACAGTGCTCGGGCAAAATGCTAACAATATTATGCATATCCATCAAGCAAAGATACCTCAACATATCTTTTTTTTTTTTTTTCAAAACTCACAATTGTGAGAGGATAGTATTAAGAACAGAAATATACACCAATCCTCAAGCTCAGACCGAGCCTTGAGGGTCAAAGGATACCTCAACATATCTTAACAGACATGCTTACACAAGTAGTGAAGAGCTAGAAGGGAGACTATATGAATGCCATTCGATGTGATTCCACTCGTGCCTCTAATTTTTGTTTCTATCATGCAAGTTATCGAAATGCCTAAAAATTCGTTACGAAAATTATTTTCATTTGAGACACCATCTAACCGCATGTCTTATTTTTGTTTGGTTTGTTATTGTATTTAATTTGGTTATAGATAATCCAGCTAGTCTATGTACAAGGAATATTGGACCTACATGCCACATGTCTTCTAGTTGATTGGTTTGCTCGACTGGGTCCATCTTGATGTCACTAGTGTGGCCGGTCGCCTTCGGCCGCCCGCCCCCCCCCCCCCCCCCCCCCCCCCCCCCCTCTCTCTCTCTCTCTCTCTAGTTGCACGCGCACTATCCTCACTGTTGTCGAAGATGCAGAGCCACACTGCCGGATGAAGCAAATTGCACCACCTGGCCCCCTGAATGTCTCTCTGCTTAATACATAGAATATACTAAGTTAAATTCAGAACTCGTGTCAATATTGTCATGCTTGAATAGTAAAAGATTAATTTTCGATGCAGGGTTGTTGGATGTACCCTTGCAAGAAAATTATGTGCATGCATGGCTCAATACAGTCTATCTGTTAATTATGAGATTGTGAGACACGTAGTTCATTGTTTAAATATGTGATAGATAAGTATACAAAAACTATTTAAACAATGAACTAAGGTCACTAAGGCTACTAAGGCTTCACTCTCACAAGGATCTTGGAGGTGCTACAGGGTCTTGAAGGGTTTCAAGACCCTGAAATCATTGTGCACTTATGTGCCCTTGTGGAAGACGTAGCGGTTGTATTTAGCTCGACAACCGCTACGTCTTCCACAAGGGCACATAAGTGCACAATGATTTGAGGGTCTTGAAACCCTGTAGCACCTCCAAGATCCTTGTGAGAGTGAAGCCTTAGTAGCCTTAGTGACCTTCGTTCAAGATCCTGATATTGAGCATCTCTGAGCAACATTAATTATGAGTAATAGAACATGACATAGTCCCCCCCCTCCGCTCTTTTATATAAAGGCTATGGGACAAAGTCGAGGGATCATCAACGGAGATTTAATCCGTTGTTGATCCCATCTCCATGATGACAAAAAATTTAGGCTCCCCATCGTCGCGTCGCGTCATGTCTCTAACCCCCAACCTCCCACTTAGCACTCCCACTCCCTATCCAACCCATCTATGGAGACTGACTGAAAGAATGGTGACAACAGTAATGAAATTGACGGTCGGGGTTGAGGGGCAGGATCACGAGGCACACTAAACCTGGCCAGCGAAAAAACGAGGTGCGCTGCCAAAAAAGCGATGCGTATTAAACTTGGCCAACGAAAAAAACGAGGCACAGTGGGAAGATTTGAACCCGCCACCTTGTTGTCCGAGCTTAAGGTCACATTGGCTAACCACTTCACCCACGCATGCATTGTGAATCCACAATCGTTTTTACAACATTATATTGTAAGTTAACATGCATTACCCAAACTGTCCAAGTTTAATTTTTTATTTGATTTTTATGACTACGATCATTTCGATTTTCGTACGTGAGCTTCTCCGCCTTTAATCCCATTGCCTCCCGCTCTTAAATATGGGTGTTACTTAGTGGTGAGGCCATAAGCACCAACATATCTAGTCCTTACGTGAGACTTTGGTTTTCCTATAAATGTATTTAACTTTGTGCACATTGTTGTTGCAAGGGAAGCACTACACCTATTTATTTATTTTTCTATATTCCCTCCCAATACCTCCAAGTGTCCTTCGTAAAAATTATGTCCTTTAAAAAAACCCACATCATTTAATTTAATTAAAAAAAACCCACATCATTAATTTATTCACAAAGTTTGGTTTTATGCTTCTAAATTAAAAGATATCAAAGAAGTTTACTTGTAGAGACTAGAAGCTCCTAAGTTTCAAGGTATCAACATCATATTTTTTTTGGTACGGTAAGAGACCCCATGCATATTAAGAAGCAAAGGACGAGAATTAATTTAGTCATTTGCTAATAATTGAGCTAGTACTAGTCGTTTTGGAAGCTTCATGTATGCCTTTGGGTAGGCTAGTCCAAGTGGTTGGGGGGCAGCCACATGTTTAGCTTCAAGCAATGCTAGTGGCATTAGAATTGCATTCCAAAAGAAACACGATATCAATTCTTGCACTTCAACGTTGTGTGTGTGTGTGTGTGTGTGAGAGAGAGAGAGAGAGAGAGAGAGAGAGAGCACAAGAAGTTTTGGACAAATTCTCACAATATTCCCACATTGTGTCTTACCTTGACATCATGAGCTAGCTAGGTACGTTTGGGGGCAGGGACCGCCGGCCCGGTGGGGGGGCCGGCGATCCCCTGCCCCTAATCGTTCCTAGCTAGGTATGCGATGCCTCTCGAGTAGAAGCTTATGATGTTATGCATTGTATGAAAAACACTGAGAAAGACTCCATTTTTCTACATGAGAAAATTTCTAAATCTTCTTGTGGATGGAGAGAGAGAGAGAGAGAGAGAGAGAGAGAGATTGCACACTGAATGGGTTAGGCAATGGTCACGTGAGGCTTAGTTATCAGTTATTTGAACAAATAACTAAGCCTCATTTTTGGTCACACGCAAAAAGGAGCAAAAAATGAGTTACTAAGTCTACCCTTTGTAACAATGCCGATTTTTTCATAGTTGTGAAGTTCAAGGCATAGTTGGGAGGATGAATGAATAACTAAAGCCTTGCATGACCATGCAAGAGGCTTAGTTATTCATTTAATACTTTGTCTTGGCATAGTTGGCATAGTTATCAATAACTGATAAGCTTCGCGTGACCATGCCCTTAATATAGCACGAACCTCCAAGATGTGTGTGTGTGAGTGAGAGAGAGAGAGAGAGGAGGAGGGAAGGAAGGGACGTTCCATCCTCAAGAAAGCTAACCTCGAGGTATTGAAATGGATTCGGTATGAATCATGCACAATTGCTAAACAAGTGAGAAGCCAACTAGGCTAAGCATTCTCAAGCGCAAAGGCATGGATCAAGGAGAGAGCCCACATGAATATGAGAGAGAGAGAGAGAGAGAGAGAGAGAGAAAAGAAAGCCTTGCTTTCAGCTGATTAAGGTTGACGTTTGCAAAACCGTAGTCTGGGCCAAAACATTGAGCACGTTGGGGCATGTGCGAGGTGGCCATAATATACATGGTCCTCAGGGGTTTCGAAACCCTTCATCAACAAGGCACGCACAGCTACCTGTAGGAAGCTCTCACCCACAGACACAGAGAGAGAGAGAGAGAGAGAGAGAGAGAGAGAGGAGTTGACTGTTCTTTAGAATAGTGAGAGATGGGCAGCAAGAAAAGCGACTCGAGACGGGTTGGAGGGAGACAAATAGCCAATAATCTAATAGCCCCAATTTGACACGAAATTGGAAATGTAGGTGAAACCCCAAAGGTTTGCAACCAGTAGCACCATAGGCATATGCCCACTGTGGCAAATTCCTGTGTGCTGCCATGCCCCTCCCTCACCTGCTCCTCCTCCTCCTCTGCTACCTCCTTGGCTGCACTCCGCTCCTGGAAGCCCAGCCCGTGGGCTCACCCGCTAATGAAACAACGCCGCCTGCAGCAGCACCCATCGGCGCACCTGCTCCATTGCCACCACCCTCCGCGGGAACACCCTCTGTCGCCGCCCAGCAGGCTGCCCTGCTTGCTCTGAGAGCTGCCTGGGAAGATCCTACCGGCCGCCTTGCAACCTGGAGCGCCTCCAATGGTGCTAACCTATGCTCTTGGTGGGGGGTCACATGCACTACCTCCTCTGTCACCTCTCTCTCCCTCAATGGCCTCTCCCTCTCTGGCACCCTCTCCCCTGCCATCGCCAACCTCTCCTCTCTCTCTACTCTCAACCTCTCCCACAATAACCTCACTGGGCTCATCCCACCTGAATTGGGCTCCCTTCATTCTCTCACTTCCCTCTACCTTGCCCGTAACTTCTTCAATGGTAGCATTCCCAGTGCTCTCTTTCTCTCCTCCTCTCTGCAGTTCCTGCTTTTGGATACTAATAACCTCTCTGGAAAGGTGCCCCCCACCATAGCCAACCTTGGCGGACTCAAGTACCTCTCTCTTCAATCCAATGCCTTCACAGGACCAATCCTCTCCTCCATCACCAACCTCACCAAGCTTACTGCTCTCTATGCTGGCTCCAACAAGTTCAATGGAGTCATCCCTCTCCAAATCGGAAATTTACAAAGGTTAGTCCATCTTGATTTGGGTGCTAATCTCTTCACAGGCTCCATCCCCTCCTCCATTGGATCTCTCACTCTGCTGAAAGAGCTTGTGTTGGGAGATAATCAACTACAAGGGCCCTTGCCTCCAGAGCTTGGCAGCCTTCATAATGTCACAGCAATGAACCTCTCCCACAACTCCTTCAGCGGAACCATTCCTCCAGAGTTTGGAAGCATGTCCTCGCTACAGGTACTTGACCTCTGCGCAAACGACCTCGAAGGCAGTGTCCCAGCATCGCTCGGTAACCTGACGATGTTGAAGTCATTCAATGTGTCTTTCAATAATCTGGCAGGAGAGATACCCATGAATGGGGTGTTAGCCAACTTCAACTACACATCGTATATAGGGAATGAGCTTCTATGTGGGGATCCATTGATGGGCGCAGAATGCAATAGGCTGCCCAAGGAAAGGCCGCCGGAGCGAATGAAGCACGAGAAGTCAGACAACAAGAAGGAATCAGAGCTGAGCAAGGATGGGAAGGTGACCATAATAGTGGTGGTGGGGGCTTTTGGGCTAGTGCTGATCTTTGTGTTTTTGGTATTCTGCTGTTGCAAGATAAGGCAAGAAGAGGCTATAATGGAGAGGCCTCTGGAGAGAGCAAGAAATAGCTTTAGCTTGGATGTAGCAGACAGCATGAGAAAGGCCAAGTTGGAGATATATATGGAAGGCTTCCCACACAACTATGAAGAAATAGTCTCCAATGCAGGCTACTTTGACACAGCCCATGTTCTTGGCAAGGGAAGGTTTGCCACCGTGTACAGGTCAGATTTGCCAAATGGCAGACACCTGGCAGTAAAAGTGTTCAACAACCCAATTACCCAATCAACTTTTGAGAGGGAGGTGGCACAATTGCATGAGTCAGCAAGCCGCGTCAGCACGCTTTTGGCTATAAGAGGCTACTACTCTAACCCCATTGAGAAGGCCATTTTCTATGATTTCATGCCTAAGGGCACCTTGTATGATGTTCTTCACAAATCTCCCACCCTTTTGGATTGGTCCAAGAGAATCAACATTGCCCTTGGTGTTGCCCATGCCCTTGCCCATTTGCACAGAGCCTGTACCTCCAAAATCCTTCATATGGACTTGAAATCCTCCAATGTCTTCCTAGATGATGATTTGAACCCACTTGTTGCCGACTATGGCCTCATCGCCCTCGTCTCTAAGACAGTAGTGGAGACACCCGGCTATACACCTCCTGAGTTCACATCTGTTTCATATTCCGTGAGGCGGTATACAGAGAAGGTTGATGTCTATAGCTTTGGGATCTTGCTTTTAGAGCTACTCACTGGGAAGACCCCTGTATCTCATGAGGAAGACAATAGTCGGCGGACTTCACATGATGAGGAGGACAAGAGCTCTATTGCAAACAATGAGGAAAAGGAGAAGAGCCCTATTGCAAACAATGAGGAAAAGGAGAAGAGCCCTATTGCAAACAATGAGGAAAAGGACCCTATCTCACCCCATGAGGAAAGGAGCTCTACTCCACACCCAGAGGAGGAGAATTGTGTCTCACTTGAGGAGGAAAAGAGCCCTGTTTCAAACCAAGAGGAAGAGCTTGAGGTAAAGCCACATTTGGTGACTTGGGTGCTAGGTTTACAAAAGGAGGAACGAGGCCTACAATCGCTAAATCCTTTTGTTGTGGAAAGTTGTCCATCGCTTGATCATCAAGTTCAAGCTTTCAATCTTGCCATTCTTTGCATCGATGACGAGCCTGCGCAAAGGCCATCCATGACAGAAGCCATAGGCATTCTTGAGAGACTATCTTGCAGTGCATCTCCCATGAAAGACCCTGAACATCAATCAAAAAGGCCCCTCCTCAAATAAGATGTTTTTCTTTGGCATCTACAAAACAAGATTCTTTTATTATAAAAAAGATCTAACATTAAAAGCAAGAAAGGGTTGTCTTGCTTATAGAAACGCTTGTTCATAATTTTCATTTGTTTATGTATTCCATGCTCTCTTCCGGAGAGACTTGCTCCATCTTCTAGGAGATTCTTTGAGACAAGATTACAAGAGATTTCCAAAGAGGGAAATTAAAACAAGAACTTCAACAAGGGGAGTTTTCAAACATAAGCTTTGCATTTTATTCATTTTTTTCATATTAATTTGAATAAGCTTGCAAATGCAATCAGAATAGACATGGTCATGGTCTTGAATAATCTGACTATTGCCCACAATTGTCCTCCGAATTAATGGCCGCTTAAGTGAGGTATGAAGAGCATACCCGGTCTATCTATAGAACCACTTTGGTGGAACTTGTAAGCAATAAGCAATATCAACTATTTCAATGATATTTCTAATTATGACCTCCAAACACATTTGATTGCTTACATGCTTTATGAAAGGAGAAATTGTGCAAAGAAACATTAGGCTTATATTTATTTTAAGTCTTAGTTGTATTGAATTGTTTATCTATTAAAAAGTAGAGAGTAAGGCGAGTTAATTAGGGGCAAATCCTCCGGTCATCAGTCATCGCTGCTTTATTATATTAGATACATGAGGTGGTCACTTTTCAAAACATGTATCATATCACGTGAGTTAATTGGAGATAACTATTGATTCTAAAAAATGTATACTAGTATGCATACATAAAGGGGGATGGAGAATAAGTTCACATTGTTAATATAGTATGTATATGGTGTTATTGGGGTATTATCAATGATTTCTTGAATGCACATGATATAGAGAACTTTAAATGAGTAACTTCACCGGTGCAGATATAATAGTCAACGAAGGAGAGAAATGTTTTGTATGAATTAGACATTATTGAACTAGTCTAGCAAATTGCTCGACACCATAAGAGAGGGACTAAATTGCAAGAGAGGGACTAAACATATTCAAAGCCTTGTTGGGTAAACAAAAGATCTCAATTCATATATGAAAACCAGTTACTTTTCTTTAATAATATTATTGAGAGGTGTTATGCTTTTTGTACCGCATTCTAAGGATGATCATTAATGTACATGTTCCATACATAAACACGACAAATATGCAGCATAAATAAGTTGCCCTTGTGATCTTTCTTGAGGTGTGATTTCATTGAAGATGAATCTCTTAGCACATTTTGCAAGGTGAGAGCCATTGTTAGGATTTGAAGGGCTGCCTATTCTTTCAAAAGACAGGCTCTCAAAAGTAGTACCCTTCCCTATGAAAGGGCATATTTTCATTTTCCCTTTCAAGTGGTGAGATATCACAAAAATTTCAAGTCAATTTTTGTAAGCTAGGACATAGTTAGTGAAGAATATAAGAGGGTAGTGTGTTTCGTGAATAATATTAGTAAATTTATAGCTACAAACCTTTAGTTAGGTCAAGAAATTCTTGGCTAGAGTCTTAGATATGAGTGAAGACTAGAAGAGATGCTTAGTTTATGTATACTTTCCCATTCTCAAAACTATAGCATGTCCATGTTTTCTAAATTAGATGGGCATATAGATGAACTTCCCTTCCATTGGAAGATACCCTATTTGATACCCCTTTCCTATAAAAGAGAAATTTTTGAAGCACGCTCTTTCAATGACAGACTCTAGAATTTTGGACCTTCATACAAAATGCCTTAAGCAAGGTAGATGGCAATATTAGGATTTGAAGGGGTACCTATTCTTTCAAAAGACATGCACTCAGAAGAGTTACCCATAACTATGGAAGATGATATTTTCGTTGAGCCCTTCAAATGATAAAATATTAGAATTACAACTCAATTTTTGTATGCTAGGACATAGTTGGTGAAGAATATAAGAGGACAGTGCACTCATAATGCGATGAGCCCTCGTGTGAAGTTCTCTGTTCTCTGCTCTGTCCTGCATGCGTCAGGTGATGGGAATGGGATTGTGCTAGCTAGGTGGATGAAAGAGAAACATCATGCACACAAGTGAGTGTGTGTTGGCTAGATTATCACTCAAGCGAATTAGGTTCCAAGATCAATTAACTTGGACTCATAAACACAATCTTGAGTTGTTGCTAAGCCATCACAAGCTCACTATAAACAAGAGAGATGTAATGCAAAATAGACTTGGTTTATTCATTCATGAAATGAGCTTTAAGTAGCTCTACAACCTTGCACCACTGCATGTGGGATAAATCCACATTTCCTGTCCTTGACTCATACTCTAGTACTCTAGGACAAAGCTCACACCTTACAATCCTCCCCTTGAGGTTTGGACTAGGAAGAAATTGAAGAAATTGACATCTCTGGCGCACTCCAATCCAAAAGCAAAAAAGAACATCTCCAATCCAGGAGACAAACTATCTTTAATCCAAGAGATACTCAACACCTCCCTTCAAACAAATGTATAAAAATGAGACCAAGCTAGTCCAAGCTATCTACAAACAAATAAAGCTGAAGGGGAAAGGCAAAAACAAAAAAATAGAGGAATGTCCTTGTAGACTAGAAGGCTATTGCCTTTTTCTTCTTCATCTTCATCTTCGTCTTCTTCTGCCAAATAGCCTTTGGGCCTTGGATTTTTGCCGATGCTTCCTCTGTCCCTTTTGAAACACTTGGAAGGAAGCTGACCCTTCTTCCCACAAATGTTGCAAGTCTTTGATGCTAGACAGTCCTTTGCTATGGGCTCTTCTTTGCCACACTTGAAACAAGTTTTGTTCCTAGAGCTAACTACAAAAGCTCCTCCCTCTAAAGTAGCATTCATCCCTTGCTTCTTCTCCTCTGACATTAAAGAGTTAATTACATCTTGGAAATCTGGTGTTGGATCCTTCTCCTCAATGATGGTCAATATCTGGCAAAGCTAGGTGGTAAGTCTACTAGAAGAACTGCAATCTTGTGCTCCTCTAGTATTGCACTGTTTACGTAAGCTAGTTGTGTGGTCATGCTTTTAAGGTGATTGACCAAGCTTGCAACATCTTCGTTATGTTTCATTTTTAATTTGCATAGATCCTTCTTTAAGCTCACTTTGGTCTTCTTTTTCTTAGCTCCAAAGTTTTTTTCTAGTGCTTGCTATGCAGCTCATGAGGTTTCACAATCATCAGTAAAGTGTACATAATTGTCATGTAGTGCAGTGATTATGATTCCTTATGCCTTCTCATCCTTGGCTTGATTTTGAGCACTCATAGCTCGAGTTAGTATGTGTGCACCATCAGTAGATGTCGGATCAGTGATCGTTGGCTTGACTATTCCCCACAATTGTTTTTTCATTAAGGGGCCTTTCAATTTGGTTTTCTAAGTATGAAAGCCCTCCCCATTAAATTTCCTAAGCCCCTTCTCTTCCATTGCTTACTAGAGAGCCTAGCCAGTGTCTACCTCTTTACACGATTACAAATATCCCTTAGGAGATGATTGAAAAATTTATTTGCAAGTAATTGTGCTTGGCTGCAAGATTTTGAAATTTTAGAGAGAGAGAGAGAGAGAGAGAGAGAGAGAGAGAGAGAGAAAATTCATTTTGCGAAGCTCCTCTTCACCCTTGGTGCAGCCCCTCTTCACATTTGAAAGCTCAATCTCTTTTGATGATGAGGGCGTTTTGAAATTATTTAAATGCTAGAAATGAAGGCTTTCTTTGAATGCTACTTGAAGCCCTCTTTGAAGCTTTTGAACCTTTTGATCTTTCGAGGTTAGCTTGTATGCAGTGCTGTAGGTGGGAGTACCTTCTTAGGAGGTTGGTACGAGTTTTGAAGCAGCAACCCATGGGAAGGTGCTCTTAAGAGGGCAAGACTCTTCAAGTCTTTGGGCGTCCGCGTGAAGAGGGTCCCATTAAGGGCAGAACTGGCGCTTTGAAAAAATTGGGTGAAGCGTGGACCTCACATCCTCTAGCGGAATGGGGAAGCTAAGCGATGGTCAATTGGGCGCCGTTCGCAGGAAGTTGGCCGGTCAATAGCGAGTAGCCGCTCGTAGGCGCTTTGGGAAGCCACCGGATGGCAGCTTGACAAGTGACAGTCGGTGACAGTCCGATCGGACCCAAAAATGGATTTCACTTTAGTTTTTCACCAAGTTGAGATCTACCGTGGGCGACTGCGTGTGTGTGAGCGTCCTTTTAGGCTTTGACTTTGGCTTGCATAGGTTCCCACCAAAGTGGGAGCCAACCTTGGAGCTAGTTGGAGCTCAAACACAAAATGGGCATTGAATGCACACACACACACACACACACACACACACACACACACACACACACACACACACACACAAATTGAAGTTTTGCAACAGAAATCCCACAGAGTAAGCTCGATTAAGCAAGACTCAATTTGGGGCATTAATCCTTGAGACCTATCCCAAATTCGGCATGCTTATACTCAAATGAGAGCTCTCCGGACAGGCTATGCACACATCATAATTGCAAGTGACAATTTTGCTCAAATGAGGAGATTTTATTGATGCAAGATGAGGGCTTGAATACAATCACTCAAAATGAAAAATTAGAAAGTGATAATGTAATTATGTATATACACTAATTCACTAATCAACGTCAATTATCAAGAAGGGTAGTGGCCGAAGGACTTAATCCAAGAACATGCCCAACGCTTGGTAATCAAGCAATGATTAGAGGGATTAAGAAATACTAATTATTATAATGGAGATGCTAATCACTAATAGACAAATGCATAACAACAATCCTAGCTACTACAACATAGCTCTGATACCACATGATGGGAATGGTATTGTGCTAGCTAGGGTGGATGAAAGAGAAACATCTTGAGTTGTTCCTAAGCCATCACAAGATCACTATAAACAAGAGAGATGTAATGCAAAATAGACTTGGTTTATTCATTCACAAAATGAGATTTAAGTAGCTCTACAATCTTGCACCGCTGCATGTGGGATAAATCCACCTTTCCTCTCCTTGACTCATACTCTAGTACTCTAGGACAAAGCTCACACTTTACACTAGGGAGGCCTCCAAACAATTGTGGAAAGGGTTTGCAGGGCCTTGTGTACCAGGGGGAGGTTGGGTTTGGCGACTCCGCCAATGAGAGGACAAGATCTGTAGCATGCAAAGGAGTAGGGATCTCCTCAGGGAGGGGCCCCTGGCCATTCCTTGCCTTTATTCTTGTGTGAATTCATTGCGTCCTCATTTTTTCCAAAACAAAGTATGGTGGCAACCCTTCCTCATCCAAAGGTAAATCTTGCTCTCCTAGGTCTGCACTCGTGCTTCATTTGGCCATGGGGTGGTGGTAGGTGATTATCTAGGGTAGTAGTGGTTACTTGGTAGCACCTCTGATGATTGAAACTTGTGATGGGGCTTAGTTCCTCTCTATAGCCTACTTCATGGTGGTTCAATCCATTTGTTCTGCTTGGGACTCTCTAGGTGGTGCCTTAAAGATGTCGATCGGTTGGGGAGCGGCAGATCGTCATCTTCTCATGGGTCTCAAGGGCGTGGATATTCGTGATTTTTGCTAGTGATAGTCACTTTTAGAGAGTGCGTTTCTCATTATGTTGATCATGTTGGGCACTACTCGGTTCTATGTTGTTTTATGTACTGATAGCCGTTTTTTGGCTTTCCATAATTTCCATAGTAAGCTACCTCAGCCTATCAAATCACTCAAACATTTTGGTTATCCCTACCATTTCACTGTACATAGGCGTGTGTGAGTTAGGGACTTTCTCCATATTTTCTTAAAACCCTCAGCTAGCTAGTCACTGGGCTAGTTGAGCCAAAAAAATAAATAAAATAAAAAAATAAAAAATATTATGGCCCATTTGTGTGTAAATATTTCATTGTATATCGGACCTAAATAAAAGAATTTTTCATAATTATTTTGGTATTTATTTAAATATTTCTACCTATGGTGTGTTATTTATGCTATGTACATTGACTCAACATTACCATATTTTTTCTTACCATTTTGCGTACTTTTTATTCCATATAAAAATAATTTCATGCAAGCTTCTCTTATTTTTGGTGTAACTCCATCCCAACAAAAATCCAAAAAAACTAGTTTATTTATGTGTATATTTTTTCACTATTGTCCTTTTTTCCTTCCTGCATCTATTCTCTATTACTCTCATAAATTAGACCACCAAAAATATTCATATTTTTATGGTAGACTTATAATGAGAGGGATTTATTTTGACCCCTTTATATTTTTTCCACCTATATTATTTATATTTGACATATACATATTTTTTTAGACCCCTCAATATTTGATTTTCTTAGTTGTACTATTCACTTATATCATGATCTCAATAATATCTTCAATTATAGACCTACCAAATAAGGTCAAGGATATGTGGCATGCATGCATGCACCATGGGGAGCTCACTCTTGGAGGTATTCAAAAGAATCATCCAAAGAAGGACCTCACAAGGACTTTGTGCAGTGGAAAAAACAGTCGGTTTTGCTGAATTTTTAAAAATCAAATGCTCCCCGAGTTTGAAAAGGTGATACAAACAAAAGTTGTAGCTCGTGAGCTGAACTTTTATCTCAATTTTTTTCATATTTTTTTGAGCTACGAGCTGTGAGCTATGATTTTATTGGTGGACCCCAGTTTGCCCATGCTATGCAGCCACACTCCTTCTTCCACTTTATCATTTTCCTCTTTCACACACACTTCTCCACTCATCATCCCTACCTCTCTCACCACTCCTCTCTGCACCCTACTCACCTTCTTCTCAACCTTGAATAATAAGAGAAACCATGGTGAACTCATGTCTCCTACACACACTTCCATTCCAAAATTGACCACCTAGTCTCATTTTTCCTCTTCCATATTACCCATATCTATCCAAAAACCACAAAATTCAGCCTCTTCTCTTGAAAGACAGCATCATGGTGATTGATTACTCATGTTCACTTACCTTGGCTCCCAAGGAAGGTCAAGAGTGGAGAAAAAACGTACCGTCAAAGCTAGTGGACCGTCAACAAGCGTCAAAATTGACCCTACTCAAGACACTTGGAGCATCAACATTGTAAGAAATCCATATTTTCTTACCTATTAAGAGTTTTTTCTTCCTTATTTGTATCCTATATGGATACTTCCATTGTAAATATCCAATTTCATTTGTAAATTAATAAAAATACTAACTCTACTAATTTACTAACACTAACCTACTATGAAAAGTCCTATCACCTCCACTTCTCTCCTCTCTCTCTTCTTCATCTATCCCCACCAACTTCTTGATAATTCCAAGAAAAAGAAATTAGATAAGTGCTAAAAATCTAATCCAACCATGGTTAGAGGAGTAACCCTAGCCCTCAAAAGTACTATAAAAGGAGGGTGTAGCTAGCACCAAAAGGGGGAGCCATAAGCAAGAGCACTATGCTATAGCTTGAGAAGCCAAGCTCAACCTCTCTAGAAGGAGCTCTTAAGTGGAAGCTCATTGTCTTATGCATGTGCATGTGTTGTAATAAGGGTGATTAGCAAGGGAACTCTATGCCATTGTAAGAGAGAGAGTGATCATTTAATTGAGAGTTGGAAATCTATCATTTCTCCTACTAGTGTAAGCCCAACATTTGCTGAATCAAGGAGGGTGGATTTGAACTAAGCTTGGATACTTTGTCTCTCTTCCAACGTGAAGTAATGGAAAACAATGATGTGTAAGTGTGTTGGTGTTTTTTTTAAAGTTCTTGATAGCTTGTCTCTGGGTGTTGTCATCAATTTAGCCATAAATCCCACATACTGTAAGAGGGCCACAGGGTGGAGAGGACTCCCCTGGCCTTAAGTCAGTGATTGGGGTGGCTTTTCTTGTGATGTGTTGTGGTGTAATTTACTCAAGCTATGTTGAACAAATACTAATCTCACTTTGATTGGTCATGACAGATTTGTAAGAAGGTATTAATGCAACAAGCATCCCCTCCCTCTTCTCTCTCTCTTTCTTACATATATAATTGTGTTTGCTTGATCACGGCCGATACATTTCAAAGCAGCCCGAGCACTATCTCTCTCTCTCTCTCTCTCTCTCTCTCTCTCTCTCTACGCGTCCTAGTTCGCATCCAAAACTAGGTGGTGCCCCAAATTTGTGTAGGGTTAGGTTGTGGGTTTGTGTGTGTGTTTGTTGTTTTTTCCAACCCCAACCCAATTGAGCAGCACGGGAGCCTAGAAGGGTGCTTAGAGGCCACTCTTCTTGTTGCCCGCCCCGGACCGCCTCATTACTAGTGTCTAAGGCTTCCGTGTAAAAAGATTCATTATCTTGGACTTATGCAGGTTTTTGGGTGGATAAATGGTTTCACATGTGGTTGTAGATGCCTTGACTCAATTTGAGCAGGGCTTGTCTTGTAATTTTTTTTGGGTTTTCAATATACCACTCATTGTATGTGAGTATTGCCTCTTTTTTTTTAAAGAGAGCAGTGTGTTTTGTGAAATATCAGTATATTTTCTAGTTACAAGCCTTTGATTATGTCAAGACATTCTTGGCTATAGTTTTAGACATAAATGAAGACTAGAAGAGACACCTAATCTACATACACTTTTCCATTTTCAATGCTATAGCATGTCTATGTTTTCAAAATTAGACGGGCATCTTAATTTACTCATCTTTTCTTAGTAGGTACCCTATTTTATACCCCTTTCCTCTAGAAGGGCAATTCTAAACATGCCCTTCTAATGATACACTCATGCCTTCATAAGACTGAAAAAATGCCTTGAGAAGGGCACATGGGCACCAAATCCTATCAAAAGTGAAGATAGCATTGAGAGACTGAATTCCAAAGTAGTAAATCAAAGTGAAAACATGAGGACAAATAGAGTAACTTGAAGTGTACATAATCCAAATGAAAATACTAGAGTCTTTTATATGGACTAAGCAAGCGAATAAGTTGCTCTTGTTATTGTTCTTGAAACTCCATTGATGAGCAATCAAAAGATAAAACTCTTGCAACTTTTGGTATCATCATTGCAATATTTTGGGGGTCTCAAAAGGATACTCTAACGAAGTTTAAGTAATCATATTTCCTAAAATAGGCATCCAATAATTCTTTTTGTGAACAATCTCCAAACTTTGCAGGGTTTGGATATCTAAATTTTAATCATCAAGAGATATCCAGTGATATATGGCCAATAAGACTTTAAATTTGGATAAGAAATTTACATTGAAAAAAAACACTTTTTGCGATTATAGTATTATGGTGAGAAGTTGCAAATGTTCTCCAATGTTTGCATGGGTGGGAGATTCAAGTTCTAGATTTTAGTCATCAAGAGCTATCTAGTGATATATGGCTTAAGAAGGGTTCAAATTGCGACATTGAGTTCACAAGGAATATTCACTTTTGCAAAACATTATATTGGCAAAAAGATAATCAAACCCTATCATCCCATATACCACTTGTAGAATCTAGAATTTACACCTCCACAAAGTTTAGAGATCATTTACATGAGTTTGAATACATCCTTGAATGAAAATACCTAACCACTCTAACTCAAAGCAACATATCAGGAGACAAACTTAGAGACAAGTTGCTAAAATAAGATTAGATACAATGAGAAGGCTTCAACAAACACAAAGTAATATGTTTGAATATAATGTATGTGTCTCCATTTTTTTTGCAGCAAAGAGCCTCTACTTTCACCCCCATCTCTCTATATCTTTCTTGTCTCTTTTGTTATGGATATTCGAAGGTATCATCCTCCATAGCCTCATATAGTTTCAACTGGTATTAGAGACTCATAAGGGTGATGCCAATAATTTAGTAGTTAGTGGGCATCCATATCTCAATTAGGATAGCTTGTAGCATCGTTCAAGAACTTTTCGCAAGTTGTGGTGAACTAGAAGTGAAAGTTGTACGAAGTACCATCTCAGGGAAGCATCCCATTGAAATGTTTTTGAAAGATACTAAAATTCAAGTTTTTGATTGTTCATCTCACAAAGAAAATCAACCATTACAAAGTTCGCAGTGTTGGAAAATCTTGAAGAGAAGCTGCTTCATTTAAGTTTTGTTTGTTGCAACTCCATGCACACAAGTTTAGAAAGGATTTTCAATTTGGTTGAGCCCTATCATCCATAAGGCTACCGAGATTATTTTGATTGGCCAATCAAACTTTGAGTCAAACTTGGGCAGTTTAGTGTTCAACAAGTTTCATAGATTTTGGTATAAACCTTGGTGTCTCATTAATTTCATCTTAAAACTCAAGGCCAAAAGTATGGAATTTTTTTAGTAGTGCTTCATAATCAACATATAAACCAATATATATTGATGTAGTTTCTAATGAATACCATACTGCTTCATTATCAACATATAAACCAATACATATACACGTCTTTGTATATTGATGTAGTTTCTAATAAATATCATATATACAAAGCATACAATTACCAACACTAAGATCATAAACTATATTGATTTAAAGACTTGCACATCTTAAAGAAAGGATTGGGTGGTCATGGCTTGGGATTTGACAAAGCAGAGCTCTACTTGCAAGGAGGCCCATGCAAAGAGACTGAAGTGCATGACAAAATTCTAGCTCCAAACTAGTCTTTTTTAAACAAGGGGGATTCATGGGGGAGATACTAAGAAAGTTCAATAAGGTGGCATCATCACTAGAGTGGTAAAGACCTTTTGGTACTTTAGATGATCCATCTTAGAGTAATCTCCTTGGCTCTCCAAGATAGGAGGAGGATCCTCGAATATCTTTTGGAGGGAAGTTTTTAGAAAGGTGAATAACAAAGGGATCTTCAAGCTTGCATATTTCTAGGATGACATCAATTTCTATTGGAAGGATGTGAACCAATTACTGGTACAACATAGTTTGAATCTAAATGAAAGGCTATTGATCAATAGAGTCCTAGATGTACTATGTAGTAGCCCAATGCTTGCCGCCAACACAAATCTTGATTGGAAAGCTTGGCATTGGCCCAAAGGAAAGAACTTTGGGAACTTATAGCAAGATGATCTACAAAGAGGACTGATTTACTCGACTCATCAAACTACGGAGGGTGAAATTGGTTAGAATAGAAGTGGTGAAGTGTGCAAGCAACATTTTGGAGAAAAAATGGCAAAGCTCAATGAAGATATTTGCTTGGAAGGTATTGTGGGGGGGGGGCTATCCCAAGTGGGAAGCTTGCTGGGAAGACACTTGATCTAGATGTAAAGCTACTTCGTCAGAGGATCCCTTTGCATATGTTTAAAAATTGCCCTTCCTCACAGGGTCTTGCCCATCAAAGTCTGCAAATGCGTGGTGCAAAAGACATGGAAGGTGCTTTTCTTTAGGAATGACTTAGTTTTGGGAGGGAGAAAATTTCAAAGCCAAGAAATTTTGGTGTGCACATAATTAACGAGGTATTGCTATCTGAAGCAAATTTGGAGAGCTTGGTACCTACGGTCTTTGAGACTCGAGAGACAGTTTGTGGTAGCAGAATTCAATGATATAGTGTATGAAAGAGTAGGGTCAGTTGCACAAGCCAAAGAATGGAATCATACGTAAAGTTGCATTGGTTGCTCAGGTTATACTCTCTAGGGGAGAACAAATCGTTGGTCTATGAAGGATGGGGCATCGTTTCAGTGCGCCGCATCCAGGATGGGAGCCAGCTTATGGCAGGGATGTCTCTCATGGTGGCATCGGGAGGCACCTTACGAATGGGAGAGGCTCCTCTCATGGCTTGATACAACCTTGTTTTTCTATTTGGAGGATGGAGGTTTTGGCGATCTCGTGTTTCTTGTGCGACCTGCTGGCAGGTTCGACTTCAGTGGATGCCCTTGGGTGGTGATGCTTCTTATAGCTAGTACGTCTCTTTTCTCGGCCCTTCTTATCGGTGCATGTCTTTCTTGGTGGCAACTTGAAAGGCATGGTGGAATCTAGATAGTGATCCTTTTTCAATGATGTACTGGTTATGGGCTTCCATGTAAAAAACCTCGTTGTATGGACTTACATGTGGGACTCTAGGTTTCCTTTGGATCTTTATCTCATACATGGCTTGATCTAAGCATGAAGGTGTTGTAATTGATTTTGATTTTATGTTAATATATCTCTCTACCACTCACAGTTGTAAATATGGCTTTAAAAAGGAAAGGAAAAAAGACATCTCACTCACAATTGTGGGTTTGGCAAAAGAAAAAAAAAGACTTAGCACATTTTCACACTTGATTTTTGAAAGATTTTTAACTTTTGCTCATTTAATGCGCAACATTGATGTGGCATTATTTCAGCCATACGTACCCATGGCTTTTATAAACTTCTTCCATTTGAAAACCAAAACACACATAAACACACACACACCACCCTCCAAAAACCACCAAAAAAAGAAAAACAAAAGAAACAAGGTGAAGTTTTTTCACACGGCCCTTCAAAAGGCAAAAAAGTGACTATTGAGGGGTCATGAGAGTTAAAAATCTATTTTAAAAAGGTAAAAGCTCATAATGATCTATAATGATCTGTGTGTGTGAGAGAGAGAGAGAGAGAGAGGGGGGGGGGGGGGGGGAGAGGGGTAGTGTTCAAAAGATACCTTCTACTTAGTCCTTAATGTAAAAGTTAGATTTATAAAATTTAAGGTGAAGTCTTCACAAGGGCCTTCAAAAGGCAAAAAAGCGACTATTGAGGGGTCATGAGAGTTAAAAATCTATTTAAAAAAAGTAAAAGCTCATAATGATCTCCGACAAAGAGAGAGAGAGAGAGAGAGAGGGAGAGAGGGTAGTGTTCAAAAGACACCTTCTACCTAGCCCTTAACGTAAAAGCTAGATTTATAAAATTTAAGCTATTTATTGTTATTTATGATTGAAAGTGCACAAGCTTCAGTCATAACAATCAAGGTACAAAAAATAGAAATAGGTAGTTATCATTTTTATTTGAAAAGTTACTGACTATAAAGTGTGAGCTTTGTCCTGAAGTGTGAGTCAAGGAGAGAAGAGGAGGAATTATCCCACATGCTATGGAGCAAGACTGTAGATCTAC
Source organism: Adiantum capillus-veneris (assembly GCF_014529385.1). NCBI lineage: Eukaryota > Viridiplantae > Streptophyta > Polypodiopsida > Polypodiales > Pteridaceae > Adiantum > Adiantum capillus-veneris. The sequence continues at coordinate 122,296,406 of NC_140933.1, forward strand.
TTAAATTTCATTTCATGAATGAATAAACACAACTCTATTTTGCACTACATGCTAGTCTATGGTGAGCATGTGCTAAGCTAAGTCAATACTCAAGATTGTGTTTATGAGTCCAAGCTAATTCTATCTTGGAACCTAATTCACTTAAGTGATAATCTTGCTTACACACACACTTGCACTATGTTCCTCTTTCATCCATAATAGCTAGCACTATCTCATTTTAAACAAGTGGTATCAGAGCCACGGGTATGCTAGCTAGGTTTGGTATTTTGCATTTGTGTGTTGTTATGATTATCACTTCTTAACCTTCATTAGCTAGATCCATAAGGTTTACCTTCTCATGCCTAATTAGTATTCCATTAGCTAGCATGAGCATGTTCTTGAGCTAAAGATTCTTGAGCCACTACTCATTGACTAATTGAAATCCTAATTAGCATTAGAATTCATTAAGTTTTTTCATTAAACTTGCATTTAGATTGGTACTTTGGCATCGATTTTTCATAATTTGCATCTTCAAATTAGATTTTTCAACTTTACAATCGCCAAGCATTGCCCACATCATCTCAAAATACTCTTGAAGCACTTTCCATAGAGCCCTTAACCTCTTCAATACAAACCCGGAGCTCCCTCAACTCACACCCCAAATTTTAACTTAAAATAGGGGTATGTGTGTATTTTGTGGGAGAACCCCTGCAAAACCGAGCTAAAATATCTATTTTTTGGACCATTTACTCACAGGGAGCCCACTGGGCCCCTTAGTTTAGCTCAAACACCATAATTTGGTGAGGATGACGAAGAGAAGTCTGTCGTCGCTGACTGACTGGGAGTCCAACCAAGTATTCCATTCGGAAGTCCTTGTTGCCTGCGCACCATACACCGACCGTGAATGTCTGCTCGCGCTTGCTCGACAGCTATCCAGTATGCTCAGCCCTGCCCGCGTTGCCCAGGTTTACCAAAGCGACCTATCCCATAATGCTCAAAAGCCTTCAATTTTTAAGCTTGGCCTCCTCACAGGGGCACATTCCCACGGGCAAGAGATAAGTTAAAACCATACCTTGGTGGCCAATCTCATCCACACCTCGACAAATCAACCGCTACAAGCATTTAGGGACTCCAAGGCAACCTCAAACTTCAAGTTTATCCTTCGAGCATCAAGGCAAAAATTTCAAAAGGCTTCATTGCGGATTGCTCCAAAGCCTTCAAAGAAGATCCAAGACTTCAAATTTGGGGAAAATTTCGGTTTAAGCTTCAAAGAAAATTTTCACTCAGTATCGATTTTGTGAAGATGAGCTTCACTCTGGTGAAGAGGGGCTTCACAAAGATCTCTCTCTCTCTCTCTCTCTCAGAGTCTCTCTCTCTATCTATATATCTATCTATCTATCTCTCTATAATGGAACTTGCCTTTGAACTTTGAAAGTAGCGGAATTAGGAAATTAGGTGGAGCACGTTTGAGAGATTCTTTGTGAGCATAGCCATTGAACGTAATTGATGATAGCAACATAAACATGGTACTTAGTTAACTTGGCATGAATAATACTTTTTCAAGAGAGAGAGAGTTTAGAGAACATGACAATAGTTGAGGACCGGATTCATATGGAGCCGGTCCCCCCTCCAATAGGCATTTGTATTATAGTTTCTCCCATCAAGAGAGACTTTATACAATACAATCTTTGTGTGCCTTGTAACCTAGGTGATGCAATGAACATGGAAAGCTTCATGCATCACAAGCATACCATAAACTTGAAGCAAGCATTAACTATCAAGCCGCCGTCCCAAGGCCTCAAACACCTTCGAAGGTGGAGAGAGCGAGCAGGGAATGAGGATAGGGAAGAGGAAGAAGAAACATTCCATAGGAGAAAGAAATAGTTCCTCACTTATCATTACTCTTCTTGCTAGCATACATAATAGCATAGTAATGAAGATGGCAAGCTTAAGCATTGAAGCATGACTCTTGGTTGGATTCACAAGCTTGGAGAAGGAGGTGGTGTTCCTCAACTTTCGCCAAGTGAGAATGCCTTCCAAATGAGTGTGTATGCGTGGAGTATTTTCCCCTAGCACCCCCCCTCCTTGCTTTGGGTGAGTGGTGACCTTTTGCATGTTGCAAGCTCATTGGACCCCTCTTCCCTAGCCAATCACATGTAGTATACAATCAAGTACATGGGTAGTCTTTTGACAAGTGTCCTCCTTACCCCTTAGAGGGAGAGAGCTTGAAAATATCTAGATATTTGTTAGATGGAAGTAGAAGCTCATTGGACCCCTCTTTAGCCCAACCAATAGCATTCAAGCACACCATGTGGTTAAGCTTAGTGAGAGTCTGACATGTGTCCCATGTGCTCTTTTAGAATTCCCCTAACTTTGAGATTTTTATGCATAGGAAGTTTTTCAAGCAACTTCCTCATTAAGTGTGTAGGTTCTCTTTTTGACTCAAGCATCTTACCCCCCATGCATAAGAAGCTTCTCAAGCAACTTCCTCATTAAATGTGACAAATACCTCAAGTACCTTAGTCATCAAGTTTGACAAGCACCTTAGGTGGAGTTCCCACCGCAAGCACAACCCTAGATTGCTTAAGTTTAGGTCGGGTTCCCACCTCAAGCACAACTCTAGCTTGCTTAAGTTTAGGTCGGGTTCCCACCTCAAGTTTCAGTCCTAGTTTTCTTAAGGTCAAAGGACTTTTAACACTAACCATTGTAGGTCTTTAATGAAGCTAACCTTAAGGTCTTTTAAGTTCCATTAGTTAACCTTGCTCTTTGACAGACCATCTCTCATTTGGGACCCTTTACCATTGGCCCCGTGTTGAGATAGATCCATAAGCACATGTCTATATTATAACCCTTGTTCTCGTTTATTACCCCACATTAAATGATAAGTCTAATATGAGAAAATCATTTGGGTTGGTTAGATATTAGATATTTAATGACACGCTCTCTCTTGCTCACAATTAATAACTTCAAAAATATTGCACTCAAGCACAATAACTTGCCAATGATTTTTTTCATTTCCTAAGGGCTATTGTGCTCGTGTAAAGAGGTAGACACTCGCTAGGAGAGTCTCCTAAGCTAAGACCCTCTATTAGCATAAATGGGGGAGAAGAGAATAGAAAAAATCAATGGGGAGGGGTTTCACACCTGGTAAACAAAATTAAGCGGATACCTTATGAAAAAATATTTATGGTCTGTCATCAGCACTACCTTAGAGCAACAAGCCAAACCCGATGCAGTGCACACTAGGGAAACTACACTCATAGAGCAAGTGCACGAAATTTGGCCAAAGACAAACAAGCATTAGGAATCATCAACACCTCCTTGCATGACCACTATGTGCATTTCATAGACGAATGTAAGCATGCACATGATGCCTAGCATGTCCTAGAAAGTAATTTTGGAGCCAGAGACAAAAGAAGTAAAGTTAGTCTCAAAAGATAACTTTACAAGATCGCAATGATTGAAGGGGAGGAAATTGCTAACCTAGTAAATAGACTTAAGAGCATTGTGATGCAGCTCACTTACATCCAGGCCAAAGTACCAGAAGACGATAAAGTGGTCATACTATTAAGTGCACTTCCACCTTTCTATGACCACTTAGTCACAATTCTTGAAGAAAAGGAACCGGCTCCACCTTTCCAAGATGTCATCAACTCAATCCAAGAAAAAGAAAGAAAGCAAAGTGGTTCATTAATCTCATCAGGAGGGCTTTTGTCACGACATCTTCAAGGGAAAGATATTCAACATCAAAATCATCAGCTAGAAGAAAGTGTAATGAATGTGGAAGAATGGGACACGTAGTGGAAGACTATTACACAAACAATCCTTGCAACAAATGCGGTAAGAAGGGACAGCCTCCTTCATGATGCTACTCAAATGGAGGTAGTAGCAGTAGTGAGAAAGCAATAGCAGTAGAAGCAACAACAAAAGCTACGAAGGGAAGAGACCTATAAAAGGGTCAGCTCACATGGTAGAAGACAAAAAAGACAAAGGCAAAAACAACCTTGTCTTTTATGAAGACGTATTTTGAAGATGTAACCTCTCTACTTGTAGGGGGGACTTTTGTTTTCCTATGTAGATCCTATAATCATGTGTGGATACCAACTTATCATCCTTTGTGGATATTGTATCTTCAGTATTTTTGTCTTAGTCCAAACCTCAAGAGGAGGATTGTAAAGTGTGAGCTTTGTCCTACAGTGTGAGTCAAGGAGAGAAGAGGAGGAATTATCCTTCATAGTATGGAGCAAAGCTGTAGAGCTACTTAAAGCTCATTTCATGAATGAATAAACACAACTCTATTTTGCACTACATGCTTGTCTATGGTGAGCATGTGCTAAGCTAATTCAATACTTAAGATTGTGTTTATGAGTCCAAGCTAATTCTACCTTGGAACCTATTTCACGTGAGTGATAATCTTGCTTACACACACACTTGCACTATGTTTCTCTTTCATCCACCCTAGCTAGCATGATCCCATTCCCAACACTTACAAAGCTTATAAATTCACATTTTAAAGAAATTTGAGCTATTAATTGTTCACCTATACATTCTTAGAGAACCTCATTAAACGGGCTCTAAAAGCATGCCTCCTTACAATACATGTTGCTCTATCTCATCTGCAATGGTAGGAGATTGGAGCCTTAAAGAAGCATGTATGTCACTATATAAAAGTACTCTTTCACAAAAAAACATCCAAACATTTTGAATATATTTTTTCATATATATATATATATATATATATATATATATAGAGATATATATATATATATAGATATATATATATATATATATAGATATATATATATATAGATATATATATATATATATATATATATATATATATATATATATAGAGAGAGAGAGAGAGAGAGAGAGAGAGAGAGAGAGAGAGAGAGAGATTTTATAATCTACTTTGAAAAGATGTTTGGTCCAATATTTACAATATGAGATGCGAATTTTACATTAACCCATGTTTGATATGTACAAAGGGCATTGCCTTAACTTGCCTCACTCTCTTTCCTTCAACTAGAAAGAACTTTGCATTTTTGGCCTGAAGAAGGCCATAGGGCGGTGGTGGAGAAATGGTGCAATTTCTGAGCCGTTGATGCAGAGGTTGCCAATGGTGGACGCATGTCCTCTTATCTTGAAAAAGAAAGTATTATAAACATTACATCTTCTTTTTAAATTGTAAATGACTCCTTCCATGATTGTAATTTGGCATCTGCAATTAAAGCTCCCTTGACTTTTTTTATTATTATCTTTGTTTATTTGGACATCTTAAACAAACCTTAAAAAACAAAGCATTAGAAGTACATTCATAGAATTTTGATCCTATGATGTGAAAAAATGCAATGTTTTGATTTGTAAAAGAATCTTTTTATTTAAGATCTCCTAAAAGGATATTTCATGATTTTTTTAATAAAAAATTATTCTTATAAAACCTACATTTTCTTAAGAAATTATTTTATTATTATCTATGCTTATTAAATCTACTTTTTAGTTTGTAATGGGGTCTCTTTATTTTGTTGTTTTTATTTTAAATTTTTTCATTTTATTATTATTATTTTATTTTATTACTTTATTTTATCTTAAAATACCAATGTGATTTTTTCACCTTGTTTAAGTGGGCCCAACGTAACAGACAAAGCATCTCTACTTTTTCTACATGGAGTTTGGAAAAAATAAATGTCATCTTAAGGGTGATTCCACTTTTTTTCATTTTGAAGGTCATAAAAAAGCTACCCTTTTCTTTTACATTTACACAAACTTTAACCTCACTATTTGTTGACCATTTCACCTGTATGTAGATGTGTGTGCATATGTGTGTGAGGGATTGGGGACAAAGGGAAAGTGCATTTTCTATATCCATAATCTGTCATCGAAGGTAGTGGTGGGGGTCATACTGATCGATAGGTTGGTTTGGCACCGTTAGTTTCTAATGCCCATGTCACATTGGGCATGCCGATAATGCTTATTCTCTTCCCAACCAATCAACGGCTATGTCAATGGAGTTACCTATCACACTGGGGCATTGTCCATGTCACTTTCCCAGCTTCGTTGGTCGTTCAACTCAACGGCACACTTTTTTCAAAAGTGTATCGGCCTCTCATGCCCACCCAACTTCAACCCCAACACTAAACCCGCAGTTTGATTGGACATGTAACAACTTTTCCAATTTCTCGCACGGACTCAGTGTGATAGCATTTATCCTAGCTATTGTAATCCGAACACTTCTCACACAAGGGCATGCTAATCATGGTCATCCAACTCATGATGGACATGAGGCCCATTGTGACAGGAGCCTAATTATGTGTGTATACGAACGATACAATTATGGCGGCCGACCTTCGTATAGTGAATATTCAATCTTTTGGAAACATTTTCTTTTTTTTTAAATCATTGATACATATTTTTTATAAATCTTCCCCCTCCCCCCTTACCTTCAACAGGCCATCATGACTCCTCACCTTGTTTGGTTTAAATTGGATACAATTAAAAATCAAAGCTCTTCACCAAATGTCTTAATTTCAAAGTGATCAAGTCTCCACAATTGAAAATAAAAACTCATTTCAAAATATCTAAAATGCAAAAATGAAGGGTCTAAAAAATGAAAAGCTTCTTGTAATTGGGAAGTCATAAGACTTTTATTTTATTGAGGGTTTGGGAAAAAAAAAGACTTTCATGTTATTGAGAGCCTATATGCAATGTGGCTTTTGTAGAAGTTAGTTTATTTTTTAAGTTTAAAACGATTTGTGGTACACACAAAAAGAACAAAAGTTTTTAAAAGATTATTATGTTCAAACTTCAAATCATTGTTCCACCCCCTCCAAAAAAGTTTTGGAAAAGATCCTACGAAAGGAAGTAATTTTTTTCACTTCAATTCTCTTAAAGATTTTAAAGGCTCTTTTGAAAGACAAGTGTCAAGCAACAAAAATTGAACGACCTTCATCCATATGGATACACAAACTTTTAGAGGCCAAAACACAACCACTCGAACACCTAGAGTGCATAGACTATGTATTTTTTTCACCAATACACACTTATAATTATTTTTTTAGCAAAAAGAAAAAAGGAAAACTTTTTAATCACCCTCACTTTACCGTCGCAAAAATTTATAGTGTTTACATTGAATGTGATACACTTAATACCAATTTTTTGAGTCAACTTGTAGCGATAAATTTAATAGAAAAGATAAAGCATGAATGGAAACATGCAAGTACACATCACTATCTTTATAATTACATTGTCTATCTCCTTCTCTATGGTGCATGCATGTGCTTTGTATGGATGCTCACTTCCAAAATGAACTTTGGAGGCAGGTACCTACCAGCAAATGCATGAAAACAATTCTAGATTCTCAACTCAACAACAAAGCTTTAACCATTAAACCTAGAAGTATCAAGCTTGGTTTAAGCACCAAATTCAAGAGAATAGAAAACCATGGTGTGCTGAGTGCTTTGAATGATTTACAAACCTTGGATTAGAAATGTGCAATTTTGATTTTGCTTCATTTAAAAGCATACACATTCCTATGTGGCTATCTTTTATGGCCTACATAGGCCTTATTAAAGCATTGAATGTTTGTGTAGCAGTTGTAGAGTTGTAGACCGTTGGATGAAATTTGTCGATTAGTGCCACATGGCAAATTAATGATGGAAAATCTATTCTCTTCCTTTTCCTTGAGCACACTTTTGTAGATGTGGGCCACTTTGAGAGAAAATTGACAACTTGACATTTGTTTTCTTATTTCTCATCCTCACATCCTCATGTAGACCATTGTGATTATTCACCTGGTAAAGGATAAGAAATGCAATTGCATATGATAATGCAACTTAAGTGACAATTTGCAGAGGTTCTTCTTGCTTTTCATGTGGGGTTAAGATAACAACCAAAGCGCTCACGGATGATTTGTGACACCTCGCATCTGAAAGTGTGATTTGCTAAAAAAGATAAGGATAGAAGAAGCATAGCTCCTCTTATGTTAATTGGTTTTTCCTATCCGTTTACTAGAGCATCTTCTTATATTCTCATGAAATTGAAATGTATGTGACCCTTACTACTTAGATGCCATGTCTTTTTTGTTTTGTTGGGCAGTGCAAAATCCATCTCTATGGTTGGTTTCAAATGCAGGCTCAAATTCCTACCTTTCAATCAAATCAACTTTTCAAAATGTAATTTCCACCTACATCGCCCCTTGGAAAATTGGCTCCCCCTTACATTCAATAAAACTACTCTCTTTAAAATAAATTTTTGATATAATAAATATTTATCCTCATTCATAATCATGTTTTTGCTTTCATTTATTTTCAATTTGCACTTCTTTCTTTCTATTTGATTCTAACCAAGTCATATAAAATTTCTATATTTTTCTTTTTGTCACAAGATTAAAATATATTTTGCCCTTTTTGTCAATATTATGATGTTTTCCTACATTTCTTCTCAATTATCATATCTTTCTTTCACCTATCAAACAAAGACTATTTGAAAAGCTCTTGACTCTAGAAGATTCTCCCTCCATGTTATATTGTACATCCCCACTAGGAATTGCAAGAAAAGAAAAAAGATTCTACCTTTATACTGGTTACTGTTTGTCACAAAAAAATTTATTGGCTTTTCATAAAGCATGGAGCAATTATGGATAGTTTGATAAAGCTTGTGAGTGCCACATGGAAATTTAATGATGGAAAATTTATTTTCATCATAGTTCATGTAAGAGAAGAATTATGTTTTCCCAATTTTCACAAAGTAATATCTTTCCACCACAACACATATCTTTTTACTCTATTACAACGAAGAGGATTCAGGCATGCCATGTGTCTCATAACGAAGCTAGCATCATCTTGCATTGGCTTGCTGGACAAAATGTTGGTGGGAGCCCAAAGACCTGAAGAATGTTTGGACAGTAGGTTGCTAACCACTGAATACGGGAAAAGCCCAATTTTGTATTAGTTATTATGTAAAACTCAATGTAATTATTGTTTGGGACTCGATTGAGTTTCCAGATTGTAATATACTAAATATGCAAATCAACCTAACCCACAGTAGAAAGTAGGAGATGATTCTAATAAGTTAGGACGTCCAAGGCTGAGGTATAAAAGACAATTTTTGTAACCCTAAGGGCGACTTTTGAATTAATCAAACTTTTGAGCTCAACTAAGTGAATCATCGAATTGGAGTTGCTCAAAAGTTGATTAATTCAAAAGTTGCCCTTAGGGTTACAAAAATTGGCTTTTATACCTCAGCCTTGGAAGTTCTAACTTATCATAATCATCTCCTACTTTCTACCATGGATTAGGCTAATTTGCATATTTAGTATATTACAATCTGGACATCCTCCACGTCCATGTCGTCCCTGACATGACAGCTCTTTGTCTTTTGGATCTTCTGTCCTGATATAGCAGTTTTCAACCATTTGCATCAATAGAAACCTTGTGGCTCTGGCAGCTTTAAGTATGATTCATATCTAATTGTTTCCCAAGGTGACTGTAGGGCCAAAAATCTTGTTGTCATAAGTGAAAAAGCCGGTGTAGAAGGCTTGCATGTGATAGCTTGGCAAGAACATTAGCCTTTGATAAAACAGATGTAACACCTCCAAGGATGGCTGCTTGGACAAATCATACGTCATTTTGGTGACAGTGTCGTGTGTTGATAGTAATGTGCAGTCCGTTGCTTTGGATGGCGCGAACACTTCGAGGCAGGCCAAGAGGGTTTTGCATATTTTCATGATCAATACACACGTCCAATTAGGATAATCCAGTGAACATCTTAATGGCGCCCTTTAGGAATTATTCTCTCTCCTTCCCTGGGTGTTAGCATTGACCGGTAGTTGAGCCTAGTGGATGCTTCTTCAAGAGTCTGGAGTGGTTTGCCCATGTGTATACTCGAGGTACGGGACAATACAGAGTGTCATCCCTTATGATTTTTGGGGCTTCTACCAAGTACTTCAATAATTTGGGGTACTTGAGGAGCCACCCTTTTCTCCACTTTGGCTGGGAGTCCACAATCCTCTTTGTAATGTTTGGATCCTTGACCTCCCCTTCATATACTAGCTTTGTTCCTTCTGCTTCAGCTCTCTTCATTATGGTAAGCACTGCATACTTTAGGAGAGGGTAGGGAAGTGATGGTTTCATCCACTCTTCCCTAAGCACATTTGTGGCCAGCCCTTGGACTCCAGCTGAGTGGATCACCTGCTTTTCCCATTCCAAGGCCGCCTTATGATCTTCTAATGTGGCTTGTTCAATCAGATTTTGGAGGCGTGCCTCCTCCTCTACCGTCAGCAGTTGTTTTTCCTCTCCTTTTGTATGTAAGTGTTGCTCAAGGTGATGTAGATCTTCTGCACCTTCAGGGACCTCCATGGGCTCATGTTGTGCGTTGATGCCCAGGTCACTAGGTCCTGGCTCCATCTCTTGTGATCTTGCTTCTTCTACTTCTTGTTGGGGTATAAAGCCCAATGTGGTCGCCCAGGTAAGTGGGCGGGCCGCCAGGTATGTACACATATTCTTTTGTAAAAACCTAATAAGAACTCACTATGCTCTACACATTACAGTAGAGCGAGTTCACCATATCGTCGTGCTCTTCTTCTCGCACTCTCTCTCGCGTCGCACTTCCGCTCGTACTCCTTCAACTGGTATCAGAGCTCAGATTGAGGCTCGGGGCAGCACTGCAGGAGGCTAGAGTCACCAACTCAGATTGGAGTGAAATTCGACAGGCGAAGACACGGCCCCAAATCTCGTGGGAAAACCCGAAGGACTCGGTGTTGTCAAAATTTCATTCTGAGGTCATCTCGACCACCGTTCGGCTTCGACAAAGGTCTGCGCAGGCCATTTTCCACTACGTGGTCTCGACGGGTGCAGATCCGACTCTGCAAATTTGGGGTTTTCGGCCTACGACTACAGGTGCTGAGGATATCGACACTCACAGAGTGTTGATTTGTGGCTATCTACACATCGAAGGACAGCTCACAGTTCTTGGAGGCGTGTCACATACGACACAGACGCATCTACACACAGACTGTAGGCGACATCCACTAGTTCATCAGGTAGCTTGTGTTTGCTACTTGATATTCCAGATTTCATCCTGACATTGCAGGTACTTCCACATGGGATGTATTGTCAGAGATGATGTATGTCTGTTGAGGGTTTGCTGGCTGTGAGTCACGCAACAAACAACCGCCGCAGCGATTACAACATACAGTGGGAAATTTGTGGATGTATCACTTTGTGGGAAGTCTATGTACTGTCAGATTTACTGCAGCCTTTGTTGAGGGTCGAGTGAGGTTTTATTGAGCTGGGGGATTCTCGAATGTTGAGATCCTTTCGGTGATACAGGTCTTGGAGCGATCCCTCGAGCACCCTTAGATATGCAGCTAGGATGTATTGACTGTGAGTTAGACAATTAGGATTGCATCTTTGCTTTATTGCCGTTGAGGCATTGTCGCAGTCTATGCTTACAGGACAGTGACTGGATTATAGACTCAGGGGCATCACTTCATGTGTCTCCAAACAAGGAGTGGTTTACCTCTTATGTGACCACTAAAGATCATGTTCGGCTAGGCAATGGGCAGACATGTGAGATCTTAGGTGTTGGAGATGTTCAATTGAAGTTTCAGAATGGCTCTTCTTTCACGCTGAAGAATGTGAGACATGTTCCCGCAATTACAAAGAGCTTGATCAGCACAGGTTTACTTGATGATGTTGGCTACGTCACCACTTTTGGACAGAACATGTGGAAGATATCCAAGGGTTCTATGACAGTAGCACATGGAGTAAAGTCTGGAGGACTTTACATGATTTATGTATCAAATGTCTATAAAAATGTAATCAATGTAACCGAGCAGCCGAACGTTTCTTTGTGGCATAGCCGGTTAGGACATATGTCCAAGAAGGGAATGGAAATCTTGTCTCGTTCTGGTTATTTGCCTGGCTTTTCATTTAATGATTTTGAATTCTGTGAACATTGTCTGTATGGTAAGCAAACACAGCAGCCACATAAGCATAGAAGCAGTAGAAGAGATACACAATTGGCACTTGTTCATAGTGATTTGTGTTGACCTATGCCTAACCTATCTCTAGGGGGAGCTTCTTACTTTATGACATTTATAGATGATTACTCGAGGAAAGTATGGGTTTACTTTCTCAAGCACAAGGATGAAGCGTTTAGTGTTTTCAAAACGTTTGTGACACTTGTGGAGAATCAGAGTGGCAAGAAGCTTAAATGCTTACGCACTGACAATGGTGGAGAGTATGTTTCAAAGGCCTTTCAGGACTTTTGTGAGTCAAAAGGCATAAAACGTGAACTTACTGCTCCTTACAATCCTCCTCAAAATGGTGTTGCTGAGAGGATGAATAGGACCATACAAGAGAAGGTCAGAAGTATGTTGTCTAATGCACAGCTGCCAAATGGGTTTTGGGCTGAAGCCGTATCAGCAGCTGTTCATCTTGTAAATAGATCTCCTATCAAGGTTTTGCAGAAGGATTCAGTGCCAGAGATGGTATGGTCAGGCAAAATGCCCTCATACAAGCATCTCAGAGTCTTTGGCTGTGAGGCATATACTCATGTTCCAAAGGAATTTAGGAACAAACTTGAGCCAAAGAGTAGAAAGTGCATCTTTCTAGGCTATGGTAATTCTGGTGAGATGGGGTACAGACTTTGGGATCCCGAATCCAGAAAGGTTGTCCGCAGCAATGATGTTCACTTTAATGAATCCAAATATCATTCTAAACCAGAGAGGGTTGAGGAGATTAGAAGAGTTGTCTTCCAAGAAGATGGACCTGCACGTGCAAGACAAAATGTCAGGGCTTAAGAGGAGCAAGGGCAGGATAGACTGGAACCACAGGTTGTGGCTGAGTCTGAGCCACCTATTGTACGTAGATCTGGACGTGTCACGTGACCTCCTTATAGGTTTGTTCCATCTATGAACTATGTCATGTTGACTGATTGCAATGAGCCTTCATGTTACAAGGAAGCAGTGCAAATGAAGGACTCCGAGAATTGGCAATTGGCCATGCAGTCAAAGATGACAGCTCTGCATAAAAGCAAGACATGGAAGCTAGTTAAATTACCACAGGGCAAAAAGTATCTACCTTGTAAATGGGTTTACAGGTATAAGATCACCGCTCATGATAGTCAGCCAAAGTACAAAGCAAGGCTTGTTGCCAAGGGCTTTAAGCAAGAACAAGGCATTGACTTTGATGAAGTCTTCTCTCCGGTGGTCAAGATGACTACATTGAGATGCTTTCTTGCATTGGTTGCCATATTAGATTTGGTGTTGCACCAAATGGATGTCAAGACAACGTTCTTGCATGGTGATTTAGATGTGGAAATTTACATGCAGCAGCCAGAAGGGTTTGTTGAGAAAGGCAAGGAAGATTGGGTATGCCAGTTGTTAAAGAGTCTTTATGGCTTAAAACAATCACCGAGGGCATGGTACCATAAATTCCACAAGTTTATGCTTTCTCAAGGCTACAAACGTAGTGAGTTCGATCACTGTCTATATACAAAGAAGGCTAAGGATGGCAGTTGGCTGATCCTTATTTTGTATGTGGATGACATGTTGATTGCTGGCAAGCACTTGGAAGAAATTTCAGCTTTGAAGTCAAAGATGGCAAAATCGTTTGACATGAAAGACATGGGTGAGGCAAGTCATATACTTGGTATGCGCATTGAGAGAGACAGATCAAAGAAGTTGATTTGGTTATCTCAAACAGAGTATATTGACAAGGTTTTGCAACGTTTCAATATGGAGAAGGGAAAGGCACTGAGTGTTCCATTGCCACCATATGTGAAACTTAGCAAACAAGATTGTCCTGTGTCTGAGGAAGAACAGGCTGAAATGGATAAGATTCCATATGCGTCTGCAGTGGGTAGTTTGATGTATGCAATGATTGCTACTCGCCCAGACATTGCAGTTGCAGTGGGAGTATTAAGTCGATACATGTCAAACCCAGGCAAGAAACATTGGGAGGCAGTGAAAGGAATATTGAGATACCTGAAAGCTACAAAGAGTATGCGTATATGCTATGGGAGTCAGCAGCTAAGTGTAAAGGGTTTTACAGACTCAGATTATGCAGGTGACTTAGACAACCGAAGGTCTACGTCAAGGTATGTCTTTACATTAGCTGGTGGAGCAGTATCATGGCGTTCTAGATTACAAGATTGTGTTACTCAGTCTACTACAGAGGCTGAATATGTTGCAGCATCAGGGGCATACAAAGAATCAATTTGGCTTAATCGACTAGTAACAGATTTGGGAATCAAAGAAGAGATGCCTGTGTTATATTGTGATAGTCAAAGTGCTATACGATTGGCTCGCAATCCAGTTTATCACTGAAAGACAAAGCATGTGGATGTGAAGTATCATTTCATCAGGGAAATTCTCGAGGATAAGCAACTTCAACTTGTCAAAGTTCACACCACAGAAAATCATGTTGATCTACTTACAAAAGGACTTCCCTCAGAGAGCTTTGCGCATTTTTGCAAGCAGTTAGGTGTAGGGTAGTACATCACTTCTCTACATCTCTTGTATATTAGCTTGTATAGTAGCTTCTCTCACACTTAAAGTACCACATTGGACTTTAAGTGGGAGGTTGTTGGGGTATAAAGCCAAATGTGGTCGCCCAGGTAAGTGGGCGGGCCGCCAGGTATGTACACATATTCTTTTGTAAAAACCTAATAAGAACTCACTATGCTCTACACATTACAGAAGAGCGAGTTCACCATATCGTCGTGCTCTTCTTCTCGCACTCTCTCTCGCGTCGCACTTCCGCTCGTAATCCTTCATGAATCCTATTGGATAAGCTTTAAAGGAGTCCAATGAGAATTTAAATACATAGAAATAAATAATTAAGTTCTTTCTCTCAAAGAGGAAAAAGAGGATACATGTCCAAATGATATAATTAAATAATACAAGAGAGAGAGAAAGAGAGAGAGAGAGAGAGAGAGAGAGAGAGAGAGAGAGAGAGAGAGAGAGAGAGAGAGAAGGGGGGGGCGGGGGACCAAGCATGAGAGGGGGGTATACTCTCCCACACACACACACACACTGGCATATTCTCATTGTGTGAAGTGCAAAGTACAAGAGCTCCATCGGTCTTCTCCACGCTTGTTGAGAAGTTGAGAGCCTACACCAACATCATCACGTTTCCAAGTAAAAGCTTCCTTAGGATATGTCAACCATTTTACAAGGTGTTCAATAATGGTCCGATTGTGTAGAGGCTTAGTTCTACTTTGAAGTATCTTGTCAGGATATACTTCAAAATTTCCACCATTAGAGGTAGATAATAGAGAATCATCAAGAATGTGTTGTGGATCAGGTACATACCTCTTGAGCAAGCTGACATGAAAAACATCATGTACCTTTATGTGTGATGGTAACAAGAGTCTGTAAGCTTGATCATTAATCCTTTTTGTGATTACAAAAGGTCCACATTATCTGGCACTTAGCTTCTTACACTTACCCATTGCTAAGGAGCTACGTCTAGGTTTCACTCTCAAAAACACCATATCTCCTTCTTCAAAGAGTCTAATCGATCGTTTAGGGTCAGCATAACTTTCCTGTCTACCTTGAGCGGTCTTAAAATCTTATCGTATAAGATCGGTATGTAGTTGTATTTCATCCAACATTTCTTTGGATGCTTGAACCTGTATGAGAGGGTCTGACCATTTGAGTAGATTAAGACACTCTTATTCATACAACACTAAATAAGGAGCATCCCAATTGAGCGTTGGAATGAGGAATTATACGTAAATTCAACCAAATACAAATATCTGGTCCATTTACCTTGCTCATGCATACAATAATCTCTTAACATGTCTTCAATGATTTGATTGGTCCTCTCTGTCTGCCCATCAATTTGAGGTGATAAGCAGCACTAAAAGCCAATTGGGTTGAATAGAAGCCCCATGTAATCAATCACAAGCAACTCATCAATTCTCGGTATTGCATATTTATTCTTGACTGTTACTTGATTCAATCCCCAATAATCAATAAAAAGACGTAGAGTACCATCCTTCTTCCAATTAAAGAGAACAGCAGTACTCCATGGAGAAACACTAGGTCGAATGAATCCTTGTTCAGGAAGTTGAGTCAGTTGCTCCTTGAGTTCTGCAGATTCAGGTATCGACATTTTGTATGGCCTACGGGCAATTGGTTGACCTCCTTGAATAAGCTCTATTGCATCAGCAACATCCATGCTTAGGCGATAACTATGAAAGCTCTTCGAGAAATACATCTTCAAATTCCATTAGCCATTCGAGTTCAAGTGAATCTAACTTCTTCTCCTTAGGGTTAATCTTTACTGCGTAAATCATTTCATTCTTCCTATGACTCTTCATAAGTCTCTCATAAGTTTGATAAAGTTCACTAGTCTGAGTTTAAGTTTTGGGGATAGTTACGGAGCGAGCTCAACAAAGTGAGCTTTGGAACGAGCTTTTTTTTTTTCATCCCACCATCACTACCTCCCATTGCCGCCCCTTAGCAACCATCACCACCACCACCCTAGCCCATCATTGGTAGTGGTGCTAGCTTACTACCACCATGTGCCGCCCCTACTCCTACCATCACCGCCCATTGCTGCCCCTCCCTCCAGTGGAGTAGCCAAGGACCTCCTCTCTCTCTCTCTCTCTCTCTCTCTCTCTCTCTCTCTCTCTCTCACACACACACACACACACACACACACACACACACACACACACACACACACACACACACACAAACAAAAGCCCAAGGCATTAACGATTTTGCTAATTCCTTCGTTTTTTTTTTTTTTGCAAACCCCCTCATCCCTCCCCATCTCTCTCTCCCATGATTCCTCCAACCCATTCCCTCTCTTGCCCCTCTTCTCTCTCTCTCTCTCTCTCTCTCTCTGTGTGTGTGTGTGTGTGTGTGTGTGTGTGGTCCCACCTCTTTCTCTACGTCCGCCCCTCCATCTTCCCTCTCTCTGGCCCTTCCCCTTCCTCCCCCCCCTCTCTATAACATTTCTATCACCCAAGTGTGGTAGATTGGTTATGTCATTGCCCTCTTGAATAACAGATCTTGAGTTCAACTCTCCTCGTCGGATAGATCTTTAAGGTCTCTTGGGATAGTTTCCTACGATGTTAAAATTCTCTTCTTCTTCTCTCCAAAAGAAAGGCCCCAATGATATCGCTAGTGCCTCACTTTTTTTAATTGGCCCTCCCTCCCTCCCTCCAACCCCTTGCCACCCCTCTCCCACCCTGTATTTTCTCTCTCTCTCTCTCTCTCTCTCTCTCTCTCTCTCCACACCGCCCGATCCTAGAGAGAAATGAAATAAGATGGAATGAAATATTGTATTAATCAAAATGGAAGAAAATGTTATATTAAGCGTTTTCATAAGGCCAAAATGACCTATGAGACCAAGATAATACAATCTTGGTGGATCTAATACAATCCATGGGTATAAATAAAATGAGAGACAAAGAGAGAAAGGGGGGACGGGGGGGGGGGGGGGGAGAGAGAGAGAGAGAGAGAGAGAGAGAGAGGTTGGCAAGGGAGGGAGAGATAGATTTTATTATCGTTTTTGAGCGTCAAATATGACCTATGACACCAAAGTTACATGTGATGTATGTGTGTGATTGATGAGTGATTCTCGGTGCTCCAAAATTGTGGTGATGAGAGCTGCAATGGAGAGCCTACACTATGGCTGGGAGAGGAAAGTTTGTGCAGACTTGATTTGACTCTTCTCCATTGTCCCAACGCCCTTTCTTGCATTGAAGGGAGTGGGAGCTTATTGAAATGGATGTGACAGTGTGTATCGCTGACAAGGGGATCATCTCAGGCATGTAAGGGTGAGTATAATTTCCTCTTTCAGCAAAGAGCATGGTTTTGTAGTTGGGGACAATATGGGTGACCCCCCCGAATTTCTCATGGGCCATAATACATCGGTGTTGTATAAAAGCTTCATTCAATAGGAAGTCTATTGAGGCATCATGTGACAAGTGTAATACATCCCATCTTTCAAACACGGTCTTCATATCATGGCGAGACTCGGGGGGGGGGGGGGGGGGGGGGAACAAAAATTGTGAGAGGGAGAGAGGTGTGATAATGTTTTTTAAAAAGAGGAAAAAAGAGGGAGTGCAAAAGAGCTTAATAAAAAAAAAGAAAAAAAAGTCATCATAGCGATATCGCTATTACTATAAGGACTTTTTTTTTCCTTTTTTTGATTAAGCTTCCTTGCACTCCCTCTCATTTCCTCTTAGAAAAAAAAACATCACCTTCACTCTCCCCCTCCCACAATATTTCCTCCCCCCCCCCCCAACAAACCAACCCTCTCCCTCTCTCTCTCTCTCTCTCTCTCTCTCTCTCTCTCTCTCTCTCTTGTCGACCCCTTCTCTCTTCCTCTCTCCCTCTCTCTCTCTCTCTCTCTCTCTCTCTCTTGTCGACCCCTTCTCTCTTCCTCTCTCCCTCTCTCTCTCTCTCTCTCTCACACACACATATTTTATTTTGTACCCAGACATTGTATTAGATCCACCTATATTGTATAAGTTTGGTCTCATGGGTCATTTTGGTCTTTTGAAGACATTTAATATAACATTTTTATTCCATTTCATTTCATTTCTCTTTGGGATTTAAGGGACTGAAGTGGCAGTGTGACGGGAAACAGAGAGGTTCCCAATCCCACCTCCTTCTCTCTCCCTCCTACTATCGCGCTCTCTTTCTCTCCCTTGCTCTCCCTCTTTTACAAAAAAGGACAGGCACTATCGATACTGCTAGTACTTTTTTAAAATTTTCAATGGATCTCTCCCCCCCCTCTATTTGTGGGACGGGAGGGAAGGAAAGGGCATGGTGGCAAAGGTAGAGAGAGAGAGAGAGAGAGAGAGAGAGAGAGAGAGAGAGAGAGATGAGGGGTGGAGCTCACTCTGGGATGGGAGGGAAGGGAAGAGTGAGGAGGAGAGAGAGAGAGAGAGGGGGGGGGGGAGAGAGAGAGAGAGAGAGAGAGAGAGAGAGAGAGAGAGAGAGATCAATAGGGTGTATGTGTGCGTACGTGTGTGTGTGTCTGTGTGTGTCTGAGAGAGAGAGAGAGAGAGAGAGAGAGAGAGGGAGAGGGGGGGGGGGGGGGCAACGGGAGAGAGAAAAGGGGCAGCAAAAATTGTGAGAGGGAGAGACGGAGAGTATCTTAATTTCTTTTAAAACAAAACAAAGGGAAAGAGAGCTAGTGGAGGGGAGATTTTTTTCTTTGAAAAAACTTATCAAAACTACTAGTGGAAGGGCATGGTGGCAAGGTTAGAGAGAGAGAGAGAGAGAGAGAGAGAGAGAGAGAGAGAGAGAGAGAGAGAGACGGGGGCTGGAGCTCACTCTAGGATGAGAGAGAGAGAGAGAGAGAGAGAGAGAGAGAGAGAGAGACGGGGGCTGGAGCTCACTCTAGGATGAGAGAGAGAGAGAGAGAGAGAGAGAGAGAGAGAGAGAGAGGGAGGCGGCAGGTGGGAGACACACACACACATGGAGAGAGGTAAGACAATAAGAGAGAGGGGTGGTGGGGGAGAGAGATAGGAGTAAGAGAGGGGGGGGGGGAGAGAGAGAGAGAGAGAGAGAGAGAGAGAGAGATAGGGGTTATAGAGTGACAAGAAAAGAGAGAGGAAGAAGGGAGTAGGAGAAGAGGACTTTGGGGAAGGGATGGCGGTTGCTAGAGGAGGAGATGGAGAAAGGGAGGGCGGTTAGAGGAGTAGATGGAGGGAGGGGGTGGAGGAGACGGAGGATGTTGAAGGAGGAGGCTAGGGAAGAGGAGGAAGCATGGGCGGCGAGAGGAGGAAGAGGAGGTAGGGAGGGCGGTCCTCCAAAAAAAAAAAAAAGCTCGCTCCATTGAGCTCGCTTGAAAACCTAACTCTTAAGTTTTCCCCGTTTCCAAGTAGCTATAACCCTGGAGTTTTGGTTATTTACAAAAATCAACGAAGCGTCTTTACAATGTATATGAGCATCATTGGCCTTAAGCCAATCCATTCCTAGGATTCCATCGTAGATCCCTATGGGTAGGACTTTGAATTTTGTAGATGTAACGGAATTGGACTTTGTAACATGGAAAGTAGCAGAATTAAAATAACTATAGTGATCATTTTAAAGAGAATTCTTCAAGAGCATAAAGAGAATACTTGATGATAGATAGCAACATATTCATTATACATAATTAGCTTGGCATAAACAATACTTTGCAAGAGAGAGAATTAGAGAAGTTGACAACAGTTGAGGACCATATTTAGTTGGAGCTGGTCCCCTCTCCAAAAAGAATTTGTATTATAGATTCTCTCGTAATGAGAGACTTGGTATAATACAAGCTTTGTGTTCCTTAAGACCTAATCGACGCAATGAAGATGGAAAGCTTCATGCATAAAAATCATGTCCTTAATCAACTTAATGAAAGCATTAACTTGTCTCCAACCTCAGTTCCAAGACCTCAAACACCTTCAAAGGTGGAGAGAGCTAGCAGGGGATGAGGGTAGGAAAGAGGAAGTAGAAGTAACATACGAGAAACAAGTACCTTCCTCACCGTAGATTACTCTTGTAGCTTAGCTTAGCATAGTTATATAGATGGTAGAGAATATGAGCATTCCATTGAAGCTTCGCTCTTGGTTGGATTTGCATTCCATAGCCAAGAGTTGTTGGTGTAGGCTCTCAACTTCTCAAGCTTGGAGAAGGAGATAGAGTTCTTTGCTTCACACCATCAATGTGTGTGTGTGTGTGTGTGTGTATGGATGAGAATAAGGATGCCCAAATCAGCACCCTCTCATGCTTGGTCGACCTCTCTCTCTCTCTCTCTCTCTCTCTCTCTCTCTCTCTCTCTCTCTCTCTCTCTCTCTCTCTTGTATTATTTAATTATATCATTTGAAAAAGTGTCCTCTTTTTCCTCTTTGAGAAAAAAAACTTAATTATTTATTTAAATACATATAAATTCTCATTGGACCCCTTTAAATCCTATCCAATAGGATTCGAGCACATCATGAGGGAAAAATAGGGAGGATCTTGATATGTGTCTTTTATGCTTCGTAAGAGATCATGATTGAATTGAACAATTCAAGCACCTTAGTCATTTAAGCATGACAATCTTTTATGCCTCTTGAGAGATCATGTTTGAATTGAATACTTCAAGTACCTTAATCATTTAAGCATGACAACCACTTCAAGATTGGGCAAGGTTCTCACAAACACCTTAAGCACCTTATTCAGCAAGCACGAAAAGCACCTCAAGCTTGGGTAGGGTTCCCACCTCAAGGTCAACCTCGGCTTGCTTAAGGTCCTAGGTCTAAGGACTTTTAACACTAACCTTTGGAGGTCTTTAATGAAGCTAACCCTAAGGTCTTCTAAGCTCCATTATATGCACATGTCTATATTCTACCTCTTGTTCCCATTCATCTCTCCCATATTAAATGATCAGTTCAATATGAGAAATTCTTTTTGGAATAGGTAGATATTAGATTTTATGACATTACCTCTCTCTTGAAACCATAGGTGTCCTCGACTATGAGGTAGAAGAGATAAAGTCTTAGTCATTAGTCTACGTTTCTTAACGGGTAGAGGATCCCTTTTTACCCTACGACACCATTCCAGAATGTATGACTAATCCATTTGGTGCTTGGGAGACTTAGCTATCGCAAGCATGTCTGCTCTTTAGTCCATATCATACTCCCAAAGTAGAATGACAAATTCTACTTGGTGTTTGAGTGACGTTGTCACTCAAACATGTTTGTGATGATGTCATCATCACAAACATGATTCTAAGCATGCATACTATTTAAATTTGTGCACAAAAGAGGATTAGTCTTATAAGACAAAAAAAATTTGTAACATTTAATGGCCTACAATCTTATGTGTAGCGGAAATTAGCATGAACATAGTGGGCATTTCATTAGAATAGATTCCTAATGAGAATTACAAGAGTGCTTGGGTGGAGAGAGCAACAAAAAGCATAACACCTAGTTAGATAGCATCGACAATACTTTCAAAAGAGAGAGAAATTAAGCTATTGACAACAGTTGAGGACCGGATTTGCATGGAGCCGGTCCCCCCTCCAAAAGGCTTTGTATTATGGTTTCTCCCATCAAGAGAGACATTGTACAATACAATTCTTTGTGTTCCTTCAAGACTAGCTAGTGCAATGAAGATGGAAGCTTCATACACCAAGCAAAACACTTAATCAAACACAACTTGAATTATCCCCGTTCTCAGACCCAAGACCTCACACACCTTCGAAGATGGTGAGAGCTAGCAGGGTATGAGAGTAGATTGAGAGGAAAAAGGAGTATCTTACGAGAAAGATGTACATCTCCTCACATAATCACTCATATTAGCATAGCTTAGCTTAGTAATTAGCTTGGTAGAGGAGATGAGCATGCATTGAAGCTTGGCTCTTGGTTGGATTTGCATCCACATGCGAAGAGAGTGTTGATGTAGGCTTCTATCTCACAAGCTTGGAGTAGGTGATGAGCTCTCCATTAAAGCTTGGGAGGAGATAGAGTATTCTTCCTTCACACATGGTCAAGTGTGAGTGTGTGTGTGTCCATGCCAAGCAAAAATCAGCCCTTTCTCTCTCTTGGGCGAGCCCTAGCTGCTAATTAGGTCTGGCTTTTGCCTCATTGGACCTCCCCAGGTCAAGCCAATAGGAATTAAACAGCATAAGTGATAGCCTTTAGACATGTGTCCCCCTTTCCCCTTTTGTGAGAGCTTTAGATAATTAAATAATTAAACAAAACTCTCATTGGACCCCTTTGTCTCCTGGCCAATAGGAATCAGGCAAGCCATGAGGCTTCTGAATGCTCATTGGACCCTTTGGGAGACTGCCCAATAGTCTTCTAGGAGACTTATTTCTCATTGGTTTCTTTTATTAAATGTTTTTAAATTAATTAAACTACATTTACTCTAGCTTAATTCTCATTGGTCCACTTCAAGGGTCTTCCAATAGGAACTGGGCACACCTTGTGGGCATCTGGCCTAGGGAGCTGACATGTGTCCCTCATTCCCTTTGTGTAAAGGGAGCATGTGTGTGTGTGTGTGGCTTTCTCTCTCATCCCCTAGCTTTGGGGCTCGCCCCCTCCCATGTAGGGATGTGCAAAGACTTTTAGGGCACACACAAAGCATCCAATTTTCCCTAGGGTTGACCTTTGGACTCAACCTTTGAATTTTGGAACCTTAGCATTTTGGAAGTCTTAATGGGCTGAACCTTAGGGTCTTTTTGGCCCATTGTTTCACATGGCTCTTTTGCAGATGGCCCCCCCTTTGGATCCCTATTTTCCCCTTCTTTGGATCCCTACTGTGGCCGGTCTGCTAGCTTAACCAATATTCTAGCTTTTTCTCCCTTGGCACTTGCCCACATTAAATGATCAGTTTAATATGAGAAAATCATTTAGGAGAATTAGATATTGATTATTATGACATTATTGCTCATTTAAAGAGCATTTACATTTTCTTACTCTAGTGAAGCATTTTAAGCATTGATAAGGTTCATACTATCCTTTAGTTGTGTTTCTTACATTCATCTAGCATCTTCGAAAGGATAGTTTTTAAATTTAATAAGATACTGTCGAATAATCTTACCATGTCTTAGTACCTTGTCTTTGTGTCGAAGAATTGATTCGGGCTGCAGCACCTCTTCTTGATCTTTGATCTTTGGCGCGTCCTCAATTATTGGTTCTTTTGGTGGCTCGCCTTTGTAAGGCTTGAGTAGGCTCACATGAAATGCATTGTGAATGAGCCAATGGTTGGGCAGCTTGAGTTGATAGGCCATCTCGTTGATTGGTTTTAAGATTTGGAAAGGACCATAGTATCTTTTTGCTAACTTAGCATAATACTTTTGGTGGCCTGTTGGATTTTTGCTCGTAGTTTGCCTCAATCGAGCCTTGGGAAACTTGAGTAGGACCCAATCATTTTCCTTGAAGGCTAAGGCCCTTCTATGCTTGTCAGCAATCACTTTTTGCCTTTGTTGGGGGATGGATATAGCCTCCTTAATCTGTTGAAAAGATTCTTGTAGGTCTCGGCTAGACTTATTACCGACGAAGATCTTTCCATGTACCTTAAGTAGGAACGGACTTTTAGGTCTTCCCTCAATGATTTCAAAAGGAGCCTTCCTGTGGTGGTATGGACAGTGCTATTGTATGCATACTATACAAGAAGTAAGTACTTCTCCCATTGGGCACATTGATCTACTTTTGTAACATAAGTCTTGAGTAGATCGAGAATCGTAATATTGGGTATTTCACTTTGGCCATCCGTTTGTGGGTGATAGGCCAAAGAGAAATTTAGTCATGTACCTAGATTCTCAAAGAGACCCTTCCAAAAATTACTGATCATTCGAGGATCTCTATCCAAAACTATTGATGTTGTCAAGTGATGGTGTTTAAAAATACGGGATATGAAGAGGGTTGCCATTTGGTGTGCCTTGATATTCTTTTTGACAAGTATGAAATGTGCTTGTTTGCTACACTTGTCAACTATCGTCCATATTCTCATATTCCCATGGATAGACTTGGAAAATCCAAAGATAAAATCCATGGATATGCTCTCCCATGGTGAATTAGGAATTGGCAATGGCTGGAGTAATCCAAGTTGCTTCTCTCTATCATACTTGGTCTTTTGGCATACCACACATTTGGAAACACACTCTTGTATGTCCACTTTCATGGTAGGCCAACAGAAATACGTCTCTACTCCTCGAAGAGTAGGTTGAATCCCTCTATGCCCCGCATAGGGAGGAGCATGGGATTCATACTTTACTTTCTCATGAAGAGAGTGAGTAACACATATCCGATTGGCATGGTGAAGATAAGCATCCTGCAAAGTGAATGATTCTTCTTTCTTCCCTAAGGCAAGGGCTGAAATTACATCTTTTAAATTGGCATCTATCATGGAAGGTAGATCATTGTGAGTTGCTATGGACACTACATTGGCCCTTGGCCATCGTGATAGTGCATCAGCTACTTGATTGTGCTTGCCAGCAATGTGAGAAATATGAAAATTGAATTGTGAAAGAAAATTTTCCTACCTCATTTGTTTGTCAGAGAGCTTGGTTTGCGTCATGAGGTACTTAAGACTTTGGTGATCTATTTGTAGAATGGATGAAGTCCCCAAAAGGTAGTGCTTCCATGTATCAAGGGCATGTAGGATAGCTAGTAGCTCCTTTTCATAGATGCCCAAGACACGCTCATTGGAATTGAGTCTTTGGCTCTCATATGCTATGGCATGCCCTTCTTGAAGCATGAGCCAACTTCTCTGCAGACGAATGAGCCAAATCAAAGTAGTCATCCATGCGCTCTAGACCAACTTCTACATCGCAAAAACTTTTGGGGTTGAGAAATCTACAAAGCCTTGAAAGTTTCTAATAAATCCTAATGGCTCTAACATAATGCACCCGGTAGTAGCCATTGTGACATCCTTCCACCAATGGATCATAGCTATCCCATTCTTTGAGTATATTGGACGGGTGATCCCAATAATCTTTCTTGATTGTTGGTTGAAACATTTTGTCATTTGCATGCGAATCATACCAGTACTAGGTAAGTGATCGATTAGTTACAGGTACTCCCATTTCACTGTGAACTATTGCCTTTTTGTAATCGAAGTAGTCATCAAAGTAAGAGAGTCTTTTGGAAACATGTCTGATGTGTCCCATCCATCAGAGCTCTGTATATTCGCACAATTTGCGAGGCACTGGGGTCTGTTATAGGCATTGTATAAAATTTTTACATGAGGATTGTGCATTATGAAATTTTCAAACAAGTCAAAGAACAACTTCCAAGGTACCGGACTAAATGAACGTTGGTCATTGGTCTGGCATTGACGGTCCCATACATTGAACATGACATGTTGAAACATCCCGTAGCTATCCAAGTTTCCTTTGTCGATTAGTGACAATGATCTCCTTTCCCAACTTGGATTGAATCCATTCAACACACCCCATGGGTAAGGGTTGATGTTCAGGTGATCTAAACTCGGGTTTCCTATAGTGTAATGGTACCAAGCTCAGAATGTATTACATACAATACAATCCGTAGTGAAAAGTTGTTGCACTTCCACTCCTATTTGAAGATGTTCTTCCACCATAAGGCGAGAGAGTATATTTGCTCATCTCCCTCAGGGAGATGTCAGTAATCTACACACACCCCCCATCACTCAAGTTAGTTAGAATGGTAATACAAAAGATCCAAACTCAAATAGTAGGACCTTAAAACATTATGAATCATATAAAAGTCAAATTTTTATAATCGTAAGAGCCAAAAAGATACATAATACCTTTAGTAAGGTACATAAATACGAAAGGGTCCTATGAACCAATTTTTTTGTTACTATAACCGAGGCTCTACCCTTATATTTGTTAACATCTCGAGTTTCAAAGTTTAGAACTTCAACTTGTGCATTGAGATTCATATCTCTTTTTCATACCATTCTTCCCCTCGAGATAGATCCATGGGCGATATTGCATTAAACCAATTTACATGAGCGTGTCGTTCATTTACATCATTTCTATGGGAGTATCAACTCGAGTTCACTGCCATTGGATGTGCCTGATCAAAGTCACTAATGCATCTAGGCTTCTCATGGTCATCAAAGGTAATAGTGACATTGTCAGGATTGTATTTAAGAATAGGTCCGTAGACTCTATTGAACCAATCTTGAGGTACATAATAGAATCGGTTGCCACCATTTGACTTCTTCCAACCTCTAATTATGACTTTTTCACAGAAGTCGTATCTTTGATTTTGTATGAGGGCCTTCTTACTAAGAATAATCTCTCGATTTGGTATGTCCAGAAACGAGCACAGGTTAAGGTAAAGAACATATCCCTATACTTTGATGTCACCTTCTTGGATCTTTTCCCTGACCCAGAGCTGTGGATCGATCATATACCTATCAGGAACTTGTGTTCAATGTTCAAGTTGGGCTTCAGCATACAACTCCCATGCTACATAAGTGTTTGGAACAAGGTAATCTCTAGGCCCCTTTGAAGTTCGAACCACTTCAACTCCCCAATAGATATTGAATCTGGTCGCATAGTTGAAAAATATTTTTCGTGCAACATCACTCGGGAGTTCATCTTCTAGACAATAAGAAGATCCACCTAGAAACAAGACAAGGAGAGATAGAAATTAGTACACATGTGAACCAAAAATGAGTCTACGTCCTTTTTATTCATTAAAATTTGATTTTTATGATTCCATTACAATAGTATTGGTGTCTCGGAGCCAACTCTCTAAATATTCTTTTAACTCTCATGACTATGTATCCTCTTAAACCTCCCATGCGACAACGTGGTCTATAGTTGTCTTCTAGTTTTTCTTTCCCTATAAGAGCTGCAAGAGCTTCAAATTTCTTGGCAACTTCAAAAATCCTTAAAATTTGGGAGCGCATTGCCAAGTAGTAGAACATATCTTCTAGACGTAACCATATTCTGAGCCGAAGTAACCTGAGGTTGGTAAACCAATCTCTTGGACTATCATCAATGTAAATAAAGAACTGACGGAAGGGCTCTTGGTAATGGGTAAGGTAATTACCGTCAACACTCTTCCAACAATTTGTGTTCCACGGCATGGCGAAGACTTTGGTCTCAATTTCTAAGTAAAAGAGTTCCCTTGCATCCCTTGATAACCGTGTTGCCATATTGTTGAACACCATGGCCAAAACCTCGTTTCCCTTGCTAAAGCATTCAAACGTCACTTTAGGAGCCATTTGTTTCTATAAAACAAACATTCAAAGAAATTTCAATGTCGTTGTTAAACACTTCAATCACTTTACCATAACTAAAACCACTTACTTTCATTCAGGAACACAAGTCAAGCAGGTACCACCAATCAATGTCACTCATAGATGCATCTCGAATACAATATCCTTTCCCAAACAGCATGCATGAATGCGTGCATGATGCATAACTAACCCAACTAGTATCATGCTTTAGACTATTCCCTTAACCTTAAGCATCAGTTCTGATACCAGGTGAGAGATACCCCTCCCCAGGGGTCTATGCACAAAATATACAATTTAAACCTTTATACAATTTTCAATATACATCAGAGTTGCGGAAGCATTTTCATAGGGGAGGAGTTCTTAGCGCCCGACCGCATGGAGTTTATGCCATGAGACAAACTGCATCTAGAGGAACCTAGTGACTAGTGCTATCCCTGAATGGGTGTTATGAATGAAAGCATACTCGAGGAAAAATACATTGTGGTGGGTGAATATATGTGTACACCACATTTCGAAAAGAGAGAGAGAGAGAGAGAGAGAGAGAGAGAGAGAGAGAGAGAGAGAGAGAGAGAGAGAGAGAGAATATAGTGGAGGATGAGATAGAGTGCACAGAGACACGAGGGAATGACGATAGAGAATCTTTAAATGTCCCATCTAAATGAAATAGGCAACCATGTATTAATGCAATGCTAAAATTTGGGTATACCATAACATCAAAAAAAGTATAACAAAATGACTAGCAGATCACTGAACCTTGTGTAGGGATCGACCGGTCCACCCATCCACTTCCTCTCTACTATGGACTGAGAGAATTTCACTTTCTTGGGAGCGAGCCAGAACACCTCCAACCTACCTGAGCCAGACATGGGCTAAAGCCGTTTTGCCTCCCTCCTTGAACCCGAGCTCTAAAAGGATCCCAAATACCAGCAAGTGGTAGAGTATCAACACCAACCATACCAGTTTAGGCACCACGCCTCTTTGATGCCTAGCATCGGGTATTTAGGCAAAGCCAAGGCAAGGTCCCCGACGTGTTAGTCGTGTAGGTTGTTCAACCCCCGACGCACTAACCATGTAAATGAGCCTATTAAAAAAAGAAGACCTATGCAACACCCCCAATCTAGCAAATCCCCAGGTCAACAACCCTTTTATCTAAGGCTAAGCAATGTAGGTGATCCTAGTCTTGTAGCGACACATGAGTCCAGTCACAGTAGCATCTTCCGTATACACAAACAATCTTTTCCAAACAACTAGACTATACAGGGTCTCTACCCTTACATGTCTACCATAAATCATCCAAATCACTTCATGATCCAATCCCAAAACCATAAACCATAATCCAATCACATCACACAAGTGAGCACTCCACCCAATGCACAACCAATCTTGCAAACCACTTTAGAACATAACATGGCTGCAAAATTTTTGGCAGCATTTTGACAGCATAACCATATCTAGAAAAAAAACAAGGAACCACACCGGCTTCCACCATAAAATCACAACCATAATTCATGAGGGATCTCAGCCCTTAACCACAAATCATATTCACACTGATCAAACTCCCACACTTGGAGTTTGACATATCCATTGTAGTCAATCTGAGTCCACACACATGGCCCTTAAGACATGAACCTTTTATGCATAAAATAATTCCGACCAGCAACTAAACATGATATAAAAATCCAATTTTGACAACATCCAATGCAAAATTGATGCATCATATTTGCACTTCACCCCTCTAGCACATAGAGTTAGTTTTGACCTAGAAAAGTGGGAAGCAATCATACCCATGCACATGAGACATCCACATTTATCTGTAAGGTTTCGTACATCATGTGTGATATCATTCCATCACCATAAACATGATGCAAAACAACTCCAACCCTTATGTTAACCATAAACCATAACTTCACATATATACGAAAAACAACTCTTTGCCATTTTCGGGAGCATACATAACATGCAAATGAAAGTGTTTGACCTCAAATCAATATATCAAGCTCAACTAAATAATATAGACTAACACTTCATCACATCACTTTGCCCGTATGATACTCACGGTAACACAAAAATAAAGCCACTTTATTCATATCTGCATGTGTAGTTCGGGTTGACTGACCGTATACCCTCACATAAGGTTATCGATACCTAACACTTGAAATCAACACAACAAAATAAATCATTAATCTCATATAAACAGCTCGGTTAACTCACGACATCATATGGTACTCCCCCTAGGTAGCTCCCCTTCACGCCTAGGTAAACCCGGTTATAGAACAATTAATAACTCGCTTATCCAAAGTGATAACGGAGACCTAAACACAATTATCATCAAGTTTAATCAATCTTTTCAATTGACTAGTGGGTTTTCCCATCAGGTGAAACTATATAGCGGTTCTCCAAGGAGCCTGGGGTCCATAATTTTGACCAAGTACAGTGGGTAGCAAGCTGTTTTTTGATCATATCTCTTAACTCGTGCGTGATTTCACATGACACCCATGAAAGAAAATATTCTAAATGATGTGTTATATCTTCGGTTTAAAGGATTCGGCTTGATTCATAACGGTTTGTGAGTTATGACCAAAACAGTGTTCCTACCCCTTACATGACGTGAAACAAAAAGCGCTTTTTGTGCATGCACGTAATCATAACCACATCATGTGCATAAATCAACGTGTTAAACATGATGAAATAATCATGGAGCAACTTCATACGCACTCGGAAACTCCATACATACACTCGTATACGAAAAAATAACCATCGAGAGGGTATCTACTCCGAAAAATGACACACACACACACACACACACACAGATTATGACTATGGAGTTTTAGAGCTTTTCACCGTGCTTTATAATTGATTAGGGGCTGTCAAAAGGCTTCTTGTTTTTCTGCAAGAGAGCGGTGATGAGAGCTATGTAGAGGTTTTTACCACGAGAGCCTTCGGAGAGCACATACAACTAGAAACAAGAGAGGAGATAGTAAGCAAGTAGAGAGAGAGTATTATTCTTCTTCTTCTTCCCATAATCGAAAGTGAAGAGCTTATGGAGAAGGTCATGAAGGTCTTGCACCACTCCGTATAATAAGTAGGTATTGCCTTGCGGTAGTAGACGCAATTGACGACATTGAAAACTGAGGCTTGCAGGAGATTTTATAAGCACTAGACAAAGCTGGAGTGAGCCCCAAGCTAAGAACTAGCACTATCTCTTCTACATGGATTAGCGGCAAGCTTTTGGGCACTTTGCTAAAAACATTGGACAGCTTTTGACAGTCAACTCTCTCACTTACCATTCAATTTTTATGATAAAATTGACTAATTGAACAGTATGTGGCCAACTAATGAAACCGTGACTAGACTATGCCGCACCGTGATGCCCCGACATAATTACGACTTTCCCGTACTTCCCGACGTATTTACGGTACTGCTTTTTATAAAACTAATTTTTATAAAAATCCCGTATAATCTCGTTTTTTTTGCTCCAGGTGGTCATTTTTAAATCCGACGAAGACTAAAAGTAATATTTTTATATTTAGGTCCTCCCAAAAGGTACATTGCTTTTCAAAAACACTGAAAAGCACAACAAGCTAAAAATAGTGTAAAAAGCAAAAAAAAAGTAAATTTTCTAAAATTAAACCACGGGTTCCTCTTGTCCACTAGAATAAGAAAGTGGACTCCCTTTTCACTAAAAAGCACTAAAAATCATGAAAAGCTAAAAATAGCGTGAAAAGTGCTCGAAAAGTAGATTTTTACAAAATTGAACCGTAGTTTCCTTGGAACTCGTATGTTAAGGACCAAGCCCTCCTTTTCGCAAAAAAGCATGAAAAAAACTAAAAATGGTGGATTTTTTTAAAACTGAACCAACCGTACGTCTGACCTACTGGAACATGGAAGCGACCTTGCTTTTTACTTTAGAACCTTATAACACTGTCAAATAGGCATCTTAAATCAAAATATGACAAAACAGACATTGGAATCTATTTTTCTTATTTTTAAAAGAGACCCAAATTTTTGGGGATCTTACAATTTTCCTCCTTGGTGCATAGCATGATGTTCTCATCTTTGAGTGTAAGAGATCACATTTTGATTCTGTCTATTATTTGATGTCTTCTTCATTAGTTGCTACCATGTTGCCAATGGCCTTGGGAGTGGACTTGAAAATGGAACCTGGTGTCCCATGGAGGAGGTCTCCAAGGGTTGACCTAAGGTCTCCATTGTGGTACTGGTGGGACATGTACCAACCCTGGTACTCCAAGTGGTGGTGATTGCACTTTTGGTGATCTTCTCTGTGTATCATGATCCCTGAGCTTTCTTCATCCCTATCTTTGTCTTTTGCATCCCATGATGGAATAGAGGTGCCACATACAGCCTCAGATGCATCCTCAGGTGAATATCGAGCTTTGAGGAGGTCTTCATAGGTGCATCTCTATGCCTTTTCTTTTTTTTCTGGCATCAATTTAGCCTCTGTTTTCTTTTTTGGTAAATCCCTCTGTTGAGATGCCTGGGGTTTAGGGCTTGGATGTAGAGACGTAGGTCTCGGAGAAGGTTCAAGTGGCGAAGTATTCCCTCCGTGCTCCCTTTCTTTGTCTTCCTTCAGTTGTGTTTCTGGCATCTCTTTCAACTTCTTTTTGATACCTTTGAGTTCTTCAATTATAAAGGGCTCTAAATCTTTTTGTTCAATCACTCTTTCAGATTCTTCATAGGCTCGATTGTAGTGATCGAACTGATCTTCTAGTGGTCTTGAAGAGTTGTCCCTGATCTTTGCAGGATCTGGCACCCAATACTCCTCGAATGCCCATGTGATCGTGGTTGCTACTGCATGTGGGAGTGTCTTGTACTTTTGTGGTCGTTTGTTGCAAACATGAAAGTATTGGTTGTAAAGCTTGCATATTTGCGCAGCCCTCAGATCCTCTAGGTCTTCAAATGTGGGATTGGTCCTTGTATGAGAGTAGAACTTCAGATAATCTCTCCTTTCTCTGACAGAGTTGCCCTTATTGTGGAATTCTAGAGCATCTACAATGATTTTGAGGGATAATTACCACCTCAGTCTTTTGGCCATCCAATGTAGTAATCATTGCTTTGTCGTCTTTCTGAATGGAGCTAGCTATCTCGTAGACTCTCTGTGTGTCCACACCTGTTGGTTGTGCTATGAAGAAATTATATAAATTTTCTCTCTCCAGTTGGTTGAGAGTCTCTTCTTTGTTTGCATATTCCATGATTTCTAGAGGATTCATTGGGATATCCATGGTATTTCCTTCTAGGCCTCTGAATGTACCTTGGTACATTGTCAATCCTTCTCTTTCTGATGTAGCTTCATCCACCCAACCCTTGGTTGGCTTCAGTGTCTACTCGGGTATTGTGTATGGTTTGATGGCTGCAATGATATCCTTTAAGGACAACCACTTCTTCTTTGCTAGTGATTTGCTGGCTTCCATTGATCCTGCGGGCACTCCAAGTGCAAAAGTTTCTAGCTATCCAAATGACTTCAAGTTTGAAATACAAGCTAAGTATGGCCTAAGGGTCATTAGGAAATTTCGGAGGTCATTTGGAGGGCCTTCTAAGAAAATGTATTTTTCGCACTCTCTCTCTAGAAAATATGGAGAATAATAGAGACAGGTTTGTCATGGTAAAAGTTCAAAAAGTGTACTTTAAGTAGATTCTTTACCCTTCTGAACATTTGTCCGTAATGATTGAGGGATAATCTTCTTTTCAGTTGCATTGAATGAACCTCGTCAACATGGAGGGAATGAGGCTAACATGGAGGGACGAAGCCGCAGCCGCCTATTCACTTTTCATTAAACCTGCACCTTTGGCTAATGTCGCACTCCTCAAATGGCACAAATGTTATGCAGAAACGAGCCAAATATCACCTTCACATTGATTTGGACAACGAGTACCAACCATTGATTAAGCGGAGTAAAACAAACACACATATAACTCCCGCATCCATAGACACACTTAGAGCTCAGGGAGCTAAACACATAGATATCTAGACGAGAGGCTCTCTCTATCCTAAGAATCCAATGACTAATGCATCTCCAGCATTTGTCAATCCTACAAGCTTATTGACCTTTGCTGGTGATGGAGAAAACTGCTTTCTGGGTTATTGTAAATCTCTTACAAGGCAAGCTGAAACTTATAAGGGAATTCTCCAAGCTCAACAATGTGAGATTGTTCGTCTTTCACATTTGCATTCTACAAATCAGGTTACCATTTTGCAACACAAAGCAGAGGTACAGGAACTGAAAGGAAAGGTACGAAGTTGTCAAATGAAGGACACCATCTTGGGTGGTCGTATCCGAAAGAAGAAATTGCGCAATCTTGAAACATTGCAGGTTGCATCCGGAGGTCTCAAGGAAAGAATCCGAGCATTAAGGTGATGCTTCTTGGTTGACTAAATAGTCTTAGTTAAGTAAATTTTTTGTTTTTCTAGTTATGCATTGTTTTCATGTGCCTAAATAGTGTTAGTTAAGTAAATTTTTTGTTATTTACTTATGCATTGTCTTCATGTAGAGATTCAATCTATCCTGACAAGGAAAACATTGACCCCAAAGTCAATATAGGAAAGAGATTGAAGCCACTTATAAGTAGAAGCCTTGCAGTAGATATAGTACATGACAAGAAGTTTAAGGTCCTGTAGCAAAATGTAGTGGACCACTTTATTTCAGAGAACTAAGTGCCTGCAAAAGAGATACAAGGCACACTTGATTCACTTGGTGTCAGCAAAAGAGGATATTCGGTTATACAGAAATCTGTCTCATCCATCTTTGTTAAGAAGGGAATAAAATCCAAAGTTTTACCATCAGCCTCAAGTGTTTGGAAAGAGAGGCTTCAGCTTAACGACGCACAGCAAGAATATCTTGGACAACCATTTCATATTAAAGCAACTTACAGTGGCCATGGAGCAAACATGGCATATGATGAGTTCAATAATATTTTTATGGACTTGCAGATGTTGCAGAAGAGAATGGTGGAGTTTTACAAAATCACATTTGAAGAGTCACGAGGGGTATTACATTTTGTGTTGAAATTGGATGAGTGTGAGCTTGTTAAAGACAAGAAGCTAGAGCGTGTTACTATTACTTTAATGAATAGAGCCCTCTCAAAGTGTCCCACTGATGATCCTTTGTATTTTAGTGTTCAATTAGAATCTAACATATGGTGGCTTGGTGCTTTTGAGGTAAGCGAGATTCTCAGCTGAGCTCAAATGTTCACATCTACTTAAGTCTCATTTATTTTGTGTTGTAGGTAAAGAAAGAAGATGATGAGATTCTATATTGGGTGTTCCATCAAACTAATGTTTCGGAGGTGATTGATCGACAGAGTAACCAGGGAGAGATACTACGTCTAGATGGAAGGGGAGACTTTCAAGTTCAGTGGCATCTTGCAGGTGACCTCAAAACATTAAAGTGCATGTATAATTGTGGAATGGGTGCAATGGCAAAGTCGCCGTGTTTGTTCTGCATGGAGCCTGCAAAGGTCATGGACCCAAAGTGGTGGAGAAAAGCTCCAACACGTCACATTGAGGACCCTGCTTTTCGACCGGTTTTGAAAATACCACTTGTGAATGTCCACATCTGTACAATGCATGCCCTTTGTAGAATTGTGGAGAAATTGGTCTACTTATATATCGGGTTTGCTTGGAAAATCAAGAACTCAGCAGAGCGACAAGTGGCCCTGTAGTGCTTAGAATTGGTACTGTCGGATATGGGGCTTCATGGTGGCAATGTGAAAATCCAGCGGGATGAAAAGAGATCAACTGCTGAGAAGGATGTCCCATGCAAACCATCCATCGGTGGGGTGAAGGCACGGAGGTTTTTATCTAAACCCCAAGGAATACGAGATCCGAAGCTAACAAAACATGAAAAATATATAACACATCTTATGTTAGCAAGGTAGAGTATCAGAGCTTGAAAAAGCTACATATTGCAGTCAAAGATCAAGAACCAACTACTTGTAACGCGAAGGCTGAGGTTTGGCGATCGATAGACATGCTATTTTTTATGTGCGACAAAGATGACTGGTCACAAGGTGATATGAACAAGTTCAAGGAGAATCTCAACCTTCTCAAGAAATCATTCAAGACAGCATGGACAGACACCCAGATTACTCACTACTGTTGGGGTATAGGCGTCTGTGCCTTGCCCGGCCGCCCAGAGTCTGGGCGCCCACTGACTTGTATACCTTATACATAGCATAAGTGTATAGGGGGCTGCTCACTCTTGGAGTCTCCCCACCCACATTTGTGTGTCGTGTCTTCTTCTCTCTCTCTCACTCTCCGTCTGTGGTGCTCCCCGATCCCCTTCAATTGGTATCAGAGCTATGGTGACCGCGGAGAGCACGACGGCTTTGAGAGCTTCGAGGCGATAGCTCGCTCGCTCTCGACGGTGGAGTTCGATCGCGGAGTTTCACGAAGAGCGATTTTAGCTTGAGGAGCATTGTCTTTGGAGCTTAGGAGCTTGGTGTGGTCAAGCTTGGTCGAGGAGGCGGTTGCGGCTTCCTTGGTGAGAGGAGCTTTTGAGCTCAGTGGAGCTCGTTAGAGAAGTGCTCGGCGGAGGAGAGCTTGACATTCGAGTGCTTGGATGCTGTTGTGGCAGAGCTCTTGTGTTGGAGCTTACATTGAGAGGACATTGCATCACGCAGAGTGGAGCAGGAGCAGGTTCAAGACTGTGTGCAGCTCGTTTTTGCCATTTTTGGGCTCTAAAACGCAGTTTTTTGCGTAGCTCCGTCATACAGAGTCAGATCTACATGATCCAGGAGTTTAGGTCAGGGTTTTGGCACGCTCCGGATGCGATGGTGATGTCTATTTGCTGAAATTATGCTTTGAATTACAGCAGGTACAGCAGCAAATTTATTTGTGCACTCTCGGGTCCCAAAAACACTGTTTTTGGCATAGCTTTCACACCCGGACTCGGATACATATGATCCAGGAGTCTACCTTGGGGTTTTGGAACGCTCCGGACGCGCTCGTCATATCAAAATTTTAAAATTCTGAATGCTGAATTTTCTGCAGCAGCAGTTGTTTATTGTGTGTCGAGGATTCCACACATGGTTTGCTCTCAGATGTGAGAGTGATATTTGCTGCAAGTTTCCTCACACGTGGGCGGATACGATGTATGCCTTATGTGGTTTGATGCTCAGGGAGACTAATGTGATTGCATTTTGAGCTCGGCAATGTATGCCTCGAGCATGTTTTTTGGCAGTCACAGGTAGAGCAGATATTTGTGTACTAGATTTGCAGGTGTTTGCAATGATGTATGCAAAGTGTGGAGATTGGTGCATGCATTTGGAGTGCGGTTTGATGCGCTTTGGTTGCTCATGGTTTTGAGCGTGCAGTCAGTTTGGTTACTGGTTTTGTGGCCGTTTTACTGACGAAACTCTGGCGAAATTTTCCCAGGAGTTTTATGCGCCTCATTTATGCGATCTAGGTAGAGATTGCGGGTTGCACTCAACATTTGCGTGCGGTGTTCTCTGCAGGTGGGAGATTTGTGCGTGTGTATGCATCGATACCGCACAGTGTGGGCTTGGTGATTAGCTCACAGATTGCAGTGTGATACTAGAGCAGGCGAGGCTTGTATTGACATTGCGGGAGCTCTATTTTGGAGTGTGTCTCACAGGTTTTACATTGTGTTTCTGGCCATATTGGTAGACAGTTTCCAGGTGTTGTTGGTGAGGTGGTTTTGCTTTCTAGTTTGCTACATTGTGCTCATGGCAGAGACAGGTGATCGATCAGATTGTGACCTCTCATAGATGTGCGTGTTTGATGGGTCAGACTTTGCGGCATGGAGAGAGTGTATGCTTGATGCATTGACACAGCGAGGGTTGCATCGACCATTGAGTGGTGATGTAGGTAGACCTTCAAACATGTCTGACGATCAGTGGCAGGAGCTAGAGGAGATGACACTATCTACGCTCTCTTTGCACCTTGCGGAATCTGTATATGCTCTTGTTATGTATGAGACTACTTCGAGAGCACTTTGGCGCAGATTACATGATATGTATTATAGATCTGAGTCATCACGGACTCGTGTGAGATATGTACATTCACGAGCACGCCGACAGATGACATGTTGGTATTGTGGTCATTCTGGACACGTTAGACGGCGCTGTTTTCGTCGTATGCGACATCGTAGGAGACATGGCAGTCTCAGAGATGTATGTAGTGATGCCATGGACTCAGTTGCTTTGACAGTTGAGGCACATGTAGTGTCGGAGTATAC
The DNA here is from genome assembly GCF_014529385.1 of Adiantum capillus-veneris. Taxonomy (NCBI): domain Eukaryota; kingdom Viridiplantae; phylum Streptophyta; class Polypodiopsida; order Polypodiales; family Pteridaceae; genus Adiantum; species Adiantum capillus-veneris. The sequence continues at coordinate 122,334,272 of NC_140933.1, forward strand.
TAGTGACGGGGATGTCACTTTTACCTCGAGCTATGCACGAGATGCTATACATGTGGATAGTGCACTCCCTTCGCAGTGGTTGCTAGACGCAGATGCTATGTTTCATGTCACGCCGCATCATGCATGGTTTTGTAGCTATTCTAGCGGGATGCTTGGCAGTGTACGTTTGACCGATGGATCGGTGCATACGATAGCAGGTGCAGGAGATGTGAGACTGTCATTACCGAGTGGTGCATCTTACTTGTTACGACATGTGCACTATGTACCAGATTTGACAGTGAGTTTGATCTCGATTGGTCAGCTTAGAGATTGTGGATGTCAGATTTCGCTACGAGAGCGAGATTTTGTGATGCATTTGGGTTCGCTAGTGATTGCGAGAGGTGCAAGGAGTGGTACAGGTTACCCATTGCATGTGGATCACGGGAGAGACGGTGTTGTCTCTGTGATCACGCAGCCAGGTAGACAGCGAGAGAGCAGGCGAGTCTCTTTTGCTTGTGGGTTGCAGGATGCTTTGCATGGAGTGCAGAGTAGTGAGCTCGTTGTGCACACAGTTAGGGCACAACTTGAGCAGTCACACAGAGAGGTGACAGAGTCAGACATGCATGCTTTGCTAGTGACTGAGCAAAGCAGAGAGTCAGTTGTGCGAGATACTTCTATGCAGGATAGACAGGTAGAGCGGTCTTGCTCTAGTGAGTCACGACAAGAGAACGTTGTGCAAGAGTCTATGCATATGGAGTTAGAGCATGAGAGCTCTAGTGAGTCACAACAGATTGAGTGGTCATGTTTGCAGTGGATGATTGTAGAGGAGGCTGAGATGTCAGCGATTATACAGTCATTCCTTTCTATGCTCGACAGTGAGCATGGGGATATAGTTGTGCAGGATATGTCTTCCAGCAGACACCTAGAGCAGCTGGTTTGCTCTGAGGTTGCACGACAGGTTGATGCGTCTTTTGCGGACAGTCAGGAGATGCATGTGGCTGACACGCCTTGTCAGTCAGAGATGCCTATTGCCAGGGACATATATGTTGATGCATGCTCCGTAGAGCTAGCAGGGCCCGCTAGCATTGCATCGGCATTCGGTGGTCTCATGTATGAGATGCTGATCTTGAGACCGGATATCGCAGCTGCAGTGGGAGCATATGTAGTTGGGATTGTCAGTCGTTTGTTGACTGATGATGGCATAGTGCACGAGGGAGATATGCAGGTATTGCGTACATACTTGCAGTACGTGTGCGGTACGTCTGGTGGTGTATGGACTTACACGGGAGCAGGACAGCCGGATGCACACGATCACAGCCAGCCAGTGGGCATTGGTTGAGAGCGGTTTTCTCTCACCTTTTGTAGTCTTTAGACTAGGTTCCCTTGCTTAAAGGCACAGTCGCCTTTAAGTGGGAGGTTGTTGGGGTATAGGCGTCTGTGCCTTGCCCGGCCGCCCAGAGTCTGGGCGCCCACTGACTTGTATACCTTATACATAGCATAAGTGTATAGGGGGCTGCTCACTCTTGGAGTCTCCCCACCCACATTTGTGTGTCGTGTCTTCTTCT